>NW_027507748.1:595118838-596318838 GCF_037356315.1 Lithobates pipiens | reverse complement strand
TGCTTTCTGGAACAAAGTAGATTTACAGGCTTGCTCTTCATTGATGACCTCGGCGTGACAATAACAAGCCAATACACCAATCAAAAGGCTGGCACACTGGGTTAGACTATCTGGAGGAGTGGTCTAATGAAAAGAAAACAGGTGACAAAGCACAGTTACTCGGATTACCTATTTTGACTTTGATATACAATAAATCATACATATTGCTCCCTGTCTGTATTACTATAAAGCCCTTCATAAATTACTGTGCAATTATCTATTAGCATACGGAGTATGAACAGCTACAACTTCACCTGGATACTCACAAACTCCTGGACCCGCTGCAATCAGGCTTCCGCCCGGGTCATGGAACAGAAACAGCTCTCCTCAAGATTTGGGATGACGCCCTCGAAGCAGCAGATGACGGAGAGCCGTGTCTCCTCGTACTGCTAGACCTAAGTGCAGCGTTTGATACAGTAGATCACAATACTCTACTCGTCCGCCTCACAGAAGTAGCCGGAGTCCAAGACATAGATCTCCATTGGTTCGCGTCCTTCCTAGGAAATCGGTCACAGACAGTGAAACTAGGAAAATTCCTCTCCGAAACTCGGGCAGTCACCTGCGGAGTCCCTCAAGGCTCTCCATTGTCACCCGTTCTCTTCAACATTTACATTCGCCCACTCCTTCAAATCATCAGATGCTCAGATCTCTGCTTCCACTCTTACGCTGACGACACACAACTTTATTTCCGGATCAATGGAAAAAAAGATCACCAACAACAACTTGAAAACTGCCTTAAATCAATAGAGGACTGGATGACCACCAACTCCCTCCAGCTGAACCAATCAAAGACAGAGCTTCTTATCTTACACCCAAATCATAAGCCCGCAACCAAAACCTCCTGGTCTCCACCAACCGTCTTTGGGCAGACTATCTCCCCAAAGACCAAAGCGAAGAGTCTCGGGGTTATTTTAGACGCACAAATGTCAATGGATGCGCAAATAGGATCTGTAGTCAGTCGATCTCACCATCTACTGCGCATGCTTCGCAGACTCATCCCTTTTATCCCAAAGAATGACAAAGCAGTGGTAGTTGGAACAATCATTTATTCAGGACTGGACTACGCAAACTCGCTTTACATAGGATTACCACAATATCAACTTGCGCGATTACAACTGATCCAAAACACGGCGGCAAGGCTGATAACAGGAAAAAAACCCTGGGAATCCATTTCTCCTTCACTGAGGAGCTTACATTGGCTAACCGTAAAAAATCGGATCACGTTCAAGACCCTTTGCCTCACCCACAAATGCGTGCATAGAGAAGCTCCGCAATACCTAATGGAGAAAATAAATCATTACACACCAAACCGCAGTCTTCGATCAGCCAACAAAAACCTCCTCCTCGTGCCCAAAGCCCGGTATAAATCCAAGGGTGATCGGAGATTCGCTGTCCAAGGGCCTCTGCTATGGAATGCTCTACCAATCAACATCCGCCTGGAAGAAAATCACCTGGCTTTTAGGAAAAAACTCAAGACCTTCCTCTTTTAGCAGATGATCAAAGCTCGCCACAGCGCCTAGAGGCGATTCAGTTCGCATTGCGCGCTATATAAGTATTTCATTCATTCATTCATGAATCATAATAGTGGCTACTGCAGCAGAAAGGCAGTGGTGAATATATCATATGTTTGTCTATTCTATTTGTTTGTATGTATGTATGTATGTATTATATGTACCTGTTGTCTCAAATCATCTGGCATGGGTGCTCAACCTGTGGCCCACCAGCTGTTGCAGAACTACAAATCCCATGAGGCATTGTGAGGCTGACCATTAAAAGCATAACTCCCAAAGGCAGAGACATGATGGGACCTGTAGTTGTGCAAAATCTGGAGGACCACAGGTTGAGCGCCCATGATCTAAGGCAATATGTCTAATGAAATCTGGAGCAAAATGTAGTGATGTCATTACTGCGCTTCTCATTGTTGGCAGAGAGAAAACTGTACCTGAGAACCTGCAATGCAAGGATCTCCCTGCTTCTGATTCATCAGTTCTGTGGATCTGTGCTTAGTAAACCTCTCATTTTGCGGCTTGATTTTTTTCAGATCAGTCACCAGGGAAACAGCCCTGACTTGTACAAGTACTGTATCATCTATGCTGTCCTACTAATGTAAACTGCCCAGGACAGTTTATACCTGGATTTTGGAATACATTTGATTATCTTGTCATCTGAGATGACAAAGGCAAAGTACAGAATGGTAAAATCAATGAATTGCAGAAAACGCCAATGTAGCACACACATGCCAGTGCTGAATACCTCTGAGGAGTAACTATTGAGTAGCTGCTCGGATAAAGAGAGCAGGTCGGATTCCAATTTCTGTTTAAGACAATGATGCACAGTCAGACATGAGGAGCTGGACTGTCTCTTGGTCTCCACAGCAGCAGCATTTGAAATTGTAACCATTTCATTAAATGAGGATAGAAGGTACAGCTCTTCAGTCTCTGAGAATCTGCTGTCTTTTCCTCTTTTATGGTGCAAGCTGGAAATAGAAAACAAATCACTGTGCCTATTCATTGTTAAAGAATTTCTCTCCCTTTCATAGCTGGTAAATAAATGTTGACATCACAAAATATCAACTAATATGATTTTCAATCTAAAAAATAAAAATCTATAAAATCACACATCACCTAAAATAACAATATAATAAATAAAGCACCTACTTTTAAACAAAAACATTGATACACACTGGCAGTCTGCCAAATCCCCAATGATTGGGGAATGGGCAATAGAGATGTGCCATTTAATGAGGGTGGAGGAAAAGTTTTACAACAAGATGATAGATACAAGGCCTTTCATTTTATTTAAGGTGGACCCTATGGATTTTATTATAACAGATGATTTTAGGACCTTAACGTCAAGCTTTGTATCTGTAAAACTGATTAAGGTGGTAAAGTGAAATAAGCTGTCTATTTGGATATGCCTCTCATTGTCATTCTTATTTGTCATTCTTATTTCTTATTTGTTTGTGTCTCATTTTAAGGCTGTAAACTAGAGTTTTAGGAAAAATAATGAGGATATTAGTATTTATATAAAACGGGGAGGAAAGATATACAAACATGTATAGAAATACACATGACGATTTTATACATAATTCATGTTTAATGAAAAGGAAATATGGATACTAAAGGTTTTTTGTATTCTCCCCTTTCAACTTTTTTATTCTTTTGTGGTTGTTTTGGGGTCCTTTTGTACTTATTTTTCTCCCCCGTCAATGAAAATGTAAGAAAAATAAAATTGATAGAAAAAATAAATAAAAAAAGGATACATGCCCTGCAATGTTTGTTAGATACCCATGCCTCTACATTCATATAGAAGAGTAAAAATAAATAAGAATGTGTGACCGTAGGAAAGAAATATCATGTGCAATATCAGTAATGACTACATACCAGCCCGAGGATCACAAAACAGAGGATCCTTGCAGCCACAAGCTTAGCAAAATATGTCAAGGATTCTTTTCTTGTTACCTGTTGTGATTTACACAACACAACAAGGGTTGAGTAGGATTAGGATGGAGCAGTGCGGAAAGTTGTTGCAATGATATTTTTAATAAATAGTAAACTACCTTTCTTTTCACACTACTTTACTACTATAGTAGTATAAGGCTATCTACAGCTGGCTCCTTCAGATCCAGCCATACCATCTGTATAGGGGTTCCTTTGTAAAAATCTCTAGGCAAGTATTACCCAGAACTACCAGGGAACAATTATCAATTTATCATTATATACATGATTTGATAAGGAAGGTTGTTTTCTACACTGAACTAAAATATGTTAAAAAAATATATGTAGGGCAGACTTCTAGAGATTACCCCCAACCTAAGCACTCATGTTACAGATCAAGCTAGATTCATCAGTAACCACTGACAGCATCTTGAGAGTTTCACATATTTCTATATCAAAAGTAACAAAAAATAATCAAAAAGGGTCCCCTGCACCCTCTAGGAACATATAATAATCTCAAGTACACCTCAGCTGTATTCATGGTTAGTGTCCAAGATTCTTGACATTTAAACTAGCCTCATAGTAGCAATTACAATTTACAAGGAAATGGCTGTGCAGACAACCGTAACATCATATATATATATGCAACCCACCCATTCTGTGGTTAAATTGTTACCCACAGGAGGTACCGGAAAATATTTTATTTTTTAATTTTAAGTTTGGTTAGGCGGGCATAAAACTGGGTGTCTGCTTCTGAGTGGATGAACTTGAGAGGCAAGGCAGGCTATCACAATCTCCACATCATCCAAACAGAGAACAGTTTGCATTAATTGAGAAAATGCTAAATGTTCTCTGAATGGTGCCTGTGTTGACTGAGAGCCCCATGTTAACTAAGCAGCAAGGAAGCTGCTTGGCAGAGGACCTGGAAGCTAGTAGAGATCACAGTAGCAGTGGTGCTTACCACACACACACACACACACACATATATTTATATATTATACACACACAGACACGCAATAACACTGCTTTTGGTAAGGATCAACACCAACCATAGACATGTAGTGCAATTCATGATATCAACAGCCAAAGCTTGATATTAAAATGTATTTTACTGTCCCAAAATTCTCTGATATAGGAAAGTTGGCTCTATCCCAACTAAATAATTTTGATCATAGAGTTGACTCACCAGTCCACTGGATTCCCAAAATATGACATGGCAGTATTGGAATCCTTCATTGTAAGGCTTACAAGAACGCTGTGGAAGGCAGGGTGGTGGAAGTACCTGAATGTGTGGGCATAAACAAACATTCAGTGAGGCTTCACATTTTAACAATGAATATACAGTTTGTATTATAAATTCACTCCCAGGACTGAATCCGTATGGTTTTATTAAATCGACAATACGTTATAGTATTGGTCATTAGTTTGGTGCTTTGAGATGCGCCTTACCTTACTGGAATTGTCAGGACCTGTCGCTATGTACTCTCAGAATCAGACAAAACAAGAGCAAGATACACAGGTTTATCACCTTCTCTTCATTGAGACTGACCAGTCATTTTTACAAAAACTAACAGTTCCCTTGTTCTTAAGTATCCATAAGAATGATCTAGTTACAGAACATTGTACGTATGGCCAAAACTGTTTTTTGGCCATACGTACATACAAATTTTAAATAGTATCACTCAATTGAGTTTTTGCTGTCTTGTTATTGAAATTTGCTTTAATTTCTTGTACTAAAGATTCAAAAGCAAGTGGGGGTAAACCTAAAGATTTTCCTTGTAGACAACTGTTAAATGAATAAGCATCCCCAGTGAAAGATTTCCCTCAACTCTTGTGCTGGTGACAACAAAATTGTGGATCTCCCATTATTTTCTGCCTCAGTGATAATGATCACTAATGCCCCGTACACACGATAGGATTTTCCCATAACAAAATGTTGGATGCGAGCTTGTTGTCTGAAAGTCCAACCGTGTGTATGCTCCATAGAACATTTGTTGTCGGAAATGTTTGAGAGCAGGTTCTCAAATTTTCCGAGAAGTCTTGTTGTCGGAAATTCCGAGCGTGTGTATACAATTCCGGCGCACAAAAGTCCACACTTGCTCGGAATCAAGCAGAAGTGCTGTACTGGCTATTAACCTCCACTTTTTTCCAGCTCGTCGTACGTATTGTACATCACGCGTTCTTGACGTTCGGAATTTCCGACATTTGTGTGACCTTGTGTATGCAAGACAAGTTTGAGCAAACATCCTTCGGAAATAAAATCCATGGTTTTGTTGTCGGAATGTCCGATTGTCTGTACGTGGCATAAGACAAGGGTGGTAGAGCGATGAGTCTACCTGATGGAGACCAAAAATAAATAAATAAATAAATAAAAAAAAAAAAAAAAAAAAAACGAATCCCGTCCTACTCTAACCAAAACTGAACAATGTTTAAGTTTCATTTATGCATACCAATTAATGCCCAACTAAAGCCAAAGCATTTTTTGTCCACTGAGATGCTTCATATTTCTTCAGACTTTCGATCAGGAGAGGAAGTGATGGGGTATATTTTCACTAGGGACACAGACAGCAATGACTTTTTTCAGTAAAACGGGGAAGGTTTAGATCCAAAGAGATGAAAAGTGACATTTCCCAATAAAAGGTCATGGGCAGCATTAAAAGCATCACCAAAATATGTGCTCTACTCAAGTCTACTTAAAAATAAAGCAAAATGATTTGGATGATAAAGGGTGATGAAGAAAAATACTTTTCAAATAAAATTTAAAATCAATACCTCACACGTGTTCACTGGAAAATTTATTGCATTTACCACTCAACATTTTTATTGTCTGTACCAGGTTTATACTCACTTATTGATACAAGGGGCATGCTCACTGACATCATCCATTTCATCATCCTGGCTGCCAAAGAGTAACCATGTAATGATCTCTTCTTTCAGCTGTCTTTTAACCCCACTGATCTCATATTGCTCCAGGCCAGAGGAGAGGTAATCTGGGACAGCACAGGAAGTCAGAGCCAGGGCCACACTTAAGCAGTGCATTGCAGAGCTGAAAGTAACCAGCAGTTAGTCATATGGGTTCACATTTCATATAATTTGGTATGATAAAAAATTTCACTAGGTAAACCTGAAACATTGCATACGAATATTTCATATTTATATGCCTGCTTTGCTCACCCTTGTATCCTAGAGAGTTTATTTTTTTTATTACAGAGAGAGAGAATCAAAAGGTAAACAGCTTCAGCTGTACTTTTTCTCCTATAAAACCCCATAATGTTCTGTTGTGGGTGTACCCCTATTTTTAGGGCTACTGAAAAAAAAAAAATTTATATAATTAACTGAAATGCTATGAAACATAATGTACTAAATGTATTTATAAATAATTTTTATGTAAAACCACTAACCCAAAACTATTAGTCTATCTATTCTACAAGTAGCAGAATTACATAAAAATGGTTACATAAACATGTTTTATTATCCTAAGAGTAACAAATACACACATATGACATCAATACATCAAAAAGACACACAACCATTTTCCATTCAGGGAAATTTTGACATTTCTCACAAACATATTAAAAAAAATCAGCATATGATTGCTAAAAAGTGATCCCACTTATACCCTCAAAGGCAGCCAATCAAACAGAGAATTATTTGATTGGCTGCTTCCCTGGCTGTACAGGCTAGGAAAAAAAAAACAGAAGGGATGAAATCCTTGACGCTTCTAGCTTCATGACAGAGCAAAGGGAATACCGACAGGGCCCTATTGGGCGCTCTAAGACCCCTTTGACATTGTGCCACCCTGGGTGTCAGCAGTAAAGCGGCGCTATTTTTAGGTGGTTTTAACCCCCGCTAGCAGCTGAAAAATGTTAAATCTGCCTGCAAAATGCTGCCACAGCAGCTTTTTGACAGCGCTGCCCCATTGATTTTAATGGGAAGGAGGGGTGAGTTCACCGACCCTTCACCGCTCCAAAGAAGCTGCTGGTAGGACTTTTTCTGACGCTCCAGTGTGAAAGCCATTAAGGTCTAAACCGCTGGCAACAAAAGTGAGTACACCCCTAAGTGAAAATGCCCAAATTGGGCCCAATTAGCCATTTTCTCTCCCTGGTGTCATGTGACTTGTTAGTGTTACAAGGTCTCAGGTGTGAATGGGGAGAAGGTGTGTTAAATTTAGGTGTTATCGCCACTCTCAATCTCTCATAATGGTCACTGGAAGTTCAACATGGCACCTCTTGGCAAAGAACCCTGAGGATCTCAACATAAGAATTGCTGCTCTAAATAAAGATGGACTAGGCTATAAGAAGATTTCCAAGACCCTGAAACTGAGCTGCAGCATAGTGGCCAAGACAATACAGTGATTTAACAGGACAGGTTCCACTCAGAACAGGCCTCGTCATGGTCGACCAAAAATGTTGAGTGCACATGCTTAGCGTCATACCCAGAGGTTGCCTTTGGGAAATAAACATATGAGTGCTGTCAGCATTGCTACAGAAGTTGAAGGGGTGGGGGGTCAGCCTGTCAGTGCTCAGACCATATGCCGTGCACTGCATAAAATTGGTATGCATGGCTGTCATCCCAGAAGGAAGCCTCTTCTAAAGATGATCCACAAAAAAAAATTTGAAACTGTTTGCTGAAGACAAGCAGACTAAGGACGTGGATTACTGGAACCATGTCCTGTGGTCTGATGAGACCAAGATAAACTTATTTGGTTCAGATGTATCAAGCCTGTGTGGCGGCAACCAGTTTAACGGTACAAAGACAAGTGTGTCTTGCCTCCAGTCAAGCATGGTGGTGGGAGTGCCATGGTGTGGGGCTCCATGAGTGCTGCCGGCACTGGGCAGCTACAGTTCATTGAGGGAACCATGAATGCAAACATGTACTGTGACATACTGAAGCAGAGCATTATCCCCCATCTTCGGAGACTGGGCCGTAGGGCAGTATTCCAAGATGATAACAACCCCAAACATGCCCACTACCTTGCTAAAGAAGCTGAGGGTAAAGGTGATGGATTGGCCAAGCATGTCTCCAGACCTAATGCCTATTGAGCATCTGTGGGGCATCCTCAAACAGAAGGTGGAGGAGGGCAAGGTCTCCAACATCCACCAGCTCCATGATATCATCATGGAGGAGTGGAAGAGGACTCCAGTGGCAACCTGTGAAGCTCTGGTGAACCCCATGCCCAAGAAGGGTAAGGCAGTGCTGGAAAATAATGGTGGCCACACAAAATATTGACACTTTGGGCCCAATTTGGACATTTTCACTTAAGGGTGTACTCACTTTTGTTGCCAGCAGTTTAGACTTATTAATGGTGTGTTGTGTTATTTTGAGGGGAGGACACCTTTACACTGTTATACAAGCTGTACACTCACTACTTTACATAGTAGCATCGTCATTTCTTCAGTGTTGTCACATGAAAAGATATAATAAAATATTTACAAAAATGTGAGGGGTGTACTCACTTTTGTGAGATACTGTACATGACATGACATGACAGGTACAGAGAAAAAACTGTGCATAAACAATAAGTAAGTCCTTTTGCAGAACAGCTTGGTCTGCACAATACATGGAGAAAAACAAATAAAAAATAAAATTTTAAAAAATACCACAATTTTGGGGTACATAGATTATAGTGGAAATAGAAAAAAAAATGCTAGCGTTTATTATTTCACCAAAAGAGATTTGTTTTTTAGTGTACATAAGACACACATGCACTGTACGCTCACAGCAAACTCCAGGCTGCGTATGAAGCTGGGTAACTTCAGGGAAAACAAGGTAACTTTAGGGAAAAACCAAACACACACACTTACCTGGAGGGTTTTCCAGCAGATCCTGAGAAGATTTTCCAGAAGTCTCTGTCTGCAGATACATGCCCCCCTTGTAACATGACGCCCAACAATGCAAAGCTTTCAGGCTCTGTCTGTGGAGAGCTAATGCTGCGAATAGTCACAGCCCAAATTTTAGTCCACAGTTTGTGAAGGTCCGACTTTGGGGTCATCATCACATCATTTTTCTGCATTTGGCAAACAGCCACTTCTTTCAGACACCTCAATACAAAAGTTGCACGCTCCCCTCGCATCTGCTGGACCAGGAGCTGGTGGAGAATGGTTAGTAGTGGAGTCAGCTCGCTACTCGGAAGGCTGTCTGGGTGGCGTGCTATTAAACAAGCTACAATCTGTAACCTGGGAATATAAACAAGACAAAAGAGAATGAAAAAAGGTTAACCCAATCAAAAACTGAACTCAAAAGCAAACCTGTGAATGCACAGAGAAATAAATATACTATATGTAATTGTCAAAAGATTTTGCCTTTTATTTACCCATTCTTGTCACACACTGGATGGCGCCTTAAAGCTGGCCACAGACGGATCTAAAATTCAGCTGGTTCGGTAGGAACAGGTCAAATCTGATCCATTTATGGTCAGGCTGATTGTACAGGTGGCAGGCTATGGACAGGCTTGTTGTACTGCATCAATCAACTTCAGTATAACCAGTCTGTCACATTTTTTTCGTTCCATCACTGCTGGCAGCCATCCCCTCGCTGTCAGAATACAACAGCACAGCGTGAAGGATTACGCCATCAACATTGACTGTATTTATGGGGGAATCGAGCAAGAAAATTGCATAAGGTATGGCCTGCTTTATTTCCTACTGAAACTTTGCAGCCTTGTGTCACCTGTATGCTCATTATTACATTAGCAGTGTGATGCTTCTGATACTCTGACCAATAAGCAGGCTGCAGTAAGAGAAATGACATAGGAAGCGTTTAAATTAAATCAGATAATAGGTTTGTCACTGGCTTGGCTGTGTTGTGTAGCAGAAGAATAGCAGGCAAAAAAAAAAAAAAGAAAAGAAGATCAACTATCTTTATAGGTGGTGTCTATATAGATTTTGTTTCAGCCACATGTTATCAGTAGCACACTGATCTCAAAGAGGGAGGTAAATTATAGTCCATCTGCTGCTCACTAGTCCCAGCCCTGGACCTTTACTGCTTACAGATGTGTGGAATTTGTATTGCTTTTCATTCTGAACCTCCAATCCACATTGTATTGCATTGTTATTCTCATGGTAATACAACTCTGGTAAAAGAAAATAGAAAGCTAAAAATGTACTGCATAGGTATTTCAGTATTGCACTTAGATGTTTGTCTGGAGTTCTTATTAATAGTTTAAAAAAAATACTTTGATGAGTGCTAAAAAAAAAAAAAAAAAAAAAATACCTGTTGATCACATCAAAAATTCAGAGCTGTCCTGCTCACACTTTGTTTTATCTCAAAGAGTCTAATTAGTGCCCTTAGTTCTCATCTTGGACTTCTAACAAAAAATATATGAGCATCTTTGTTGCAAAAACGAGCTGAGTGGGTGGATTTGAAATAGCTTAGCAAAAAGACAAATGGGCAGGGCTGACACCACTTATTCAACTTAAAGTGCTTGGGCTTATCAGCTCACGCAGGAAATTAGGAGCTGAGTGCATTGCTAGCAGGTTTACAGAGAATTTCCTGTACTTGCAGGGTCTTCAAAAGGGATGAAAGACAGGGAAATGTGTGACTATTGCAGAGGTGTACTGCGTATGCTTGTTTTTGTTTTTTTGCCCTGACACACTTTAAGAGCAAGATATAACATGATATTGTATAAGGTATTGCTATTTAAAAGTAAACACAAGTGTATATGAACTAACATTTCAACCACCCATTTGTAGTGTATGCCAGTTCATTCAGATGCATGTTGAGGTGCAGTTTTTGCATTTATGGGAAGCCCTCGTCATAAACTCAGGAATTAGCAGCAACACTGCCACAGTTATAAAACATGCTCAACATTTAATAGGTGCTTAGGACTTTATTGCTACTATGGCAGATAAGAACTAAAAACTGACAAATATGGCAGGAAACAATTAAAATAAGTCTAGATTAGAAGAAGACCTGGTTCTGTTTCAATCTTTTTATTCAATTTTAAAAATAACAGTATAAACATCATAGTTTAAAATACAATAAAGTGCAAAGATTGTTCTGTCATCATAAACCGTAAACAAGAAGTTATCAACAATAGCAATAACATTTAAAAGTTGAGAAGTTAAAACAGGAGTCCATGGAAGTCCCTCAATGGGTACTAGGGACTGCACCGAAGTGGTCAATTATGATGAGATCTGTATTGCGGAAACCGTTTGGTTATAACCCGAAAAAAAAAGAGGCCAAGCTGACCTGGTTTTTTCATATAGAACATTTGGTCTATATTAACTTCTAAAGAATAACAGCCAAAGCAATAAACAAAACTAATGCAAAGTTCAGCTTCCCCAGCATGTCCCACCATGGTCCACATATACCTGAAAGGCTGGCATTGTTAGTCCACAATATTCAGCACATAATTTACAATTAAAGTATTTACATCTTCACCTGAACCATAAAACCCTTCTCTGTGCCAACATCTGTCCAAACCCTGTATTATTATTACCATGGAATCACATCAAAATCATTTTCTGATGGTTGAAGTTTTTCGCGGACCACTTCCCAGCCCAATTCGATCCTTCGACGCTTGCTTGGCACCATACTTGCAGATGGATCCCTCTGAGTCACGGTAAAAGCAGCCTGAGTGATTTCTAAAATACGAGTGTTTTCTGTAAAGAGCTGATCAAGAAAAGAGACAGGCTTATCATCCATACATTTAACCAAAAGGGACAATAGAGAAACCATAATACAAGAAAGGATGTACATGCATCGCTTATTTAAAAAAAAAAAAAAAGCGTTATTAACCACTTCAGCCCCAGAAGATTTTCTGACCAGAGCATTTTTTACAGTTTGGCACTGCGTCGTTTTAACTGACAATTGCACGGTCATTCAATGCTGTACCCAAACTAAATTTGCTTCCTTTTTTTCCCCATAAATAGAACTTTCTTTTGGTGGTATTTGATCACTCCTGTGGTTTTTATTTTTTGTGCTATAAACAAAATTTTGAGAAAAATTTTAGGCCAATATATATTCTTCTACATATTTTTGTTAAAAAAAAAATAAAAAAAATCGCCATAAGCGTATATTGATTGGTTTGCACAAAAATGTATAGTCTATAAACTATGGGAAAGATTTATGCTTTTTTTTTTTTTTTGTAATTGTGGTGATCTGCGATTATTAGAGGTATTGCAACTGGCAGATCAGACACTTTTGACACATTTTGGGACCACTGACATTTATACAGCGATCAGTGCTAGAAATAATCACAAATTACTGTGTAAATGTCATTGGTAGGGAAGGGGTTAACACTAGGGGGCGATTAAGGGGTTAAATGTGCGTTCCCTCAGTGTGTTCTAACTGTTTGAGGATAATCTGCCTGGGAAAGGAGACACATCGTTGTTCCTACTTAGTAGGAACAAACGATATGTCTCCTCTCCCATGACAGAACAGGGATTTGTGCGTTTACACATGCAAATCTCCATGCTGGTGCTCATGCATGTGTGCCCTCTGGTGGCTCTAAAGGGAAGGACGTACCCATATGGGGTTTCACCCAGGAGAGTCAGTGTGTGGCAGTATATCTATGTGTTGGAAACTGGTTAAAGTGTTACTAAACCCACAACAGTAAAATCAGTCTGTATAGGCAGCATAGCATGCTTGTTATAATCACTGTGAAATTCAAGGGGTTAATCCTCTGCATTGTATAAAAAGGCTGTTTTATCCTGCATGCATAGGTCCTTTCCTCTTGCATTGTCTATCTGGGGAAGGCTACTTAACACAGGCAGAGTAGCCTTCCCACACATGCTCAGTTGCATCTTTTATGTTGGAAAAAACTGTTTCTTTTTTTTCAGAGATAGCCAGGTCACATGATATTAACATCACACACGTGAGCATGTATACAGGCTGTAGTGAAAATCTCCTTCTTCCTGAACTCTCAACACTGGAGAAACTCTGCAGTTTATCATGTAACCATGGTATACAGATCATACAAAGGGTACATTGTTGCAATATTTTAATGTAAAAAGAAGATTTATAAGGTGTGTGTGTGTGTGTGTGTGTGTGTGTGTGTGTGTGTGTGTGTGTGTGTGTGTGTGTGTGTGTGGGGGGGGGGGGGGGGGGGGGATGACCTGTTTTCATATTACTGGGTTTAGTAACACTTTAAAAATCAAGATTTATGAATGCAACCTCCACAGCGCACTTGTGTTGCAGTACACCACAATGTATGCTTTTGATTGTGCGCTGCATTACCAAAAATACAGCAGATTAAATTTTACTGCTGTTTTGGCTTAGGCAGCAAGATCAAATGAATGGGCCACTCTAATCGAATGCATACGTGTTAAAAATCCCCCACAATTGATAACCACTCTCCTACTTAGAGTAAAAAAAAAAAAAAAAACAAACACACACACACACCTACCAAAGTGCCCTTACAATACTGACCATGTTGTTATCAAGATAGTAATTAAAAACACCTTCAAATCTGCTAATGCGTCTATAAGGCCATAAGCCAAAGGCCATATAGTAATCTTCAGATTTATGCATAAAAATAACACTTCTAAGGGTTCTTTCACACAGGGCGGATCAGTTCTGATCCGCCCCGTGGATATCCGTTTGCTCAGCGGGGATCACTCCGCCGATCCCCGCTGAGCAGGGAGATGACAGGTACGTCTCTGCATACTGCGCAGGGACGGACCTGTCACAGCGCCGCTCTCCACTATGGGAGATCGGATGACGACGGACCGCAGTGCCCGTCGTCACCCGATCCGATCCGCAGACGGATGGAAAAATAGCTTTTTCCTCCGTTACACTTTTTCGGATCAGCGCGGGTCGGATGTCAGCGGACATTTCACCGCTGACATCCGACGCTCCATAGAGCTCTATGGAGCACCCGTTCAGGTCCGCCTGAAAAACTGACAGGCGGGCCTGAACGGGACGTCAGTGTGAAAGGAGCCTAAGTAATAAAAGGAAGCAACCCATGATCGTAAAGACAAATACAAGTTTTGAAATACTTTTCTCTGTAAAGACAAAGTTGTGAAATAATTTATGAGTATAATATCATTGTCAAGCCTAGGTTCACACTAGAATGTGGTGCGGGAAACCCACAATCTGTGAGTTGTTTCCTGCACCGCATTCAAAGCGTACTGCTTTCAGTGCAATCTTAAGGACATCCCAAATGCAGTACGCTTACAGTACAAAACTACCATGTGATCCGGTTGCAGTGCGATTCCAAATGGCATGGCTGTGTAATGTGACCCCATTCAAAATGAATGACCTCAAATCACACCAAACTGAATCACATGTAAATTGAACAGGAATGCGGTGCGGTGCGGTTCCTGTGTGATTCATAGTGTGAACGGAGGCTAAATGAAATGCATAATCACCTATCCTCTTATACCTTTTGAGTGAACTAAACGTCTAAGTTTTGTTCATGCACTATCACAACAGTGGGGTGATGTTCTAAA
Organism: Lithobates pipiens; assembly: GCF_037356315.1. NCBI lineage: Eukaryota > Metazoa > Chordata > Amphibia > Anura > Ranidae > Lithobates > Lithobates pipiens. The sequence continues at coordinate 596,303,969 of NW_027507748.1, read as the reverse complement.
ACTTCAGTCACAGGTCCCAAAACAGGAATCTATGGTCAGTAAGTAATAAAGTTAACAATACTTTGCTGACCAGCAGAGTATCCTACTGTAGCAATGTAGTCAATGTTCAGATTGGATGGTTTTTCTGACGGAATTTCACTCAAGCTTGGCTTGCATACACACGGTCACACAAAAGTTCCCTGAACTTTCGACCATCAAGAACACGGTGACGTACAACACTATGACAAGCCGAGAAAATTAAGTTCAATGCTTCCGAGCATGCTTCGAATTGTTTCCGAGCATGCGTAGGAATTTTGCGTGTTGGAATTTGTACAGACGATCAGAACTTTTTCCGACCGAAAAATTGAGAACATGCTCTCAATCTTTTGCTGGCGAAACATCGCCAGCAACAGTCCGATGAAGCATACACACGGTCGCATTTTCCTACCAAAAGCTCTCATTGGACTTTTGCTGGCGGAATTTCCGATCGTGTGTACGGGGCATTAGAGACATTGCTTCCCTTTCGGTCTCAGTGACAAGTTTTAGACAGGAAGTGAAGGAAACACTGCATCAAGGACACAGGTAGAAACAGAAAAAGTTGGCAAGGGGTTTAGCATATTTTACTAAAAATATAATTTTTTTTGCTGTCAAAAGCTCCCCACACTTCTTGTCTGATGAAACACTGTTGGTAGAATGGGAGGGGAGCTGAAATCTCTCCAACAAAGCCTGGATTGCAGCAAACCCCATTAGGGGTTCTAACCCTTACCCAAATATTAAGCATAACATATTTAACATATAACTGGCAGACAAACACTTAGCCTATAGTAAATAAGAAGTGTATGTTAAATGTATTTTGGAAGGCAATTACCTGATGACAAATGTCCGCCATCAATTCCACCAAATTCTCTTTGACTGCAATATTCCGAGATCCTGAAGAGTATTTTCCTCTGCTGCCGATCTGACTAATCTCATTCACCATAGCATCGTATAGATTGTACACGTTTCTCTGCCACTTCTCAGGTTCAAATGCATAAGCACCTGAAAAAAAAGTTCAGGCCCAATTAGACATTATATCTTGGAGAGCATCATGTGGGTGAATTCTAAAGAGAAAATTGCAGCAATGTAGTTTTACACAACAAATGTTCCATAACCCCACAGCAGGGGCCCATAGTATTGCTGTCTGCATAAGCTATTACATCTTAGAATATGAACACTTCTAAGGATGTAAAAGTCTACCACAGACCACCATATGGATTTACTGAAATGGTGCAAGAAAAACCACCATGATCTGAGAGAGGTTTCTTATGTTGAACAAACATAAATAAGGTCAGAAGTGCCACTGTTTTGAGTTTCCCATAAAACAACATGCTAGAAAAATGCTCTCAGTTACAATAAGTGGTACCATGAAACTTCTTTTAACAGTAGAATTAAAGTGGTAAGATCCCTCCCCATTTTTCTCTTGGCGTCAAGAAAACTTGTCAGAAGTGATTCATGCTGATAGCAGAGGAATGAAGCAGCAGATAGAAATTACACTTGGTACTCTTAACTGAGACAAGTACACACTATAGAGGGATATGCTTTGTTCATATTTCATGTCTGAAGTTTACAATCACTTTAACCACTTCAGCCCCAGAAGGTTTTACCCCCTAATAACCAGGTAATTTTTTGTAATACAGCACTGCATTACTTTAACTGACAATTGCACTGCCGTATCAATAAAATTGACGTCCATTTTTGTCCCACAAATAGAGCTTTCTTTTGGTGGCATTTGATCACCGCTACAGTTTTTATTTTCTGCGCTATAAACAAAAAAGGACAATTTTGGGAGAAAAAAAAAAACATAATATTTTTTACTTTCTGCTATAAAACATATCCAATAAAAAAAATATAAAAGAAACGGCTACATATTTTTTGTAAAAAAATAAATAAATAAATCCTAATAAGCATATATTGATTGGCTTGTGCAAAAGTTATAGCTGAAAGGAAATAGTAGGTATTGTGGATGACCACCCTTCTTGTAGGTACACCAAGAGGGCCCTCATTCTTTTATAGCTGCAGATTTAAGCTATCTTGTATACTGAAATGGCCGAGCATATCAGTCACAATGGTTTGGGCATATTACTACAATAGCGTTTTCAAAATAGGGAATATATTTATGGCATTTATTTTTATTTTTTTTAAACTTGTAATGGTGGTAATCAGGTACTTTTAGTGGGACTGCGACATTTCAGTGGACAGATCGGACACCTAGCTGACACTTTTGATACTTTTTTGGGAACCAATGACAACATTACAGTGATCAGTGCTAAAAATATGCACGGACATTGTCGCTGGCAGGGAAGGGGTTAACATCAGGAGCGATCAAAGGAGTTAACAGTGTTCCCTCAGTGGGTGGGCTCACTGCATGGACACTCTGATCTGTGTTTCTGATTAGCAGGAACACTAGATCACAGTGTCCATGCCTGACAGCACGGTGGTCTGCTTGTTTACATCGGCAGACTGCCGTTCTGTCTCTGCAGGGAGCAATTGCAAGCCAATCAGCAAGTGATTCGCAGCTCCAGCGACACGTGTAAGTGCCCCCCCAGTGGCCATTGACAAGATCACGTACGGGTACCTGATTTTGCCTAATAAAGATTATAATGCTTTTACAGCAATCGTGTTTTTAAAGCGATGTTTTACATTTGAGTAATATATACTTTGTATAAAATGAAATTAATGTTGCATAAATAAATATTTAATAAATGACATAGAATTCCCAGAGCACCATGTGTCATCCAAAGAGCACAGCGGAGTGAGAGAGATGAGTCAGTGCCATGAACAAACAAAAGATTACAGGGACCGGGATGCACTGGATGCCTTCGCTGCCATTGTGCTTTTGCTGGGAGTCATGTGCATCCCTGTGCCTGGACTTAACAGGGTGGGTTCCCTCCAGGCATACCTGTCCTTAATCTATCCATTCTTATATGTGCTCCTTCTATGGAGGCTCTGAAAATTTTAAGTTAGGACTGCAGTATATATAAAGGTCCCTTGGCATGGGCACTGCGGATTTCTCATATATTTGCAAATGTGTGCAAAAAAAAAAAAAAAAAAAACACTAAATGTTTTTAACGTAAACTGTTAGCAAGGGTCAATTTGGTCGTTTTGCAGGATGGCTGGTTAGCATGCTGGGAAATCTTTTTGTTTGTTTGTGATGTGCACTGCCCTGCCTGCAAAGGCCAGTTAAAGGCTGGGGTGGTTGTTGCATTTTTTGTAGAGACAATTGCTTGAGCTATTGAGGTCTGTAAACAGAGTAAAAAGGGTCTGGAAAACACATAAAAAGAGGACTAAAAGGTTCACCCACCAGTTGACTCCAAGAAAGACTGAATTAATGTACTCATTGCAATATCTTTTTCTTGGAGTCCACTGAGGATAAAGGGAGTCTTTAACATTTGGGTTATACTGCTACCTACAGGAGGACTGGACACTGGCAGAGATGCAAACAAATTTTGGTCAGCCCAGAATAACCTCTTACTACCAGAATGCTTCTGCTTTGTGGCAAAGCAGTGCAGGGAGCAAGATCGTAGACAGCGAGACCAACAGTATGTGTCTCAATGGACTTCAAGAAAGATTTTACAGCGAGTACAAAAACTCTGTTATCTTTCTTGTTCATTGAGAGAACCAGGAAATCTTTTACCTTCACGAGGTTCGAAAGCCATCCAACTAAGCAGTGAGCAACGCAGCAAACAAAAGCCAATAGGACAGTGAAAACAACAAAGAACTGAGGACTGCCTGGAACTCAAAGAGCAGCTCAAACAACCGTGCACTCAAGCTGGCATTAGAAGAGACCAAAACATCTACCTGATAGAACTTAGAGCAGTGGTCCTCAACCCTGTCCTCAGCGCCCGCTAACAGGCCAGGTTTTATGTATTACCTTGGGGAGATGCAGACTAGAATACTGCAATCACTGAGCAGCAAATGATATCACCTGTGATGTATTTCAGTTATCTTGCAAACCTGGCCTGTTAGTGGGCCCTGGGGACAGGGTTGATGACCACTGACTTAGAGAACATATGAACAGTAGACCAGGTGGAAGCCTCGCAAAGCTAGGAAATGGTTGCTCACAGATCTAATAGAGTATGCCTTTCCATGAATGGGTAGAAGCTGACCCCAGAAATGATGAGATTGGACGCTTGTCTGCTTCAGCCCCCTAGGATCACCCTTGCAAGGTTTATTTGGGATGATAAAAAGTGAATGTCTTTCTGAAAGAAGAATAAGCTGGGAGATAATCTCACAGACCAAACCACATTCAGGCAATGAGAATTGTTTCTTTGGTGTGAACTGAAGCCGGACAGAAAAACTGACCTGCTTGAGGCAAATGGAAGAAACTACCTTAGGAAAAAAGTAACTGGCCATAACGCTACCTTCTCCCCCCAAAAAAACAAAAAAAAAAAAAAAAAAAAAAAAAAACCTTTAAAGGGATTCCAGGGTGGATAAAGCTGCCAGTTCAGACGCTAGCATCCCAGAGGTGATGAGTGAAAAAAATATAACCTTGTGGATGAGAGTGAAAAAAGTAATGTGTCTAATGAGATCAAACAGCAGTTTTTGAAGTGTGCAGAGAACCAGATGCAGTACACCCAAAACAAATAGGGGGTGCAGGATGGTTCAATGCTGCAAACACATCTAAACTGCCTGATGCTTGAGGATGTGGAACGGGAGACGAAGATTAGACAATGACCAAGCCTCCTGCACTGACAAAAAGTCAGATCAGATGATGCTCCAGCCTGGCTTTCCAGCACTGCAGGGGCAACCAATCAGCTGAACTTCCAGATTGTTAACAAGACTCCCCCTATGTACGGTTCTCCTGGATGGACAAGGACTATTCCCCAGTCTGACAGGCCAACATTTATCACAAGTATCTTACAGAAGTAAGGAATGAAGGGCTTCCCCCGATTCCAGATCCAGAACCCCTAAAGCCAGGGACAACCTGGTCCACGGAGTGTTGTATTGTAGAGGTCTGGTACAGGCCGTCAGGGAATCGCACAGGAACACACTGTGCATTCATGTGCAAGTCACATGCAGTTCTGTGCAGTGCAATTTCAGGCTATTCATTTTGAATAGGCTGAAATCGCACCACGCTGCACCAAAAGTAGTGCATGCACTACTTTTGGAAAATCACTGCAACCAAACTGATGTGGGCATACACACACTGCATTTGCGACCTGAATTCGGGGTGTTATTAACTGAATATTGGCACCTGATGCAGGGTGCAACTACAGTGCATTTTAAACTCAGTGTTGGAAACTAACACGAAATGCTAGTGTGAAAGGGCCCTTAAACTGGGCAAACAGGACTTCTTTGAAGGAGGCCAACATCAGGCCCAGGGACTCTGGTCTCGGTATAGGAGACTAGAGCTATTTCTGAAGGTTCAGGATCCACCCAAACCAATGTAATGTCTGCAAGACAAAGCCACACTGTGCGACAATGCTGACCAACTGTTCCCTAAACAGGTGGTCATTAAAGTATTTCACAATGAAGATGCCACAAGAGCCAATAGTGGGGTTAGCACCTTGGGAAAATATGCATGCAGACAAAAGGCCTAAGGCCTGCCAACTGGTAGTGCAGATGCCCAGAGTAAAATACAGGAAACTATGAGCTAGAAAGATGGGAGCAAACAGGTACACATCCTTATTGTCAACAGAAATCAAATTCCTCCGGTGAAGGGAGGTGGTGACAGATCTGGTGAATTCCATGCAGAATTTCTGGGTTCAAATGAAGATGTACAGAGCTTTGAGATCCTAGAGAGGGCAGATTGTCACACTTTGGTTTGGGAACAGTAAACCAGCTGGAGTAAAACTACTGAAACCATTTGCAAACAGGAACTGGGCAATAAATTGATAGTTCAGAAGACCAGAGAGGGCTTGATGGGAGATCTGTTAACCTGGGCAGTGACACAGGAAGGTTAGGTGAAAAACAGAAGAGGGGGCAGGTACCAAAATACCAGTTGGTTTGTAGCCATAGGATACCACCTTCTACACCCAAATGTTAGAGATAGGGCTTTTCCGATTATCGGTAAGGCCGATACTTACTTTTTTTGAAGCAGCGGGCACAAAACGTACCCAATATTAACGATATTGCTTCAAGGGGTTTTACCGGAGTGATGCCTGCAGCTGCAGGTACAGTTCTTTAGCGCGGATGGTCAGCTTTATTGTAATAACTGATGCAGCTCAGCAGCCGCTCGTCTTATTACAAGCAGCGGGAGGGGATGCCCCCCCCACCTTCTGCCGCTTGCCTGGGCTCTCTCTTCTCACCAGAAGGTCTGAGCAACCTCGGATCTAGTAACCCGGAAGCGATGTCATGACATCACTTCCCGCATTACTGGCATCTTAAAGCCGCCAGTTTAAAAAAAATATATAGTATTCAAAAACGCTGATCTTTACATTTTGAATACTTTCAAGTGCAGAGAAGGGGATTGGGGTCTTATAGACCGACGACCCCTCCATAAAGAGTACCTGTCATGCCCTTTTACTATCACAAGGGATGTTTACATTTCTTGTGATAGCAATAACAGTGATTAAAAAAATAAAAATAAAAAAAAAGTATACTTTTTTTTTTTTTTTTTTTTAAACTTACAGAATATCGGCACACAATATCGGCTATCAGCCTGAGAGGTGGCGGAAATATTGGTATCGTATTGACACCAAAAAAACTATATCAGTCAATCCCTAGTTAGAGGTGCAAGATGTCCGAGAGTTTACGAAAGAGTTCCATCCCCCCCCCCCTACCACCACTCTGAAACATAGGGGCACACCTTCATGCACAGACAAACTTGTCTGAAGATTCGGCGGACTTTAAACACCAGAATTTTTGTGCAGACTGGGAACCAGGGACGCAGAAAGTCTTGAATAGAAGATCAAGGGGGTTGACAATCAGAGAGGGGGGAAAACTTTGTAGTCTGCCCTTTAGGCTTCTTCCACTGAGAAAGATGGATAACCATGCCAACAGCAGCATCAGCACTTTAACCAAAGTGCCTTATGCATATTATATACATATACATATATATATATATATATATATATATATATATATATATATATATATATATATATATATATACACACACATATATACACATATATACACATATATACACACACATATATACAACACACAACATGAGGAACCTGCAATAGACAAGGCAGGTGGCTTACCAGCAGGCAAGCAGACAAACTGACTCTAGCATCATGAGAAGAGCTTTGATTAAGATTTTTTTTTTTTTTTTTTTTTAAAGTGCTAGTAAAATATTGTTTACCGTATATACTCGAGTATAGGTCGATCCGAATATAAGCCGAGGCCCCTAATTTAACAAAAAAAAAATGGGAAAACGTATTGACTCGTGTATAAGCCGAGGGTGAGACATGCCTGTCCATCCCTGTGTGTCCGTCCATCCCTGTGTGTCCGTCCTACCTGTGTCCTGTGCCTTTGTCCTTCTGCAGCGATCTGCATGTAAAAACATGCCAGGATCGCCGCACCTCTTCTCGTCTGTGACAGACGGCGGCCATTCCACTGTTCAAAAGCCGCGCCTCCGTCTGTGATAGGCGGAACACTCAATTTCCCAGCAGTCAGTGGTCCGCCTTTCACGGACATCCTCTCATCCTCGTCCGTAGTATGAGGATGAGCGGATGTCCGTGATAGGCGGACCACTGACTGGTGGGAAATTGAGTGTTCCGCCTATCACAGACAGGGAGGCGCGGCTTTTGAATAGTGGAATGGCCGCCGTCTGTCTGTACGACACGCTGATCGTGTAGGCAGACGGCGGTGACTCGAGTATAAGCCGAGGGGGGCACTTTCAGCCCTAAAAAAGGGGCTGAAAATCTCGGCTTATACTCGAGTATATACTGTAGTTGTTTAACACAGCAGAGCTGAAGAAGAGATGCCCTTCCTCCTAGGACACAAAAAAAAAAAACTGAAGGATACCGGTAGTTGGAGTGGTAATCTTAGGCTGGCCTACAGATTTTTTTATGCGCCAGGTTAAAACTTTTTATGCCCTTGAATGTATGAGAAAGAAATATTAATCAGAAAAATGTTACTCAATTCCCTATTTACCATACTAAAAAACAAATGAACAAAATATTAACTACCAATATAAAATCCACGTACAAATAAAACTTTCATACGGATGTCATTTCTGACAAAATATTCCTGCTGAAGGTCAAATAACTAAATTCTCTCTCTCTTACTCAGGTCAAACTGTGAAGGGGAGGAGTCAGCAATCTTGGCATCAGTCCCAAAACCGTGCAAAAATATAGAAAGCAGGTATGTTTAGTATGTAAAAAACTATATAGAAATCGCATATGTTTAGTATGTATGGCCCTATCATTATACATTATAAACCATTTTTACTATAGGCTAAAGAAGGTTTACAGAATATTGACTTAGAAAATAAGTATAGTCAAACCTTTTTTTGATCATACTTCTCTTCTGAGTCACAGGAGTGAGCTTACTTCAGCTCTCCTAAAACCTAAAATCAGCTGACAACGGGCTAAAGCTTGCTGTCAGCTGACATCACAAAGCCACTCCAGGCACTGGAAGGATCCCAACCAGGTTGTCAGGATCCACTCAGATGCCTGATCAGCAGCTGGCTCTGCCTCTCAGCATGCCACTGAGAGCTGGAGGTAAGCCACTGCCCCCACCCTGCAGGTGACTGACTGAAAAATGAGTAATAAGTAGGTATACACCGAAATTTTGTCCGCCAAAACATATTGGCCGAAAATGCCCTTTTCGACAATTTGCCAAAAGAGAAAAACGGCTGATAATGAAGCAGAAAATGGGGCGCGGCCTGGGCGGGTCTCCGCCCCCCCACCCCCTGGTGCCGCCCATCATGGGGGTGTCCTATAGTGCAGGAGAGCCACCTCCGCCGCCTGTTTGATCACAGCGCCGGGAACATCACAGCTTTCATTTCAATAGCTGTGTTCCCGGCCGCACGCCGTCACATACAGCCCCTCCCCCTTGTCCGGGCACTTTGATAGACAGATCACCCGCAGGATTGGACGGGTGATCCGTCTATCAAAGTGCCCGGACAAGGCTGTATGTGACGGCACGCGGCCGGGAACACACAGCTATTGAAATGAAAGTTGTGATGTTCCCGGCGCTGTGATCAAACAGGTGGCGGAGGTGGCTCTCCTCTCTTCCCTTCACAGGCTGGCTGCAATAGGGGAAACACTCTGGCTGCAATAGGGGGGACACTGGCTGGCTGCATCTGACGGGCACTGGTGAGGCTGCATTGACCTCTTGTACCACGTCCCCAGTCTCTGACCATCTCCTGTACCACGTCCCCAGTCTCTGACCATCTCCTGTACCACGTCCCCAGTCTCTGACCATCTCCTGTACCACGTCCCCAGTCTCTGACCATCTCCTGTACCACGTCCCCTGTCTCTGACCATCTCCTGTACCATGTCCCCAATCTCTGAACATCTCCAGTATAAAAATATATTTTTTTAAATATGTTTCGGTATCGGTTTTCGGGCCTAGTGTATTTTTCATTTTCGGTATCGGTTTCGGCACCAAGAAACCCATTCTGTGCACCCCTAGTAATAAGTAATCATGTGATCACTCTGTTCTTGGGCTTAGATAGAGCTGGTGGGAGATAATTTCAGCATCAGACAGATGCTGCAGCATGGAGGTATGTAGATTTTTGTTTTTTGTAAAACCTCAAACTTTCCTTTGAATGAAATTTATAAGGGTTTTAATAAAAGGCAACTGATTTACTTTTATCAGCTTTATAAATGTAATGTGCAATAAGTACATTTAGAAGAATGTATTTTGTATAGAGGTTATTTCAGCACCTTCTTCTGTAGTCTTAGCTCCTTTTGGATGATGAATGTGCAGCATTAGTCGGAAAAACTCCACAATCTCATCTTTCAGAGCATCTTTCGGTCTGTGCTGGATCCACAACTTCAGTACAGTAGGGAAGATCTCTTCTCCTAACTTACACACCCGCATGCGGCAGTTTACACATGTGGTGGAAAGAAAGACATTAAGAGCAGCGAGAATCTGATCCAACCCTGGAAGGTTCTTCTCCTCTCTGAAATAAAATAGAACATTTTCCTTATCAGTTAGTAGACCTTCACAGAGTACAAATAATGCAAATCGGATAATTTCTGTACCTCTCAGAGAGCTGAAGAAACTACATTCATACAATAAAAGTGCAGTACTGGGACCACACAAACACACACATACACAGCGGGTATAGAAAAGAATAGCCCCCCCTTTAAGTTAATCATATTTTGTTGCTTTTCAGCCTGAAATGAAGACAACATTTTTGTTTTATCCAGCTGCATTTACATGTAACATATAACAAGATTTAACACCAATATTTCAGGAAGAAAATTTTAAAATGAAAAAACAGAATCACTGAGTTGGTAAAAGAATCATCCCACTCCTCATCCCACTCCTAAAAATGACTTGTAAACTCAAATCAGGTGTAGATAATCACCTTCTCCATGGAACACACAGCCATTTGACTTTCAACTGTGATCAGCTGTGGTCATTTTGATTAGCTCAGCACAAACAAAAACAAAAACAGCTTTCCTGGAGCATTTCAGTCCCTGGTAGTGAAACTGAAACAAAACAATCAACTATGGGTGGAAAAGCACTGTCACCGAGATCAAGTGGACAGGAAAATCAGGAGATAGATGAAAAAAAGAATTAAAAGGCTTTGTCAATGCCTAGAAGCACAGCAAAGTCTAGAAGTCTAGTATTAAGAAGTGGAATGGAATTTGGTACAACACAGACCATCCCTGGGTCAGGACGTTGCTCCAAATGGGATGAAAGAGCTAGGAGGCAACTGGTCAGGCTACTAAGAGTCCTACAGCAACTCTGAAGCAGTTACAGGAATAAATGACCATTGTGCACATGTAACAATATCACAAATTCTCCAAAATGTGGCTTGCATCGGAGGGGTTGCAAAAAAAAAAAAAAAAAAGGCCACGTGCAGTCACGACTGAACTTGGCCAAAACGCACCTTAAAGATTCTGAGGCCACATGGAAAAAGGTGTTATGGTCAGGTGACAGTCAGGAAGGAAAGAGGGGAAAGTGCCAGGGAGGCCGATCCTGGGCTAGAGAATCCCAATAAGAACCCTCTATTGAGTGACATTAGTGAAACCAGTCAGGGACCAGCACTGCAGGAGCTGAGGGACTCTACTAGCTGCCAGGGGAAGAACTCCTCCAGTGAGAGTGGGGGGGAAACTAAGGGAAAGGATAGACAGTTTCTGGTGGTAGGGGACTCAATTCTTAGAAGGTCAGAGAAGGCATACTGTCACAAAGACCTGAAGCGCCAAACTGCATGCTGTCTACCAGGCACTTGGGTTTGGCATATCACGGATCTGGTGGACAGGTTACAGGAAGGGGCTGGGGAAGACCCGGCTGTGATGATGCATGTTGGCACCAATGACAAAGTCAGAGGCAGATGGAGTGTCCTAAAGAACGATTTTAGGGACTTTGGAGCTAAATTGAGGAAAAGGACCTCCAAGGTAGTATTCTCAGGAATACTATCGGTACAACGAGCCACACTAGAAAGGCAGAGGAAGATTAGGGAAGTAAACAAGTGGCCGAGGAGCTGGTGTAGTAAAGAGGGAGTTCAGGTTCCTGGAGGACTGGGCCGACTTCTCAGTCAGTCACTAGTACTATAGAAGGGACAGACTGCACTTAAATGAGGACAGAGCAGATGCGCTGGGAGTAAAGGTGGCCAAAATGGTTAGAGGGGTTTTTAAACTAGGCGACAGGGGGGAGGGTCCAGAGGTAGAGATAGCGTGGAAAATAGTCAAGAGGGTAGTATTGGGGGCTTAGTGATAGGTTGACTAAAGCACATAAGCCCAAGGTAAGTATAGTAACAAGTCCTAGTTGCAAACTCTGAACACCCAACAAGGGGATAGTATGCGACTGGTCTAAACTATGTGGCATGTTCACCAATGCCAGGAGCCTGGCGGACAAGATGGGTGAACCAGAGATACTGTTATATGAGGAGGATTCGGATTTTGTTGGAATTTCAGAGAAATGGTTCAACAGCTCATGATTGGCTGGCAATCATTCAAGGGTATACCCATTATCGCAGGGATAGAGCGGGTAAAAAGGGGGGAGGGTTATGCCGGTATATAGTCAAAAATTTAACTTGGATGCCATAATACACACCATGTTTGGAGGTCAAATGGCACTGCACATCACCCCAAAAACACCTCAATACCATCAGTGAAATTTGGTGGTGGGAAAATCATGGTGTGGGGCTGTTTTTCAGCATATGATACTGGCAAACTTCATATCATTGAAGGAAGGATGAATGGAAAAAATGTACAAAGACATTCTTAATAAAAATCCGCTGCCATCTACCAGGATGAAGAAGATAAAATGAGGGTTGACATTTCAGCAAGACAAAGATCCCAAACACAAAGCCAAGGATACTCTCAACTGGTTTCAAAGGAAGAAAATAAAGCTGCTAGAATAGCCCAGCCAATCACCTGACTTGAATCCAATAGAAAAATCTATGGAAAGAACTAAAAAAAAAAAAAAAATCTGAGTTCATAGAAGAGGCCCACTGAACCTTCAAGATTTGAACACTATGTAAGAATGGGTCAAAATCACACCTGAGCATTTCATACGACTAGTTTCACTATACAGGAGCCGTCTTGAAGATGTCATTACCAACAAAGGATTTTGTAAAAAGTATTAAATAAATTTCAGTTAGCGTGTTCAATACTTTTTCACTGTGTCATTCCATTTTATTACAAATAACCTAATAGCTGAACTCATTTGTTTTGGTTTCTTTGTTTGTATGGATTGCAGGGGATGTTGCTAACATGTGGTAAAAATTTCACATCAATAGCACCTTTAAAAATCTATTTGCCTAGAAAAATGGTGACGTGTACAATTATTATTTTACCTGCTGTACAAATTGTACAGTTCCATCAGTCCCTTCCCTCAAGGAGCTTACAATCTAAAAGGCCCCTAACTCACATTCATACATACGCATACGAGGGCCCATTTAGAGTCCAATAAACCTACCAGCATGTTTACAGAGTTTTTGGAGGAAACCAACGCAGGCCCAGGGAGAACATGCAAACCCCAGGCATGTAGTGCCGTGGCTGGGATTTCAAACTGATGACCCTAGTACTACCAGGTAGAAGTGCTCAACACTTAGCCACATTGCTGTCCATATTCTATTAATACTTCCTCCAACCCAAATAACTAAAAAGGTCCCTACCAAGGTGACCTAATGTCAAGTCTGCAGGAGACTGTACCATTGAGAGTAGTTGCAATGCTTTCCAGGCTTCAATGCATTCATACCAGATCGATTAAGAATTCCCCCATGGACAACAGTAAGCTTGGTCATAAGTCAATCTCCTAACTGGCTGATAAATTTTAATCTTATGTTTTTTGGCCTTCTTTAAACAGGATACAATAGTTACCTGGCTCTGGTCATCACACTGGAAAAGAAACAGAAGAACTTGGCATGGAGGCCCTCAAACTGCAGACAGCATCCCCTGGTGAGGGTGTGAATAATGCGAGCCACTAGCAATCTATTTATCGCACTGTTTGGTTTCAAGTACAGGTTGCAGTAAATGTTTAATAACTCTGAAAAAAAAAAAAAAAAGGATTTGAGATAAAAAAAAAAAAGTCTATCACATAAGGATAACATCTAATGAGAATGTATCAGAGAAGTTGAAAAGAAAATAAAACTTAAATTTCAGCTTACATTGACTTTAAATGAACCAAACTATTTCCATTACTAACTAATGTGGCCGCTGTGTGTGCTTTAACACTGAAGTAGCATTATGCAGAGCTCTGAAAGGTCTTCCGCTATTTTAGGAGAAGCCTTGTATTTATATTAATGAATACAAGGCTTGCTTTGATTGACTTTGGTGGGGAGGTGGACGGATGACAATTTCCACCTCAACCAGAAAAAGCCTTCTATTGAGAGAGATTATATATATATATATATATATATATAAATAAAAAGGGAAGAAGAAGAAGAAGAAGAAGAAGAAGAGGGAAGGCTTCTTCTTAATGGCAGAGAAAGTCAAGGTAAAATCAGGAATTCTAGTTTAACTCTAGAGATTGGATTTCTTATTTAGTGCCTACTGTAATGCAGAATAGAGGGACTTAAAGTGGAAGTCCATGTTAAAACTAAAATCCCTGCATCTATAGCCACCAACATTCTAACACTAACCTATCTAGTCCTGTAAAGAAAAAAAATGAGTATACTTACCTTTTCTGAAACCGATCCGACCCGATCTCCAGCGGCGGGAGCTCTGACTACACATCCGACAGCGGCTGTGAAATGAATAGGGAGGGATGTCACTCATAGAGTTACTATGGGTCTTCTGTTGTCGAACGTGTCTTCTGCACTCGCCTCCACAGTGAAGCCACGGCTGACAGCTCAGCGTGGCATCAGAGCTTCCGCCACTGGAGATCGGGACAGATAGCCTGCAGAAAAGGTATGTATACTGATTTTTTTCTTTACAGGGCTGGATAGGTTAGTGTTAGAATGTTGGTGACTATAGATGCAGGGATTTTAGTTTTAGCAGTTTTCCACTTTAATGGCATCATGTTAAGCGAATTCTGTGATGTAATGAATAAAATATCTAACATATCGTATTCCAGGAGGGCTACAGTGGGAACAGTAGACTTCTAAGCTTTTTTTTTTTTATAAAGACAGATGCACTTTTCAGTGAACAACTCGACCACCACTTACTTACCTTCCCATTGCTTTGCAGTAATCTCACACCAGTACTTGCGCACAGTTAGGATATCTTTTAAGAGGATACTGCTGTAGTCAGCACCATAAGCAGCGCATGTTGTGGGGTCCTTTATTGTGTCACTTACATGGAGTAGAAGTTCTGTACATTTTAACCGTGGAGCTCCTGCAGAAACCAGAACAAAAGAATGGATCAAGAGCAGAAGGCATCTTCTACAATTTTTGTTATATTCAGCAGTTTAAAAGTGCAATTCCTCTTTTGCAGCCTAATTGAGACAACGCCTACTTAAAATTTGCCCCCCCCGTAAAGCATAACTTTAAAATAATATTTAACAATTGCAGCTTTCCTTTTTTATAGTGGTTGTAAAGTCACTACTGACAAATCCTGTAATCCTCTCTTACTGGATGATATAATGCGCAGTAACTGTTTTTTTTTTTTTTTTTTGTTTTTAATTATTGCTCAAAATACCTAATTTGCAGCGCCACTGGGCGCTCACGTGACCTGCCAGCACTCTCCATCCCAGCTCTGAGCACTATAGTGGGAGGGGCCGAGATTCCCCACTGACATCAGCTGGAAGGGGTCACATAAGCATCTAGTGAAGCTATAAAGGAAGTATTTTGTGCAATAATAAAAAATAAATAAAAAACGGTTACTGCACAATATATCATCCTCTGAGAGGGGATTATAGGATTTGTCAGTAGTAATGTTACAGACTTCCAAGCCGACAGGCAGGGAGGGAGGGAGGGGGAGAGAGGAGACCAGCATGCTGATGGAGCCACGTAACCTGACCACAGTAATCAAGGATCAGCAGCCATGATTACTGTGGTCAGCACACTAAGGGGAACACAGGAACAGACAGGATCAACCAAGTTTTTTAGAACCTAGAGAGGGGCAAATGACACAGCACAAGCACTATTCTGTGTATCATGCTTTAACCACTTCCCAACCAGCGCACGATGATGTACGTCGACAGAATAGCACGGGCAGGCAAATGGGCATACAGGTACGTCCATTTGAAATTGCCGCCGTGCCATTGCATGCACGGGGCCGGCGGACTCCATCGTCATGGGGATACCCGCGATCGTCTCACGGGGAGATGCGGAAATCAACAGCATCTCCCCATTCTGCCTAGCAACAAGTGCCCCCCACAGTTAGTAACACGCCCCTAGGACACACTTAACCCCTACATTGCTACCCCCTGGTTAACCCCTTCACTGCCAGTGTCATTTACACAGGAATCAGTGCATTTGTATAGCACTGATTGCTGTATAAATGACAATGGTCCCAAAAATGTGTCAAAAATGTCCGACGTGTCCAACATAATAATGCAGTCACAATAAAAAAATCGCAGATCACCGCCATTACTAGTAAAAAAAAAAAATATAGATATATTATTAATAAAAAAAGGCATGAAACTATCCCCCATTTTGTAAATGCTATACATTTTGCACAAACCAATCAATCGCTTATTGCTAATTTTTTACCAAAAATATGAAGAATACGTATCGGTCTAAGCTTAGGGGAAAAAAAATATTTTTTTTTAATATATTTTTGGGGGATATTTATTATAGCAAAAAGTAAAAAATAATGCGTTTTCTTCAAAATTGTCGTCTTTTTGTTTATATCGCAAAAAATAAAAACTGCAGGGGTGATCAAATACCACCAAAAGAAAGCTCTATTTGTGGGAAAAAAGAAGATCAATTTTGTTTGGGAGCCATGTTGCACGACCACGCAAATGTCAGTTAAAGCGATGCAGTGCCGAATCGCAAAAGCGACAATTTTGAAAAACGTTTTTTTTACATTTTGCTATAATAAATATCCCCCCCCCCAAAAAAAAAAAAAAAATATTATATATATATATATAAACATTTTTCCTCAGTTTAGGCCAATATGTATTCTTCTACATATTTATGGTAATAAAATAAATTGCGATAAGCGATCGATTGGTTTGCGCAAAAGTTATATCGCTTACAAAATGGGGGATAGTTTTATGCCATTTTTATTAATTTTTTTTTTATTAGTAATGGCAGTGATCAGCGATTTTTATCGTGACTGCGACATTATGGCAGACACATCGGACATTTTTGGGACCATTGTCATTTATACAGCAATCAGTGCTATACAAATGCACTGATTCCTGTGTAAATGACACTGGCAGTGAAGTGGTTAACCACTAGGTGGCAGTGTATGGGTTAAGTGAGCCCTGGGGAGTGTTTCTAACTGTGGGGGGCGTGGCTGTGTATGACACGTCACTGATGCCCGCAATCGGACTCACGGAGGTCCCAACCGGTGCGCACACGATGGCACAGCGGCAAATTTAAAAGGGACAAACCTGTACGCACCATTCTGCCGACGTACATTGGTGTGTGCCAGTCAGCATGTGGTTAAAAGATTTCTAAATTCTCCTTTAGTGTTAAGTGGTTGTAAACCCTTACATACATTTAGGTCCATATATATTTGGACACAGGCATGCTTTTCATACTTTTGGCTCTGTATGCCACCAGAATAAAATGAAAACGAAACAATCCAAATTAATTTGAAGTGCAGACTTGCAGCTTTAATTCAACGGGTTGAACATAAATTTCAAGTACAAATTTTAGGAACTGCAACCATTTTTATACACACATGCCCATGTCATCACACTGCCTTCACCATGTTTTACAGATTACATTGTGTGCTTTGGATTATGAGCTATACCAAGCCTTTTCTACACTTTTTTCTTCCCGTCATTCTGGTACAGATTAACCTTAGTTTCATCCGTCCAAAGAATGCTTTTCCAGAACTGGTCTAGCTTTTTTAGATGCTTTTTGGCAAAGTTGTACCTGGCTTTTCTATTCTTCAAGCTTATGAATGGTTTGCACCTTGTGGTGAACCCTCTGTATTTGCTCTTGTGAAGTCTTCTCTTGATTGTAGACTTTGACAAGGATACGCCCAACTCCTGGAGAATGTCCTTCGCTTGTCTGGATAATGTGAAGTGTTTTTTCTTTACCATAGAGGATCCTGCGATCACCCACCGCTGTTGTCTTACATGGATGCCCAGCCCTTTAAATGTTGCTGCCTGTGTCCAAATATATATGGACCTAACTGTCCCAGTGAAGTCCAGAATTTATACAGCTTGTCTGAGTTTAGAAAAAAGGTGCAGAGAGCTGATGTTACACTTTACAGAGCTCAGTGAGGAGAGCTCTGATAGATATTTGGAGGGGAGGGGAGGGAAGGGACCCCCCCCCCCCCCCCCAATTTACACAGCACACAGGAACATAACTGAGGCTGTCAATCTGCTAGAGGTCCCTCCTCTGTCACCTTTTTTCTCTTGGTGTCAGGGGGAAAAAAATGTCAGAAGCAATTCATGCTAATAGCAGAGGAACAAAGCAGCAGAGATGACACACAGTGCTTATAATTGAGACACATACAAACCAGAGGGATATGCTTTGTTCATATTTCACATCTGAAGTTTACAACTAGAGATGGGCTCGGGTGTATTCGAAATCCCACACGCCCGATCCCGCCAGGAAGTCGACACTGCACATGGCTAATCACAGGCAGTGAGACATTCCTGGAGGGATCGGGCATGTAGGATTTCCAACATGCCTGAGCCCATCTTTATTTACAACCACTTCAAACATACTTATCAGGTTCATGTTATCACTGTGCTATATCTTTTTGATTGACTTTATGTCACTTTAATATCTCTGTAAGCACCAATGGAACCACGGCATCAATACCAACATGCCCAACAATTTCACCATTTGTACTCACTTTTATTTGCACAGCGGATGAAATATTTAACAAGGCTACTAATATCCTGCATTTTCTTATGTCGAGCGGCATGTGTTGATTGGGAGACATTTGCTTTAGCAGACTTAAGGCTTTCAATCTCTTTGTAGATATACTTTTGTAAGAACCTGAAGGACACAAGCATTGCATAAAGCTACAAACAAAGGCAGCGTTTAAAGGAATTGAAAAAACACCAACACAAACGAAAACACACTTTATTCTTAGTGTTACTAATAGCCAAGACCTTGGTGGTTTCTAATAATCTGACACACTGGGGATGCTGTAACACAGGAATGGAGAGGGGGCAAGCACCTCCTCCCTGAACCTGTCACATTATTGATATAGACGTAACACAAGTACAATTATTTGTGGTTGTACAATTACTGTGCCACTGCCTGCCAGTCTGACGAGTACTGTAGTCAGCTTTGGCGATGTCAATATTGTGCTGTTCACTGGAGTCCATGCTGAAGAGAAAACTGTACCAGGGGAACTACATACAAGAATATCCCTGCTTCAACAGCATTCACTTGGGGTTCTGTGCTTCTTTCATCACTCCTGCTGCTTCCAGAATATTTCCCCACCAGTCACCAGGTCCTCAGTCACCAGGGCAGCCATGACATGCAGAAGCCATGCCTCTACCATGATAGCTGCCTCCACACAGAAGATGGAACAAGGCATAGTAAGTAGTTTACACCTTCTACAATAAGGTCCTCTTTAAAACAGACCTTCACCCTCCAGATCATCAACTCCCTCATCACTCTGCAATATATAATGTCAAATTGTTTATTTTAAATTGTTGCCTGGTTGAGAAGGACATGTGCTGCTCCCCGAGCCTCCTGGGATACCATGTCACATTTCATAGGAGGCTGCAACATGGGCAAAAAATGACCATGGGGAGAGCTGGCATATCATCAGAAGACAGCCGCTTTAACTCAGAGGAGGTAGCCAGTATCCAATGATGTTGGAGGACCAAGATTGCAGCACTGGACCTGATCAGCATATTGCAGCAGGTGACCCAATGAGCAGGTGAATCAAGGACAACCATGAACAATAAATCATTAAAAAAATAATAAAAAAAATAGTGGGGGGGGGGTGCCTGAAGCTCCTCTTTAATTTGTCTTTTTTTCCAACCCTCAGGTGTAACTTTAGGGTTTTTTTTTTTTTTTTTTAAAACACGTTTTTCTCAGTTTCCGTTGTTTAAAAAAAAAAAAAAAATCATCATTTACACAGCTCAAGCTAATATTTTACCGACACAAGTTAATGAGTTAGAAGAGTGGCACATCTCTAACTAGATGGTTCCAGTAAGAGACAAAAGCAGACAGCTACTGCTAAATAGATAACCCATGGTGCTCTGAAAAGCCATTTGTGATTATTATCTCAGCATTTGTTCAATAAGGATGCTGCAATACAAGGGCAATATATGGCCACCTATAGGCAGCATGAAAAACAAGACCACTAACCTGAATACAGTATCCCAATTAAGCTGTTTGGTGTGCCGATTATCAGAGTTACGATCCAACTGCTGGATTGTCTCCTTATCTCGGAGCAAACGTCTGAACTTATCAATTTCTTTCTGGAAAAAGAAGAGGTCTTACGTGATGAAACAGAACTTTCCAGTTAAGATTACAAAACACCCAGAAGAAATGGATGTGTGTAGTAAAAAAAAAAAAAAAATCACACAAGTTCGCTAAGAGTTAATTTATGACAGAGCTAAGTTACTAATACATGCAATACTGTCCAAGTCATCATGCTGTAAAAGTATGTAAGGTATGCTAAACTTGTTGATAAAAGCAATAATATAAGGGGACAATATTAATTGAAGGCCACATTTTTATTTTCAATTTCTTTATATTGACTTTTAACTACAAGACAAACTTAAACCTGAATTACAGAAAAAGTACAAAAAACAGAACACAGCTACAGTGCGCCACTTCATAATCGGTTAAGAGGCCACTTTAATTCAGTTTCGGCATTTTTTTTCTGTAGCTTTGAAAAGAATGCTAAAGGCTTTAAATCTCTACCAGCTTGTGTTTGCCATTTGTGTCAGTAGACATCACCTTACTTCCATGTCCCAATAACCACTGTCATTTGAAAAGGAAAATACAGGGAAACTGACCAACAGCAACACAGGGCTCAATTCACTGAAGAATATTGCATGATATAATTGGATCACATGACATATTTTTTTCCAATTAAATATTCAAAATGTCAATTCACTCTCAGTTTTAGTATATGTACCGCACAGTAATCATTGCAGTTCTATTTCTGATTTATGGTGGACTGGAGGAGTGGAGGGGTGCTACTTTGTATCCATTCAATAATTTACTAAAACATAAATATTCGGACTTTAACTCTTTGTGATTTGAGCCCACAGACTTAAAAAATAACTACCCTGTGCTATCACAGTTTGATAAATCAGGCTCCACATCCAATAGAGAAATGGTACAAGGTAATAATAAGAGAAAAGGTTTTAAGCACAAATGGCTGGAATAAATGAGTGTTTTTATATAGAGTGTAATAAATACATACTCGTCTTTCTGTGGCCTTGTCTGTCTCCAATTGTCGGCAGCAGAGCAGAAGTTCATGTAGAGCGAGACTCATTGTTCTGTGATGAGGGATATCTGGAGGCAGACTGCGGGATCCACACTCCTGAGATGACCAATGACTACAATAATTTCTCAATGGTCATTCATACCTAAGGAGGAAAACACGTAACACATAAGAACACAAAAAAATCAATAAACACACACTTGTAAGTATTATAATACTGCTTCAAAGGGATATTAGGGCAGTTTTGTGTTTTGGTCTTTTTTTATTAATAACAAACACGTCATAATTACTTGCTCTCTTAATGGTTTTGCACAGAGCAGCCCCGCTCCTCCTCTTGTTGGGTCCCCTGCCGATGCTCCTGGCTCCTCCCCCCTGCCGAGTCACCCCATAGTAAGCAGCTTGCTACAGGGCCACCTGGGCAGGCTTGCTCCTGAGCCACTGCTCTGCGTGTCCCTTCGCACAGGGAGCGCAGCTCAGCCCCGGCCCAGATCTCTCCTCATTAGCATACATGACGTGCTTTACAGTAGCACATCACTGGATCAAACTCCAGTAATTATAAGGTTATAATTATAATTATCTAGTAATTATAAGGTGGGGTGGGGGTGAGGAGGAGTGGGCTCCTGCAGCAGAGAAATATTTTTACCTCAAAGTGGAGCTCCAACCAAAAAGGGAAGTTCCGCTTTAAGGAGTCGTCACCTGCTTCTCTTAAAGAATCATCAATTTGGGGGAGTGGGGGAGTAGAGGGGTGGTAGAGTGGGAGGAGTGGGGGCTCAGAAACCCAATTTTGAAAAGGCACCTCCCTCCCTCCCCCCTGCAGACTTCTGAGACACATGACAGGTTCCAGAAGACTGCCTGTTCATTCACAATGCACAGTGGGCACCAGTCTGTGAAGCCGTAGCAAGCTGTCACAGCCAAGTGCCCATAGTTAGGATGCTCTTTTCACAGGGAACTGGAACGCCTCTTTAATGCAAAAAAAAAACATGTAAAAAAAAGAAGAAAAAGAAAAAAACCCTTTGAATTAAAGACAGAATTGATGCCAATATGCTAACAGAAAGAATACTTCATATGATTTTTGATTCCATTTACATTTTTCATGCAAAATGGGAAGCCTGCTTTTTCTAATATGAGCACTAGAACTGACTAGAGTTTCTATTTTTTCTTTTGGTATTATCCAACAAAGTTTAGGATATTGGTTATAGAACTATATTGTATTCTATTATTTTTTTTTTATTTTTTTTTTTAAGATATGCCTTTTTTTATGTTAAATTGTTTTCTGTTTCTACTAAATTATATGCAAATATACATACTGTATTTCTGTATACTGTTTTTCTGGTATGCTAAAGTCACATTTTATGCTGAATACTAAAATACATATTGTAATCTTTTAATCTCGTATTCTCTAAATAAACAGTTTGTAAACAGATATAAAAAAAAAAACACTTAAGGCTTTTGAACCGCTTTAAATGCAAAATCAAAATGTATTGCAAATTGCCAATTATTAGTTGTGGCGGCTGCATTCGTTTTCTTTTTTACGCTTTTTCCCCTAGTGATCTGGCCAGTAACACTTTCTGTATTAGAGTGCCCCCACTCTGGATGAAGGAGAACAGGGGGCACAGCAGACAGCAGCATTGCTAATCTGGAGGGGGAAGGGGATTTTAGATGTACTAGCAGATTTACATACACAAACAAATTGAAGCCTTTCACTTCACATCTTTGTAACTACAGAGAGGGGAAAAAAATCACTCCAAATTCTATGCTCTCTTCACAGTTAAAACAAAAACGTAGAAAGGTTTTGTTGGCGTTGGGCTTTAGGGTCAACATGGTGAACATAGTCTTTAAAGCAAACCTATGCTTGACACATTAAGGACAAAACAACAGGTTTTCTTCAACCTATTCCAGAGGCATGCTTGGACTTTTTGTTCCACAACTAGAGGATCTACTGTATGTTTGCCTACTCCATACAATAGGAATTTCATTATGCCTGTAACCAAAAATAATAACACAAGCTTGAGCCCCAGTGCAGTCTGGGTAACAGAGCAAGCAGGAGAGATTCCACACTCCTGGATGGGTCCCAAATACAGTTCACACTCCCACAATAGAAACACTTCATGTTAACATTGATAAACATGGCTCTAAAAGGGTTCTTGTTCTTCTGCTTATTCCAGCTCATGCTGCATTTTCACACAGCTCAAAATAAAACAACCAATCACAGCATGAAAGAAAATACAAAATAAATAAATACACACACACACACACACACACACACACTATAAATATACACATACACAGTACAGACCAAAAGTTTGGACACACCTTCTCATTCAAAGAGTTTTCTTTATTTTCACGACTATGAAAATTGTAGATTCACACTGAAGGCATCAAAACTATGAATTAACACATGTGGAATTATATACTGAACAAAAAAGTGTGAAACAACTGAAAATCTGTCTTATATTCTAGGGTCTTCAAAGTAGCCACCCTTTGCTTTGATTACGGCTCCGCACACTCTTGGCATTTTGTTGATGACCTTCAAGAGGTAGTCACCTGAAATGGTTTTCCAACAGTCTTGAAGGAGTTCCCAGAGATGCTTGGCACTTGTTGGCCCTTTTGCCTTCACTCTGCTGTCCAGCACACCCCAAACCATCTCGATTGGGTTCAGGTCCGGTGACTGTGGAGGCCAGGTCATCTGGCGCAGCACCCCATCACTCTCCTTCTTGGTCAAATAGCCCTTACACAGCCTGGAGGTGTGTTTGGGGTCATTGTCCTGTTGAAAAATAAAATGATGGTCCAACTAAACGCAAACCGGATGGAATAGCATGCCGCTGCAAGATGCTGTGGTAGCCATGCTGGTTCAGTATGCCTTCAATTTTGAATAAATCCCCAAGTGTGTCACCAGCAAAGCACCCCCACACCATCACACCTCCTCCATGCTTCACGGTGGGAACCAGGCATGTAGAGTCCATCCGTTCACCTCTTCTGCGTCGCACAAAGACACGGTGGTTGGAACCAAAGATCTCAAACTTGGACTCATCAGACCAAAGCACAGATTTCCACTGGTCTAATGTCCATTCCTTGTGTTCTTTAGCCCAAACAAGTCTCTTCTGCTTGTTGCCTGTCCTCAGCAGTGGTTTCCTAGCAGCTATTTTACCATGAAGGCCTGATTCACACAGTCTCCTCTTAACAGTTGTTCTAGAGATGTGTCTGCTGCTAGAACTCTGTGTGGCATTGACCTGTTCACTAATCTGAGCTGCTGTTAACCTGCGATTTCTGAGGTTGGTGACTCGGATGAACTTATCGTCCGCAGCAGAGGTGACTCTTGGTCTTCCTTTCCTGGGTCGGTCCTCATGTGAGCCAGTTTCTTTGTAGCGCTTGATGGTTTTTGCCACTGCATTTGGGGACACTTTCAACGTTTTCCCAATTGTTCTGACTGACTGACCTTCATTTCTTAAAGTAATGATAGCCACTCGTTTTTCTTTACTTAGAATTTGTATTATGGCAAAAAAAAGCAGCTAACAGTCTATTCAGTAGGACTATCAGCTGTGTACTGTATCCACCTCCTGCACAACACAACTGATGGTCCCAACCCCATTTATAAGGCTTGAAATCCCACTTATTATACCTGACAGGGCACACCTGTGAAGTGAAAACCATTTCAGGCGACTACCTCTTGAAGCTCATCAACAGAATGCCAAGAGTGTGCGGAGCAGTAATCAAAGCAAAAGGTGACTACTTTGAAAACCCTTGAATAGAAGACATATTTTTAGTTGTTTCACACTTTTTTGTTCAGTATATAATTCCACATGTGTTAATTCATAGTTTTGATGCCTTCAGTGTGAATCTACAATTTTCATAGTCATGAAAATAAAGAAAACTCTTTGAATGAGAAGGTGTGTCCAAACTTTTGGTCTGTACTGTATATTATATATATATATATATATATATATATATATATTCCAAACCAGTGATTCTCAACCAGGGTTCCCCCCAGAGGTTGCTAGGGGGTTCCTTCAGCATTGGGCCATTTCTGCTTCTCAGATAAATTCCCACTGAGACCATTGATCTTTTTTTTAGCTGTATGGAGGTAATTCTTCCCAATGACCATCACACTAATGTATCATGAGTTATAGATTTCAAATTTTTAGCAGGGGTACCCCGAGACCGGAGAACTATTTCAAGGGGTCCTATGTGTTGTAAAGGTTGACCTAAACTCTAGGACCCCAAGTTAGTAAGTGAGATCTGATCTTCATTCTATTTGAAATCTAAGTCCGGTTTTAACAAAATAGCACTGCTGAAAATTGGTTGCCTAAAAAAAAATAAAAAAGGCCTATGTAAAAGGGTGTGGTGAGAGGATATAAATCAACAATTTAAACAAAAAAAAAATTTATATATTTTTTTAATCTGTTTTATCAAAATTTATTTTGATAAAATGTTTTTGGAGTAAAAAAAAAAAAAAAAAGAAATCTAATAGTTTTCCATTTAAGATAAATTAATAATTTTGTTTATTCAGCATGTTATGGATCTTAGTTATGGTGCATGAGGCTGTATATTCTGAAATAATTACATTTTTGCTGACATATATCGGCGTGCAGCGGTCAGCAAGTGGTTAAAGCGAATGGGACTTTCGGTGAGTCAATGGCAGGTCAGAGGAGGATCTGCTGTGGGACAGAGAGATGACGGCTGCTCTTTACAAATTATCATTTAAATCGAGTCGATTTAAATCAAGCCTTTTTATTAGTGATTTAAAACGTAATTTAAAATGTACTTGATTTAAATGAAATGGTGGTGACGCCTCACTTTGAGGTCTTCAAGAGATATGGTGGCTAAAGCATCTTCTAAAAACTTGCATTAGGCTGCATTCACACCTGAGCGTAGCGTTTTCAGGCAGAAAATCGCGAGAATTTACTGTGATTTTGTGCCGTTTTTACCGCGATTTCGCATCGCTTTTTACAGCGTTTTGCTGCGATTTTGTGCAGGGCAAAAGGTCACCAATGTAAAAAGAAGAAAAACGCTCCAAATCTGCCTGATTCGAGCGACAAAAAAGGGTCCGGAACTTGTTTGAGCTTCAGACGACATGGAGTGGAGATGTGAACCATCTCCATTGAGAATAATGGATTTTTGCCCCTCTAGCGTTCTGTAGCTTCAGGCTTCAAGCTACAAAAATGCTCAGGTGTGAATGCAGCCTAAGAGCAATGGGAAGCAGCTGTCACTGACCTATGCTAACAAAAATGATAATTGCTTGGCTGTCAAGCAAATTCAAAGCTTCAGTACTTCAAAGTTCATGTCCTGGGAGAATAGTGAAAATAGAGACCAGTGAGCTGACAAAATAAAACACATGAGGGGTTCTGACACTTAACCACTTAAGGACCGCCGTATTGCCATTGTACGTCATCACAATGGCACAGGCAGGCACAAGCACGTACATGTACGTGCCTGCCTTCCAGCGGGTGGGGGGGTCCGATCGGACCCCCTCCCGCTGGATACGGCGGTCCGTTTCCCTCCGGGAGCGATCCGTGATGAGGGGATGGCCGTTGGTTTCTGGCCACCCCCTCTCGATCGCTCCTGGCCAATGACGAACTTCCTCCCACTGTGTATTGTTTACACAGGAAGGAGGAAGTGATGTCAGTCTCCTCGGGGCGGTCTTTTTGACCGGACTACGAGGAGAAGACTAAAAGTAAGTGCACTGACACATAGGTACACAAACCCCCCCGATCCCCCCCCCCCTCCCAGTCACAGTGTCACTGATTGCATTGATCATTTCTTTACTGATCAATGCATTCAGTGTCAGTTGTAACAGTTAAAAAACTGTCAGGGCAGTTAGTGTTAGGTCCAGGGTAGCCCCCTATCACCCCCCAATAAAGATTTAACCCCCTGATTGCCCCTAGAGTTAACCCTTTCACCCCCTTTTGCCAGTGTCACTAAGCGATAATTTTTCTGATAGCTGCATCAGTGTCGCTAGTGTCACTAGGTAGCTAGTTATTTTTTTAGGTTCACCGCCAGGTTTTTATATCGCTAGGTACCCCGATATACTACCCAATAATGGTTTTAACATCCTGATTGCCCCTAGTTAACCCTTTCACCAGCGATCACAGTATAAGTGTCACTGGTGACGCTGGTTAGCCAGTTAGTTATTTAGGTTCCCCGTCAGGTTTTTATATAGCGCCAGGGACCCCCATATACTACCTAATAAAAATGTGAACCCCCTGATTGCCCCTAGTTAACCCTTTCACCACTGATCACCGTAAAAGTGTTACGGGTGACTCTGGTTAGTTTGCTTTTTATAGCATCAGGGCACCCACCATTTATTACCCAATAAAGGTTTAACCCCCTGATCACCCGGCGGGTGATATCAATTAGGTTTTAGGGTCAGGGTCTGCGTCGCCCCAGGCAGCGCTAGGTTAGTGCCAGTACCGCTAACACCCACGCGCAAAGCATACACCTCCCGTAGTGGTATAGAATCTGAACAGATCAATATCTGATCTGATCAGATCTATACTAGCGTCCCCAGCAGTTCAGGGTTCCAAAAAAACGCATTGTTAGCGGGATCAGCCCAGATACCTGCTAGCACCTGCGTTTTGCCCCTCTGCCCAGCCCACCCAAGTGCAGTATCGATCGATCACTGTCACTTACAAAACACTAAACACATAACTGCAGCGATCGCAGAGTCAGGCCTGATCCCTGCGATCGCTAACAGTTTTTTTGGTAGCATTTTATATTTAAATCCGGAAGGCAGTGCTTGGTTTTCGGGGTCCCGTACGTGGCTAGGCTCCCAAAAAGTCCCCCACATGTGGTATCCCCATACTCGGGAGAAGTAGCGGAATATATTTTGGGGTGCAATTCCACATATAACCATGGCATGTGTGAGCAATATATCATTTAGTGACAACTTTTTGTAAAAAAAAAAAATTTATTTTTATTTTTTGTCATTATTCAATTCCTTGGGACAAAAATAAAATAAAATATTCAATGGTCTCAACTCGGCCCTCAGCAAATAGCTTGGGGTGTCTACTTTCCAAAATGGGGTCATTTGGGGGGGGGTTTTGTGCCATCTTGGCATTTTATGGCCTTCAAAACTGTGATAGGTAGTGAGGAGTAAAATAAAAAATGTATGCCCTTAGAAATCCTGAAGGCGGTGCTTGGATTTCGGGGTCCCGTACGTGGCTAGGCTCCCAAAAAGTCCCACACATGTGGTATCCCCGTACTCAGGAGAAGCAGCAGAATGTATTTTGGGGTGTCATTTCACATATGCCCATAGCATGTGTGAGCAATATATCATTTAGTGACAACTTTGTGCAAAAAAAAAAAAGTTTGTAATATTCCCGCAACTTGTGGCAAAATATAAAATATTCCATGGACTCAACATGCCTCTCAGTAAATAGCTTGGGGTGTCTTCTTTCCAAAATGGGGTTATTTTGGGGGGTTTTGTGCTATTTTGGCATTTTATAGCCTTCGAAACTGTGATAGGTAGTGAGGAGTTAAATCAAAAATTTGCACCCTTAGAAATCCTGAAGGTGGTGATTAGTTTTCGGGGTGCCGTGCGCGACTAGGCTCCCAAAAAGTCCCACACGTGGTATCCCCATACTCGGGAGAAGTAGCGGAATATATTTTGGGGTGCAATTCCACATATAACCATGGCATGTGTGAGCAATATATCATTTAGTGACAACTTTTTGTAAAAAAATTATTATTTTTTTGTCATTATTCAATCCCTTAGGACAAAAAAAATAAATATTCAATGGGCTCAACATACCCATCAGCAATTTCCTTGGGGTGTCTACTTTCCAAAATGGGGTCATTTGGGGGGGGTTTGTACTGCCCTGCCATTTTAGCACCTCAAGAAATGAGATAGGCAGTCATAAATTAAAAGCTGTGTAAATTCCAGAAAATGTACTCTAGTTTGTAGACGCTATAACTTTTGCGCAAACCAAAAAATATACGCTTATTGACATTTTTTTTACTAAAGACATGTGGCTGAATAAATTTTGCCCTCAATGTATGACTAAAATTTAGTTTATTCGATTTTTCTTATAACAAAAAAGAAGAAAATATCTTTTTTTTTCAAAATTTTCGCTCTTTTTCCATTTATATCGCAAAAAAAAAAAAAAAAAAAAATACAAAAAAAAATAAAAATAAAAAAAAAAAATCGCAGAGGCAATCAAATACCATCAAAAGAAAGCTCTACTTGTGGGAAGAGAAGGACGCAAATTTCGTTTGGGTGCAATATTGCATGACCGCGCAATTACCAGTTAAAGCAGCGCAGTGCGAAATTGGAAAAAGACCTCTGGTCCTTAGGGTGTTTATTGGTCCGGGGCTGAAGTGGTTAAAAAACAAAAACAGGTTTACTGTACATAGTTAGTGATAGTTTATTTTTTTAGCAGCTGAATAACAGCAGTGATTCTTAATCTTAGTCCTCAAGCACCCCCAACGGGCCATGATTTGGGAACTTCCCTTCGATTAAATAGCTCTTATCAATACCATGTCTTTGATATTGACAACATGCAATTTCAGCCATACAGTTTGTATGGTTGAAATCACATCGCACAGACATTGCATGTGATCTGAACAGCAATGCAGTGCAAATCACAGGGATGCGGAGTGTACAGTGGTGGGTAGTACATGCATGATAGTGTCAGGATAGTGGACAGTGTCAGATTATTTTTTTTATTTTACAATTTATTTATTTTCAAAGGGTTTTTTTGGACCAGTGGATTTTTTTTATTTTTATAATTTTTTTACAATTTCATTTTTTTTTACACTCTATTTTTGTACTATTCTAACAATGATGGGAGGGTGTGGTTTTATTTTTTAAATATATTTTTTCACCGTGCTTTTGGGAAAAGGGGTGGTCGGTGTCAGTGGGGCAGTGGGCCTGCCTGTCCATGGCGCTGGCAATACTACTGTGGGCATCCTGCTGTGGGTGCGCATGTCTCACTGCGCTGAATGTCCTGAATGGCCAGGCAATCTTTTGGGACCTGTGTTGTGCCCCAGAAGATTGCAGAGAGGAAGGGCCGCAAGGCGGCCCAAGCGGAAGTGGGAGCTCATCGGTAATCGTGATGCATCGCGGAATCGAATCATTGACCAGATAATCGTAATCTAATCGTGAGACCAGTGAAGATGCGCACCTCTACTGCTATAATCTCCAATAATGCTTAGGTAAGAATCTTAAATAGTTTACCAAGGAATGTTTATTTTATTGCGTTCAGAATGTGAAACAAAAAAATAAGAGGGTTTTAATAGATGCAAAGTTGAAAAAAAATACTGAAGGTCCGCTTTAAAATCTGCAGCAATAAAATGTACTAATTTTTTCTATTTCAGCAATGACAATTAACACAAACATCTAACTGCAGGCAAGTCAATCAATCAATGTTTAAAGCGTTTGTTAACCCAAAAAAACAACACCACAGATCCTGTTTCTTTAAAGCAGGTTACACAGCACAGTGCTTGTGCTGTATCATTTGGCATCCTGTAATACCTGGCTGATCCTGCCTGGCTATACCCTTCACTCTGCAAACAGACCACAATAATCATGCCTGCTTAGCCCTGACATCATGGTGTGTTTGCATGCCTCCGTCATCCACAGCCTGCTCTTCTGTCCTCCTCCTTCGATGCTCATCACTGCTGCTCATCAATGCCACCCAATGCCTATCAGTGCCCATCTGTGTCACCCATCTGTGCCCACTAGTGCCACCCATCAGTGCTACCTTATCAGTGATCAGTGCCACATATCAGTGCCCATAAGTACGGCATATTCATGCCTCATCAGTGCCACCTCATCAGCACCCAAAAATTACTTATTTACTGAGAGAAACTAAGAAACTTATAAAATAAAAAAAACCAGGAGTGATTAAATAGCACCAAAAGAAAAATATTTGTGTGAAGAAAATGATCAAAAAAATTCACATGGTTACAGTATCGTATGACCGTACAATTGTCAAAGTTTAACAGCACTAAAAGCGGAAAAATGGCTTGGGCAGGAAAGGGGTGTAAGTGCCCTGTATTGAGGTGGTTAAAGACCTATCCTGCCCCCCATACCCTATAACCTATCCCTCCTATATAATTATACAGAAAAGAGCTGCGCTTATGGAATGGAATAGATAGGAAGATAAATACGTGCTATCGCACTACCAAAAAGGTTATTTATTTATTAGTTTTTATTTTTATCTTTAACAAGAGGTTGCTGCCTCCCTAAAGTACACGGGCTATAATCAACAGCTTGTGTTATAAGATGAAAAATTAATGTGGGCTACTGGCGCTACCTCAAATATATATATATATATATATATATATATATATATATATATATATATATATATATATATATATATATATATATATATATATATATATATATTCAAAATGTTAGGATTACTAAAATAACCATTAGTGGCCCTCAGGCCTAGAATATATCCAGTAGGGATGCACCGAAATTTCGGCCGCCGAAACATATCGGCCGAAAATGCCCTTTTCGGCAATTTGCCGAAAGAGAAAAACGGCCGATAATGGAGCCGGAAATGGGGCGGGGCCAGGGTAGGGGGCGGGGCTCCGCCCCCCACCCCTGGTGCGCCCATAATGAAAAGCTATAACATTCCAAATAGTGCAGGAGAGCCGTCTCCACCACCTGTTTGATCACAGAGCGGGAACATCACAGCTTTTATTTCAATAGCTGTGTGTTCCCGGCCGTGCGCCGTCACGTACAGCCCCTCCCCCTTGTCCGGGCACTTTGATAGACAGATCACCCGTAGGATTGGACGGATGATCTGTCTATCAAAGTGCCCTGACAAGGGGGAGGGGCTTACATGACGGCGCGCGGCCGGGAACACACAGCTATTGAACTGAAAGCTGTGATGTTCCCCTGCTGTGATCAAACAGGCGACGGAGGCGACTCTCCTCTTCTCTCTTCTCTTTACAGGTTAGCTGCTATGAGGGGACACACTGGCTGCTCCGAGGGGACACACTGGCTGCTCCGAGGGGACACACTGGCTGCTCCGAGGGGACACACTGGCTGCTCCGAGGGAACACACTGGCTGCTATGAGGGGACACACTGGCTGCAACGGGGGACACTGGCTGGCTGCATTGTATCAATTGTATCATGTGTCATGTATCATGTGTGCAATTTCTGACCATCTCCTGTACCATGTCCCCAGTCTCTGACCACCTCCTGTACCACGTCCCCAGTCTCTGACCACCTCCTGTACCACGTCCCCAGTCTCTGACCACCTCCTGTACCACGTCCCCAGTCTCTGACCACCTCCTGTACCACGTCCCCAGTCTCTGACCACCTCCTGTACCACGTCCCCAGCCTCTGACCACCTCCTGTACCACGTCCCCAGCCTCTGACCACCTCCTGTACCACGTCCCCAGCCTCTGACCACCTCCTGTACCACGTCCCCAGCCTCTGACCACCTCCTGTACCACGTCCCCAGTCTCTGACCACCTCCTGTACCATGTCCCCAGTCTCTGACCACCTCCTGTACCATGTCCCCAGTCTCTGACCACCTTCTGTACCATGTCCCCAGTCTCTGACCACCTCCTGTACCATGTCCCCAGTCTCTGACCACCTCCTGTACCATGTCCCCAGTCTCTGACCACCTCCTGTATAAAAATATTTTTTTAAAACAGTCATTTTCGGTATTGGTTTCGGTTTTCGGCATCGGTTTCGGCACCAAAAAACCCATTCGGTGCATCCCTAATATCCAGATGATATATTTAATGCACCTTATGTCAACTAGTGTAGATTAAACTAAACCCTTAATAGTTAATACAAAAAAAAAAAAACGAGTGATATCTAGACCCCAATAAAGGGGTGTATATCAGGGAGGAAAACCTAATTTCCCCTAATATTGCAACACGAAATAATTAATCTATGTGTACCAATTATATGTGAAAAATGTACAAATTAGTGCAAAATAAATTACAAAATTTGTGAAATCCTAGGAAAAAATCCCCCATACATGGGAAATGTAACAACTTAAGGACCTAATTAATTAAAATTAAACTAAAAAACTGAAAACAGAGCAAAAGAACCATAAACCAAAGAAACGTGAAAAACCTAGACCAGTTTTAAGTAACAAAAATAGCAAGAATAATCCACAATAATTCTTCTATGAAATGTCCACAAATGTGCAAGTTTTCTGCTTCAGGAGACAAGAAGGTGACTTTTGTGATCATGAATGCTTATTGGTGACTTCTGTGCTCATTCCCCCTCATGTGTCCCCACTCACCAGATCCACGCACCCCCTAAGGGGTTATGGGCATGTAGGCTGTATTCCACTTTATTGTTGGGGATTCCACCGCTCGGCTTTGTCTTCCAAAATCCTCCACAGGATTATATTCGTTATAAGGGAAGAAAACAAATCTTGTATCTGGTGGTAGTTCCTCAAAGGGGAAAAAAAACAACTCTCATGGTGTAGTATGTCGGGTATCCAGAAAAAAAGCCTTTTTTGTTGGGGGGGGGGGGGAGCAGGCTATTGCCACAGTATATTCAATAATCAATCTTTTACTAAGCTTTAATTTATTATTTTGAATTCATTCCGTAATAGTCTTAACATCTTGGTAAGCGGCTTCCCTGGGGATGGAACACCTCTAAGAGTGGCACTCTGGAGGACATGTTAGTCCAGCTCCCCATTCAATAAGGAGTGAAACTGCTTTTCAATAGGCTTTACATGATGGATTTATGAGATGTACTTTGTATTGTTTTTCATATTCTTGTAAAAAAAAATTTTTGTTTAAAATTTTTTTTTTTACTTTTTATATTATTTTTGCAATAAAACATATATTTTTTAAGTAGTGGCTATAGTCCTCCCACTATTTTCAATATAGCCCTGAAAAGAGTATAATATACTGTGGCAATAGCCTGCTCCCCCCCCCCCCCCCCCCCCCCAACAAAAAAAGTTTTTTTTCTGGATACCCGACATACTACACCATGAGAGTTGGTTTTTTTCCCCTTTGAGGAACTACCACCGGATACAAGATTGTTTTCTTCCCTTATAACGAATAAAATCCTGTGGAGGATTTTGGAAGACAAAGCCGAGCGGTGGAATCCCCAACAATAAAGTGGAATACAGCCTACATGCCCATAGCCCCTTAGGGGGTGCGTGGATCTGGTGAGTGGGGACACATGAGGGGGAATGAGCACGGAAGTCACCAATAAGCATTCATGATCACAGAAGTCACCTTCTTGTCTCCTGAAGCAGAAAACTTGCACATTTGTGGACATTTCATAGAAGAATTATTGTGGACTATTCTTGCTATTTTTGTTACTTAAAACTGGTCTAGGTTTTTCACGTTTCTTTGGTTTATGGTTCTTTTGCTCTGTTTTCAGTTTTTTTTGTTTAATTTTAATTAATTAGGTCCTTAAGTTGTTACATTTCCCATGTATGGGGGATTTTTTCCTAGGATTTCACAAATTTTGGAATTTATTTTGCACTAATTTGTACATTTTTCACATATAATTGGTACACTTAGATTAATTATTTTGTGTTGCAATATTAGGGGAAATTAGGTTTTCCTCCCTGATATACACCCCTTTATTGGGGTCTAGATATCACTCGTTTTTTTTGGTTTTTTTTGGATTAACTATTAAGGGTTTAGTTTAATCTACACTAGTTGACATAAGGTGCATTAAATATATCTGGATATATTCTAGGCCTGAGGGCCACTAATGGTTATTTTAGTAATCCTAACATTTTGAATATATATATTTTAGGTAGCGCCAGTAGCCCACATAAATTTTTTATCCCTCCTATATAACTTCTATAGAGGTTTCATCTGATCTTCACCTTGTGATAATATCAAAGACACCCCATCCCCCTCGCTTCCCGCGCTTACTTGGATGATCGGTAGCCCCGAGAACCAATGCGGCAGTTGCGGCAACTGGTAACAGAGATGAGTGGAGGAAAGGTGGCCTCTGCTCATTTCTATGATCTAGGAGGACCAGAGCAACATCATAATATCACTTCCGGTTCTGGCCCAATGTAAACAAGGCTATTTATTTTATTTTATTTTATTTAATTTTTTATGCATTAGATCTGTTTTTTTTGTTTTTTTGAGTGAATGCTTTACATTGTAGAGGAGAGATGTGGGGGTCTTATTTTTATTAATGACCCCAGATCGCTCAACAAAGAAGACCTGTCACTGATTATTCCTATCACAAGGGATGTTTACATTCCTTGTAATAGGAATAAAAAGGATCAACATTTTTTGTGAAGGGGCAGTGTAAAAATAAAAATAGATATTAAAATAAATAATAAAAAAAAAAAAAAATGCAAAGCAAACCTGTCCCCGTGCACAGTGGTGAATGCATATGTACTCCACACCCATATATGTAAATAGTATTCAAACCACACATGTCCGAATATATATATATATATATATATATATATATATATATATATATATATTTTTTTTTTTGTTTGGGGGTTCTGAGTAATTCTCTAGCCAAACACAGATTTTTATATATATATATATGAGAGACGTGTCAGAATTGGTCGGGTAAGCGAGTGGTTAAACTCTCCTATCGCGTACAGCCAAGGAAGCTGCTTCTGTTTGATCTGCAACTGCCATGGTACTGCACATGTGATCATTTATGACACCAGACATTTGATAGTTTGACAGCTTGCAATCCAGGCATTCCAGGAATTTAACTTTTTGGAAAATTTTAAATTGATGGGTTTATTTATGCTTTACGACTTACTGCTGTTCAGGCAAGAAGAAACAGAACAGGAACAATGCTGGAGGCAATTTACAGCACACACTAATTTTGGGAGCATAATTATTATATGTGGAATGTATGTTTCTTTCTCAAGAACGTTATTTTTATTTATCAAGTTGTTATGAGTAAAATTCCACTTTAACCGCTTCAGCTCCGGAAGATTTTATCCCTTTCCTGACC
Organism: Lithobates pipiens; assembly: GCF_037356315.1. Lineage (NCBI taxonomy): Eukaryota > Metazoa > Chordata > Amphibia > Anura > Ranidae > Lithobates > Lithobates pipiens. The sequence goes on along the minus strand of NW_027507748.1, from coordinate 596,268,052 downwards.
AGAGCACTTTTTGCAATTCGGCACTGTGTCGTTTTAACTGACAATTGCGTGGTCGTGCGATGTTGCAGCCAAACAAAAGTCATTTTTTTCCCACAGAGCAATAGAGCTTTCTTTTTCTGCTATTTGGTAACCTCTGCGTTTTTTATTTTTTGAGCTATAAACAAAAAGAGAGTGACAATTTTGAAAAAAAATGCAATATTTTTTACTCTTTGCTATAATATCCCCCTAAAATATAGTTTAAAAAAAAATCCTCATTTTAGATGTATTCTTCTACATATTTTTGGTAAAAAAAAAAAAAAAAAAAAAAAAATCGCAATAAGCGTATATTGATTGCTTTGCGCAAAAGTTATAACGTCTAAAAAAAATAGGGGATAGATTTATGGCATTTTTTTTAGTATTAGTTTTTTTTTTTTTTTGTACTAGTAATGGCAGCGATCTGCAATTTTTATCGGGACTGCGACATTATGGCGGACAGTGCTATAAAAATGCATTGATTACTGTAAAAATGTCACTGGCAGGGTAGGGGTTAACACTAGGGGGCGAGCAAGGGATTGTGTTCCCTAGTGTGTGTTCTAACTGAAGGGGGGAGGGGACTGGGTAGGGGAGATGACAGATCGCTGTTCATACTCCACATGAACAGATGATCCGTCTCTTCTTCCCTCAGAGAACTGGAAACTGTGATCCTGGTTCTCGGTGTGCCCTGAGTGATTGCGGGAGCCTGGTGGTGATCGTGACTGCCAGGCACTCACATCGGCTCCAGGGGAGAGCAGTGTGCCCCCTACTGGCCACAAGGCAAAGCAACATAACATAACATTGTTTTGCCCAGCCGTGCCATTCTGCCACAGTAAAACTGCAGCAGCTGGTTGGCAAGCGGTTAAGGCAGCATTCACACCTAAACAAATCATTTTCAGGCATTTTTCTTTTTTTTTTGCAACTTTTTAACAAGCTTTTTTGAAATGTATTACAAGTGATTTCCCAGCTTCAGGCATTTTTTTTTTTTTTTAAAGACAATTTATGCACGGGGGGGGGGGGGGGGGATTAGGGGTGGAGAGATGCTATTTGAGCATTTTTAGGAGCGTTTTTCTGCTCAAGTCAGGTGTTTCTATTGAAGTCTATGGGCCCACAAAATGCTTGTAATCTGCCAAAGAAATAAGCTCACGTACTTTTTGAGCTTCAGGCATTTTTCTTCAGGCAACAAAATGCTCAAATGTGAACAGGTGCCATTGAAATAAATGGGATTTTGCTTGTTGGGCATTTTGGAACTTTTGAGAACAGAGTTTAATGAGCTGAAAAAGCTCAGGTGTGAATGCAGCCTAAAACATTGCGCATTTGGAGCCTGTGTGCAATATATCAACAACTAAAAGAAAAAACGAAAACAAGCAAAAAATAAAAAATAGGTCCTGTTTGTGCTTTATATGAATATCATGACAATAAAGCTGGTCACACACAGGAAGATTTTTGAACGTTTGTAGAAAAAGTCTCATCAGTACAAGTAATAATGGCAGCAGAGACATGACAGATGTCATCTGAAAGTACTTCAAACTTCTGACTGCTCTTGGAGTTTCACCGAAAAGGGGACGAAACACTTATTTGCACCCTTTCTCCCTCCACTCCCACATATGCCACTTTTTTTTGGGGGGGGGGGGGGGGGGAGAGCGAGTACCTGCTCCCACTTCTGGGGCAAATTGCTGCGACAATCTACGACAATATGAGGGCCCTCCTTTTCCCCCCTGCAGACTTTTTACACTATGAGCACTGCACTATTATTTATATTTTACATGTTTGCACGATTTGTCTAGTGAGTGCCAGCTGCTTTCTATTATCTCAGAGCACAGTTTTCTATATTCCTTTCATGCAAAAAAAAAAAAAATGCCCTGAAGCCGAACAGGCTAAGGTGTCCGACGCCTGCACCCAAAGGCGCTTGAAGATTGCTGGATCCCTAGACAGGTAAGTGCCCTTATATTAAAAGTCAGCAACTACAGTACTTGGAGCTCCTCTTTAACCACTGGCTGCCCACTCACCCACTGTGAAGCAGTGCGGCTCTCATTCTGGTTGGGCACCATAGGTCGGCACCCCAAAACGTCAGCTGTCGCGCACCGATCGTGACTTCGCCGTCTTGCTAGGACACAGCGCAACCCCCGGATTTCTGTAAAGAGCAGATGGCACAGCTCTTTAACCATGTGATCGGCTGTGTCCCATCAAATGCGTTAATGCCTTTAATCGTCTCACATTGGCAGAGAGTGTGGCGAGGAGTGCCAATCAGCGGTATCTCCTGGCAGGGGAAAACGAGGGCAGGTAATCAGGGCAAGTGACGCCAGTCAGTGCAGCCTGTCAATGCATGCTCATCAGTGCCACCTATAAATGCAGCAATTATAGTGCCTCCTCAGCAGTGCCCCCTAATCAGTGCTGCCTCATCAGCGCACATCACCAAAGGAGGAAAAATTACTTATTTAGAAAATATACGGACAGAAACATTTTCAATCTTTTTTTTCTTGTTTTGCAGGCAAAGGTGCGCATCTGGCCCTCTGGCGGAAGTTTGGAGACCCCTGCACTAACAAATTGAAGCCAAACTCCAGCTCACACTTTTTAAGCCATTACAGCAATTTTATTTATTTTTGGGATAAAGATTTTACATAAATAAGTAAAAGCTGATCATTGTAAGCATCCCCGTCAGTGGTAAATGGTTTGTCTCAACCCTATAACTGCTATATTAGCAGGACAGCTTGTTCCTTTGGAAAAACAACAGATTTACTGCCTGGATCCCCAGGTGCAAATAAAAGAAAGCCTAAAAAAAAAGGAAATCTAATGCAGTCATCACCAGCTGCAATATAATACACGTTTGCTTTTAATACCACAATAATGCAAGTGAGTAGAAAACATTCAATAGTATATGAAGAATGATACAGATGTGCTCTGCATACAATCCAGTATACAGCCCTGACAGCCGTCAGTCACTGTGTTGTAAGCCATCAAATCCATGCTATCGCTGAGCTCTCCTTATTACTGCAGGCAGATCTCTCCAATCATGTCATTACTGCCCCCTGTACTCCCTCACTGCACTCCTCTGATATTCCTCCAATACACTGACAGCTCTCATCGCCCATTACCGCCTCTAATTCTCCCCGGTGTTCCCTCCGTTATGTCATTACCGTCTCCAGTATAAACACTACTCTGCTCACCTCCTTGCTGGTCCCCTGTCTCCTCCACGCTGTCTGCGGTGTCACACTCTATTCCTTCCGCAGCACTTTCTCTTTCAGTTCCGCATAAACTCAGAGTGCCCAAATCCCGCCTTCCTGGTTATAAACATAAACACTCCTCAGCTCTGTGCTCCTTCCCTGTCATGGCCCTGTCTGTGCTTCCCTGAGAGTGACATGTCCATTAACAAAAACTAAGAAACATTTATCTGAGGGAAAATAATAGATGTGTTTTCATAAAAATAAACAAAAATGTGCACGTGCATGTCTGATAAGTGTATACATAGTGGACACAGCACAACATGTCACCTATGGATTTTAAAAGTGTATTTCTGTTTCCAGGGTCCTCCATTTCCAGGAAAAAAACTTCAAAACATGCGACTAAAGTTAGGTTCACGCTTGTGTGGGCCCTGTGTGCTGCGTTTGCATTGGCACAGCAGCCCAAATGGCCGCTGTACCTGCGGGAAACTTGGGGAAAAATTCCAGACCCTTTTTTTAAAATGCCAACGCAGAGAACCCTATGGTTCTGCAGCTCGAAAACGTGCCGCAGTTTCCAATGTGTGGGAGTTCTGTTAAAAAAGAATGACACCCCCACACATCTGCTAAAGAGCAGCATGTTCTGCCTGTGGGTCAGGAATGCGTGCAATTAGCGTGCATTCCCCAGCTGCTTATGTGTGAATCTAGCCTAATGCCCCGTACACACGATCTGACTTTTCGACAACAAAACCGTGGATTTTTGTTCGAAGGTTGTTGGCTCCAACTTGTCTTGCATACACACAGTCACACAAATGTTGGGCAACAATTACGAATGCGGGAATGTGGTGACATACAAGATGTACCACGAGCCGAGAAAAAGGTTGATTCGGAGCATGCGTGAACTTTTGTGTGTCAGCCCTTGTCACACGGTCGGAGAATCTGTCGGAATAAGTCTTATCGGACCATGTCGTCAGATAACCCGACCGTGTGTGGTATGCATCGGACTGATTCCGTCCGAATCTCCGTCCGACCCAATTTTCCAACATGTTGGAAATATTTCCCGACCAACTGGGCCGGACGGACCTAATCCGATCATGTGTAGAGCATTTTGATCGGACCAAGTGCCACGCATGCTCAGATCAAATTCCTACATCAAAGCTATTGGCTACTAGCCTGAATGTAGTCCCATCGTAACGAAATTACGTCATCACGTTCTGAAAGATCGGATTTTTCGCCAACTTGGCCCGACCGTGTGTATGCAAAAGTTTCAGACACAATCCGTCGGACTAAATCCGACGGGCAAAATCCGACGGATTTGGTTGGCAAAATCTCCGACCGTGTGTACGTGGGCTCAGACTTGTGTACACACGATTGGAAATTCCGACAACAACGTTTTGTTGGCGGAAAATTTGAGAACCTGCTAGCCAACATTTGTTGGCAGAAAGTCCACCAACAAATGTTCAATTGAGCATACACACGGTCGGACTTTCAGGCAACAAGCTCCCATCCAACATTTATGATGGGGGGCGCTTATTATTGCTTAATAATTTAGTGCCCCCCATCACACTTGTTTCACTCACACTAGAATATTTATATCTAGCAGGGGGGATAGCAGCATTTAATTTTGATATTTTTTTAAATTTCTTATTCATTTATTTTTATCACATCCAACATTTGTTGTCGGAAAATCCTATTGTGTGTGCAGGGCATTAGGCCTCATGCACACAGTTTGGGAAATTTATCACAACTGGAGCAGACAGAATTTGGAGCAGCTGTGCATGGCAGCCAATCAGCTTCTAGCTTTCATTTACCAAGCTTAAAGTGGAACTAAACCCATCAATTTAACAGTATAAAAAAAAAACAGTTACATTCTTACAATGTCGGAATTGCTGTCACATTTGCTTCAGTTCTCAACCAATGTAACTGTTTTGGAAAACTGTGAAATCTGTGAGTTTACCTGCCTCAACCACTTTCTGCCTGCGCTTTAGTTTATAAACGGCTACATAGCAGCTCTCCAGCTCTGAGAGGATGTCCCTGGACATCATCCCACGTGCGCGACTAATGCGTGCACACTTGGGTGCGCATCAAGCGAGCTCTGTGACTTCTGTGTGCCTTGGACACAGTGGATCACAGATCAAGGTAAAGGGCCAATCACAGCAGCATTTACCATGTGATCAGCTGTGTCCAATCACAGCTGTCACAATATAAACAGACTTGCTGATTATCGTCTCTCCTTTCCTCACACAGAGACAGCATTTGAGGAAATGAGGGCTGATCAGTGAGGGGCACAGTAAGTACATTATTTACATTGATAATCAGTGCCCTCTATTATTGCCCATCAGTGAAACCTCGTCAGTGCCTCCTCATCAGTGCCCATCAGTACCCATCAGTGCAGCCAAATTAGCACAACCTCATCAGTGCACATCAGTGCTACCTCATCAGCGCAGCCTCATCATTGTCCATCAGAGGACATCAGTGCATCCTCATCAGTGCCCATCTGTGTCCAACTGTGGAGCCCATTTAGAGCACATCAGTGGAGTGTACCTGTACGTCAGTCCGTACAAGGAGGATAGTGAGCACATAGTGGGAGTGAGCCCACGAGTCCCGCAGACTCGATGTCCGCTGGTGACCTGTGATCGCAGTGAGGAGAGGCAGAACGGGGAACTGTAAACAAGGCGATTAGATGACATGTCAGAGATCTACTGTTCCCACTGATCGGGAACAATGATCTCTGTCATGTTCCTGGTAGCCCATCCCCCTTACAGTTAGAACACACCCAAGGAACACACTTAGCCCCTTGATCGCCTCCTAGTGTTAACCCCTTCCCTGCCAGTATAATTTTTACATTGATTGGTGCATTTTTATAGCACTGAGCAATGTAATAATATCACTGGCGCTCAAAAAGTGTAATTCTGGGTCAAATTTGTCTGCCACAATGTCACAGTCTGCTAAAAATCGCATATAGCTGCCATTACCAGTAAAAACAATAAAAAAAATATAAAAGTCCCTAAATCTATCCTGTAGTTTGTAGACGTGATAACTTTTGCGCAAAGCAATCAATATACGCCTATAGCGATTTATTTTTACCAAAAATATGTAGAAGAATATATATTGGCCTAAACTGCTGAATAGATTAATTTTTTTATATTTTTTGGGATATGTAATATGGCAGAAAGTAAAAAGTTTTTTTTTTAATTGTTGGACTTTTTTCGTTTATAGCAAAAAAAATAAAAAGCGCAGAAGTGATCAAATACCACCAAAGAAAGCTCTATTTGTGGGTAAAAAAGGACGTAAATTTTGTTGTACAGAGTTGTTTGGGTACAGCGTCACACAACCGCGCAATTTTAGTTAAAGCAACGCAGTGCCATATCGTAAAAAATGGCCTGGCCATTAAGGGGGGGAAATCCTTCCGGGGCTGTAGTGGTTAAATTGGAGCGGAACACAATGATTTAACAGTTTCCCAAAAGAATTACATTGAAGGCATGGTGTTGATAACTGTCCCGTTTGCTTGTACTGTCAGCCAAACTGTCAAACCATCATATTGCTGGTGTCATAACTTATCAAATGTGCAGCACTATGGCAACTGCAGATTAACAGAGGCCAAGATGACAGCTTCCTTGGCTGTAAAGGAGAGGAGGGTTTAGTTCTGCTTTAAAGCCAGTTCACTCCTTGGCTGCACATGAATTGCACCAGAACACGTTGTGTGTTCCTGTGTGATTAAGACCTTATGCAAAATGCACTTTATTTGTGATCTGAAGTGGGTGTCAATAGAAAGTTAATGACACCCTAAACGCAGGTCGTAAACGCAGTGTGTTTACCTGCACCTGCTTGCAATGGATCGCATGGTACTTTTGCACCATGCAATCTGATTACAGTGCATTTTAAAAAGTAGGACATGTACTTACTACTTTGGATGCGGTGCAAATTTAATTCATTCAAAATGAATGGGATAAAATCACAATGCACAGAACCGCATGTGAATTGCACAGGAACGCTAATCGTGTTCCTGTGCGATTCATGTGCGGGGTTGGTGTCAACCAGCCCTTAAAGCTGAACTCCAGGTGTGATATGTATTGCATAGTTAAAGCGGAGCTCCACCCAAAAGGGAAAGCTCCGCTTGTCTACCTCCTCCACTCCTCCGTTGCCACATTTGCCACCTTTTTGAGTCGGGCCCCCTTCCTCCTTCACCCACAGCCTTCACACATGCGCAGTAAGGAACCGGCTGTGAATCCACAGGGCTTCACTGTCGGTTTCCCTTAGTGGAGATGGTGGCAGCAGCACCCGAGAGCCCATTGAAAAATAGACTCGGGTGAGGACTCTGCTGGATTCCTGGACAGGTAAGTGTCCTAATATTAGAAGTCAGCAACTACAATATTTGTAGCTGCTGACTTTTAATTTTTTTCTAATGGAGGCTTGAGCTCCTAATTAAAGTGACGGATCACTTCCTCCTGTGATGGTGAAGGTGAACAGCAGCAGCTAGTCGGGATCTGGGGTCCCCTTGTTAAAGGGGCTTCCAGATTCTGATAAGCCCCCTGCCCGCAGACCCCCACAACCACCGGCCAGGGTTGTGGGGATGAGGCCCTTCTCCACATCAACATGGGGACATGGTGCTTTGAGGGGTCACAGACCCCCAAAGCATCCTCCCAATGTTGAGGGCATGTGGCTTGGTATAGTTCAGGAGGGGGGGCGCTCTCTCGTCCCCCCCTCTTTTCTTGCGGCCTGCCAGGTTGCATGCTCGGATAAAGGGTCTGGTATGGATTTTTAGGGGGACCCCCACGTCAAATTTTTTTTTTAATTTGACACGGGGTTCCCCTTAATATCCATACCAGACCTGAGGGGCCTGGCAATTGAATTTAGGGGGACCCCCACGCTTTTTTTTAAAAAAAAATATTTTTTTTTTATCAATGAATGAATTGTCGGCTAATACAGAGAACACTCATTGAGTGTTCTCTGTATTACTGGAGCCGACAATGGAAAGTGATTTTAAAAGTCTTTTTTTCCTTGCGAAATGACACTTTGTGCAGGGACAGTTCTAAGCACGGGAAACATGCGCCCCTTCACAGACATACTATAGACACCCCCCAGGTACGAAATTTAAAGGAAAATTACACTTTAATTGTTTCACTTTAATCATTATTAAAATCACTGCTCCTGAAAAAACTTCAGTTTTTGAAACTTTTTTTTGCATTGATCCATGTCCCCTGGGGCAGGACCCGGGTCCCCAAACACTTTTTAGGACAGTAACTTGCATATTAGCCTTTAAAATTAGCACTTTAGATTGTGAACGTTCGAGTCCCATAGACTTTAATAGGGTTCTAAAGTTCACACGAAGTTTAGGTCTGTTCACAGGCTCTGGTACGAACTGAACAGGGGGTTGTTCGGCTCATCCTTAATAATTGTATATAAAATGCACTTTTTATCTTTCAAAAACTGTTTCCCAGTGCTAAACCTTTCATCTGATTTCTAAGTTGCTGCATTTGTACATTTTAAAAGCCAATATAAAGGAATGGTATTGGTAATAAAAAAAGCACTTGAGGATTTCATTAACCTTTTTGGGGTTAATTCTCCTTTAAGGGGGGGTGTCCTATGCCTACATACATTTGCTAGTAGGTGTCCCTCATTCCCATCTCAAAATGTTGGGAGGTATGACAAAGGTATTTGGCACAATTATATTACAGAAACACACACATTGTACATTATATACTACTGTAATAGAGTGGATTATAGGATTTTACAAGCATTTTAAACTAGGGCTTATTTTCGGAGTAGGGCTTATATTGTAGCCCTCCTGGAAAATAACAGCAGTTCTTATTTTCAGAGTAGGTTTGATTTTCAGGGTAGGTCTTATTTTCGGGGGAAACAGGGTAGTTGCTGTGGCACTGTGAAATTTCGCGCAGCGTTGTTCCAAACCTAAAGTGCTACTCCGGCATTCCCGGGATACTTGACACCACTGCCTGGGGCCCTCTGCCTTCTCAGCCCCACCCAGACATGGGAGCAGAGTCTGCTAAACGTTGGCTTCATAAGAGTCAGATACAGTTTATTCGCCTTTTCTTTATAAATATGTAGCGGCCACAACCCATTGTAGGGTGGCCTTGACTTAATGGGCTTACCGATTACCTTCTCCTGGCCTGCTCCTCCATGTCTAGGGGTTCCCAGGGTTAATACCCAACGACTTGTACACTGACACAGATGAAGTCCTTCTATTTTGTGGTAGAACTTTCACAAACACAGTCTATTAGGGAACAGAGGGCATGGGAGAAGAACTCCGGCACCTTGAACTGCAGGTTTAGCAAAGTCTTTATTTCCACCCAGAGAGTAGCCACTCGCAACTGGGTACTTCAAGGCTGAACAGATCTCTAGCCAGAGATCATGGCAGTCAGCAAGTTGACTCAAAACTTGAACAATCAACCCATGGTATACAGGAACCTTTTTCAAACCCATGGTATACCTGGAACGTTTCCCGGTTCCTTTATGGTAAAGGAAAAGTGTGAATTTGTTAATGCCCTTCCCAACTCATTAACTAGGCACTTCTCAGGATGCCACTTGCCGGCCCTCCTCCGAAGAGTCCTCCCCCGGTCACTTCCACGAGCTCTGGTATCCCTCCAAGCCGAGAGCACACCTGGACACTTTGAATCCTCCCTCAGTTACTGCACCTTGGACTCTGTAGGCTCCGAGACTCGGGAACAGATGGATCCCTTCCCCAGACCAGGCAGGTCTATCAGGGGTCACTGACAGGAACATGTTGCGGGGTGTCGAACACCCCATGACCGGGACCCCTCATGGGGCTACCCCGGTCCTGGAACCAGACCAGACCACATGGGTCTCAAGAACAACTCCGGAACCTTGAACACGTGACCCACACCTGTTTAAGTACCCCTTCCCAGACTCCTCAGCGGGCTCCGGCACTCCCGCTGATTGGCTCCGAGAGGGCTGATACCAAAACGTCCAACCAGGCCTGGTTCTGGCCTGTCATGTGCACCTCACCGTTCACATGACCAGGCAGAACTTTTAAACATAGCCTGGTCAGACTGGTGTTAGGCCTACCTACAATAATTAACCCTCAGAACCTTTATTGTCCTGTGGTCAAAAACTAAATTTACAATGCGTGTGACATTTGATCCCAAATGTCATCCGCTACAAATAATTATTTGGACTTCAGTGGAAGCCGTATGAAAGTAGATACAGTAGTGTTGTCTCAAACCAGGAAGCACTGGACCCCTGGGAATGCTCCACATCAGGGAAATACTATACTACTGACTTATGTGGGGCAAGTATCCTCAGGACCCCCATCATACACTTGACACCAGAACTAGTGTCCCCATTGGAAGATATCTCCTCTGTTCCTCTTCTGGGGGCAGCTCAACATTTGGGATTGTCTAGTCTGAAGCAAACAAATTCACAGCGCTCCAGGCATGGGATTCAACCTGCCAACAACCTACCCCACTCTAAAGCATACAGGCACTTGTTCTGCAGATGTGATTAACAATCAAGAAAATGCTGGACGGCCGTTCTCTGATGCAACACCTAGTGCAGAATCAATAAAATCCAAACTGTCAATCCATAGATCACAGGGGTACAGGAACAAACAGCTGACACTTAAAGGGGTTGTAAAGGCTTGTGTTTTTTCACCTTAATGCATCCTATGCATTATGGTGAAAAAACACCTGGCAGTGACTGGCCCCTCAGCCAATTTTACTTATCTGAGCCCTGGAATTTCACCCGGCGGAGACGCGCTCTTCCTCTGCCTGGGGTTCTCGGCTCTTGATTGGCTAGATTAATAGCAGCGCAGCCATTGGCTCCAACTGCTGTCAATCAAATCAAATGATGTGGGCACCAGGGGCCAAATCCAGCTTTCGCCTCTATGGACGCAAGGTAAGCCCCCCCCCCCCCGAAAGAGTGCTTCTCCTAGGGGGTTATCTGATGCGGGAAGGAGCCGCATGAGTCACCGAGGGAACCCCAAAAGACGAAGTTCGGGGCCACTCTGTGCAAGACGAGCTGCACAGTGGAGGCAAGTATGACATGTTTGTTATTTTTAAAAAATAAAACTCAAACCTTTACAATCACTTTAATCCATGATTAAGCACTTTTTAATGGTGTGAAACGCGTCAGTAGTTTGTTCCTGTACCCCTGTGATCTATAGATTGACAGTTTGGATTTTATTGATTCTGCACTGGGTGTTGCATCAGAGAGCGGCCGTCCAGGATCTTCGTGCTAATTTGGGATTGTCTCTCACAAAGGTGACAAAGATCACCGGGACAAATACAGAGATCAAATTTCACGGGTGAATATTCTCTCGCTACTATATACACATTTCCAAAAAAAATAATGTTGTTTTTTAGATATATGTTGATGTAGCTTCTGCTTTCAATTCTGATGAATCACACATTGCCACATACCTCCCAACTTTTTGACATGGGAATGAGGGACACCTATCAGCAAAAGTATCCAGGCATAGGACACACCCCTTGCCACATCCCTTAAAGGGGAATCATCACTTTTTTTGTTTTGTTTTTTACCACTATTATTCCTTTTATATTGGCTTTTGGAATTTACAAATGCAGCAATTATAAATCAGATGAAACGTTTAGCACTGGGAAAGACTTTTTGATAGATAAAAAGTGCATTTTATATACATCTATATAGATCAGACCAAACTGTGGGACACATGAGGAGGGATGAGGGACATTGCTCCAAATCAGGGACAGTTATGACGTCATCCAGCACTGTGCGGATGGCATTGTCTGCACTCACAGGCAGCACAGGAGCTGGGTGACCTGTGTTTGTCAGGGGTGCGGAACTGAAGAGCGCAGCTGTGGTAGAAGGGGGAAGGATTAGCGTGTGCACCGCCGTGCAGCGCGGGAGAGCAGCGGTTGTTGGGGGTCCTCGGCTGTTCTCTGGATGACAGTCTCTGTCCGGGCACAGCCATGCTGCTCCCTTCAGATGTGGCCAGGCTAGTGCTGGGTGAGTGTGTGTGTCTCCTGAAGGGGTCCTCCCCGCCGCCATAATGTACTTGGGTCATGTAGCCGCAGCAGGCCCTGCTTTCCGGGGACAGGCTGAGCTGCTATGGGCTTATCCCTGGAAATGTCACCTAGATCAGTGTCCTTGGAATATCAGGGTCTGCTTCCAGCTCTTCCCATCCATTTACAGTGTAAATAGCACGGTATTAAGGTGACTGTGTCACTGGATCAAGTTTTATAGAAGCCCACTTACTTTCCCTCTGTGGAAGAACAGTCTTCTGCATCTGACACTTCTGGAAGTGTCGTGTTCCGCCAGCATGATTCCTTCCATGACCCCCCCCCCCCCCCATATCACTACAGGGGACCACACATTGGAACTGCTCCGGGGACCAAGGATCTGACATTAGCAGAAGTGCCCAATGCCGAAGGGTATTCAGCCACTGCAAAGCAAAGAGTGGCCGTGGGGAAGGTAAGTACACATCATTCCTGTTACAGGCTGATCGATTTTAAAGCGGAATTAAAGGATACGTTCAAATAAATTAACATTTTTTATTTTAAAAATATGCATTGTCTACATTCTTTCTCCTAAGGAGCCTGCAGAGTGTTGTACCTTCAATCAGCTGATCGGGGTTGCAGTGCTGGACTCCCAAGATAGCTGTATCTCCGATACGATCAGGAGGATCAATAAACAATGAAAGTGCTCACCAGCACCCTCACAGTTCATTGAGAACCATCAGCCTCAGTGACTGACGGTACTTGTAGTCCATTCACAGGAAACGGTCACTGAAGGACGAGGCTGTGTGGGTGGAGCCCTGGCTGGCCATTCTTTCTTCTAAAATTGTGACAGCGGATGCAGGGAGAGGATCCCCCACCAGCTGTTGCAGGGAAGGAAAGGGGATGCACGCTGAACATGTTACACATCAAGCCTGAGTTTACACACATGCAAGGAGGGAACCAGTGCGGGTACCCGCATCGCATCTCCCCTTGCAGGCAGCTCACACTGCCTACTGCGGGTGTCAATAAAAAGGTAATGACACCCACAGATCGCAGTGCGAACTGTGAATTCGGACAAGTATTGGATCACATGGGTGTAAGCACCCATTCGATCTGTTTCCAGTGCGGGGAAAAAAAGTTTTTTGTGCAAATCCAATGCAAGTTCAGCCATACAAACTGACTTGCACAGACGTTGCATGTGATCAGCACAGTAACGGGGGTGCGAATCGCATGCGATGTCTATGTTCGGGCTTGGGGTCCTTTCACACAGACATTCTATTCGTTTTATTAGTTCAGTCACTTTTTTCAAAGGAAAAAAATAGATTCAGTCTTTCTCTTTTTTTTTTTTGCATCCACTACCAATGCAAAAACGTACCGTTTGTCCATTTCCATCAGTTTTTCATTTGTTCTGCTTTTTTTCCGGTACAAAAATAGGACTTTGATCCTTTTAAAAAAACAGATGTGGACGAATGCAGATGTAAAAGTATGATCAATAAAGATGTATCCGTCAATTGATAGATGAAAAACAGACAAACGAAATGCCCGTATGTAAGGGGTCTTAGTTTTTCTGTAAGCAGGTAGATGTTTTATTGTAGAAGAAATATGTAAAGTGATTCCTTCTTTAGTAAAGTACACCTACCTGCTTGCTCACGGCAATCTTAGGAATGGAAACTGAGCTGTGCATGTGCGTCTTAGCTTACAGCAGCCATATCCCTGTGTTCCGGGATGACGAACTCCTGCCCCTGTGTAGGAATGACGTCATCCCATGCCAGCCAATGAAGGTGGCCAAAAACGGGCACACAGACGCTGACAAAGGACCATTGGAAAGGTGAGTATTGACTCCTTTAGTTCCCCGGTAAAAAAAATTCCAGCAACAGTTTAAAGTGTTTTTTTTTTTTTTTACCAGCCACAGACACTTTGCGGAATAACTGTCATTTTTTTCCAGCAATTAAAGCGGAACTAACACATCAATTTAAAAGTAAAAAAAACAGTTACGTTCCCAGCACACCAGGATTACTAACTGCCACATTTGCTTGTGCTCTCAAACAAACTGTCAAACTATCAAATTGCTCCTTACCTTTTCAGCCAAGGAAGCTGCCATCTTAGCTACCCTCTGTTTGATCTGCAACCGCCATGATTCTGCACATGTGATCACTTATGACAGCAGCCATTTGATGGTTTGACAGTTGGGATGAGAACACAATCAAATGTGACAGTTATGCCACATACAGACGATCGGACATTCCGATAACAAAACCGTGGATTTTTTTCAGACGGATGTTGGCTCAAACTTGTCTTGCATACACATGGTCAGGAAAATGTTGTCAGAAATTACGAATGTCAAGGACGCGGTGCCATACAACATGTACGATGAGCTGAGAAAAATGAAGTTCAATAACTCTTCTGCTTGATTCCGAGCATGCGTGGCACTTTGTGCGTCAGAATTGTGTACACACGCGATCGGAATTTTCAACAAGTTTTGTTGTCGGAAAATTTGAGAACCAGATCTCAAACATTTGTTGTCGGAAATTTCCGATCGTGTGTACCGATGCGGCATTAGCGTTCCAGGACTGTAAATATTTTTTGAAACGCTTCAATTGATGGGTTTTGTTATGCTTTAAAAAGCCCTCCTTTCCCATTTAGGACTCGTGAACACAGGCATATGCATATTTTCTACAGAGAATTTTGGGTCTTACTGGCAGAGCTATCAAAAGATCCTGCGTAAAATATGTGCCTAAAGTACTTGTGCTTGGATGCATTTAGAAACTTTTGCACACATTTTCACATGTAGGGCTCATACACAAGGCATACATGTAGTTTCTGCATGAAAGAGGTTTATTGCTTTATGTTCATGCCTTTGATTATGTTGCCTGATGGAATTGTTGATGTCTGTGTTGTTCACTATAGATGGACATGACTTGTCCTGACCTAAAGAATTTCAAGAAAGGTTCTTGCTGGCAGAGCTAGAAGAGCCTGCATAAAATACTCATAAAATCTTCCAATCTATGCGTGTAAAATATGCAGCTCTGTCCTACTTTTTTGTGCACAACATAACGTAGCCATTTTAGTATGTAGAAGCAGCTGTGTGTATGGGCTTGTCTCGTCTCCGGGTGAAATCATTGATTACTATAGTGCTGTGTTTAGATGTATACAGCACTAAAACACTGTCCACCTCAAAATACAGCATTTTTTTTTTTGTCTGAGCATTTGAACGAGCTCTTGTAGACAAATAAGCTGCCATCTTGGCCTTTGTTTGAACTGCACCTGACATGGTGCTGCACATGTGATCAGTTGTGACACCAGCCATTTAATAAATCGACAGTTGAGTGCACAAGCAGCTGTGACAGTTCTCATTTTCAGGACAACTCGTGTAACTATTTTGGGGAATAGTTAAAGCAGAACTATACTCACCTTCAGTCCAGCTATAGGACCCTTCGGAGCTTCCTGCTGACATCTTCGGGCGACAGGTTTCTGAATCTTGATCGCTGGCAACTGTCATTGGCATGTAAAATGATGTTGCTCCCGTGCATGTGCTGGAGTTAATTCAGCTGATATTGCTGAATTTGTACAGTGAGTTGCACTGCACCAGGGCAGACAAGCATGTAAGTAACTTTTATGCAGAAGTGACAAAGCATGTCTTTTCTGCATTAAAAATTCTGCCTGTTTGCCCATTTTTATTTTTTCCCATAAAGTTCCACTCTAAATCGATGGGTTTACTTCCGCTTTTAATGGCTAGTCTCACAGCTAGTCACATATGCATCATGGCAACTGCAGATAAGGCAGAGGCTAAAGCCTCGTACACAGAGTACGATTGTTGGCCAACCAAGCTTCTGATTTTTGTCAAAAGGGCGGCGCGTGCCAGGAACTTGTCTGGTATACAATTGTCATGCCACAAACGATGTACTATGAGGAATTTCAGCTCTTGAGTGCCACCCTTTGGGCCCCTTTTGCTAATTTTGTGTTTGGTGGGCATTTATTCTGAGAATGCGTGTTTGTACTTTTCACTCTGTGTGACGAATTTGTGTACGGAAATCAAGCCATTGTCCGCCAAAAATTTACTAGCCTGTCATCCAACATTTATTGGCTGAAAATTGGACAAATGTCAAAAGGAGCGTACTAACGGTAAGATTTTAGGACAACGGTCTATCAACAGACAATCCCCTGCCAACAATCGTACTGTGTGTACGAAGCTTCAGATAGTGGCTTCCTTGGCTGTAAAGGATAGAGAACTTAGTTATGCTTTAAAGATTTGTTCACACTTTGCACTGACCTGGATAGATCAGATCACCACTGGAGCACATCGAAGCAACTGTTTTCTATGTACCTTGTTTACACCACAATGCTGAGGTGATGTGTTGTGTGCAGACAATCGTGCTGCATTTTTCTACTCTGCACTGGATGTAACTGCAAAGAAGCGCAACACACCCCATGCTGCTGTGCAGTGACACTTAAAGCGGAGGTCCTGCGGCCATTCTTTTCTTTTTTTTTTTTTTTTTGCAAATGAATACCCACTGTTTTGGTGTTCTAAAACCTCCGCTGTCTGTTTTCGTAAGCAAGGTTAACTTTTAAAATGTGATGAAGGCATTTTCCATTTTTCTTGTGGGCATGTGAAGCCCACAAGCACTCGTTTCCTGGATGCGGTGAATACTTATCTCCCAGCATTCCCCTCTCATTCCCGCGTATGCTCAGTGTTTACTGTGAGCAGCGCCGTAAATGTCCTGGTTGCCATGACAATGGGCAGCGTCACTCGAGATTTTGCTTGGCGGCGTTCCGCACTGACTCTTGGGAAGCATGACACTTAGGTCCCAGGAGACAGCACAGCGCTGGGCAAAGCAGGATACATGCCTACTCCCGTGGGAGCTATAGACAAGAAGTAACCCTTAAAATAAATAATAAGGTATTTAAATCGCAAAAAAAAATTGTGACATTGGAATATCTATGCGTTGTACTGAAGGCGATAAGATATAGTTGTAAATTTGGGTGGAACTCCGCTTTAAAAAATGTCTCTATGTGACTCTTCAAGTGAACCTGGAAAAAAATAAATGTTCAGTGTGCTGAAATGTGCATCACTCTGCTCCCTGCCCAAGTTAACACTGTCCTAGCCTGCATAGAAAAATGCTGCATTTTACTGTGTAGGCTTTTGTGAACATAGACTAAGCTCACCCCCTTTGTTACAACCTGATGGTACAATCTCTTTAGATCTAACAAGTACCGTATTTATCGGCGTATAACACGCACCCCAAGTTTAGGAGGGAATTTAAAAGAAAAAAAACTTTTAGGAGGGAAGTTTAAGGAAAAAAACTTACATTTAAATGCCCAACAATGCAGCCTTGTCAGTGTCATTTGCAGCCTTCCATTGGAGCCTTGTCAGTCATTTGCAGCCTTGTCTGTGGCTTTGCCATTTAAAAATGGCGCCACCAAGATACAGAGCGGATGTCCTGTGTATCTCGGCGGCGCTCGGTAGTTCTCAGCCACTCTCGGTTATTTTCAGACGCTCTCGGCGGCTTTCTGGTATTTTCAGCCGATCTTGGCTATTTTCGGGCACGCTCGGCCGTTCTTGGCAGCTTTCGGCTTTCTGAAAATACCCGGAAGCCGCAGAGAGCGTCCGAAAGAAGTAGAAATAGCGGGGGGTTGGCGTATAACACGCACCCCTGATTTCCCCTTGATTTTAGGTAAATAAAATAAATAAATATGGTATGTAGTGCAAGAACTTGCCTGATTGCATACAGATGGATTGAATAGTTTAGATAGGTATTCATATTACATACATTTGATAGCTCTGAGGTTGATTGTATAGAAAATATAGGGGCAGATTGTAAGCTGATGGTGATCCTTAGAGGCCATAAAATACTCATTTGGATCAGAAACAATTGTAGTGTTTTACCTTTTTACTTTAGACCTAGGTACGGAGGACTGGACAACCTGTACAGATGGGGAGTCCCTATTTACATTCCCCATCTCTGGTCACTTGTGCCCTTTTTCCTTCAGTTGGTATATGGGGCTGTGGGTCTAGGTCAGTGGCTTTCCACTACCAAAGTATAGGGGGCTGTGAACTGTGGTCCCTGATAGAAGCAAGTGCCTGTAGACAGGAAGTGGTGGAAAGGGTTTGATGGCGATCAGCAGCATTGTCACAAAAAAAAGTGACCTCCTTAATAGTCCAAAGAATTTACGTAGATTTTCGTATAGTGCATATACAACTTTCTACAGCCGATTCAGACATTTCGTACGAAAATTCCAGAAGGGACAAACTACAAAATGTTTCTTGTTCGGGAACAGAACGAACTATTTTCATTAATGTGTACTGGTTTCATACAAGAAAAATCAGAAAAGACTGCGTGTGATCAGAAGCAATAACCAACAAAAAAAAAGCCTTTTTTCGTTCATCGGGTTTGATTTTCTGTGAAACAACGAAGAAAAGCGGACAATTGGGGAAAAAAAAACGGTAAAATGAAGTGTGAGCACACTCATCTGCACACTCGTAATTTATTCATACTGCCTACAGCTCTTAAAATGACATGCCATACAGATGTATGGCCACAGAGGTGAAGGCAGTGTGTGCAGGAGCCTGACATTGCATCCCCGATCTGCTAATCATGAGTGCAATACTTTCCTGGCTCCGTTTGAAAAAATAATAAATGCACATTTTTTTATTATTTTTTTAACCTGCAGAAATGTGTATGTGTTTATTTTTTAATTAACTCCTTCTGGCCCTTTAAGTGGATCTAAATAGCGGAAAGGCGGAAGCAGGCATTCTGATTATGTGACCACTGTGTTCAGCAGTCGCAGCGTGGAGAAAAACTGGACTGTAAATCTGTATCTGGAGCTTTCCCAGGAACCCATTGGTTACTGTGCCGCCAGCGCACAACAGTAAAGTGTATACCTAGGGTTGCATAAATGCGGCCGCTTAGTGTTAAAGCCCACCCACCGAGAGGCCGAAATTATGCGCCAGGTCAGCAGGAAGTGATTAAAGGTAAACTTGGCCTTTAATCTTTTTTTTTTTTTTCAATTAACGTTTTATTAGAGTTTACAACAACAAAATCAGAAACATTACATGCCGAGGGCACAGCGGCAAGATGGGCATACAAAATAGAACTGTCAGATGTGGACACCACTGTGCCTGGTTAAAGAGAAAAAAAATCAGCAATCACTGGCACCCCAGGCCCCACCGAAAGGCCTTTAATCTTTAATGTGTTTTGTCATGTTAGAATAAGCTTTGCTGTGCAATCACTAAAGATATATTTTTTTTATCTGATTTTAGGTTACTTGCAGCAAGAAAAGCTGTCATCCACCTGCAGAGCCTACATTGCAGAGTCGCCCCACCTCAAAGAATATGCAGACCATCACACGGATGATGGTGCCATCCCAGGATGTCTGCTGGTAAAAGATAGCTCAATAAAATGCTTGACAGTCTTCTAGACTTCTTAAAATGTATTGCATATGTCATCAAGTTTTTTTTTTTTGTCTTGTAATGAACAAAATATGGACTCATTTGTAATTTAATCTTTACGTGAGTCTATATTGCATATGGTAGATAATTCATCTATTTATATCAGATTTACTATTGTTTCTCTGACGGTCATGTAGCTTAGCTGTTGCAGCATAGGGCACACGGATGACACTAAATGACCATTTTTAGACACTCTGGAGCCTGTAGTGCATGGTGAGAAATGAGAAGCATATACCTAGGGGTTATCAAGGCTTTTGGGAAATGGCAAATCTCTCTTATTCCATAAAAAGAGAGTGCAGTGCCCTTGTCAATCGGTAAGATTATATTTTTACTAATTTCATATTGCAAATCTTTGCTTTATTATACAATCCCATGATATCATGGTCTAGTTCAGTGTTTCTCAACTCCAGTCCTCAAGGCGTCCCAACAGGTCGTGTTTTCAGGATTTCCTTCAGATGAAACCACTGTGGTAATTACTAAGGCAGTGAAACTGATCAAATTACCTGTGCAAAATAATGGAAAGCCTGAAAACATGACCTGTTGGGGCGCCTTGACGACTGGAGTTGAGAAACAGTCGTCTAGTTTACTCTCGTAAAATCAAGAGTTAGTGCTGCAGTTTTACCGCCCCCTCCTAACTGAGCACAGTGGCTGCAGGGGGTTACCTCTCCTGAATGCAGCTCATTCAGGTGAATGGGACCGCACTGCAACTGTGGAGTGGTGGTGCAAGATTTCTGGGTTAAAACAGGTGGCAAGGAGGCAACAAAGCCGCCTTGCAGCTGCCTGGTAAATGTCCTTTGAAAAGTGATCTACCTTGATCACTCTACAGAGGGCAGTGCAACTATAAACTACATTCATTACTGGCTGTGTGCTTGTTTTAGATCATATAGTTCATCCACTCCACAGTTTGTTAGGGTGACCCGGTTTACCTTCTGTACCTATTGGTCTGTTTCTCATAAATTGTATAAACTGCTGGAAACGTGTAAGTGTTATCACCTAAGATATTCAGGTGAAGTACATCTGGAGTCTGTAGAGCTGCTGGGATGTAGCATATAGTGGGCTTATTCAATATAATGCCACAAAGTCCTTGGTATCCAGTAGAGGTGCGCATCTTCACTGGCCTCACGATTCGATTACGATTATCATGTCAGCGATTCAAATCAATTCCGCAATGTATCACGATTACTGTGCGCGGTTTTCTTAAAAAAAAATTCAAGCAGTCAGGAGAACTTAGAGCCCATTCACACAGGGGCAACACGACTTGTAGGCGACTTGAGTCAGGCAACTTGGACACGACTTGAGTTAAGATCACAGCGCAACTTGGGACGACTTCAAAACGACTTGTGATGACTTCAAGCGCGACTTGGGACGACTTACAAGTCGCCCCAGGCCAGGCGACTTTTGCCGAGGCCAAGCAGAGAATGAGCTCAAGGGGGAACTCCACGCCAAATTTCTGAAAAAAATTTGGCGTGGGTTCCCCCTCCGAGAGCATACCAGGCCCTTAGGTCTGGTATGGATTCCAAGGGGAACCCCCTACGCCGAAAAAACGGCGTGGGGGTCCCCCCCAGATCCACACCAGACCCTTATCCGAGCACGCTACCCGGCCGGCCAGGAAAGGGGGTGGGGACGAGCGGGCGGCCCCCCCCCTCCTGAGCCGTACCAGGCCGCGTGCCCTCAACATGGGGGGGTGCCTTGGGGGAGGGGGGGCTTGCGCCCCCCCACCCCAAAGCACCTTGTCCCCATGTCGATGAGGACAAGGGCCTCTTCCCGACAACCCTGGCCGTTGGTTGTCGGGGTCTGCGGGCGGGGGGGCTTATCGGAATCCGGGAGCCCCCTTTAATAAGGGGGCCCCCGGATACCGGCCCCCCACCCTATGTGAATGAGTATGGGGTACAATGTACCCCTACCCATTCACCTGTGGAAAAAAAGTACAAAAAAAAAAACACAACACAGGGAAAAAATTATTTTATTGCACAGCTCCGGGGGTCTTCCGTCTTCGGGGGTCTTCTCGCCGGACTCCTCCGCTATCTTCTTGTAGCTCTTTTGCTAGTGGAGGAATCCGGCTTTCTTCCTCCCCGCCGCCGGCCTCTTCTCCCGACTTCGGGGGTCTTGTCCCCCTCTTCGGTTCTTCTGCCGGGCCACCGCGCCTTCTTATAGCTCTTTTGCAGGCGTTGGCCCAGTCTTCTGTCGCCGCCGCCTTCCGTTCTTCTTCTTCTTCTTCTTCTCCAGGAGATGTTGACACGACGCTCTCTCCGGCCACAATGCCAGGGACGCGCTCCGCTGCCACTTATATAGGGACAATGGGGCGGTGTCACATGAGTTGATGTCACATGGGTTGGTCACATGGGTTGATGTCACATGGTGACCCCGCCCCCTTACCATGTGACATCAACCCATGTGACCAACCCATGTGACATCAACCCATGTGACACCGCCCCATTGTCCCTATATAAGTGGCAGCGGAGCGCGTCCCTGGCATTGTGGCCGGAGAGAGCGTCGTGTCAACATCTCCTGGAGAAGAAGAAGAAGAAGAACGGAAGGCGGCGGCGACAGAAGACCGGGCCACCGCCTGCAAAAGAGCTATAAGAAGGCGCGGTGGCCCGGCAGAAGAACCGAAGAGGGGGACAAGACCCCCGAAGTCGGGAGAAGAGGCCGGCGGCGGGGAGGAAGAAAGCCGGACTCCTCCGCTAGCAAAAGAGCTACAAGAAGATAGCTGAGGAGTCCGGCGAGAAGACCCCCGAAGACGGAAGACCCCCGGAGCTGTGCAATAAAATATTTTTTCCCTGTGTTGTGTTTTTTTTTTTTTGTACTTTTTTTCCACAGGTGAATGGGTAGGGGTACATTGTACCCCATACTCATTCACATAGGGTGGGGGGCCGGTATCCGGGGGCCCCCTTATTAAAGGGGGCTCCCGGATTCCGATAAGCCCCCCGCCCGCAGACCCCGACAACCAACGGCCAGGGTTGTCGGGAAGAGGCCCTTGTCCTCATCGACATGGGGACAAGGTGCTTTGGGGTGGGGGGGCCGCACGCCCCCCCTCCCCCAAGGCACCCCCCCCCATGTTGAGGGCACGCGGCCTGGTACGGCTCAGGAGGGGGGGGGCCGCCCGCTCGTCCCCACCCCCTTTCCTGGCCGGCCGGGTAGCGTGCTCGGATAAGGGTCTGGTGTGGATCTGGGGGGGACCCCCACGCCGTTTTTTCGGCGTAGGGGGTTCCCCTTGGAATCCATACCAGACCTAAGGGCCTGGTATGCTCTCGGAGGGGGAACCCACGCCAAATTTTTTTCAGAAATTTGGCGTGGAGTTCCCTCTTGAGAGCTGATAATTCTGTCAAAGTCGCCTCCGTATAGACGGAGATCCGACTTGGAGGCGATCTCCATTGAAATCAATTGGTACCGGTCGCCTACAAGTCGGATAGAAGTAGTACAGGAACCTTTTCTGAAGTCGGAGCGACTTCAGTAGTGTGCATTAAGACGGCTCTCATTCACTTACATTGCTTTTTAAATGTCCGACCTGAGGCGACTAGGGGCGACCTGAAGTCGGATCAGGAGTTGCCCCTGTGTGAATGGGCTCTTAATTTTCTTATTTTATATGTTCTTAAAAAAAAGACAACACTCCGTGCATGCAGCAAAGTCTAATCACAGCAGACAACTTAGGAGTTCCAGGCTCCCCCCCCCCCCCCCCCCCCCCCAAAAAAAAATTATATACTACAGGAGATGGTCAGAGACTGCAGACATGGTGCAGGAGATGGTCAGAGACTGCAGACATACAGTGCTTTGCGAAAGTATTCGGCCCCCTTGAACTTTTCAACCTTTTGCCACATTTCAGGCTTCAAACATAAAGATATAACATTTTTATTTTTTGTGAAGAATCACCAACAAGTGGGACACAATTGTGAAGTGGAACGAAATCTATTGGATTTTTGAAACTTTTTTAACTAATAAAAAAATGAAAAGTGGGGCGTGCAAAATTATTCGGCCCCCTTGCGTTAATACTTTGTAGAGCCACCTTTTGCTGCGATTACAGCTGCAAGTCGCTTGGGGTATGTCTCTATCAGTTTTGCACATCGAGAGACTGAAATTCTTGCCCATTCTTCCTTGCAAAACAGCTCGAGCTCAGTGAGGTTGGATGGAGAGCATTTGTGAACAGCAGTTTTCAGCTCTTTCCACAGATTCTCGATTGGATTCAGGTCTGGACTTTGACTTGGCCATTCTAACACCTGGATACGTTTATTTGTGAACCATTCCTTTGTAGATTTTGCTGTATGTTTGGGATCATTGTCTTGTTGGAAGATAAATCTCCGTCCCAGTTTCAGGTCTTTTGCAGACTCCAACAGGTTTTCATCCAGAATGGTCCTGTATTTGGCTGCATCCATCTTCCCCTCAATTTTAACCATCTTCCCTGTCCCTGCTGAAGAAAAGCAGGCCCAAACCATGATGCTGCCACCACCATGTTTGACAGTGGGGATGGTGTGTTGAGGGTGATAAGCTGTGTTGCTTTTACGCCAAACATATCGTTTTGCATTGTGGGCAAAAAGTTGGATTTTGGTTTCATCTGACCAGAGCACCTTCTTCCACATGTTTGGTGTGTCTCCCAGGTGGCTTGTGGCAAACTTTAGATGAGACTTTTTATGGATATCTTTGAGAAATGGCTTTCTTCTTGCCACTCTTCTATAAAGGCCAGATTTGTGCAGTGTACGACTGATTGTTGTCCTATGGACAGACTCTCCCACCTCAGCTGTAGTTCTCTGCAGTTCATCCAGAGTAATCATGGGCCTCTTGGCTGCATCTCTGATCAGTCTTCTCCTTGTCTGAGCTGAAAGTTTAGAGGGACGGCCAGGTCTTGGTAGATTTGCAGTGGTCTGATACTCCTTCCATTTCAAAATGATCGCTTGCGCAGTGCTCCTTGGGATGTTTAAAGCTTTGGAAATCTTTTTGTATCCAAATCCGGCTTTAAACTTCTCCAACAGTATTACGGACCTGCCTGGTGTGTTCCTTGGTCTTCCTGATGCTCTCTGGGCTTTCAACAGAACCCTGAGACTATCACAGAGCAGGTGCATTTATACAGAGACTTGATTACACACAGGTGGATTCTATTTATCACCATCAGTCATTTAGGACAACATTGGATCATTCAGAGATCCTCGCTGAACTTCTGGAGTGAGTTTGCTGCACTGAAAGTAAAGGGGCCGAATAATTTTGCACGCACCACTTTTCTGTTTTTTATTTGCTAAAAAGTTTAAATTATCCAATAGATTTCGTTCCACTTCACAATTGTGTCCCACTTGTTGGTGATTCTTCACAATTAAAATTTTATATCTTTGTTTGAAGCCTGAAATGTGGAAAAAGGTTGAAAAGTTCCAGGGGGCCGAATACTTTCGCAAGGCACTGTAGTACAGGAGATGATCAGAGACTGCAGACGTAGTACAGGAGATGATCAGAGACTGCAGACATAGTACAGGAGATGATCAGAGACTGCAGACATAGTACAGGAGATGATCAGAGACTGCAGACATAGTACAGGAGATGATCAGAGACTGCAGACATAGTACAGGAGATGATCAGAGACTGCAGACATAATGCGCCAAGTAGCCAGCGCTAGGTCCTAATGCGCTGTTGCCATGGAGACAGAGACCAGTGCTATCAAATTTCGGTGCCGGGAAAGTAACCCTGGTTGTTCGCCCCACTGGTCCGCTGTCGGAGGATTCCCCCATCCACCTGGAATGTGTAGATGGGGGAATTGGATCATATTTTTTTCCAGTGTAATGACAAAAAAAAAAAGCGATCAATATATGGGCTGCATAAGTGGCTTAGTGGTAAGTGGATCTTGGGAGAACAGAGCAGGGGAGGGAGACAGATAGAGGAGAGAAAGGGGCAGATCAGTTATCAATGTGTAATGAAAAATGCAGAGATGACTGATTCAGGGAGGAGGCTGGAAGTTCACACAGCTTGGAATGTGTAGCTGCTGCTGTTCATATCTCCCGTGCACCCCCCCTCTCTCCTCATCACAGCTGTACATCGGGATAGGAGAGTGGGCGGGCCAGGCAGACACAGGGAGAGACAAGAGGAGGGGCAGCTGTATGCAGTACATTCATTGGTCCGTTGCTGGGAGGGGAGGGTGAACTTCGCTGGGCTGTGTGAGACACGAGTGTCGGAGACTCTCCACTCAGTTGCAGCCACCAGCCTCTAAATGTACACACTGACCATCCTGTCCTACGGATGGGAGAAATCGGTGTGTTTTTTTTTCTCTGTCACAAGGATAATAGGAGGCTGGAAACAGTGCATTGTCCCTCCCACAGTGCCGGATCAGACAGACCGCTACAGTGATCTGTGTCACAGCTCCAGGGGGCTCTGTGCCGCCGATGGAGAGATGAGAGGGGTGTCCACAGCTCCAAATCCCAAGGAGGGGGGAGAGCCTGGGTGGGGGCAGCACGCTGAGGCCACATCATTGAGGGGAAAGGCTCAGCCAGCCGAGCGGTGGCTTGTCATGACCGGCAAAGACACTGCTGTGCGGGGAGGGAGGAGGAGCCAAAATTACGTCATAGATAATCGATTCTCCTGGCTAACCGCATCGATGCCGAATCGGGAAGGGCAAAATGGCGATGCGGCGATCGTTTTCAACACCCCTAGTATCCAGTAAGAATCTATTTTAAATAAAATAATGTACCATGTACATTAAACATCAGTTGCAATACACTCTGGAGTTATCGTCACAAACGTCGGAATGAGAGCAATACACCTATGGCCATATAATCCATGATTAACTCTAAAGTAATAACCTGTAAAGGTTTTTAAAGTGTTGTCTATGGAGAATTTTAGTTACCATAGTTTTATGCAATTCCACAGGCGTAAGCAATTTTAAGACTTTACATGTTTGGTACCTATTAGATTACCCCTCTCTATGGGGTTGGTTTACTAAACGCAAATGATGCACTCTGCAGGTGCAGTTGCTCCAGAGCTTAGTAAATGAGGTAACGTTTCACTTTGCAAAGAATACTCAATCGTATGCAAGGAAAAAAATGCAAGAAAAAAAAAAAATGATGATGGAAGTCAGCAGAGCTTCCTCTCATTTACTAAGCTTTGGAGCAACTGTTCTTGCAAAGTGCACAGTCCTATTTGCCTTTAGTAAATCATCCCCTATGTGTCCTGTTGACAATAGTCTCACCAACACAAAGAGAGGGTGAAAGTTGAAACTTTTGAGCTGCCACTGGAACAGAAATTCAGGGGAAGTCTTTTAATTAGGAGACTTGTTTCAGTGACAACTGTAAGAGGGGATTTCACTCACTTTGGAGAAATATTGTCTCCCTTCCTCTTGTATATACAGGACAGAATGTTAAAGAACGCTTTAGATGTATGTTAAAGTGTCATGTGATTCAATTTTAAATTATTTTAGAAATGACGTGAAAAGTGCATGTCAGCAAAAGTTTAAAGGGTAAGTTCACCTTTACAGAAAAATCTGTAAGGTGAACTTATGCTGGACCCCCTGCCCATCGCACCCGGTCCCGCAGTTCCTGAAGCCGTCGATCTCCTGCACTGACACGTCGTAAAGCCACTTTACTGGATCAGAAATCCCCCCACAGCTTAATCTCCAAAATGTACCTTGTAAAGTTACAGATAGGAGGCATTCTAATTGCTTGGCACAGTCACATGGGCGGCGCCGACCAATCAGAACCTGCGTAGCCTGTCCTGTGAGTGCTGGAGAAGAGGAGAGAAAGCCAAGGCGATTTAATATCCCCGGACCAGTAAAGCAACTTTACGATGTGTCGGAGCAGGTGATCGCTGGCTTCAGGTACTGCAGGACTGGGTGCGATGGAGAGGGGGTCTAGTGTAAGTTCATCTTACAGATTTTCTGTAAAGGTGAACTTGCATGTTAAACACCTGTGTGCACAAAGGATAAGCTGATTTGTTAATTAGGTGTATGGATAAAACTGGGTATTTAAAGTGCCATAGTGAATGCTGTGCCAAAGCCACAATGCATTTTTCATTTTTCAAATATGCATCTCTCTTGTGCATTATCTTGTTTTCTAGTCCCTCTTTGGAAAAAGTCTCACCACAATCTTGAATGAATATATAACCATGAAAGCTAAGGGTGAGTAATAAATGTTTAAATCATCAAAGTGTGTGTGTGTGTGTATGTATATGTGTATATTATATTTATATATATATATTATATAATATACAATTCTATAATTATATCTATAGATATAAAGGTGCAATTACAAAGCCAAATAGAACAAAAAACAATGAAGCTTTCATAGGTTTAAACTCTGAGAACCATATAGGGGAGATCTTCCTGTGTGGAATTCCAAAGTTTAGTGGATAATATTTTGAGAAAATGAAGTCCATTTATGCCATCATTATTCAGATTTTCTTGGGTGTAATCTGTCTTTGGTAACTTGTACATTAGTAGGATTGCATTAATTATCGGAATTGTAATTCATATGTAGAAGAAAGCTGTTCTGGAAATGTTGTAGGTCCACATTCCCACTTGATTTCACCTGCTCTATGTATAGTGCACTGTACAGTAGAGGGTGACGCAATGCACCACAATATGCATATCTTGCTTTGTGGTGTGCTACGTTGCTAATAGTGTCATGTGTGGTTTTGGTCAGTTGTGGTGTGCTAGCAGCCTATTCTTAAAGTGGAACTTCATTCATCAACATTAACTATTTTGAATCTTTATGCTGCTAGCATTCATAGATAGAATTCAATAGATTAAAAAAAGTATATCATATTTGCTTGTTTGAAACTTTATTTTTTTATTATTATTTTTTTACATTTCTTCAGTTACTTCCTTGTTTCCATGCCTAGACATATGATGGCACAGGGCTTGACAAATTTGCTTGGAATCTAGGAGCCAGCTAAAAAAGTTAGGAGCCAGGTCGGTAACGGCAATCCAGACCTGTCCCTGGCCTGACATGGAGACGAGTGAGGGGAGGATAGCGCGGCCCCCCCACCTGTCTCCATGTCATTGCCCATAGCTCTTAGAGGGACATTTTTTATTTTTATTTTTTTTTTTCAAATGACAATTTTTTTATTTTTATTTTTTTTTTTTATTGCATTTTAGTGTAAATTTGAGATCTGAGGTCTCTCTGACCCCAGATCTCATATATTTAAGAGGACCTGTCCTGTTTTTTTCAATTACAAGGGATTTTTACATTCCTTGTAATAGGAATAAAAGTGACAATTTTTTTTTTTTAAAAGCACCGTGAAAAAATAAAAAGTTAAAATAAGAAAAAAAAAAAACGTTTTAAATGCGCCCTGTCCTGCCAAGCTTGCGTGCAGAAGCGAACGCATACGTGAGTAGCGCCCGCATAGGAAAGCGGTGTTCAAACCACACATGAGGTATCGCTGCGTTCGGTAGAGCGAGAGCAATAATTCTAGCCCTAGACCTCCTCTGTAACCCAAAACGTGCAACCTGTAGAATTTTTTAAACGTCGCCTATGGAGATTTTAAAGGCTAAAAGTTTGTCGCCATTCCATGAGCGGACGCAATTTTGAAGCATGTCATGTTGGGTATCAATTTATTCGGTGTAACATTATTTTTCACAATATAAAAAAATTGGGCCAACTTTACTGTTATATTTAATTAAAAAAAATAAGACTTTTTCCCCGAAAATGCGCTTGTAAGTCCGCTGCACAAATACGGTGTGACAGACAGTATTGCAACGACCACCATTTTATTCTCTAGGTTGTTAGAACTCCTAAACACACACACACACACACATACATATACATATACATATACATACACACATACACACATACACACACACATTTTTTTTTTTTTTTTTATTCTAAGTAAAGGTGAGATGGGTGGGCAGTGAAAGCTTCATTAGCATCGCTGGCTGTCATACCAACAGCCACCACTAGATGGCGCCAGATTACAGACCTAAACATAGGACCACAGAAGGCCTCAAAGCCGCGGCCTCAATTACCGGCCGGCGGCGGCGCGGCCCGACACGATCACGCCAGGGGGGGGTGGAAGGAGACAGGATACCCCCGCTGTGCTGCCCCAGGCGCCAGATCACAAATTCTAGTCGCCAATGCGATCTGGCGCCTGGGGTTTGTCGAGCCCTGTGATGGCATACATCCCTGGAGTATTCAGGAGGAGTGTTTTACAGCTAAGCACATCCTTCTGCCTGCATGTTTGAGCTAAAGGCCGTTGGATTCCGGAAAGTAAATGCTACAGGAATCATCTGCTCTTGCCCAAGATGAAATGGATTTGTAAAGGGCAATTGACACCCTAAACGTACCCAGGTGCATAAAAAGGGGGCACTGGTGCAACTGACAAAAAAAGTCCCTGCGATCCAGTGGTTCTTATCCATGTGATTAACACATTCAGTCTGCTGTTCTTCCTGGCGTTCCCCTGGTCAACTTTCTGGTTTCAAGCACACTTTGGCCCTAGTTCACACTATGACCTGCAAGTGAATCGCACAGGAACTGCACCACATTCCTGTGCAAGTCGCATGCGGTTCAGTGCAGTCCATTAGTTTTGAATGGACCCAGATCGCACCGCATCATACCATAGAAGTGCAGGCTCCTCTTTTGGACCCACACCATAACCGCATTGCATGGTCATTTTGTACCAATGCCATCCAGCACAGGCAAATCGCACTGCGTTTGGGGCAGTGTTCACTTTTTATTGACAGCCACAGCGAATTGCAAACACAGTGTGATTGCAATGCGGTGCAGGAAATGCATATGTGTGCACCTAGGCCTAAAAAACTAGTAAAAGAAGAAGTTCATTGTTTACTGTAAACTGCATATAGAGTACTATTATTCTTCAAGTAGTACTGAACCATTAGGCTTTGTTAAAGTTTATCAAGTTGTTACTGCTCGCTGCATCTTTTCTCGTTAAGTTTAGTCTCCCTATATGTTCTTGTGACCATTATCACCACGACTGAAAGTGGGGGAAAATCTACATTTTAATTTTCACCAGAACAAGAATAGAGGAGACATCGGTCTGACAGGAGACTTCACTCACTTTGGAGATATTCTTTTTCACTCCCTTTTTATTTTACAGCACAGGAAGTGAAGGGAAATCTCCTCAATAAGACAAGGTTTGAAATAATAAAAATACGTGAGAGGGATTATTTCCATTTCCTCCTGTACCCAAAATGGAAGAAGTTGTGTCTTAAAAGATATGCTTTAACCTTTTGATAATGGCATCTATGGAACCTTTAGTGGGCTATTTCATTGTGTGGTGGTTGTAGTTTAAAAATATATATTTTTTTTACATTTTATAATAACTTCTGATTTATCTTTTTAATAGAGAATGAAGCAGATATACCATTCATGATGTCCTCTCTGTGGAAAAAACTTGACCTCACTTTGTCTCAAATCAGGTATTAAAGTATTTCAAGGTATTATCAGGTATCAGGTATTTAAAATATTTAAATGTATTTTTTTTTTTTTTTTTATGAGCTGAGTGTATTGGTGACACTCGCCTGCATTTTCTATGACCTTTTCATACAACAGAGATGTGTCAGCCTGGGGTTCACACTTGTACAGACTTGTTCACACTTGTGCGGTGTCGGACATTGCATGCGATTGGCACAGGAATCGCTCCACATTCCTGTTCAAATCACATGGGATGTCTGTACAGTGCAATTTGAGCCATTCGTTTTGTATAGCTCATATTGCATTGCATTTGCACCAAAATAGTGCAGTACCCTCTCTCTGTCTATAGTCAATGAAATAAGGTCCTGAGGAAGCATAAAAGCGAAACGTTGACCTCTTTGACCTAGTAGTAACAGAGATCCATTATGATGGCAACTAAGTGGTCAAATTGATGAGAGCTCTATTTTTCTTGTTTTTATAGAATTGTACACATATTTTTTGATCAATTTTTTGTAACAAAGAGATTTAGTAGTATTACATAGTGTTTGTCCTTCTCTGGTACCAGTAAAGTCTGCTCAGTCTGTCCAATTTTCTTCAAACAATCTTTATATGGATGAGGTACCCATATATATATATATATATATATATATATATATATATATATATATATATATATATATATATATATATATATATATATATATAATTTCTTACATGTGATGGCTGCATTGGTTTTCTATTTTTGGGTTTTATTTTCATCTGGTGATCCAGCCAATAAGTCTGTTGTTTTTCAGAAGGACAAGGAAGGAAGGACTCTTCCTGATGTATCAGTGTACTGAGATGAGGCAAGCCATTTAGTACTAGTGGGGGCTTACAATGATCAGATTTTATTTCAAATCCTTATGCTAAAAGGAATAAAAAAACGTTTGTTTGCTGTAACAAATTATAATGCGTGAGCTGGAGTTTGGCATCAGTTTGTGTATTTAAATCTGATGTAACGCTACCCTCCCCCCAGACTGACAATGCTGCTGTCCAAAGTTGCCCTCTGTGCTCATTCATTCAGAGAGATGGCACTGTAAAGCCTCGTACACACGGTATGATTATTGGCCAACCAAGCATCTGATTTTCGTCGAAAGGGTGTGTGCCTGGATCTTGTCTTGCATACTAACGGTACACAATTGTCGTACCACAAACACAAACAGTGATGTACTACGAGGAATTTCAGCTCTTGAGCGCCACCCTCTGGGCCCCTTCTGCTAATTTTGTGTTTAGTGGGCATTGATTCCAAGCATGCGTGTTTGTACTTTCGACTTTTGTGTGACGGATTTGTGTAATGACCATACGAAAATATGACGTCAAACCATTGCCTGCCGAAAATTCACTAGCCTGTCGGCCAACATTTGTTGGCCGAAAGTTGGATAAAAATTGTCAAAAGGAGCATAAGATTTAGGACAACAGTCTGTCAACAGACAATCCCTTGCCAACAATCGTACCGTGTGTATGAAACTTTATACATAGATGTGTTACTGGCCAGATCAGGTGAAAACAGATGGGGGGGGGGGGGGAGCCTAAGAAAGAAAACGAATGCAGCCACCACATCTAATGATTGTTAAGCTGCAATATTCGGTATTACGTTTTTACGTTTTTTGGGATGGGGGGGTTTAAAGAGGAGCTGCACCTAAAAAAAAATATTAAAAGCCAGCAGCTACTAATATTGCAGCTGCTGACTTTTAATAATATCACACTTACCTGTCCCAGGTTCCAGCGATGTCGGCGGCAGATAACGAGCGATCGCTCGTCTCGCTGCAGCCACCGCCGCCATCCTCTGTCAGGGAATCGGGAAGTGAAGCATGAGGGCTTCACTGCCCGGTTCCCTACTGCGCATGCGCGAGTTGCGCTGCGCTTCTCTTATGGTCCCCCGCTGTGTCTCTGGGAACTGTGTGTTTCCCAGAACACAACGGGGGGGCTGGGCCATGCGGGGGTGGGCGGAGCCATGCGGCGGTCTGGCCGGAAGTGGGTGCAGATACCTGGATTATCCAGGTAACTGCACCCCCCCCCCCCCCCCGAAAGGTGGCGATTGTGGCACCGGAGGGGGGGGAGGGATAATACTAGCGGAACTTCCCCTTTAGGGTGAAGAACTGCTTTCAGTTTCAAATGAGCACTGGTAGGATTAAAACAAACCATTTGCATGTTTAGTGTTACAAAACTAGAACCATGGATCCTGGATTGCTCTAGAGTTCTGCTCCTAATAAAATGTGTTTATGAATATACAGTGCATTGGACAGTGTTGGAGAATACCAGAGCTTTACAATTGGAGCATAGGCCTAGCTATATATGCTTGTATGTCTCTCGTTGAGCTTTGCGAGCTGATTGGGAGGAATCCCTCAGTTCACTCTGGAAGTATCTACACCGCCAGATATTGTACTGAGGCAGACACAGCACCTGTGCCTGCTTGAATACCTGAACAGTGACTGCATCTGATTGTATAGCCAGCCTAAACTGCTATAGCGACAAGATAACCGCCTTGTGGGATTCTGGTGTGGTCTGGTAAAGGAAGATATACAATGCCTTGAATAAGTATTCATACCCCTTGAAATTCTTCACATTTTGTCACGTTACAACCAAAAACTTAAATGTATTTTTTTTTGTGATTTTGTGTGATGGACCAACACAAAGTGGCACATAATTGTGAAGTGGAAGAAAAATGATAAATAGTTCAACATTTTTTACAAATAACTATCTGAAAAATGTGGCGTGCATTTCTATTCAGCCCTCTTTACTCTGATACCCCTAACTGAAATCTAGTGGAACTAATTGCCTTCAGAAGTCGCCTAATTAGTCCATCTCTGTGTAATTTCTGTATAAATACAGCTGTTTTGTGAAAGAACCTTAGTGAACAAACAGCAGCATGAATGCAAGGAACACACCGAACAGGTCAGGGATAAAGTTAAACTAACTTTATATCACCCTGAACACACCATCCCCACCGTGAAACAGCATCATGTTGTGGGGATGCTTTTTATCAGCAGGGACAGGGAAGCTGGTCAGAGTTAAAGGGAAGATGGATAGAGCCAAATCCAGGGCAATCTTTGAAGGAAACCTGTTAGCCCTTGTACACACGGTTGGAGATTCCGAGAACCAAATCCGTCGGATTCATTCCGGAAGTGATGTTGCATACACACGGTCGGACTAAGTTGTCGGAAAATCCGATTGTACATAACGTGATGACGTTAGTTCGTTAGGACGGGACTACGTTCAGGCTAGTAGCCAATAGCTTTGGTCTAGGAATTTGATCTGAGTATGCATGGCACTTTGTCCGTCGGAGTAGGTTACACATGATCGGAGAATGTTCCGATCAGAGCATTTTGTCTGAAAATTTTACCGGCATGTTGGAAAAGTTGGTCCGTCCGGATATTCCGATGGAAACAGTCCGATGCAGACCACACAGTCAGAATATGTGACAAGACGGTCCGATAGGAAACATTCCGTCGGAATCTCCACCCGTGTGTACAAGGGCTAAGTCTGCAAAAGACTTGAGACTGGGGTGGAGGTTCACCTTCCAGCAGGACAACAACCCTGAACATACAACCAGAGCTACAGTGGAATGGTTTACATCAAATCATATTCATGTGTTAGAATGGCCCAGTCAAAGTCCAGATCTAAATCCAATTGAGAATCTGTGACAAGACTTGAAAATTGCTGACCATAGCCGCTCTCCTTCCAATCTGACAGAGCTTGAGGTATTTTGCAAAGAAGAAAGGGAAACAAATTTCATTCTCTAGTTGTACAACGCTGCTAGAGACATACCCTAAAATAGTTGCAGCTGTAATTGCAGTAAAAGGAGGTTCTACAAAGTATTGACTTAGGGGGTCGGAATACAAATACACGCCACACTTTTCACATGTTTATTTCTATAACATTTTGAAAACCATTTATCATTTTCCCTCTATGTCACAATTATGTGCCACTTTGTGTTGGTGTGTCACATAAAAGCCCAATAAAATACATTTTACATTTTGGTTGTAACATGACAAAATGTCAAGGGTTATAATAAATACTTTTTGAAGGCACTGTATAAGGTTCCTGATTTGAACTTTTTTGGTGCGCTACAGACCTTTAAACATGTGATGGCTTTGCCTCAGTTTGACATTTTGCTGAAGTGTGAGTAATTAGTGAGAAGGTTTTTTTCTTTGACCAAAAGCTAAGTTATAAAGTAAGGGCCACCGTGTTAGAGACTGTTGGTAAAGCTGGCTGTACATTTAGTAGAAATGTATGTGAAAAGATTTGCTTACTGAGCATTTGTTTGATTTTCTAATCATTAATGCAGTCAAATCGATGATCTTTTTCCACCATGGTGAAGAGTAAGTTCAAAGTATGGAAATTTTTTTCTTGAACGAGTTTGTAACCGAGAATATGGTTTTTGTCCAGAACATTGCTTAGATCCAAAATTAAATATTAAATGAAAATGAAATTGTGAAGTCGTTTTGAAATGGCACTTGTCAAGCCTCTCCTGTCGTTATCAAATGTGTTGATGATATTTTTCGTAGGAACGTTCAAGCAAAATTCTACTATTGTATACTGCCAGCTTAAGGCACATTTAGTCTTCACTATAGTACTTAATGTGATTGTAGCCGTATTAGTGCAATTGTGACAGAGAAAATTGAGTACTGTCCGTGATACTTTTTTTATTTGCACTAACACAGTTTTTCAGGACAAGCTTTCGGGGTATGTCCCCTTCTTCAAGGTCCAAGCAGTAAAAATTTGTAAATCAGTACTGCTTGGACCTTGAAGAAGGGGACAGACCCCGAAAGCTTGTCCTGAAAAACGGTATTACGGACAGTAGTCAATTTTCTCTGTCTTCACTATAGAAAAGCTCCAGAACTGAAATTGTATTTTTTTTATTTTATCATTTAGAAGATCAGTGTATGAAACTACATTATACATCAATCTTTTTTGTTGCTATCTTTGAAAACTCACCATACTTGAGCTCTGTCCCTCTTTGACCAGCTTAGTGTGTCACCTTAGTCACTCCTACAACTTATCCAAAATTTGAAGAAAGGGAGATTAGCATACAAAGGGCTGCCGTGCTTATCTTCATATGGAGGATGAAGATTGAGTGCATAAAACTATAGGAAATAAAGCACCCTAAAACTGAGAATGTTAATTGGCATACATGACTGGTGCAGTACAAGTAGTGACAATTGGAGGTCATTTCAGTGGAGTAATGCAGACTTTTTTGATTTGAGTGTTTTCTTTTTTTTTTTTGTCAGGTGCATGCAGGAGTCTGCAGCATTTCGAACTAATCAGAGAGGTATGTGACCATCCTAACTTTGCTGAATGCGTAAATTGTGCAAATGGGCAGCAATCTGTGTGTGGGAAAATATTGCCTCTTGCTACACCCCAGTCCTAATTTTTAATTTTTTTTCCCTCTGATAACTTAGCGAACAAATTGTAGATGTGAATCTAGTCGACAACCATTTTGTTAATGGGAATTCAAAATTTAACTGGACAGTACTGAATGACCTAACAATGAAATGACTTATGCCCTGTACACATGGTCGGACTTTCTGAAGACAAAATCCGTCTGATTTTTCCGATGGATTTTGGCCCAAACTTGTCTGGCATACACACGGTCACACAAAGTTGTCTGAAAATCCGATCGTTCTGAACATGGTGACGTAGAACACGTACGATGGGACTATACGCGGGCCAATAGCTTTGGTCTCAATATATTCTGAGCATGCGTGGCACTTTGTCAGTCGGAATTATCTACACGATCGGAATTTAAACGATCCTGTTTTGTTGTCGGAAAATTATAGATCCAGCTCTCAAACTTTGTGTGTAAGAAATTCCGATGGAAAAAGTCAGATGGAGCCCACACACGATCAGATTTTCCGACAACACGAGCCGATCGCACATCTTCCCGCAGAAAGTCTGACTGTGTACGGGGCATTGTAGGTATCCACCATAGGAAAAGGCAGAAATATATAAGTTTTACCCACCCATGGGTAATCACAGGTAGCGTTAGAACAAATTCATCTCAATTTAGACTGTATGCGCCTAAAGGGTTGATTTACTAAAAATGGAAAGTGAAAAATCTATGCCAGCTCTGCATAGAAACCAGTCGGCTTCCAGATTTTTTTTCTTTTTTGTCAAAGCTTAATTGAACAAGCTGAAGTTAGAAGCTGATTGGCTACCATGCAGAGCCGCACCAGTTTTAGTAAATCAACCCCTAAATGTCAGAGCGAGAGGCCGGTATTATTAGATTGTAATCAAGCAACGGTAAAACGAATAGTTTTTAAAGTAACTGAGGTTGTGCCTCATTATCACTTCAGTGAGCTGCAGCTTAAGAGGTTGGTGCCATTTGAAGCTGTTTACAACAGCCTGTTCCATTTCTTGCTAACGGATGCCATTTATTCTAAACTCAAACAACTAATCTTATCAAACTATTAAGCGTGGTGTCTACGGTACATTCTATCCTATCTGAAGCTTCTAAAGCAACAAAAAACAAAATGGCTATTTCATTCATCATAACAGGTAAAATCTGTCAGGGTTAAAAAAAAAAAAAAAAAAATTTAGGTAACATTTTTATATAAGTGTGTGTACACACACTATGGGGGTTATTTACGAAAGGCAAATTCACTTTGCACTGCAAGTGCACTTGAAATTGCAATGAAAGCGCACTTGGAAGTGCAGTTGCTCTAAATCTAAGGGGTAGATCTGAAATTAGTGGAAGCTCTGCTGATTTTATCACCCAATCATGTGCAAGCTAAAATGCTGTTTTTTATTTTCCTTGCATGTCCCCCTCGGATCTACAGCGACTTTACTTTCAAGTGCACCTGCAGTGCAAAGTGGATTTTCCTTTAGTAAATAAGCCCCTATGTCATGTCCTGGAGACTAGAAGTAAGAATTAAAAATCCTTACAGCAGTGTTTAACCTTTTCCACTCTAATTTAGAATAAAATAAATTACATTTTATTACTGTCTGTGCCTCAGTTTGAAGAAATTTTTGCTCACTTGTGGTACAATCTCCCTAATTGTCACGGATATCGGACCAGGCACAGCCTTATCGTGACAAAGTCTGGATCCATCAGGTGCCTGGACTGACACCCCTTGTAGCGAGCTGGGGAGAGCCTGAGATGGCCACTCCCCGCCCCTCCACAGCTCACCGCTCCAGTGAGCATGGAGAAGCAGAACGGAGAGATGCTGATTGATCTTCAGCAGCTCTCTGCTGGGGAAGCTGTGAGAACAGAGCCATCGACGATGTTAAATTACTCAGTTCTCAGTGTAGAGGCGCGGGGGAACAGATGCAGCATTGGACCGATGCTGCATTCACCTAAGTAAGTATATCGGAGGAAAAAAACAAACAAACCCATACTTCTCTTTTAATAGGAATTAGATGGTGCTCCCTGAATATCCTATGCAAATACAGACTCCTTGAAAGGTACAGGGCTCATGTTCAGTATGAGAATTTAAATACTTTGAATAGTATAATATTTCCCAGTCAATTTTTAACCATTTTTTCCATTTTATATCCTTTTCATATTTTGTTTGTCCGCAGCCCGCACGAGAGAAGGGATTAATCAACGCATGCGTCAGAATAAGTTGACCTCCCCTCTGGCTGTGTCCAGTTCATCAGTGTCGCATCCTGTGGCACAACAGATCTCTACACCTGTATTGGCTACACAATATATCCTGTGCCCTATAAATACCCCAGTTACCCCGCAGTCAGGCAGCAGTATGGCAACCATTGGGCAATCTGCTTTGCCAAGCAGTATCCCTATAACCACCAGTGAGTATTTTATTTAAACTGCGTTGAACAACTGTATTAAAGTGGCTATAAAACCGTACATATACTCAGTGCAGGGATTATCCAATTTCCTCAGGTGATACACAGATGAAACAAATTCTCCCACATAATTGTATCTGTCTATCTGCAGTCTTCACTCTACATCCATTTAAAGTGCTGATTTTATAAGCTTGTCTGACAGTTCAGAAAAAAGAGCAAGGAGAGATATAGTTACTCTGCAGAGCTCACTAAGGAGAGCTCTGAGAGCTGATTGGAGGAAAGAGGCACGCCCTCCTTCACACAGAATCAGAGGTAAGGCTGTCAATGTGCTGGACGTCCCTCCCCTGTCACCGTTTTTCTCTTGGTGTCAGGAAAATTTGTCAGAAGTGACTCTAGCAGCTAGCAGAGGAACAAAGACAGGTACAGTGCCTTGCAAAAGTATTCAGCTACCTTGGCATTTTTCGTGTTTTGTTGCCTCACAACTTGAAATTAACATGGATTGTTTGAGGATTTGCATCATTTAATTTAAAGAACGTGCCCACCACTTTAAAGATTTTTTATTTATTTTTTATTGTGAAGCAGACAAAAATTGGACAAAATAAAAGAAAAAGTCAACGTGCATAACTATTCACCCCCCTAAAGTCAATACTTTTTGGAGCCACCTTTTGAGGCTGTCACAGCTCCAAGTTGCTTTGGATAAGTCTCTATGAGCTTGCCACATCTTAACAATAGGATTTTGCCCATTCCTCCTTGCAAAACTGTTCTAGTTCCTTCAAGTTGGATGGTTTGCACTTGTGAGCAGCAATCTTTAAGTCTGACCACAGATTTTCTATTGGATTGAGGTCTGGGTTTTGACTAGGCCATTCCAACACATTTACATGTTTCCCCTTGAACCACCCAAGTGTTGCTTTAGCAGGGTGTTTGGGGTCATTGTCCTGCTGGAAGGTGAACCTCCATCCTAGCCTCAAATCACACACAGAGTTGTACAGGTTTTGCTCAAGAATATCCCTGTATTTAGCACCATCCATTTTTCCCTTAACTCTAACCAGTTTCCCAGTCCTAACTGCTGAAAAAACTCCCCACAGCATGATGCTGCCACCATGTTTCACTGTGGGGATGGTGTTCTCTGGGTGATTTGATGTGTTGGTTTTGTGCCAGATATAGGGTTTTCTTTGATGGCCAAAAAGTTGAATTTTAGTCTCGTCAGACCAGAGCACCTTCCTCCATACATTTTGGGAGTCTCCCACATGCCTTTTTTGAAACTCAAAATGTGCCATTTTGTTTTTTGCTGAAAGTAATAGCTTTCTTCTGGCCACTGTGCCATAAAGCACAACTCTATGGAGCATACGGCTTATTGTCTTCCTATGTACAGCTACTTCAGTCTCTGCTGTGGAACTCTGTAGCTCCTCCAGGGTTACCTTAGGTCTCTGTGCTGCCTCTCTGATTATGCCCTCCTTGTCCTGTCCATTTTGTTTTGGTGTTCGGCCGTCTCTTGGCAGGTTTGCTATTGTGTCATGTTCTTTCCATGATAGATTTGATGGTGCTCCTAGGGATCATTAAAGATTTGGATTTTTTTTTTTTTTTTATAACCTAACCTGACTTGTACTTCTCAACAACGTTGTCCCTTACTTGTTTGGAGAGTTCCTCTTCATGGCAGTGTTTGGTTAGTGGTGCCTCCTGCTTAGGTGTTGCAGCCTCTGGGACCTTTCAAAAAGGTGTGTATATGTAATGACAGATCATGTGACACTTAGATTGCACACAGGTGGACATCATTTCAATATTTATGTGACTTCTAAAGGCAATTGGTTGCACCAGAGCTTTTTATGGGCTTTATAACAAAGGGGCGAATACATGCGCATATGCCAATTATCAGTTTTTATTTTTGAAAAATAGTTTTATGTATATATTTTTCTAATTTGACTTCACCAACTTAGACTATTGTATTCTGATCCATCTCACAAAATTCAGATTAAAAAAACATTTTACTAAAGGCTGTAATGTAACAAAATAGGTAAAAAGGGGTTTGAATACTTTTGCAAGGCACTGTATACACTATAGAGGGATATGCTTTGTTCATATTTCATGTCTGAGGTTTACAGCCACTTTAATGTTCTTATTGCCTAGTATTGATATTGGCTTTTTTTCCTTCTGCATTTAAAATCCTTTCTGATCTCTTATATGATTGGTCTAACCGTATTTGCAGTTTATTTTTTCTTGAACTACCAACCTAAATAGTGTACATACCTTTTTTCTTAATCATACATCACAGGTCAAAGGACTCTTCATATTCAACTCTGCTTGGATTATGCTGCCACCTTTAGCTGAATGGACACTGGCCAAAAAAGGCAGGAATTCCCTGCTCAGTCATAACCCCTCCCAGCTCAGCCAGGCCTCAGTTTTAGCCAGCGTGCTTAGGTGATGGAAGTGTCTACAGATATCTTTCTAAAGATTTAATTTCCTGGGCTTTGTCCCCTGTTTTCTGGCCTATTCTGGGAAGTTGAGTCGCTGAAGATACTGTGGGATGTGCTCACCGTGATCGGTGAAGATTGGGCTTTCTGGCCCAACAACTGAATGCCTCTATGGTTGAGCATGTGGCAGTTTCCTAATGCTGTTTCCTGTGTTTTGGGGCAGCCAAGGTATCCATGTGGAGCACTACACCGCAAAAGAGCGGACTGGCGGACTACTACATGGCAAAAACAATTCCAGCAGTTCAACTACTCTCAGCAGAAATCGGCACCAGGGTACAAGTGTGGAGGCAATTGTATGTTTGGTGTGACATGGCTTTGTGGAAGCAGAGAGGTTGGGGGGGGACGACGTTGTGGTGGGCCCCCTCATTCTGGTAGGGAATACCTCTGCACAGTTTGCCCTATAATGGCTCCCCTAAGGGTCAGATAAGCTCTGAAACCCTTCCCCTATCTGCCATTTTCTCGGTCTGAGGAGCATAATTGTCCGGTTCCTTTGTGTCCATTGCTGGTGTACGGGATCAATCCTCAGAATTCTCACTGATTTGGAACACCTGTAATGCAAGCATGTCCACTCTCCATCTCTTCGTCCCTTTTTGCAGGAGAAGGAGGTGTTGGAGGAACATCTCAGGATGAGGAAGAGGAGGAAGCTGTCTGTTTTAACTTCTGAAGTGATTATCTCAGCAGTATCCCATGGAAGTGGGATTCTACAAGAAATGGGGCTTTTGACCTGGCCATTTCCTATTTGAATAAGTCTCTGACAGTCCTGGTAGATGGGGGTCCCAATCCTAAAAGATGCCATGGATAAGA
The DNA here is from genome assembly GCF_037356315.1 of Lithobates pipiens. Lineage (NCBI taxonomy): Eukaryota > Metazoa > Chordata > Amphibia > Anura > Ranidae > Lithobates > Lithobates pipiens. Next base: position 596,226,088 of record NW_027507748.1, on the reverse strand, counting down.
GTTTAGAGTCCTTTTTTAAAGTGACCTTCTCCCTGACTCTGCAGCTTGTGATGGGAGTTTGCCAAGCTCTCAAGGTGTGTTTGGCAGTGTGTATGCTTTGTTCTAGGGAATCAGAGCCAGGGGATCCTGACATCTAGCAGTTTCCGGAAGATTTTCCAATAGCTTTACATTTTTTGGTGGATACCTTGGAAGGCTCCATAAGGCAGCTTTTCCAGTTAGGCACTATGTTTGTCATGCGAGTGATCATGTGGCTTAAGTGTTGGTCAGTGGAACTTCTCTGCCATAAGCAGTGCGAAAGGCAGGCCTCTGATAGCTTGTTTGGACCATCCTTGGATGCCTTCATCAGGTGATTTGGGGGAAAAGCATGCTTTTACCCCTAAGGAGAAAGCAAAGGTGACAAGTCAGAAACTAGTGACCCCTTCAGAATCCAAGATATATATATATATATATATCTTAAAGCGGTAGTAAACCCGCAAATTTTTTTTTTTTTTTTTTTTTTTTTTTTTTTTTTTTTAAACCTGCAAAGCAAAAGGCATAATGAGCTAGTATGCACCGCATCCTGCCTGTGGCCAATCATAGCTCAGGCTGTGTAGTGCACGCCCCACACTATATAAGGCCGCCTTTGAGGCGGCCTCGTGTAGTGTGTTGGAATCTGAAGCAGTGGGTGTTCTGTGTACCTTCAACACAGTTACACACCAATCGTTTTTGGCTGATTTCCTATCTTGCTCTTGTGTAGTGGTTATTGTCTGTGCCCTGACCGCAGTATACACCACTACACTATATTCACCTCACCTATATAGCTAGCTAGTGATCTATCTTTAACCACTTAACAACCGCCTATTGCCGATTAACGGCTTCAGGGCGGTTGTTTAACTCTGAGAGGCCGTTAATTAACGGCCTCCCAGAATTCTGCTCTCGCGCGCCCCCTGGGGCGCTCACTCGAGAGCATCCGTGACCGCTGGGTCCACAGGACCCGGCGCATCACGGATCACGGTAAACGGCCACTCGTCGCGGCCGTTTACCACGTGATCGCTCCGTCAAATGACGGAGTGATCACTTGTAAACAAACCGGCGTCATGTTATGACGCCGGTTCCTCCCTCCCCTCTCTGTACCGATCGGTACAGCGGAGGGAAAAGAGATCGGTGTCAGCAGCGATGTGGGCTGCATCTGCAGTGCCCACATCGCTGCTCACCGAATTTAACCCCTCAATTCCCTGCCAATACTCTGCAATACCAGTGCATACTCTGCAGTACCCTGCCATTACTCTGCAGTACCCTGCCATTACTCTGCAGTACCCCCCATTACTCTGCAGTACCCCCCATTACTCTGCAGTACCCCCCATTACTCTGCAGTACCCCCCATTACTCTGCAGTAACCCCCATTACTCTGCAGTAACCCCCATTTACTCTGCAGTACCCCGCCATTACTCTGCAGTACCCCGCCTTTACTCTGCAGTACCCCGCCTTTACTCTGCAGTACCCCGCCTTTACTCTGCAGTACCCCGCCTTTACTCTGCAGTACCCCGCCTTTACTCTGCAGTACCCCGCCTTTACTCTGCAGTACCCCGCCTTTACTCTGCAGTACCCCGCCTTTACTCTGCAGTACCCCGCCTTTACTCTGCAGTACCCCGCCTTTACTCTGCAGTACCCCGCCTTTACTCTGCAGTACCCTGCCTTTACTCTGCAGTACCCTGCCATTACTCTGTAGTACTCCCCAATACTCTGCAGTACCCTGCCAATACCCCGCCAATACTCTGCAATACCAGTGCATACTCTGCAGTACCCTGCCTTTACTCTGCAGTACCCTGCCTTTACTCTGCAGTACCCTGCCATTACTCTGTAGTACTCCCCAATACTCTGCAGTACCCTGCTATTACTCTGTAGTACCCCGCCAGTACTCTGCAATACCCTGCCATAAATTGCCATACCCAGCCATGTTAATTTAAAGATACACACTCCACAAACCCTTTCCCTAGTGTATCATCACAGCGCTGTGAATAACTCAATATTTTATATCTTAGCTGCCACTTACCATACAATGTCACATATAAATAGGTGCAAACAAAAATAGTAGTAAATTTCCAAAAAACTAATTAGTTGCACGTGGCGCTATAACCTGTGTACCTTTCAGTGCACAAATCCTCACCTCCTCAGTGATCTTGTCTCAAATCATAAATTGTCTAATCAATAACAAAATATATACCTATTAATCACTCAGTGAATACCCAAATATACATTTAGATTACACATATAGTAAAAAATACATATAAATGAATGTGAATATAGTCCATCCACCACACAATATTCAAAAAAGCATCCAGATTACAGAAAGTCTTTCTATAAATGCATAAGAAGAATATCCAGTGTTCAGATTCCTTTCTACAAGTGACTCCTTCACCACACCATCCGTGATTCCTACTCCCCCCTTCGTGAAAACACTCACCGACTGCTAAGCCTTACACTCTCGTGTGAGGCTCAAGGGCTTTCAAATGATCTCTCAAGATGGAATTCAGACCCCAGCACATCCGATTGGAACTTCTCCACTTATACACTTCATTGTATAAATATATACCTCAAAGAGAAATCACAGAGGGAGACCCCAATAGTGTAATACTGCAAACACTCTTTAATGTATAAAAAATCTCACTCCTTATGCACTCACATGAACTTAAAAACGCAAAATCACTTCAAGAGAGTAAAAAGACTCGCTTCACAACTTCACTCCACAATACTATTCTGAATACGTCGGGGCATTGGTGGTCACGGCGGACTCATAAGATACGATACTGTATCGTTTGATCTCACCCCTCCTCGTGCGTCCCGCCTGGTCCCACACAGCAGGTCTATTCGAAAAAAGGGCGCCTTCAAGTCAGATAAAACAGTCCTCTCAGTCCTGTGCCTCCTTCCCAGCTCCGTGTATGTCAGCTCAATAGTCTCCAGATAGCCACGCCCCCGACATGTTTCGTCACATCAGACTTAATCATACTCAGAGATACCCAGCCATACTCGGTGATACCCTGAAATACCCAGCCATAGACGCCCCCCACCTCTCACCGCCCTCCGGTGCTTCTACCAACTCGCCAGTACGATCAAAGCCAGAATCTTTTTTTTTTATTTTTTATTTCAGGCTTCCCAGCCTAGAGGTGAGATGTGGGGTCATATTGACCCCCAGATTTCACTGTAAAGAGGACCTGTCACCCCATATTCCTATTGCAAGGGATGTTTACATTCCTTGTAATAGGAATAAAAGTGATCAAAAATATATTTTTCGGGGAAAAAATTTCAAACTAAAATAAATAAAGTAAAATGAACAATAAAAAAAAAAAAAAAAAATTAAAGCGCCCATGTCCCCATGTGCTCGCATGCAGAAGCGAACGCATGCGTAAGCCCCGCCCACATATGAAAACGGTGTTCAAACCACACATGTGAGGTATTGCCGAGAACGTTAGAGCGAGAGCAATAATTCTAGTCCTAGACCTCCTCTGCAACTCAAAACATGTAACCAGTAAAAAAAAAATTATGAAGAAAAAATTACTAATTGCTAAATTTTATAACAGAAACAAAGGACAAACATTTCATATAGGTCCAGTGTTGCATGACTGAGCAATTGTCATTCAAAATGTGAGAGCACCAAAAGCTGAAAATTGGTCTGGTTATTAAGGGTGTTTAAGTGCCCAGTGGTCAAGTGGTTAATAATAGAGCTTGCAGTCAGTAGTGTTAGGAGATAGTGCGTGCTCTGTACCCAGTACATACCGCTATAATATAGGGCAGGCCCCTACTTTCAAACATCCAACTTACAAACATCTCCTACTTGCAAACGGAAGGAGACAGCAGCAAGTGAGATGAAAAAAGACGGATGGCAAAACAAATTATACAGGGGTGATAACCCATCCCTATGTTTTCCAAAAAGCTTAAAAATAGTTTTTTTGACTGGAGCTACACTTTAAAAATGTACCAGTTGAAAATTACAAACAGATTCAACTTAACACAACAAACCTACACAGTCCCACCGCCTGTATACTGCTGTTCTGAGTATATAGGGCCTGGGGGCCACACGCATTTCCTTTTTTTAATATGGGTACACGGTTCCCCTTAATATGCGTACAAGACCCAAATAGGCTGGTATTGAGCAGGGAGGGCTACCCATGCCATTTTTCTGAATTATTTTCAACCATATTGCAGGAACCAGATATAACATTAAAACCGCAAGCAGTTTTAAATGGTGTTATTTCCGTTAAATGTCATTTTGTGCAGGGACTGTTCTAAACAGGGGAAACACGTGGCATTTCACAGGCATACTACAGACACCCCCCAGGCACCATATTTAAAGTAATATTTCACTTTTTTTTTCACTTTAATCGTCATTAAAATCAGTGCTCCCGCCAAAACGGCCGTTTTTAAAACTTTTTTTTGCATTGACCCATGTCCCCTGAGGCAGGAGTCAGGTCCCCAAACCCTTTTTAGGACAGTATCTTGCATATTAGCCGTTAAAATTAGCACTTTCCATTTCGAACGTTCGAGTCCCATAGACTTCAATGGGGTTCTAACGTTCGTAACGAACGCGGGGGCCGTTCGCAAGTTCTGGTGCGAACCGAACCGGGGGAGTGTTCGGCTCATCCCTAGAGAGGACCATTGTGTCAGAAGATTAGATATTTGATGCAAAATTGGAGGATAATTGGCAGTGAAAATGTCAGAAAGATTGGGTGTGAGAGTTATCGCTAGGTAAAGAAGGCGTGACGTGGGCCATGGCAGAACCATGAGAAAGGGAGGGATGTTTGCGCTTGTTGTAAAAAAATATGAGGAGGTAAAGATATACATTTAAGGCTATAGATTTTTGAGAGTTAATAATTAGACCAGATACGTGGGAAAAGTGATCAAGTTTACTTATAAGATTAGTAGCAGAAATATGAGGGGATGACATAAAGAAGCTATCATCAGCAAATAGGCAAAGTTTATGTTGGTGACCAGCTAAATATAGACCTTTTAATAGAGGGGTCAGTATGGATTGATTGAGCAAGGGGTTCAATAAGTAGGGCAAATAAGAGTGGGAAAGTGGACATCCCTGATGCGTACCCCTATAGATGTCAAATGGGTTTGATTTATATCCAGCATATTTAACATAAGCTTTGGGATTTTTGTATAATGAGGACCAAATCCCCAACGCTGCAGGACAAAATGTAGGTAATATCACAAAACTGTATCAAATACTTTTTTGATATCTAAAGATAAGAGACAGATGGGTATTTGTTGTGATTTAGCTGCTTGAATTAGTAAAATAGTCCTGCGCACATTATCTGCCATTTGGTGCTGTGGGATAAAGCCAACCTGGTCTTTATTAAAGAACCTGTTACACTATTTAAGCAGGTCGCTAAGACTTTTGCTAGTAACTTAATGTCAAGATTGAGTAATGACATGGGTCTATAGTTAGAGCAAGATGTATCGTCTGAGGTTTGGGGATCATTGAAATTATAGCCATTAATGTTTTGGGGAGAAAGGATTGATCGTTAATGAGAGAATTAAATGCGTCTGTTAACATTGGAGCAAGGATATGAGAGAATTTCTTATAGCATAGGGCAGAGAAGCCATCTGGGACTGGACGTTTATTTGGTTTAAGAGAGTTAATTGCTAATTTAATTTCGTTAGCTGTAATGGAGCTTTCAAGACAATCGCGTTGGGCTAAAGGTATAGTAGGAAGTTTGATTTGTGAAAAAAATTATTCTGCTAAAGTTTGCTCAAAATATCCTTCCTTTTTATATAAGGAGGTAAGATGTTTTTGAAAGGTGTGGATGATCTTTACTAGTAAATGTATCATAAGATAATTTCAGTCAAATCCCTTTAAAGGGGCGATTTAGTTTAAGTGCTCGGGCTAAGAGTGTCTGGTTTATTCGCTTTAAGATAAAAATTTATGTTTAGACTTGCATAACATTTTATCTACAGATTCTGATAAAAAAAAGTCAAGGTTTAACTATGCTTTATCAAGCTGTAATTTAGTTACAGGGGTAGGATTGGATTGAAAGATTGTCGTATTCAATTCTGCTTCTAATTTTTGTTTTAGTTGTCGTTTTTCTTGTTTAACAAATGAGGTTTGGCGTATACAAACCCCACGGAGAACAGGTTTATGAGCTTCCCATAGGGTCAGTGGGGATATATCAGGGGTCTCCTTATTGGTCAGGTAATCTTTTATGGCTATTTCTAGATCAGAGAAGTGTGATGGATGAGATAGGATTGAGCCATTAATATGTCATGTAAAATCTTGTATTTTGGGTATTAGAGAATTGAAAGTGCAGCACAGTGGTCAGTCCATGTAAAAGGGATAATAGACGAAGAAAGGAGTTCAGGGGTCATGCCTATTGAGATCAAAATGTGTTTCATTCAGGAAATTATATTTATGGGGATGAGCATAAAAAGTAAATTTGTGCCTAGCAGGATTGATTTCACGCCAAGAATTTAATAAAGAGTGTTGTTGAAGTTGTTGGAACTTAAAAGATTGAGAACTAGATGCAATAGGAGTTGGGGATTTATCTAAAAATGGATAAAGGACTTGATACAAATCTCCACAGATTAAAAGTGTGCCCATTTTTATGCGTATCAATTACCTGTAATAAATGGACGAGGCATGAGGCTGGAGTTTTGTTAGGAGCATAGTAGGATACCACTGTGATTAGAGAATCAAATAGATATCCCGTGAGTATAAGATAGCGACCTTCTGGGTCTGGAGCAGTGACAATCTCTTGAGACCCCAATGGCCTAGATCTATATACAGAAAAAGAGAAATACTTGGACACCCAAGTTTGGCCTTTGAGGGAGGAAAAAAAAATGAGCAAGGTTAAAAAAAAAGTTAAAAGGTTAATTAGCTATTAACAACTTTACTGTAAGGTGAGTGTATATATACCTACAGGTAACCCTAAGGAAAAAATTCATTAAAATAATAAACTATAGTTTGCATAGCTATATTACTTATAGGATTTCCAGTAATGAAGGAAAATAGTGATATTGATAAACAGAATCATTAAATATAAAACAATAGAAGTTCTTCAATTTAAAAAAATAACTCTATTTTTCTCTAAGATAAATATAAGTAAATAAGGTTATAATCGAGACAATAGGTATCTCATTGGCTGGGGGGGGGTGTACATAGATAAAACATAAAATATGTTTATCTATGGTTGTGGGGGTTAAAAGGCTCAAAATTTAAGTGAACAGTATTTCAGTATTTTAAATAAGCTTAGTCAGATTATACTGAAGGTGATAAAGTGGCGACCAAAGAAAGGCATAAAGCCTTAAGATTGAATATGCTACAAGATGAGGAGGTTTGCGTGGTGTTAAAGCTCTGTGAATCCTATCCATCTCCAAACGATTGACTGGGATTGATGGTAGTAGTTCTTGGAAAGGTGCGGTCATAGTAGAATGAAGGTCAACAATAGTCTGAGGCATTGCTCGTATACAAAGAGTTGATCGACGTGCTCTATTTTCAAAGTTCGCTAAGCGTGTTTTGCAGAATAAGGTTTTCTTCCTTAAGAGTCTCTAATTCATTATCATGGGACAGGACATTAGTTTCCATGTCATCCACTCTGATTTCTAGGTCTGAAGTGCGCTGGCCTAACTCACGGATTTCTTTTGAGACTTTCAGTGAATACAGCACTGTCTCACAAGGAAAACAGTCATTATAGGGCATCCTGAGCTAACTGCAGTTGCTTAGCAGCCCGAGATGTGCCTGTGTGTGAGGAAGGAGGCTGTGCCATTTTACAGGGCCCTCTAGATTGTGTATCCTTGGCACTCTTCGTTTATTTATACCTCAGGTGGCACCAAAGACCATTTTATTTATCCCAGGGTCACTGAAGAGGCTTATGGTAAGATTATTTTCAGTTTACAATGCCTTGCGGGTATCTTTATCAGCCGAGGAGTCCCAAGAGATGTGGAACTTCAGCTGGACATGTCTGTTGCCCAAGTCCTCTTCTTCATAGTAAAGCCGTGCCCCCACACTCGTGGGTGGGAAGTTGCATCTGTTGGCTTTTGCGACCATCAGGAAGTCCGAGAAGACTGCATCTGCAGAATTATTTCCACAGGTAAAACACAAAAAATAGCAGCTTTCTTTGCTGCTGTCTTGGATGGTCCCAAACCAAGTGGAGGCATCTGCCTGTTATGACCCTCAAGGGTCTCAGCAGGTTCCTGAAAGTACAGAAATTCCTGATGGCATTCACCCTGTCAGTGATTATTTCACTTCATCAGGGGGATTTCCTATTGCCAGTGGATATCAAGGATGCCTGCCTACACATTTCTGTTTTCCAGCCTCATCAACTGTTTCTTATGCCGCGTACACACGATCAAATTGTCCGGCGTACTTAGTCCACCGAAACGCATTTCACTGGACAATTCGATCGTGTGTGGGCTTCAGCAGACTTTTCCAGTGTGAAGTCCGGTGGACTTAGAAAGTATTTTTGCAGTCCAATCTTTCCGCCGGACTTGAGTTTCAGCGGACAATACGTTCGTCAGTATACTAGTCTGGCGGAATAAGAATGATGCATGCTCAGAAGCAAGTACGAAAAGGAAGCTATTGGCTACTGGCTATTGAACTTCCTTTTTCTAGTCCCGTCGTACGTGCTGTACGCCATTGCACTAGCAAACACCGGACTTTTTGTGTGGCCAAGTCCGTTCGGTAGAAAGTCCACCGGACCATACGGCGGATTGTTTGCCGGACTAAGTACGCCGGACAATTCGCTCGTGTGTACGCGGCATAAGATCCACAGTGCAGGATCACCACTGCCAGTTTGTGGCTTTGCCTTTTGATCTGTCTATGGCCCACCCGAGCATTTATCAAGGTTTTTGCTCTGGTTCGGGTGTTGAGGACCCAGGGTGTCTCCATAGGTTGTCTAAGTACTGCACTAATTCTCATAAAGCAATCAGTTTAGAAGCTGACATCAAATGTCTAGCAGGCGGTACAGGTCCTGGACTATCAGAAGTCATCCTTAGGTCTAATTCTGACTCCAAAGGCTCTGTCTTAAATCTGGACTTGTTTTGGAGTCAGTGGAAGAAGATCTGTGCTTACAAGATCACGCAGCCTTATTACACAATACAGAGGACTAACCTCTTAGGTTCAACCGTGAGTATAACAAGCCTGCTTTCCTGCATTTACAGACTGATTTTCATGTTGTGAGTTTAGTAACATTTTACCATCAAGGGGCAGATCTTAGCCATTCTGTTTTAGAGACCTATTTTGCTTCATTGCTTGGTAAAGGTCTCGTGTGGATTGTACATACTTTATGGTCCCTTTCATCTCCATGGGACCTAAATTTGGTCTTGTCTGTTTTACAGACTTCTCCATTTGAGCCTCTCAGAGAGATTTCCTTGTTTTTTTTTATGTGCAAGATTGTCTTTTTAGTTGCCTTGCTTTGGCCTGCAGGGTCTTGGACTGGCAGCGCTTTTTTGCAAGGGTCTATTCCTGGTTCTGCACCAGGGCAAGATGGTTTTTAGGTCTCAAATTCTTTATTCAACCTAAAACAGTGTTGTGATTATTTTTTCCTAATTGTAAACATTCTAAGGAGAAGATGCTTAAGGGTCCGTTCACACAGGGGCAACACGACTTGTAGGCGACTTGAGTGAGGCAACTTGGACACGACTTGAGTTTAGATCACAGCGCGACTTGGGACGACTTCAACACGACTTGTGATGACTTCAACCTGACTTGGGACGACTTACAAGTCGCCCCAGGCCAGGCGACTTTTGCCGAAGGGGCAACTCCACGCCAAATTTCTGAAAAAAATTTGGCGTGGGTTCCCCCTCCGAGAGCATACCAGGCCCTTAGGTCTGGTATGGATTCCAAGGGGAACCCCCTACGCCGAAAAAACGGCGTGGGGGTCCCCCCAGATCCACACCAGACCCTTATCCGAGCACGCTACCCGGTCGGCCAGGAAAGGGGGTGGGGACGAGCGGGCGCCCCCCCCCCCTCCTGAGCCGTACCAGGCCGCGTGCCCTCAACATGGGGGGGTGCCTTGGGGGAGGGGGGGCGTGCGGCCCCCCCCACCCTAAAGCACCTTGTCCCCATGTCGATGAGGACAAGGGCCTCTTCCCGACAACCCTGGCCGTTGGTTGTCGGGGTCTGCGGGCGGGGGGCTTATCGGAATCCGGGAGCCCCCTTTAATAAGGGGGCCCCCGGATACCGGCCCCCCACCATATGTGAATGAGTATGGGGTACAATGTACCCCTACCCATTCACCTGTAAAATAAAGTACAAAAAAAACACAACACACAAGATAAAATAATTTATTGCACAGCTCCGGGGGTCTTCCGTCTTCGGGGGTCTTCTCGCCGGACTCCTCCGCTATCTTCTTGTAGCTCTTTTGCTAACGGAGGAGTCCGGCTTTCTTCCGCGCCGCCGGCCTCTTCTCCCGACTTCGGGGGTCTTGTCCCCCTCTTCGGTTCTTCTGCCCGGCCACCGCGCCTTCTTATAGCTCTTTTACAGACGGTGGCCCGGTCTTCTGTCGCCGCCGTCACCGCCGCCGCCTTCCGTTCTTCTCCTTCTTCTTCTCCTGGAGATGTTGACTCGACGAGCTCTCCGGCCGTAATGCCAGGGACGCGCTGCGCTGCCATACTTAAGGTGACATACAAATAATATAAATTAATTGCAGCTATTAAAAAAAATTAATAAACCAGTGCACCACTGAAATTCCAAATTTATGTCCTTAAGTGCAGACAATTATTAAGTCCAGGTACAATTTTCCATGTGGTCTCCACTGTGATATTGCACACAACACCGACGGATAAGTGTCACCAAAGGGAGAGAGAGAATCCTTCACCAGAGGAGTCAGGCAAGTGTTTAGAGGTGGAATGGCTAGGACTGGTAGTGGAGCATTTATTTAACCTTAATGTATTAAGGTAAAAACTGTTTAGACTTTAGAACTACTTAAAAAAAAAACAAAAAAAAACTTGTGATTTTTGGTTTACTAAAACGTAGACTACATTGGCAAAAGTGTTGGCACCTGTGGGGATAAGTCGCTGCTCTAGGAATTCAGCGCTCTTGCTGGCTTTCACCAGTTTACTCAGACTGGAGCTTTGTGGACATGTGACCACTAGGTAAAAGGTTAAAAAAAAAAAATTTGTGTTTGCGGTAAAATTTATTTCTTGGAGTACATCACAGGGACCTCCCGCCATCCCTTTTGTCTGTTTTCCTCATTGCTTGCTACAAAACTGAGGGTAGCTGACCTGGAAGTGTTATGCCTGGGCCTGTTAATCCTGCCTTTTTAGCCAGTGTCCATTTACCTGAAGGTGACAGCAATACATTAGTCATGAATATGAAGGGTCTTGTGCTCAAGAAATGAATTTTGCAGCTAAACCGTAACAATTATTTTTTTTAGCAGTCATCCCCTGTCATGAGAGAAACATGGACAATGCTATTACTGTCCTCAATCTCGAAATTCTAGTTGCCTGGCTGCCTTGCATAACCTTTGGCCACAAGTTGAGTCACTGACCAGAAGTTTGCAGATAAGAACTGCCAACTTTCTCTTTCCTAAATGGCATTCTTGTTGTGGGTCAGTGATTAAAATTATTAAATACAGGCACTAGTTTTTTCAGATAGATGTCAGCAGCGGCAGTATTTCTGTCAAGGATGACTTGATTTAATTGCTTTAATGATGAAGACCATTGAACATCTCCTCCTGTATGCTTCCCTGTGACCTCTTCTGAAACTGAACTGTAGACAGAAGATGTTGTGTAACAAGATTCGGGCCCATGGCCTCAGATTAAGTTCTCGCTTATTTAGCATGGCCATCAAAATTGGTGTGTGTGTTTGGTTACGGTGGAGGGCATTCTAATTTAGCTGTTTGGTAATAATTATTATAATTTTTTTTTTTTTATTGACCTTTGCTATTTTTCTTGTTTAGTTGTAGAAACTACTCAGACTGTTTCTGTAGCTTCAGCTCAAAAAAAGCTGTCAACTACAGCCACTTCATCTCCAATGAGACGCAAACCGTGAGTTTATTCTGTTTACAATATCTGCATATTATTGTATTTCATTTCAACTATGTTTATCAGTGATGTTTATTAAGATTTTTCAGACAAGAAAGAAATACAATTGACAGTGCATGGTAGGGACACATGGATCCACGCCCATGCAAAAAACATTAACATTGTAAGCAAATGGATAATAAGAAGTAATAATGGTAGATAATTGCAATATAATGAAACCAGGAGATAAGATGGCTTTCAAGTTGCAAATTTTTTGATTAATGCAATACAATGCTAACCATTATAACATTTAGAAATATAGTAATCTGAGGAAAACAACTGCACCAGGATAAGATTTGAGCCAAGTATCTTGACTCTCCTAGTATGCGCTTCAGCATACATAATACATAACCTCCTAATTGAGGGAGGGTAATCCCATATTTTAAATAGAAAAATATGACATCTCTCCTAAATCATTTCAACTATGTTAAATAATGAACTTATTGAACTGTTGCAGAGACACTCAGAGGAGGAGAAGAATGGCACCCATAAGCAACTCGGCAGCAGAAAAAGAAACCTCTTTAGAAATTGATTCCATGCAAGGGCTTATTGATGACGACTTTCCGGTAAGTACATGGGTACTGAAGGTGTGTGTTTGCATGGCTATACTAATAATGGGACTAATAATCACTAGATGGGAGAAAAGTTGCAACAAATAACTAAAATCTAATTTTTTTTTTTTTTAGCAACTAGTTATAGAAAATGCCCGGGAAAAGATCTTGAGTAACAAAAGTCTTCAAGAGAAGTTAGCAGAGAACATTAACAAGATCCTTGCAAGGTAAGCTGGATTCGATATGTGTACTTGCAGATATCAGTGATTGATCATACTTGAGTGTATATTCTGAGAGCGTTGTCTGTTCTATAAAGAAAATATAAAGTATACAAAAATACTAGCACATAGTTGCTGTGTACCTGTTGTTAATATGCATAGATGAGACATTTGAGTGAATACCTTGGCACAGTCCTTAGGAACAGCAGTGTTAAGGATGTCACTGCTTTGGGCGATGAAAACCGTTTTGCCCAGAGCATGTGTAAGGAAGCAACAAAGATTTGTAGAGTTTGATAAAGAAATCTACCAGTATGTTTGTTTTTACTTCTGTTTGTTCTTAAATACAAAATCTTTTTATTTATTTTTTTTATAAGTGATTCTGCTTCGCAAACCTCCAAACAAGGGGATGGTGCAGCTGCTGATCAAGATGCCTCTATTGATGAAATCCTCGGGCTCCAGGTAATAATTGTGTTTATTATATCTGGAATCTGGGATAGACAAATATTGCACATCAGTGTGTTTTTGTATGTTTCTTGAAGATCTGTGCAGTGACCCAGCATTAAACTTTGCTTCTGTGCAGAAGCTTTCAAATAAAGACCAGTCTCACTGCTTCTCTGCCTCCTTGTGCAGGGTGATTGGTCTTATAATTGCCACCTCCTGTAGTTTTCTGCTTGCAACCTGTAGTGGGTGGAGCCTGCTGGGCCCCTCACACAGCTCTGCACAAATGATGTGCAGCCCAGTGATTATGTCACCACTACTTTTACACAGTAATATCTGGGTTTTCAAAGGCATTTGGTGCAAAATATACAGTATCTCATAAAAATTAGTACAATACTTACATTTTTGTAAAAATTGTATTAAACTTTTCATGTGACAACACTGAAGAAATGACACTTTGCTATAATGTAAATTAGTGTACAGCTTATATAGCAGTGTAAATTTGCTGTCCCCTCAAAATAACTCAACACATAGCCATTAATGTCTAAAGTGCTGGCAACAAAAGTGAGTACACCCCTAAGTGAAAATGTCCAAATTGAGCCCAATTAGCCAATTTCCCTCCCCCTGGTGTCATGTGACTCCTTAGTGTTACAAGGTCTCAGGTGTGAATGGAGAGCAGATGTGTTAAATTTGGTGTTATCGCCACTCATTCTCTCAAACTGGTCACTGGGAGTTCAACATGGCACCTCATGGCAAAGAACTCTACATAAAGATGGCCCATGCTATAAGAAGATTGCCAAGACCCTTAGTCTGAGCTGCAGCATGGTGGCCAAGACCATACAGCGGTTTAACAGGACAGGTTCTACTCAGAACATGCCTCACCATGGTCGACCAAAGAAGTTGAGTGCTAGTGCTCAACGTCATATCCAAAGGTTGTGTTTGGGAAATAGATTTATGATTGCTGCAGAGGTTGAAGGGGTGGGGGGGGTCAGCCTGTCGGTGCTCAGACCATACTCCACACACTGCATCAAATTGGTCTGCATGGCTGTCGTCCCAGAAGGAAGCCTCTTTTAAAGATTATGCACAAGAAAGCCCGCAAACGGTTTGCTGAAGACAAGCAGACTAAGGACATGGATTACTGGAACCATGTCCTGTGGTCTGATGAAACCAAGATAAACTTTTTTGGTTTAGATGGTTTGTGGTGGCAACCAGGTGAGGAGTACAAAGACAAGTGTGTATTGCCTACAGTCAAGCATGGTGGTGGGGTGTGATGGTTTGTGGCTGCATGCTGTACACTCAATCACTACGTTATATTGTAGCAGTGTCGTTTCTTCAGTGTCACGTGAAAATATATAATAAAATATTTACAAAAATGTAAGGGGTGAACTCACTTTTGTGAGACACTGTATGTTATCAAATATATATATATATATATATATATATATATATATATATATATATATATATATATATATATATATATATATATATATACATACATATACATATACATTTTGTTTTTATAGTTTAAAGTGGGTGCATTGTTTAAGAGATATTTACTTTAGTGACATCACCATCGCATGCACTCTGAAGGGACGATGGCACACATGTGCTGCTCCTTCAGAGCCATTCCGTAAACAGTGACTTGCATCTGTGGGAGTGACGTCATCGCCAGCTCAGCCATTTATATCACCAAAGCCCACCAACCCAGATGGAGTACCTGGTGAAGATGGGAAGTGCTGTCAGCGGTGACAGCGTGCCACTGGAGGGCTTCATATTCAGCATCACATACTAGCACATTATGACTTTTTTTTGTTGTTCTAGGAGTTCAGCTTTAAGCCTGCATATTCAGTATTGCTGTTTTCTTTATATATAATTAGATGGTAGCTCTGTCCAATGCTGACATATGGCGGAGGGAATCAAGTCTTAACACATTATGCCACAGCAGTTTGCACAGGTTTTGTAAAAGTGATGAATGGTTCTTTTATTTAAAACACTTGCCCCTTCTATCCATTGCAGCGTTTCAAGCCTTCAGTGGCTTTTTTGCTGTTTTAACAAGATTTTAATAAAAAAATGTGTTTTACTTCTGCAAGACCTATATGCAAACTATAATTTATTACTGCCGATATTGTTTAACCCCTGCTTGCCAAAAGTGGCAGCAGTCGGTCACTACTAGGCAACTTCACTTTTGTTGAGAGCAAAACATCCACCTTTGGGCAATCTATGTACATTGTAGGGATTTTAACTAACTTGGTTATAGATTCCTAATTTGTTGTTCTGAAGAAATAGTGGTTTGTCTGTCTGTGTCTGTGAATGGGAGTGATTTCATATTCATCAATCAGCTGCTATACTTGCAAAGCTCTAATGAGGAAAGTTGCAGGGTCTGCATTAGAGGTGGACCACTATATCGCCTGGCTGATATTTGGCCATTTTGGAGAAATCGGCATCGGCCGATTATTATCCAAATTCGGCCGATAGAACGCTGACCGCACCTTTGCCAGCAGAGTGTGGAGAATTCTCCTCCCTTCTCCACACTGTTGGCAGAGCAGCACCGCGGTGTGTGAAACTGTAGAAGAGAGAGGAGCTGTCAAAATTGAGGTTGAATGTTGGGTGTGGGCAGGACCCAGCTATCCAACACTTGCCAATGGGATGGGATCTGGGTGGGTCGCAATGTGTATGTGGCCCCCGCCCCTTTCTTAAACAGCCCAATCATTGGCTGGATAGCTGCTGGGTCCCGCCCACCTCCGATATAACGCTGAATTTGTCAGCTCCTCTCTCCATACGGTTGCACACACTGCGGCGCTGCAGAGAGCATTCTGTTTCACAGTTACATGATCGACTGTGAAACCTGCCAATGCCATCCAGTGCAATCTGCCAGTGAAATCTGCTATTGCCATCCAGTGCCACCTGCCAATCTGTTTCAACCAGTGCCACTTGCCAGTGCCAATCCATGCCAACCAGTGGCATCTGCCAAAAAAAAAATATCGGCTGCAAAACTCGACATAATATATTGGCCATCAGCCGCCCCGATTTCTAAATATCGGCATCGGCCAGAGAAAAACCCATATCGGTCGACCTCTAGTCTGCATCCCTTTAGGCGTGATATCACTTTGCGAGTATCTCGCCAAAATTAAATTTTTTGTTGCAGGGAATGCCCAAAATCTGACTTGTATCTTAGTAAAGACTTATGGGAAAATCGGTGAGCCAATCAAACAAGCAGGAAATGACATATCTGGGGGTGTTCTGTACACCATCTATGTACACAACACCTCCAGGTAGCCAATGTTGCATTGCATTTTTCATAAAATGACAGCGCTGCAGATTGAAAAGCAAAGGTCGTTAATAGTTTTCAATTACAATATGATTTGTGTGCCAGCTGTATATGCGTTATTATTATTTATTTATTTTGCTATGTTTTTTCCAACGAAAGTGGAATTGCCCTTAACAAGGTGTGCACTTGCACCGATTTTAGAATAAAATGGCAGTCACAAGAAGCTCCCCTATTCTCCCTGTAGGATTTTTAGCTCCATTTTTAAGCCTGTTTTCTGGAGAATGCAACGGGAAGAGTGGATACTTTGATGCTTTGAGAAGGCAGAAAAGTGCTGCACGCCATGGTGGGGACATCTATAAGTAGCAATATTTTGACTTAAAGTGGGGTTCCACCCTAAAGTGGAACTTCCGCTGATCGGAACCCTCCCCCCTCCGGTGTCACAATTGGCACCTTTCAGGGGGGTGGAGATACCTGTCAAAGACAGGTATTTACACCCACTTCCGGGCATAGACTCACGTGAGAGTCTATGCCTCTTCCTGTCCTGCCGCGCTGTCTGCTGGGACACACACGGGTCCCAGAGACAGCGCGGACAATTCCTATTGCGCTACGCGACTCGCGCATGCACAGTAGGGAACCGGGAAGTGAAGCCGATTCGCTTCACTTCCTGATTCCCTCACCTAGAATGGTGGCGGCAGCAGCCGAGAGCCGAGCGATCGATCGGCTCTCGGCTGCCGGCATCGCTGGACCCCGGGACAGGTGAGTGTCCATTTATTAAAAGCTGTAGTATTTATAGCTGTAGTATTTATAGCTGCTGGCTTTTAATATTTTTTTCCCCAGTACAGTCCCGCTTTAAAATATATGTAAACCAAATAATTAAAATCTAATATTGGATTTAAACATGTTCAAATAAACTTTAAAAAGCAAATTTTTAGATCTGCAGCTTCTAGTGGTCTTGCCCTGAAGATCCTTATTCAGACAAGCCCTGTTTTAAACTGATAGTATTCTGTACCTCTCTTCTAATTGTACTCCTGTGTTGTCACCGTGTCGCATGGGTTCCAGTGGAGGAATGTTCGCCTATTTTATTTTTTTAATAAGTCAATGCAATTATAATGATCACTGTAGTGTTTATAGACAAAGAGGCTGCAGGAGATCAGATTGTCCCACCAGACACCACTGTAAATGAAGTATCTCCTTTGGATGAACTAAATATTTAAACCAGTCTTTTTGAATTATTGGCATTGCTTTTGTATGTGATACGTTATAAGCTGTCTGATGAGGTGAGAGATTATCTCTTAATTTTGTATGTCGTCTCCCAACAGGGAGGAGAGATTCACATGAGTGAGGAGGCTATACAAGATATATTGGTTCAGACTGAACTTGACCCAGACTTCCAGGGGCTCTATGATCTGTTTGCTTGTGGTAAGTATTTGGCAGATATGGCCAAAACCATGTTAACTCTGGAGCTTGAACTTTTTAAAATTTTTTTTTTTTTTTTTTAATGCCCTTCAGGCTGAATTTTTTCTTTATAAATATCCCCATGAAGGATTTTTTAAAATAAAATCTCACCTGGCTGCTAGTTAAAGGCATTGTACACTTGCAAATATTTTGTATTTTTTTTTTTTTAACTAAATATTCGTGTATTTATATTCCAAAAAGTAGGAGGAGCTGAACTCGGCTTCTCAAAATGCATATTTTATAGGCACAGCATGAGACGGTATGTATATAAAATATATTTTATTGGATATACATTAAAATACAATGGTCATTAAAAAAAGGGTGGATGATAATAAAGTACCCTCCATTTACAAAACATCAGCAGATACCCAATCCTATGGTATGGAGACAGAAAATCACGGTATATTGCAGAGTACATAGGCATCCACCAGTAAGGTCAACATTCAATCGGATACATAAGTATGCTGCTTGTGCGTTGCTCCATACTCAAATGTCAATGCGTTTTGCAAGATATGCTTGCTTCCTCAGGACTGATTGGGTGGGTGCTATTTACAGATTCAAAAATACACACATTACACCTAGCTCCAATTTACACATGTAACATATTATCACGTTTTACATTGTATTTAAGAATATTATATACACATATCACAGTGTGTGCGGACATACTTAAATAAAAAAAAAAGCTTGCTGAATGACTTTGGATGCAGAGGAGAGGACGGTAATGACCATAAGGGAAGGATGACACACATGGGGCATCAACCAGGGAAGGAGAAGCGGGGAGAGCAGAAATCTCCAAATAAAGGGGAAGACCCTCTAAACCAGGGTGCTCAAACTACGGCCCTCCAGCTGTTGTGAAACTACACATCCCATGAGGCATTGTAAAACTCTGACATTCACAGATATGACTAGGCATGATGGGAATTGTAGTTCCTGAACAACTGGAGGGCCATAGTTTGAAGACCCATGCTCTAAATATAGCAACAGGAGCCAGACAAAATGTATATCTCAAGGTGTGCTAAAAAGCAAAGAGATAATAAATTATATATGTATGAATATATACAAGATTGTCACAATATATAACAAAGGGACAGCCCAAAAAAAATACCTGGATGCATATATAAAAAGGGATCTTACGATGTATAGGTATATTGCTGCATTATATATATCGGTACCAATATCTGACTAAGGGAAGATAGGTGTAACGCAAAACGAAAGCAATTCTGAAAACTTTTATATGGAGTCACTTGATGACGGAGACAGGTTGCCCCACAGGTAAAAATACATTGGGGTGACTGCCTTTTGTATTCTAGAAGATAAAACATAAGTATAGATAAAATAGATTATCGGACAAATATGTATTCCTTACCTTGTAATGATGGGGTCACATTTTGTGGCTGCAGTTTGTGGTGTCATGACTAACTGATTCCACTGTCCATGATTTGCTACAGCTAACCTGTCCCTATTCACTAAAGAGACAATACCGCTTCCTGTTCTGAGTCTCACAATGTGCAGTGCATGCGTGGCTATCCACTCTGTCTCACATCACATACATGGACCTTCTAATGTATCTAATGTACTGTCTAATGCATCAGTGAGCTCTCTGTGTGTCTGTGAATGCTGTGCCTGCTTGTGGTTGTCAGATCTAATTGATAGCTTTCACTTGTATTAGACTGAGAGGCTTAAAGATTAACCTGTGCAGTGCCATGTGGTATGCCTCATGTTTGAACACAAACCGGAACCTCTTATACCGGAATGTGAAGATTTACTCTACTATAGGCTGTACATGCAGCCCCAAAAAATGACAACCTGAAACTACATGATCAATGCAGATCAAAAACACAAGGTGCAGCTGGGAAGTTATATTAATCTCTTTTAAATTGATTGTAAAGGTTTGTTTAGAAAAAAAACAAAAAACAAACATGTCATACTTCCCTCCTCTGAGCAAGGGAGCGCGCTCTTGGCTCTTTCTCAAGTGCCCTCATGCAGAGCCGCATTCCATGGGGGCACTTGTGCTGATGGCTCCCCAGTCCTGCATCCATTGACACAGACAGCAGGACTCGCCACCCAGCACTGCCCTATGAAGCCACCCTTGCATGCACGGAATAGAGCTGTCTTCCTACACTGTGTGCATTAGTGCTATAGCCTACAATGGCTAGGCATTCCCTTTCTCCTTCCCCCTTCTCCCTTCCTCAAACTAACAGACCAATGCAAAGCTGACCTGTTCACTAGTTAATTCTATTATTTCTTTACCATAAAGATGGGAAAGTTCAGGAAAGCAGCACTGACAGCTGTAAATTGCAAAGTGCAGGGGCAATAATTTTAATGAATAGTTTACTGGGAAATGTGTATTTTATTATGCCAAGATGTTAAGCTTATTGAATGCTAAGGGTTTAAAAATACTTTATTTAATGGAAAAGGGTATTTCTTTCTACTCCCTAGAGGGACACAGGAAGTCATTAACTGTTAGGTACCACTACTGGCAAATAAAAAATAAAATACAATTGTAAGCCAGCCTAAGATAACCTCCTCTTCTACTAGCATACCTCAATTTTGCTAGCTTTCTAGGAGATTGGACAAGGGGGAAAAGTCTAACCCAATTTTATTTCTTTTTTTGCCTGCAATTTTCTTCAGTCAAGACTTGCTACATCGCTGCTTATGCTGGCCTATACAGTGTCAGCTGTCTGAATTGGCTCTTCCTCAACCTAGGTTTGAAGTGCCTTACCTGAACCGTGCTGGATGTTGCCGAGCTTGCCTGGACATAACCTTCAGGCAATGAGTTCCATGTTAGGTGCTTTTCATACCCTGTTCTGATGACACATTGGCCTTAAAGTGCTTCAAGGTCCAGGTTCCAGTCGTTGGCAATGCCTCAGTGCTTGCCCTGTCTCTGAAACTCGCTCTGCGAGTAGGCTTGCTGGGCTGAGCACCAGGAACTAACTAATGGTTCCGTTCCCTGGCCATCTCTAAATATCCACCTTTGGAGGGACTCTGCGCAGGTATAATCCACTGGGTATCCCATCTTAAACACACACATTCCCAGGTTCTACAGTATTACAGTATTGGAAATCCTACAAGTCAGCTTTCAGGTGAGGGCTATCTAGTGGCTTTACAACGGCCTTATTTCTTCCAAAGACCCTCAGTACATTTGCAAACCCTTGATGCCTCATCAAAGAGAACCTGTCACAGTAAAAATGCTATCATATTGTGGGGGCTATTGGTCCCCTATGTGATTGCAGGAAAGTTAAGCGAAAAAAAGTGTAAGAAAATTAAAGGTGCACCTTTAGCAAAAAACAAAACGCTTACATTTTCGAGCCTGTCCACTTCCCAGGTATGTGCACATACATATGTAAACTCACACATTATGTTGGCTTTTGTACAAAAACGTCAATTGTGCTACATGTCTTGTGCACACCAGAGTGAGATTAATAAATCTAGGGCCATTATTCACAGTTAGTAATTGTAAAGCTACGCTTAAAAAAAAAAACACATGTCTATACTTACCTCCTCTGCGCAGTGATTTTGCACAGAGTACCCCCCCGCGGTGCTCCTGGCTTCTCTTCGTGTCAAGTGCTCCCACGGAGAACCCCTCTCCCTGGGGGCAATCGTGCAGGCAGGTTCCTGAATCCATTGACACAGACAGCAGGACTCCGGCCCGCCCCCTGGGAGCCAATGGCCCATACTGCTATTAATCTATCCAGTGAAGACCCGAGACGTCGGCTGGAGCTGCTGTGCTCGTCCCTGTCGCTGGAACGATTGGGTTCAGGTAAGTAAGAGAGGGCAGCTGCATCACTTTAATTTTCACCGTAATGCATAGAATACATTAAGGTGAAAACTCTGAGGGTTTACAACCCCTTTAACTCTAAACTGATGACATGTAAGGGTTTTTAAGTGTCAACTATGGGACATGTGGGTAGTGAAGTTCATTGTCATTTCATATGTGCACACAATTTTAAAGCTTGATATGTTTAGTATCTATTTACTTGGAGCACCCTGCTCCTTTTTTGTATATCCCCAAAAAAATGGGTAATCTATATGTTATATATTCGACCATCAGGCTGACTGAAACTTTAAGAAGTTTACTTTTTACAAGCATGCTTTGTAATGGTTTTGCTGCTAATTCTTAATTTCTTTCCAGTTTCATCCAAAGCACCAAAAAGTACTCCTCGTGACCCTCCATCATCCCAAAATGTAGAAACGAAGACAAGTGGCAGTGAGAAAAGTAAACAGAATGTTGTGGAAGATGGTGAGTAATTGTTTTTTCCACAGCGCTCATTTCAGGAAAAACCTTGTTCGCTTTTATTTATTTTTTTACGTTTTCTGAGGAACTGTTCTATGAAGAGGAGGTTTGGAATGCATAAATGGCTCACCTTTTGTACCATAATTTGTGCACTTCTGCAGGTTCTCAGTCTTTGTTTTGTTCCAAAATAGAATTTGCGACTGTTAACTACATCACACCCAGGCCAGTTCTGACATTTCTCTCCTACATGTTTATTTTTTAG
The DNA here is from genome assembly GCF_037356315.1 of Lithobates pipiens. Taxonomy (NCBI): domain Eukaryota; kingdom Metazoa; phylum Chordata; class Amphibia; order Anura; family Ranidae; genus Lithobates; species Lithobates pipiens. The sequence continues at coordinate 596,203,656 of NW_027507748.1, read as the reverse complement.
CAGAGGCACTAGAAAATAAAATGCTGGGTTTTGCAATTTTTTTATGTCGCATGGTATTTGTGCAGCATTTTTTTTTTTAAATGCAATTTTTTTAGCAAAAGAACAGTAATGAATTCTAGTGTAGACAAACACTATATAATACCCATTTTTTGGTAGAATATAAAAGATGATATGCCGATTTTAATAGATACTTAACATGTCACGCTTTAAAATTGCATAGCCTGTGGATTGGTGCCAAGCTACCTAAAAATAAAAATAAATCTATGTAGGCGATGCTTTAAAAGCCTTTACAGGTTACCAGTATAGAATTACACAGGAGGTCTGTTGCTAGAATTATTATTCCCACTCTGATGATCTCAGTGATACCTCACGTGTAGTGCGAACACCGTTTACGTATGCGTGTGGAAATTCTGTATTTGTTTGAGGGCAGGGGGTGCTTTAAAAAAAAATTTCATTTCATTTTATTTTCCTACACTGTCGCTTTAAATTTTTTTTGGAATCAACTTTATTGCTATCACAAGAGATGAACAACATCCCTTGTAATATCATGGGCAGAGATAGGTACTCTTTTTGCTGAGACATCGAGGGCCCATTAGACCCCAGGTCTCTCCTCTGTGTCCCTTAAATGCGTCTGGTTTCTTAGACCATAGAAATGATCAGGGACTTTCCGGTAAAAGAAAAAAGATAATGAGATGATACTTGCAGTTGCAGACACCATTCATGTATCGCCACTCAAAGTCCAGGGCATCATATGATGTCATACAGGAAGGAAGTGGTTAATCTGATCTCTGTTGGGGGCAGAGGAAAGCAAAGGATGATGGGTACTGAATGTGTGTAGATTGGTAGAAGTGTTGTACTGTGTAGGCAATACACCATAACCCTTAAATAGAGAAAAAGGAAAAGGTCTGGTGTCCCCAGTGACACACTTCCATCCCTGTAACATATAAAAAACAACAAAGGATTCGCCCTGGGACTTTAAATGAAGTGGGTACTGTTTCCGCCAGTAAACATAACAGTAGTAAATATAGTATATGGGTTATTCAAATACAATTGTTTACACGGATAAATAACACCAACGGTTGCCAATAAAAAAAATACATAAACAAGGAGTATTGGTACATAAATGTAGAAGTAGTACATGGTACACGGGCATCATACTACCCAACTAGTTTCGTGAGATCCAGCTCGCTCTTCAGGGGTGGATAGCACAGTATTAGTTATACAGGCACAGGGTAGGAGGGGTTGTAGCCCCCCCCCCCCCCCCCCCCCCCATACTTACCACTGAGCTTGGCCATGGCTCCAGGTGTGTGGCCTCGAGACGGTGGCAGCAGATGCCTCCCCAGGGAGCTGAGGGGGCAGAATCAAATGGGACCCCACCCAGGGCCAAACGGAGAGCAGGCATGGCAAAGGTGTAGTGATGTATCCCTAGAGTCCTCGTTGGTCGATAAAAGGTATAGGCTGTGAACATAAGTATGTTTGTCAGGCATCTAAAGTAGTAAAGTTAAATCAATATATATTGGTATAAAGATATGTATGCATGCATGAATGAAAGGCCTGGGCCAAAGGTTGTAGAGCCATGAAGATGGTTAGAAACCTAGGACAACAGGGGTACTACCAGGTGACAAAATGGACAAAGAAACAGGGGAAAGAGGTGAACTACAATTGTGTGGGTAGTGATGTATCCCTAGAAACCTCATTGGTCCATAAAGCGTATAAGCTATAAACAAATATGTTTATCAGGCATCTAAAATAGTAAAGTAAAATCAATGAGTATTGGCATAAAGATATGTATAGCTAAGTAAGGCCTGGATCAAGGATGGTAGGGACATGGAGATGGTGGAAAACATAGGATAGCAAGGGGATACTAGCAAGTGACAAGATAAGAAAAAAGAAAGGAGAAGGTGGACTTGTGTGGAGGAATCAACAATATCCAAAAATAAATAAATAAATAAAATTTCACACAATGTCACAGTAACCATGAGATGAAACAAAGTTCAGGAATATTCCTTTATCCCATTGTTTTGCAAATCTATGTACACAAACTGTATGAATGAATCGGTTATGATATCGCTGTTTTTGCTGATGGCTTATTATTCTAAATAGAAAACCTTCATTTTGTTTGCAAATATTAATGATTCTAAAGAGCGCCTGTCATTCATTACAGATCCATCTTGGCAGCGCCCGTTAGCGGGAATCCACTAGCCTGCTGCCACCACATCCCTCACCTTATTGTGTCACTGCCACATCACCAGCCACCCCATTAACCGCTTCCAGACCGCCTCATGCAGGTATACTGCGGCAGAGGGTCACGTACAGGCAGATTAACGTACTTGTACGTGGCCTGTTTAAAGGCTGTTTGCGGACACTCCGTGATCGCAGGTCCCGTGGACTCTGTCCGCGGGGATACCCGCGATTGTCTCCTGGTGAGGAAGAATGGGGAGATGCTAATGTAAACAAACAAGTTCTGCCTAATGACACTGTCACTGATCACATCTCCCTGTAATCTGGAGTGGTGATCAGTGACATGTCGTTCCCCCCCCAGTTAAAAATCACTCCCTAGGACATAACCCCTACAGCGCCACTAGTGGTTAACCCCTTCACTGCCAGTCACATTTATACAGTAATCAATGTATTTTTAATTGCACTGATCGCTGTATAAATGTAAATGGTCCCAAAATCGTGGCAAAAGTGTCCAACACAGTGCCGAATCGCAAAAAGTGCTCTGTTCTTTGGCCAGCCAAATGGTCCGGGGCTGAAGTGGTTAAAGTGAATGGAACTGTTGGTGAGTCAACAACGGGTCAGAGGAGGAGCCGCTGCGGGACAGTTGCTCTCTAAAAAATATGATTTAAATCAAGTTAATTTAAATCAAGCATTTTTACTAATTATTTAAGTTGATACCCTGCCCTTAAATCTGTTCTAATAATGGAGATTTTCTTTAAAGTGTAAAACTCTACATTTTTTTTCAGTAGGCTTAGCATCGTGCCTCACTGTTTACAGTTTTCTTAACCACTTAATAACCGGCCTATAGCCGATTAACGGCTATAGGTCGGTTTGCTATCTCTGAGAGGCCGTTAATTAACGGCCTCCCGGAGAATCGTTCGTGCGCGCCCCCTGGGGCGCGCACGCCGGAACATCCGTGCTCGCCGAGTTCACGGGACCCGGCGCAACACGGATCGCGGTAAAGGACCAATGGCAGCGGTCCTTTACCACGTGATCGCTCCGTCCAATGACGGAGCGATCACAAATGTAAACAATTCGGCTTGCCGGGTCAAGCTAAGGTCATCAGTCTCCTCTCCTCACACCGATGCAGCGTGAGAGGAGAGGAGAACATTCCAGTGAAACTAAAAAATAACCGTGAGTGCCCAGCAGTGCCCAAATAGTGCCACAACAGTGCCAGACCAGTGCCATCTATCACCTGTGCCACCTCTGTGCCAGCAGAGCCACCCCAGTGCATACCAGTGCCATACCAGTGCCACCTGTGCCCATCAGTGCCACCTGTGCCCATCTGTGCCCATCAGTGCTCATCTGCGCCACTGCAGTGCCCACCAGTGCCGCCTGTGCCCACCAGTGCCGCCTGTGCCCACCAGTGCCGCCTGTGTGCTAATCAGTGCCACCAGAGCCACACCAGTGCCACCAAAGTCACTATAGTGCCCATCAGTGCCACCTGTGCCCATCAGTGCCACCTGCGCCCATCAGTGCCACCTGCGCCCATCAGTGCCACCTGCGCCCATCAGTGCCACCTGTGCCACTGCAGTGCCCCATCAGTGCCGCCTGTGTCCATCAGTGGCGCCTGTGCCCATCAGTGCCCACCTGTGCCGCCTGTGTCCATCAGTGCCCACCTGTGCCACGACAGTGCTCTGCAGTGCAGCCTCACCAGCCACAAGAATGGCAAAACAATATTTTACTAGTGAGGAAGCCTACAAGCTTCTAGGTGGTTGAGGTATTAGATGTGTAATTTATGCTCCTAGAACGCCTGAAGTTGCTACTTCAATGTTGGACTTGTGTATGTGGCCAGGCTGTGTAAAAGTCTAACACATGTGGTATCACCGTACTCAGGAGGAGCAGCAGAATGTATTTTGGGGTTTCATTTGTGGAATGTATATGCCGTGTGAGAGAAATAGCCTGGTAAAATGACAATTTGGTGTGAAAAAAAATTAAAATAAAAAAAATCTTTATTTTGCAAAGAATTGTGGGAAAAAATTACAACTTCAAAAAACTAACCGTGCCACGTACTAAATACCTTGGAATGTCTACTTTCCAAAAAGGGGTCATTTGGGGGGTTTTTGTACATTACTGGCTTGTTAGGGTCTCCAGAAATGAGATAGACTGTCAGTACATCAGCTGTGATCAAATTGATACATTTTCAGTGATTGGCACCATAGCTTGTAGACCCTATAACTTTCACGCAGAATAAATAATATCCACTAATTTGGGTTATTTTTACTAAAGACATTTAGCAGTATACATTTTTGGCCAAATTTATGAAGAAAAATTACTTATTTGCAAAAAATTTTAATAGAAATGAAGAAAAATGCTTTTTTTTACAAAATTTTCGGTATTTTTTCATTAATAGCACAAAAAATAAAAAACGCAGAGGTGATCAAATACCACCAAAAGAAAGCTCTATTTGTGGGAAAAAAAGGACGAAAATTTCAGATGGGTACAGTGTTGCATGACCGAGTAATTGTCATTCAAATTGTGAGAGCACTGAAAGCTGAAAATTGGTCTGGTTATTAAGGGTGTTTAAGTGCCCAGTGGTCAAGTGGTTAAGCAAATCATTTTTTTGTAAAGCAGTTAGCTTACTTGCCTGAAGATCCTTCCTTTGGCCATTGGGCTGCCTCTTAGGTCTGTGCTTGCCTCCTGCAGACCTAACGCATAACCCAGTGGCCAACTGAAACAACATACACTGCAGGCTGCTATCGCTAATTGTAACGCAATAGGTTAGTGCTGTCTACCTGTAACAGAAAGTGCTGTTCCTGGAAGGTTCTGCAGATAAGAAACTTGACAGCAGATGCCAAATAAAAAAAATGTACAGTGAGGCATGATGCAACAGATTTAGTATTTACATAAATTTTGAAAATTTGATCTCTTAAAATCCATTTTATCTAGTTATTTAGGTGCTGTCAAATACGTGCTAATCCAATTTCAACACACTACAAATATCTGCAGAAAAAATGCTGAGCTTCACCCACAGACAAATACAATGAATTAGTAGTATAAATTATATTGTCACATAGAACAGGGGTGTCCAAGCTGCAGCCCAAGACTGCTATGAATGCGGCCCAGCAAATATCCGTAAACTTGTTTATATTTTTTATATATATATATATATATATATATATAAAAAAATGTATTTACACTTAGCAAACGCATGCGGCAGAAGGAAAATTTCAGTGTCTGTTTACTGGACTTTTAGAAGTTTTATACTCCCAAAGAAAAATATCCCACTCTTAGGAATCATGCCATATCTATGTCATCAGCTTTCAGCAGCACCTTGATTTGTGAGCAACTATTTTCAAGGATAAAGGAGGTGCTCCAGACTCCTTCAGAAAAAATACTGTAGCTGCTGACTTTTAATATTAGGACACTTGCCTTTTCAGGAATACTGCACTGCCCTCGCCCAAGCCAATTTTTCAGTCTTTCAGGTGCTGCCACCGCCATTTCTACTAAGGGAAACTGGCAGTAAAGCCTTGTGGCTTCACAGCCGGTTCTCTATTGCACATGTACGAAGCTTGCTGCGCTCTGTGAATGGGCTGGCTGCGGGAACTTGGCTGGTACATGCTTCCCCCCCCAAAAAAAAGTCCAAAATGTGGCAGCGGAGGAGGGGAGGAGGCAGACAAGCGGAGCTCCACTTGAAGCACGCGAAGGGCAAAATTAGAATCAAAATATTTGAGAATTGCTACTACATTCATTGAACCAGATATTGATGTGTTAGTTTATCGAAAACTGTGTCAAATATTGCACTAGTTTTATGTTGACCTCTTTTGCTTTTATAAAAAAAAAAATTACAAAATAAATGGAGTTTAATTACTCAGATTCATTCTCTATGTCAGTGATTAACTTGTGATCTACCCGACTTTTTTGCTCATCCACTATTATTTATGTATTGTGTGGCTCTTCTTTCAATGTGGCCCAGGGAGGTCAGAAGGTTGGACACCCCTGAGAAAATAATAAAATGACATGATGTTATAGAAATAGACCCTAATAGGCAAAGGGAGAGTCTTTAAGACCTTAGCTGCTGTGCAATTTAGTTGAGAAACTTTGTTGAATATCCGCAGTTTTTGATGCAGGGGATTCTCTTTTTGTTGAGCTTTTGAAATTAAGGTATGCAGCATTTTAAAAAAATCTACATATTTATACTTGAATGTATTTCATTAAAGTATCATTCCTTATCTGAAATCTTTTACAGCAAATTCCAGAGAGCGGGCCGGAAATAAGATGGATGGTTGCCTAAGGGAAAACGAGACGGAGAACTCCTTGTTAAACAAGTCTGATACAGGGACACCTTTAAAGGACAAAGCAGATAGCAGCAGCACTATGCAACAAACATGTGTGAATGAGTCCACCACTTCAGGGAGTCCCAAGGTTCACACACAGTCTTCTGAGTTAGTCATCTGCATAGAGAGTTCTGATAGTGAGGTAGTAATTGAGAGCAGCAAGGACTCACATCGGACTGTATTGGATACCTCCTACACACAACCCCAGGATGTTGAAATGGAGAATATTTCTCTAATAAATGAAGGTACTGAGGATTGCTGCTTCATTGTAGAGAACATCTTACCACAGGCCCCAGTAAGTGCAGAGAAATCTGAACCAACAAATATGTGTGCAAAGGACTCAGAAAATGAGGAACCATCAGAAGGGGCCACCAATGAGAAGCTGTTGGATAAGTCACAAGAAGAACAAGAGGGTAATGAGAGCTTAGCAGCTTCACAGCCATCTACAATCGCTACCCAGGGCAACACCTTGTTAGTTCCAGCTCCAGCGCTCAGTTGTTCTGGTGCACAGAACGAGAGGGATCATCAACCAGTTGAGCCCTCAAAAATAAGTTCTTTGAATAAACTTTGTATTGATGTGAAAGATAAGCAAGAGAAAGAAAACTACTCTGGAAAATCTATTGAAAAGGACACAGAATTGCAAAAGCCCACTGTGAATGTTGCCCCTTCACCATGCCATGAACAGAACAGCCTGGGTTCTGAGATGGAACCTTGCAGTGCTGAAATTACTGTACCTAGTAGCAGCAGTCAGGCAGCTGTAGATCCCTCCACTATTGTTACACTTAACCTAATTGCTGAAGACCTTCCAGAAGAGGGAGAATTACATAATGCTGTCAGAAGCATCCATGAAGAAAATTATCCAACTATTATATTGTCACCTTTAGTAAAAAATCAAGAAATTAGAATGGTTGACCCATCACAAAATGGTTCTGGAGATTTTATGGAGTCTTCTGTTGGAGAACAATGTCAGCTGCTGGCTACATCTAGTGATGGTTCAATTAGCACCATTAATATTCCAAATGGAGATGGTACTGTTTATGCTGTCTCTGGGACTTCTACTACCACAGATGGGAGTGTCATACAGCTGATGCCCACCTCAGGTTCAACGTTCACACCCTCCAATAGTCTTTTTATAAGTTCATGTGTTGCAAGTAATGTTCCAGCCAAACAGCCCAACCTCATGAGGGTGTCAAATAGTTCAGCTCCAAATAACAGCCAGAAACAAGCAGGTCTTTTCCAAACTCCTCCTCGACCTGGCAGCATGTACACCATTGGACAGGCCATATCGCCAAAGCTTTCTCAAGGTGAGTTTCTCCACCCCACAATTAACTGCATAATTCCTTTTTGCAGAGCTGGACAAGTGGTAGGACTCCAAAATCCAGGGGCAGTATTACAAATTTTTTTTTTTTTTTTTTTTTTTAATGAGAATTTAAACCCCAGCTCTGGGGACCTTCATTTTCTTTTTTTTTGGCTTAACCACTCAGTAACTGAAGGTAATTCAAATCTTGATTTCTGAATGCAATTTTGCAACTTTGACATAAAAGTTCGTAAAACTGTACATATCATTGCAACTACTTTTTTCAGGACAAATTGGGCTTTTTTTTTTTGTGGCAAATGGCAACAAATATCTCCTGATTTCTTTGTTTTTTCATATCAAAGAAAAGCTAACCTAAAATATCAGAAAAAAAAGTTTTTACATTTATTTATTTTTTTCCAATGTAGTAATATTTCTTGCTATTAATATAATTTACCAACAATCAAAAACCCAAAATACATTTTCCTGCTCCTAACGATCGCAGCCATACCACTTATGTGTATGGTATTTGTTGTATGTACGGGTAGTAGGGCCCAGAAACAATAGTGCGCATTTTGCTTTTTTTCATTTTTTTTTTTTCCATCCTACCTAAAACACACTAAGGCTCGGTTCACACAGCTGCGACGTCTCATGCGATTTGAGAGTTCAAGGTCGCATGACAAGTCGCACCCTATAAACTGCAATGGAACCATTCTAATCGGTGCAACTTAGAAAAAGGTTTCTGCACTACTTTGGGGTGACTTCATCACGACTTGCAGTGACTCATGCGACTTTCCGGTCACGGCAGTGTGAACTGAGCCTAATTCTTATATAAAAAATTGAAAAAGAAAAAAAAAATCCCTAAATATACTGATCCTGACCCTTTGGCCCTTACTTTGAAGTGAACACTAACCTTACCACTGACCTAGATCAAACCTTGACAGTAATTTTTTTTTTATATACATTTTTTTTTTTTTTTTTATCCACTTCTGTTTGTTTACATCTTCCTCTGCTGTAAGGAAGAGGACTGTATGTTTCTCTCCATTCAGAAAAAAAATACACATGGATGGGCTGCATTCACTGTGATAGCCAATCAGAGGCTATCACAGTGATAAGGTGACCTAGAACTGGGAGTCCCGGATCACGATCGTTAGTACAGGGCCCTGGCTCTGTGCTGGAAGCATGCTGTGTGGCTCGCTACCAGCACAAAGACATGTATGCAGATATGTGACCTCTACAGATAAAGGCCTGCTTCGGTTAGGTCGCATATGCAGGGAGAAGGTTGCTTGCCTTTTTTTTTTTTTTTTTTTTATCTACAGAAGTTTACTACTTCGTTTTTGCAGTGATTTACACAGCCCCTGCATCCTCCCTACCTTTGATTTCAGAAGGTTTTTATTCCGCTGGATTTTTGCTCCCTGCCCTCTACTCAGTTTCTCACCTCCAACATTCTTGTGTCATCACACAGATTGCCAGATATCCACTGGGCTCTCTCAAGTCTTTTGGTCCATGTTTTTGTCCCATTTCCTTTGGCAAAACAGTTTTACCCCAACCTGTCCACCATACCGAAACCCAAAGGGTTAATCCACCCCGTCTTGGGTCAAATCACGCCACCCAAATTTAGTCGGACAAAGTGGTGGAGTACATCAGCTAGGTAGGAAACTGAAGCCTCACTGAAGAGCTAGATCAGATCTTGTCCTGGGCAGAATTTCACACTTCCTCTCTCATCTCACGCCTTGTCCCAATGTACATCCTAAACATAGACAATTGCTAGGCAAACTTCCTCAGCCAGAAGCCTTGAGCCAGGAGAGTTGACTTTACACTAGGATGTGTTCCAGGGTCTGTGTTCCAGGTGGGGAACACCAATTGTGAACCTCTTGGCTTCCAGGTTCAACAACAAACTAGACAGATTTGTCTCCAGGTACAGGTATCCTCTAGATCCTTTGGAGCAGGGGTCTCCAAACTATGGCCTTTCAATTGTTCAGGAACTACAATTCCCATCATGCCTAGTCATGTCTGTAAATATCAGAGTTTTACAATGCGTCGTGGGATGTGTAGTTCTGCAACAGCTGGAGGGTCGTAGTTTGGAGATCCCTGCTTTTGCGGATGGTGGCTCAGTGAGATCAGTATACCCGGATTTGTGCCTGTCCTTCCCTTAAACTACTACTACTACCTCTTCTTCACAGGATTGAGAAGAAGGGCAATCCTGTTTATCCGTATTGCTCCAGACCGGCGCATGCGGATGTGGTAAGCTGACCTAGTAAGACTCCTGGTAGATACTTTGTGGGCTCAACCAGATTGTCAGGATTTGCTTTCTCAAGTATCAATATACTAGCCCGCTTCTTGATCATTGGTATCGAACAAGCTTTATTGCAAGAGGGAATGGCGCACATGCGCAGAATAAGGGGGAATTGGGCTGTGTCCATATTGACAATAAGATCGCTGGATTAGGGCCAAAGGTTAAAGTGGACCTTCAGTCATTTTTTTAACTTTCCATCTATTAAGGCTTCATGTACACGGGACGTTTTTACAACCTCTCCTGAATGATTTAACTTGATAGATGGTAACCCACGTTTAAAATGTCAGTTTTGCCACGTTTACATGCTGCGTTTAGCTGCGTTTTGCATTTAGAAGCCAAAGATTAAAAATGCCTGTAAACGAAATACGGCTAAACGGAGTTACTGTGTTTAGCAGCGCTTAGCGCTTGAAATGCCTGTAAACTCCGCTTCTGAACGCATTTTTTTTGCATACCAAAAATGCCTCTAACCTCAACTGCCTAGAAGGGACTGTAGATGACGCTGTGTACATGGACAGATAAGGTGACATAGAGAAGAGTTCAGAGGCAGTTAAAAAAAAAAAAAAAAAAAAACTCCCAGCTGCTCCCAAACGTCAGTTTACCAGCAGCAGTGTACATGAGGCCTAAATCTTCCCTTGTTTTAACTTTGGATAGTAAAAATTTTTATTTTTTCTGCCAGTAAATACCTTATACAGCCCACTTCGTGTTTTTTTTGTCTGGTAAAAAGCCTAGGCTTAGAACATCATGCGCAGCTCTCACTCACTCTTGTGAGAGTTTGCCAAGAAGGGAGGGGGGTGAGTCATAAGAGGGCCATTGAGAGCTGCATGTGTAAATCCAGGAAGTGAACAGGCAGCAGCTTCAGCTGCCCACAGTTAAAATGATTGCAGCCAGGCTTAGTGGAGGGAGATTTCTGCAACATATCTGGCAAGTACAGAATCGCAGTATATATAAAAAATGCAAAGTGGTTGGAGGAAAGCTTCGGAATGACAAAGCTTTTTTTTTTTTATTATTACAAATTATGTGAGCAGACTGCAGTTGCTCTTTAAGTATAGGCCCAGGCTGCCTGCAGTCAAGGTCAAGTTGTCTTTTAATAGGTTTGGGGTCAGTAGGGTGGCTCTGAGGCCTGCACCTTCAAAAGAAATTCATCTTGGCTGCTCCTATGTTTGATTAGGGCAGTGCATAGATTTTAATAGATTAAAAAAAAAAAAAATGCAAAATGACATTTTAAAGAAACATGAGTGTTTAGTCCTTAGAATGTTGTTTTCCCTAATCGTCTTTCAGGACAGCCACTATGAGAGATAGACTCCTCCTCTTCCTCTGGAAACACTGCGCCAGCCCATAAATTCTTACTTCCCCTGCCGGACCTCAGTTATTAGTGTTTCCTCCGGCGGGGAGACACTGTGCAAGGAACTAGGCCGATCAGTCGGGGAGGCTGTGGCCATTTTTGACGTTAAAGAGCCCGGTGGATAGAAGCAGGGGCTTCGTTTTAAAAAAGCCGGGTTCAAACCGTTCACATCCAACGTCCGCGTGTCGGACGGGACGAACGGTTTACTTACCTTCACCAGGTACTGCCACCCCTTCCGAGTCGAGCGCGGCTTCAGGTCGTGGGGGACTCCTATCGCGTCTACAGGGACGCAGCTGGCAAGCCGTTCGGATGATTTCCCTGTACGGGGGTACAGTCCGCCTCCTTTTTTTCTTGAACCGAGCGGGCCGAACGACGGGCGACGTCGTATCCGGCGGAAAACGAAGGCTTGACCTCGATCGACTTCCGGTTCCGGGTCGTGGAGCTGATAGGAGGGCCGGGCACCAGCTGGAGATGAGTTCAGAACGCGCGCAGGCAGCGTGGAACTCGGTGTTAAGCAGCCACCTGCAGTCATGTCGGAAGCCGAGGCTCAAACGACCGACTCTGTCTCCAGCATTCCTAAGGTAAGAGCGCCCTGGGGAGGGGTTCTCTTTATCTAGGATCCCCCCACCCCAATGTATGGTTCTATCATGGGTGGGGGGGCAGACCCCCTGGGTGGCCAGGGGGGAGGGGAGGCGCAGATCCCTTCGTTTTATAAAAAGGGTCTAGTGCACTCCCAGGGTTGTATCCCGAGCTTTTGATTGACTCTGTTTTTTCTGTTTTTTCTTTTTTCCTTTCTTTTAGAAAGCTGCGGAAAAAACTAGGTCTACGCATAGCTCTAGAAGGAAGTGTGCCTCCTGTAGGGACATTTTAGGGGAATCTTGGACCAAGGTGTTGTGCAAAGGCTGTATTGACTCCCTTGTTAGGGAAAGGGAATCTGAACAGGAGTCAGGACTAGCAGCTTCAGTTAAAGAGCTCTCGTCCACCTTCTCTTCTTTTAGGTCCCTTTTTGAAAAATTCCAGCTTCCCACGGGTCCATCTCCCCAGGATACAACCCCACCTCTAGCACAGAGTTCTGCCCCGGTCCAACCCCCTAGTGTAGGGGGTACAGAGGTTGCAGGCCCTTCAGGGACAGATAGGGAACTTCCAGACAGTTCCTCTTCTGATTCCGAGGAGGGTTCCGAGGGGGACCAGGATGGGTCCAGGAAAGCCTCCAGATATAAGTTATCCCTTGATGAGGTAGAGGACCTCTTAAAGGCAATTTATACAACCCTCGGTATCCAGACGGATAAAAAGCCCCTTACCCTGCATGACCAAATGTATTCTGGTTTGGGGGAGCCAAAGAGAAGGGTGTTTCCAGTACACGATGTGTTAATGGAAACAGTTAAAAAGGAGTGGCAGGATCCGGAGAGAAAACCCTTTTTATCCAGATCCCTCAAAAGAAGGTTCCCATTTTCAGAGGACCCGGCATGCCTTTGGAATAAAAGTCCCAAGTTGGATGCCGCTTTCTCCCAGGTCTCCAGACACACAGACTTGGCGTTTGAAGACATGGGGGCGTTGGCAGATGTCATGGATAAAAGGATTGACTCTCTGCTTAAAAAGACGTGGGACTCGGCCATTGGCAATCTTAAGCCTGAAATGGCAGTTACAGTTGTGGCTCGCAATTTAGAGCACTGGCTCTCACAGATCCAACAACATATTGAGGCAGGTACAGATAAGGAAACCATTCTGTCATCCTTCCCTACTATGCTGCGAGGGATCTCTTACATAGCAGATGCCTCTGCTGAGTCCGTCCGCATGTCGGGCAGAACGGCGGCTCTAGCCAATTCGGCCAGAAGGGCCCTCTGGCTAAAAACATGGCCAGGGGATAATGCCTCCAAGATAAAACTTTGTGGGATTCCCCTCACGGGGGACCTCCTTTTTGGCCCAGGGCTAGAGACGGTTCTAGACCGGACAGCGGACAGGAAAAAGTCCTTTCCTCTCAAACGGAAAATCCCTGTACCAACAAAGAAGGGGTTTCGTCCACAGGGGCGTAGTGAAACCTCTAAACCAGAGACAAAAAAGAAAACCTGGCCCAAAAAAGGCAGGGGCAGAGGAGGGGCGATTTTTCGCCCTCCTATCCAGCCCAGTAAAACCCAGTGACAGTCCAACTACAGTGGGAGGAAGACTGGGGGCCTTTCTTCCACAGTGGGAAGCAATATCCCCCAATCAATTTATTTTAGGGGTAATAAGAAGGGGGTACATCTTGGAATTCCTAAGACCACCCCCTCAAAGGCTCCTTGTCACGCATCTACCCAGGTGCATGGTAAAGGCCGAGGCCTTGCTAGAAGCTCTGAGGGAGTTAGAGAATCAGGATGTTATTCGCAAGGTCCCGAGAGCAGAAGAGGGAAGGGGGTTTTATTCTCACGTCTTCATAGTAAAAAAACCCTCAGGGAAGTTCAGGCTGATTCTGAACTTAAAGCCTCTAAACGCTTCAGTGACATACAAGAGATTCCGCATGGAATCGATCTTTTCAGTAAAAGCGCTCCTGCCCCACAACTGTTTCATGGTGTCTCTGGACCTAAGGGACGCGTATTTGCACATCCCTATAGCGGAGGCCTCGCAGAAGTTTCTACGCCTTGCCATAGATCTGGGCGGGGAAACAATACATTTTCAGTTTCAGGCCCTGCCATTCGGGCTATCCTCTGCACCCCGCATTTTTACCAAGGTCCTGGCAGAAGCCATGGCCTTTCTTCGGCTCCAGGGGGTATGTGTAATTGCCTACCTGGACGACCTGCTTCTGTTTGCAGCATCCCCAGCTCAGTTGGTCAAGGATCTCAATCTAACCAAAAGGGTCCTTACAGACCTGGGGTGGCTTCTGAACTTGGAAAAATCCAGCCTGATCCCCTCACAACAGATCTCCTATCTAGGTTTTCTGTTGGACTCAACACTGTTGAGAGTTTTTCTGCCAAAAGAAAAGGTACAAAAACTGGACAGTGCGGTGGCCTCTCTTCAAAACAACCAGCTGGTTTCCATAAGGGTTCTGATGTCAGTACTAGGTCTCCTTACATGCACCCTTCCAGCAGTACAGTGGGCAGGGCTACACTTTCGTCCCCTACAAACCTTCATCCTAGGGGTGTGGGACCACAGTCAGGAGGCCCTAGACACCCTGGTACATATTCCCCTCCAGGTAAAAAGATCCCTCTGGTGGTGGAGGAAAGTGACAAATCTGTCGCAGGGTCGTCTGTGGCTCATCCCGGTTTCTCGGGTAGTAACCACAGATGCAAGTGGAAAAGGTTGGGGGGCACATCAGGGCTCCCTTTTGTGTTATTTTTCCGGATCGGATAGTTTTAAAGACCGATCCAGCCTTTTTGCCGAAAGTGGCATCCAGCTTTCATAGAAGCCAGGAAATTGTTTTGCCCTCTTTTTGTCCCAATCCCTCCGGTGAGAAGGAATTAAGATTTCATTATTTAGATGTTAGGAGATGTATCCTACACTATCTGGAACTGACCAAGGCATTCAGAAGGTCAGATTCCTTATTTGTGTTGTTTTCCGGGGCCAGGAAAGGTTGTAAAGCGTCCCGGCGCACTATTGCTAGGTGGCTCAGAGTAGCCATTGAGCAGGCTTATTCAGCAGCAGGGAAAGAAATCCCAGTGGGTATTAAAGCACACTCCACTAGAGCTATGGCAGCCTCCCAAGCAGAAAGAGCAGGAGCTACGCCAGAACAGATCTGCAAAGCAGCAACATGGTCCAGCTATTCCACCTTTGTTAAACACTACAGAGTGGATCTGGTGTCGGCAGGTGAGCAAACCTTTGGGCGGAAGGTTTTGCAAGCTGTAGTCCCACCCTAACTGGTAAGTGCTCGCTTATCCTCTCATAGTGGCTGTCCTGAAAGACGATTAGGGAAAATTAGAGTTACGCTTACCGGTAACGTCTTTTCCAGTAGTCTTTCAGGACAGCCCTAGTTCCCACCCGAAAATTGGGGGGAGTCTTACAAAGACCAGAGCGCAGCAAGATAATAGTATTTGATAAATATGTTATTAATGTGTTCTTGTGTCTCCCCAGCTGGCCGGAGGTATTCTCGATATAACTGAGGTCCGGCAGGGGAAGTAAGAATTTATGGGCTGGCGCAGTGTTTCCAGAGGAAGAGGAGGAGTCTATCTCTCATAGTGGCTGTCCTGAAAGACTACTGGAAAAGACGTTACCGGTAAGCGTAACTCTAATTTTTCAGTTTCTGACACATTAGTCAGATAGATGTTCATATATGTTTCTTTTTTCCTAGGTTCTACAATCATCCTCACTTCCCCTGTTCAGCCAGTGTTACAGGGGGTTATGAGCATGTTCCCGGTCTCATTGGTTGGTCAGGGTGGCAGCACTTTTACCACACAGCCACATCAGGTAATATAAGCCTAACAGCTGCTATTTTAAACTCTGCCTTGTGAAAGGGGGCATTAGTGTGTTGGTGTTCATCATCTGCAAGGACATTTTGGAATTGTAGTGTAAACTGGTTAAATTACATTAAAGCGGGAGTCCACCGGGACTCCGCGTTTTTTTTTTTTTTTTAAAAGCCAGCAGCTACAAATACTGCAGCTGCTGACTTTTAAAATAGTGACACTTACCTGTCCAGCGCGCCCGCGATGTCGGCACCCGAAGCCGATCTCTAGATCGACACTCGAGTGCTGCCGCCACCATCTTGGGTATGGGAATCAGGAAATGGAGCCTTTCGGCTTCATTTCCCGGTTCCCTACTGCGCGAGCCGCGCTGCGCAATGAGGATGGTCCCCGCTGCCTCTGGGATCTGTGTGTTTCCCAGCAGGCAGCGGGGCACTTGCGGGAAGGGGCGGGCACTTGCGGAAAGGGGCGTAAGTTACGCCCCTTTCCGCAGAGAGCTATCCCGGAAGTGGGTGCAGTTACCTGGATTATCCAGGTAACTGCACCCCCCTCCCCCCTGAAAGGTGCCGATTGTGGCACCGGAGGGGGGGAGGGTTCCGATGAGCGGAAGGTCCACTTTAGGGTGGACCTCCGCTTTAAATAAAAAAAAAAAAAAAAAAAAATATATATATATATATATATATATATATATATATATATATATATATATATAAATATATATAAAATTATACTTTTTTTTGTGTGTGTGTATGTGCTGTTAGTATTTTAGACAGAATGATAGAAATGTTTAAAGACGGTCACCTTACATATTCAGGGCAAAGTGACCACATCTTTGTAATGCCTACCATCCGACCAATTTATACTCGCCTCTTCAGATCTCCCCAGCCAATTCTTCCTTTGTTTGAGGTTGCCATCAAAATACCAGGTGTTAGATGGAGTTAAAGCTCAGAGGAAGCAGTGACCATGCTAGAGCCATGCAAATGGCTGTTAGGCCCAAGAACTGCATTATGGGAGTAGAGCATGGCTCCCTCTAAAGCCTAATACACATAGGCTGAATGGCAGGTGACATTGGGCGGTTCAATAAAAACTGGCCAGCATTCGGCCTGTGTGCAAGGCAGCTGATCTGACGGAAGCTGGGCGTTCGGCCGACTTCTGTCAAACATGCATGCTGGAAAACCATCAGCAAATGGTTTAGAGCGCTGACCCGAGTGCTCTGGTGGGGGCGGTATTGGGGTGTTCCCCCTGTGAGAACACAGTAGCTCAGCGGGGAAATCGCAGTACTAACATTTAGAGCTGGGCGATTTTTTTCTTAAAAAAGAAAACGGCGATTTAAAAAAAAAAACTTGATTCACGATTCAAATCGATTTGTTTTTTTTGTTATGGACACCGCGCCAGTCCTGAGGAGCTGCGGGCTGGAGTTTTTAGGCAAGGCCGTGGCGTCCGGCCTCGCGGACTAGGCTGAAGCCAGTGCCTCGCCTAAAAACTCCTGCCCGCAGCACCTTAGGACCGGCGCAGTGGTGAAAAATCGATTTGCTTCCCTGCAATAACACAACAATGTGTGATGCAGGGATCTTTTCCATTGTGCTATTGTATTGTGACAGGGAGACGCTTCTCAATCCCGCCCCTCTTCCCACCAGAGTATATTGATCAACGCTAATCGAATGTTGGTTTTCCAACAAGACTATTTGATAGAAGCTGACTTTTAATATGTGTGTACTGGGCTTTAGAGTCTGTTCTGTTTTAAAGTGATTTATAAAGCTTTGTTTTTTTTTAAAAAAGACGAAAAAAACATTTTATATTTTACATGCTCTGTGCTAGGGTATTGCACATAGTGGCCCCCGATCCCCCTTTTCTGGGGTCCCCCGGCAGCGCTCCTGGCTCCTCCCCTTCTAGAGTGCCCCCACGTAGAGCCGCATTGCATGGGGTCACTCGTGTGGGTGCGCGCCTGAGTATTGCTGCTGTGTCTATTGACACAAACAGCAGGACTCCGGTGTCACATGATTTGATTGACAACAGCAGGAGCCAATGGCTCCTGCTGCTATCAATCTATCCGATGAGGACCGAGACAGCGGCTGGAGCTGCTGGGCTCATTCTCGTCACTGGAACGACCAGGTTCAGATATGAATTGGGGGGGGGGGTGCAGAACAAAAGGTTTTTCACCTTAATGCATAGAATGTATTAAGGTGAAAACCCATGAGGGGTTTGCAACTCCTTTAATATAGATATATGGCATGATTCTTGTGTTATCTGCTTTTAGACAGCATAATGATTGACTGACTGTCATTTCATTGTTTTTTAAATAGTTTAGTAAACACTGGATTATAATTAGAAAAATGTGGTTGACTGGTCCCGAATATCTTTGGCAAATTTATAGCAGTGAGGGGGAGTGTTGGCGAGATTAAAGTTTCTCTTTATGAAATGGTTATTCAATTATTTAACGCCACAAGAATTAGCAACTTGTACTGTTTTTTGTGTTTATTTATTTTATTTTTTCTATGTCTAAAATATTGTTCACATCACCTGTCAAAAATCTATATTTCTTGGCCTTCTAGATTTTGCATGTTCCGGTTTCTAAACCCGTGGTTCCTAAACTTCCTCTGCCTCCGAAGTTTCAGAAGTCTCTACCAAAACCTTCAGCAAACACGGGTACAAACCAGATCAATTTGCCAGAATATGTTTGTTTATGAATGTAGCCTGAAATTGACAGTGTATTGAATCAAGCCATATTTTAAGAAGTTAGTAAAGCGTATCTAAACGCTTCTTACCAATCCTTAAATGTGTTGGCTGTGTTTTCTTTGTTTTGGCTTTTTCCCTGTATTTATACCTAGAGATCTTACTAGTACCACACTTCCTGTGGCTACACTCACTCCTCCACTGTATCTAAAAAGGAACAGCCTAGCCACCCTTGAACAGCAACATTGTGAAAAGGGTAGTGTAAGATGGATCTAAATAGGTTTTATTTTGTTAGTGACTTATATAAAGTCGAACTTCAGCTAACACTTTTTAAAGGGTAACTCAAATTTCGTGGGGGAAAAAAGGGGCAAAAAAAATATATATATAATAAAACTCACTCACACACACTCACACACACACACACACTCACACACACACACACACTCACTCACACACTCACTCACACACTCACTCACTCACTCACACACACACACTCACTCACACACACACTCACTCACACACTCACTCACTCACTCACACACACACACACTCACTCACTCACTCACACACACACACTCACAAAAGTGAGTACACTCCTCACATTTTTGTAAATATTTTATTGTATCTTTTCATGTGACAACACTGAAGAAGTTACTTTGCTACAATGTAAAGTAGTGAGTGTAGAGCTTGTATAACAGTGTAAATTTGCTGTCCCATCAAAATGACTCAACACACAGCCATTACTGTCTAAACTACTGGCAACAAAAGTGAGTACACCCCTAAGTGAAAATGTCCAAATTGGGCCCAAAGTGTCAATATTTTGTGTGGCCACCATTGTTTTCCAGCGCTGCCTTAACCCTCTTGGGCATGGAGTTCACCAGAGCTTCACACACTGCCACTTCCCCATGACGACATCATGGAGCTTGTGGATGTTTGAGACCTTGCGCTCCTCCACCTTCCATTTGAGGATGCCCCACAGATGCTCAATAGGGTTTAGGTCTGGAGACATGCTTGGCCAGTCCATCACCTTTACCCTCAGCTTTTTTAGCAAGGCAGTGGTCATCTTGGAGGTGTGTTTGGGGTCACTATCATGTTGGAATACTGTCCTGCGTCCCAGTCTCTGAAGGGAGGGGATCATGCTCTGGTTCAGTATGTCACAGTACATGTTGGCATTCATGGTTCCCTCAACGAACTATAGCTTCCCAGTGCCGGCAGCACTTGTGGAGTCCCAGACCATGACACTCCCACCACTATGCTTGACTGTAGGCAAGACACACTTGTCTTTGTACCGTTCACCTGGTTCTCGCCACACACGCTTGACACATCTGAACCAAATAAGTTTATCTTGGTCTCATCAGACCACAGGACACGGTTCCAGTAATCCATTTCCTTAGTCTGCTTGTCTTCAGCAAACTGTTGGCAGGCTTTAGAAGATGCTGCCATGCCAAGCAGACCAATTTGATGCACTGTGTGGCGTATGGTCTAAGCACTGACAGGCTGAACACCATATCAAACCACCCCCCCCCCCCCTTTTTTTCAACCTCTGCAGCAATGCTGGCAGCACTCATACATCTATTTCCCAAAGACCAACTCTGGATATGACGCTGAGCACGCCCACTCAAGTTCTTTGGTCGACTGTCCTGTTAAGCTGTTGTATGGTCTTGGCCACCGTGCTGCAGCTCAGTTTCAGGGTCTTCTTATAGCCTAGGCCATTTTTATGTAGAGCAACAATTCTTTTTTTTTCAGATCCTCAGAGAGTTCTTTGCCATGCGGTGCCATGTTGAACTTCCAGTGACCAGTATGAGAGAGTGAGAGCGATAACACCAAATTTAACACACCTTCTCCCCATTCACACCTGAGACCTTGTAACACTGAGTCAAAAGACTCAAAATGGCTAATTGGGCTCAATTTAGACATTTTCACTTAGGGGTGTACTCACTTTTGTTGCCAGCGGTTTAGACATTAATGGCTGTGTGTTGAGTTATTTTGAGGGGACAGCAAATTTACACTCACTACTTTACATTGTAGCAAAGTGTAATTTTATTCAGTGTTGTCACATGAAAATATAAAATATTTACAAAAATGTGAGGGGTGTATATACTTTGTGAGATACTGTATAGCATATACAATTGTGACACAAGTCATATTGTAATTGAATACTACTAAAAAATAATCTTTCCTTTTCAATCTGCAGCTCAGAGTTAAAAGTGGTCTCCCCCGCACGCGCGCATTCCGGTCAAATGTCCCTTCTGCCCAATGCTCTTAAAGGAGAAATTTCAAATTATTTTTTATTTTATTTTATTGCATTTTAGTGTAAATATGAGATCTGAGTTCTTTTTGACCCCAGATCTCATATTTAAGAGGTCCTGTCATGCTTTTTTTTTTTTTTTCTATTATAAAGGATGTTTACATTTCTTGTAATAGGAATAAAAGTGACACAACATTTTTTTTTTTTTTTTTAAAGAACAGTGTCAAAATAATAAAGTAAAATTAAATAAGAAAAAAAAAATGTAAAGCTCCCTGTCGCGATGAGTTTGCGCACAGAAGCGAACGCATAAATGAGTAGCACCCTAATATGAAAACTGTGTTCAAACCACACATGTGAGGTATTGCCGCAATCGGTAGAGCAATAATTCTAGCCCTAGACCTCCTCTGAAACTCAAAACTGGTAACCTGTAGACATTTTTAAACACCACCTATTGAGATTTTTAAGGGTAAAAGTTTGTCGCCATTCCAGGAGTGGGTGCCATTTTGAAGCGTGACATGTTGGATATCTGTTTATTCGGCGTAACATTATCTTTCACGATATAAAAAAAATTGGGCTAACTTTACTGTTGTCTTATTTTTTAATTCAAAAAAGTATTTTTTCCCCCAAAAAAGTGTGCTTGTAAGACCGCTGCGCAAATAAAGTGTGACAAAGTATTGCAGTGACCACCATTTTATTCTCTAGGGTGTTAGAAATATATATATATATATATAATGTTTGGGGGTTCCAAGTAATTTTCTAACAAAAAAATTTTATTTAACTTGCAAAACGCAGAGTCTGAAAAATAGGCCCGGTCCTTAAGTGGTTAAATGAAAAACAAGACTTTTTGATGTAACTTTAAGAAACCACTTCCATTAAATTCACTTTCCAACATGGGTACACCCAAACACACAGTGATTTATTCAGAATAAAAAAAGGTACGGATCTGCAACAAGGATTAAAATCTTTATAATGTACGTAGATCTCCCAGAGAGGATTTTTTTTTTCTGTAAACAAAAGTGGAGTTACTCTTTAAGCAGTTACAGGAACAGTTCTTGCTTAATTGTACCGTTGCAGAACACAGGCTTTTATTAATCAAGACTATTGGTTATATGCTGTCACCTTCAGGTAATGACACTGTCAAAGAGGTTAGGGCAGCCTATAAAACTCTGATACTCCCACAATCAGTTATTTTGCTAGTGTCCTTAGGTGACTGATAACTTCTGTTTACTGAGACCCGGTTTCTGGTTTATAACTAAATTACTTTTACTAGGAAGATTCATTGCTGATCTTTTCACTGAAAAATTACTTTCTGAATCCAGCAGTGTCTACAGTATGATGTTTTCGGATCAGTACCCCTCAGCAGAAGCCTTGGGGACCATACACTGACCCCACGATTTGAAGATGCGGGGCCGGCCTGTCAAGTTGCCTCTGGCCCCTGTGTCTCCACTTGCCCGTTGTACAACGAGGGGCAGTTAGGCTCAGGATGCTCTAAAGCAGTGGTTTTCAACCGGGGTTGGGTTCCGCCAGAACCCAACCCCGGTTGAGAGAGGTCCTCAGGAGTTCCGCAGCGATCTGATTGTCAGGCAACTGACAGGAGGATCGCACAGACACAGGCAGGGAAGCAGCTGGCATCCTATTGGCTGGAGCGTGCTGTTCCCTGCAGGCCCCTCCTCCCCTCTCTCCTTCCTGAGCACGTGACATTATCTGAGGTGGACAGGATAGGAGGAGGATGGGCTGAGGGGGAACAGCGCGCCACTGGAGGAGAAATTAAATGTGCTATAAAGCCAGAAGACGAAGCCGGTACTGTGCCCAGCTGTGTCTCCACCCCCCCCCCCTCCATGTGCCCAACAGTCTGCCCCATTTAATGTCCCCTGTCATGTCCCCCACCCCATGTAATGTGCCCTGCCCCATGTAATGTCCCATGTAATATGCCCTGCCCCTTGTTATGTGCCCTGTAATGTGCTCTGAATGGATCAGCTCTGCAGGAAAAGAGAGCACCAGTTTCACATCAAATAGGTACATTTTAATATGTATTTTATTTAACGCTATTTCTACAAATATTTTTTATCAACAGCTCGCTGATCATACCAATGTTCCGTGAGCTGTAGATGTGAACATTATTTCAGGGGTTCCTCGAGATCTCAAACTTTTTGCCAGGGGTTTCTCCAAGGTAAAAAGGTTGAGAAACACTGCTCTAAAGCTTTCTCTGATTGGACGAGGTGGAGGGGCAGGGCAGAGATGTCATATTCTCCACCTTGTCCAATCAGAGAATGCTTTGCATTTATTCAGAAGATGCAAAGAATTCACTGAATGGCACCCATGCTGAGTGGTGAACCTCCTGTGTTTACAATCATTGGGCCAACTGTTTATCACATGATTCTGAAGCAAGTGGAGATCACTGACAAAAGCAGTGACTGCTTCCGTGATTTCCAGCAGTATCTGCTAGGCATGTCATATACCAAGCTGGACCAATGAAACTGTATAACTGAATTGGGCTGAATTGATTGGCTTGGTTGAGCGCAAGAAAGGGATTTGTGTTACTGGGAAGGGCAGCATTAATATGAACCTCTTGCACTGCTCTGCATTGAAAAAAATACACTTTTGATTTAAGTGATTGAAAACTTTTGACATTACATAAACTTATTAAATTCTGGGTGACTGAGTTTATAGTGCATAAGTAGATTAACAGACACTGCTAAGAAAACAATTATCCATCCTCTGTGTTAACCTCTTTCTATCTGCTGAGCATTTTAAAAAGATCTGTTTTAAAGATTTAATTTATGTAACATTTCCCCTATTATAGGTAAACCATTGTCCAACCCAGCAGCTGATTCCATAAGCCGACCCTCCAGCTTAGTGCAGAGGTCAGTGATCTGGAAATTCTTTGTAGATTCCCCTTTTATTCTTAGCAGAAAGCAGCATTTCTGTAAAATGTAAAATAATGTTCCTTTTTTTTATAGAGAAAATGAGAAAAAGAATTCCACCTCTGAGATTCCGCAGAAAGCTGAGGAAAGGTCCGTACCAGAGACATTAAATACAGTGTCCAAGTCAGTGGAAGCCCATAGGAGAGTGCTTTGCTTTGATGGGTCTTCAACACTGCTTATGTCTAATTCTTCATCTTCGTCAAATGAAAAAAGCCGAAAGGACAAGAATGACACTATACAAAATGATTTGGCCTCCACAGAAGCTGTATCTTCTAAAATTAGCGTGTCCAAAGAAACGAAAAAAAATGAAAGATCAGCTCCTTCATTGGGGAAGAGTTCCCGGGTGGATCAGATGACTGCACAAGCAAAAGATCAACCTGGGGAAAAAAGGCTCACAAGTTTAGGTGGTGCATATGGCGTCAACAAGGAGAATGTGTTGAAGGTAGGAACACAGATTCACCCAGCAGGCCAAATAGACAAAAAAACTACGCCAAGTCAAGATAATTTACGCACAGAAAAAAATATAAAACCACCTCAGGATCCTGTAAGAAAACAGACTTCACTACCTAATATTCTGAGGAGGACACCTCAAAAAATGTCCTCAGAAAGGGTCTGTTCTACCAGCCCCCTAGCAAAACAAGCTAGTCAGCTCTTGCAGGACATGCAGTTTCATAGTCCAAATACAAAGACACTGTCTACTGGAGATGTACCACCACGAACACCAGGAACAGGATTTGAGGACAAGTTCACAGATAATTCTGACCACACACGGACTCCAACGTGTCGACGTTACAATGAGGATGGAGGGACACCCAAACCCATGATGCCTCCTGCAACGCCAGACATGCCTACGTGCAGTCCTGCCAGTGAAGCTGGTAGTGAGAACAGTGTCAATATGGCTGCCCACACGCTAATGATACTGTCTAGGGCCTCTATTGCAAAGACGAGCAGTAGCACACCACTGAAGGACAACACTCATCAATCAAAACCATCCAAAAGTACTGCAAAGAAAAGAAGGCTTGAGGATTCTGATGAACATGAACGGCGATCACATAGAAAAGAGCTTCTAAGCCCTTCAAGCTCTCAGAAAAAGAAAAAAATGAAGGTGGGTAATTACTCTAATTGGCTAATATTTTAAAGTCTACATACTACCGTATTTATTGACGTATAACATGCACCCCAAGTTTAGGAGGGAAGTTTAAGGAAAAAAACCTCAAATTTAAATGCCCATCAATGGAGCCTTATCAGTGTCCATTGCAGCCTTGCCCCAGTGTCATTTACAGACTTTAAAAATGGTGCTGCTGAGATACAGCGCCGGATGTCCTGTGTATCTCGGCAGCTTTCAGGACTGCGAGTGCGGCCGAGAGGCTCACAAAGCACCCACAATTTTACCCTGATTTTAAGGGGGAAAAAGTGTGTGTTTATACGCCGATAAATACGGTATATTTTCTGTGCAAAGTGCTATACATTATAGGCTTTGTATCCACTGTTTGTGAAATAACCTGTATGTATTAGAACCTGTTCGCATCGTTGTATTGCGGTAATGCACGTTGGTAGAATGCAGCATGATTTTGGGTATATTTAGCTAGGGCTGCAACAAACGATTCTTTTCCTAATCGATTAGTTTGGCAATTATTGTTTCGATTAATCAGATAAAATCATTAAAAAAAAACGTTTATTTAAAGTAATAACAAACATTTTGGGGCACTATTCCTCCCGGTAACAACAATAATGGGGCAGCACTATTCTTCCCGCCCCCCACTCCCCCCCCCACAGCAACAGGAAAGCTTTTCTGGTGTGATCAAGGGTAAAGGTTCACTTTTGGGAAGGAGTTAATCCAGTTTGAGAGCCTTTGCAGGATTGGGGCTTGATTTTTCAAGAGTTTTTGTATTAAGTTAAAATGTATAGTTGTTGGAACCATTTGGTGCCTGCAGAGCTCTGTCATGAAATAGAATATATAACTTTACCCATTCAGGGCAAAGGGTCTGGTATTGAGTGGTTAGTTGCCAAGGTGGAGGAAGAAATGAATCTGGTTAAAGTTCAGATATCATCTTGCTTGAAGCTCACACAATTATAAGACAGAGGAGTAGGATGATGGGAGTGGGTAGGGGGTCTCCTTTCTTCTTTTCTTTATCAGAACCTGCCGCTTTGCCTTAAATGGGCATAGTGACCATATCTTTAACTTCAAAGTGTCTCCACTTAAGTGCAGCCAACAATGTTGAATCACTGGTGACGGCGGCAATGACTCTGCGTTGGATGTCACTCATAGGGTTACTATGGGGCATCCATTGTTGGCTGTCTCGCCACTCCTTGGTAGCCGATCATGTGACAGGACCAGAGTGCCCTTAGAATAGATAAGTATTAATTGGAATAGGTTGTAGAAAGGGGGTGGCAGCAGGTTTATACATCAGCCCTTATAAAGGTGGTAGTGCATGCCACTGCTGGAGGAATGGTTAATAACATAAGTGTACTGTCTGCCCTCATGTTGTAAAGCGCTGCGCAAACTGTTGGCGCTATATAAATCCTGTATAATAATAATACTTTCCTCTCCTTGTTTGCACAGAAGCAGCGGAAGAAGAGCACAGACAATTTCCCAACTGGAATGGATGTGGAAAAGTTCTTAATGACCCTTCATTATGATGAATAATTTTGGACTCTGACTTCAACCTGCACAAAGTACCTTATAGCAGCCGTCATGCTAAACATTATGTGTAGATATGTATGTAAATAAACCTGTGACTTCTGTAGGGTCACGTGTTTTGTAATATGTAATTAAGGCACTTGCTTTGTTGCTGCCATGTTTGTTTGAGCTGTATATATTGTATACCTGTGACAAGCATTTGAAAAAACACAAAAGTACTTAGAGTGTGTGTAATATATATATATATATATATATATATATATATATATATATATATATATATATATATATATATATATATATATAGCCAGTTTTGGATAGGATTAATACCCCCTCTGGTATTTTTTTTCTGTCTGTGTTGTGGAAATTTTACACATTTCCTTGCCTGGAGATGCAACAAGAAAGTAGTAAGAGGAGAATCTCCCCAAAAATAGGAGGAATTCCCCTCTTAGAAGACTTTTCATCAACTCTCACTTTCATGACAACCCTAAAAATTTCAATTTTCTGTCTTGTAATGGTCACCAGGACAAATAGAGAGGGTGAGTTTCTCTGGCTAGGGCACAGATTGCGATAACTTGGTGGGGGTGTCTAACCTTTTATCTGCTCTATCCAAAACAAAAAAAAGGTTTGTCTTTACATTCACAATAAATATAACACAGAAAAAGGATATGATAATGCTCTTTGTGGCACCTTCTTAGCTGAAATTATACAACTATAGCAATTCTTATAACGCCCTCTACCCAGCGTCTCCTCCTCCTCCTCCTCCTCCTCCTGCACGTAACTTCAAGACGTCTTTCAACGTAACATCCACAGGTAGGGTACTTTCACACTGCCTAGCACCGCAAGTATTAATGGTGCTTTACTGCTGTTGTAGTGGCCATTTTTGGCCACTAGCAGGGGGGGGCTTTTGAGCCCCGCGAGCAGCTGAAGAAATTGTTAAAAGAGCCTGTGTTACGGCAGTGCCGAAGTGCTTTGCAGGCACTTCGGCAGTGCTGCCCATTCCTTTCAATGGGCAGGTATGCACCGCTCCTGCACTGCCTCAAAGATGTTGCTTGCAGGACTTTTTTTTTTTCCCTCGTCCTGCAAGTACACCGCCCCACTGTGAAAGCACTCAAGCTTTCGCACTGGGGAGGCATGAGATGTGCTTTTCGGGTGCTATTTTTTTTAGCAGAAAAGCGCCTCAGTGTGAAAGTAGTAGTATGTTATGTTGCAAAAACTACTACTTCCTTGTTCAGAAACACTCTAATGTCCCAAACTCTACACAGATCTCTCCGAAGCACTCCCTCCTCGCATTTACCCAGCTATGTCTGTTATTGCAAGGACCAAACTCTACTACTACTGGGCTGTTGATTCATTATCCAACTCTTCAAAAGAACAAGAACTACTGAAACAGTACTTCCATGTACTGGTTTTGTCTATAAAATAAACTTATAAAAATATATGTACAAGGTAGTTTCTTGATACTTAAAATATTACATTAAAAAAAAACATCGCCAATCATCACTACTAGGTTTCCTCCCCCACCCCCTCAGTTCTGCCAGCACACCTCATCATCGCTGGCAACTACACTCAATTCAGATGAGATAAACTAATCTAAAGCACCAAATTTACTGCATTTCAAGCCCAACCTGCACTCTTTTCAGAAACCTGATCTATAAAGCAAAGGCTTCTTCTCTTTTTACATTCATAAACCCCATCCTCCTCACAGGTAGCAGTTCAGATTAAATTATATATTAGGACGTCTTGCGTGATAATTTTTTATTGTGTAGGGGGGGGGGGGGGGGGAGGCGGGAGGCAATCATACAGTGTCACAAACTCCATTCCTTCATTACCTTCTCAATGCCCATAAACATCAGATGGTTTGGATTGCTGGCACGTTTTTCAGCAAAATGGGCTGTTGCACAGGGAGAGATTCACTATGGGGACTCTCACATCTAGCAGCGCCGGGTTTTGGTGATAAAAACACTGCTATTTTTTTTAGCTGCGCTTTACTGTTTTTGCGGCTCTTTTCGGCCACTAGCGGGGCGCTTTTAAACAAAAAAAAGGTTAAAAGCACTGATTCGGTGTCGCTGCCCATTGATTCCAATGGGCAGGGGTGCTGTAGGAGTGGTGTATACTCCGCTCCTACAGTGCCTCAACAATGCTGCTTGCAGGACTTTTTGGAGTGTCCTGCCAGCGCACCGCTCCAGTGTGAAAACCCTCTGGCTTTTTCATTGGAGTGGGAGGATTATTTTTATATTTTTAGAGCTATAGTTCCTGTAAAGCACCTCGGTGTAAAAGGGGTCAAAGGCCAGTGTACTCAGAATCTGGTGCAGCTATGCATGGTAGCCAATTGGCTTCTAACTTCAGCTTGTTAAATTAAGCTTTAACAAGCCGATTGGTTTGCATCCGATTTTGCGCACTCCAGTTTTTGTAAATGAACCCCTGTGACTTTTCAATTCTGCTTATGTTTCTCATGTGTTCCTTAATGTGAACATGTAACCATCTCTTTGTTCTCCCTATACTCTTATAGTGCAGTGATGGTCGAACCTTGGCACCCCAGATGTTTTGCAGAGTGCATGAGCATCATGGGAAATGTAGTTCCAAAACATCTGGGGTGCCAAGGTTCACTACTATAGGGGATAGCTACATGCTAGAAGTCATACGACTCCGAGTTACAAGTTATGCACTGATTAATACACATTAACTACTTAATCCTCCCCTGTTCAGAAACCCACATTAATATTTCTGTAACAAGTTCCTGGCTATTTAAATGGCCCAGCAGTTCTGTTTTGTTAATGACTTTGTATTAAAAGAAAATCTTTAGTTTTTTTATCTGAGTTTTTTTTTTCCCTCTGACAATACTTGCTTCTTATCTGTGTAAAATGTATTGGCTTGCTCTGTCTTTTGTATAATAATGATTCAAGTATCATTGTGCAGTTCTTCCGTAAGTAAATTTTTTTTCTTTTTCAGTAAGGGCCACAGGAATTTAGAAACTGTTGAGTTATACTACTGACCACAGGAGGCTTTTGTACACTGGCAAAACAAAAACATTTGGGTCAGTTTAGTATGGTCCCTTCTACTCCCAGCATGCTTCAGTTTTTGCTTGGTCTTTCCTCTGCTTGATTTTGGAGTGCCATACCCAGACCCCACTGCCCTCTGGATGAGCGAAAAAAAAAAAGATATCTGGCACTCTTCAAAGAGGGAAAATAAATGTACCCTAGAAGGACAAAATGACAGCTGAGAAACAAATGTAACGCCTTGAAAGTTAACTAGTATCACTCAACTGTAAACATAGTATCTGTCTAATGTAGCTAGCATAAGCAAACCATGAAACAATTGACAACTCAAAAGCTATAATTTGGAGGCTGTGGGCATCTATTAACAGGCAACTAACGGCTGTGCAAAGCTGCACGTTTGTAAAATGTGAAACGAGTAAATGAGGGGACTCGTCCATAGGTGGTGGTTTGTTCTTTTCCGCTTTGTGTTCTACTTCTGGAAGTGGCAATATAAAACCCCGTGGTCCATTATTTATATCCTCGGCGTAATTCCCCCAGCTGGCAACATTTGGAGTCACGGGAATGGCCCCTTCACCCAGAGATGTTTCAGAACATTGGTCACAGCAGGGGTATGTGGACCCATCTGACCTTCAGGTTCAGCAACAAACTGGACAGGTTTGACTCTAGGTATTCTGTAGCAAAAGCAGTGGTTGCTGCTCTGGTGACTCTGAAGCAGAAGAGGAAAGGCATAAAACTGGGTGAACTGCACTCAATCAAGATGAAGGGCATACAGGTGATTGTCATAGCTCCCACGTAGATCATATTCTCTACCAGATCATCCACATCTTCTGCCTCAGGGACCAATTTATTATCCTGCTTCTAAAGCACTAGTTTTTAATGTCTTAATTTCTGAGCGTGAGACAGACTTCTCTGAATCTGTAACACCCACAAAAAAAAAAAAAAAAAACTAGGAAATCTACTTCCCAAAAGGACTCGCATTGGACGTGAAATGTTTATTCTGCTTTTTGGAAGGTGGGATACATTCATGCCAGTAAAATTAGTTGGATAAGTTCTGGTCTTTTTGCAGATGAGCCTGAACTGGCAATTGGCCCTGCACACCATCAAGCAAAAGAGATTTTGTTTAACCACTTCCCATCCTGCCATATAGCAAAATGATGAGCACAAAATCGTATTTTTTTTTTGGTTTAATAAATGTTTATTGAAACAGTAGAGACAAACGGCAGACAGTGAACAGAAAAATCAGTGGTACATATAAAATGGTACTGGTTACCTGAACATTAGTGGCCTCTAAAAGCCAGGTAGCCAGCCACCTGCATCTTCTAGGTACTACATTTTATGTTCCATGATCGTTAACATTTCAGAATGGTATTATTCGGATTGTACATCTTATGCTGCTGAATTTCATGATTGGTGGTGTGCCCATCTGACTCACTGCATCTCCGATCCTGGTTAAGGGCCTGATGTAGGCTTTTTATCATGTGATCAGCTGTGTCCAATCACAGCATAAACTAGAAAAGCCATTTATTGGCTTTTCCTCTAGTCACACTGACATATGCAAGTAGAGGAGAGCTCTCCTGCTGTTGGGGGGCTCCTGTGCTAATAACGAGACCATCAGTGGGTGCCCACTGGAGCTAATCGGTATCCATAAAGACAAAGCTTCCTTATTTACAAAGGATAAAAAAAAATTTGTTTTTTTATATATAAATATCACCTTTGTGATATGGGGTGGCTCCCCATCTGTATTGCTGTCTTTAAACCAATCGCCTATCCATTCAAGATTTGTTATCACCTGTGAAATAAGTTTCTGAGCTGGCTATCTTGTAAAGAACCCTTCTTGGTCTTACACAGGGACAAGGTGATGTTGAGGCCAATAATTTCCTTTTCTGCTTAAAGTGTAAGTTCACCACCTTTACTGAAAAGGTGTAAGGTGGCCTTACACGGGACCCCAGTCTTGTTTTGCAATGCAATTCTAATAGTGCAGCAGATGGTCTATATAGTTAATATTTAATGCTAAACCATCCCCCTTCCTTTCATAAGCAACTGAATATTGTTCAGTCATTCCTGCTTCTCATTAAATAAGCCATCTCAGCTCCATATTACATTACCTGTATAAGGAATTGATAAAAAAGACCATGTTCAATAACCACTAATCTCCACACTCTCAAGTTTGATTTACTAGCAGCATGTAAAAAAAAAAAAAAAGTACACACATTTATTATGTTAGATAAGACTGTAAAAACTGCACATTTTTTAGGATTAGTTTAATCAGAGCACAAAAAAAGGTTCTTGGGCATTACCACCCTTGCTGCATTTTTTCACAGACCTAATAGCAATAAAAAAAAAATTAAAGATGATTTGGCACAGGATGGTCTTATGCATTATAAAATTCATGCCATACTTGGGAATATTCCAGAAGACAGACCATCCCTGTCCAGTTCCACTGATTATGACAGTATTTAGGCCTTGTACATTTGAGTTTGTTGGTTTTTATACAATGTACAGCAAGCTTAATACAATCCCCTTGCAAAACTTCCAGGTTTGATTATAGGGCACAATTACATTGACCTAGAATCCACTTATAATGAATTGAGATCGCAAAAAGACAGTGCATCAGGTTACCAGTGAAACTCAATACAGTGCATCCAGAAAATATTCACAGCACTTGTGGTAAATTCAGTTGATTGGAAATTCACACACCTGTCTATATAAAAAGGTCCCACAGTTAGTGAATGTCAGAACACAAGTCAACCCATGAAGTCCAAGAAATTGTCTGTAGCCCTCAGAGACAGGATTGTATTGATGCACAGATCTGGGGAAGGGTACAGAAAAATGTCTGCAGCATGGATGGTCTCAATGAGCACAATGGCCTCCATCCATAAAATGAAAAGTTTGGATAACAGGAATGTGTCCAAGAGCAAGCCGAACTGCGATCGGCGTAAGGGCCTTTGTCAAAATGACCATTTGGTTTATTGGTCACCTTGACTGAGCTCCAGCGTTTCTAGGTGAAGAGCAAAACCTTCCACAAGATCGACCATATAGGCCTGATTGCTGTAGAGTGGCCAGACGGAAGCCACAACAGCCTGCCTGGAGTTTACCAAAAAGGGACCTGAAGGACTCAGACCATGAGAAACAGATTCTCTGGTCTAAAGAAACAAAAAGAGTGAACACTTTAGTCTGAATGGCAAGTGTCATGTCTGGAGAAAACCAGGCCCAGCTCATCACCTGGCCACTACCACCCTCAGAGAAGCATGGTGGTGACAGCATCATGCTGTGGGGACATTTTTCAGTGGCAGGAACTGGGAGAATAGTCAGAATCAAGAAGATGAATGCACCAATGTACAGAGACCTCCTTAAAAACCTGCTCCGGTGCGCTCTGGACCTCAGACTGGGGTGAAGATTCATCTTCCAACAGGACAACGACCCGAAGCACACAGCCAAGATAAAAAAAGAGTGGCCACAGGACAACTGAATGTCCTTGAGTGACCCAGACTTGAAACAAAATTGAACATCTCTGGAGAGATCTGAAAATAGCCCATCTAACCTGATGGAGCTTGAGCGTTCCGGCAAAGAAAAATGTGAGAAAGTGCCCAAAATAGGTATGCCAAGCTTGTAGCGTCATACTCAAAAAGCCTTAAAGCAGTAATTGGTGCCAAAGGTGCTTCAACAAAGTATTGAGCAAAGGCTGTGAATACTTCTGTACATGGGATTTTTTTCTTCATTTTTGTAATTAATAAATTTGCAAAGATTTCAAACAAACTTTTCACGTTGTCATTATGGGGCATTTGTAGAATTTTGAGGAAAATAATGAACTTAATCCATTTTAGAATAAGGCTGTGTAACCTAACAAAATGGAAGGGAAGTGCTGTGAACACTTGCACTGTATCCCAATATATAATGAATTACAGTGCTCCCTGCAATACTAAGTGGGAAGGAGTAGTGCTCATAAATTTTATACTCTAGAGCAGCCTTTCAACCAGGGTGTCTTGGCAAAATGCCTACAAACTTCTAAATAAATTATACACAAAACAGGTGGGTCAAGTCTGTTTTAGTTACACAAAGCCACAGGTTTTCATTGTGCATCATTACAACCTTCTAGCTGGCATCATCCCAACAACCAAGGATGCCATTGATTGATGATGACATTGAGCACCCGCACAGCATCCATATTTCCCCCTGCCCCTTTCTGTCACCATTGGGATCTCATTAGCTTAGTGAGAAACGAAGGCAAAAAGAAACACTGGGATACTAGTCAGTACCAGTGTGCATTTTGCTTTGGAAGAATAAAATACTTAAAATGTTGGGTCCTTTGTAGGTGGATGGTGCTGCATTATGTGAAACTTATTTTAATGCTTTACATTTAGAATGGGGGTGCCGCATGTGCATTTTAAAGGGTGCCTAGCCAGATAACTAGCATTTTCAAGAGGTTGTCAATAACAGCAGTCCCAGATTTATCACAGAATGTTTATTTTGAAAAGGTACATTACCAGTTTTGGGGCACAATTTCTAAAGAATGTGCTACTCCATGTGCTGGCCACAGTACAAAACTGCAATTTTGTCACAAAAACTATGCAGAAAGTGGGGGATATGCGATTGGCCGATTCAATTTTAGCACAGGTCACAGAATCAAATGCTAAGCTTTTGGGTGACTTATCCAGAACAGATATGTATTCAGCCCTCCTATCAGTGGAAGTTTATATATTGTGATTAACGCTTTTCAGAATTAGGAGTATATTTAATGGGAGTTTAGCATTGCAGGAAAAAGCATTTTTTGTGGGATGAGAATGGTGGCCATTACACATTTTGTATTCTCCTTCAGCATCTGTAACCACTATCCACATAGGGAGAGAAGGATTCCTTGCAGGACAGCTTAAGCTGCTTTTCACTCTATGGAGGGGAGACATTGCAGTCTGGAGTACCAAGAAACAGTCCATGCTGGCAGAGGATTCCTTGTGAACCAATGCCAAACTGTGGTTGCTGCTTGAGGTTCCAACAGGTTCTCTTCTATAATAAACAGCCTCAGCCCAGGCTCCAACCAGGCACATCCTACCCACAGATGCTTTTGATTTCCAGTTTCACAGGAGGATACAGAGAAAACAGCCTGAAGCTCGACTTATGTTCTAAACTAGCCCCCACCAAACAAACAGACTTGAACCAGGCATAGTAGATTGGACTTTTAGGTTGTAAGCTCCATAAGCAAGGTCCATATTGTAACCTTTACTGTCTCCCTTGTAAAGCACTGCCCAACTACTGGCACTATATAAATCCAGTATAATAATATACATCTATGTTACATATCTTAACAAGCGTGCCAACACACACCTACCACCTAAATCTTGGTCATCCTTCAACCTATTTTGGGGAGCTGCGTTCCACTAAAGATCAAAATTGCTTTAATTTACAGATAAATGAATACAACCAACACCAACTTTAGATATGAAAGTCAAGTTTATGGTAATACTAAAGAGAAGATCCTGCACAATTGTAGAAAAAGGCTGTTTATTTGTTCATAGTTTATCACTTGATGATCTCACCACAGCATTTGCGGCACTGCTGGAAAACTAGTTAAACTTGAGAAGCACATGAAGTGTACAAATTGGCCATTTGTGGTTCCATTGTGGAAGAGGGTGTGTACATTCAGTCCAAGGATTTAACATTGCTGTATGCCTAGCAACCCTACACCAAACTTTAGAAGGTTTTTATGCAGAGGAAGCTGGTTTGAGAAAAAAAAAAAAAAAAAAAAAAAAAAAAAAAAAAAAAGCACCTGTATTGAGATGTATATCCCCTGTCCTGCAGGCCAATGATTCCTGCAGAAATCCCACCGTTCACAGCTGTGGCCTTCCAGTGCTGCATCAGTGAAGGGAGAATGTCTACAGCGACCGGCTGACAGGACCCGGGTTATACTTCACCACAGGTTTAAATAGATGCTGCATTTTGTCTAAACATTTATTTTCACCAAACTTCAGCTTTAAGGTGTGTTGGTGGGATAATTTATGGTTTACCAGTGTAGAGTGTTTATTGCACTGGTCTTTCTGCTGAAATGTAATAACACAATTACAGCAACAGTGTTGCAGTCGTTAAAGGTTCAGACTTGAACTCCCTTCCAGTGGGCCAGGTAAGGTTTATGGTGTTCTTTACCAAATGAGAAATAGGCTGCTGAATCACAAGAAAAGCTCCAGCTTCGGAGTGGAGATGGATGTAACAGATTAAGCCAGATTACAAACTGTGCCAAGTATGGTTCATTGTTCTGCTGTTACAGTTTCTCAATGAGGATGGCAGAAGCTCCTCCACCACCATTACAGATTCCAGCAACACCAAACTCTCCCTTCTTCAAAGCATGAGCCATGTGTCCAACAATTCTGGCCCCAGACATCCTGCAAAGAACACATACAAAATATATTTGTTACAGTAAAAACAGCACAATGCACAATCAGCTTCAAACAACCAGACTTTAGCTTTTGATGGTAAAAAGGATTCCAGATTTACTATTGCTTTAAATAGTTTGGTCCTAGCTGGCCCAAACAAATGATTTCCATCACAGAACAGCTGAGATGCTGTAGCAGCATTAGCTACATGCTGTAGGCAGAGCTGCGTTTTGACAGAATTTCAAGATCCACTCTGCAGCCAGATAGAGATCAAGCAGTCTAAAGCCCCATACACACTATCAGATTGTCTGCTGATTTTTTACTTCAGGTTTACCAAAACCATGTAGTACAAGGGCCTGCCTGATTGCATACACATTGAAACCCCTAAGGTTTGACCTCATATTATATGGTTTTGGTAAATCTGATGGAAAAAAAAAAAAAAAAATCTGCAGAAAATCTGATATTGTGTATGGGGCTTTAGTGCAGGTCCACCATTTAGGAGAGGACTTGTCATTTTTATCACTGCAAGGCCATTGGCCAAGGTAGAGAGACAAGCAGAAGATCTCCACTTTGCGCAATCAAAAGGAAGCCTTGTATTTAGTGCGAGTGGCACTTTCCATATCTTTGTACATTGCATCTGCTGAAACGCTTTTTTTTCCCATTCATCTCCACTCCCTGCTGACACCGGCTGTAAAAGGGAGTTCCATATTTACTGCTCTAGCAATACAGATCCTCTTACATTGTTTAACCACTTGAGATCCGCGCTATTGCCAAATGACGGCATTAGCGCGGATCTACTTTTCCGGGACTACGTCTATTGACGTCGTCCCGGTTACGAGCGGCCTGCGCGCCCCCTGAGGGGCGCGCTCTGTGATCGGCGAGTCCACGAGACTCGCCTGATCACCGATCCGTGCAAGGGGGTCGATCCCGACCCCTTATCACGTGATCAGCTGTCAGCCAATGACAGCTGATCATGTGACAGAACGGAGCCGGTAATCGGCTATTATTCCTCCTCGCGCTGATAGCGCGAGGAGAGAAAAAAAAGCCGATCACCGGCGGCCGTGATCGGGACATCAGTCCTGATCACGGCCAGCAATACAGCTGACCACCTGCCTCCTGCCAGTGCCCACCTGCCCACCGCAGTGCCATCCTGAATGAAAGTAAGTGCCCCCCATCAGTGCCACCCAGCAGTGCCCACAGCGCCATCCACAGTGCCACCCACAGTGCCACCCACAATCTTCCTTAAAGGTGCTGCACCCCAGTGCCGCCCATCAGTGCCCAGCAGTGCCACCTATCAGTGGTACCTATCAGTGCCCATCCGTGGTGCCCATCCGTGCCATCTTATCTGTGCCCATCCGTGCCATCTTATCTGTGCCCATCCGTGCCATCTTATCTGTGCCCATCCGTGCCATCTTATCTGTGCCCATCCGTGCCATCTTATCTGTGCCCATCCGTGCCATCTTATCTGTGCCCATCCGTGCCATCTTATCTGTGCCCATCCGTGCCCACCAATGCAGCCCATCAGTGCCCACCAATGCAGCCCATCAGTGCCCACCAATGCAGCCCATCAGTGCCCACCAATGCAGCCCATCAGTGCCCACCAATGCAGCCCATCAGTGCCGCCTAATCAGCGCACTTCAATGAAGGAGAAAAATGACCCGTTTGCAAAATTGTATAACACTATTAAAACATGATTTTTTTTTTTTTTTGCATCTTTTTTTGTTTGTTTAGCAAAAAATAAAACTCCGAGCTGTAACTAAATACCACCAAAAGAAAGCTCTATTTGTGGGAAAAAAATGATAAAAATTTCATTTGGGTACAGTGTTGTATGCCCGCGCAATTGTCATTCAAAGTGCATCAGCGCTGAAAGCTGAAAATTGGTCTGGGACTGAGGGGGGTTTAAGTGCCCAGTAAGCAAGTGGTTAAGACTGAATGGATTCCCATTCAAAATGATTGTGTAGTCACATGTCTGCTTTAGAGACCTTTGGTTAAAGTGGTTCTAAAGGCTCAGTTTTTTTTACCTTCATCCATTCTATGGCTGGAGTTGGGCTTTAAGCAAAGGCTACATTTTAAAATGTCAGACAGCAACGTTCAGTGTAGAGAAAATTACATAAAATGGTGGTAAATTGAAACTGCAGAGCGAAAAATCCTGGCTTCCAAGATCTGCAAGTATTTAGGATTCTTGCACAAAACTGAAACTAAAAACTAAAAAACAACTTCCTGTTGTCCCATCAGGAAAAGGTGGGTGCATCCTAACAATGGAACATGCACAGGGAGGAAAAAAATAAATAAAAAGGGTACACCTACCCGATGGGATGCCCAAGAGAGACTGCTCCTCCATTGACATTTACTTTAGCAGGGTCAATATCCAACATTTTGATATTGGCCAACACAACAACACTGAATGCTTCATTGATTTCCCACATTGCAACATCCTTTGTCTTTACTCCAGCAGCGGTTAGAACCTGAAGGAGCACACAAAAGCATAGGAAGCATGATCAAGAAGAACAGATTAGGGGGCTTATTTTTGTAAACTACAAGGAGAAAAAAAATAAAAGCACTGTACTTCCCACAAACGTCATTAATAAATGGGCATGCTTAGAAATAATGGTCACTGCATAGCAGAACTTAAGCTGTATATGGTAAAGTAAAGACAACTCTACATATAGGAGTTACACACACATACTTGTAAAGCCAATAAAATTTACAAGTGTTTGTAAAGTCATCAATTTTTAAAAATCATTTTCTTCTGCAATGGTTGGGGGGGGGGGGGGGTGTCTATGGGATTTGTTTACTGTATTATGCAAAAAAAACTGGTTGAGACAGCTGTTCTCTAGCTTCCTCTTCTGTCCATGTCCCCACTGCAGTTGATTTCGTAGAGCAGTGCTGGCAGCTCTGGCCATGCCCTGAGCATTTCCTTCCCATCACATCTGTGCAGCCCATGAGACTATAGAGCAGTGATGGCAAACCTTGGCACCCCAGATGTTTTGGAACTACATTTCCCATGATGCTCATGCACTCTGCAGTGTAGTTGAGCATCATGGGAAATGTAGTTCCAAAACATCTGGGGTGCCAAGGTTCGCCATCACTGCTATAGAGTCACATGTGGGCGTAAACAGTGTTAAATGGCAACCCACTCCTTCCTTCAGGGCCACCAACCAGCTAAATGCAATCAGGGCAGGACATTACATATATATTGATGGAGGCTTCACTGCCCACTTATTCTACGACACAGACTGGAGGGGTGTTCTGTTATTGCAAAAAAAAAAAATTATATTATATATATATATATATATATATATATATATATATATATATATATATATATATATATATATATATATAATATTTGTATTTGTATAACAATTTCAAACTATTTATTGGTCTTATTTTTACTCTGTATCCCAAAAGCTCCCCCCCTATTTTGAAGGTGTGACCAGTAGCAGAGGATTAGAAGCACCTCCTTCCAATACAGTGCAGCTGTGCATAGTAACCAGCTTCTAACTTCAGCTTGTTCAATTTAGCATTGCCAATAAAACCTTGAAGCTGATTGGCTACTGTGCATAGCTGCACCAGTTTTAATAAATCTCCCTTAATAGTGTCCATCAGAAGTCGATGTAACAAGGGATTAATTCAGGAGCACACCTGGGAGACAAAACACCCTCTAACAGGAGGTGCCTGTACAAGAACCTTCATAGTGTGAGCACAAGCTATTACTTTAATGAATGCTCCAGATACCGAAATATTGAACATGAAACCTTTTAGTAACTGGGTTCACATATTTAAATTAACCAGTATATTTTGTAATTGTGTATAGAATCCGGACAGCCTGGCGCTAAACCTTGTGAACACAAGAATATCCAAACCCCATGCCACCACATTTTACAGTGCCTTCAAAAAGTATTCATACCTCTTGAACTTATCCACATTTTGCCATGTTACAAACAAAAGTGGAAATGTATTTTATTGGGATTTTATGTGACACACCAACACAAAGTGGCACATAGTTGTGAAGTGGCATGAAAATGCAAAATGGTTTTAATTTTTTTTTACAAATACGTGAAAAGTATGGCGTGCATATGTATTCAGCCCCCCCACCCACCCCCCAAGTCAATACTTTGTAGAACCACATTTCACTGCAATTACAGCTCCAAGCCTTTTTGCGGATGTCTCTACCAGCTTTGCACATCTAGGAGAGTGACATTTTTACCCATTCTTTGCAAAATAGCTCAAGCCCTGTCAGATTGGATGGAGAGCATCTGTGAACAGCAATTTTCAAGTCTTGCCACAGATTCTCAATTGGATTTAGGTCTAGACGTTGATTGGGCCATTCTAACACATGGATATACTTTGATCTAAACCATTTCAATGTAGCTCTAGCTGTATGTTTCGGGTCATTGTCTTGCTGGAGGGTGAACCTCCGCCCAAGTCTCAAGTCTTTTGCAGACTATACACAGGTTTTCTAATGCCCCATACACAGTATCAGTATTTCTGCTGAGTTTTTCCTTCAGATTTACCAAAACCATATAAGTTCAAACCTTAGGAGTTTCAATTTGTATGCAATCAGGCAGGACCTTGCACTACATGGTTTTGGTAAACCTGAAGGAAAAACTCAGCAGAAAAACTGATAGTGTGTATGGGGCTTAAGATTGCCCTGTATTTGGCTCCATCCATCTTCCCATAAACGCCTACAAGCCTCCCTGTTGAAGAGAAGCATCCCCACAACATTATGCTGCCACCACATTTTATGGTTAGGATGGAGTGTTCAGGGTTAGTTTTCCACTACACATAGCGTTTTGCTTTTAGGCCAAAAAGTTAAATTTTGGTCTCATTTGACCAGAGGACCTTCTTCCACATTTCCTGTCCCCCACAGGGCTTCTTGCAAACTGCAAAGATACTGCTTATGGCTTTCTTGCAACAATGGCTTTCTTCTTGCCACTCTTCCATTAAGGTCAGACTTGGAGTGCACGACTAATAGTTGTCCTGTGGATCTCTGCAGCTTCTCCAGAGTTACCATGGGCCTATTTGCTGCTACTCTGATTAATGCTCTCCTTGCTCAGCCTTTTAGTCTAGGTGGACGGCAATGTTTTGGTAGGTTTGCATTTGTGCCACACTCTTCATTTTTGGATGACAGATTGAACAGTGCTCTATGAGATGTTCAAAGCTTGGGAGAGAATATATCTATATCTCTATATCTATATCTAACCCTACTTTAAACATCTCCACAACATTATCCCTGACCTGTCTGCTGTGTTCTTGGCCTTCATGACGCCCTTTGTTCACCAAGGTTCTAACAAACCCGAGGTCTTCACAGAACAGCTACATTTATATGGAGATTAAAATTACACAGGTGGACTCCATTTACTAATTAGGTGACTTCTGAAGGCAATTGGTTCCACTAGATTCTAGTTAGGGGTATCAGAGTAATGGGTCCTGAATACAAATGCACACCACACTTTTCATATATTTGTAAGCAAATTTTGAAAACAATTTATCATTTTCCTTCCACTTCACAATTATGAACCACTTTGTGTTGGTCTATCACATAAAAGGTTTACATTTTTGGTTGCAACATGACAAAATGTGGAAAATTTCAAGGAGTATGAATACTTTTTCAAGGCACTGTATATGCATTATTTCATATAAATTATTTTGATGAAATAGTCTCCTACCTTGGGAATTGCATATGCAGGGGCAATTGGAAAGTCGATTGGTTCTACTGCAGAGTCTGCAAATGCTGTTTATTTGGAGAGAAAAAAATAAATAAAAATTGAATAGGTTTTAAGATGTTTAAAATATAAAAACTTACCTACATCCAAATCTCTTTAGCTTTAATAAACATGCTGCTCTTGAACCATTAGGCCTCATG
Organism: Lithobates pipiens; assembly: GCF_037356315.1. NCBI lineage: Eukaryota > Metazoa > Chordata > Amphibia > Anura > Ranidae > Lithobates > Lithobates pipiens. The sequence continues at coordinate 596,162,144 of NW_027507748.1, read as the reverse complement.
CACAAAGGAAATTTTGCAAACAGTGATGTTTTGGCAGAAAACACTATTCTAAATGCGGCTAAACCTGCATTAATAGAAAAGTTCAGGCAAAACCTAATTCTAAACCTGCTCTGTGCCACATTCTAAATCTAATCTAAACCTGTAAAGTAAAAATCACTATACCTATCCTACAGCCAATCCAGTCCACTCCCAGCATCAGCCGCGGCTTCACTGTGTAGGCAAGTGCAGGAGAGGTAACCGACAACGGAACTCCCATAGGAAGTCTATGTGTGACATTACTTCCCATTAATTTCACAGCCGTTGTCGGTCTTCTCCTGCACATAGCATCTGCCGCTGAAGACCGGCTCAGATGAAGAATAGGAAAGTACAGCGAGTTTTGCAATTAAAGGGTTATATGGATTAGGCTTAAAATGTGGCACAGGAGGTTTAGTGTTCATTTTGCCTTAACTTTTCCTTTAAAGCCAGAACATCCAAATGCAGGTAAAAGATCTGGGAAGCATAGGTGCCACTTGGAACGAGGCCTACATTTCAGAAAACCCCAGAAGTCTCCATTGCTGGAGTGCATGTGTTATAATGTATCACAGTATACATATGGAGCAGAGGAACTGACAAATGTTTGTGAATTTTTTTTATGAAGTTGTGAAGTTGCTCTATTGCAAAGTGGTAGCTTAGTAACATTGCCATCGCTATAGGTCTGAACTGAAAATACAAATCTCTACATAATGGCACCTAAAAACACAATTTTGTTGAACACAGAAAGCAGATGCTAAAGGATTTCAAGTTTATTCAGATCTCTGCAAAGCAATTTTAAGCAAATCTCAGTGTAGTCACTCAGTTTTGATTTTACCAGGTTGTTTTGGGTGCCACCTATTTAGGCTTTATAGCAGTGATCTGCAATTAGCAGACCTCCAGCTGTTGCATAACTACAACTCCCATCAGGCATAGCAAGACTGACAGCCACAAGCATGACTCCCAGAGGCAGAGGCATGATGGGTCTTGTAGTTTTGCAACAGCTGGAGGTCCGCTAATTGCATATCCCTGCTTTATAGGATGTTGAATCCACTGAAACTATAGGGAGCAGATCTAATGAAGAAGACTTAATTTGTGATTCATACTAGACCACTGTGGAGGAGCACTTTGAAAAGGGAGGTTCGTTTTATAATCATGGAACATTAAGAGTGTTAGCCAAAACCCTGCCATGGTGTAAACAGCCTTTTTCATGAAACAGACCCGATTACTATATACATACCCAAAATCCGTGCCAGAGGTGTGACATTGAGTCTTTTTGCTGCTTCTGAAGTCATGAGTACCAAAGCTGCTGCCCCATCATTCAGAGTGCTGGCGTTGGCTGCTGTCACAGTGCCTGGTAACAAAGGGAGGGAAAAAGACAAAAAACATTTAAAACGTTAAGTGCTCCCAACCCCCATAAAGTCCAATCATCAAAATCAATTGCCAACCTATGGCTCCATGGTATTACATCCTAATATGAACCTGGAAAGTAGAAAGGAACCCCAGAAAATGCACAAGGAAAGGTTTGTCTTCCAAGAGAAAAAGTAATGCGCACCCACTTGTGAACCGCTCTATGGCTAAGAGGCAACTCATTGTGTACTACGACTGACCAGAACCACACTATGTCCACATTCAACCGTGTAGAGGGACTCATGTCTGAGCTATTGTTAAAGCTATAGAATTTCACATTTTTTTAGTTAAAAAAAATATATATATATTATTATGGGTGACCAGAGCTTCGAACCAGGTACTCCTGTGAGAAAGCAAAAGGGTTAATTGTAATCTGGGACCATGCATCCTGTAACAAAAGGAGTAATTTTAGGGATAAATCTACTCACCATTGTCTTTTTGGAAGACAGTTTTGAGCTTTGGAAACTTGCTGAAGTCTACTTTTCTGTACTCCTCATCCTCTTGTACAACAAGATCAGGTTTCCCTGCAAAACATCCAGAAACAAAACAGTTTGTCTGCACAATTTTAGGGATTCAACCAAAAACACGATGGTACATAAAAGCCCCCCCCCCCCCCCCCAACATGCATTTTGTACGAAAACACATTCAAGAAAAAAAAAAGCCAGAGCTGTTCACCCTTTCCTCAGCCACCATCGTGGGTTAAAAGCACTGCTACAGCAGCGCTTTACTGCCAATGTCCCCCGACCCCAGTATGAAAGTAGCCTTAAACTTTTTTTAAAGCTAGTCTGAGGTAGTTATGTACACACAAAATGAGGATCATGTCTAAATAGGATGTTGGACTGACTGGTGAATGATTTATATTAAAGTATCCAGCAACAGCCTCCAATTTCTTGGAGGCAATTCAATAATCATGGCAAAAGCGATCTCGTCTAGCAAACAATAATGTTAAACTTTCACATGTATCCAAGGCCAACAGTTTTAGTTTTGCATGGAGTAGGCAGTTAGAACCCAAAAAACCATGTCTCAAAATGAGATCTTCTCATTAGCCCTAACCAGATCAAAGAAAAAAACTGAAAATGGGCAAAAACACCAAGGGTTAAAGAACTTTGTACTGAGCTCTCAACATTAACAGCAGAATAATGAAATCACCAACATTTAAAAGACACTATGGTACCCTTTCTCAAAGTGACAAATATGCATACAAACCAAACACACTTATTTACTATAGGCCAGTGATGGCGAACCTTGGCAACCCAGATGTTTTGGAACTACATTTCCCATGATATTCCACTACACTGCATGAGCATCATGGGAAATGTAGTTCCAAAACATCTGGGGCGCCAAGGTTTGCCATCACTGCTATAGGCAAATAGGCTGCTCGCTTTGCAAGGGAGTTTGCCCCAGTGCTTAAGGCATATGGTGAAGTTTCACTTTGCAAAGAATACTCGGCCCCACGCAAGGGGGGTGGAATCTTGCTTGCACATAATTGGATGAGGTCAGAGCTTCACCTCATTTACCAAGCTCTGGAGCAAGTTTCTTTGCACAGTATAGCATCCATTGCAGGATATTGGCCTTTAGTCTGCTTTTTGGTTTAGTACATTTTGACTTTAAAAGAGGATTCAGTCTTAATCATTTTCAACAACATCACTTCTGCTTTGTGAAATACAAAAAAAAAAAAAAAAATATCAGGTATCTAGTCTGGAATGGCTGTACATGTGGAGTAGCGCCTGCTTGCTGAGCTCACTACTCTTCATCCCAATACAGGGACATGGAGGAAGCTGGAGGCATTTTTTCTTCCCTTTTGCTTATGTTTATAGGCTGAAACCATGTAGTGCAAGGACTGGACCAAGCATTCAGAATCTTGTGTCAAGGTGGAGTACACCCTTCACATTTTTGTAAATATTTTATTATATCTTTTTATGTGACAAAACTGAAGAAACACTTTGCTACAATGTAAAGTAGTGAGTGTACAGCTTGTATAACAGTGTAAATTTGCTGTTCCGTTAAAATAAAACCACCATTGATAATAGATATTTGTCTATTCTTGCTGCTAAACCCTGTGGGGAACTTTTCCATGTTTTCTGGGGTGTGCAGCTTCCTTGACACTCGTGTTTTTCCATGATACGCCAACCTTGCTTGAGACGCCAACTTCTAGTGTGGAGGAAGGTGGGTTCACCTTCATTACCGCTCTGCACATTCTTGTCACCTACATTACTGCTTTGCACTCTTACCACCACCATGCTTGCTCAGAATTTTCTTTGGAGCAATACTGGATGTCCTGTACGAGATTAAAGGCGCACACCCCCCCCCCCAAAAAAAAAAAAAAAAAAAAGTGTGCACAAGGATGTACAGTACTGTACAGTATGTGCTAAAAAGCAAACCAAAAAGCTTCTCAATACTGACTCACTGCGATCTCATCTACAGGAAGTCATGACCACGTGTCAGAGCAGGGAAGATGGCTGCGACTTTTGTTCGTGAACGGAAGCGGAGTTCGTGCACCAAAGAAAATTTTTGTGAACTCTTCTGTTCGTGATCAGAAGCGCCCATGAACCGAGGCACTACTGTATTTTAAGGGGACAGCAAATTTACACTGTTATACTTATGTGAGATACTGTATACACACTTTGTATGTCTCCTTGAGAAAGGGGACCATAGTTTTTCTTCAAACTTAGTAAAGATTTGCGGTTGTTGATCCTTCGTGAGCTGGCCATTCTCTGCTTTGAATTAATTTACACAGCATCACCTTTGGCTGTGTACCACCTTTAAAAAGCATGAAAAATTAAGGTGCGAGATGGATTTTTGTTCAGTTCAATGTAAATAGCAACAATAATGAATATCTCATCTAAACCCAAATATAAATTAAGCACAAGGCTTTCATAAATCACCCAAATGTAGTACCAATAACCGATTATAATATAAAAAAAAAAAAAAAAAAAAAAAAAAAAAAAAAAACACCTATCGCATGTATAAATCAGATACAAAAAAGGTGAATGACAGATTATCTTCACTTTTTAATGGGTATACGGTGTACATTATTGTGTACTGTATTTGATGGGTGAGTTTGAGGGTTGTGCTTTTCTTCACTTATATTAAAGGGCAAGTTGGGTCTTAATTGCTTTCAAAAATTGTATCAGTCACTGGAACAGGTGGTTATATATAATCTTACAATGGGAATACCCGTGTTTGCCCAAGAGGTCGATTTACTGCCACCCATCTGCGCCCCCCCAGTAAAACCCCCCAGAAAAAATATAAAGCTGAACGTTTTGGCTGTGGATATAAATGAATCCCATCATCTAACCCTAGCAGCATTGTTGGAAAGTAGTTATCCAACGTAATAGTCTTCCCTTTCTAAGGACACCAAACTAAACCAATTTGTTGAGTAGGGATGTAGAAGGATAAGGCTTTTACAGAAGAAATGTATTCATGTCCAATCTTCTATACAGAGCTTACAACCGACTTATCCGCCGGTTCTCTATGAGAGACAGTCTAGTTAAATTACTTCACAAATTTGCAGACTACAAATTGTGGTGAAAAAAAGAAAAAAAGAAGAAGGAGATGACCCTAGATGACATAGTAAATTTCATATGCAAACTTCTTGTTTTACAATACCAAACCATTATTTTATCAGTATCCATCCAAAACCCAAATTAAATACATCTTCACTGTATTAACTGCCAATTCTGCAGGCAAAAATGCTATAGAATTACCTTTTTGTGGAATAGCAACAGGAGTGATCTCTCTGGCCAACAGCCCAGAATCCCAGGCTGCTTTGCTTCTGGTGTAAGAGCTGATGGCGTAGTTATCTTGGTCTTCCCTTGTGATAGAGAACTTCTTGGCTGTGTTTTCTGCACAATTTCCCTGAAATAAATCACACATGGCCATATACACAGGTGCCATCATAAGAATCTGTCACAACAGGTTGCAAACAGACTTCTAACAGTATCCAATGCTAGTCATTTACTGGGGAATATATGTAGTATCTCCAAAGTTCCTCTACAGGTCCAGGAAAGGCTGGGATATAGAAGTGTTTATTACCAGACCTATATGATCACTTTCATATCACTAGTCTACACTGTAGCACAACCATCTGTAATCTACCACCTTTACTACAACTATATGACGACTTTAGACCATGAGGGATAGTTATAGTAGGTGAGGTGTATTCCCCACCCCCCCCCACAAGTCCAACCTATGTGCGATTATATGTCAATATTACATTGTATATCCCTGTATGTTGTGGTCATTCAGGTGCCCATTTAATAGTTTTTTTAAACCATTGATGGCCCCCTACTGAGACTGTGGAAGGGAATTCCACATCCTTGCCACTCTTACAGTAAAGAACCCTCTATGTAGTTTAAGGTTAAACCACTTTTCTTAAGCCCCATACACACTAATCAGATTTTCTGCTGATTCTTGCCTTCAGATTTACCAAAACCATATAATAGGAGGTCAAACCTTAGGAGTTTCAATTTGTATGTAATCAGGCAGGCCCTTGTACTACATGGTTTTGGTAAATCTGAAGACAAAAATCAACAGAAGATCTGATAGTGTGTAGAAGGCTAAATTTTAATGAGTGGCCACATGTCTTAACCACTTCAGCGCCGGAAGATTTAGTTGCTCAATGACCAGAGCATTGTATTTGATACTGCACTGTCGCTTTAACTGACAACTGCGCTGTCCTGTGACGTTGTACCCAAACAAAATTGATGTCCCCCCCCCCACAAAGTTCGTTTGGTGGTATTTGAGCTGCAGTTTTTTTATACTATATATATATATATATATATATATATATATATATATATATATATATATATATATATATATATATATATATATATATATATATATATATATATATATATATATATATATATATATATATATATATATATATTCTCAGTTTACGCCGATATGTATTCTACATATTTGTTATAAAACAAACGCGCGATAAGCATATATTGATTGGTTTGCGCAAAAGTTGTAGTGTCTACAAAATATGGGATAGATTTATGGCTTTTTTATTTTTACTAGTAATGGCGGTGATCTGTGATTTTTATCGTGACTGCGACATTACGGTGGACACATTTTTGGGACAATTGACAATTATACAGCGATCAGTGCTATAAAAATGCACGGATTACTGTATAAATGTCATTGACCGAGAAGGGGTTAACACTAGTGGGTGATCAAGGGGTTAACTGTTCCCTGACTGTTCTAAATGTGGGTGGGGGGGAGAAGAGACTGACTAGAGGGGGACAACAGATCGTGGTTCCTAGCTATTAGGAACTCATGATCTGTCTCCTCATAGAACGACGTTTTGCAGGAACATGCTGACCTGCTGCAGTATGACGCCGGTTGGTCAGCAAACAGTTAAATTCCCTCCTGCTGAAAAGTTTTATACCTATTGTGATGTCACCAGTACGGTATAAATTGAAATCATATCGCCTCTCAAGAATCTCTTAAGAGAATAAGTTCAGCGCTCGCAACCTTTCCTCATAACTAATATCCTCCAGTCCCTTTATTAGCTTTCTTGCCTTTCTCTGTATTCACTCCATTTCCAGTACATCTCTTCTGAGGACTGGTGCCCAGAACTGGACAGTATACTCCAGGTGCGACCAGAGACTTGTAGAGTGGGATTTGTTTGTGACTGTACCTCTATAGAGTTAACATGATTGTAAAGTCTTGTTATTTTTTAATTAAACATGTTATGCTTACCTCCTCTGCAGTGGATTTGCACAGAGCAGCCCAGATCTTCATCTCTGGTCCCTCTTCGGCTCTCCTGGCACCTCCCTTTTGTTGGGTGCCTCCGCAGCAAGCAGCTTGCTATGGGGCAACCGAGCCAACATTCAGACAGAGCTGCGGCCTGGCCCCACCCACCTTCTATTCTCATTGACTGACAGCAGCAGGAGCCAAGGTAACCACACTACTGTCTCAGCCAATGAGGGGAGTCCAGAATTAACAAGACATTCCTACAACATTGCTGGAGCTAGGAGGGACCTCAGGTAAGTATTGGGGGGGGCTGATGCACACAGGTTTTCTTAATGCATTAAGATTAAAATACTTCTGCCTTTATGCTGCCTCCTTCCCACTGAGCAGAGTATCATCTGTTCAGTACTTGGGAATCCAGCTCACGAGGGAACCCTCCGACTATATAGCTCATAATATTGAACCCCTGATCTCATATTTGAAGTGCAAAACCCAATCCTGGGCAAGGCTCCCCCTTGGGGTGATGGGAAGGATTAATTTAGTTAAAATGATTCTACTACCCAAATTTCTATATAAATTCTGGCATTCCTCCGTTTTAATCCCACTTAAGTATTTTAAAACCATGGATACTATCCTTAATTCCTTCGTCTGGGGCTCTGGACGACACAAATTAGCCTGGAATACGTTGAAAAACCCTACTAACTTGGGGGGAGCCGCACTGCCTGACCTCCACGCATATTACATTGCTGCCCAACTTTCCCATTTCTTTCACCTTCATAAAACAGATGCTCCCAGATATAGCGCTCTGATTTGCAGAGCGCCGCATAGCTATACCCACTCTCCCCTTCAGGTTCTGTTTCGGGGTAAAGGGACTAGTAGGCGTGTAGTGGGTTGCGCCCCATTGCTACTCCAGCACAGGCGGGTATGGGAGATCGCCCTGAGGATGGTGGGGGCGGATTGGGTACATTCCCACACGCCCTTATGGCACAATCCCTGCCTGGGGGAGCTTCGGGAGCTGCCGGGGGCGGGTCTCTGGGCCGCCAGGGGGGTGGTGTACCTGTATCAGGTCGTCACCCCGCTGGGGGTGCGCAGCTTCCGGACACTGCAGGGGGAGTTCGGGATTCCTTCGCATATGGAATTTCGATATGCGCAGCTGTCTCACGCCCTCGGGGGCCCAATTCGGGGAGGGATTCCCTAATCCCCAGGAACTATCACTGGTAGGCATTATTGTTAGTGAGGAGCCCTCCAAACTGATTTCCACTTTATATGGTTCGCTTTGACATCGCCCTGAGTCCAGAGTGGCTGAGGTAGCAAAACACAGGTGGGAAGAGGAACTGGGCCCGCTTGAGACTGAGGAGTGGGAGGAGGTATTGGAAAATGTTAAACAGGTCTCTCCCAAGATATCTGACAGGCTGACTCAATTGTACATTGTACATAAATCTTATCTTACTCCTGAGCGTATTTGCATATATAAACCTACTCAGGATCCAGGGTGCCCGCGGTGTAGGGGTCTCCCATGCTCCTTCTATCACTTGCTGTGGTCGTGCCCGAATGTTCAGACCTTCTGGCAGTAAATTATTCAATTCCTTCATGACCGTATGGGTTCCCCGCTACAGGTAGACCCTAAAACCTGCATCCTTGGCCTGATGCAAGTCCCCCTGACCGACCCTTCACATGCTGTTTTTGTACAGGAAACGTTAGTGCTAGAAAGGCAATTGCCAGGCGGTGGATGCGGTCCGATGCCCCGACGTTTGGGGCTTGGGTAGCTGAGGTAAATTCAACGCTGCCCATGAAGAAGGTCATCTACGCACATAGGGGATGCCCAAACAAATTTAATAGGATTTGGGATCGATGGCTTACTAACCCAGACACTTGTGTGGACTAGTCCCCCTGGGGAGAGCGGTGCGAGGAGAGATTTGTTCTCCTGGCCTGGGTTCAGGGGATTGGATGAGTTGCTCATTGCTGTCCCAGTAGATATAGGGTACGGGCATGCTGGGACAATGGGGGAACCTATTAACCTATTTGTGTTGAGCGGACTCAAGCTGTGCGGTCTGCCCCAAAGTTTGCACCAGGGATGGGTGGGTACTCAGGATATGCTCTTATGAGGTACTATTTTATCTACACCATACGTTTTACAGTGTATGTGCTCTTCTATACTGCTGCTGTTTTTACTGGATCTGACCTGTATTATTCTATACCAGTGTACTGTTTTTGCTGAATGTTGCCTTACTTTGTCGGATGTACCAAAGATGTTAACCCTTTCTTGTCTACTGGCTTGTGTACCAATAAACTCGTTGTTTAAAAAAAATAAAAAAATACTTCTGCCTTTACAGGCACTTTAAAAATTGTCATGCGAGAACATTGGTCCTCTTTTTACCAGCTGCAAAAACACAAACTCTCATCCTCCTCCAGATACAGCTCTCCACCTGTAGCAGGATTGGTCCAAGGAAGTCCCTGCAGATGCTTCCACACTTCTATCCATCTGCTGTGCAGAGGACCAGGTTTTTGTGATGCATCTTCATGACAGCACATACTAGGTTCTGACTCTGACCCCACAACCCGACAGGATTGATTAACTCTAAAATTCAAAGACACCGGCTTCAGTCTCTTATCCTCACCTGACAAGATTGGATTGACATTGTACCCCTCATACTGCATTTGCCCCAGCAGGTTCAAGCCTCTCCTGTACAGACTCTAAAGGAGCCCCTGATCTGGTAGTTTCAGGAGCATTAGAAAAAATAAAAAAAATGTTCTGCCATTTTGACAAGCTTTAAAGAAGCTTCATACCTTGCAGTGGTCTACCTCCTGCACAGGTGTTCATTTCTTCAATTTTTCCCTTTTTTCAGCCTTTGAGCATTGTACACATCCGGGCAGTGGGATCAGGGCAAACGTGGTGTCCACGCTTTTGCATGCATGGGAGGAAGTGATGTAGACGGCCATCTTTGCCCTGTTCCAAGATGGCATGAGTGGCCGGAGCCCTTCTGTGTCACTTCCACTGCAGCAAATATAAATGCCCAGATTTGCCTGTCAGTGCTCTCTGGTTGCGGTTACTGCACAGAAGGCTGGCATTTACATTTTACAGGTGCCTCTCTCCTTATTGATCTCTCCCTGACTTTGTAGCAGAGGCTTTCGTGGAAATTAGGTGATCTGCCCGAGCAATGTTAGCCTCAGTAACGGCAAGAAGGGCCTGGGTGACGCTGCAAAGACAAACTGGTGTGATGGGCCAAACTTCTTCGGTTCCAAATTGGCCATTTATAAATTAACAGGAGGAAAGTCAGGTTTGATTCCCTCCGACAGAAGACCGAAGCCACAAAGTGGTTCTTCCTATAGATGCAAACCTTCCAGAGACCAGGAAGAGAATTTAAAAAGAAACAGGAGGAGAAATGCACAGTCATCTTGAGAATGCAAAAATCCAAGACCACCCCAACTGGGGAACAGCAGAAGACCTTGTGAAGGTGCACCCGTCCATCCTGTGCAGGTGGGCGCCAGATTTAAGAGGTTTATACAGACTTGAACAGAACATATCAAAGATTCCTGGACCCTTTCCACAATAAAGTTCGGTCACAAATTGAGGATCTTAGGTCGACTGCCTTGAAAACACTTTCAGCCAACCAGACTCCCATCTTCCACAGACAGGAAAAAATTACTAAGTAATTAACGGAGCCAAGACAAGGGAGCGATTACGGAAGACCCAACATGCCAAAAGGGAAGTGGGATTTTATTCCCCACTATTCCTCAAAAAAAAAAAAAAAAAAAAAAAAACCCCCCCCCAAGATCGAAGCCTTCAAGATGGAAAGCCTCCAGCTGATACTGATGGCAACAAGAGATTGGATGCTGTCTGCAGATTTAGCGGACGCTTATCTACACATCCCGATACATCCTGTTTTTCAAAAATGTGTCTGTTTCTCAGTCAACCACCATCACTTCCAGTTTTAGTGCCTACCATTAGGCATCTCTTCTGCCCCCAGAACCTTTACCAAAGTTCTTCTACCAACAACAACATTCCTCAGAAAAAGGCGTTAAGGCTACACCATTATCTAGAGGACATTCTGCTTTTAGCAGAGAGTCAGGAAACCTTGCTCCAACAGAGCTATCCCATTACAGAGTAGACTCTGCTCAGTTGACCAATGGTAGACTTTGGGAGAACCATTATTAGCCAATTCTTAGAGGAATAATTATTTTCTTGCACCCACCCGACTGGCAAGTTATTTCCCAGTGTGTGCCGCCATGATGCATCAAGAAAATGGAAAATAGTTTACTCACCTTTCAGTAATTATCTTTCTTTTCTGATGCATATTCGTGGCAGCACCCAGCATCCTGCCCATTTAGATGATAGATACAGAGAATGAAGCGGGGTGTTCCTCTCAATTTTATAGTTAATAAATCCTGTCAGGTTGTGGGGGCACAACCCAGTGTGTGCTGCCTTGAAGATACGTTGGGCAAGAAAAATTACGGAAAGGCGAGTATACAATAAAATTTTTGTGATGGAAAATCTCTCATTGGCTGCCTTTGAATTAGGAATCCTAAAGTAATTTTTTAACTTTCAGCCTTTTTTTTATTACCAAACTGCTTTAGAGGAGACTCATTCATGTGGACCATCTAATATTGCAGCATACCATGTGGAATTTATTGTAGACATCCGTCAGTCCATCTTTCACTATCAAGTCTTCTAATTTCACTCCTCCATATGGCGTTGCTCCTCTGCTCATGCAGTAAGGAACATTAGACATGCTCTCCATCCCTCCAGCCACCATGACTTCCTGAAAACATAAGAATCATAAAACTAGGTTATGTTGCCCACAACCACCATATTCTAACCACATGTTTCCACACAAGTGAAAATGGAAAACCGAAATGAGAACCAAAAAACTGCAAGCATGGCCCAGGCTTTGTTCTTATTCATACTAAACAGCCCTTTTCGTGAAATGTTTGTACCTATAATTGTGAGGATTGATGCACTCCCTACTTCCAGGAATCAGCTTACTAGATATTGCAAAAAAAAAAAAAAAAAAAAAAAACACACACAACCCACACCAAAACAGACAGACAAACAGAGCATAACCTAACCTTTATTTTAACTTTCAATATTTGTATTTGTTACTCTGCCTTTGCACCATTCGTGACCCTTATAATTGTGCAACAATTCTATACTAGATAGTCTTCCAAAATGCGCTCATGCTACTGTTAGCTGAGCAAAAGATTACCCTTTCTAGGGGTGTCTAGGGCTGAACTTTCTTCCTCATTTTTCCCTTCTGTACGAAACTGACATTTGTGTCTATTGTCCTTTATCCAGCTCCAGCTTTATCCAGCTTCATCATTTTTCCTTCCCAAGTGTTCTAATCCTATGCTTAGGTTTCTCTCTTTATTGGGCATTTCAAAAATTAAATCTAAAAGTTCATTGGGCTTATCCCATTCTCTAAAGCCCTGTTACCCAACCCATGGCCCTTGAAGATGGCTTGGGTAAGCACGAAGCACAAAACAAATCCAAATGTCTTTAGAATGGCTTCTAGTTGGTTATTTCACAAGAGAAAAAAAAAAAAAAAATAAATAAAATTATAGATGCCCATCCCTCTTTTTAGGTTTTCCCTTTAACATTTTTAAAATTGACAGATCAAATGTGGCACATGTAATTCTTTAAGGGAACTGTAGTGAGCACAAATGTAGAAGCACCGATTTGTAAAGGGGCTACAATAGTAGGGATTACTAGCTGTCCCCAGTCTATGAAGGTCTCCTGTCTCACGTTTGCAGTGCCTGACCATGTTCTATAGCATAGCTGTAGTCTGACCATCTCTTGTGACGTGTCCAGTGTGTGACAGTGTTCTTTAATGTCGCATTCACTTATTACAGGTTGCCCTTTGGTGATGTTAGGGGGCCGCACTTGAGGCTTAGTACATCAAGTATGGGGGACGGATGGACAGGGACAGGGGCATCCCCTGTCAGAACACAATAGCACAACAGAGGAGGTCGCTGTACTAACATTGCATAGTTAGTACATCCGCTCCTCCTAAGCAGTTACAGCAACAGTCTCCCCCCCCCCCCGCCCCCCCATCGTTTGGGATAAAGGTTTAACGTAAATGAATAAAAGCTGACCATTGTGAGCACCCTTGTCAGTGGTTAATGTCTTAATCCTTTAGCTACCATGTGTCTTGGACAGCTTGGTGTGTTAAAAGAAAGCTGAAAAACAGTTACCGATTGGATTCCAGGTGTAAAAAAAAAAAAAAAAAAAAACATTAAGAGAAAAACAAATACATCCAAGTGTAATACATTTAGTTTTTAGAGTTAATACTGCTTTAAATAAAAACTTTAGAGAGTTGCTAGCAAAATTTGACCACAAGATAAAAAGAGCTAGGGGACAGTCAGTCTGCATTCACCTAAAACAGGTAGGGAGGACCCTCACCATGCCAACATTCAAAATATCTATACAAGGATTAACCAAGTCAAAAAAATGGCAGATTGCGCACACAATGAGAGGGAACATTAGAAAGAAAAAATATATAAATATTACAGCATAAAAATTACAAAAAACAAACATCCTGTATTGACAGTTACCAGTCACCTGATGGAGTTACAGAGGGCTGGATCTAAGGTACAGAAATTGGATGTCATAATGTATCAAAGTAGGAGAGAAAAATTCTGATCCAGTAATGCCTCCAAAAACTTGCTAGTAGGAGTGCTCAATCCCTTAAAGTATAGAGACCGATAGAAGGTCTAAAAGAGGGGGGCATAGCAATCTATCAGTCTCTATACTTTAAGGCAGTGGTCATCAACCCTGTTCTCAGGGCCCACTAACAGGCCAGATTTTATGTATTACCTTGGACAGATGCAGACCAGAATACTGCAATCACCGAGCAGCTAATGATCTCACCTGGAATGTGTTATCTTGCAAACCTGGCCTGTTAGTGGGCCCTGAGGACAGGAGTTGATGACCACTCATCCATGTAAAAAAGAATGGCTCGGAGCCCATGGGCCATTTCTCAGTACTACTGGTAAGTACCATTCATGCATATCTTGTGTATCCTATTCTAGTATATATATCCTGCTCAAAGGGTTAACACCTAATCATGGATTCTGTCCATTTAGATACTGTATTGAATACATTTATATATCGGGAATCTGACTATTTACCACTGTGTATGATTTATATGCCAATATACTTCTATATGACCATTGCATATGAGGGGAGAGCCATTTTAGTATAATCTTGTTTATTGATCTGGGAATTTTTTCATAGTGGCACCCTAATCCATAATGCACATGTCTTATCTAGTGATACATATAGACCACGTGTGTATCTTACCATCAGACATATGAAAATTTGAAATTCCGTCCTTTCTGGTTATCTGTTTTGTGAGGTGCCCCTATACCCCGAGCCACAAGTTTACCAGGCAAGCACACATCATGTCTATATGTAATTGTTTTTTGGTATTTGTACTTCTGGAGAAATGTTGTAAACCGTCATAGCTATACTTTTATAGATATATAATACAATAAATATTTACAAATACCCTTTTGTTTTCAAAACAGTAGTAAACCCGCTGACACTTTCTACCCCTGAAAGGCAAAATGAGCTAGTATGCACCGCATACTAGCTCATTATGAAATAGTTTAGAATGAGGCATCAGTATCTCACCTGGTCCACTCTGAGGTAGCCGACACGTTGCCTCAGCGTCTTTTCTGGGTATGGCGGCTCCAGCGCTATGAGTGGCTGGAGCCACAATGTTGTCACTCCCACGCATGCAAGACTTCTTTCCGGCAAGGTCCGTCTGCCGGGTTTTCAGCCGAGAATACCCTGTGCGCATGCGCCGCAGTCAGTGGCTCATTGCAGGGGGAAGATCTTCTAAATTGTACAGGTTTAGGAGATTTTTTTTTACCTACAGGTAAGCTTTATTATAGGCTTACCTATAGGTAAAAGTTAACATTTTG
Source organism: Lithobates pipiens (assembly GCF_037356315.1). Taxonomy (NCBI): domain Eukaryota; kingdom Metazoa; phylum Chordata; class Amphibia; order Anura; family Ranidae; genus Lithobates; species Lithobates pipiens. The sequence goes on along the minus strand of NW_027507748.1, from coordinate 596,147,096 downwards.
ATTATACAACCGCTTTAATATATACCAGCACCTACCCAGTTTGTCCTGAGGAAGCTATTTTAGTGAAATGCGTCAAGTTTTTGGAGGCATTTCTGGAGCAGAAATTTTTCCCCTACTTTGATACATTATGACATCAATTTCTGTACCTTAGATCCAGCCCTCCAAATTGCGTCATTGAGTAACTGGTAACTGTGTCCATACAAGGTGTTTGTATGTTGGTTATAGTTTTTTTTGTCATTTTAATTATGCTGTAATAAAATGTACACTTTGATTCTCTCATTGTGTGCCCATAAAGGCCGTCAATTTTTTGACTTGGTCAATCCTTGTATACATTCATCTAAAACATGTTCAGAATGGATTTACCCCCTCAAAAAGGGAATCTGTAAAAGCATGTTTGCACCTTCGCGCCCCAGAATCAGTATGTATACCATGTGCAATATTCTTCTGGATTAGATAGCCTTCTACACACTATCGGTTGTCAGAACTGACTGATCACATGAACAAATCCCTCACCTGGTGTCCACACATCAGAGATTGTGCTGCCAGCATAATGGACTTCATTCCTGAGGCACATACTTTGTTTATGGTCGTGGTGGGAGTAGAGATTTGTAAGCCTAAGAAAAAAAAAAAAACACACACAAAGGACATGATCATGGATTTAAGTCTGTTAATGTATTTTTGTTGAATACACTTTCCTTGCTAAACATTACCATTCCAGAAAAAAGCATCATCCATGTGGCAGGAGCTTTGGGCCCCGTGGATTGTCTTTACCAATTACAATGGCTGCACATGACCCATCTTATCAATGTTGCATCAATAGTGCGTTACTGAACAAAAACTGATTGTTTTAGAAAACGTTGTATAGCTAGAACTGTCTACAAATACTAAAATAAATAATAAAACTGAAAGTGGTTCTAAAGGCTATAGGTTTTTTTCAGCCTAACAGGTAAAAACCTTCCAGCATCAGCTATCTTCTCACAGGCACAGAGGCAGAAGTGGGAACCATTGGCTCATGCTGCTGTCAATCAGATCCTGCAATCTGATCCCCACCCCCCCAAAGCTGCACTGTCTATTGACACACGCAACCCAGCTCAGGGGCAGACACAAGGAGCCGAGAGCACTGATAGGGGACACCAGAAGAAGTATGAGGCTGCTATGTGCATAAGTTTTACAACGGTGTTAATTTTGGCAGCAAATTTAGTTTTAGTCTTAGGACCAAACTAACATTTTAATCCCATTTTTGTCTTCTGCAATTGTTTTAGTTGCATTTAGACTAAATCTCCAGTACATTTTAGTCGACTAAAATCTAACTGGTGTATGTAAATTGTAACGCATTTAGGCATTTCTCTACAATTTCCAAACTCATACTTATTTATGGTATTCAGGTTTGAACATGCACTACAGACCAGTGTTAATTTTGACATTGAATTTCATTTTAGTCATTAATAGTTTTAGTCATATTTTAGTTGACTAAAATAGTATTAATCTAGTAGACAAATGTTTTAGTCAACAAAATACTGCTTTACAATCATTTGAATGCCAGCCGCACGGTTGGACATGAAGCAATGTTTTAGAGGGCAAACCTGCAAATTCATCTATTCGATACAATAAAAATATGAAAGCATATAAAACCACCCCAAATTTCTGGCAGGTTTTTTTTTTTAAACCACATCAATACCAGGCACTTAAACACCTTCCTTCCCAGACCAATTTTGAGCTTTCAGCGCTGCCGCACTTTGAATGACAATTGGCGGTCATGCTACACTGTACCCAAATAAAATTTTTATCATTTCTTCCCACAAATAGAGCTTTCTTTTGGTGGTATTTGATCACCTCTACGGTTTTTATTTTTTGCTAAATAAAAAAAAAAAATACCAAAAATTTAGAAAAAAGGTTTTGTTTGTTTCAAAACTTTGTAAATAAGTACGTTTGCTCCTTCACTGATGGGCACCGATGAGGTGGCACCGATGGACACTGATAGACGGCACAGGTGGGCACTGATAGGCGGCACCAATGATGTGGCACCGATGAGGTGGCACTGATAGGCGGCACCAATGGACACTGATATGGGGCACTGATAGGCATCCATTAGTACAGTACAACATAATACAATGCCGCCTATCAGTGCCAAACAATAATGCATGCCAATCAGTGATGCCCATTATGGGCACCGACTGGCATCCATTATGGGCACCGACTGGCATCCATTATGGGCACCGACTGGCATCCATTATGGGCACCCCTGGTGGTCTAGGGAGGATTACCTTGTCCTGGGCATCCCTGGTGGTCCAGTGTGGACATCCTCGGGGGGGCTGCGCTGACCATCAGCACAGACCCCCCCCCCCCCCCCCGTCAGAGGAGCAGCCGATCGGCTCTCCTCTACTCGCGTCTGACAGACGCAAGTGAGGAAAAGCCGATCACTGGCTTTTGCTATTTACACTGATCAGCCGTGATTGGACACGGCTGATCATGTGGTAAAGAGTTTCCGTTGACTCTTTACCGAGATCGTAGTTGCAGGGTGTCTGACACTCCGCAACAACAATCGCTGCGATAAACACACAAATTACCTGCACCAAGAGTGGCTTGTCTGGAAGGTGCTTGTCCCTGTCCAGCCTGTAGGACATTGCCCATGTAGACCTCATTCACCTCCTCAGCAGAAATACCTGTAAGAGAAGACATTGTTAGGGTTTCGGTTGTAGGTGTAGTTGTGTCAGTACAACCTTAAATAATGTATGTCAGGTAGAGCTGCACAATCAATATTGTGATCTCAATTCAACCCCCCACAATTCACGCAGCAAGTGGCAAGCAGTTCCCTGCTCCGTTAGTATAATAAAAATTAAAGTGGTTGTAAACCCCATTCATGAACTCTGACCTAGGCACATATTGTAGTGTTTGCTTATCTCTCACCAAAGTTCTAAGTGCTGTGTCTTTTTGATGCTCTATTCCTCAGTTATCAGCAGTTACTTCTGACAAGCTTGCCAACATGAGATAACAGCAGCTGAAAATTTGTGGTCGGGGAGGGAACTTAGAGGGAGAGAAGCAGAGTGCTTGTCTATTAAGACTACAGCTCTGAATGTTTCTTCCTCTGCCTACATGGAGGGGTGTGGATCCCTTTCTGCTAATCAGCAGTCACAGTGTAAGCCCAGACTCCACACCCACTGCTGAATGAGGAAACAAGATTTTAATGGCCGATCTGCACCTTCCAAAGAATGTAGAAAGCTGAAGACACAGCAGACATACATTGGGGGGGGGGGGGGGCGGACTTATGTAGGGAGATTTTACTCTGTATCGGAGGCCGTTCACTTCACTGGGTATAGGAGAAGGTTTACATCCACTTTAAATGGTCTTTTTTTAAATTTCTTTACGCATTTTATTACATTACCCACCATGCAGTACATACCTGCAATATGTGCCATTTCCCAATGTATCTTTGCAATGACCGAGCAAGTACAGAATGTTCAAGTTAGTCTTACTGGTAACTTGTTTTCCCAGAAGTCTTTCAGGAAAGCACCTGAGAGAGAGAGATAGTGACTCTTCCCACCAGACCACAGGAAACACCTTCTTCCTCCAGAATTTTAAAGGCAGGCACCCTCCCTACCACAACTCAGTTGACAAGAACTTCCGGCCCCGGCTGGAACACATAAATTAGTCAAAGCATAATACATCAAGTTAATAGGGTGGATCGTTGATGTCCTGAAAAACTTCTGGAAAGCAAGTTACCGGTAAGATGAACTTTAATTTTTCCAAGGCATCGTTCAGGACAGCACCTGAGAGGATAACAGAGACTTGCCCCCTTAGGGTGGGACAACAGATCCCGTAAACAGGTGACCCCGTCCCCCTCCGAAATCACAGGGAAACCTATAGGGAAGTCCTTGTGCAGGAGAGGAGGGCAGGGTCACCCTGCCCTCTGTTATTTAAGAAGTGTCAGAAAAATCGAAGCGTCACACAGGTGAAGACTCCCACTGAAGCGGATCGTGCAGACGCAGCGGAGAAGAAGCTGGAGCAAGATGTGGGATGAGAAGAGCGGAGAAAGAAGGAAGGAAGGAAGGAAGGAAGGAAGGAAGGAAGGAAGGAAGGAAGGAAGGAAGGAAGGAAGGAAGGAAGGAAGGAAGGAAGGAAGGAAGGAAGGAAGGAAGGAAGGAAGGAAGGAAGGAAGGAAGGAAGGAAGGAAGGAAGGAAGGAAGGAAGGAAGGAAGGAAGGAAGGAAGGAAGGAAGAAGGACTCAAAAAAAAAAAAAAAAAAAAAAAAAAACATCCCGTGTTTAACCTTTTTGTCACTTTGTTGTGAAATGGTAGGGGGGTACATTTGTACCCCATTACCAATTTACACGGGGGGGCAGGATCTGGGGTCCCCTTGTTTAAGGGGGGCTTGCAGATTCCAATAAGCCACCCGCAGACCCCCAAAACCACTGGGCAATGGTTGTGGGGATGAGGCCCTTCTCCCCATAAACATGAGGACAAGGTGCTTTGGGGTTACCCCAAAGCACCCTCCCAATGTGGAGGGCATGTGGCCTGGTACGGTTCAAGAGGGGGACCCCCACGCATTTTTTTAAAATTTTTTTTGGTTTCTTTGGTTCGGGGTTCCCCTGTGGGGAAATACCCATGCCGTTTTTATCAATGAACTTGTGTATTGCGGACCGACAATTCATTGTAACCGAGTAGTTTTAAATTACTTTTTCCTTTAGAAAGGTCATCTTGCTGTCAGACTGTTCTAAACACGGGAAACATGCGCCCCTTTACAGGCATACTATAGACACCCACCAAATTTTTTGCCTGTTCGCATGGGGGGGGGGGGGGGGTGTTCGGCTCATCCCTACTGGCAGGTAAGGTTCCCTAATTGACAGAGCGTGTAGCTCATTGATCCTGTGTGCTGAGGTAATGGGGATTAGGAACACAGCTTTAAGAGAGACATCTGAGTGACGCTTCCTCCAGAGGTTCAAATAGACTCCTTGCTAGGCATTGCAGGACTGCTGACAAGTCTCACTTAGCAAAATTCCTGACTGATGCTGGCTTTGATCTTGCAAGAGCTCTAAAGGAAAAAATATAAAGCTGACTACCAGTGGTTCAGAAGGCACAGTTCTGTCCAAGGCCGGATTCACACCTATGCATTTTTAGCACTTTTTGCAGATTTGCACTACAGAACGTGTTCCATAGGAAACCATGTTAAATGGACTGTAGTGCAAATATGCAAGATGCAAAAAGCACTAAAAATGCATAGGTGTGAATCCAGCCTAAGAACACTGCTAGTGCAGCAACCTGTACTTTCAAGGTACTGACTGCTAGAACTCCAAGATGGAAACCAGGCTGCTTGGGTCTTGGGCAGATGAATCGCACCATGAATTATAGAACTTCCAAACTTTAGTATAGATGGCCCTTGTTACCCTTTTTTTACTTGATAGTAATCTGGTAGTCAGAAAACACTTTGCTCTTTAGAAGCTGCTCCTCAGATACCAGGCTGCAAGAGAAAGGCTGGCCACTTCTGGATGATTTACTGGACCCTGGATTAGCAGATCCTCCCTGAGAGGTAGATGCCAACAAGGCTTGATCGCCATTCCCAGAACAGTTGAGAAGCAGGCCCTCGTCGGCCAAAATTGAGTAATTGGCTGGTACCTTTTTCCGCTGAATCTTCCTCAATGCCAGTGGGATTAACTGGAACAGGGGGAAAGCATAGCAAAGGTGAAATCTCCATGATGCGCCAGAGAGTCTATCCCTAGCGATCTGTTGCGATTGCTTAAGGAAAAGAACTGAGGAACCTGTGTATTCTCCTTTGAGGCAAACAGGTCCACCTCTGGCTGTCCCCACATACTGGCAATCATTGAAGACCTACCGATTCAGAGACCACTATGCTTCCTGAATGGGGCACCTGCTCAGGAAATCTGCCACTCTATTCAGTGTCTCCTTTAGGTGGATTGCTGACAGGGATAGCAAGTGCTTCTCTGCCCACAGAAGGATTTGTTGCCAGAACTTGTAAGGTTCTGCTACTTGTGCCCCCCTATCTGTTTAGATAAGCCACAGCCGTGGCGTTGTCCATTAACATTTGAACGTGATGAAACCAGAGATCCTGCATGAATACTACCAAAGAAAGCAATCGCCTTCAGTTCTCTCCAATTTGAGGACCTTGGCGCCTCCTCCTTGGACCAACTTCCTTGAGTGAAGTTCTCCTCAAGGTGGGCCCCCCATCCCCAGGCGCTGGCATCTGTCAGTCTTTTTTCTACTTGAAAGGCCCAATCTAGACCCCTTGATAGGATCTCCTGACTCTTCCATCACCATAGTGACCTCTTCACCCTATTTGGAATCTTCAGCCATGGTCCCATGACCTCAGGAGAAAAAAAAAAAAAAAAAAGAAAAAAAGAATTGTAGACACCTGGCATTGTTGAGGTCAGTACCCCTAATGCAGACATAACTTGTCTTATTGTTATTGGCTGGTTGGCCTGCAGCATCGACAGTGCACTGGACCGCCCCTGCCCATTTTCTCTGGGGTGAGAAAAATCTTCTATTGGTCGATTTGATAGCCTAGAAAGCAAATCTCCTATGACAGATTTAGGGAGGGTATCTAAAGATTTAGAATCCAACCTAGAGATTCCAGATGGTTGCAGTCCATCTTGAACGTTCTGTACTTGACAGATTTGTTCAGAGGTTTTAGATTGCTAGACAATCAGAATATTCTTGTTGGCTTTCTTACCAAAAATAAAAACCCTGTGGTCGCTCTTCTAGTGGCACTTGGATCACTACACCCTGCTGCATCAGTTAATGAGTACTTCATGGCCAGGGCTTTTACTGGATCCTTTAAGGTAGTGGTCATCAACCCTGTCCTCGGGGTCCACTAACAGGCCAGGATGTATTACCTTGGGGAGATGCAGACTAGAATACTGAAATCACTGAGCAGCAAATGATATCACCTGTCATGTATTTCAGTTATCTTGAAAACCTGGCCTGTTAGTGGGTTGACGACTACTACTTTAAGGTATTCGTCACAAGAAATCTTCTTGAGGGGAGGGGGGGGCCTGAGAAAGTGGTCAGTATAAACCGATTTGATGGAGAAGGGATCTCAATGCTCCAGGAGCACACATGCAGGCTCTAAACTGTCTCTTCGGATGGGAAACCACAGGTCTGCCGCACTCTTCAGAAGACCACTTTCTTTTATTGGAAAATCACAGCTCAACAAACACAGCGAACAAGGAAAAATTGCTGATGTTTCGGACTAGCTGTAGTGCTTAAGCGAAACGTCAGCAATTTTTCCTTGTTCACTGTGTGATGTGACTGTCCAATAAAAAAGTAGTCTGAAGAGTGCGGCAGTCCAGAGCTTGTTTTTCATCAAATCGATTTGATGTTATGCCTGACCACTGCGGAAGGAAATTTTGCAGCCTTCCACCCACCTGTAGGGTCGAGTCATTGGGATTTTTTGGCTTGCGTAGGAGGATGGAAAAGGATTCTGCCTTTGTCTTTTTTGTGCAGACCAATTCCTCCTCCCCTGAGACTTGCTGTCCTGCTCCTGAACTCTGAGGTTGAAAAGGGTGCTTTGGGGGTTGTTTCTTCTTTACCGGGAAGGACTTCTTCCTATTGGCAGGCCTGTCTAGAATGGTATCTAGATCAGGGCCAAAGAGGAGGTCACCAAAAAAAGGAATTCCAGAGCTTGCTCTTCAATGCAGCATCACTTGGCCAAGTCTTCAGCCATAATGCTCTTGCCAAATTTGTTAGAATGTCGGCTAGATCAGCAGCCCTAATTGCTTCGGCTGAAGGATCCGCTATATAGCCTACTGCAGAGGACAAGGTAGAAAAAAAAAAAATCCAAGATCTCCGGTTTGGGTGAATCTGCTACTATGAGCTTTTAGCTGGTTAACCCAATACTCCAGGTTCCTGGCTACACATGTCGTGGCCATAGCTGGCTTTAAATTGCTCATGACCTATTGCCAAGATCTCTTGAGAAAAAGATCCATACACTTATCCATTGGATCCCTTAGGTCCCCCATGTCTTCAAAGGCCAGGTCGTGCATCTAGAGACCTGGGAGAAGGCAGCATCCAGCTTGAGGACGTTGTTCCATACCGCAATGGGGTCTTCCTCAAACGGAAAGCATGTCTTGTGGGCTCTTGAAGAGTGTCTCACTGGTTCCTGACTTTTTTTTTATGGAGTCAGAAATGACAGTATGAACCAGAAATGTCCTAACCTTAGGCTCACCTAGACCCACATACATGCAGTCGTGCAGCGTCAGTTTTTTCTTCACTTAGGCCGAGGGTAACATATGGCTCCAAGAAGCCATTCTTCCAGGGATAGTTTAAACTGAGGGGGATCACTTCAACCCCTTCAACCTACTCCGAATAGTCAATGGAAGGTGCAGGGGATTGTTTTTCCCTGGCAGAAGGACCTTCTGACAAAGTCCAACACCGACTAGGCAATGAACCCTGAGAAGACTGAAGTGGAGGGCTGACTAACAGACGGACTAACTAATGAGTCACAGAATATCTGAATTGTAGCATATAATTCCTCCTTTACTAGGCAACCAAATCAAATGTAAACAGATTCTTCTAACTAAAAGTAGTGATGCAAGTACTGCATAAGGCTTTTTTCCCCCAATTTCCTCCTCTCTCACCCCCCCATTTTGGCCTTGCATGAGGGGAATCTTTCCCTGGATCAGAGCTTTTGTCTGAGAGAAAAAGAAAAAAAGAAAAAAAAGAAAAAAAACACCACAGGGCACACTTAGTGAGACCCAGTCTGTTTGCAGACCACCCAACAAGGTGCACTAGGGGGAAAATATAGCCTCCAGGGCCCAGATAGGCCATCGCCACCAGGGAGAAAAGACTGGAAACCCCAGGTAAAGGAAATGGGCAGACTTGATCCACCGCTACCCGAGCCTTGCTGGTACCTGTGCCTGTCCCCACTGCTGCGTCCTCCATAGTGGGTGTGCAGCACTCTTCTCATGACTCCCATAGTGCCACTGCCATGGACCGGAAGCAGAAATGGGTGCCAGCTTCTGCCCTGCCTCCTTCCCCTGCGTCTGCCACTGTAAAATGATGTCAGGACTGACCTGTTAATAGCGAGTCACTTCTGGCGTGGCAGCACGTGCAGCAGCCCCTCCCAGGACACTGGAGCGGGTCACGGGATCTACTGTGGCTCTCCTCAAGCACCTAGGGGGTAAGAGGAGCCCGAATCTACCACTGCTAAAGCCCTGATAGGGAGGGCTGAAAGTCTTAGAAAGGAGGAAAAAAAACACCTCGTCTCAGGAACACCCAAGAGATCCTGCCTCCCCTCCAAAAAAGGTTCCCTCCAGGCCAGAGGAAAAAAACAAAAAAAACACTGAGGTGTGGTAGGGAGGTGCCTCCCTTTAAAGTTCTGGAGGAAGAAGGTGTTTCCCATGGTCCGGTGGGAGGAGTCACTATCGCAGGTTCTGTCTGGAAAGACACCTTTGGAAAAATGCAGGTTCATCTGCCAGAACTTAGCTGCTAAGCAGGTATTTTCTGCAAGGCTCTTGTAAGCAATGGTCACACATGGCTCACAAGTCTCAGGTCCAGGAGGTGGCCCTAGATTATCCATACAATGCGATTCCTATTCTTTTCTGTACTGGGATTATTACTAACCTGCCTTCTCAACAGCAGCCTTAATAGCTATGGAGCCAAGCTTGGTAGCAGGAAGAGATGACAGGGAGCCCTGGAATGATCCTATTGGGGTCCTCACCGCACTGGCAATTACCACTTCCTGAAATAAAAAAATTATATATACAAAAATAACTTTAAGACCAAGCATTTCATGAAGCCTGTGTGAATATATGCGCGTTTAGAAAAACTGTGCATATGGCCACTGTTGAGGGCAGTGGCAGTGTGGTATATGGTGAACTATAGAAGCAGACTAGAGGTGAGAATAGTGTGGAAGGATGTGTGATGGTAAAGGGGTATCTGAGAACTGTACATGGTCAAGCGCTATATGGCTGCTGTAAGGAAACTTTATATCAGATCAAGGGTGCAATGTTCTAAGCTCCAAGATTTTGAAGGTTTGTACATATTTTAGGCAACACTACATTCTGTCAGTCCATATTCATAGGAAGTGCATTGGTAAACCTCCATAGTCCACTAACAATACTTACATTTAGGGAGCGCTGCGATGAATAAGCTCTGTGTGCATATTTAAGTGCCTAAAAAAAAAGAAAAAAGGGGAATATAAATACTAACAAATCCAAATTTAACATAAAAACCATCAAATGCAACATGTCTTGCCAACTGAAAGGTTACTATTAATCGCAAGATCAACAACCTCCTCCTCAACATTTATCCCTGAAGTGATCACTTTCTGTTTATACACACAAACCTTTATTCTTAAAGTGTAACAGTTACAACAAAAGACATAGGAGTTGATTTACTAAAAGTGGAGGGTGCAAAATCCGGTGCAGCTCTGCATAGAAACCAATCAGCTTCCATTTTTTGGAAAAGCTCAATTGAACAAGCTGAAGTTAGAAGCCGATTGGCTACCTTGCACAGACAGTTATACCAGATTATACACGCTCCAGTGTTAGTAAATGGTGTATATGGGACCAAAATGGTTGTAGTTGTAAAAATGACCAGGAGATATGAAGATCACTGTATTGGTTTTTTTTTTTTTAACTAAAACTCCAGCCTTACCTTCATTCTATCAGTTGTACGGACCAGCCTCCTGTACGGACATTACTTGCTCTAATTTCACTGCACTCCGAGCTGCCCACATTACTTCTGACAAAACACAACCCTACAGACATAGAAAGGCAACCAAACGACGGTGGATGTGTCAGAAGATGTGGACATACTGGTCCTCGGGAATTGAACTAAATTGCCCCCACAGCAACCAACCTTGAGAATGCTTCTAGGGAAGGTAGTCATAGCCTTGAAACCACCTGAGGTCTTATGCCCCACCGGGTTCTGTTACTTCCCCATACAGTATGTGTGGCAAAAACATCTCACCCACATCCACTACCTACAGACATTTTTGAATGCAAGGGACCAAATCCTATCATGTACAGCTACTAGTCTAGTACAGATAAGCTAGTCTTACAGCTCAGGCACAATAGTCAAGTCCTGCTCTGGTTCATCCTTGGAGACTACACAACAGTTGAGTAATGAGGCCTGGTCTAGAACTACCTCACTAACTGGACAAAGCACGTGGCTTTATCAGATTTTCATCATTGCACTTATCTGTAGTTTGTTTATATAGAAGTCATACTATATACTGTAGATTAGGAATCTCAACAAATCAAATGATCTACATTTGCCATTGTCCCCATCATCTCCAACATATGACAATGATTAAATATTTACCAGGCCTGCATTAAACTCAACTCATTGTGTACACAGGGCTCCATGTTTATCCAGACTAGTGTTTTACTGCCAATAACTGCAATGGATTGTGCCTGCCTGGAAGCATCCACAAGCCAAGAAATAAGATATTAAAGTCAGATGAAATAGCTGGGCGCATGAACTGCTCATGGAAAGAGTCCAAAGAGCAGAGGACTTGGCAGTCACCTCTGGCTTCATGTGATTTATATATTCAGAGCTCTTCTCCCAAACTATAGCAAAGGCTCAAACAAATCCATACTGTACACCAGATCAGGAAGACATGTCAGTACTATCTATCTCATTTTCAAATCCATTTCCTGTAGCCACGCCGATATAGCCTTTGTTCTGAAGCAATGGTGACTTGCTTTACCATATCCTATGACTGATGGTGAACCTTGGCACCCCAGAAGTTTTGGACCTACATTTCCCATGATGCTCATGCACTCTGCAGTGTAGTTGAGCATCATGGGAAATGTAGTTCCAAAACATCTGGGGTGCCAAGGTTCACCACCACTGTCTTATAATTTCTAAATGGCAGGGTCTGCCTTCAAAAACTATGTATAGCCAAAATGTTTTCAGGAGAATAGTGAAGGAAAAAACATTTTATTTTTTCCGGTGTCCCATTAGGGACATTTCTCTTCACTTACTGTTATGGAAAAGAACAGAAGCGAGGAAACATGGTGAAAGGAACTCCCCCTCCAAGGGTTTCATTCATACGGGTGCAGAGGACCATACAATGAACAGACGTATTCCCGCATTCAAGAGTCACAGGTGATGCATACAGTCGCCTGTACAAAACCAGAGACAGGCTGTGTTTGTATGATAGTAACCACACATCTAAGAAAACTGTGTCCAGGGGCACACACTCAGTTTAATGCTATAATGGTTTATATGTACAGATATCAGTGAAGAGTTGCAGGCTGTCATTGCTGTACCAACTGACTCCTGGGCACAGAAATGCCCTCTTGTATGGTATAAAGACCTAGAAGACTCAAATCATGGGCACTGCTAGCATTGGATGCATGCTTCACATCTCTTGATGTCCAAGGTCAAGTCTGGATCGCTCCTGACCCCTGCACTATGCTACTTTATGCTTCTCCCACTGTTTGCCATGGCACACTACAAGGTGCCAAAGGTTATTCACAACCCTAGTTCAATTTTTTTTGCCATCCTAACCAAAACTGAAGAAAAAAATAAAAATAAATTGATCTGATTATACATACACTTTCCTCAAACCCATTAGCATTCTCAGGCTTCAAAAAGAAAAATAGCAAAGCTCTAGTGTCTGCATCCCTTTAGACATGGATGAGCTTAAGGATGGCCATACATTATACAATTCTCCTTTAGATTAACCAAAACCATATAATAGGAGGTCAAACCTAAACACTTTCAAATTGTATGCAGTCAGGCAGGCCCTTGCACTGCATGGTTGAAGGAAAATCTAAATGAAATTGAATAAGAAAATTGTATAATATATGGCCAGCTTTGGAGACCATCTCACCAAAAATGAAACCTCCCCCTTCTGCAGGGAATGCCAAACATTTACCTTTCACCGCCAGGATCATATGTCCGCCAATTATAAAAGCAGGAATTTAAACAGGGGCAGTTCTGAATACCTAACCCATACAGAAGGTCACCAGGCTGACGTATTTTTAAAGGAAAAGACATCCATTTTTGACAACAGCTTTATTAAAATGGAGCCTCGGACAGCGAAATCTATAGACCATTCTTAAATAAGTAAATGGCCACAGAAAAATTTATGTAGTAAAATCTGTCTACAGGATGGTCAACCAGCAGTCCATAGCACCTTATGGAAAGAAGGTTCTAACTGACAACCTAACCAGGCTGATAAGACTCACTTCCCCATGGGCTATACAGCATGGGTGCCCACTGTAGTCCCAACATACCCACAGACATGAGGTTTGTGGTCTGCACCTGAAAGACAACATTGTTTAGTCCTCATGCACACTGGATGTTTTTAAAGCTGCTCTTAGGGGCATCTGACTTTTCCTTGCCTCCAAGCTCCCCTGCATGTTGTCCTGTGTCCTGTGTCCATATACATTGGCTTTAAGGCTGCATTCACACCTGAGCGTAGCGTGTTTGAACGTTTTTACCGGCGTTTTGTCACACTACAACGCGCGACAATGAGCGTTTTGTCACACTACAACGCGCGACAACGAGCGTTTTTAACTTCGGCGTTTTTTTTCAGCCAATATTTTTCATCTGCTTATTTTTTCTTGAGCAGATACAGCGTCAAAACGCCCGTAGAAACGCTCGTCGCGCTAAACGCTCGAATCGAGCGTTTCCATTCGTTTCTATGGGAATGAAAACGCCCAAATCAGCCCAATTCGCACAACAAAAAAGGGTCCGGAACTTGTTTGAGCTTCAGGCGTAGGGCTTCAGGCGACATGGAGTGGAGATGTGAACCATCTCCATTGAGAATAATGGATTTTTTTCCCCTCCAGCGTTTTGTAGCTTCAGGCGTAGGGCTACAAAACGTTCAGGTGTGAACGGGCTGTTAGTGTTTAGAAGCAGAAAAACCCCACTGCCAGTATGTCCAGGAACAGCAGAGCTTTGGCAGAAAAACACTTAACGCTTGTAAATGCATCTGAACATGTCAAAGCAGAGATTTGCTAAAAAAAAAAAAAAAAAAAAAAAAAAAAAAAAAAAAAAGACAGTCAACAGCTAATTGGACACTTACCTGCTACAGGGGCCAGCGATGGGGGAACGAAGCCTCACTCCTCTCCCCCTCTTTGCGGTGCCAGCATTGTAACTGCTGGTGCCTGGTTGTGGCTTCACAGCTGGGCACCCACTGTGCATGTGTGAGCCATGACTGGCCGGGCAATCACCTGGGACCTGTGACGTGCCCTAGAAGATTGCAGAGAGGGAGGGGGGAGAGGCAATCACCCTTCCGGAGCCCAAGAAGGACCCCCAGTGGGTACTGCCCCTCCCAAAAAAAAAAAAAAAAAAAAAAAAAAAAACAGGACATGCAGTGACCATGCATTTTTTTAGCACTGATCACTGTATTAGTGTCACTGGTCCCCCCAAAAATGTCAAGTGTCAGTGTCCAATTTGTCCTCCGCAATGTTGCAGTCTTGCAAAATAAAATAGCCGATTGCTGCCATTACTAATAAAAAAAAAAAAAAAATCCATAAATGTATCCAATCATTTGTAGATGCGATAACATTTGCACAAAAATCAATACTTTTTTGCCAAAAACATAGCATAATACATATTGGCCTAAAAAATTTTTCGCATTTTTTTTTTAATTGGGTAGGTTTTATAGCAGAAAGTAAAAAAAGTATTTTATAGCGCAAAAAATAACTGCAGAGTTGATCAAAAATCAGCAAAAGAAAACTCCATTTGTGGGTTTGCCGACATATCCTAGGAGCCAATGGGAGGCCCCAAGTGACGTGCCACGCTGCAGCAAGGTACAGAGAAGCGGAGCTTTTAGTGAGCCGAAAAGGATAAAATGAAAAAAAACACACACAATCCTCAAGAATCGTTATCGCGATCATGACTACAGTGTTTCACAATTCTTTCTATGCAAAGAATTCTCTGTTCTTCTGAAGCCACAACAGTTAAAAGAAAGGAAGAGAAAAAAAATGGGCAGTCTGCCAACAAGCAAACCTTTATCAGTGGAACCTAAGTATAAACACTAACAATTTGTCAATGGAATAGACCAGTGATGGCGAACCTTGGCACCCCAGATGTTTTGGAACTTCATTTCCCATGATGCTCACCTACACTGCAGAGTGCATGAGCATCATGGGAAATGTAGTTCCAAAACATTTGGGGTGCCAAGGTTCGCCATCACTGGAATAGACTGTCAATGGAATAGACTGTCTAAGTGAAAAAAAAGAGAAGTGCTACCTTGATGCAATGCACATTAATGTACGACAATGGACCACCTGGGTGTAAATAGGTTATTTGAGGTCTAAGTTACATAATAGGGGTTTATTGTTAGGGCCTGACTCCAGGATTGTTTTACATAGTTTTCATTAGAGCAGAAAAGTCACATTTTCTGCAACATTTTTTTCTAGGTTTTTCTTTGACCCAAGTAGAAATCTGCTCCCTGCTGCCCGACCCTGAGGGGCTGGAATAGAAATTAAAAATAATTGGTAGACAAATAAATCTGAGAAAGCAAAAAACAGTGTCAGTAGTTGTAACCTTCAGGGCCATTTCACAAGAGAGGTGCTTTAATTATGAATCACCTGACAGTTCAGAAAAAAAAAAAAAAATACATACAACCCTTTAGCATAAACAGCTGCACAATGCTATGGACATAAAACAGGCGTGTTGTCATGCATTTTGTTCACTTGTGTTGCCACCGTACACCCCAATAAAAGGGTGTTTAAGATTTTTGACTGTCCTCATAGGATAGGAGAACTTTCCAATCGCTTCTTGCTCTGCTGAAAGCTCCCTGATGAAGATTACAAGCAGCCATGCTGACACATTTGTGCAGGAATAGTCCACAACAATAATGATGTGCAGCCAACACTGGACATGTGCATGTAGACAGAAAGATGCTGAAAAATCAAGAGCACCGAGATCCAAAAAGTGCAAAAAAAATAAATAAAAAACTCAGTTGTAATGCAGAGTGCGGGGGTCAGGAGTAAGTACTGCAGAGTGTAATGCTGGGGTCTGGAGGGAACGTAGAGTGCGGGGGTTAGGAGTATTGCAGAGTGCAATTCTGTGGGTCTGGAAGGAACGTAGAGTGCGGGGGTCAGGCATTAGTAACAAGGAGTACAGAAGTTTGTATTGAACTTGCAGGTCATTTTGTATGTCATCGTGGAGAGCAAACACCAGTAGTAAAGCACAGTACAAAGGTCTCAAGTATGCAGCCCAGAGTGCAGAGGTTTCAAGGACGCAGTGCAGACTGCAGCGGTCAGGAGAAAGTAATGCCGAGTACAGAGGTCAGAATTACACATTTCAGAGTGTAAGGTTCAGACATATGAAATCTAGAGTGCAGGAGTCAGAAGTAAGTCATACAAAGTGCATTGGTCAGAAGTATGTGGGGGCACTGATAATACTTTAAAGACCGAGTAGACGTACCGATTCGGTATCAGCAGGTACATTTTTTAAAGTTCAGGCAACAGTGGCACTAATATGCAGCACTGATGACGCGAGGCCGGCAGTCTATTTTAAAATTCGTTTTTTTTACAATTTTATTTATTGTACAATGCTTTTGTTTGGGGGGGGGGGGGCAGTGTCAGTGTGTTGGTTTTATTTTTTATTATTTTTACAATTTAACCTTTTCAATATTGGTTACAATTTCTTTTTTTGCCCTGTTGGGAGTGACTGAGATATCGGGGGTCTTAACAGATCCCCGACATCTCCCTTTTGAGACAGGGAAAGGGACTGAGGACACGGATTCCCCAGTCCCTTTCTCAGCAGCACTGGAGATGATTGGAGAGGAGACAGAGGCTCTTCCATTCATAAACTGAAGCATCCTAAACAGTTTACGATGCTCGGTGACAGTTATGGGCAGTCAGTGATCACTGACTGTTCATTTGGAAAAAGGAAGGAGACGGTAAATTACATTTACTGGCTCCTTCCTCTGCTCTCCAATCTGACAGATTGAGGACAGAGGAGTACCGATGGGGACCGGCGGAGGACAGTGCGGCACGGGGGAGGAGTTACTCTCACCAATTCTGTCTGCCAGAGGAATGAATTAGAAGACATAACACTTGGTGCTCTGGATTGAGACAAGTACACACTATAGAGCAGGGATGTCTAAACTTTTTTCAAAGAGGGCCAGATTTGATGAAGTGAACATGCGTGAGGGCCGAGCATTTTGCCTGACCTTATTTGAAGCATTAAAATTCGGTCTAGGTGTGTTCGTTCGAGCACTAATACACGGCCCAACAAGAATGATCTTGCCTTTGTGGCTGTGTGTGAGTAAAGAGATGAGCTTGGGCATGTTATTTGGATATACCGTATTTATTGTGGTAAAACACGCACCTTCACATTAAGAGGGAAGTTTCAGGAAAAAAAAAACGTAAATTTTAAATAAAGCAAAATAAGGGTCAGTGCCCATCTGCAGCTTCACAAGTGCCATGAATGCAGCACCCAATCATTGCCATGAACAGGGCTGGACTGGGACAGAAATTTGGCCCTGGACGTCATCCAGACCGGCCCACTTATGTTTTGAGTGTCCCATCAGCACCCCCTTACATCAGAGTCCCACCACCAGCTCCTTGCATCAGAGTCCCACCACCAGCTCCTTGCATCAGAGTCCCACCACCAGCTCCTTGCATCAGAGTCCCACCACCAGCTCCTTGCATCAGAGTCCCACCACCAGCTCCTTGCATCAGAGTCCCACCACCAGCTCCTTGCATCAGAGTCCCACCACCAGCTCCTTGCATCAGAGTCCCACCACCAGCTCCTTGCATCAGAGTCCCACCACCAGCTCCTTGCATCAGAGTCCCACCACCAGCTCCTTGCATCAGAGTCCCACCACCAGCTCCTTGCATCAGAGTCCCACCACCAGCTCCTTGCATCAGAGTCCCACCACCAGCTCCTTGCATCAGAGTCCCACCACCAGCTCCTTGCATCAGAGTCCCACCACCAGCTCCTTGCATCAGAGTCCCACCACCAGCTCCTTGCATCAGGGTCCCACCACCAGCTCCTTGCATCAGGGTCCCACCACCAGCTCCTTGCATCAGGGTCCCACCACCAGCTCCTTGCATCAGGGTCCCACCACCAGCTCCTTGCATCAGGGTCCCACCACCAGCTCCTTGCATCAGGGTCCCACCACCAGCTCCTTGCATCAGGGTCCCACCACCAGCTCCTTGCATCAGGGTCCCACCACCAGCTCCTTGCATCAGGGTCCCACCACCAGCTCCTTGCATCAGGGTCCCACCACCAGCTCCTTGCATCAGGGTCCCACCACCAGCTCCTTGCATCAGGGTCCCACCACCAGCTCCTTGCATCAGGGTCCCACCACCAGCTCCTTGCATCAGGGTCCCACCACCAGCTCCTTGCATCAGGGTCCCACCACCAGCTCCTTGCATCAGGGTCCCACCACCAGCTCCTTGCATCAGGGTCCCACCACCAGCTCCTTGCATCAGGGTCCCACCACCAGCTCCTTGCATCAGGGTCCCACCACCAGCTCCTTGCATCAGAGTCCCACCACCAGCTCCTTGCATCAGAGTCCCACCACCAGCTCCTTGCATCAGAGTCCCACCACCAGCTCCTTGCATCAGAGTCCCACCACCAGCTCCTTGCATCAGAGTCCCACCACCAGCTCCTTGCATCAGAGTCCCACCACCAGCTCCTTGCATCAGAGTCCCACCACCAGCTCCTTGCATCAGAGTCCCACCACCAGCTCCTTGCATCAGAGTCCCACCACCAGCTCCTTGCATCAGAGTCCCACCACCAGCTCCTTGCATCAGAGTCCCACCACCAGCTCCTTGCATCAGAGTCCCACCACCAGCTCCTTGCATCAGAGTCCCACCACCAGCTCCTTGCATCAGAGTCCCACCACCAGCTCCTTGCATCAGAGTCCCACCACCAGCTCCTTGCATCAGAGTCCCACCACCAGCTCCTTGCATCAGAGTCCCACCACCAGCTCCTTGCATCAGAGTCCCACCACCAGCTCCTTGCATCAGAGTCCCACCACCAGCTCCTTGCATCAGAGTCCCACCACCAGCTCCTTGCATCAGAGTCCCACCACCAGCTCCTTGCATCAGAGTCCCACCACCAGCTCCTTGCATCAGAGTCCCACCACCAGCTCCTTGCATCAGAGTCCCACCACCAGCTCCTTGCATCAGAGTCCCACCACCAGCTCCTTGCATCAGAGTCCCACCACCAGCTCCTTGCATCAGAGTCCCACCACCAGCTCCTTGCATCAGAGTCCCACCACCAGCTCCTTGCATCAGAGTCCCACCACCAGCTCCTTGCATCAGAGTCCCCCTCCCACATGTACTCACGGTTCTAAAGGCAGCCTCTCTTCTTCCTCTCTCCAGTCATGTGATAACAAGCGATAGGGGAGAGAGGAAGGAAAGTCTGCTGAACGTGTCTATCTCCCCCTACAGGCTGGAGGGAGCAGAAAGCCTAATGCTCTCTCCAGCATATCTCGGAGACTGCTCCTCCTGACAGGAGTGAAATCGCGATCACTCACTGTCAGAGAGGAGCGGCTCCAGGACTGCACCAGACCGGCCCACTGAGCCATCGGCCCACCGGGAATCTCCCGGTAGTCCCGATGGCCAGTACATGCCTGGCCATGAATGCAGCCCGACTGATGCCCATCTGCAGCCTTGGAGGAGACAGGGAGGGGGGCATGACGAGCGCCAAAAAGATTACATACAGGTAACACTCTTGCTTTCTTGGCTGCCTCTTTAATAGAAAATCCCGCCTCCTTTGATGGACAGAACAGTGGTCCAGAGTGTTAGATATATTAGTAGATATAAATACACTAAAACTGAAGCCAAACTTGAGCGCACTATTCATAAGCAGCAAGTCTCAGTTCACACTGGGGTGACCTGTCCAGTGACTTAGCTGCCTGAAAAGTCGGATTCCATGCAGTGCAATGGAACCATTCTAATAGGGGTGATCAAGTCACTCCGACAAAAAAAAAAAAAAAAAAAAAAAAAAAAGGGTTACTGCACTACTTTGGGGTGACTTTGGAGCAGCTACCATTGACTTCTATTAAAGAAGTCCTTACAAAGCTGCACTGAGGTTACACTTTGCGGGATGGCTTCAGAGTCAGACGACTTTGAAGCCACCCCTGCGTGAACTTTTAGGCCCCTTTCACACTGGGGCGGTGCGGGCGTCAGCAGTAAAGCTGCAGCGGCGGTATAGCCACGCTGCCCCATTGATTTCAATGGGTAGGAGCAGTGAATACACCGCTCCTTCACCACGCCAAAGATGCGGCTAGCAGGACTTTTTTTTTGCCGTCCTGCCAGCGCACCGCTCCAGTGTGAAAGGAGCCGCTTTTTTCAGGCGCTACACAGGCGCTATTTTTAGTGCTGTAGTGCCTAACAAAACGCCTCAGTGTGAAAGGGGCCTTAGGATAAAAGGTTTTACATAAATAAATAAAAGCTGATCACAATAGAAACAGGGTTGGTGCAAGGATTTTTGACACCCTAGATAAAACCTCATGTCCCCCGACTCCACCCCTTTGCCCTGCCCATGTATACCCCACATTTTTAATGAAGCGCCCATCAACTGCAGCCCACCAGCACCCATCAAAATGTTTGCTTGCTTCCATCCATTCAGGAATAGGGACACAGTCCTCTGCCACTGATGCACCTCTGACACTATGTGCAAAAGAAAACGGCGGCTGCCTGATGATGCCGAGGCTTGCTGCAGAGAAGAGAGTAGGAACACCAGTGGCCGCCTAGTTTGCCTAGTGGTAGCACAGCCCTGATTGGAAGCACAGAGGTAAATGGTTTGTCCCATCTCTGTAGCCGATACAATCTGCTTGATCTTGTAAAAGACAACAGACTTGCTGGCTGGATCACCAGATAAATCTAGAAGTCTCTAAAAAAAAGAAACCAACATAACCATCACATCTAAGGCCTCATGCACACAGATGTTTTTATAGCCGCTTTTTTGCAGCTTAAAAACACCTGTCCATGTTAGTCTATGGCTTCATGCCCACCTAGGCGTTTTTGAGCTGCAAATGGCATAGGCGTTTTTAAGCTGTAAAAAAAAAAACCAAGACCAGTGAGTTCCCTTGGCGCGAAGCTAGAGCTGTAAACGCAAATCGCGGAAAAAATGCAAAAACGCGCACAAACGCGTAACATTTTCTTTGTTTTCTGAGTGCTATAGCCAAGAGATGTGTTTCTTTAACCACTTGCCGACCGCCGCACGACGATATACGTCGGCAGAATGGCACGGGCAGGCATATGGGCGTATATATAAGTCCCTGCCTTCCCGCGGGTGGGGGGCCCCGATCGGGCCCCCCCGGTGCCTGCGGCGGTCGGTATTCGTTCGGGAGCGATCCGGGATGAGGGGGCGGCCATTCATTCATGGCCACCCCCTCGCGATCGCTCCCGACGAATAGAAATGCTCCGTGACATCACTTCCTCTCCTGTAATGTAAACACAGGAGAGGAAGTGATGTAATCTCTCCTCCGTGTTGGTATTTTTCGTTCCGGCACCGAGGAGTGAGGATCGGTGAGTTGCACCAACACACCACACGTACAGTAGAACATGCCAGGCACACTCACACCCCCCCTTTACCCCCCGATCACCCCCCCCCCCCCCCCCAATTACCCCTGCCCCCCCCCCAGTCACTGACACCAATTGCATTTTTATTTTTTTATTTTTATTTTTTGCATTGGTGTCATTTGGGACTGTAATAACTGTTAGGGCAGTTAGGGTTAGCCCCCTTTAGTTCTAATGTGCCCCCCTAACCCCCCCAATAAAGGTTTAACCCCGTGATCACCCCCCGTCGCCAGTGTCACTAAGGCTGGGTTCACATTGCAGCGGTTTATGAGAACGAATGTGATTCGCACCGCACTGCAGTGCAAATCACATCCGATCTCTGTGCGATTGGAGTTCAGCCATACAGATAGTATGGCTGAATTCGCGCCGCACCCGCCGCAAATTCGCACGGGACCCTTTTTTTGGCCCGCAGCAGAATCGGATCGCATGGGTGTTCACACCATGCGATCCGAGTTTGCAGATCGCACTGCAATATGCGAACTGATCTGGGGGTGTCATTAACATTTCACTGACACTCCCAGCAGTTCGCATAGGGCAGTGTGAACTGCCGCCGGGAGGCATGCGATGCGGGAACCCGCCGCGGATTTGTGGCGTTCCTGCATCGCTCCAGTGTGAACCCAGCCTAATAAGCGATCATTTTTCTGATCGCTGTATTAGTGTCACAGGTGACGCTAGTTAGGCAGGTAGGTATTTAGGTTCGCCCCAACTTTTTATAGCGCCAGGGACCCCCATATACTACCGCATAAATCCCCCTGATTGCCCCCTAGTTAACCCTTTCACCAGTGATCACCATATAACTGTTACAGGTGACGCTGGTTGGTTAGTTATTTTTTTATAGTTTCAGGGCACCCGCCATTTATTACCTAGTCTCACTAGTGTACCCCTAAATTTAGGGGTGTCTACTTTCCAAAATGGGGTCATTTGGGGGGCGTTTGTGCCATCTTGGCATTTTATGGCCTTCAAAACTGCAACGCCCTTAGAAAGCCTGAAGGCGATGCTTGGTTTTCGGGGCCCCGTACGCGGCTAGGCTCCCAAAAAGTCCCACATATGTGGTATCCCCATACTCAGGAGAAGCAGCAGAATTTATTTTGGGGTGTCATTTCACATATGCCCATGGCATGCGTGAGCAATATATTATTTAGTGACAACTTTGTGAAAAAAAAATAAAAAAAAATTAAAGTTTGTAATTTTCCCGCAACTTGTGGCAAAATATAAAATAATCCATTGGCTCAACATGCCTCTCAGCAAATAGCTTGGGGTGTCTACTTTCTAAAATGGGGTCATTTGTGGGGGTTTTGTGCCATCTTGGCATTTTATGGCCTTCAAAACTGTAATAGGTAGTGAGGAGTGAAGTCAAATATTTACGCCCTTAGAAAACCTGAAGGCGGTTCTTGGTTTTCGGGGCCCCGTACGCGGCTAGGCTCCCAAAAAATCCCACACATGTGGTATCCCCGTACTCAGGAGAAGCAGCACAATTTATTTTGGGGTGTCATTTCACATATGCCCATAGCATGTGTGAGCAATATATCATTTAGTGACAACTTTGTGTGAAAAAAAAAAAAAAAAAAAAAATTTTTTGTCATTATTCAATCGCTTGAGGCAAAAAAATAAAATATTCAATGGGCTCAACATGCCTCTTATCAATTTCCTTAGGGGGTCTACTTTCCAAAATGGGGTCATTTGGGGGGGGTTTGTACTGCCCTGCCATTTTAGCACCTCAAGAACTGATAGGCAGTCGTAAACTAAAAGCTGCGTAAATTCCAGAAAACGTACCTTAGTTTGTAGATGTGACAACTTTTGCGCAAACCAATAAATATACAGTTATTGACTTTTTTTTTTACCAAAGACATGTGGCTGAATACATTTTGGCCTAAATGTATGACTAAAATTGAGTTTATTGGATTTTTCTAATAACAAAAAGTAGAAAATATCACTTTTTTTCAAAATATGCGGTCTTTTTCCATTTATATCGCAAAAAATAAAAATCGCAGAGGCAATCAAATACCATCAAAAGAAAGCTCTATTTGTGGGAAGAAAAGGACGCAAATTTTGTTTGGGTACAACATTGCATGACCGCGCAATTACCAGTTAAAGCAGTGCAGTGCGAAATTGTAAAAAGACCTCTGGTCATTTACCAGCAAAATGGTCCGGTCTGAAAGTGGTTAAAAACGCCACTTAACGCCAAAAAACACACAAAAACGCCAATGCAAAACGCGGTTTTTACCGCAGATTTTCCAGGCGTCAGAGCTAGCTTTGCAGCCTGTTTTTTAAAACGTCCGTGTGCATGAGCACGAAGAATCGGCAAGTTACAATATAATAAATTGTTTTGGGGGATTTCATTCTGATTTAAGAAGATTGTACAACCACATTGTATAGTGTATAGGGAGCATAAAATTAAAAAACAAACATGTAGTAAGCTGTAAGAAAGTTGTAGAACTAACTGATGAGTAATGGAGGAAACCTGGAGTAGAAGGTTGAAGAAGCTGCCAATGACATTGGGGGTGTACCCGCACAGCCCAAGTCTGAAGGGAAGGGGGGGGAGACCCTGGCTCCATCCTGTGAGGAGTACAAAGCAAGGACCCCCCTCTCCTTCCCTGTACAATGGTCTGTGCCGGGTAATGGTGCACTCTGCCCATAGACTCCCATACATGTGCGGCTACTCACAAGCGCCGGGCGCGGGATACAGAAGGCCATGTCCGCAGATCGCACTCCGCCTGACTCCTGTCACTTCTGCGAGTCACCTCTACACTGTGCCGTACACCCCGCCTCCTCCGCTGGCCAATCATTGGCCGCGTACTGACGTGCCCCTAAATATGTATTGGCTGAGAATCATAAGGCGTGCCTTGTAGCTGGAGGAGGTCATCATTGGCTGACAGAAGTGGTAGTCATGGAGAACGTTGGTACAGCGGCCATGTTAGATCCTGGCAATTTTGGTTGCTTTATTTGTACACAGTACACTGATAGAATGTGATACAGAGAAGGCAATGAGGAGAAGCCGGGATCTCCGTGTTATTTTTAATTTAGGTTATAAAATACAAATCTGATTTGTAGTGAATGAAAAAGGACATGGTGTGTACAGAGGCAGGCTGTGTGCAGACTCAATGCCAACATTCTAACTGCAGCTCTCATTAAAGACACTGGTGAGAGAGCGCTGTATGCCACACTTATACGGAATGGAGGCACTTAGGTCTTAGGGGTAGTGATGGACGAACTTCCGACGGGACGTTTCACAAACCGCGAACACAGCCAAAAGTTTGTAAACCGCAAAGTTTGCGGCGGACCCCATTGACTTTAATGGCAGGCGAACCTTAAAAACTTGCAGGTCATATTTTCAGCCACAAAATACTTACTAGATGTGCACACATAGTCCCACCACATGGACACTGACATAACAAAAGTATTAAGTGAATCTGGGCATCGACAACGACAAGCATTCTTTTTTTATCTGTGAAATTTTGACAATTCAGGAGCTCATGAAGGCCATGGAGGAGAGGCAAGGTCAGGGCAGGCTATGAAGGCGGTGCAGTCAGGGCAGCGCAGTCCTGTGCCAGTGTGCCAACCTGTGCTTGTGCCCCTCCCTCTGCCCGGCCCTTAACCCCACCTATGCAGGGCTCCACTGCAGTGGTCCGGAGGTGCCAGTCCAGTGCTGATCCTCAGCCATGGTGCTGGTACTGCCTGCTGATTGACTTCTCCGCTGCTATCTCCCTCACTGACACCAGCACTGAGATAGAACACTGACACCAGCACTGCGATAGAGACTGAGCACTGACACCAGCACCGAGATAGAGAGCACTGACGCCAGCACCAAGATACAGAGCACTGACACCAGCACCGTGATAGAGGGCACTGACCCCAGCACCGAGATAGAGAGCACTGACACCACACCAGCACCGAGATAGAGAGCACTGACACCAGCACCGTGATAGAAAGCACTGACACCAGCACCGAGATAGAGAGCACTGACACCACACCAGCACCGAGATAGAGGGCACTGAGACCACACCAGCACCGTGATAGAGAGTACTGAGACCACACCAGCACTGAGATAGAGAGCACTGACACCACACCAGCACCGAGATAGAGGGCACTGAGACCACACCAGCACTGTGATAGAGAGCACTGACACCAGCACCGTGATAGAGAGCACTGACACCACACCAGCACAGAGATAGGGGGCACTGACACCACACCAGCACTGTGATAGAGAGCACTGAGACCACACCAGCACCGAGATAGAGAGCACTGAGACCACACCAGCACCGAGATAGAGAGCACTGACACCACACCAGCACCGTGATAGAGAACACTGAGACCAGCACCGTGATAGAGAGCACTGAGACCACACCAGCACCGAGATAGAGAGCACTGACACCACACCAGCACCGAGATAGAGAGCACTGACACCACACCAGCACCATGATAGAGAGCACTGACACCAGCACCCTGATAGAGAGCACTGAGACCACACCAGCACCGAGATAGAGGGCACTAACACCACACCAGCACCGTGATAGAGAGCACTGACACCAGCACCATGATAGAGAGCACTGAGACCACACCAGCACCGAGATAGAGGGCACTGACACCACACCAGCACCAAGATAGAGAGCACTGACACCACACCAGCACCATGATAGAGAGCACTGACACCAGCACCGTGATAGAGAGCACTGAGACCACACCAGCACCAAGATAAAGGGCACTGACACCACACCAGCACCGTGATAGAGAGCACTGAGACCACACCAGCACCGAGATAGAGGGCACTGACACCACACCAGCAAAAAGATAGAGAGCACTGACACCACACCAGCACCGTGATAGAGAGCACTGACACCAGCACCATGATAGAGAGCACTGAGACCACACCAGCACCGAGATAGAGAGCACTGACACCACACCAGCACCATGATAGAGAGCACTGACACCAGCACCGTGATAGAGAGCACTGAGACCACCACATTCCCGAGATAGAGGGCACTGACACCACACCAGCACCGTGATAGAGAGCACTGAGACCACACCAGTACCGAGATAGAGGGCACTGACACCACACCAGCACCATCATAGGGAGCACTGACATCACACCAGCACCAAGATAGAGGGCACTGACACCACACCAGCACCGTGATAGAGAGCACTGAGACCACACCGGCACCGAGATAGAGAGCACTGACACCACACCGGCACCGAGATAGAGAGCACTGACACCACACCAGCACCGTGATAGAGAGCACTGACACCAGCACCGTGATAGAGAGCACTGAGACCACACCAGAACCAAGATAGAGAGCACTGATATCACACCAGCACCGTGATAAAAAGCACTGACACCATCACCGTGATAGAGAGCACTGACACCACACCAGCACCGTGATAGAGAGCACTGACACCAGCACCGAGATAGAGAGAGAGCACTGACACCAGAAACTCGCTGCGGGACCCAAAAATATGACACCGCTAGGGATGAGCTTCGCATCGGCTGTTCGCCCGTTCAGCGAATTCCGAACATTATGGGCCGTTCACGCCAAATTCGTGTGGCGCTCACGGCCCACAATGCACTGCGATGGCGCAGTGCATTGCTGGCTCATGATTGGCCAAGCATGCACTGTGACCCCGCATGCTTGGCCAATCACAGCGCCGGCAGCGAGGAGAGCCATGACTGGCCACAGGCAGGGTGCCTGTGGCCAATCATAACTCAGGCTGTGTAGTACACGCCCACACACTATATAAGGCCGCCAGCGCGGCGGCCTTGTGTAGTGTGTTGGCGTCTGAAGCAGTTAGTGGGTGTTCTGTGTACCTTCAACACAGTATACACCGATCGTTATCGGCCGATTTTTCGATCTTGCTCTTCTGTAGTGGTTGTTGTCTGCGTGCCCTGACCGCAGTATACACTGCTATATTCACCTCACCTATATAGCTAGCGATATATCTATCTTTTATAATAGAGCTTGCAGTCAGTGTTAGGAGCTTGTGTGTGCTGTCTGCGTGCTCTGTACCCAGTACACACCGCTATATCCACCTACATAGCTCTTCTCTATTTGAGCCATCTGCAGGAGTTATTGGAAGTTGTGTGTGCCTCCAGCACAGCACGGTATACATCTGTATTTACCCTTTATTGCTGGTGTTCTATAATAAAGGCATCTGCAGGAGTTAGTGGGTGTTGTGTGCCTCCAGCACAATATACACCTGTATCTACCCTTTATTGCTGTTCTCTAATAGAGCCATCTGCAGGGCTTAGTGGGTGTTGTGTGCCTCCAGTACAGTATACCCCTTTATCTACCCTTTATTGCTGGTGTTCTATAATAAAGGCATCTGCAGGAGTTAGTGGGTGTTGTGTGCCTCCAGCACAATATACACTACCCAACTGCTGTTTTACCCAACTCCCTTCAGGCCTTTACCATGTCTGGAAGGCCAGCAAGGAGAGGCAGACAGGCGCGAGCCGATAAAAGAGGGCAAGCAGGCTCTGTGTCTAGAGACACCAGGGCTGGTCGTGGATGCGGTGCATTGTCATCAGCACGTGGCCATGGGACACGCTTGTCCTTCTTTTCGGCAGCTGGACATGTTGAGCCGCAACATGCCAACGACTTGGTAGAGTGGATGACCAAGCCCTCTTCATCCTCCTCATCCTCTCTCACCCAGTCTCAGGGTACTAGCAAAGCAGCTGCCAACGCATCGTCTTCCCTTGTCTCAATGTCATCATCAGTGACTCCTTCCCTAGACCCACCGCGTCCTCCTGAGGAGTCTCCTGAACTCTTTGAGCACAGTGTTGGGTACATGCTTCAGGAGGATGCCCAGTGTTTTGTAGGCTATGATGATGACACTCAGCTAGAGGAAGGCAGTAGCGTGAATGCAGAGAGAGGGGATGCTCAAGAAGGACAGCAATCTGGCAGTCATGTTCCACAAGCTGCAGCATACTGCCAGGTTTGCTACAGCGATGAAGAGGGAGGGGATGATGAGGGCACTGACTCCACGTGGGTGCCTGGTAGGAGAGAGGAGGAGGAGGCACATGTCCAACGAGGCAGGATGCCCTCCGGGGGCCAGCTTAGGGGTAGCACACAGACTGAATCACACCGCAGAGCTCCGCCTGTGCAGGGCGCTGCCTCTGCGCGTTATTCTAAAAGTTCTTTGGTGTGGGCCTTTTTTGAGACGAGTGCATCAGATCGCACCGTTGCTATTTGCAACATATGTCTCAAGCGTATCTCGCGTGGCCAAAACATCAGCCGCTTGGGCATCACATGCTTGACCAGACATATGTTGACCTGCCATGCAGCTCGTTGGCAAGCGTACCTCAAAGACCCACACCAAAGAACAAAGCGGACCTCTCCTTGCTCCTCATCAGCTGGCATCTCCAACCCCACTAGACCTTCAGTCCTCTCTGAAACCTGCTCTGAGAGGAATGAAGGTGTAGAATTAGGTGTGTCACAGCCAAGTGCTTCCGGGCACTCTGCTAGCAGTACGCCCACGTCCGATTATAGCAGGCAAATGTCCCTGCCCCAGCTGCTGGACCGGCGAAAGAAGTTCACTCCCAGCCATCCACATGCCCAGCGGTTGAATGCTAGCTTGGCTAAATTGCTAGCACTTCAACTGCTGCCTTTTCAGTTGTTAGACTCGGCCCCCTTCCGTGAGTTTGTACAATGTGCGGTTCCTCAGTGGCAGGTCCCCAAACGCCACTTTTTCTCATGCAAGGCGATTCCGGCTCTCTGCCGGCATGTGGAAGGCAATGTCCTTGCCTCGCTGGACAGGGCAGTTATCGGTAAGGTGCATATTACCGCTGACTCATGGTCTAGCAGGCATGGACAGGGACGTTACCTGTCTTTCACTGCCCATTGGGTCACTCTTCTGGCAGCTGGGAAGGATGCGGGACAAGGTGCAGTAGTGTTGGAGGTTGTTCCGCCACCACGCCTCCAAAATGCTACTATTGGTTGTGACACACCTCTCTCCTCCACCCCCTCCTCTTCTTCTTCTTCCTCCATGGCCTCTTCCAGTGCTCTGTCCTCAGAACCAGCGGTGCTCCGTAGGCGTTCCAGGGGCTACGCAAGTACGCAGGCAAAACTATGCCATGCCGTGCTTGCGCTGGTTTGTTTGGGGGACAGGAGCCACACTGGGGCGGATGTTTTGTCAGCTCTGCAGGGGCAGGCCGAGAGGTGGTTGACGCCATGCCAGCTTAAGCCAGGAATGGTGGTTTGCGACAATGGCACCAACCTCCTCTCCGCCCTCCGACAGGGACAACTGACCCATGTGCCCTGTGTAGCTCACGTCCTTAACCTGGTGGTGCAGCGGTTCTTGGGCAGATACCCGGGCTTACAGGATGTCCTGAAGCAGGCCAGGAAAGTCTGTGTGCATTTCCGCCGATCATTTAATGCCTGTGCTTGGCTGGCTGAGCTCCAAAAGGAGTTGAACCTGCCCAAGAACTGCCTTATATGTGACATGCCCACAAGGTGGAACTCAACGTTGGCCATGCTGCAGCGGCTGCACACGCAGCAGAGGGCCATCAATGAGTACCTGTGCGACTACGGCACCAGGACAGGGTCAGGGGAGCTCGGTTTTTTCTCACCACGCCAGTGGGGCATGATCAGGGATGCATGCACTGTTCTATCACCGTATGAGGAGGCCACAAGGATGGTGAGCAGTGACAGTGCATGCATCAGTGACACTGTACCTCTTGTCCACCTCTTGGAGCATACGCTGCGTGGAATAATGGACAGGGCACTTGAGGCAGAACAGAGGCAGGAAGAGGAGGACTTCCTTGCCTCTCAAGGCCCCCTTTATCCAGACAGTGTTCCTGCTGTGCCACCCATCACACAGGAAGAGGATGAGGAGGAGGAAGAGGAGGAGGATGATTGTGTCAGCATGGAGTTGGAGGCTGGCACTCAGCATCAGCAGCAGCAGCAGCAGTCTTGTAGGGATGATTTACAGTCCCAAGAAACACGTGGACTTGTACGTGGCTGGGAGGAGGTAGCTGCGGATCATGTTGTCCTTAGTGACCCAGAGGACTCCGGACCGAATGCCTCAGCTAACCTACGCTGCATGGCCTCCCTGATCCTGCAAAGCATGCGGAAGGATCCTTGTATTCTTCGGATCAAGGAGAGGGACCATTACTGGCTGGCCACTCTCCTTGATCCACGGTACAAGGGTAAGGTTGCCGACCTTATCTTGCCATCGCAGAGGGAGCAGAGGATGAGACATCTCCGGGAGGCCTTGCAGAAAGGTCTGTGCAACGCGTTGCTGAGGCATTGGTCAGAAGGAGCGGTGGAGAAGGTGGCCGTCTGACTGATGCTTTCAGACAATTTTTTAGTCCGCAGCCCCAAGGTATGATCGGTTCCAGCAACCATCGCCAGCGTCTGATTTACATGGTGCAGGAATACCTAGGGGCAAGGTCAGACTTGGACACCTTTCCCATCGAAAATCCTCTGGCTTACTGGGTCTTGAGGATGGATCACTGGCCAGAGCTTGCACAGTATGCAATTGAGCTACTGGCCTGTCCGGCATCCAGCGTTCTTTCGGAACGCACCTTCAGTGCTGCTGGTGGCTTTGTTATCGATCACAGGGTGCGCCTGTCCACCGAATCAGTTGATCGACTGACCTTCATCAAGATGAATCAGTCTTGGATCACCCACAGCTACCAAGCACCTGAAGCTGATGTAACCGAATAATTTTTTTTGAAATATCACATCCTTTCAAGACTGCCAATGCTGATGCTGAGTGACTGTCCTGTTATGTTGATTGTCTATCCTCTTCCTCCTCCCCTGATATGTTGGAAGAACATTTATGGTTCTGGGTGATGCCATCAGCCCAATTTTTCTGCCCCTGTTTAACAGGGGCGTTAAATTACAATTTTTGATGCAATGCTTTGCAGCAGGGCTAATTCCTGCAATAAAACTAGAGTATATAGGAGAGGTTGCAGTGTCGTGGCACCAGCACCAGTGCCTAAGGTCCAATTTTTCTGCCCCTGTTTAACAGGGGCGTTTAATTACAATTTTTGATGCAATGCTTTGCAGCAGGGCTAATTCCTGCAATAAAACTAGAGTATATGGGAGAGGTTGCAGTGTGGTGGCACCAGCACCAGTGCCTAAGGCCCAATTTTTCTGCCCCTGTTTAACAGGGGCGTTTAATTACAATTTTTGATGCAATGCTTTGCAGCAGGGCTAATTCCTGCAATAAAACTAGAGTATATGGGAGAGGTTGCAGTGTCGTGGCACCAGCACCAGTGCCTAAGGCCCAATTTTTCTGCCCCTGTTTAACAGGGACGTTTAATTACAATTTTTGATGCAATGCTTTGCAGCAGGGCTAATTCCTGCAATAAAACTAGAGTATATGGGAGAGGTTGCAGTGTGGTGGCACCAGCACCAGTGCCTAAGGTCCAATTTTTCTGCCCCTGTTTAACAGGGGCGTTTAATTACAATTTTTGATGCAATGCTTTGCAGCAGGGCTAATTCCTGCAATAAAACTAGAGTATATGGGAGAGGTTGCAGTGTCGTGGCACCAGCACCAGTGCCTAAGGCCCAATTTTTCTGCCCCTGTTTAACAGGGACGTTTAATTACAATTTTTGATGCAATGCTTTGCAGCAGGGCTAATTCCTGCAATAAAACTAGAGTATATGGGAGAGGTTGCAGTGTCGTGGCACCAGCACCAGTGCCTAAGGCCCAATTTTTCTGCCCCTGTTTAACAGGGACATGTAATTACAATTCTTGATATAATATTTCACAGGAGGGCCCATTCCTGTGCCCACCCAGAGTAACTGTGAGGACTTATAGTGTTGTGGCACCAGCACCACAACCACCAAAGGTCAATTTTTCTACCACTGTTCAACAATGGCATGTAATTACAATTCTTGATATAATCGTTCACAGCAGGGCGCTCCAGCGCCCACCAAGAGTCACTTTGAGGGCTTACAATGTTGTGGCAAAACCAACACCTTGTTCCGCCATTTCTGCAGAGCATATAGGGCAGGCCCCTACTTTCAAACATCCAACTTACAAACATCTCCTACTTGCAAACGGAAGGAGACAACAGCAAGTGAGATGAAAAAAGATGGACGACAAAACAAATTATACAGGGGTGATAACCCTTCCCTATGTTTTCCAAAAAGCTTAAAAATCGTTTTTTTGACTGGAGCTACACTTTAAAAATGTACCAGTTGAAAATTATAAACAGATTCAACTTAACACAACAAACCTACACAGTCCCTGTCTTGTTTGCACTGCCTGTATACTGCTGTTCTGAGTATATAGGGCCTGGGGGCCACACCCATTTCCTTTTTTTACTATGGGTACGGGGTTCCCCTTAATATGCGTACAAGACCCAAAGGGGCTGGTAATGGGCAGGGAGGGCTACCCATGCCATTTTTCTCAATGATTTTCAACCATATTGCAGGAACCAGATATAACATTAAAACCGCAAGCAGTTTTTAATGATGTTTTTTCCGTTTAATGTCATTTTGTGCAGGGACTGTTCTAAACACGGGAAACACGTGGCACTTCACAGGCATACCACAGACACCCCCTAGGCACGATATTTAAAGGAATATTTCACTTTTTTTTTTCATCGTCATTAAAATCAGTGCTCCCACCAAAACGGCCATTTTTAAAAACATTTTAGGCATTGACCCATGTCCCCTGGGGCAGGAGCCAGGTCCCCAAACCCTTTTTAGGACAGTATCTTGCATATTAGCCGTTAAAATTAGCACTTTTAATTTCGAACGTTCGAGTCCCATAGACTTCAATGGGGTTCTAAAGTTCATACGAATTTGGGGTCCGTTCGAAAAAGTTCTGGTGCGAACCGAACCGGGGGGTGTTCGGCTCATCCCTAGACACCGCTCAACCTCTTCAAACAGGAGGGTACGGGCATATAGTACGGTGTGCTTTTTTTGTACAAGGAAGTGAGCCAAAGGTAGAAAAAAGGTCTGTGTGCTCGATTAAATAAATTGTTTATTGAGTTATGCATATACATGGTCTACTGGTCACATGTGTTGAATTCCTCCGAGATCCATGCCTCATTCATTTTTATAAATGTCAGGTAGTCAACACTGTCGTGAGCTAGGCGATTATCGGTCACGATCCCCCCTGCTGCGCTGGACGTCCTTTTGGACAGGACACTGGACGAGGGGCAAGCCAACAGTTCCATTGCAAATTGGGCAAGCTCTGGCCAGAGGTCAAGCCTTGCCCACCCAGTAGTCCAGGGGTTCATCACTCATCAGAGTGTCCACATCGGCCATTAACCCGATGTAGTCGGACATCTGTCGGTCTAGTCGTTCCCTGATGCTGGATCCGGATGACACCTGTTGATGGATCGGCTGAAAGAACGACCCCATATCAGAAGTCACCAACACATCTTCAAACCACCCTCTTCTTGCAGGTGCTGTTGGATTGGTCCCCGCAACTCTTTCTCTGGGAGTGGGAATTCCTCCTCTGCCAGCGCACACAAAAGCAGAATGCAGCAGTTGTCGAAGCAAGGTCTGTAAGTGCTCTATTCTGACAGCCCTCTGTGATGGTGGTAACATTTCCGCCATTTTGTGTTTGTACCGGAGGTCTAAGTACGTTGCCACCCAGTACTGGTCCTTGACCTTTATGCTTTTTATACAGGGGTCCCTGTTAAAACACTGGAGCATGAAGGCCCCCATTTGCACTAAACTGGAAGTGGCTCCTGCTCATCATCCAGGATAATGTCATCCTCCTCTCCCCATCCACGCACAACAACAGGGATCCCAGAAAGGTTTAAAGCATGCTCTTCTTGCTCCTCCTCATCCGCCCCGGCACCATCCTCCTCTGACTCCTCTTCAGACTCCTGTTGTTGACTTGTCTCAGATAGAGTAGCCCCCCCTGGGAATTCATCCAGCATTGCGACTTCCTCATCTTCCTGCTCTTGCTCCTCCACGGCTTGATCAATGACACGACACAATGCACGCTCCATAAAGAAGGCATAAGGTACGATGTCACTGATGGTGCCATGGCTGCGACTGACTAGTTTGGTGATCTCATCAAATGGGCGCATGAGCAGCCACTGGCGTGGTGAAAAAAAACCAAGCTCCCAGAACCTGTTCTGCCGCAGAGTTCGTACAGGTAGTCTAGTTAACTGCACGTTTCTGCTGGAGCAGCCTATCAAGCATATAGAAGGTTGAGTTCCATTGCGTCAGGCAATTGCAAATAAGACTTCTGACCGGCAGATTGTGTCGCAGCTGAATGTCAGGAAGGCGAGCCATGGCTTTTCCTTGCCTGCAAGATGTCCTGGACCCCAGGGTATTTGACAATGAATCGCTGCACGACCAAATTTAAGATTTGTGCCATGCATGGCAGGTGCTTAATTTTGCACTGTGTCAATGCGCTAAGCAGATTGGCACCGTTGTCACACATCGCTTTACCAACTGTCAAATTGAGCGGTGCTAGCCACTGATCTGCCTGTGAACGCAAAGCTGAAAGGAGTGCAGGGCCAGTGTGGCTCTTGGCTTCCAGGCACAACAGATGCAGCACAGCATGGCAACGTCTCACCTGGCATGTCGAATAGGTTCTGGGGAGCTTGGGCGGCGCAGCGGAAGAGACGCTAGCAGCAGAAAAGGAGGAGTCAGCCGAGGAGGAGAGGGAGGAGGATGGAGTAGGAGGAGGAGAAGAAGAGGCAGGCCTGCATGCAATCCGTGGCGGTAAAACCAAATCTACACGGGTGCCACGGTTTACATACTTGACGGCCGCCAGAAGGTTCACCCATTGGGCAGTAAAAGTTATATACCTTCCCTGCCCGTGTTTGCTAGACCACGTGTCTGTGGTCAGATGTATCTTGGCACCGTCAGGAGTCCACTCTGCAACCCCCCTGCCTTGTCCAAGTACCCCCTGCATATTAGCTGTTTTGCTGCATACCTCGCAGCCGTGAGGTAATTATTTAATATAACCAGCACTGGCACGGAGCACCTTTGGAAGGGAGTTGACCTGGCACATTGCACTTTATTTGTGTTTTTGATATTGCATCCAATGTTCCACGATTGGACTGTGTATGGGACACTCTATTGAAATCTGTTAATTTGCTGCTATTGAGTTTCTAATTTTTTTCCCGTTTGGAATTGAACTACTACTTTGTTTTTTTACACCGTTGTTTCCTGTGTCTAGATCACATTTTCTTTTTTCTGTGGTTATAGAGCAGTTTTCTTTCTCTGTGCGTATATCACATACTTCTATTTTATATATTTTTATATATACCAAAATCTTTATTATATGTACCTTTTGGTCTTAATGCACATTATTGTGTACTTTTTGACACTTGAATGATGCACAGGAGCACTTTATATCAATTGTTTATGTAATGCACAGATGCACTTTTTTGATTTTTAAGTGTTGTAGCTTTTAAGCACTATTGCACTTTTTTTGACATTCGTTAATTTATCATTTATTATAAATTTTTATTTATTGTATTAGTTTTGCTGGTATTTGGGAAGTGCAACACAACACCCCCCCCCCTTTTTTTTCTGTATCTTGGCACCGACACTGTGTGCCAGAGATACATTCACTTTCCGCTGAACATGGCCATATAGCTCTGGGATGCCCTTCTGTGAGAAATACTTCCTTCCTGGGACCTTCCATGGTGGTGTTCCAATGGCCACAAATTTTCGAAAGGCCTCCGAGTCCACCAGTTTATATGGCAGTAGTTGGCGGGCTATCAGTTCTGACAAGCCAGCCGTAAACCATTGGGCAAGAGGGTTATCTGGCGTCATAATTTTTTATGCTCGAACATTTGGCCCACGGAAGCCTGCCTTTTTCCAGAAAAACGTGAGGATGGCATGATGGAAGGTGGAGTGGAGGACAATTGTGAGGAGAGAGGAGAAGTAGAAGACGAGGCTGGACGGTGAGAGCCTGGAGTGTGGCTTTGTGGGTTCTGTTGTTCCCACTGGGCTCGGTGATGGCAGCTCATGTGCCTTCTTAAGGCCGGTCATCCCTAGGTGAGTGTTGGGCTTACCGCGACTTATGCGTTGACTGCAAAGGCTGCAGATGGCAACACTATTGTCAGCAGCGGACACGTTATAAAAAAGCCCACACTGCGGAGCCTTGTGCCGGCATCCTGGGAGCGCCAGATGTGACCGTACATGGTTGATGCCTCGCTCCTGATACATTAGCAGTCTGCTTTGTCCCTCCTGTGCAATCTAAGTTCTGCCTGCTTCTCCTCCCTATCTGCTGGTCCATATCTCCCTCTGAACTCCCCTCCTCTTCCTCTCTTGTGGGCACCCACGTGACATCACTAGACACGTCATCATGGACGTCACCTTCCCCACCGATATAATTAGAGATCTCGGAGTAGGCAGCAACACCGGGGACCAACCTCCTCCTTGGACTGATCTGGGTACTGTTGTCGGACTGCTGAGTGGCGGTTGTTGCTACCTTCTCTTCCTGATCCAATGCCAAGAGTGGCTGCGCATCGGAAATGTCTTGATATGGATCGGAAAATAGTTCCTGTGGCTCAAGCGGAAGGTATATGGTGGTGGTGGTGGTGTTGGTGGCAGTGTCTTTGTGGGTGCACACAGCAGAGAGTGAAGAGGGTGCAGATCGAGAGGATGAGGAGGGTGCAGAAGAGTAAGGCTGAGTGAGCCACTCAACCAAGTCTGGTGCGTCCTTTGACGTAATCGCACGCGCCTGCTGCAATTTGCCACTTTGGCTCAAGTCTGTTGCTCCTGCCCTACCCCTACCACCCCTGAGGAAGGGCCTACCTCTTCCTCTGCCTGTCATTTTTTAAATGACCCTGTGACAAAAGTCTCTAGAGAAGTGCAGTATGTATGTGGAAGAAGGTATATAACACCCCGCTTCGATCTTTCGTTTTTGGGGGCCACTGGTCTATCACACCAGTTATAATAATTTTTTTTTATAGCGTTTGTCACTCTTTGTAGTATCGCTGCAGAATTGCTCAGCAGTCACAATGCTGCACAGTGGAAATGCACTATACTATGCTTTCTATATGTGCAAGTATTTTATACGTGTATTACACCACTATATACTGCACACCAAATAGTACACCTATACCAGTCCTTAAAAGGACCTTTGTGGACCTAATAGTAGCTAGCTAGTAGCTAGTGAATTGCAGACTGTCCCGGCTCCAAAAACCAAACTGTCCCTCCCTACACTGAGAAACGACATCTGCAGAATCGGTCAGCAGCACTTCATGCAGTGCACAATAATATGCTTTCTATATTTGAAAGAAAGTATATTATACGTGTACAACCCTATATACTGTACACCTATAAAAGTACCTTTGTGGACCTAGTAGCTAGTGATTTGCAGACTGTCCCTGCTCAGAACACCAAACTGTCCCTCAGTCCCTACACTGA
Organism: Lithobates pipiens; assembly: GCF_037356315.1. NCBI lineage: Eukaryota > Metazoa > Chordata > Amphibia > Anura > Ranidae > Lithobates > Lithobates pipiens. Next base: position 596,109,326 of record NW_027507748.1, on the reverse strand, counting down.
TAAAAGACAGCTGCAGAATCGGGCAGCAATCAGCTCAGCAGCACAGCAGTCAAGTATAATATGCTGTCTATATTTGAAAGAAAGTATATTATACGTGTACAACCCTATATACTGTACACCTATAAAAGGGCCTTTGTGGACCTATTAGCAAGTAATTTGCAGACTGTCCCTGCTCAGAACACCAAACTGTTCCTTAGTCCCTACACTGATAAAAGAGAATCAGGCAGCATAGCAGTCAGCAGTGCACCATACTATACTTTGTATATTTATAAGAAAGTATAATATACGTGTACAACCCTATATACTGTACACCTATACCAGTCCTTAAAAGGACCTAGTAGCTAGTGATTTGCAGACTGTCCCTGCTCAGAACACCAAACTGTCCCTCAGTCCCTACACTGATAAAAGACAGCTGCAGAATCGGGCAGCACTCTGCAGCACAGCAGTCAGCAGTGCACCATAATATACTTTGTATATTTGAAAGAAAGTATATTATACGTGTACAATCCTATATACTGTACACCTATACCAGTCCTTAAAAGGACCTTTGTGGACCTAATAGTAATAGCTAGTTATTAAACTGACTGTCCCTGCTCCACACAGCGTCCTGTCCCTACACTGACAAAAGACAGCTGCAGAATCGGTCAGCAGTGCACTCAGCAATCAGCAGCACAGCAGCAGTGCACCAGAACCCTATATACTGTACACCTATACCAGTCCTTAAAAGGACTTTTGTGGACCTAATAGCTAGCGATTTGTGTCACTACAGTCTGTCCCTGCTCCACACAGCAACCTCTCGCTACACTGACAAAAGACAGAATGTAAAATGGCCGCCAGATCAGGTCTATTTATAAGGTAGGGGGAATGTCCAATTGGCCATGTGCTGAAATGTCTCAAATGGCTGTCCTGTACCCCATGATGGATGTGTCATGGGTCAAAGTTCTTCACAATGTAAACAAGTGTGGCTGCCACAGTGACCAAACGCAAATAAAGGTTTACATGTTTCAGACCATAAGGCCTTAGTCATTACCACCGTGTTAAATATGGTGTTATCGGTCTCACTCTCTTATACTGGTCACTGGAAGTTCAACATGGCACCTCATGGCAAAGAACTTTCTGAGGATCTGAAAAACAGAATTGTTGATCTACATAAAGATGGCCTAGGCTATAAGAAGATTGCCAAGACCCTGAAACTGAGCTGCAGCACAGTGGCCAAGACAATACAGTGGTTTAACAGGACAGGTTCCACTCAGAACAGGCCTCGCCATGGTCGACCAAAGAAGTTTAGTGTAGGGTGCTCAGCATCATATCCAGAGGTTGTTTTTGGGAAATAGACGTATGAGTGCTGCCAGTATTGCTGCAGAGGTTGAAGGGGTGGGGGGTTGGCCTGTCAGTGCTCAGACCATACACTGCACACTGCATCAAATTGGTCTGCATGGCTGATGCCCTAGAAGGAAGCCCTTTCTAAAGATGATGCACAATAAAGCCTGCAAACAGTTTGCTGAAGACAAGCAGACTAAGGACATAGATTACTGGAACCATGTCCTGTGGTCTGACGAGACCAAGATAAACTTATTTGGTTCAGATGGTGTCAAACGAGTATGGTGGCAGCCAGGTGAGGAGTACAAAGACAAGTGTGTCTTGCCTACAGTCAAGCATGGTGGTGGGAGTGTCATGGTCTGGGGCTGCATGAGTGCTGCCAGCACTGGGGAGCTACAATTCATTGAGGGAACCATGAATGCTAACGTGTATGGTGACATACTGAAGCAGAGCATGATTCCCTCCCGTCAGAGACTGGGCCGCAGGGCAGTATTTCATTCAACATAACAACCCCAAACACACCTCCAAGACAACCACTGCCTTGCTAAAGAAGCTGAAGGTAAAGGTGATGGACTGGCCAAGCATGTCTCCAGACCTAAAACCTAATGAGCATCTGTGGGGCATTCTCAAATCATCATGGAGGAGTGGAAGAGGACTCCAGCGGCAACCTGTGAAGCTCTGGTAAACTCCATGCCCAAGAGAGTTAAGGCAGTGCTGGAAAATCATGCTGGCCACACAAAATATTGACTTTGGGCCCAGTTTGGACATTTTCACTTAGGGGTGTACTCACTTTTGTTGCCAGCAGTTTAGACATTAATGGCTGTGTGTTGAGTTATTTTGAGGAGACAGCAAATTTACACTGTTATATAAGCTGTACACTCACTACTTTACATTGTAGCAAAGTGTCATTTCTTCAGTGTTGTCTCGTGAAAAGATAAAATAAAATATTTACAAAAATGTGAGGGGTGTACTCACTTTTGTGAGATACTGTGTGTGTGTATATATATATATATATATATATATATATATATATATATATATATTTGTGCTCATAGGTTTACATACCCTGGCAGAATGTATGATTTCTTGGCCGTTTTTCAGAGAAAACGAATAACACAAAAACTTTTCTTTCACTCATGGTTAGTGTTTGGCTGAAGCCATTTATTATCAATCAACTGTGTTTACTCTTTTTAAATCATAATGACAACAGAAACTACCCAAATGACCCTGATCAAAAGTTTACATACCCCAGTTCCTAATACCATGTATTGCCACCTTTAACATCCATGACAGCTTGTTGTCTTTTGTGGTATTTGTGGATGAGGCTCTTGATCTTCTCAGATGGTAAAGCCGCCCATTCCCCTTGGCAAAAAGCCTCCAGTTCCTGGAAATTCTTGAGCTGTCTTACATGAACTGCACATTTGAGATCTCCCCAGAGTGGCTCAATGATATTGAGGTCAGGAGACTGAGATGGCCACTCCAGAATCTTCACTTTATTTTGCTGTAGCCAATGACAGGCCGACTTGGCCTTGTGTTTTGGATCATTGTCATGTTGGAATGTCTAAGTAATTCCTGGCTGATGAATGCAAATGTTCCTCCAGTATTTTTTGATAACATACTCCATTCATCTTGCCATCAACTTTGACCAAATTTCCTGTGCCTTTGTAGCTCACACATCCCCAAAACATCAGCGATCCACCTCTGTGTTTCATCATAGGCCTTGTTGATTCCACTCCAAAATCACCAGGGTATATAGACTTTTGATCAGGGTCATTTGGGTAGTTTCTGTTGCTATTATGATTTAAAGAGTAAATGCAGTTGGTTGATAATAAATGGCTTCAGCCAAACACTAACCATGAGTGACAGAAATGTTTCTGTGTTATCATTCATATTCTCTGAAAAATGGACAAGAAATCATAAATTCTGCCAGGGTATGTAACCTTATGAGCACAAATATATATATATATATATATATATATTATACACACACACACACACACTATTGCCAAATGTATTGGGATGCCTTTACACACACATGAACTTTAATGACATCCCAGTCTTAGTCCGTAGGGTTTCATATTGAGTTGGCCCACCCTTTGCACCTATAACAGCTTCAACTCTTCTGGGAAGGCCGTCCACAAGGTTTAGGAGTGTGTCTAAAGCCCCATACACACTATCAGATTATCTGCTGAGTTTTTCCTTCAGATTTACCAAAACCATGTAGTAGAAGGGCCTGCCTGATTGCAAACACATTGAAACTCCTAAGGTTTGTCCTCATATTATATGGTTTTGGTAAATCTGAAGGAAAAACTCAGCAGAAAATCTGATAGTGTGTATGGGGCTTAAAGGAATGTTTGACCATTCTTCCAGAAGTGCATTTGTGAGATCAGGCACTGATGTGGATAAGAAGGCCTAGTTCGCAGTCTCTGCTCTAATTCATCCCAAAGATGTTCTGTTGGGTTGAGGTCAGGACTCAGGGGTTGGTTTTCAGGACTCTTAAGGTGTCAGCATACCAAGACATTTTGGACAATTTCATGCTCCCAACTTTGTGGGAACAGTTTGGAGATGGTCCCTTCCTATTCCAACATGACTGTGTACCAGTGCACAAAGCGCGGTCCATAAAGACATGAACTTAGTAAAAGGTGGTGGAATATTAACTTCAAGTGCAAAAATTCACATTATAATAGTAACTAAAACATATAGAATTAAGTGTAACCATCTAAAAAATAAAAATTCCAAAGTGATGTAAACCTCCCAACTAAAAAGTTGCACTTTAAGTTACTTTGTATTACAATTATCTGTAGAGGGGTTTCCACCAACCCTGCTATGTTAAAACAAAACGTATGTCTTATTCACATTTTGATGTGTATTATATGTAAAATCACATATCACTGGAATTATTGCACTTAAGGTTAATGTGTATGGCAAATATCTATAGGAGGGGTCTCCACCATCCCCCTTAAGTTTCATTTGTTTCAACTTATTTTCAGTTTGATGTGTATTATATGTGACGTTACATATCGCAGAGACCGATATTGTGGTAATATTGAAGTTTATTGAGATTTCCATACATAAGAGGATTCCACCATTATTGTTAAGTTATTGACCAGTAAGTTGGTGCTGCACTTTTTTTGGTGGTGTAGAAACACATAACACTGCTTAGAAGCAAGCCTTTGAGGCTGGGTTCACATTATTGCGAATTGGATGCAGGTTCAGCCACAGAGGCAGAACTGCAATCTGCCCATGTAAACAAGGCAGATCGTCATCCTGACATGAATCCTGTGTTCCTGCAAAGCAGGGATATGGATCCATGTACACTCACTACTTTACATTGTAGCAGTGTCATTTCTTCAGTGTTGTCACATAAAAAGCTATAATAAAATATTTTAAAAAAATATGAGGGGTGTACTCACATTTGTGAGATACTGTACATGGAGCCGTCAACTTGGCTGTCTCCATGTGATGCATTGGTAGGGTAGCTGCCAGCAGTATTACTATGTCCACCCAAGGCATTAGGGGTGGATGCTTGCCTGTGTTTGCTGGTAGGAACATTTAGTATGGATTAGTGATACATGTACAACCTTTAATTTTTTTTTATATATTATGATACTAATACTATGTCATTGTAGGCAATCTGTTGTTTGTGTCTTGGTCCTGAGGAAGCCAAATTGTTGGCAAAACGTTGACCATACAGACAGTAGTCCATAAGGCTGCATTCACATCTTAGAGTTTTGAATCGTAGGCAGATTTGCTGCGATTCTGCCTACGATTTCAAAGCACAGAGGTGTGAATGACAAATCGCAGAAAGCACATTTGAGTTGCCATTCATCTGAATGGCACCTATAATCACGGTGTGGTTCTGCCACGATTGGCGCACGATAAATCACAACACAATTTTAGGTACCATTCAAATTCGCATGGCCTCTCAAATATGCTTTCTGCAATTTATCTTTCACATCTCAATGCTTTGAAATCACAGGAAGAATTGCTGCAAATCTGCCCAAAGTTTAAAACGCAGAGATGTGAATGCAGCCTAATACATATTATCGTATGGATTGTATGTCCTTGGATGCACACAACCGATTATATAGACCATTCATGTACCATGTACAGATGTAAAGTGACTCTTTGTTCCCCATCTGTTTGGATACATATATTTTTATGAATTTTAACTTTTATAATAAAGATTATGTGATTTTATTTAATATGTCTGTGTTCTGTTGCTGTTATAACCTGTTATTGTAGGATACTGGAGATTCTTTCTCCAGTGTATACCTAAATTCCTCCATGCTATAGTCATTTTAGGGATGTGGCACCCCTAGAAAACAAAAACAGTCTGTCTGACCCAGGTTCTATCAAGTCTTTGTTTTTATCCTATCACGGAGTATTTGGGGTATTTTGAAAATACATCTTTTAAAATGGCTTTATTAATGACTATTCCATCAACCAAACTACAAGCATTTTGTGCCAAAGGATCCTTTCTATGTTTCTTTCTGAATAGAGTGATCCTTTGTCCAATGCTGCCTTTTTTTCAAAAGTGGCTTTATTCCACACCAAATAGGATGTTGTTCTTCTCGCAATCTCTAATTCTTCATCTGGGCTTTTCCGTTGTCCACCATGTACCCAGGTTTTACCCGCATGTCCCTTATTCAGAGTCTCAGAAAGGATTTTTGTTGTTTGTTATCGGGTGAAGAAAGGCATTCAAAGGGCTACTGTATCTTGTATAGTAAACACCTTGCACAAGGCCCAGAAGTGGTTGTAAACCCTGCTTTGTTATTACCTGCAGGTGAGCCTAAGGCTTAGCTGTAGGTAAAATGAGTATCTCCTATCGTGCACTGTTTAGGAGATATTCACCCTGCATGCAGCCGCTGACATCAACGGCGTATGCGCTCTGAAAGTCCAGCATACCGTACTGGACCTTCAGAGCTTCTTGCCAGAGGGCTCTCAATGCGCGAGAGTGACGTCATCAAGGCGCCAGCCACTCACAGCGCTGGAGCCACAAACCTGGAAGAAACACCGGGAGAACATGTCAGCCCTCAGCGGTGAGCGAATGCCACTGGAAGAGCTTCGCTCCAAGGTAAGTATTTCATACTGTGCTAGTATGCATTGCATACTAACACATTATGCCATTGACATGCAGGTTTTTTTTTTATTTACAACCACTTTAAAGTACAACTAAAGGCAAAACATTTTTATTTTTTTTGAGTTTTGGATAGAGTGGAGAATGATTGGAATGCTCGTCTTTTTATTGCTGTCTGTGCCCCATTAGGGAGATTCACCCTCTCTATTTGTCCTGTTTACACTTATTATTAAAAGTAAAATAAAATCCCAACTTTTGGGTTGTCTCCAGAAAAGTAATAGAGGGAAATCTTCCAATGGGGACACTAATTATGATGACCTTGGAGACCCCAAGGAATTCCCTTACTTTGCAGGGATTTCCTCTCACTTCCTGCTTGGTTATGTGATAGGAAGTGAAGGGAAATTTCCACAATGCGATCTCCAAAATGAAAAAAAAAAAAAAAAAACACCTTTTGCCCATAGTTCTACTGCACACGTGTACAATGCAAATTGAAGCTCTGGTTTCCCTGCAAAGAGAAAAATCAGTTGTTCAGCGTTTCACGTCAGTTTTTGATCAGTATCAGGTCAGGTTTACGTCTGGATTTTATCCTGTTCACAACGTAATGCATCTGCAAATCAGATGCGTTCCTATAGAAGATAATGTGCTTGCAATTTGCACTGCAATGCACAAGTTTTTTGGGCAATGCGGAGTGCGAATGCAATGCACATATGTGAATCAGCTTCATTCAAATGAGCGCATTTTAAAATGTCATGCGAATTGGATGCGGTGTAATCCTATGCATCCAATTCACATAGGTGTGTACCGTTCCTTAAGGTTTTCCAGTCTGCGATTAGATATTTCACTAGAATGGGCACATCCTGGGTAGGTTTCTCTAAGGTATTTACAAAACAACAATCTGCAAGGCACCTAACCTGGTCTTTCTTCCGTCATTGTTCACAACCTCAGATTTTTGGATGAAGCAACATTCAGCAGTCCTTTGTTAATGTTTCTAAAAATATATATTTTTTGGTGCATGGCAGCAATCCCTGTATCTCTTGATTGTGCCAAACAGCCCCAGTTATTTTTAGGCCCCAAAACTCATTGGTTTTTGGTGAAAAATATTAAAGAAACAAGATATCATTTTATTTGTTTCTGATTTAAAGGGGTTGTAAAGGTTTGTTTTTTATTTTCTAAATAGGTTCATTTAGAAGGGAAATCGAAGGAAAAAGGTAAGTGAACCAACAATGCACTAACTTAAAGGAACCTATTTAGAAAATAAAAAACAATGCTTTACAACCCCTTTAAGATAGGGATCATTTACCATAAGGTTTCACTCATAACAGGTTTTCTTTAAAATTAAAGTGGTTCTAAAGCCTTAAAAAGGTAAAACTAGATGGAAAGAGTTTTTTTGGTTCATTTTGGATAGAGTAAGGTTTTTTCCCTACCATCTGTGTCCCATTGGGGAGATTTCCCTTCACTTCTTGTCCCGTAGAAAACAGGAAGTGAGAGGAAATCCCTGCAAATTAAGAGAATTTCTTGGGGACACCAGATCACCAGAACTAGTGTCTCCATTGGAAGATTTCCCCAGTATTACTTTTCTGGGGACAACCCAGAATCTGGGATTTTCTTTAACCTTCACTTTCAATACAAAGTGAGGGGAGACCTCTCCAGTAGACCAAACTTCTAACCCTTCCTCCTATTTAAAACAAGTGGAGTTGGGTTTTAAATTGATGCTGCTTTCTAAGGGACACTCTGCTCGCTTTCCTTATGAGGCATCTAAAAGACCAACTTGTCATCAAGGCACTCAAAATGCACAAATGCTTTCTAAGGTTTGGTTAGACACTGTTAAAGCCTAGAGCAGTGGTTCTGAACTATTACCTTATGTTAACCAAGTAAACTGCATAGCAAGATAGGGCCCATGGCTAGGTGTGAACAAACTAGATAGGGAGGCAGTTTATTTGGAATATGGTTGTTGGTCAGCAAGGGCCTTAAAATGTATCTAAAAATGCGTTGATCTAAAGCCAGCATTTTTGAAATTTATTTTGAGTAGTAAAAAAATTAGAACCCATGTAAGGTTTTTATTGCGTTTTGTGTTTCCACAGTGACCACTGATACTGGGTCAGCAAAGGGAAATCAAAAATTTTGAGTTTTCATCAAAACAGGAATAGAGGGGAAATCTTCCAAAAGGGACACTTGTTTAGATGACAACCAACAGAAGATTTTCTTCATTTTGGAGAGTTTTTTTTTTCTTCTTTTTTTTCCATTTCTTGCTACATCTTTAAAACGGGTCATAGGAAATCTCCCCAATGGGACATAGCAAAAAGTAGCCTGACTGCCCACTGTTCCAGTCCTCCATATTACACATATATACACATTATGCCTATTAATCAAATTCACACAAAGCATATTCTTTGTCATTTAATTATAGCCTCAGTATGAGAAAAGAGGGCCGAAGACCTCAGCAGGTAAAATGAACACGGAGAGCTTCTGAAAATTATGTTTAAAACTATATAAAAATATCAGGTGCAAGTTGTTCATTTATTACATTTAGATATACATTCTAAAGATGACTGTGTTGCCCTTGTTGAACTACGATTATGTACAAACACACACGTATATACACACACACATACATATGTACAATATATATACAGGCACATGCATATATATACACACATATGTGTGAGTATATGTAAGATTAATACACAAAAAAAATATATATCCAGATACATAAAGCATGTATCCAGATATATGTATATACAAAAGCAGAAATATACAATACAGTCTCCTCGTGATGGCAGTTTTTGCTGTCTTTGAACATAAGAAAGTGAGAACAACCCATAAAGAGGGTATGCCTCAGTCCAAGTATGAATATATTCATGGTTACTCCAGTTTTACACATTTTCCTGATTTCCTTTACAGTCCTTCATACCCCCCTGAGAAGTAATAGGTTGTGGCTCTTGTCTGGCCCCATTTTAGGGAGTTGTTAAATTGTAGAAATCCTCTCTAAACAAAACTGTTTATTTTGAATCTGTAAAATTTCTATAACCATCAATGTCACTGTCCAACATCATCCTTTGGCAGGACACTCTAGAACTCTAGAAAAAAAAAACTTGGATAAATCCAGATTATTATTCTGGATTAACTGAACTACAGGCAAATACCAATCCACTTATGTTTTATTTAAAAAAAATAAGTAAATCAATGAATTTTTTAATACTGCTCAAACGTCAATGAACCTTATCTAGCAAAAACATGTGAGAACAGCGTTGTTCTCAGCACTGCAGTTGTTTGATTATTGTTTTCTTGTTGTTTGAAATTGGCAACTGGGATTGAATTGGCTGCTATGGAGAAAATTACAATCAGATCTTGTGAAGTCACTGTTTTTTTTTTTAGCATAACCTGGGGGTTAAAAAAAAAGAAAAACCTCTGCTTTGTTAAATTTACACACTATTCTGATGTAGCCATAGTTGTTGAGGAAATTTTCAAGCAAACAAATACCGAACAGATGTTAAAGCTGACCCCCAAGCAGGCAGAAAATTTTACATTTATATATACATTGAAATAGATCCAGACAGCCTTGTATATGACCTAAGCTAAGGAGTCATCACGCCCTCAACACAACAACCCCACACCCCCAGTCTTCTGGCTACAAAGAGTGAGCAGCACACTGAAGAGGTCATCACTCTGTGCCGGGATTGGCTCCTTCTGCTACCTCCCCCAATATAAATACTGCTGTACAGAGGATTACGGGATGCTAATAACAGGACAAATTCAGATACTTAAGCCACCGGTTGCATTTTAAAATACTGCACATTTAAAGGTTCTTTAATGAATATATGATTACATTCATTTGTGTCTCTTAATATCTGCCTGGGGTACCCGTTTAATGAAGAGATGTTCCCCATCATTGAGAACTCCATTTGTTCACCTTTGCCGTTTTACCAGAAGCCTGAACTGAAATATTTAAGCTGAAATCGCTTATTAAAATGTTAGTTGCCTGGATGTCTTTGGGCTTTAATCTTTCTGAGCCTTATGTTGCATGGAGACCTAAAAAAGGGTCAGTTCACTAAAGCATAATGGATGCTATATTTTACACATTGCTTTGCTATTTTTTGCTATCACAATTTAAGGCAAGGTGACCGTCTTTTTAAACCTCACCACCTCAGGGATTAATTGTCCTGTTGGAGCCGATTTAATAATACCTGGTGTTTATGGGTATAGGAGTGCATGTGACCCCCTCTCATGATGCAGTGATCAGGGCTGAAAATCATCAATTGTGTAATCTCAGAAAAAATCCGACAGACTTTACAAGGGGTTAGGACTGCAGAGCAACTGAGTGGCAGGAGAGTGCTGTGAAGGCCAGAATAAGTGGGTCGGTTTTAAAGAGGCTGCCTAAATTATCAGTCTTTTAAAGTGGTTGTTATTTATTTTTAAGTAACAAACATATCTACACTTACCTGCTCTGTGCAAAAGAATTGCACAGAGCTACCCTGATCCTCCTCTTCTTTGGTTTCTTGCCAGCGCTTCTGGCTCCTTCTCTCTTGCTGGTGCCCCTAATAGGAAACCGATTCCCATGGGGGCAACCGTGCGGGCTCGCTCCTGAGCCCCACTGCTGCGTCCATTGACACAGACAGTAGGACTTGGTCCCGCCCCCCTGTTCCCTCAGCACTGGATTTGACTGACAAGAGTGGGAGCCAATGGCTCCCGCTGATATCGATCTGCCCACAGAGGAGGGACAAAGTTAGGAGAGACTCTCGTGCACAGCGTTGGATCGTGATGGGGTTCACGTATAATGCCCCTTTTCACACATACAGGCTATTTGTCAGTTTTTCAGCCATCTGTTGATGGATGAAAAAACAGACATCAATGCATCTCTATAGAAAAACTGATGTAAATTGTTATTATTATTGTGCATGATTTATATAGCGCCAACAGTTTACGCAGTGCTTTTCAATGTAGAGGGGGGGCAGCATAATTAAACTACAGTAGGAACAGGAGGGCCCTGCTCGTAAAGGTTACATTCTAAAGGGAGGGGGTGGTAGTACAAAATCTAATAGTTGCGGGGAATGATTTGATGGGGTGGCTTGAAGACAGTTGTTAGTGGGTGTGGGATAGGCTTCCCTGAATAAGTGTGTATTCAGGGATCTCCTAAAGGTGGATTATCATCTATTTACATCAACATCTGTTTTTTGGAAAGGATAAAAGCCCTATTTTTCTACCATTAAAAAAATGGATCGGATGAAAAAGGGATGTAATTGGATGAAAAAGGGATGTAATTGGATGAAAAAGGGATGTAAACGGACAAATGGTCAGTTTTTTCATGAAACAATGGCTCTGGGACTCAAGTGGTCAAGGACTCTAGCTGGTGAATGTCAAAAATTGATGTAAAAACAGATGAAAAACTGATGAAACTTTTTTTTTTTTTGGAAAAGTGTGACTGAACTGATGAATCAAATGGTCTGTATGTGTGAAAGGGGCTGTCTGTGACACAGAAGGTTTTTTACCTCAGGCCCCTTTCACACCAGGGTTTGATTGTCTGTTTTTCAGGCAGACCTGATCGGACCACCCATTGTTCTCTATGGGGCATGTCTGCAGACATGTGTCCGCTGTCACCCCATCCGATTCGGTCCACTAAAAACAGACATATGAGAATAAGTTTGCCATCTGTTAAACGGATCGGATCACGATCGGATGGAAACAGACATGCAGTCCCTTTCCATCTCACCGCCCTATAGAGAACAGTGGGCTGTGTCCGTGTCTGCTCAGCATAGCAAAGCGGACACAGACCTGTCATCGTCTGCTTAGCGTGAATCAGCAGAGGGATCCTCCACTGAGCAGGAGGATCCGCTTGGACGGATTCTGCCCCGTCTGAAAGGGGCTTAATGCATAGAATGCTTAAGAGGTTGGAAACCAAAAAACAAAAACTGTAAGAGAAAGGCATAATAAGTTAGAATGCATTTCATACAAGCTCATTATGAAATACTTTCCTTAGAACGAAGCCTCCCACAGAAGCGCCCACACACCGCTGAGACGGCCGACATGTTCCCCGGTGTTTCTTCCAGGTTTGCGGGCTCCGGCACTGTGAGTAGCCGGAGCCGTGATGGCGTCACTCCCACGAATGCGCACGGGAGCTGGCGGTCACGGCACACGGATCTGAAGAAACGGTACGGATGGCCGTTTCTTCAGAGTGCATGCGCCGATGACAATCAGTGGGGTATACAGTAAAAATCTACTAAAAGGGTGCAAGTTTAGGAGATATTTACAGTACCTATAGGTAAGCCTTATTATAGTTAGTTTACTTCCTCTTTAAGGTTAAAAACCTTGAAGCTTTAGAACCACTTTAAAGTTATTGTTTTTTTACACCACAAGCATATCCAGGTGATAATTGTGATGTTCTGTAAATTGCCTAATGAGGACTGTAGAAAAAGTAAAGCGAGGTGGAAAAAAAAACCAAACAATACAGATTCAAGAGAAAAAGCTTTTCATGGCTAAATAATTACTTTGTGGAAAGTCCACACCTTTGTATGAGTAATGAATTTTCTAATGAGAAAATCACCATAATTAACACTATGAATGCAGTTAATAGATCTCATACAGCTTAGTGAACTGGACCAATTAAGTGCCACAGTGCAGGTCACATAATCTCAACCTTTTATACATTACACCTGTCCTCCTAAATAAAAATGAAAAAAATAAGGATAAATTCTCAGTGCACTCAATACATCTTTTTTTCATATTTTGAGCTGAAAAGATGATTCTAAATTTAAAGCCTGAAAAACCTCTGGCTGCTCTCTGACTAAACCAAAAAAAAAAATCCCAATAATGGCAGAGACAGAGGACTGCTTAATAATCTTTTTTGCAGGAAAAATTACTAGCATGGCATGTTAACCAGCACACCAGGTTCCTTCTAATACAGATCTAAAAGTGGACCTATCCTTAAAGTGACATTAAAGGTAATTTTATTTTTTTTAAATAACAAACATATCATACTTGCCTCCACTGTGCAGCTCGTTTTGCACAGAATGGCCCTGATCCTGCTCTTCTGGGGATCCCCCGGCGGCTCTCTCTCTGCAACAGATAACCCCCTAGGAGAAGCAGTCTCCCGGGGGGTTTCCTTTGCAGGAGTGCTCCAGAGTCCAGCATTCGGCGCCCATAGACGCCGAATGCAGGACTCAGCCCTGCCATTCAGCAGTGGCGTCATTGCATTCAATTTACAACAGTGGGAGCCAATGGCTGCGCTGCTATCAAAAAACGGGGGGGAAGCCATACAGGGAATATATTCATTTCTGGCTCATTTATTAATATTGTTAACAGTATCCATTTAGATCTGTTAAGCTTCCACGGGATCTTCAGGTTTCCACAATGCCAGAGAATGTTGACATTTTTCTTGTTGCCATACGGGAAGTGTAGGAATAATGTAATGTTGCATTTATGTTACCATTCAACAGTTTACTATTGATACCTACATCTCCATATGAAACAAAAATTGAGCATTTCCAGTAGGGCACAATGGATACTTCAAAAGAGCCTTATGAAATTGAAACAAAGTAAGTAATGGATACTATTTACAAAATGTATTATTTCACTGTCTTACAGAATCAAATTCATCATAAAAGTGGTGTTACACTTTAAACTAATATGAAATAGTACAGGGGATGAAATACTTACCTTATTATCCATGTGATCTCTGCACAGCAGGTACATCAGCATTCAGATTAGCAGATCGTCCCTTTCAGCAGGGATCACACTGCTAATTGCCTAGGCATTCCAGAGGTTTCTTTAGCCAAACAATATATTTTGTGCCTTCTGCAACTGTGCATACACACATATATATATATTATTCATAATATATATATATATATATATATATATATATATATATATACATATACATACATATACATACACACACACACACACACACAAGGCCGCTGATAGAAATCATGGGGCCCCATACAGCCTACCTGACGGGGCCCCCTTCCGCTCCACCCCTGATCCCTCCTTCAGCCCCACCCCTGGCCCGTCCTGAGACCCGCCTTGAAACTGTCTCTGCAGCACATTACGGCATTGGCGGCACTGTCTCTGCAGGCAGCATGTGCATTATGGGCCATAACGCATGTGCTACCTGCAGACAGTGCCACCCATGCTGCCAATGCCATATTGTGCTGCAGACAGTGCCACCCATGCTGCCAATGCCATAATGTGCTGCAGGCAGTGCCACCCATGATGCCAATGCCATAACGCATGTGCTACCTGCAGACCGTGCCCCCCATTCCACCAATGCTGTAATGTGCTGCAGACAGTGCCACCCATGACACTAATGCCACAACGCATGTGTTGCCTGCCAACAGTGCCACCCATGCCGCCAATGCCATATTGTGCTGCAGACAGTGCCACCCATGCCACCAATGTCATAATGCCATTGGCAGCATGGGTGGCACTGTCTCTGCAGGCAGCACATGCGTTATGGCATTAGCAGCATGGGTGGCACTGTCTGCAGCACTTTACAGCATGGGTGGCACTGTCTGCAGCACTTTACAGCATTGGTGGCATTGTCTGCAGGTAGCACATGCGTTATGGCATTAGCGTCATGGGTGACACTGTCTGCAGTACATTACGGCATTGGCAGCATGGGTGGCACTGTCAGCAGGCAGCACATACGTTATGGCCCATAAAGCATGTGCTACCTGCAGACAGTGCCACCTATGCCGCCAATGCCATAATGTATGGATGCTGGTGCAGTAGATTTTGAATCCCCCACAAGCAAGCACCCACCTGTTAGCCGGGCCCCAGGTGTCACTTCCTCCCTGATCCTGCAGTGCTGCTGCCTGGACTCACTGGAGTATCAGTCTGTGTCACAAACAGTCAGATGCCAGCTGTTTTTTTGTTTTCTTCAGCCAAAGCCGCCGCTCATCTCACCGCTTCTTCTCTCAGCCGAGTGAAGAACAGAGCAGAGCGCCAAGAGTGGAGGGAGAGGGATCACTCCTCGGCACCAGGGAAGGACACACTGGCTAGGACTTGAGCCAGCATGAGGAGCGTGCATGGAAGAGAAGAGACTTTCTTCCGCGCCCGAAATACAAGAAATAGTCCCTCCCTGCCGCCACCTACACAAACACTGCAGGTATTGAGATGTTTGGTCAGGGCTGTGGAAGTTTTTTTTTCTTTTTTCTACACTAGTTAGTTCCCTGTGCAGGTTGTCCAGGCCCCCCTGCTGGCGGGCCCGCTACAACAGGGCCAGTGTACCGGGCCCTGTGTGTGTATATATATATATATATATATATATATATATATATATATATATATATATATATATATATATATATGTGTGTGTGTATGACCAGAGGCTATAGGGTTTAATGACAGGTCCACTTTCTAAACAGTTAGTGTTAGACTTTCAATTTTCTAAAATATTATACTGTATCCTAACCAAGCTTCCTTACATTGATCACACATTTAAAAGCAATATATCAAAAGCATTGTTTATGGGTCAACATGTCCACAAATTAATACAAACCTCTTCAAATTATGATATGCATAAAAGATTCACAAAAGTTGTGCAGGAAGGGACGATAGCATATGTTAAATTAATGCAATACTTAAATGTGAAAGTGCGATTTCTGTGGTAGTATTTTCTTTTTGTAGTTTGATTTTCTTTTTTTTTCACTTAAAGTCTAACAGTAACAGCGATTCATCAGTGCATGAAACTGTGACAACCCCCTCCCCCGGGGCAAAAGTAGTTACTTTACCAAAAAAAAAAAAAATAATAATCTGGGATTCTCTGGTTTGGACAATTCTACTTTACAAGCTCACAAGTTCTTCCAAAACGATTTCCATTAAAACAGCATGCTGGTAAAAGCAAAGAGGACGAGATGCTGTCATGCTGGCAGAATGACATTGGCAACAGATTTCTGTCCTTTCATAGGATAAGGCAGGGGACTGTAATATTTATGCAGTAAAACAAGTCTGGAGTGAGTTCGCTTTTTCGCATAAATATTCTCGGTGACCTGCTCGGAGCGCTCGTCTTATCCGTACCGGTCAGGTAGGTCTCTAGATTATGCCATGTAGATGAAAGTGTTGATATCGGACTCATCTCTTCGGATGTACTTGTGTTCTATGAGCCATTCAATTTGTTCTTTGATCATTTTTTTCTGTGGCAAGAACATGTTTTTCAAAATTTCTACTAGTTCAGTCTGGAGCTGAGCATTGGTAATTTTCTTTCTCATCTTCATAATTTGAATAATGGCCTCCTGGAAAATAAATCAGAGGTTTCTACATAAGGAGAAGCTGATAACAGAGAACAGTGAATGCAGTTATAGACAGTTTCCTTCATTTAAAGATGATCTCCAGACAAACAGCTCAATGCACAGATGAAATACATATACACAAGCCGTTTTATTTGCCAAAGGATTGTATTTTGCCCATCCAGACTGGAGATTTTTACAGCTTGCTATATTGCAAAGCTCTATCTGGCAGGACAGGAGACCTGATTTTTCTCTGCTACAGTTCACTAACACTTGCAGGTTTTGTGTCTCCTCCAAGCCTGTGACTGGACAGTCAAAAGAGAAGCAGCACACTGATGAGTTCACCAGTCACTTTGCTCTCTCCACCTGTCAGCATGCGACTTGTTAGCACATAAGCACTGTAGCACAAATGACTGGCCCTTTGTGTTACTTGTTCATCGCCTAATCTGAGCACTGACTGCTGTACAGTAACTGTAAGAGGCTAATACCAGGTCAAATAAAGGCACTGCACTGCTTGGCTTTCATTAATGAATCCAGACCATTCCTCAGCTGTGAGGATACCTATATCTTTCTGCCATTTTGCTTCATTATTTGCCGTGGCATTCATACAGCTTGTCAAAAGAAGGGTATTCTAGATTTTTGCATTTTGAATTTTTGCCCTCTCCTATTCTGTCCGAGGTTATATGCCAACAGTGGTGGTTTTCTTCTATAGCAAACCTGTCACTGATCTTTGCAAGTTTACTTACTATATGTAATATACTATAATGTGCTACTAGGCAGAATATTTAGGTTGTGGTTACTTGGTTTTTGCATGTTCCAGTTCCCCAAGATATCTTTCCCCATTATTTATATTGTACACTATATAGCACCGGAATTTACATACACACAAGTACAAATGTAGAGGAAGAGGTGTTCAAAAAAAAGAGAATACTATCCTGTACATTTTTTTTTTTTATCTTGGAGGAGTATGATACAGGGCTGTAGTCATAGACCATGGCTTATATGCAGGTTACTAAGGATGCGCTCAGGCATGTTCGCAAACAGCACGTGCAGAGTCCGCCTGTCGGCACTGCACAGCACTAATCACAGGCAGCGACACATTTCACTGTCTCCCTGCTTGTGATTAGCGCTCCGTAATGCCGACTTCCCTGCGGCCTTTGCATGTGCTGTTTGCGAACACGCTTGAGCTCATCCTTACAGGCGTCCTTCAGTAAACTGAATCACCTGAAGGTAGCCTGCATATAACCCTAGCAACCGGACAGCGGGCATCAGCCCGTGTGTCCTTTCCTCCATCACGGTGGCAGCGCGTTTCTTTCCCTCCTCCTAGGCATCCAATAGGATCGCCTGTTCTTTCAGCCAATTGGGTGACAGGTCTCAAGACCTGCTTCCAGACTGGCCAGGAGGAGGATCAGTGTTACCATAGGGAATGTTTATTCGCTATCATAACACACCTGGGTGGGATCCGTTCATGTTCTCTGCGCCCCGAGCCCACCCTATTTTGAAGCCTAGTAGAGCTTCTGGCTTTAATCACGTGCTTCAAAACCCCTCCCCCCCCCATCGGAATCCATGAAAGGGGCCAGAAGCATGGATTGGGGGGGCGGCAACCGTGGGCCCTTAACCACTTTAGGACCCGCCCGCTGACGTTTTACATCGCTATTTTGAAGAGGAATATTGTTATGGCAGCAGCTAGCTGCCATAACCCCGGTATCCTCTTCTTCAGCAGGCAGTCTGCTTTCAGATAAAAGTGGTCTCTGCGGCGCGAGATCACTTGTATCAGTGGCGGGAGAGGACACCCCTTCCCGCTGCTCTCCAGTGTCCTCCGCCGCTTACCGGAGCCATCGGTAGCGGCGGAGGTGATCGGGTCCCTGTGTCCGGCATGGAGATGAGTGAGGGGAAGGTGGCCGCCACCCTTCTCCATAACATTTCAGGGCGGAAGCAAAGTCAAAACGTCATTTCCGCCCATAGTACTTAAAGGGACATTTTAGAAAAAAAAAAAAAAAAACATTTTTCCAAATGACATTTAATTAAATATTTTTTTTAATTGCATTTTAGTATTAATATGAGATCTGAGGACTTTTGACCCCAGATCTCATTTTTAAGAGGCCCTTTCATGCTTTCTTTTCTATAAAAAGGGATGTTTACATTCCTCGTAACAGGAATAAAAGTGACACAATTTTATTTTATTTTTTTTTAAAGAACAATGTACCGTATATACTCGAGTATAGGCCGACCCGAATATAAGCCGAGGCCCCCAATTTACCCCCAAAAAAACTGGCAAACTTATTGACTCGTGTATAAGCCGAGGGTGAGACATGCCTGTCCATCCCTGTGTGTGTGTCCGTCCATCCCTGTGTGTCCGTCCATCCCTGTGTGTCCGTCCATCCCTGTGTGTCCGTCCATCCATCCCTGTGTGTGTGTGTGTCCATCCATCCATCCATCCCTGTGTGTGTGTGTCTCCATCCATCCATCCATCCATCCCTGTGTGTGTGTGTCTCCATCCATCCATCCATCCCTGTGTGTGTGTGTATCCATCCATCGTGCCTTGCCTCCTTGCCTCCGTGCCTTGCCGCCGTGCCTTGCCTCCGTCCCGTCCCGTCCCGTCCCTTGCCTTGCCTTGCCTCCGTCCCGTGCCCTCTTCGTCGGCGCCTCGGCGGCCATTGTAAAATTCAAAAGCTGCGCCGCCGCCTTCGCCTGTGATAGGCGGAACACTGAATTTCCCAGCAGCCTGTGTTCCGCCTATCACGTACATCGTATCATCCTCGTCCGTAGTACGAGGATGATACGATGTCCGTGATAGGCGGAACACAGGCTGCTGGGAAATTCAGTGTTCCGCCTATCACAGGCGAAGGCGGAGCCGGAGGCGCGGCTTTTGAATTATAGAATGGCCGCTGTCTGTCTGCTCGACACGCTGATCGAGCGGGCAGACAGCGATGACTCGAGTATAAGCCGAGGGGGGCACTTTCAGCCTCAAAAAAGAGGCTGAAAATCTCAGCTTATACTCGAGTATATACGGTAAAAAGAAATAAGAAAAGTAAAAAAATTTTTACACGCGTCCTGTCCCGTAGAGCTCACGTGTAGAAGCGAACGCATACATAAGTAGCGCCCTCATATGAAAATGGTGTTCAAACCACACATGTGAGGTACCGCCGCGATCGTTAGAGTGAGAGTAATAATTCTCGCCCTAGACCTCCTCTGTAACTCAAAACATGCATGCTGTAGCACTTCTAAAACTGCTGCGCAAATACGGCATGACAAAGTATTGCAACAACCTCCATTTTATATTCTAGGGTGTTAGAAAAAAATATATATAATGTTTGGGGGTTCTAAGTAATTTTCTAGCAAAAAAAATGTTTTTAACTTGTAAACACCAAATCTCAGAAAGAGGCTCAGTCCTTAAGTGGTTAATGGCCCCTGATATAACCCATGGTCTAGGACTACAGTCCTGTGCTGTATGATTAGGATATTTTAAACAATCAATGCTTTGAATTAAGTGCTATACAAGATTATGAAGTGCTGTGGTTACATTAGGTAATCTTTAGACATAATGTAACATACAAAAGTGATCATCTAGAACAATACATCATAAAATGCAGACAATGTCCTGGTACGCACCTGCGTCCTCAGTATTCGGAGCTGTACAATGCCTTCATTTTCTTCTTCCCTCATTCTCTCGGTTGTGAGTTGCAAGCGTCCAATTAAATTGATCTTTCCTCTTTTCTGAACTTTTGCATTTTTTCTTAAAGGGAAGAAAGTGGAAAAAATATTTGCACGCGTTAGGAAGCTTGTAAAATAAAATCTCCACCCTAGATCTCTATAGCATGATTTGTTTGATCAATTTAAAGGGAAACTGCCATGGAAATAAATATTTTTGTGGGAAACCTTACATAAGAGATGCCATTCTACAACTACTGGGCTGCATGCTGACATCAAGGTCTTAGAACTAGCATAAGGTGACTTCATTACTCTTTCTCACGTGTCACAGCACTTGCTTTGCGATTGGTCCAGCACTATCACTATTAGGAGTAGAGGGGAAAATCCCCCAATGGGGACACTAGTACAGGTGACAGTCATCAAATCTAACCCCTTCTCACTTTAACAAATATTAGAAAAGGGTTTTGACTGGAGTTCCACTTTAATCTCATTTTGTTGAGAGCCTGGTTTTAGATATACAGTGGTGTGAAAAAGTGTTTGCCCCCTTCCTCATTTCCTGTTCCTTTGCATGTTTGTCACACTTAAGTGTTTCGGAACATCAAACCAATTTAAACAATAGTCAAGGACAACACAAGTAAACACAAAATGCAATTTGTAAATGAAGGTGTTTATTATTAAAGGTGAAAAAAAATCCAAACCATCATGGCCCTGTGTGAAAAAGTGATTGCCCCCCTTGTTAAAACATACTATAACTGTGGTTGTCCACACCTGAGTTCAATTTCTCTAGCCACACCCAGGCCTGATTATTGCCACACCTGTTCACAATCAAGGCATCACTTAAATAGGAGCTGCTTAACACAGTAAGGTCCACCAGAAGATCCTTAAAAGCTACACATCATGCCGAGACCCAAAGAAATTCAGGAACAATTGAGAAAGAAAGTAATTGAGATCTATCAGTCTGGAAAGGGTTATAAAGCCATTTCCAAAGCTTTGGGAATCCAGCGAACCACAGTGAGAGCCATTATCCACAAATGGCAAAGACATGGAACAGTGGTGAACCTTCCCAGGAGTGGCCGGCCGCCCAAAATTACCCCAAGAGCGCAGCAACGACTCATCCAAGAGGTCACAAAAGACCCCACAACAACGTCCAAGGAACTGCAGGCCTCACTTGCCTCAGTTAAGGTCAGCGTTCATGCCTCCACCATCAGGAAAAGACTGGGCAAAAATGGCCTGCATGGCAGAGCTCCAAGGAGAAAACCACTGCTGAGCAAAAAAAACATCAAAGCTCGTCTCAATTTCTCCACAACACATCTTGATGATCCCCAAGACTTTTGGGACAACATTCTGTGGACTGATGAGACAAAAGTGGAACTCTTTGGAAGGTGTGTGTCCAAGTATATCTGGCGTAGAAGGAACACTGCATTTCATAAAAAGAACATTATACCAACAGTAAAATATGGTGGTGGTAGTGTGATGGTCTGGGGCTGTTTTGCTGCTTCAGGACCTGGAAGACTTGCCGTGATAAAAGGAACTATGATTTCTGCTGTCTACCAAGAGATCCTGAAGGAGAATGTCCGACCATCTGTTCGTGTACTCAAGCTGAAACGAACTTGGGTTCTGCAGCAGGACAATGATCCTAAACACACCAGCAAGTCCACCACTGAATGGCTGAAGAAAAACAAAATGAAGACTTTGGAGTGGCCTAGCCAAAGTCCTGACCTGAATCCTATTGAGATGTTGTGGTATGACCTTAAAAAGGCCGTTCATGCTCGAAAACCCTCTAATGTAACTGAATTAGGACAATTCTGCAAAGATGAGTGGGCCAAAATTCCTCCAGGACGCTGTAAAAGCCTCATTGCACGTTATCGCAAACGCTTGGTTGCAGTTGTTGCTGCTAAGGGTGGCCCAACCAGTTATTAGGTTTAGGGGGCAATCACTTTTTCACACAGGGCCATGATGGTTTGGATTTTTTTTCACCTTTAATAATAAACACCTTCATTTACAAATTGCATTTTGTGTTTACTTGTGTTGTCCTTGACTATTGTTTAAATTGGTTTGATGTTCCGAAACACTTAAGTGTGACAAACATGCAAAGGAACAGGAAATGAGGAAGGGGGCAAACACTTTTTCACACCACTGTATACTAATACAAAAAAACAGGGGGGGACGGGGGGGGGGGGGGGGGGGTAGTACTGCGCTGTCCTTAATATATAAACTAAATCCTGTGGGTATTCACAATGTGTGCAAAAATGGTACATATAGGTGAATAAAACTATTAATCATGAAAATAAATAAATTATTAGTGCTGCACAGTCAGTAGTGCATATGCTTCCCAAATCATAAATCATACCATTAAGTATGAAAGTGCTAGTAGCGCATAGATGAGTAAACGAGTGTTTCAAGGTTGGACACGGAATCAAAAATACAATAATTCTTATGTAGTGAATAAAGCGCTATTCATAGATGAATGGAAAAACAAGTGTCTCAAGGCTGGACACTGAATCAAATGAACATGGAAGTATTGCAGTATTAAAATCTACACAAATCTTCACAGAAATAGTCTATTTGGAAAGGTGCTTGGTGGTCTAGATTAGTGGCTTGATATATTCCTTCACTAGTGTTTGAGAAAGCATATAAATTAAGTGACTTAGCCCCTTCTTCCTGTGTCACCTCTGTGCTCTCAGGCCTCTCACCTTGTATATGCTTTAAATCAGCATATCATCTTCTCTCAAGTGTGGTATATAAATATCAGTTCGCCTCTAAGGGTCCTCTACTTCAGCGATTTCTAGTACTGTGTATCATTGGGGGTACTGGATCTCTATTGGTCCTGCAGGGACGTTTCTTTGCAATAGGCTCCCAAATAAGTGTATAAGAGAAAGAGGAACACTCTCGTAGTGTGATAAGATTTTACTCATCTATGCACTACTAGCACTTTATTCAATATATAAAAGATAAATTATACTGAACGGTAGGATTTATGATTTGGGAAGCATATGCACTACTGTGTAGCACTAATAAATTTGGAGCATATTTATTTTCATGATTAATAGTTTTATTTACATATATGTATAATTTTTGTACACACTTTGAATACCCATAGAATTTACTTTATATATTAAGGACAGAGCAGCACTACCCCTCTTTTTTGTATATTATATTAGCCACGGATAAGTTATTAGCGATAGCCGCTGTTCTGCTTTCTATTCCTTAGGCCGCGTACACACGCGCGGACTGTTTGCCCAACCTTGTTCGTCAAACAGTTTTGGCAAACAGTCCGCTCAAAATTTGCATGAGCGGACTTGCCCACACACGAGCGGACTGTTTCAGCGAACTGTTTGCCAAACAGTTCGCTCAACTTTTGAAATGAACGGACTCGCCCACGTAAGGAGGAGGCAAATCCGCCCATTTCGAGCGCGTGTACAGGTAGGCGGGGCCCGCGAAGGAGACGTCGCGGGCTCCGCCGCCTGGAATGGGCTTAAAGGGGAACCCCAACGCCGAAAAAAATCGGCGTGGGGGTTCCCCCAAAGTCCACACCAGACCCTTGTCCGAGCACGCTACCCGGCCGGCCAGGAAAGGGGGGCGAGCGAGCGCGCCCCCCCTCCTGAGCCGTACCAGGCCGCGTGCCCTCAACATGGGGGGGTGCCTTGGGGAAGGGGGGGCCGCTCGGCCCCCCCACCCCAAAGCACCTTGTCCCCATGTTGATGAGGACAAGGGCCTCTTCCCGACAACCCTGGCCGTTGGTTGTCGGGGTCTGCGGGCGGGGGGCTTATCGGAATCCGGGAGCCCCCTTTAAGAAGGGGGCCCCCGGATACCGGCCCCCACCCTATGTGAATGAGTATGGGGTACAATGTACCCCTACCCATTCACCTGTGAAATAAAGTAAAAAAAAAACACAACACAGGGAAAAAATATTTTATTGCACAGCTCCGGGGATCTTCCGTCTTCGGGGGGTCTTCTCGCCGGACTCCTCCGCTATCTGTGTGTAGCTCTTTTACTAGCGGAGGAGTCCGGCTTTCTTCCTCCCCGCCGCCGGCCTCTTCTCCCGACTTCGGGGGTCTTGTCCCCCTCTTCGGTTCTTCTGCCGGGCCACCGCGCCTTCTTGTAGCTCTTTTGCAGGCGGTGGCCCGGTCTTCTGTCGCCGCTGCCTTCCGCTCTTCTGTCGCCGCCTTCGGTTCTTCTGCCGGGCCACCGCGCCTTCTTGTAGCTCTTTTACAGGCGGTGGCCCGGTCTTCTGTCGCCGCTGTCGTCGTCGCCGCCGCCGCCGCCTTCCGTTCTTGTTCTTCTTCTTGTTCTTCTTCTTCTTCTCCTGGAGATGTTGACACGTCGCTCTCTCCGGCCGGAATGCCAGAGCCGCGCTGTGCGGTCACTTATATAGTGACAATGGGGCGGTGTCACATGGTATATGTCACATGGGTTGGTCACATGGTGACCCTGCCCCCTTACGATGTCATAGTCCCCATGTGACATCAACCCATGTGACCAACCCATGTGACATATACCATGTGACACCGCCCCATTGTCACTATATAAGTGACCGCACAGCGCGGCTCTGGCATTCCGGCCGGAGAGAGCGACGTGTCAACATCTCCAGGAGAAGAAGAAGAAGAACAAGAAGAAGAACAAGAACGGAAGGCGGCGGCGACGACGACAGCGGCGACAGAAGACCGGGCCACCGCCTGTAAAAGAGCTACAAGAAGGCGCGGTGGCCCGGCAGAAGAACCGAAGGCGGCGACAGAAGAACGGAAGGCAGCGGTGACAGAAGACCGGGCCACCGCCTGCAAAAGAGCTACAAGAAGGCGCGGTGGCCCGGCAGAAGAACCGAAGAGGGGGACAAGACCCCCGAAGTCGGGAGAAGAGGCCGGCGGCGGGGAGGAAGAAAGCCGGACTCCTCCGCTAGTAAAAGAGCTACACACAGATAGCGGAGGAGTCCGGCGAGAAGACCCCCGAAGACGGAAGATCCCCGGAGCTGTGCAATAAAATATTTTTTCCCTGTGTTGTGTTTTTTTTTGTACTTTATTTCACAGGTGAATGGGTAGGGGTACATTGTACCCCATACTCATTCACATAGGGTGGGGGGCCGGTATCCGGGGGCCCCCTTCTTAAAGGGGGCTCCCGGATTCCGATAAGCCCCCCGCCCGCAGACCCCGACAACCAACGGCCAGGGTTGTCGGGAAGAGGCCCTTGTCCTCATCAACATGGGGACAAGGTGCTTTGGGGTGGGGGGGCCGCGCGGCCCCCCCTTCCCCAAGGCACCCCCCCATGTTGAGGGCACGCGGCCTGGTACGGCTCAGGAGGGGGGGCGCGCTCGCTCGCCCCCCTTTCCTGGCCGGCCGGGTAGCGTGCTCGGACAAGGGTCTGGTGTGGACTTTGGGGGAACCCCCACGCCGATTTTTTTCGGCGTAGGGGTTCCCCTTTAAGCCCATTCCAGGCGGCGGAGCCCGCGACGTCTCCTTCGCGGGCCCCGCCTACCTGTACACGCGCTCGAAATGGGCGGACTTTCCGAGCCGGAACAGTTTGCTCATTTCGAAAGTAGCCTACACACGGGCGGACTGTTCGCTCAAACACAGTTTCAGCGGACAGTTTTTCGGAATTTCCGAAAGACTTTGTCCGTCCAACTGTCCGCTGAAACTGTCCGCTGAAAGCCCACACACGGGCGGACTGTCCGCCCAAACACTGTTCAGCGGACAAGGTTGGGCGAACAGTCCGCCCGTGTGTACGCGGCCTTACACATATTTATTTAAAGTTGTAGTGCGTGAGTAACACACTATAAACATATACTAATGGCATTTTTTTATAGAGTATATATGTGCAGATTTCTTTCATTGTGTGCCAGCAACTCTTGTGCTATATACATACCAATCAACACAAGCCAAGCTTTTTATCACACTTACATCAAGCTGAACTCCTGGTTAACTGAAAACAAGGTGCCCTCTGTGAAATCTTTAGGAGAATTTACTTGTGGTTCATATGACAGAACTTGCCTCTTCAGTTTTGGGAACGCTACAAGAGACTGAATTAAGTAAAAGAAATTAACACAGTCTCAATGAATATTAACACATAACACAAACTGCCCATCCAGCGCAGCAATAAACCAAAACATAAAAGAATGTGCTTCACTGCTTCCTAGACAATCTGCTCATCTTTGATGGCTCAGTGTATACCCAGTCAAATATAACTAGCATAAGAGATAAAGCAGTTAAGAGCCCACCACATGCAGATAAAACACCCTTTAACTACTTGCTACCCAGGCCAATTCTGACACTTCGCTCCTACATGTAAAAATCATTATTTCTTTGCTAGAAAATTACTCAGAACCCCCAAACATTATATATATCCCCTTTTATCCACTTGATAAAATTTTGTGAGCGTATGCACTAGCAGTTTTACAAATCGGAGCCACAAATACCAGATGGCGAAAAGCCCAGGAGATTTCTACACCCCTGGTAGAATGAGCTCTCACCCTAAAGGGAGGAGCTTTATGTTTCAGAACGTAGGCCTGAATGACCAATTGATGGACCCAATTGGCAATGGAAGCTTTGGAAGCTGCCTGCCTTTTCTTGGGTCCTTTTGGTAAAACAAAAAAGGAGTCTGATCCTCGGATCCCTGCAGATTTAGACAAATAAAACTTGACTGCCCAGACAACGTCCAACGTCCTCTTCTGCCGAACGAGGCTGAGAAAAAAAAAATAAAAAAAGCAAAATAATGTCCTGATTTAAATGAAAGGCCGCCACCACTTTTTGCTAAAAGGATGGAACAGGTCGTAACAGGACCCCATCATGGTGAAGGATCAAGTACGGTTCCCTGCATGAAAATGCCGCTAACTCCGACACCCTTCTAGCCGAGGTGATGGCCATCAGGAAGGCTAGCTTGCTTGCTTGACAGAAAGTCTAATGGAATTTCCTTGATAGGTTCAAATGGTTGTTTCTGTTACACAGACAGCAACAAGTTCAAGTCCCAAGTACACATAGGTGACCTAATGGGGGGAAGCCAGCGAGTTGGTCCCTGCATAAAGGTTCAGACAAGTGAATGGGAGTCTAAAGGCCTTTGGAAGAATACGGATAGGGCCGAAACTTGACCTCCAGTTGTACTGGATTTCCACAGATGACTGTAGAAAAGAGAGACTTCTCCCAATCACGTATGTCCGAGGATGCCATTTTTTGGCTTCACACCAAGCAATATAAGTCTTCAAGAGCTTATGATAAATCTTCCTAGTGACAATTTTTCTAGCATTCACTAGGGTAGACACCACTGGTCCTGAGATGCCACGGCCCTTTAACACCCTGGCTGCAATAGCCATGCCCACAAATTTAGAGACTGTAAACGGGGGGGGGGAATTGAGACCGTAGAAGCATGGAAGCGTCCATGGCCCGTCTATTATTAATCTCACAATCTCCGTGAAGCAGGGCCTTCTGGGCCAGGCTGGTGCCACCAGAATGATTGGAACCCCTCTCTCCGAATCCTGCACAACAAATGTGGAAGGGGAGGGATCAGAGAGAAAGCATAAACCAGAGAGTACTGGCTCCATGGAACTACTAGAGCATCTGCTCCAATTGCCAGAGGATCTCTTGTTCGGGACACAAACTGCTGTAGCTTGTTGTTGACCCTAGATGGCAGTAGGTCGACCTCTGGTCATCCCCAACGTTTGAAAATTTCCTAGAACACCTCTGGCAGATCTGCTGGCGGCTGAGATAATCTGCCTTCCAGTTCTCTACTCCCGGTATATGGACTGCCAATAGAATCGGCACATGTCCCTCTGCCCAGGCTAGTATGTAGTTCACCTCCTTCAGAGCTGAATGAATCCTGGTACCACCTTAGTGGTTTATATAGGCCACTGCAGTGGAATTGTGGGACTAAACCCTGATAGGGCAATCCTGAAGCTCCATAATCTATGACCGTACGGCCAGTTGTACTGCCCATAATTCCAGGACGTTGTTGGGCAGGAGCTGTTCTGTCCTTGACCATTTCCCTTGAGCTGTGAGCCCCTCTAGGGTCACTTCCCAGCCTGGGAGACTGCCATCTGTAGTCAGTACTTTCCAAGTTACCGGGAGGAAGGATCTTCCCCTTCACAGTTTCTGATCCTGGAACCACCAGTTTAGGCTCAAGCGTGCCTGAGGAGATAAGAACATTGGATAATCCAGGGCTTGTCCTCTCCTGTTACAAGCCAACAAGATGTCCTGTTGTAGAGGCCTGTAATGGAACTGGGCATAGGGTACCGCCTCAAAGGAGGATACCATCTTCCCTAGGAGACTCATACAGAGCCGAATGGAGGGTTGTCTGGTGCCCCTTATCTGATGCACCTGATTCTTCCGGGCACAGATCCTTGCGGGTGGCAAGAATACTCTTGCTTGGACCGTAGCTAGGATCAGACCTAAATACTTTAGACCTTGAGCCTGGTTTCAAGGCTGACTTTTTGGTATTTCTGATCCAGCCTAAACTTTGCAAATACTGCACTGTGCATGTTATGCTCTGTTCCAGAGCCTGTAATAAGTGATCTCTGAGCTGGAGTTCGTCCAGATACCCAAGCACGAGGATCTTAAAAGACCCAGTACTGGTGCTAGGACCTTTGTGAAAACCCGGGGAGCTGTAGCAAGCCCAAAGGGTAGAGTCACAAATTGAAAATGATGTTCCTCTACTGCAAATAGCAGGAACCTCTAATGAGGCTGAAAGATAGGTACGTGTAAATATGCATCTTTTATATCGATGGAGGCTAAAAAGTCTTTCATCTGGAGCGAGGCTACAATTGAGCGCACAGACTCCATCCGAAAGGACTGGATTAGTAGATACTGGTTCAGGGATCTTAGGTCCAAAAATGGGCCTTGTAACCCTGTTTGGTTTTTAAACTGTAAGACAGGTTTGCTCTTTCGGATACAGGAACCTGTACAATCACTCCTTGATGCACTAAATGATGTAGTGCCTGAAGCAATAAGTCTCTTTTTGGAGGATCAGAGGGAACGCTGGCTCTTAAAAACCTCCAGCTTGTTACCATGGGATATAATTGAGGCAACCCACTAGTCCTGAATTATCATTCTCCAAGTGTCCACAAAGTACAGTAGCCTTCCCCCCACCCGAAGGAGTGGGGGCGTCCCTTCAAAAAGGAGGGTTTGGTGCTGGGTTTAGAAGAATTTTGGACTCAGGGCTTTTTCTGGCCCTGGCCTTGCGGCTTGCCCCTGATCCTAACGCCCTGTTGGCAGCGGAACTGCCTTGGCGCTGAGACATTTGAGGAAGCAGTCCCTGAAGTTTTAAATGAGGGATGCCTGAACTAACCATTTCGGTCAGTCAGGATCAACAGCCTCTGGGACTCAGAGGCAGACCTCAACTGGGTATCTTTTGTCCAGATTGCTCGGAAGCATACTCATCCGCCAGGCCTCTTGGTGATTGTACAGGCAAGCCGAGAGAAGCACCAAAGGGATGGCGGGGGGGGGGGGGGGGGGGGAAGTCCCCTCGCGCTTCCTGTAAGAATGATCAATTGGATGAACAGCCGATATGATTGTTCTTACGGTACAGGGAACTGTCGGTTCTAAAAGAAGATATCTGAATGATGCCTGTAAGCTGCAGGGTTCATTCAGATATCCCCACTCAAAGTCGACAACGTTATATGGCATTGTTTGGGCGGGAAGTGGTTAGATAATAAAATGTGAATAAATGCACTTACAAAGTAGCAACTTGATCATACCAAACCACTGGTAGATCAACTCCCAGATGTCAGGAGGGGAAGGGGAGAGGAAATAGAGAATATCACACAGTTTGTGCAAACAGTGGCCTGTTGACTCTGTCAGAAGTGCATCTGTGAAGCACACGACCTAGAGTAAGTTCAGGGAGGGGTCTCACTTGGCCACCAGGCAGCCTGAAATCAGGGTCAGTCACTTTCGAGGCAAAACAATGTATATCAGCGAAGTGCTCTCAAGCCTCCTGCGGGCGGCAACCCAACAGTGGGTAAAATAAAAAGTAGACCCTCTGAGAGCACAAGCGAGACCGACCACTAGCTCAAACAGAGTAGAAAAGGACATCTAGCATCTAGCCATGGCAAAATAGAATAAATAAGAAAAGCACCAAAAAAAAAAAAAAAAAGTACTAAAAATATATTCAAAACATATAGGATGCAAAATACCACTGGAGTTTCGAAATAGGTCAACCACATCTGGTTCATGGGCTGATAAAAAAGAAAATGGAGGAAAAAAAAAGTATGAAATCAGGATTGAGGATTCGGCTAGGATTTGAAGACATCTGAACTCATCCACACTAGTAGTATGGATTGATCAAGTTGTTTCTTCACCTTTTATTGATTAAAGGGAGTTTTACCTGCATTAACCAATACACTCCATTTGGCTTTATCTCATAAATTAATCTCTAACAAACAAAACATTTACACATACCCAAAGAGTCCTTCTCAGCTCTGCATCTGGTAATTCTGTTGCTAATTTAAGATTTTCAAAACTAATCTTCTCTTTAGGCCTCTGGTTCCAAGCAAACAAAACTGCCAGCTGAAATGTTGTCACCTCAAGGTCATACTGTCCAACTTCATTCTTAAAGGTTATCTGTAAAGAGAAACAATAGCAGTTTTAAAGATAAAGAAAGGGAGACAATAATTTACGAAATACAGGAGCTGCTTTGATTGACTGCCAACTCCCAGACGTCACTGGCTACATGTACTTGTTTTTAAAAGATGATAAATGGCGACTTACATATTTCTCATTATAAAAATATATACTGAAATGTGGACAAAACACAAAATAAACATACATATATAGTGTCAGCCCTGCCTATCTGCAGAAAATGTATAAAGAAAAATGGAAACACGATACAACTGGGACCACTAGAGTAGAACTGCATGTGTGCAGTATGTAGAATGCCTGTGGACAGGTTTCTTTAACAGCAGAATTCTAGATACAATATATACATTTTTTTCCCCAGTACATCTTGTAGATGAACTTTTTTTTTTTTTTTTTTAATATGACTTATAGTGGATCCAGTAGGCCATATCATATCATATGTAAAACTTTGAGGTATTCATTACCTCCTTAGATATCACATTACTACACCTAAAAATGCCTTCATCGATTGTTCTCTATAACGAGAACACTATCTTTATTTAGGCATTACCACAGGTCAGCATCTATATCATTGACTAAGATGTTGGCTCAGATGACACACTCATCATGGCGGAGGAATGCTCACCTGCTGCTGCCTCTCACCCTGTGACTTGCTAATAGATTACCGTATATACTTGAGTATAAGCCGAGTTTTTCAGCCCATTTTTTATTGGCTGAAAAACCCCTCCTCGGCTTAAACTCGAGTGAGCCGTACCTTTCATTACTAAAACAGCGTGTGTCTCCAGCTGTGTTATGCAGTCTGTTCGGCCGCCTATTGTAACAAGGCCCCACCGCCTCCTGGTCTGTGCTAAAGGAACACTGATATAATGTTGGGAAACTGTAATCGGGTCCAAAAATTTGGACCCGATTCGCACCTGAATCAGTGAACAGGCTGCAGCATGTGTGAACCTAGCATAAAATTATTATGTATCAGCATATTGTCACATGTTAGGAATTTATTCATGCACACTGGGAAAAGAAGGAACCGAAGGGCCAGATTGTATATTCATTTGATAATAGGATTGATGTAACTATTTCAGCCTACTCTATAAAATGCTGCCAATTATTAGTACTACACTGTATAATATAAACGCAACAGCACAATATAGTTGACAACACTATACCCTGAAAACCGGTATTAATGTTCATTAAAGATGAACTTCAGGAAAAACTGATTCTTAAAGGTTAGGTTGCCACCTCCTCACTGTAAGAAACATAAGCCCCTGCTGCATTTTGCAGAAGATCACAGCTCAGATTCTATTTGGGGTGAACTTCTACTGACAATTTGAGCATGTCCAGCAGCCTTCCAGATGTAATGTAGTAATCATTAAAGGTAACCACACTGACCCAATCTAACTTTGAAAATCAACTGTACCTGCCATTCAGCTTAAACACTGTGCTGATTAGGTCATGTGTGAGTAATGACAAGTGTGTTCACCTTTAAAGGATAAAGGATAATTTCACTTTTACAAAAAAATAATAAATGCATTTGTTATTTTTTTGTAATGGACCTGTAAAAGCATTGCACCCACAATCAGCAAATTGTGGATGTAATGCCACAGTCCTGCAGAATGTCTGCAGGACACAAGCACGCAGTTACACTGTGACTGAAGGTTTAAAGAGGAGCTCCAGCCCCCCCCCCCCCCCCCCCCCCCAGCAAAAAATCTGC
The DNA here is from genome assembly GCF_037356315.1 of Lithobates pipiens. Classification (NCBI taxonomy): domain Eukaryota; kingdom Metazoa; phylum Chordata; class Amphibia; order Anura; family Ranidae; genus Lithobates; species Lithobates pipiens. Next base: position 596,076,794 of record NW_027507748.1, on the reverse strand, counting down.
AGCTACAAATACTGTAGAAGCCCAAGGATCCAGCAACGTCGGCATCCCAGCAAATTTTTCAATCGGCTCTTGGGTGCTACCACCGCCATTCCTAGTAAGGGTTCCCTACTGCGCATGCGTGAAGAAAACAAGCGGAGCTTCTCCTTTTAGGTAGAGCTCCACTTAAACGAACTACCACAGTGCCTTGTAGTTTTCCCATTCACAGAAGACTGTTGTTGTATGATGCAGCTAGGTGGGTGGAGCCCCACACGCCCACATTTTTTTCAGGTTGTGACAGTTAGCGGGATGAGATAAGATCCCCTGCTAGCTGCCAGAATAGGGGGGGCCTGTGCACCTATAACATGTTAAAACCTGAATATCGGTGTAACATGTAACAAAGGGTGTATCAACGGTCTTTACCATGAAATGTATACTGTCTCTGTGTAGAATACTTTAAAACACAGCTACAAATACTTGCAGACTCTGGCGAGCCAGTCCTACGGAAATACTACTCACAATGCCATTAGACATTAAATGATGCCAGTGCAGTTTTCTTCCACTGTGATTCTTTTTGTAGAACTCTTCCACTTCAGGGATGAGGTCTTCCAGTTCAGTGGGGAGAGAAACAAAGACCTTTTCAGAGCTCCTTGACCATGCACCCGCATTTAAAATCTTAATGTTCACAGAATCAGCTGCCATAACAAAACAGAACAATAAAAGAAAATTAGACCATAGAAACAAACAAACAAAAAAAATATGAAAAAATCCCATCTTCCATCAAATCGTAATAGAGATATAGGATCTACCTATTCATTGTACAAGTTCATTCTCATCCTTGCTGCTCTACATGGTAAGACAGTGACTTTGAAAAAGCACACAGGTTAGGAGTCCTGACCAGCCCATAATGGAAGCTCCAATATTTCTATCCTGACAGGATCCCAGCCTCAGCAATGTTGTATATGGCAGCTTGTGGAAGTGCTGGTTTCACGAAGGGCCTTTGTTCAAAAAGCATGTCAGACACAGGTCAGCAGCTTCTTATTGACTACACTGGAGAAGTGTAGATGACAGTGCAGAGGCTGCGTTTGACCTGCTTTATATTTCTTTGGATGCAGCAGGGAAAGCAGGTCAAATGCAGCCTTGTGTTTCGCATTCAAATACATCCATCCGAGTATTGCTGTGTTTGAGCAGAAAAGGCTGCGTTTGACATGAACGCCCGTTTACACAAATACTTGACACTCAGATGGGTTGTGACCTCACACTATCCCCACTAGAGAAAAACTGCATAACAGGACTAGCATCTTTATGGGAGTGGTTGAATTCCTTGCGATTTCAGGTTAATAAATGGAATCTCCTGAAAGGGCCAAGATCTTTCTACAAATTCTCTGATAAGCCAAGTCATATGCAGGCCAGAGTCATCCAGGGTTCACAGCAGAAAACCTATATTCCTCACATAACATACTCATCTGCTGTTAAACTCAGTACATCACAACAGATAAACAAAATAATTGTGTTGCACTATCAAACAAAGTGCTAATACATTAATACTACAACCCATAAGCATAAAGATATTGCCTAAAAATCTTCCTGTAAAAATGAATCAGAATGCCGATTTATTTACTGTACTTGTTTGATTTTATCTGCCTTGTGTGAGTAGTATTCTTTTTTATTAAACTGTTGAAGTTTTATACTACTAAGCTATGAGTTCCTTCCTTATCTCTATATTCCCCTGAGCTTCTTCTGCGGAGTGTTTTGGGAACCCTTAAGAGTTCTGAAGTATACCATCCATCCATCCATCCCAGAAGGGATCTCTCCTGAAAAGTGCAGCCAGGCCTCCATATCTGAGGTTTTAACTGTCTGTAAGCAGTTTGAGAGTTGGGTGTGCACCCGGGTGTGGGGTGGCATATGGTTACATAAGAAGATGGGGCGACATACACATTTACTTCAAGAAATCTCTTGCACTGTTCACTTTTTATTTGGACTGATTTTGCACCGTGCACTTTATTGAATTATTATCTTTGGACACTTTTTTCATGAATTGATTTTCACATGATGATTTTTATGCACTATCCCTATGCTTATGGGTTGTAGTATTAATGTATTAGCACTTTGATAGCGCAACACAATCATTTCGTTTATTGTTTTTATCTGTATGTGGGAGTTTAGTGGGTGCTGCTGTCACAATCTTGGTTGTTGTCAATTGGTTTCGTATGACTAGTAGTTTTTTTGACACTAAGCGCAATCAATACTTCTTTTCTTATTTTTGTTATACACATCACAAAAGATGGCACAAGAATTTCAGTCCTACTATCATAAACTTTACAATCTATTGGAGCAATCCCTGGCATTAACTCATAAGCAGACTTTCTTTTACGTATTTCTTGCAGATTCGGGCCTCCCAAAGCTGATGTCTGAAGTTGAAGAGACCATAGAGGCTTTGCTCTCTGCGGACGAATTACACCTGGCTATTAATTTATGCCAATCTGGCTCAAGTCACAGGGACCAAATGGCCACTCAGTATCATACTATAAAGCATTTAAAGACCTTCCCGGGCCCTTTATTCAGGTTTTCAAGCCACTTAGTGATGGCATGAAATCCCCAATGGATTCCCTTCAAGCGCCCATCACTGCACTTTCCCAAGGATGGCAATGATTTGACTCCGTGTGGCAGCTACAGACCGATTTGCTTTGCTCATCGCGGACCTTTAAATTCTTCTCCAATATTCTCACTAACCGGCTCCTTTCTCATCTTTTTCACACTGACCAAGTAGAGTTTATCCCTCAACGTGAAGCATGAGATAACACTACTTCTTGGGATTAAAATGTTTAAAACTCAGCTATAAGAATGTTTTCAAATTCTAAAATATATAAAAGGCCATTTATTGTCATTCCCACGAGAATATCTTGAAATTCTTCTTTGCTTTGTATCATTCGTACTTCAATATGTCTACTTTTTATTTCTGGTATCACATAATTTGTCTTATATTCTGTACATGTAATTTATTTTAACATAAAATAAAATTTTTGAACGAGGAGATAACACTACTACAGTGATTCATCTTACTCTTCTGGACAGATCGAGGTCTTCCCTATTGATGTTTCTCTCCACAGATGCGGAAAAAGCATTTTGCCATGCTGACTGGCAATTCCTAAGGTCTATGCTCTCCTATATAGGTCTGGGTACCCACATGTTAGCCTGGATCTCTGCCCTCTATTGCACCCACAAGCAGCAGTTCGGCTTAATAAAATATGGTCTGACTTTTTTGGCCTGTCTAAGACAGGGGGACCGGCTATCCTCCTTAATTTTTGTCCTGACTTTAGAGCCTTTGTTATGCGCCATCAGAATGAATAGGAATATTACTGGCCCTATTAGTAAATCTTCACCTCCCCAATCTATCTTTGGCTAGATAAAATGAATATTAGGACCACGGAAAGCCTTAACAGAGAAAAAAAGTGTAGTGCCACCCCTTGGATGGCTTTTACGTGCTCTTCTGCGAACCTGGAGCTGTTATACCCTACAGACGTAGAGGTGACTTAAATTATCTGGATATTAGACCCTTGCTTGTCCTTCAAGATTGGACTGGGAAGTGTTTCTACGAGCCCATGGCAAAGTGAGCATTATCGAATTAGAATAGCCTGTGTTCTCTAGTTCTCCCCCCCCCCCCCTTCCAAGCCCCTTTCCTTCTTTGCATCCCCATCAATTCTTGTCCCTCGATTTCTTTCTTATTCTAGTTCTATCCTCAACATGAAGAAAATGTGGAAAGTAGTATCATATGAACACTGGTAACCTATGGGTGCAGGAGTTCTCTTTCTTTTTCTTGAGACATTTCCCCTACAATTTGCCATAGCAATTGTCTATCTACATGTTAATTAAAAAGTTCTTCCTGTTATGTAAACAACTTGGATAGATCTCTCAGGTGCGCCTTAGATACTCTGCTCTATGATCAGGATTGTATGCCTTGGTCTTTCACTAATTAAAGAATGAAAAAAAAAAAAACAGGACTGCTATGGTTTTTAAAAGGACGCTCCTGAGATGCTTTTCCATAATTGCAGTATGCAGTAAAATGCAGTATAGCCTTGAGGCTCCCATAGCGCCCTACTTCACAACATTTTGTGACTATTACACTATAAACACAGAACTTAAAGATTGCTATTCTTTAAATTACTTTATATCATACCTGGAAGTGCTAATTTATTATTTTTATGCATTTCTTTGAAAGCTTGATTTAAATCTTCAGATACTTTAATGTCTTGGAACATCCGAGCCAGTTTATTTACATAGTCAGCAGGCATTCCGACTTCCTTTAAAATACAAAAAAGTCACATCAAAGTGGTGCCATAAACCCCAATTAAGCATGTAGTTACCAATTCATTTTCAGCAGCCAGGAAACACAAGCTTGCACTGCAGCAACAGAAAAGTCGTATAAAAAATAAAAAGGGTTTTTATTTTTATTTTTGGTGTTCTGGCTATATAGAAGCATATCATAGGGCTTTATTGAGACATTACGCGGCCCTTAGCACACATAAAGGAAGACATCTTTTATATCACGTGTCTGTATAACTATAGGAGGTAGCAAGTTGTAATATTTATATTTAAGGACTACTTTTAATCTGTGCAGTTTATCAAACAAGAGAAAGGTTTACGTTTCCTTATATCTCATTAATTTCCCCTGCCCCTTTTCCCTACAGTTCTTTAACTAAATTTACGAACAAATGTCCAGAAGTGGTCAGGGGAGGGAAATAATATAAGATAGTTGTATCAAAATGTGTAAAAGCTGAGGCAAAAGCTGGGGGCACTTTAAGACCTGCCTATCACTGCAATTATTGTGCCAGTACTAACAAACTCTCCCTGCTCTTCTACATGATGCAATGGAGGGATTATTCTCTCCGGTACAAAAAGCATACACTGTCTTCAGTATTAAACATAATTAAGGGAGGGAGGGGGAGAGAGAGAGAGAGGGGGGGGGAGAGAGAGAGAGAGAGGGAGAGAGGGGGAGAGAGAGAGAGAGAGAGGGAGAGAGGGGGGGGGAGAGAGGGGGGGAGGGGGAGAGAGAGGGGGGGAGGGGGAGAGAGAGGGGGGGAGAGGGAGGGGGAGAGGGAGGGGGGGGGAGAGAGAGGGGGAGAGGGAGGGGGGGAGAGAGAGAGAGGGGGGGGGGAGAGAGAGAGAGGGGGGAGAGAGAGAGAGAGAGAGAGAGAGAGGGGGGAGAGAGAGAGAATCTTATGCTCCATATTAGAAGTAGGAGCGCACACATATGCAGGCTTCTAGTCTTGACACGGCACTGCCACTGGTCTACACCTGTGCCACCTGTGACTTCTGACACCCTGCTGTCACTGGCAGTTGCTGGTCTACAATAACAATCAGGAACATGGTTCATGTGATCACATGAGGCTGGTTTACAAACAAACCTGTCAAAATTCAGCTTTCACTGTGCAATATAAAAAAAGGTTTTCACAACATTGGAGAAACTTACTGGCATGTTGGTATTCATGGATATCTAACATGATTTATATAAAAACTACAACTATACAAGAGAGAAATAATATATTAAGGACATCTTTTTTACCCTGAGCCATTCCACCATGTTTTCTTCAATCTCACTGTCTGCGGAGATGTCCAGAATCAGACGTCTTGTGAGGTGAGCCTTGTGATATCTCATGAACACGTCTTTATTCTGAACATATTTAAGCACCAGCAGCTGTGAACAACAGAAAAGAATGGACTACATGACAAGAAGCCGACCTCATTTAAAAAAAGCTGAATGATCCAATTTCTTTAAGTTGACCGTCTGTCTTTCATGTTCATTAAACACTGCTTCCAAAAATAAAAGAAAGCAACAAACATAAAGCTAAACAAAAAGACTAGTCTTGAGGAGACCTGAAACAGTATAATCATCTACTGCCTAAAGCCGGCCATACACTAGAAGATTTTAGAACCGTGATTCTCAACCAGGGTTCCGTGGAACCCTAGGGTTTCTCCAGAGGTTGCTAGGGGTTCCATCAGCATTGAGCAATTTCTGCCTCTCAGATAAGTTCCCACCGATACCATTGATCTTTTTAGCTATCTGTAAGGAGGTAATTCTTCCCAATGACCACAAGTGTAAGGACCATTCTTCCCACTGACCATCACACTAATGTATCATGAATTGTAGATCTCTACTAATTTGCAGGTGTTCCCTAAGACTGGAGAACTATTTCAAGGGTTCCTCTGTGTTGAAAAGGTTTAGAAAGGCTGTTTAAGAACAAATGTTTATACCAGGGATATGCAATTAGCGGACCTCCAGCTGTTGCAGAACTACAATTCCCATGAGGCATAGCAAGACTCTTAGAGCCACAAGCATGACAGCTAGAGGCAGAGGCATGATGGGACTTGTAGTTTAGCAACAGCTGGAGGTCCGCTAATTGCATATCAATGGTTTATACATTAGTGTGATTTTCTAATTGTTAATGAGGTCAAATCGCTGTTCCTTTTCTACCACAATGACAAGAAAATTCGAAGGAGCAGGATGGAAAATGTTTCTTGAAAAAACAAAATTCTAACAACGTATGTAGTTTTCTCTCAGTAAAGTCCATTCATTCAAAAACTGAATGTTAAAAGCAAGCTAATTTTTAAGTACTTTCAAATGACATTCGTCTAGTCATGGAAAGTAATGAGAATTTTTATACAAATGTTCCTACAAACACTCCTTCGAAAATCTACTAATGTATGGCCAGCTTTTGTCTTTATATGTTCCCTGTGCCCATTGGAATATATTCAAGATCAGATTAAGCCCACTAACTGCCACCCCTCATTCAACTGTGAAATGCTAGAATCTTAGTGGGTCATAGAGGCTTTGCCATAAATTAGCCTTCAGGCTCTTTCACACAAGCTTTCCAATAAAGTCCACCTGTCTGCATTTCAGGGGGACTTGATCGTAAGCTCTATGGCCAGGCTGATGTAAACCGACTTGTCCGTTTACACCCACCTACCTACAAATTCAGTCCAGGTCCAGGAAAAAAAATAATAATACGAGAAAGCATTGCATCCTATTCTGTTTTTCTGGACCTAAACGTGATGGATCAGAGGTAGCATGATGTAAATTGACACAAGTTCATTTATATACGGCAGCCAAAGGACTATCACAGGTCCACCCGTGTCTGCCGGACACAAACTGAACTGGCACAGATGTAAAGGAGAAACTGACATCCAACACGTTCAGTTCCAATTAGGAAGGGGATCTGCTTACATATCTCCTGTTGAACAGAGCAGAGCAGCTCCGTGTGAAAGCACTCTAATGCCGTGTACACACGACTGGACTTTCCGACAGACTAGGTCCAACAGTCTTCCCAACGGACTTTTCAGTGGAGTTCCGACAGACTTTCCGAACGGACTTGGCCACACACAATCACACCAAAGTCCGACGGATTCAAACGTGATGACATATGACCGGACTAGAATAAGGAAGTTCATAGCCAGTAGCCAATAGCTGCCCTAGCTTCGGTTTTCGTCCATCAGACTAGCATACAAACTGATTTTTTGACCGGATTCGAGTCGTCGGAAAGATTTGAAACATATTCTAAACCTAAAATCCGTCAGATTTTGACAGCAAAGGTCTGATGAAGCCCACACACGGTCGAATTGTCCGACGGATTTGTTCCGGTGGACCTTGGCTGTCGAAAAGTCCGGCCGTGTGTACACAGCATTAGAGTGAACCTGTCAGATACACCAAAGAGTACATAATGAAAATAAAATACTCCCTGCACACCTGGGAAAAAATGTGCATCCCATGCCATGCTTGAATACAAGTCTTCATCTGCAATTAAAGTAAATCTAAAGGAAAAACTTTTTTTCTTTTATTGATAGAGCTGGTTAAATCTGGTTAAATCTCAATAGATTATATTTGATTTTTGTATCCAACTTGGGATATTTCATTTCACTTTAACACAGCAGAGTATGTAGAGAAATCTATTTTATACAGTTGAAATCTGAACAACTGTCCCACCGAAAGATTTCTCCTCTATTCTTGCTGTGGGGACAACTCAAAAATTTGGATTTTCCACCACTTACATTCCCAGTGATACTGAAAAAAAAAAGAAAGGTTTCTGCTGAACTGGTTGAATTTTTGATCTGTCTATGGTCACCTTTTAATCCCCAACTATTAAAACAAAAATAGTTTTGGGTTTAGAAAAACATTGCCTAGGCCTGTAATCCAGGGTCTTTCCTAATCTCACAGTAATTGATCTGATTACAAACACGGGTACAAGCGAGCATCACAACTTGCCTACACTTAACAGTATTGTTAATACGTTAAGTTAATACGCTCTGTCAGGCCTGACTGGCACACTGTAGATCAGATATCCGTGTCAACTAAATAGAATTTGACAGGATTAGAACTTGTGTCTGCACTGCTGTGATACTGGCTAGGATTCCCACTATGGAAAACAACTGCATACTTGCTTGTGGTCTCCCTGGGGTTTCCTAGTGTGTTTGTGTTGTGAAAACACACGATAGGCGTTTTTTTTTTTGAGAGCCAGGACAGATGTGCATAACCTGCAAGCTCTATTAAAGTGGTTGTAAAGGCACAAAGTTTTTTTTACCTTCATGCATATGCATGAAGGTAAAAAAAAAAAAAACCTCTGTGTGCAGCAGCCCCCCTAATACTTACCCAGGCCCTCTCTCAATCCAGTGAGGTCTATGAGCACCTTGCCTATCCGGGGACTCGCACTCCTGATTGGCTATTGGCAACAGCGGGAGCCAATAGCTCCCAGTGCTGTCAATCACAGCCAGTGGGCCAATTAAGAGACAGAGGGGGCAGGGCCAAACCGAGTCTCCAAGTGTGAATGGACACATAGAGCAGCGGCTTGGCTCGGATGCCCCCATAGCATTGCTTGCTGTGGGGGCACCCGACAGGAGGGAGGAGCCAGGAATGCCCACGTGGAACCTGAGAAGAGGAGGATCTGGGCTGCTCTGTGCAAAACCACTGCACAGAGCGGGTAGAATAACATGTTTATTATTTTAACGAAAAAAATAAATAAAGCTTTACAATCACTTTTATCACAAAAGTTGTCAAAATGTTATTATATTAGTGCATAAAAATAAACACATACCACTTCCTTCAGCTTTGCTTCAATTTCTTCGGAAGTAAGCTTTTTACTGAGAGGTGTTTTTCTTAACAACATATCACAGTAATTAGCAAGTAACTCCGGGCACTTTGACTCAGGCTGTGTTTTTAATCCCACCCTAAAACAATAAATGCCCATAAAAATCAGTATTATTCAAACTTGTAAGTTACCTAAACAACACTTTAGCATGACAATGCAAATAAAGTTTGCACTATGATATCAATGTTACATGGTTGGTGGAAAATCGATCTGAATAATCTATTTGCTGGGATTCTACAACTATGTAGTATTTATGTCTGTGAATCAAAAATTATCATAAAACAAAGCATGTAGTTAAGGCTAAACTCTGACCAGATTATAAATATCACATGGGTGCTCCCCTTCTCATAGAGTAAGGGCCAATTTACACCACTGTGTTGTGTGTGCATTGTTGCAATGTTGTGCCATTCATTTTAAATATCTATCACACCTCCACACTGCAGGCAGCACACAGTAATGCACTATTACATTGTATGCACTTTGCATAAAAAATGCAGCAGGTATGATTGTTGATCTATTGTGGTGTGTTCATTTGAATGGGTTTTCCTAATGCAATGTGCATTTATTGCACCCCACCAGTCACCCTGGCCTGACTGGACCCTAATGCTCCTTCAGTCTTTGGGGGTATAAAAGAGTCCTCAACATCCTCATGAGATTATTTTACACATGACCAGAGCCGCAGCTTTGTGGGTCTGATCGTGAATACTGGAACCATGGCATGTCCCTAGACTAAACGAACATTAGGTCCTTTCTAAACAAGAGGGGAGCACTCAAAGGCTGTTTTTATAAATAGACCCGTACTCGGCTTTTGAGCCAGGTCACACCATAGAAATTCAGTCCTGAATGCTTTTCTGCATGTGCGTATTTCGTGCGTCTTTTTTACCCTCTTTTATTCTTCACCTTAAATAAGGACATATGTGTTTCAGTGTGTTTTGGTGCGCTTAGGTGGGTTTTTGATGCATTTTACCACGCATGCTCTACTTTTTTTTTCTGGAACTGACTGCACTGGTGCGAATTATGCCATTGAAAACCATATTACCTACTATCAATGCGGGTTTTTTTTCTGCATCAAAAACACACTGGACTGCACTTGGTGTGAACTGGCCCTAAAAGTTACCCAACTATCTTTGCTTATTGACCTTTACAAGGAATTTTTTTCTTAACCACTTCCATACCGACCCAATTCTAGCATTCCTCTTCTACATATAAAAATCATAATTTTTTTGCTAACAAATTACTCAGCACCCCCAAACATTATGGGTCAGTGATGACATTATATATATATATATATATATATTTTGCAGAGACCCCAGGGAATAAAATTCAGGTTTTTGCATTTTTTTATGCCAAAATTAACACTGCTTATAGTTTATAACACAGATCTCTCCATAAAGATGACCTGTCATGTTCTATTCCCATTACAAGGGATGTTTACATTCCTTGTAATAGGAATAAAAGTGATCAAAAAGAAAAAAAAATTAAAGGGAAAGTGTAAGAGATAATAAAAATAAAATAAACAAATACCGTATTTGTCGTAATTGGCAGCAATTTTCGATTTAGTTTTAGTCTTAGGACTAAAATGGCATTTTAGTTTTAGTCTCATTTTAGTCTTCTGTGAGTGTTTTCGTTTTAGTCGTATTTAGTAGGACATTTCAGTCGACTAAAATCGAATGGGTTTAGTTACATTGTAATGCATTATCTAAGCATTTCTCTACAATTTCCAAACTCCTTATATACTCCTGGAGTGAAAAATCGTGACAGAGATTTCATCGTTCTATAAGGTCTTTAATGTAAACTAAGTTTCATACAAGAATATTGCTTTTTTGACAGACATGTAACGTTAAAATAAATCAATAAAAATAAAAACTGTTTGCGTGATGATGCCACCATGCAGTGCACATTTACATTAACTTTTCTGCTTTAAGAAAATATATATGGAGGGGGGGGGGGGGGGGTGGGTTTATGTAATCTTCAGGCCTAAATTTATTTTTTTTTAAGCATGGGTGCAAAAAACAGCTCTGGCAGCAAATGGGTGAACCCTGCACAGATCAGACAGAGTGCTGCTCTTCCGTAGTAGACAAGCTGTGAAGCATATTGACAAGGAGCAGATCTCCTTCAGGGGGCCTTGATATATCAGTATGAAGTGTGAGTGTATGGCAGCGTGTGAGAGGGTTAACTACACAGCCAAGCCTCCCACCATCCTAATAGAACATCCCACTTCAGGCTGCACATAACAGACATCAAATTGATAGTAGTCTAACCTTTCTGCGGACAGCCTCCTATCTAAAAATGTCGGGCTCCATCCAGCGGAAGCAGGAGCTCCATGGAAACTGGAGGTTCTAAGTGTAAATGTCCCTCCTTCACATTTTCGTTTAGCTTTCGCTTGCTAAGGAAAACGGAATTTATTTCTGTCATAGTTTTCGTCAGAGGATGAAAATGTGATATACTTTTAGTTTTCATCACTTCAAAAATGCCTCTGATGAAAACGTTTTTTGTTGACAAACTTATCACTTCTTATAAAAGTATAAGTGCTGGAAAGCCTGAGATGAAAAAAAAAAAAGAAGCTATCTCCGGCTTTCCAGCAAAAAAAATTTAAAAAATCTGCCGGTGACAGACAGGACACCATGACGTCGCTTCCAGCCTCCGAGGCTCTATGATTGATTCATTCTCTGTCTCCCCGATTGCACAGACGAGTTGGGAGAAGCACCAGAGGGTGGCAGAAGGGGGGTGGGGGGGGGGTGTGAGTCCCATCCCATCATCTGTAAAAGCAATCTAGCGGATATGATCACATTTACTTTGCAGGGAATTGCCGGCTGAAAGAAAAAGATATTTGAATGATGCCTGCAGCTGCAGGTATCATTCATATATCTCCACTCAGATAGCTCCGGGATGTCATATGTTGGCCTATGGGCGGGAAGTGTTTAAGGTCAGGTAAATCAGAAATATTGCAAATTATTATTTTGTTATTTCTTTTTGACCAACAAGTGGAGCTTTAGGTACTTTTCACATAAATACCCTTATTTACTCCCACTGATAAAAAAAATATGTTTATAGAACTCAGTAGTTACACAAACAAAACATTACAGTCACTCATCCTCCATCAGAGGGCTCATTCTGAGGTTTAAGTGGCAGCCAGTCTGCCTGAAAGGACAATGCCTGTAATATATTTCTAGCTGACTCATGGTGCGCAGGAAATCCTCCATCATATATGAAATGTTAAAAGTAAATGTTATATATGTATATACAGTACCGTGCAAACACTTTAGACGCTTGTTGTAAAGTGAGGATGCTTAAAAAAAAAGGGAAAAAAAGAATAAAATGAATAATTTGTATTATTTCAAAATCTAGGAGCATAAATTGAAAAAGAAAAATCAAGATAATTTTAAACATCTCCACCCTTTGCCTTTAAAACAGCCTCAATTCTTCCAGGTACACTCGCACATAGCATTTTATAGGAATTTGGCAGGTTAAAAAACAAAACACAGTTCTTCTGCTGATTTAGACTATCTCAGTTGCTTCTGTCTTTTCATGTACTACCAGAAAGACTCAATGTTAAGATCTGTTCTCTATGTCTGAGGCTGCTGCAGAAAGAAATGGGTCCTCCCTAGTATTGTATGGTGGATTTGATTTAGTTTTTTTTTTTCTATTTAAGTACTTTGTAGGTTGTTTATTGATAAATAAAAAGTACTAATTTTCTTATTTTTAAAAGCATCCTTTCTTTACAGCTATTACTATACTATATAAAAGATATAAGACAGCAGTTTAAAAACTATTGAACCTAAAAAATACATACAAAAACAGAAACGATAAAAAAATACAACAGTCCGAAATTACAGACTTATCTAAAGATGAAAAGGGTAGTGAGGGGCAACTAATAAGCAAGAAAGAGCATTACGCTTGTGTCTCCCCATCAACAATAAGAAAAAAGTACTTTACCCTTTTTGCTTTAGTGGTAGCTCCAGTTTAAATATTGTTGCATCATTCACCACAGCCTTGTATGCCTAGAGGATAATAACAGGGACAATGAAAATGTTTATTTCCTTTCTAAAGGATACAAAAGTCACAAATGTAAAGATAGAAACTCAAAAATCACTTGGAAAAATTTTGTACGTAACCAATGCTGCCTAAATGTGAAAATATCCTGCACTAAAAAGGTAATTAAACCCATCCCTGTCATTCCCAAAATCAAATGTTGTTATACACGGGTCTGGCTACCATGCGGCTGTCACAGCATGCTTTGTGAAATAAAAAAAGAAACCAAGAAGTATTGAGGTTTTTTTTTTTAAGCATTGTGTAGCTGTCTTAAAGTGTTACTAAACCCACAACTGTAAAATCGGTCTGTATATGCAGTAAAGCATGCTGGTTATATTCACTGCGTAACCTAAGGGGTTAATCCTCCGCATTGTGAAAAAAGGATGTTTGAACCTGGCTTCTGTGATACTCCCCTCCTTCCACTGTCCCCTGATAATACAGAGTCTATGGAGTCAGGCTGAACAAGCTCAGTTTGGTGTGTATTGCTAGAGAGGTTTTTTTACTTTTCTTGGGAGGGTAAATGTGATCAGCTCAGGGCCATCCAGCACTGTCCAGACAGAGGGTCATGGGTTCTGCATCCTCATTGGATGGTCAGAAAACTCCTCCTCCAAGCTTTAACCAGTGCTTGGTTGGACACTCATAGAATTCACAAGACTGCTCTAACTGCTGATGGGAAAAGGTACTACTAAAATTATTATGCTTACTAAAATAATTGCATTTCTATGTTCTGTGTACTGGGTTTAGTAACACTTTAAGGCTATCTCACAGGGTGATTAAAAACTATTCAGGCCAAAGTTTTAGTTATGCGAGTATACTTAAAGCAGCCTTGTCATTAAGTCAAAATGGTTTAATGGACAGTAGTGATGTGGAAATCAGAAGAAGAAACCACTGAGTGGTGTAGGGGACTTGGGAGATCAACACACTCGGAAGGGTTGGTTGTGTCATACAAGGCACCTGCTTGATTGGTCACTCTTACAAGTGAAAGATCAACAGGGCTGTGTATGTGTACAGGCAACAACAGACACCTAGAGCCACAGTGCTGATTCAGCACTGCTTATTCATAATAGTTAAAACGATCACACCACTGAGCGCTGCAGGGCTGTGCATGTGTAAGAGCAGCCCCTGCTAGAGAGATAGGGGGCAGGAACACTGATGGCCATACCTCCCCCCAATGAAATGCCTATAATTTAGGTTTCAAATGGGGATGACGCTACAGCCAGCATTAAAAGGTGCGTTTAGGGGACAATTGGGTCACCGATCAGAACTGGACAAAGTGCTAAAGTTAAAATAAATAACATTTTCATGAGAGTTCGTCCTAAGGGTAAACCTCTCCAGAAATGGATATGCAAGCTTACATTGCTGGCCTTCTGAACAAAATGGCTGCTTTTGGCTTTTCTGAGGCACTGATCTGAACAAATCATGCAACCAGTGGAGGTCAAAACCACTGATTAACACATTATGTTCTAGGTAAGTAACAAAAAGAGTTCTGAGTTTCAACAATCAGCATGATAGTAATTCAACTGACATTTTTAGAAGGTGATCAGCAAGGGTAGCTTAACATTTCTTCAGACTTCCAAAAATGCAATGGCACTTTGATAGCCTGCAGAATCAAATACACAACTAAATGAATGACAATGTACAACCATGTTTTCTACTTACATTTTTTTTTTTTAAGTAAGCAGCTACAAATACCATAGGTGCTGACTTTTATTAACTGTCCAGGGATGTCGGCACCCCGAGCCGATTCATCAATCGGCTGCAGGTGCAGGCATTGTATTTGCTTCCACACTGAGGCGCTATAGAGCCTGTAAAGAGCCTCTCCTCTCACTCCTTTCACACTGGAGCGCTGAAAGGACGGTAAAAAAAAGTCCTGCAAGCCACTGCTTTTAACCCTTTTCCGGACGCTAGCGGGGGTTAAAAGTGCCCCACTAGTGGCCAAAAACCTCTGCAAAAACAACGGTAAAGCGCAGCTAAATACGGTGGCGATTTACCGCCGACGCCCCCCAACGCCCCCGTGTGAAAGTAGTCAGAGGGATTGTAATGGAAACTGGCAGTGAAGCCTTCAGGCTTCACAGCCAGTTTCCTATTGTGTATGCGCAATTCATGGTCCCGCTGTTTTCTCGTACCTGTGTGTGTCCCAGAAGGCAGAGGGGGGGGGGGGGGTTGGGGGAGAAGGAGCCGGAAATGTCATAGATCCGCTTTAACTTTTTTCTTTTTTTTTTTTTTTGTAATTTAGCAATACCCTCTATGAATACATGGAGAAGAATAGATAAATGAGATATAGCAGACTAAAATTTAGGCCTACCTTGTCTCGAGCAGTAAGAAACCTTGGATCATCCTGAAAAGCTTCTTTTACTAGTTTGCTAAATCTATTAAACAACGTCAGTAATTGCTCTACATACTTCTCAGAATCCTAGCCCAAAAAAAAAGAAGAAAAACTGCATTGGTCTTTATTCAGGTTATAAAGCGCTAGCTAACTTATGGTTTGAGAAAAATCTCCAGTAAATACAGAATGAGAAAAGGGATGTAGAGAGATCTGCTTATTAGAGATAACTAAAAGAGCACTTCATTTTCTTTTTTTTTTGGGAAAACCAACTTTATTAAAAACATGCGGTCACAAACATAGTCAGCATTCAGTAAAACAATCTCATGGAACAGGGTGGTAGCATAGCAGTACAGGCCTATCAGATATTACAGATTCCTCAGGGTACACAACTAACACAGCATACCGTGTTTCACCCGTATACAATACATTTGTTGTACCATACCCCCCACCCCCCCCTCCCCCTGCCCAAAGTTAGTTTCCTCGACTCCCCCATATTTATTACTCTGTGTCTCACTACCGATTCAGTCTGCCTTTGCTATAGTGAGTCCCTACATTCATCCTAGAATACACATTAGTTCACGTGCAGGTTTCCCCATCGCCCAGCCATCTGTCCCATATTAGAGCACTTCATTTTCAAAGAAAACATTTTAACCAAAGCTAACATACATTTTTTCCCAATACTCAACAATGGAGACACGGTGATGAGCATTCATATGAAAATTAAATCAGTAAAACTTTGTAATAGAGTTTGAAGAAGCAACTAAATCCCTGAATGAAATTAAAATTAGACAGGTTTCTTATTTGGGTTTTTACCAACAATTATCTTTTTAAAATACGAAAAATGTGATATTACTCTCATCTCTTAAATTACAGTATATGACTGCTTGTATAGTAAGATAGCAAAATTTATAAAAAGTGTGAATTCATCTCCCAGAGTACACTCTTGTAAATTAGGTAATGGCATGATACTTAAGCTGGCCATAGATGAAAAAATATGAAACCCCCCTCCTCCAGAAAAAAAAAAAAAAAAAAAAAAAAAAAACACAATTCCCCCATTCAAGGTCGATATAGAAATCCTCCCCGTTGTGCTAGTATATTCTGACAGCGGGGACTCCTCCACTCTCAGAATACACTGATCAGTGATCACACTGATACACTAAACAAAAACAGTCAAACAAGAAATGGCCACATTTTAGTTCATGTATGGCTAGATTTACTCATACAACTCTATACATTTCAGCATTACTGGATTACATGGAACATATGAACAGAATACTTACAGTAGTAATGGTTTCTGCAGCTGCCACCATGTCTGCTAATCCAGCACTCACAATGTGCTCCTCAAGGTCCTTTAACATTGGCTCAATTCCACTCGGAACTTTATCCATGAGAGAAAACATTAAGTGCAACTCTATTGAGAGACCAGAGAAGGGCTTTAGCCCAAATGGGATCATCCTTCCAAACACACACAAACCAATATAAACAGGTGCCTGATACAGAACAAAAAAACGGACAAGTGGACCAATGAATATAAACCAGGACAAAAGAGCCTATCAGTAAAAACTGTAGTCAATGTACCAGTTATGTTCCCAAGACCTGAATATCACAGATTTTGGCAACAAATCCACCATTTGTTTTATGAAATTAAATCCTCTGCTGATTTTTTACATTTACCCACTGACAAAGAATAACAACAAAAAAATCCAGAAAAAATAGGATTTTTATTACAGCTTACCTATAAAATTATTTTCTTGGAGTACATCACGGGACACAGAGCCACAGTATTAACTATATGAGTTATAGCCACCTTCAGGTGCTGGGCATGGGCATGCCCAATACAGGAAGTTCACTCCCTATATAACCCCCTACCAGGTTTTTGTAGCAAAGCAATATACTTAAACCCCAGAAAGAGGGACAGGACCTCTGTGTCCCGTAATGTACTCCAAGAAAAGGATTTTACAGGTAAGCCGTTATAAAAAAAAAAAAAAAATACGATTTTTATAAGAGCTTACCTGTAAAATCCTTTTCTTCAAGTACATTACGGGGCACAGAGCCACAGTATTTACTAAATGGGTTATATAGGCACCACTAGGTGATGGACACTGGCACACACACCCTAGACAGTAAGTTTAGTCCCCTATATAACCCCTCCCCTTACTGGGAGTACCTCAGTTTTGTAGCAAAGCAATATATGAGTATTAGAAGAGGGGAGGGACTTCCGTGTCCCGCAATGTACTCGAAGAAAAGGATTTTACAGGCAAGCGGTTATAAAAATCCCATTTTCTTTTTCGTACATCACGGGACACAGAGCCACAGTATTTACTGATGGGATGTCCCAGAGCAATGCTATCTGAGGAGAGGGAGACACAACAAAAGTAGGGTGCAATCAGACCTGAGGACCTTGTACCACTGCCTGCAGCACACTGCGTCTAAAGGCGATATCCTCGTGTCTTCTCACATCCACCTGATAGAATCTGGTGAATGTATGGACTGAAGACGAAGTTGTGGCCTTGCAGATTTGAGCCATGAAGGCCTGGCGATGCACTGCCCATGAAGCACTAACAGCCCTTGCAGAGTGTGCTTTGATTTGAAAAGGTGGAACTTTTCTCTTCAAACCATAAGCTTGAACAATTACCTGAAAAATCCACTTAGCAATGGTGGATTTGGACGCTGCCTGTCCTTTTTTAGGACCTTCAGGCAACACAAACAAAACATTCATTTTGCGAATCTGAGCAGTCTCTTCCAAATAAGTTTTGACCGCTCTCAATACATCCAGAGAATGTAGTGACTTTTCTTCTGTAGAAAAGGGATCTGGAAAAATGAAGGCAGAACAATATCCTGGTTTAGATGAAAACCTGAAACCACCTACGATAGAAAGCTACGACGAGGATGCAATACTAATCTATCCTTGTGCATGATTAAATATGGCTCTTTACAAGAAAGAGCCACCCATTCTGATAACCTTCTTGCAGAAGAAATGGCTACCAGAAAAATTAGCTTCCTTGTCAAAAGGACCAAGTGATTATGTCGTATTGGCTCAAAAGGCTATTTCTGTAATGTCGACAGAACTAAATTCAAGTCCCAGGGGTTCAAGGGTGCTCTAACCAGTGGATTAAGCCACGTTAGGCCCTGTATAAAGCTTCGGACCAAAGAATGCGAAGCAAGCAGACGTTGAAACAATACCGATAAGGCCAAGACCTGGCCCTTGATAGTACTCATGGCCAGCTTCATCTCTAACCCCATTTGCAGAAAAGCAAGCAAGGATTCTCCCTATGACATACTTTCTGGGATGCCAACCCCTGGATTTACACCAGGAGACATATGCCTTCCAGACTCTATAATAAATGACTCTGGAAGCTGGCTTCCTTGCATTAATCATTAATGCATTAATATTACTGGGCCTGAAAGCCCATGACTCTTCAGAATGTAAGTTTCAATTGCCAAACCGTTAAATTTAGCATTTGTAAGGTAGGATGAACACTGGTCCTTGCGATAGCAGGTCTGGATGTGGTGGTAGGGTCCATGGGGACCCTACCGCCATCTTCATTATTTCTGTATACCAAGATCTTTTGGGCCACGCTGGGGCCACTAGAAGCACCGACTTCTTTTCCTGCTTCATCCTGCGAAGAATTCATGGTAGCAGCAGAATAGGAGGGAATGCATAAATCTGTGAAAATGGATGCCACGGAGTCACCAACTCATCTGTCCATCATGCAAGTGGATCCCTTGTTCTTGACACAAAGTTGTCAATCTTCTTGTTGAACCTGGACACAAACAGATCTACATATGGGATCTCCCATCTTTGACATATAGCCAGGAAGATGTCGGAGTGAAGAGACCATTCCCCTGGGAACAACTGCCGGTGACTTAAGTAGTCCGCATGCCAGTTCTCTACCCCTGGAATGAAGATTGCCGATATGCATGGCACATGCTTTTGTGCCCAGATTAGGATCTGGTTTACCTCTCCCTGGGCTGCACGACTCCTGGTGTCCCCTTGGTGATTGATATAAGCAACTGCTGTGGTATTGTCGGATTGGATCCTGACCGGACAACCCTGCAACCTGAATGTCCAGGCCTTTAGGGCTAGGTACGCCCCACAAATCTCTAGAATGTTGATGGGTAAGGCCCTCTCGGTTTTGGACCATCTCCCTTGGACAGATGTCATTTCCACAACTGCTCCCCAACCCGAAAGGCTGGCATCTGTTGTTACCCCCCTCCAGGTAACTGGTAAAAAGGATTTCCATTACCACAGATTCTCGGGTACCAACCACCAACTGGGGATTTGACGCAGTATTGGTGACAAGCGCATTGGAAGATCTAGCGACTGGACTTTCTTGTTCCAGGCAGACAGGATACTGTTTTGCAGCAGTCTTGAATGAAACTGAGCATAGGGAACAGCTTTGAATGAAGCCAGCATCTTTCCCAACAACCTCATACAAAGGACCCTTCTTAGCCCGGACTACCTGAACCAGCTCCTTTATGGCACCTATTTTTGCCTGGGGTAAAAATACCCTCTTCTGGGTTGTATCCATGATCAGACCCAAGTACTCTAGTCTCCTTACTGGTTTTAAAGAAGACTTCTCTAAGTTGAGGTCCCAACCTAGGTATTCCAGGTAGCTGACTGTGGTGACCAAGCTTTGGCCTAAGCGGGCTACTGACCGGTCTATTAAGAGTGGGTTGTCTAGGTATGCTATAACCGTTATACCC
Organism: Lithobates pipiens; assembly: GCF_037356315.1. Classification (NCBI taxonomy): domain Eukaryota; kingdom Metazoa; phylum Chordata; class Amphibia; order Anura; family Ranidae; genus Lithobates; species Lithobates pipiens. The sequence continues at coordinate 596,056,616 of NW_027507748.1, read as the reverse complement.
TGGGCCCTTAATCTGGCCAGAGGAGGAGCCAGGCCCTTTGTGAACACCCGAGGTGCAGTAGCTAGACTGAAAGGCAGAGCTACAAACTGAAAATAAAAATTTTCCACTTCGAACCGCAGATATTTCTGATGAACGGGGAAAATAGGTACATGCAGGTACCTTGATGTCTACTGATGCCAGAAGTTCTCCTCCTTGCAGGATGGAGACTGCTGATCGAATTGATCCCATGCAAAAAGATTTTTAGGAACCGGTTTAGAGCTTTGAGATCTAGGATGGGTCTGACATCTCCATTTGGCTTTGGCACTGTGAAAAGGTTTGAATAAAACCCCAATCCCTGCTCTTGCATAGGAACCACCATCATTACTTTTTGTGCCAAAAGTCTCTCCAACACTTGAAAGAGACTTCTTTTTCTCTGGATCTTTGGGAACATTTGATCTGAGGAAACAGGAATTCTCGGAACTCTAGTTTGTAACCTAGAGTTATTGTGGAGACCACCCATCTGTCCTGAAACTCATCCTGGCAGACCCTTGAGAACTGTAGCAGTCTTCCCCTCACTCGAACGAGCAGGGGCGCCCCTTTATAAAGAGGCTTTAGCGTTCTGTCTTGTAGATTTCTTCCCCCAGGACTTCTTTTGTCCCTGGGGTTGACTCTGAGTTTTACCTCTTGAACCTGACAGTGGAGGCCTTCGCGATTGCCTGGAGGCTGATGCCCCTGGTACTGAAGAAAGGAACCTCCTTTTCTTAACTGGCAAAAGGGTACTTTTCCCACTTGAGATTTTTTGGATATAAAATTGTCCAAATCCGGCCCAAACAGCCTTACAGCACGGAAGGGAAAACCAGCCAGGAGCTTTTTACATGGTGTTTCGGCTGACCAATTTTTCAACCATAAGATTCTATGCATATGCACCAACCCAAGCGCAAGGCAAAGGGTCTGAAGGATAGAATCTCTGATTGCGTCAACTGCAAAACACAAAGCCGCTGGCAGGTTGGCTAACTCCTGGGCCTGCTGTTCAGGGAAAACTTTGAGCACCTGCTTCAAGTGGTCTTTCAAGGACTGACATACCCCAATTGCCGCCACTGCAGGTTGAGCTACTGAACCTGCCAAGGAAAAAATGTTTTAACAGGAATTCCAAAGTTTTATCGGTTGGATCCCTAAGCATTTGAGCGTTGTCAACAGGACAAGTCAGACTTTTATTCACAGAGGATATAGCGGCATCAATTGCGGGTATACCCCACATCTTTGAGAATTTTTTCCATAAGATAAAGTGTTGAAATCTTTTTAGGAGGGAAAAAATGTTTATCTGGGTGATCTTACTCAGGATAAATAAGCTTTTCCAGAAAGAAATGAACAGGAAAGGCATTCGCAGTTTGAGGAGGCTTCAGTGAACCCAAACAAGACATGGGGTTTTCAACCGACTCAGTTACGAGTAGCTTAAATGTGGAGCGGACCATTTCACTAACAGTTTGCACCAGCAATTTCTCATCCTGTGAAGCTGAAGAGGGTCCTCCTCCACTTGATTCCTCAGAAGAGGAGTAATCAGTCTCATCCCGGTCCTCTGAGGGGGATTCTACTTGAGCTGTGTGCACCTGCAAAAGAGTGCACTTTATAGCTTTGTATAGCCCGCGTTGTGGGCGTTAAACCAAGATGATGTCACGCTAAAGCTCCGCCCCCTCCTCTGCCCACCCATTCGCACCCCACCTCATCTTTTTAAAAAAAGAACACTTTTCCCAAGCGAGCCGAGGGCTTCGATCCTGATTGGATCGCACATGGAGGGGAGGCTGGGGTGGAGGAAGCCAGTGGATGGAGAGCCGCCGTAATGGCGGCGACGGGAGGCGCCTGAAGGATAATGTGGGGGGACATTCCCGAAAAGGAAAAAATCCCCCCTTCCCACATCCTACCTGGAGCATAGGCTCAGAGGAAGCATGCAGCTTGTACACAGAGATGAGATTGACAAGCATGGAAAGGTACATGCTCTTGACAGCCCCTGGCATAGCACACATTTACTTAAAGGAGAAAATCCACAAGAATTAGAAACATTTCTTAGGAATCTCCCTTACATTATTTAGCTGCATGGTTCTGTGCTAACAGACCCAATCTTCACCTCTCACTTTATTTTTGTTTAAATGGGGGATCCCAGCTCTGGGCCTGTAAAGCACCCCACCAGCAATATGGCTGAAAAACCCAAATACTGGATCCCGGGGTCCAGCTCTCTAGAAAGAGAGGCGTTACAGGTAAAACCTTGTTTCTTCGGCCATGAGGTCCGGGTACCATTCAATTCGGCCAGGAAAAGGCACTTTGAATGAATCCGGTTGCATGGCTTGATCGACTCCATGTGAAAGGAGTGGCTCTTCAGGAACAGATTTCGATTTTTTTTTTTTGCTCTAGAATGGGTCTGATATCTCCATTCGGGTTTGGTACCGTAAAGAGGTTTGAATAAAACCCCCAAACTTTGCACTTTTGTGGGGATTTGTATGATCACCCCCTGAGCCATTAATCAGTCTAGTGCCCAAACCAGAGATGGCCTTTTCCCTGGATCTTTGGGAACGTTTGACCTCAGAAACGAGAGGTGGAAAGTCCCAAATTTCAATTTTTTACCCTAGAGTTACCGTGGAGATGACCCATCTGTCCTGGATTTCCTCTTCCAGAGTTCTGAGAACTGCAGAAGTCTCCCCCCCCACCCTGGCGAGGGGGGGGGCGCCTCTTCATAATGAGGCCTTAGAATTCTGTTTTGCAGGTTCCCGGCCCCAGGACTTCTTTTGAGCCTGGGCCTGTCCCTGAGGTTTTCCTCTAGAGTCTGACGGCGTCACTGCCTAGAGGCAGATGCCCCTGGTGTAGGAGAAAGAGTCTGCTTAAATGAAGGGCGTTTATTCTTTCTCTTGACTGGCAAAAGAGTACTTTTCCCACTGGAAATCATTCAGATGCATTTGTCCAAATCGTCCCCAAATAGCCGATCCCCATGAAAAGGAAAACAAGTCAGGAGCTTTTTGTATGGTGCTTCAGCTGACCAATTTTTTAACCACAAGGTTCTACGCATGTGTACTAGCCCAAGAGCAAGGCAGGATGCCTGGTGAATAGATTTAATGGCGTCTATGACAAAACATAATCCTCTTGGTAGTTCGGCCAAATCCCGGGCTTGCTGTATAGGAACCTCTTTAAGGGCCTGTCGAAATTGGTGCTTTAGGGATTGACAGATGCCAATTGCAGTGACTGCAGGCTGAGTAAGGGCCCCTGCCAAAGAAGGGGGGAGAGGAGGCAGAGCCTAATGCAAGCAGGAAGAGACAAAACATGCGAGGTCGAAAACCGGAACACAGACTGACACTGAGCTGAAGTGAAGACAACAGATTAAGGTATGTGCACATACTCCCTCTAGTGGAGAATTACGCATGACAAAATTTTTCCCTAAAAAAGAAAACCATAGGTGGACTTTTATAGTTCCTAGGCTTCTTCCCTTACCTTATCCCCGCCACAGGATTCTGCTGAATTAACAGACAGATCCAACCTTCACCCATCATGGCGGGCTGCGTTAGAAAACCTTCAAGGACCGGGTCCCTTTTTATCGGGCTTCCACTCCCTTGGACCTGTAATAGCACCCCACCAGGAAAAACTTTAGGTAATGTAGCATGACCAAAGCCCTGGGTCCAAGGGTCCAGCCCTGCAAAGAGAGGCGTTACAGGCAAAACCTGGTGCTTCGTATAAGAGGTCCGGGTACCATCCACCTTGGCCTCAGTGGCACTTTGGATGGATTCAGTCTGTAGAGGCTATTTAAATACAGCAAGGATCCCTCCTGGAGCTCCTCAGAGCACATCTTCACTCGTGACCAAAACTGAGGTACTCCTGATAGAAGGAGGGGTTAATTAGGGAGAAATTCCTGTATTGGGTATGCCAGTGCCCAACACCTGAAGGTGGCTATAACCTATATAGTTAATACTGTGGCTCTGTGTCCCGTGATGTACGATAAAGAAAAGGATTTAAAAAAAGTTATAAATTGATTTGCATTTTAGGAGTAAAATAAGTATTTGACCCCCTTCGCAAAATATGACTTAGTACTTGGTGGCAAAACCCTTGTTGGCAATCACAGAGGTCAGACGTTTCTTGTAGTTGGTCACCAGGTTTGCACACATCTCAGGAGGGATTTTGTCCAACTTCTCTCTGAAGATCCTCTCCAAGTCATTAAGGTTTTGGAGCTGACATTTGGCAACTTGAACCTTCAGCTCCCTCCACATATTTTCTATGGGATTAAGGTCCGGAGACTAGCTAGGCCACTCCAGGACCTTAATGTGCTTCTTCTTGAGCCACTCCTTTGTCGTCTTGCGTTTTGGGTGATTGCCATGCTGGAATACCCATCCACGACCCATTTGCAATGCCCTGGCTGAGGGAAGGACGTTCTCACCCAAGATTTGACAGGACATGGCCTCATCCATCGTCCCTTTGATGCAGTAAAGTTGTCCTGTCCCCTTAGCAGAAAACACCCCCAAAGCATATTGTTTCCTCCTCCATGTTTGATGATGGGGATGGTGTTCTTGGGGTCATAGGCAGCATTCCTCCTCCTCCAAACACTGCGAGTTGAGTTGATGCCAAAGAGCTTGATTTTGGTCTCATCTGACCACAACACTTTCACCCAGTTCTCCTCTGAATCATTCAGATGTTCATTAGCAAACTTCAGACGGGCATGTACATGTTCTTTAAGACAGTGCTCCTAATCTAAGATCATTACCTGTATAGAGGACACCAGGGAGCCAGAAATCTCGCTGATTGATAGGGGATCAAATACTTATTTCACTCATGAAAATACAAATCAATTTATAAAACTTTTTTGAAATGCGGTTTTCTGGATTTTTTTGTTGCTATTCTTTTTCTCACTGTTAAAATAAACCTGCCATTAAAATTAGAAACTGGTCATTTGTCAGTGGGCACACGTACAAAATCAGCAGGGGATCAAATACTTTTTTCCCTCACTGTACTTCTCAATTCTGGTCCACCAAAATCAACTAATGTTATGTGTGTCTCATTCATGAGAGAAGTATGGGGGTTCCTGCTGTTGGTCTTCTTTTAAAAATACTAGTGGTCTAGTCATTTCCAGTTACCATACTTTTGAATCACAGGCCCAGAACAAGCATGTTGTAATATGAGTGACAGAAAAATTACAGAATTTTTCTTTCTATATCTCCAGGTCAGTGATTCAAAACATGGAAGACAGTGCATCAATAGCCAGGAACCTAGCAATCTGAGGACAGGTCAGAATTGGCCAACAGGTGCATTTGAAAGCAGTATTAAACTCCCTAACATTTTTTTTTTAAATCCCCTCCCCTGCAGCTTCATGCCATATTGTGCTGGTATGCCATGCAGACTTAAATGTCAAAGGAAGACCTCCTGCGCTGTGCTGTCAGTGTGCACGCGCTTCTATCTTCATCTTGTTTTCTATCCTCATTTGCTCTGTTCGGTCAGTTGAATGGCCAGGTCACAATTACATTACCCCCATGCATGCATGTGGGTGTCACATCACCACGGCACATAATTGGTGCAGTGATATACTCTGAGCTGCACATGCGTGGTTCAGTGTACATTACCGCTGACAGGCAGGAGGAAGCACTTACAGACAGGGTCTCCTCTGCCATAAAAAAACTGTCAGGCAGTGTTTTTTATTTTCAAATTGAATACCACTTAAAAGAGACATTGCCACCAAAGTGATGATAAAATTATCCTTAGAAAAAAAATCAAAAGCTGTGGCAAATCTAATTCCAATTTGGTGGGTCTCATTCCCATATTCGGTAGGTGCTATCATTCAAAATACAGCAGTTTTAAAAAAAAGACCAAATGAAAAATGATAGCCCAACCCCGCAGCAAGGTAAATTTACAATATATACCCCTTTACCACCTCCCTGCTACAGGAGGTTACAACAGGTAAGCCTCTGTGTCAGAGCTTATGCAGGAGAATGTTGCCACGGTCACAAAGACCACGGCAATATTTGGGCCTGGTGTATTGCTGCTCAATACTGTCACTGGTGGAGGTCACACACTCCCCCATATCTAGAATGACTCAGACAAAGTGGGCAGGCAGTGATGTAGTTTGAATCGGCAATTATACCTTGCTAATACCTTGATGAGGGGTGGGATCTTTCAACTGCTAATAATGAATATACAGTAGCTGTTAACCTGACTCATGAAAATATTTTGAGGAAACAAATGAATAAAACTGCAGCTGGAGAACTAAGCAGCCATGGGCAGCTATCAAATATGACCGGTCTTACAAAAATTAAATCCATAAGAAAAAAACTGTTTAAAATTTGATAATATGAATATTTAGCTATATATCATAGTTTCTATGTCGTTTGCATCCAATCTGGCAGAAATCAACTACACTTAATAGGAATTTTTGATTGATAAGAAGTTATCAGTGCTGGTGGAAAATCTCACTGAACTGGACCAAACTATTTTCTTTGTCGTGTTAAAAATGTTTTCAAAGGGGGGGGGGGGGGGGCGTGGCTTGTGCGCACAAGAAATGGCAGCCTAAGTTTGGAGCTCTACTCAGCCGGCCAGACAACCACCGCAAACGGGCAGGTTCCCTACCCCATCGAGACTCCACATCACCTCTGGAAGACCAGCGGACCCTGCAGGCACGATGTCCCGCAAAAGAAAGGAGGAGAGGAACCTCAAAAAACTGACGGCATTATCCTTTCTGCTGGAACGGAGAGGAGACAGGCCAGATGGCGACGCCAGAGCCGCCGTGCGTCCATCATCGGCCTACACAGTCCTCCTGAGCAGTGATCCATGAGAAATAGGAGAACAGTCATCTCCCCTCACCGCCAACCCTCCTCTGCTCTCCCCAATCTCCCAGAGCCCTGCTAAAGCACGGATGCGCTTGGATTCTGCTTACCAGGCCGGGACCACAGTGAGTACAGAATTACATAATGCACACGCGGTATCCTCCCTGCAATCCTCCATAGCAGCCTTTCCTACATCAGGGCAACCTGTACTTGACACCACAATGAAAGATATGCTCTTATCACTGCAGTTCTCTCTCATGACTAATCTGTCTTCCCTGATCCACAAGTTTACCACTGATATGAGGCACATGGGGGACAGAGTGCAGTACATGGAAGACAAAATGGAGGAATACACAGATACAGTGAATGACCTGGTAGATGCTTGTATGGTCCAAAAAGAGGACAATGACTGCATTAAATAAAAGTTAGCAGACCTCGAGGAGCGCTCTCGCCGCAACATTATGAAAATTTGCAGTATACTGGAGATGGTCCCTCCCGCAGAACTACACAAGTATGCTTGCACCATGTTTTCTACCCTGCTGCCTGAGCTAACCCCTATTGAGCTCACTATAGTTCGCATATACAGGATCCCTAAACCACTCCATTTAGAGGAGGCGGTCCCTAGGGACATGCTCCTGCCGATACAATTCTACCAAGCCAAGGAGCAAATCCTTTCCAAAGCACGGGTACTCAATACTTTCCCTGCACCATATGCTGATATTCAACTGTTTGCTGACCTCTCACAGTATACATTACAGATGAGGAGATCACTGAAATCAGTAACAAAAGCTCTCACCAACCTCAAGATGACCTACAAATGGCGCCACCCAGCTACCATCCTGGTCACGCACAATGGAATCCCTCACACCATCTCCACAATTGAGGGGGGGTGGGGGGGGGTGAAGCTCCTACATTCATGGGGCATTGTGCCGGAACTACCGCGTAACGAATCTGCCACCCCAGGAAGATCCAATCCTTCTCCTCAAGGAATCCACTGAAGGCACCATAAATCAAAAATGAATTGAATTTACTTGCCCGTACACACGCCGAGCCACTACACAAAGTTCGGTCTGGCCTACCGCTCGCTTTAATACAGAGTCCGAACTTTCCGCCAAGTTTAGTCAGCACCCAGCTAAAGTTGCGTATTGCTGACTTGTTTGTCTATTTGTCATATTTCACTTTTTTTTTCTTCTTTTTTTTCTCTTCTTGTTTGCTTGACTGTTGCACATTCAGTGTTAGAACTTTATGTGCCTTTCATCGTACTTCAGAGACCTTGATATCCTCACACCTGCTCTGCTTCACTCAGAGTACCCAAGAGGAAAATCCCACCTGTGAACACCAGCTTCTCCCTGAGGAACTTCTGCACAACCCCTTCGAACCGTAAGTTACGGCATCACATCCAACACACCAGCGGTCACTACCATGTCTTTTACTATACTGTCCTTAAATGCAAAAGGCTTGAACCATCCAGCCAAACGCCTGTCCTTGTGGAAAACAGCCTTATCGCTCAAAAGTTATGTGCTTTGCGTGCAAGAGACGCACTTCGCCCCAAGACTCATCCCCCCTGTGTCAACATAAACTATTTCCCCATATAGTCAAATCTCGTTATACATGGAAACAAACAGGAGTGTTAATTGCCATACGAAATACGGTCTCATTCCAGCTTCAGAAATGCGTCACTGATCCCGAAGGCCGCTATATTATCTTGCTATGTATGATCATCAACATGGGGACAATGTGCTTTGGGGTGGGGGGGCCTCAAGGCCCCTTTCCCCAAAGCACCCCCCCCATGTTGAGGGCATGCGGCCTGGTACGGCTCAGGAGGGGGAGGGGGCGCTCGCTCGTCCCTACCCCCTTTCCTGACCGGCCAGGCTGCGTGCTCGGATAAGGGTCTGATATGGACTTTGGGGGGGGGGGACCCCCACGCCGTTTTTCCGCCATAGGGCTTCCCTTTAAGTCCATACCAGGTGACGGGCCAGCGAGGTGTCAATCTCGCCGATGGAGGCGGCGACATTGACTTCCTGCGCTAGTCCCGTCTACCTGGAGCCGCGTTCAAAATGAACAGACGTTTCTCCGTGTGTGGGCAACTCCGTTCATTTCAATAGTCCGATGGACTGTCTGCTAGAAAAGTCCGGTCGTGTGTGGCAGGTACGCTCATTCAGAAGGTCCGGCGGTTAGTCTGGCGGTTTGTCCGCCGGATAGTCCGATCGTGTGTACGCAGCATGACACTACTAAGTTACCATGTGTTGTGATGTGCTGCAACTTATGTGCATTGGAGAGCCATTATCAATGAACGCTGTGGGGGGACATGCACAATGTTGTTTGTCAGTGGCTAATGAAAACTCTTTGTTAGTGAGAAGGGTCTAGGGTAGCCTTTTTTAACCAGGGTGTCTTGGCAAAAAAAAACTGAAATTGCCCAAAAACTGTATACAAGCCAGCAGGTGGATCAAGCCTGCCTATTAGTTACACAAAGCCACAGGTTTTCATTGTGCACCATTACAGTCTTCCAGTCGCCATTGTCCTAACAACCAATGATGTCATTGGTTGATAAGGAGGACATTGAGTACCTGCCCCTCTCCTTCAGCACCAGGGTCACATTAGCCGAGTGAGGGAAAAACCGAGGAAGAAGAGAAACATTGGCATACTAATCAGTACCAGTGTGCAAAGGTCTATTTGCTTTGTAAGAATAAATTGCCACCAATGTTGGGTGTCCTACGCATGTGAATGCTGCTACATTATGTGAAAATATTCGTTTTGTTTTTAATAAATGAGGTGCATCTAGATTGTGTGGAATTTTAATGGGTGCCTTGACTGAAAAGAGGTTGAGGAACACTTCTATTATAAGTTCATGGTAGCTGAAGAACAGATGGAAATGCCATGGCTGTAAGGCTTACTGAGTCAGCTAGCTGTAAGCAGTTTTGTTCTGACATCCTTGTCTGGTACTGTAGGATTACGATATATTTAAAAATGTATGGGAAAAATTAGAAACTGCATCTGGTTTTAAAGTGGAAGTAAACTCCCCTATCGTTTTCAGCCAAGGAAGCTGCCATCTTTGCCTCTGTTTAATCTTCAACTGCTATGGTGCTGCACATATGATTCATTATGACACCAGCCATTGGATGGTTTGATAGTTTGGCTGAGAGCACAGCCAATGTGCAGTTAGCATTCCCGTCATGTCTTTTTTTTTTAACTGTTTAAAATCGATGGGTTCACTTCCACTTTAAATGTGGTCTGTGTATTTCACATGCTGTCCTGACACCCTTCACCTGGTAACCTACACCAATCTTTGCTCTCTTGCAGCTACACTGGCCAAAGAATCTTCAGCATCTGCACACAATAACTGTTTCTACCCTCTAGCTGCAACATCACTTACTTTGTCTTGAACATTGTACTGACGTAGCAGAAAGCGGGTCGAACCACAGAGTGCATCAGAAAGCAAAGGATGATCAGAGATATGAAAGGGGGACAGGTAATAGTAAATTTTTGTGTTTAGAGGCAGAGTAGCGGTTTGTGGGAAAGTCTAGTTAAAAGGGGCACTTATTCTTTACATTAAGAGTACAAGTTTACCAGTAACTACTTACTTTCTGTCTCATTGCGTTTGATCATTCCTTGGCACTCAGCTAAAATGGTTTCTTTGAAAGATGTCACCAGAGCATTAACGCAGCACTCCATGAGCTGTAATTTGGAGCATATGAATTAAAATAAGTATTTATAAAAGTACTTCATGAAAGTCTGTGTGAACAGGTGCACTTAAAACACTTCTAAAAGCCTAATATTTGTTTTCTTTAGTTGTGGATATTGTAGTGAGTGTTTAGAAACACCGTCAGGTTTATATTTCTGAAAACATAAAGAAAAGAAACGGGCAGCTTGCAATAGGTAAATATATAGTACCCAAACAAAACACAACAAAGAAAATATTGCAGCACCTCCAAATAGAGAATATTACCAGCTTAAAGAGGTGTTCCCCTTAAAAAAAATAAAATAAAAGTCAGCAACTACAAATACTGCAGCTGCTGACTTTTAATAATCGGACACTTACCTGTCTCAGGATCCAGCAATGCGGGGGAATGAAGCATTCTAACTATGGGCAACCGGCTGTGGCTTCACAGCCAGGCACCCACTGCGCATGCGTTAGCGGCGCCGCGCAGTCATCTGGGACCTGTCACGTGTCCCAGATGACTGACAAGAGGGAGGGGGCAGAGCTGAGCCCTTCCTGTGCCAAGGGAAAGTGATTTCACCAGCCCAGGCACTGAAGGAGGCAGACTACGAAGGATCCCCTAGCAACAGGCTTTAGAGCCGAGTTAAAAAAATAAAATTTCCAAATGTTTTTTTTTATTTATTTATTTTTTAGGAATTTTAATGAATTCTTTTTTTTTATGTGGAACACCACTTTAAAGCATGTGCTATAAAACACAGCATTCATAATGTGTAAATGACGTCCAATACATAAAAGTCCACAATATGTGATGAATATCACCGCTAAGAAACTGTCTTTCGCAAGCTAATGGAAATCCTCTCCACCATGCATTAGCAACAGAGCTAAAATACACTCACCAACATTAAAGCTGCCAGAGGAAAGCTGCAACATATGCGTTTGTGTCAACAGGATCCTTCACACGTGATTAACCAGCTCCATTCTCACAATGGGGACACCCCGCAGTACTGCTTCTCATCAAAAGAGAGAAGCCAGTTTTAAGCATGGAAGTGGCCGGGAGATGTCAGAGTGTAGCTCCTGCCCCAAAGCATTCCATGCAAGTGTCTTTAGGGGATGCCAGTTGGGGTGGGAGCTACATGCTGACATCTTGTTGCCACTTCCATGCGTGGCACTAGCAGCTCCCTTTTGGTGAGAAGTGGTCTGCGGAGTGTCCCCACTGAGAATGAAGCTGGTTGACCACATGTGAAGGATCCTGTTGACACAAACGCATATGTTGCTGCGTTCCTCTGGCAACTTTAATGTCGGTGAGTGCAGTGTGTGTTAGTTCTGTTGCTCACGCAGGTTGGAGAGGATTTCCATTAGCTGGTGAAAGAAAGAAAAAAAGTTTTTACTTTAGATATACTTTACAGTGACCAGATTATGAGAGAAGTATTATGCTCCATACACGCGGTCAGACATTTCGACAACAAAATCCATCGGATTTATTTAGACGGATGTTAGCCAAACTTGTCCTGCATACATATGGTCGCACAAAGTTGTCAGAATCCGATCGTTCAGAACGAGGTGGCGTAAATTACGTACGACGAGACTATAAAGAGGGCAGTAGTCAATAGGGTTTGTCTCGTAAATTATTCTGAGCATGCGTGGCACTTTGTCTGTCAGAATTGTGTACACACACGATCGGAAATTTAAACGATCGTATTTTGTTGTCAGAAAATTTTAGATCCAGCTCTCAAACTTTGTGCGTCGGAAGTTCAGACGGAAAAAGTCAGATGGAGCCCGCATACGGTCAGATTTTCCGACATAATCCGATCGCACATTTTCCGTCGGAAAATCCGACCGTATGTATGGGGCATAAGGGTTGTAATTGCTGATACCCTTCTAAAAATGACTGTTGTCTGGCTGTATCCAGCATGAATACTTTATAAGTCACAGACCTGGAATATACATGCTATATATTAGTATCAAACATTTTCAGAATTCCTTTAATCTTTATACTTGTAACAGGTCAATGGCTCAATGCACTGAAGTCCATTCAGCAGTAAAGGAAAGGTGAGCAATTCAGCTTGTGAGATTCTCTCATGGCAGGTGTCATGCATTTACAAATACAAGAAATTCTTCCAGCACACTCACCGCTTGCACAGAGTTACATTCTTGCCTTGTCTCTAAGTATCGTTGGGCTCTCTTCTCTTCTTCTTTTAGTTTAGCATCTGCCTGTTCAGAGTGAAATATCCGTTATAAAGAGATTCTCTTCTGGAAGGCACACAGATGTCACACATTTCCAATATCATCTTACGTATTTCATGTAATTCTGTACACCGTTTTGTTGGAGGTAGGAAGGGGCCTGGGTTCGGTAAAACCTCTCTGTAGAATCTAAATAGGCTTTTTCAAAATTATCCCGATAGATCTGCAGTTTGTATTCTGGATTTGAACAAAGATTAACTGAAAACCAAAACACAAGATGAAACCTTTTCAATCAGGAAATCAGAAAACACTTCTACATAAGTAAATATGCTTTGCCTCCCAGTGCTGCCATGATCATGCATCAGACTTAAGACTGAATCATGACGTTGGTCAACCAATAATAATTACTGCCAGCATTGGGGATTTGCTCAGCTGATCGATCGATCAACTTGGGTACATTCAGCCTGCCCATACTTGGTTCGAATCTCGGCTGGTTTCTGATAAACTGTCTATGGCCAGCTTTATTGAACAAAGCAGTTCCTTGCTCCTCTGCAGTCAGCACCGAGATCCTGCTGTGTAGGTGACCCAGGGCAGTGGTGATCTTACTATCCCCAGTCATATGACAGTGCTTGGTCCTACTGATTGTCTGCTAGGCCCAGACTCTATTAAAGGTTAGCAGCTTACATTCTCCTCCATACTTGAAAGTCCCTGGTAGTGTCAATGGCTACAGAGGAGCAAAGGGCTGCAAGGAAGTGCAGGAGATGCAAGCATACTGCAGTAAGAGAATGTCTTATAGACCCTGTCACTTGCCTTGCTTGGGCAAGATGATAGTGTCTTTTTAGGAATCTCATATATACAAAATACAATATAGGACTGTAAAGAACAGTAATAAAAAGGACCGAAAACACTTTTCCTAAAGAAAATGCTGTTTCAGGCTACCTTTTGTGCAGGTTACCCACCTCAAGGCCTAAGCACCTGGTCATGTGATCTAACTAAAGGGGGTATGAGCTGACTGATCCTCCCCTTCAGCACTGGTCATATAATCAAGATTCCAGAAATTAAGACACATTTCAACAAAAAGGAGCTTGGAGCAGCATTATCTCCAGGAAAGGTAATGCTGGGTAAACACAGGAAGACTGTGTCGTGTGTTTTTTGTCATCCAGTGGGCTGAACGACAACATACAGATCGTCGTAATAACACATTTAATGTTAGTACAGCGAGCTCCCTGCTGAGCTATTGTGTTCTGACAGGTGCACTGCCCACCCCATAGGCTGCAGGTGCTGATCAGATGCTTGTTTTCCAGCATATTTGTTCCACAGAAGTCGGTCGTGAGACTGGCTACTGTCTAACAGGGAGCTATACAAATGGGAAGCTGCCAAACTGACCATTTCGGCTCATGTGTACCTAGCTTAGGTGTTATAGCCTTTCTTATTTTTCTTATATCAACCTCAAAAAATATGTTAACAATCCTTTAACTTACCACTTGAGTTTAGTTCCACTTTAGTAAAATAGCAGTATATTACTAAGAGTATAATACACAACAGTAGACAATTATATTTTTGTAGACACTGCATTTGTGGGAGAGGAAGTAAGTCATTACCCCTCACAAAGAAAGAAAAAAAAAATCTGTCTCACCAACATAAGGTTTATATACTGTAAAAAAAGATTGCTAGCACATTTTGTAACACATACCATAGGATTCTCTAACACCAATAACTAGTTGGGAATCAAATGCTTCCCCTAACCGCTCCGCGTGAACCAATTTCATTGCACTATCCTGAAGGCGATTCTTTATATTAGAAAATATAGATTCATTCCACGTATCCAGCATCAGCTGGAAGACAAGAAAAAAAAACAAGTGAAAAAGGAAACATAAGTATATCACCTTGCACAAGAAAAATTGTTTCAACATGAATTTGGAGGCCCCTTTCACAAAAGCGGTCCAATCAGGTCCACCTGTCTGTTCTTCAGGTGGACCGGATTGGACCCTCCATTCTCCTCTATGGGCAGTCGAATGTAAACAGAATTGTGTCCAGAAAGCAATATATGTCTTTTCTTAAAGAGGTATTAAACCCAATATCAAAAATTTTACATTGCAGCTTACCAATCCTTGGATGTGGTGGCTGCATTCGTTTTCTATTGTCTGTTATTTCCCCTGGTGATCCAGCCAGTAACACATTTCTTGTCTTATTGTGTCTGCATTCTGAATGAAGTAGTAAAGCAGACATCAATGGACAGCAGCATTGTTACTCTGAGCAGAGGGTAGTGTTAAACTGGCCATACATGGATCGAAATTCAGCTGGTTTACTAGAAGTCAGTCTACCGATCGACTTCTGTTCAACCACCCTGACGGTATTTTTTCGCTCGATCAGCACAATAGGCAATTGACTGCAGCATTGATTTTCCTACTGTCTAAATTCAAAGATACAGCAGGGAGGATTCCTTCATCCACATTCAGTGTATGGATGGGGGGGGATCTGGTCAGTTTTTTTTTTTTTCGCTCAACCCACTGAGTGAATTGAACAACTCATCTATGACCATTCTTCGACTAGCAGATTTAGATGAATTTCAGCTAACACTTTATTATCAGTCATAGCAAACATTTTTTGAATGACAGTACTTCCAGCTCAAGCTTTTGTAGCAGCACTTCCACACCCGATAAGAGATGGTGATGATCTTACACCATTTGAGAAATTATGCACCACGGAAAAAGTATGAGGGAATATATCTCGGATTTATAAAATTGGCGAGGGTGTAAAAAAACGGGAACTATGGCCCATATATGGTGGGATTGCCCTAAGATCAGGCTATACTGGAAGGAAATATTAAGATATATTAAGGAGACCACGAATATAGATATATCTGAGGAACTATGGACATGGGGTAGATATCCCAATAAAGGAATATAGAAATTTGATGATACCCCATATAATGAATGCCGCAAAAAGTCTGACCCAAAAAATGGAAAGAAGTAGAAAGCCCAAAAATTAGAGAATGGTTTGATAATCAAACCATTCTAAAATTTTTGGGCTTTCTACTTGATAAAATAGAAGAGACATATAACATGGAATACCTAAGATATAGCCGAGAGAAAGTATAGAGGGATTTTTAAAGAGATGGGAAAAGTGAAAAGGGTTTAAACAGACGAAGAATTACAGTGAGGTAAAAAGTCCCTAGAGATGGGGGGAAAGAAGCGTGTAAAAAAGGATAGGGAAATGGGGGGGGGGGGGGGGTGGTGGGGGTATGTTATTGGAAATAAAGTTATGCTAAATAATGTATATCCCTCTGGAAGGGAAAGTGTTTTGTGTATTTAAAATAAATAAATAATAATAATTTTAAAAAGTGTTTCTAAGGCCTCCTAAACATGTTTTATGTTTTCCTTGCTTTAAAAGATGTTAGGCATAAATTTTGGCCCCTCACCCCCCTTTTACTTACCTGAGCCCTCATTCGATCCAGTGCTGTGCACATCTGCAGCTCTTCTCTCCCCCTTACTTCTGGATCTTGCTGGCTTTGCTGGGGCACTGGAAGCCACTGGCTCCTGCTGCTGTCAATCAAAGCCAGTGACGGGGGGAGGTGGGCAGAGTCCCGCTGTCTGTGTCAATGGACGTAGAAGCGGGGCTCAGGAGCAAGCACGCAATGGACAGAGAGGAGGGGCCAGGAGCCCCAGCGGGGGACCAGAGAAGAGGAGGTTTGGTGCTGCTCTGTGCAATTCCCTTGCATAAAGCAAGTACAGAGATGTTTTTGTTTTGTTTTTGTAAAAAAATAAAAAACTATTTCTTTACAATAGCTTTAAAACTGGCTTGTCTCTACTCTCCAACTGCTACGTTATCTGGACAACTTGGTCGGTTAAAGCAAGTTGAAAAATAGCTGACTTACTTGGCAGGGTCACCAGGTGAAAATAAAGGAAAAAAGCCTCAAAAAGAAAATCAAGGCAGCCACCACATCTAGGAATAACGAGCTACAAATTAATACATTTTTCATGGTTAAATACTGCTTTAAATCTTTTCTACAAGTAGGTTATATTGACATGCTTTTATTTCTTTAAGCAGCAAAATCAGCTGTATTAGTACTATCAAGCAGTTATAGTCTATAGTGCAGGCTAGTGTTAGTGTTGGCTCCAGAAGAAAGAAGTGGCGTCTCAGCAGATCTAACTGCTTTTTTAATTTTTTCCATTTGAAGTGTCACATACAGTATATCCAGAAAGTATTCACAGCGCTTCACTTTTTCCACATTTTGTTATGTTACAGCCTTATTCCAAAATTAAATTAACGATTTTTCTCAAAATTCTAAATACAATACCCCATAATGACAACATGAAAAGAAGTTTCTTAAAATCTTTGCAAATTTATTAAAAATAAAAAAGGTGAAAAATCCCATGTTCATAAGTATTCACAGCCTTTGCGCAATACTTTGTTGACACACCTTTGGCACCAATTACAGCCTCAAGTCTTCTTGAGTATAATGCAACAAGCTTGCATGTATATTTTTGGGCAATTTCTCCCATTCTTCTTTGCAGGACCTCCCAAGATCCATCAGGTTGGACGGGGAGTGTCGGTTCACAGCCATTTTCAGGTCTCTCCAGAGATGCTGAATCGAGTTCAAGTCTGGGCTCTGGTTGGGGCACTCAAGGACATTCACAGAATTGTCCCATAGCCACTCCTTTCTTATCTTGGCTGTGTACTTAGGGTCTTTGTCCTGTTGGAAGCTAAACCTTCACCCCAGTCTGAGGCTCAGAGCGCTCTGTAGCAGGTTTTCATCAAGGATGTCTGTACTTTGCTGCAATCATCTTTCCCTCGATCCTGACTAGTCTCCCAGTTCCTCCCGCTGAAAAATAGCCCCACAGCATGATGCTGCCACCATCATGCATCACTGTAGGGATGATATTGGCCAGGTGATGAGTGGTGCCTGGTTTCCTCCAGACATGACACTTGCCATTCAGATTAAAGAATTTTGTTTCTCGTGCTCCGAGAGTCCTTCAGGTGTCTTTTGGCAAACTCCAGGTGGGCTGTCGTATGCCTTTTACGGAGCAGTGGCTTCAATCTGGCCACTTCACCGTACAGGCCTGATTGGTGGAGTGTTGCAGAGAAGGTAGTTTTTCTGGAAGGTTCTCTCTCTCTTCATAGAGAAATGCCGGGGCTCTGTCAGAGTGACCATCGGGTTTTTGGTCACCTCCCTGACTGATTGCTCAGTTCGGCTGGGCTGCCCACTCCAGGAAGAGTCCTGGTGGTTCCAAACGTCTTACATTTACAGATGATGTAGGCCATTGTGCTCATTGGGACCTTCAAAGTTTCAAAGCTCCAGAAAATTTTCTGTACCCTTCCCCAGATCTGTGCCTTGATGCATTCCAGTCTTGGAGGTCTACAGACAATTCCTTGGACTTCATGGCTTGGTTTGTGCTCTGACATGCACTGTTAACTGTGGGATCTTATATAGACAAGTGTCTGTCTTTCCAAATCAGGTCCAAATCAACAGAATTTACCACTCCAATCAAGTTGTTGAAACAGCCCAAGGATGATCAGTGGAAACAGGATGCACCTGAGCTCAATTTTGAGTGTCATGGCAAAGGCTGTGAATACTTATGTGATTTTTTTTTTATTCAAATTGTATTTTTTTTATAAATTTGCAACATTTTTAAACAAACTTCTTTCATGTTGTCATTATGGGGTATGGTTTGTAGAATTTTGAGGAAAATAATGAATTTAATCCATTTTGGAATAAGACTGTAACATAACAAAATGTGGAAAAAGTGAAGCGTTGTGAATACTTTCCAGATGCACTGTACATTCATGTGTCTGCACAGCAGTGCAGTGTGTTGCTGTGGGATGATAAGCGGTGCCATCTAAGGTGCTGTGGAAATATTTAGACAAGCTACACTTTTCTGCACTGCAACACATCACTTCAGTGTTGTGGTGTGAACAGGTGACCTGAGTTTATCAAGTGTGGAAAAAACCATAGTGTCCTTTTTTTTTTTTGGGGGGGGGATATTACATATATTTTAACAAGGAAAATAAGTGGCAGCAAGTTTGAAGCTTTTGCTTAGTGCCAGGATATGCATACTGTTTTTATTTATACATCCATAAAGTGACAGTAAAGCTTCTTTTTTATTTTTTAACTAAAATAACAAACATATTATACTTAATTTCTTTGTTTTGCACAGAACTAATCCTCTTCTTCTCGAGTCCCCTTCCGGTGCTCCAGGCTCCTCCTCTTCAGCAAGTGCCCCCATGGGGGTACCCATGTGGGCTCGCTCCCGAGCTGCCCTGTCTGCTTCTATTGACACAGAGGAGGTGGCTCGGCCCCACCCCCTTATCACAGCATTTGATTGACAGCAGCAGGAGCCAATGGCTCCCCCTGCTATCTACCTGCCCAGGGAAGAGGGAGACAGTGGCAATAAGTTGCTGCTTTCATGTACATCGCTGGATCAGATTGGGCTCAGGTAAGTATAAGGGGGAGGGGGGGGGGGATTCTGCAGCAAAGAAGGTTTTTCACCCAAATGCATAGAATGCATTAAGGTGAAAAACCTTAAGGCTTTAGAACCACTTTAAGCCTAAAGTGGTTCTAAAGGCAAGACATTTTTTACCTTAATGCATTCCTTGCAGTACGGTAAAAAAATGTCCCAGAAATTGTACGCCGCTCCCCCCCCCCCCTTTATACTTACCTGTCTATGGACGCACATAGCAGGGCTTGGGAGTGCACCCACGTCTGTGTCCCCATAGTACCCAGCTTGCACACACAGAAGAGGAAGAGTTTAGAGCATCGGCAGGGGACCCCGGAAGAGAAGGTTCGGGGCCAATACCACTGCACAGAACAGGTAAGTCTACCATGTTTACCATTTTAGGAAAAAAGTATGCCTTTACAACCGCATTAACTTTCCAATAAAATGCCACAAAACAGGGCCTTCAGACTAACATCAACATCTACCTTCATGTGAAATTTTAGGCTGCTGCTCTTGGGAACCTTGGAAGATTGGAGGAGAGGGATGCCACAATGTTATTACAAACAGGGGTCTGATGTAAAATGATAATTTGACCATAAGTGGATTTGTACATATCATGCTCAATACAAACAAGCTTTAGGGCAGTCTTCAGTATTGCTTTACACTAGGACTAAGAGAAATAAAGACATCAGATTGTTGTTCACATCATTACATATTTAATATCCTGAAACAATGGATCTCGGCAGCATAGATATAAAGCAAACATAGCAAAATGTCTCACTGATCATAATTCTCAGTTAGACATTTACCTGTCAATCATGAACATTTGAATGGAAGCCTCCGTTTAAACATTGACAAACCAATTCATGAAAAGAATGCTCTGATGCACATATAATGACAAAAAAATAGCTCAATGTTTCCACTGATCAAGGCTTACCTTTCTAACAATACTGTCTTCCACATTTGATTTCTTGTTACTTCCTTGTTTTCCCATTAAAGTGATTTCTAACTGACAGAAGGGTTTGGGTAAGATGTCACACTGTGTAAAGAACTTACGCCATTCTACAATATACGCCTTCAGTAAAGCAGTGTCATCCTGATGACTGAGTACTCTCTAAAAAATAAATAAAAAAATATTCATACAACACTTACGGGAAATATTAAACCAGTTTCATTAGCCAGTGAGTTCTCTATATATTCCTATGCAGAATCCACTAGAGGATTCTGATACAGCATTTTGTGCTCCGTTCCCTTTACTAGCATGTTTATAGGAATAAATGGTTAACTTGGTAACTAGCTGCAGTCACTGTTTGGCAGAGAATGTTCCACTTGGCTCCTTCAATCTTTCAAATGAAGTCTGTCAAGCCAGGTGGTGCTAAAAGGGCCACCCACGTTTCAAATTTTGCCCAGTTCATTAGAAATCATTTGAAATTCAAGTCATGTATAGTACTATATTATATATTACTATACCCAAAAGAGATGACACAATCACCATAGTCTTCAATCATAGTGCTTATGTGGATTCGTTATTGCCCATTGTGCATTGAGTGAGGCACATAAACAGCTGTCAAACTGTTGTTAAAGACAAAAGGTTTTTACAGTAGAATTCAGGATAAAATACATTTAGTCCTGACCCTCACTATCCCTAAAGAGCCACTGACATTGAACAAGCCTGCAGGAGTTCACACATCACTGGTTGCATGTTTTTTTTTCAAGTCAGTGAAGCTGAGATCAAAGACGTTTTACTTTTAAAGTCAGCATTTGCAGCTTCCATATTTCTATCCACACAGGTTTATTATATGTTGAGTTCTGAGTAGCCAACTATAGCAGCATTCATAATAGCTCCTTGCATATCAGGGGAATAGTCTGATTCCTGGATTCTGTGCAGTATAACTTCCATTGTCAAGGCTTTTTCTTATGGCACCTTCATTCCGTGGCCATTGGCCAGCTACTGATGATGTACTTTCAACTCCTGCAAAACAGCATTACATCATCGCGACATCCAGCTTTATACTCAGCATCTTACTGATCCTAAAGCCCCATACACACTATCAGATTGTCTGCTGAGTTTTTCCTTCAGATTTGCCAAAACCATATAAAATGAGGACAAACCTTAGGAGTTTCAATGTGTATGCAATCAGGCAGGCCCTTCTACTACATGGTTTTGGTAAATATGAAGGAAAAACTCAGCAGATAATCTGATAGTGTGTATGGGGCTTAAGAGTGGTCCAAAAGTATGCCCTTCTCTGTGCTTGGGTCACAGGCAGTGCACACAATGTCAGGAGAAAGGGAAATGTGTTTTTAGGCAGAGGAACTTCAAATGCTAGAAATAATTTTTTAGTTCAACTTTAATTTAAAGGAGAAGTACAGCAAAAGCTTGTCTGAATGTACTTCTCCTGTGGATCATAAGAGAGCAGTTCGTTCTTCACTCCTGTGACCCCCAAAGAGCAGGTGTAGGCTGGGGCAAGGTTGTGACAATATGGTTAGGATCCACTCACAACTCTGGACTGGCACCTGGCTCAGCTTTAGAGCGAGCCACAAAGCAGGGGTAGCAGAGCAGAGAGCCGATGGCTGACAGTCATCAGCTCTCTACTCACAGGGCTCTGAGAACTAAGTGATCAGCGGCCTCTGCTCGCTCAGTTCTTAGTCTTCGAGCCAGAGGGGGACAGATGCAACAGCGGACCAATGCTGCATCCAGCTAGTTAAGTACGAATCTTGAAAAAAAAAAAAAAAACTCGTTTACTCCCTTTCCTGACCTGCTGGGCTGCATGCTCAGATAAGGGTCTGGTATGGATTTTGGGAGGGGACCCCACGCTGTTTTGTATTTTTATTTTCATAATTTCTAATTGCTGGCATGTTTTCTTTACATTCAGCTGTCAGCGGGGAACCTGACATAATTACCAGCACATTTTTCATTTTGCAATACCGCATTATCTGTTTTTTTTTTGGTGAATTTACTTTTTTTACCGCATGCAAACATTTATGCAAATGGATCACATGACCATGTTATCGCATGCAGTAAATGTTAGTGAATTGACCCCTATTCGTCCTGTTTACCATTATCATTGAAAATAAAGGAAAATCTCACATTTCAAATTGTTCCCAGAACAGTAATAGAGGGGAAATCTTTCAATGGGGACACTAACTGTGATGACCTTGGGAGCAGGGATTTCCTCTCACTTCCTATTTGGCTATGGCACTGGAGGTGAAGGTAAATCTCTGCATTGGGACACAGATGGCAAAATCAAATCTGACAGGGGTTATAACCCTCCCTAGTTCTAGCTTAACCGCTTAAGCCTTGGACCATTTGGCTGGCCAAAGACCAGACCACATTTTGCAATTCGGCACTGCGTCGCTTTAACTGACAATTGCACGGTCGTACGATGTGACTCCCACAAATAAAGCTTTCTTTTGGTGGTATTTGATCACCCCTGCGGTTTTTATTTTTGCGCTATAAACAAAAAAAAAAAAGAGCGAAAATTTTGAAGAAAAAAAAAGTCCTCAGTTTAGGCCAATACATATTCTTGTACATATTTATGGTAAATAATAAAAAAAAAAATCACACTAAGCGTATATTAATTGGTTTGCGCAAAAGTTATAGCGTCTACAATATAGGGGATAGTTTTATGGAATTTTTATTAATAATTTTTTTTTTACTAGTAATGGCGGTGATCAGCAATTTTTATCATGACTGCGACATTATGGCGGACACGTCGGACAATTTTGACACATTTTTGGGACCATTGGCATTAATACAGCAATCAGTGCAATTAAAATTGCATTGATTACTGTAAAAATTAGGGGTGCACTGAATGGGTTTTTTGGTACCGATACCGAAAATGAAAAATACACTAGGTTGAAAACCGATACAGCACCGATACCGAAAGTGACTGTTTTAAAAAAAATAAAGAATGTATACAGGAGATGGTCAGAGACTGGGGACGTGGTACAGGAGATGGTCAGAGACTGCAGACGTGGTACAGGATCAATGCAGCTTCACCAGTGCCTGTCAGATGCAGCCTACCAGTCAGTTGTAGCAGCCTGCCTGTGCCCCTTATGCAGCCTCACCAGTGTCTGTGCCAATCAGATGCAGCAGCCCACCAGTGCCCGTGTTGTGCAGCCTGCCAGTGGCCATGTTGTGCAGCCTGCCAGTGGCCATGTTGTGCAGCCTGCCAGTGGCCATGTTGTGCAGCCTTAGCCTACCAGTGCCTGGTAATGCATGTTGCAGTGTGTGGATCTGAATCACCGTGCAGCCAGTTTCATTCCGGCACACCCCTTCAGAGTCTCCCCTCCCTCCTCTTCTCACTCATGTCCTACACAGCCTCCCAGTGCCTGGTAATGCATGTCACTCTGTGTGGATCTGAATCGCCGTGCAGCCGATGTAACGATGTCCCGCCTCCTAGACTGCCTCTTGTGATAGACAGCACTCTGATCCAATGCTAGGAATTATTGTGCCGTGTGACATAGGAGGCGGGACATCATTACATCAGCTGCACGGCGATTCAGATCCACACAGCGTGACATGCATTACCAGGCACTGGCAGGCTGTGTATGACAGGAGTGAGAGGAGGAGGGAGGGGAGACTGAGGGGCGTGCCGGGATGAAACATGTGTGGCACCTGGCGGGATGGCCTGCCCCTTTTTGGCAACATTTCTCTTTTGGCAAATTGCCGAAAAGGCCATTTTCGGCCGATATGTTTCGGCGGCCGAAATTTCAGTGCATCACTAGTAAAAATGTCACTGGCAGTGAAGGGGTTAACACTAGGGGGCAGTGAAGGGGTTAATATGTATCCTAGGGAGTGTTCTAAGTGAAGGGGGGGATGGGACTGTGAAGGGAAGCGAACCGCTCGCTGTTCATACTCTGTATGAACAGACAATCTGTCAGTTCACTGCTCAGAGAACCGGTTCTCCGTGTGCCCAAGCGATCGCGGGAGCCCGGCGGTGATCGAGATGGCCGGGCACTCGCATTTGCTCGGGGAGCAAGCGCCTCCTAGTGGTTGTTTATGCTACCAACGTAGCATAACGGCAATTCGCACAGCCGAGCCATGCTGCCGCATTACAACTGCGGTTGCTGGTCAGCTAGCGGTTAAAGTAAATGTAAACCCGATTCATGAAATTTTAACCTAGGTAGATATATCTGTAGTGTTTACCTATCTCTCTCCAAAGCCCTGTCTTTATGCTGTTCCATTCTTCTGTTATCAGCAGGATAATGTCTGACAAGTTCTCTGAGAGGGGAGATAAAAGCAGCTGGAAATTTGTGTGGGGTTGGTGCTATAAATAGATTAGCAGAGAACTGGTCTATTCACAGCACAGCTCTGCACATTCCTTCCTTCCTCTGCCTATGTGGAGTGGGGTTGTGTGCCTTTGCTCCAATCAGTTGTCAGACAGTGTATGCCAAGACTCCACACACACTGCTGAAACAGGAAGGAAAAAAAAGAAGAACACAATGTTCACCTTCTAAACAGTATATAAAGCTGGAGACAGAAGATATACAAATAAAATAGGGAGATTTGTTTCATTTCTGTGTATCATCTGAGACTATTCACTTCACTGGGTATAGGAGAGGGTTTATATCCACTTTAAGTGCAAGGGAATTATGGCAGATACTCAACGGTATTTAATTTTCTTATATTACATTTATGCAATGTCTCCCAGAGAAATTGAGATAAACTCACTGAACACTCAAGTATTAGGTCAAGAACAGAAAAAAAACAATACTACTCACAGCTTGAGCCTGCTTTATAAACTCTAGAATGTCCTCTTTTAAAGCCTGGTGGATTTTTGCTGGTCCTTTGTCATCCCATAGGCAAACTGCATGCACATCCCTAAAATAAAATAAATAAAAAATGTATCACCTTTCAGAGCCAGATAGTCCACAAAGTAAAGGGAAGAAAATATGTTAAAGAGTCCCCACAAGAAATATACATTTCAATGTAATGCATGACAACAAAATCATGAATTTCACAACCGTAGTTGTAACCCATGCCATGATGGCGGGTTTAAAAGTGCATATAAACCTTGACTGAATAACATTTCGTTTACCAACGCTCATTGTTTTATAAACAATTGCTTTTTTGAAATGAAAATACTTTTTTTCCCTATCCTGCTGCCTCTGCAGCCAATGTGATATTAGTAGACCATGACTGCATAAAGAGCATTGAAACAGCTACTTGTAGTTTGCAGTAGAAGCCTGTGTGCCAGGGTGGCAGCTCAAGAGCACAACTGGACACTTTAAAAGGGGTTATAAAGTCTCATGGTTTTTCACCTTAATGTATTCTATGGATAGATTGATAGCAGCGGGAGCCATTGGCTCCCGCTGCTGTCGATCAAATCCAGTGACATGGGGGCGGGGCCAAGCCCTGCCATCTGTGTCAATGGATGCAGCAGCGGGACTCAGGAGCGCACCCGCACGGGTGCCCCCATGGAAAGCAGCTCTCCGTGGGGGCATCCAATGAAGAGGAGGGGCCAGGCACACTGGTGGGGGACCCCAGAAGAAGAGGATCGGGGCTGCTTTGTGCAAAAACCTTGCACAGAGCAGGTAAGTATGACATGTTTGTTATTTTTATTTTTTTTTAAATGTGAATCTTTACAACCCCTTTAAGAGGAGAAGTATAGCTTAAGCTCATTTGGCTGTACTTCTCCTATGGATCACAGAAGTGCAATTAGTTTTGCACTCATGTGACCCGTTTTTCAGCAGAGAGTGGTCTGAAGTCTGCTCTCTGCTGACATGACAGAAAGTCCAGGCACCGCGTCATCGTGACAATGGAGTTGGGATCTGCCATGTGCCTGGACACTGCCCCCTCCATTTTAATTGACTAAAAATTGTGTTGGTAAATGAAAAATTTATAATAATGCAGTAAGAAGATTGCTATGCTTCTTCCTACTCTTTTATTTGGTCATATAGCAATGCTTTACATATGGCTGTGTTTATCACTCACTATTTTTATATACTTCTGCCAGGGCCCTGCCTGCTTTATGTGGTTTCTTTTGACCTGATTGTTAACCTTCTTACGATAATAATAATAAAAATTATTGAAAGTAAAAAACGTATTTCTGAGTCTAGTCTGTAATCACACACATACATGGGCAGCTGTCGTGCACTTTACATATACAGGCTCTGCTTCTTGTTATGCAGTGAAAGACAGTGTTTAACCACTTAAGGACCGAGCTTCTTTTTGAGATTTGGTGTTTACAAGTTAAAATTTAGTTTTTTTGCTAGAAAATTACTTAGAACCCCCAAACATTATATTTGATTTTCCCAGACACCCTAGAGGATAAAATGGCAGTCGTTGCAATACTTTTATGTCAAACTGTATTTGCTTAGCAGTCTTACAAGGGCATTTTTTTGGGGAAAAAAAAAATACACTTTTTAATTAATAAATAAAGACAACAGTAAAGTTAGCCCATTTTTTTTTTTATTGTGAAAGATAATGTTACGTCGAGTAAACGGATATCCGAAATGTCACGCTTCAAAATTGCGCCCTCTGGTGGGATGCCGACAAACTTTGACCCTTAAAAATCTCCATAGGCATTGTTTAAACATTTCTACAGGTTACCAGTTTTAAGTTACAGAGGAGGTCTAGTGCTAAAATGATTGCTCTTGCTACAACGATCGCGGCAATACCTCACATGTGTGGTTTAAACACCATTTCCATATGTGGGCGCGACTTGCGTATGTGTTCGCTTCTGCGCACGAACTCAGCGTGACCGAGTGCTTTAAAAAAAATGTTTTCTTATTTTACCTTTTATTTTTGCACTGTCTTTTTAAAAAAAACATTTTGGGTCACTTTTTTCCCTATTACAAGGAATGTAAACATTCCTTATAATAGAAAAAAAGCATGACAGGACCTCTCAAAATGTGGACACAGCTGATCACGTGGTAAAGAGCCTCTATCAGAGACTCTTTACCTAGATTGGAGATGCGGTGTGTCAGACTGACACAGCACCAATTGCCATGCTGTGCGTCCGGGCGGGCATGCAATCGCGATCCTGCTGGACGTTATACGATGCTCCCAGTCAGGATAACGGAACCACTTCCTGGCTGCCATTCTGCTACAGGCTGGGTGGGAAGTGGTTAATGAGAATTTTTCAGCAGAATGATATAAAAGTACTACTTTATCGAAGACTTACGAGAAGAGATCGAACCACTGCTGTTTTGTGACGGACTCCTGTCGTAGGAGCTTCAGGACTATAGGTCTCATGAAATCCCATTTGTCCTCAAATTGAAGGGAACCTTTATTCTGTTTCAAAAGAAAAACAAAAATTAGTACTAATGTAAAATTCTTAAATTTTACAGAGAAAATATATAAATAAAATACACACATGCTTTAGAGAAAAAACGTTTAGGGAAACCTGACCATGACATATATATATATATATATATATAAGCTTATGAGACATTCCAAAACTCCACCTCACCCTCACAACCTCCATTCCTCCGGGAAGGCTTTGCACATGATTTGGAAAGGGTGTGTGGGAGTTTGTGGCCTCTCAGCCCAAAGAGCATTTGTGAGTTCAGGTACTAATGTTGGATAAGAAGACTAAAATGTGATGTTCTGAATCACCCCAAAGGTGACAAATAAGGCGAAGGTCAGAGCCCTGTGTTGGCCACTTGAGCTCCTCCACAAACTGGCCAGACAAAGTCTTCATAGAGCTGGTTTTGTGCAGAGACACAGTTTTCTGTAACTGAAAAAAAGACTACCCCGAAACTATGGCAAATTTGGAAACAGCTGTATAAAATGCCTGGAGACTCATTATTGCACTGCTCTTCAGCCCGCTGGGTTGCACGCAAAAAAAAAAAAAACTGTAGTTTGTACCCAACTTTAGGTTACTTTCACATTGCTCTGTAGCAAAATCGCAATTTCCATTCATTTTAATGGTACAAAGATGCAGCATGCAGGACTTTTCAAAACGGACTGCACCTGTAACGCAGTGGTGTGAAAGTCCCATAGGATTTAAAGGGAAACATTTTTCTTGTGTTTTTCTTGTAAGGAAAAAACTGTGGGAAAACATATTGTAAAAGGGCCCTTAAGCCTGTTACACACTAGTATTGTTTTATTTTATTTTTTTCCATTTCGTTCAACCCAGCAGGGATGAACAAGAAAAACCTGACAGCTCAGGAGGAGTAGCTGTACTAACTTTCCAAAATTAGTACATCGATCTCCCCTGCTGTTTTATTGTGTTCTGACAGGGGGACAGCCCCTTGCCAGAAAGCTCCAGTCAGCTCTCTCATGCCGCGTACACACGATCGGAATTCCGGACAGAAAAAGACAGATGAGAGCTTTTCATCGGAAAATGCGTCCGTGTGTATGCTCCATCGGAATTTAGCTGTCCAAATTTCCGCCAGCCAAAAATTGGATAGCACGGTCTCAATTTTCCCGACGGAAAAACTTTCTATCGGAAATTCCGATCGTGTGTATGCAAGTCCAACATGTCAAAAATCACGCATGCTCAGATTCAACTACGAGAGGGAAGCTATTGAACTTCCTTTTTCTAGTCCCGTTGTAAGTATTGTACGTCACCGCGTTATAAACGATCGGAATTTGGTGTGACCGTGTGTAGGCAAGGCAGCCTGAGTGGAACTCTGTCGGAATTCTGTCGGGAAAACCATCAGTTTTTTTTCCGATGAGAATTCCGATCGTGTGTACGCGGCATCAGCCATTGGCTAAGAGCACTGTTTGGGAGCCGATCGGCAGACCTTTTTCGATCATGTCTCTTTTTACAGAAGCCAGCTTCTGTCAGACCAACTCCAGTACACACGGAATGTCAGCTGGTTGCTATTGAACTGGCCGATGTGCCCGACATTTAGCCGTGTGTACTAGGCTTCAGGATATGAGAGGAGGGAAGCACACAGAACAACTACACCCTCCCCTCTGCTGCCCATTCACAGAAGCCTTTGTATTTTGTAACTGTTTTCACATAACACCAAGACTTCTGTGAATGGGCAAGAGGAGGGGAGGGTTGAGGCATAGCAGCTGCAGTGACTCTTGTGTTTAAGATGCATAGCTCAGAAAGTGAAAACAGTAAAAGCTGTCTCCTGAGAGTACTATAAAGCTGATATAAATAATAGAGATAAGCCCAGGAGGTGTCATGCACTTTGCTGGACTTCAAGAGTGCCTTCATTTTTTTTATTTTTATTTTTTACAAAATTCCTGGAATTCAAGTGGTTGTAAAGGCAGAAGTTTTTATTTTATTTTAATGCATTCTATGCATTAGGATAAACCTCCTGTGTGTGCAGCAGCCCCCCTAATACATACCTGAGCCCATATAGATCCAGCAATGTTGCACAAGAGACTCGGCTGTCCGGGATTCTCCCTCCTCATTGGCTGAGATTGCAGTGCGGCGCCATTGCTGTCAAAGTCAGTGAGCCAATGAGGAGAAAGAGGGGGCATGGATAGGCAGTGGCTCCTTGTTTTAAAGGACACAAGGAGCTGCGTCTTGGCTCGGGTGTCCCCATCGCAAGCTGCACTCAACAGGGGGGAGGGGTCAGGAGCGCCAGCGAGGGAAACAAGAAGAAGAGGATCAAGGCTGCTCTGTGCAAAACCACTGCACAGAGCAGGTAAGTATAAAATGTTTGTCATTTTTAACGAAAATAATTAGATTAACACACAAAAAGGAACAGTGGAAATCTACATTAGCGTACACTTCTAAAAACAGGCATTGAAACCCAGGTGCCACAATACAGCATGTATAGCAATAACAAACTGAATTCTGAATTGTCTGCTTAAAAATAATCCTTAAACGCCACACTAGCTAAACCCCATATGGAAAGACTGGAATTTTGCTAATAACCATTAAAAAAAAAAAAAAAAAAAAAAGTATATAAACATCTTTATTATACATTATCCTTGCATGAATAGAGGACACCAGAATAGAAATCTGACAAGTTCCTAGATGGTCCTGCAGCACAGCTATGTGCTTTTCTATAAATAAACAGACCAGGCCACATGCTGGGGGGGTATTATTTCACATGTGCAGCACAGTCCATCTTCCATTCACTATTCATTTACCCACAAAGTGCCTTTATTCCATGTTACATGCACTAGTGTTTTATGTGTTACATTATGGTTTTACCACATACCTATTTAAACATGAAGCACAAAAGATATTTTGCTTTCCTTTTACAGATTTATATTTTTTTTCCAAAAAAGAAAAAAACGGAAGTTTATTGTGGCACAGTAGCTGTGTATGGCACAGTCACTGGCTTTGGACCCAACAGAAGATGGAATCTTTTCACTGGGTTTAACCTAGACTTGGGTCCCAAAACTACGGCAAAAAGGGAAAAGGTAGCACTAAAATAAAATAAATACACCAGTTAGGGCTGAAACAACTAATCGGCAATAAATCGATAATGAAAATTGTTGACAGCTATTTTGTTTTATCAATTAGTTGTTTGGTCAATTAGATGGCACACAAAATGCATTATTTGTTTACTTATCAGTATACAGCTCAGTACACCAGCCATACAGCAAGGCTGGGTTCACACTGGTGTGATGTTAGACATTGCATGCGATTCCCATCACACTGCTGTGCAGATTACATGCAATGTCTGTGCAATGCGAATTCAGCCATTCAGATTGTATGGCTGAATTTGCATCACATTTGCACTGAAATGGTCTAGGACCCTTTTTTGGGCTGCACTGGAATCGGATCGCATGGCTGTTCACACCTATGTGATCCGATTCCTGCACCATTTGGCTGTTCACACTGCGATCCGATCTGGGGGAGTCATTAACTTTGCCTTGACACCTGCAGCGGTTTGCAGAGGTCAGTGTGATCCATCAACAGGTGACATACGATGCTGGAACCTGCACTGGAATCTCGCTGGTTCTTGCATTGCATATATGTGAACCGGACTAAGTACCTGAGAAGCTGTGGATGTGTAAGGAGCAATGCCTTGATCGCTTGGTTCTGACAGCTCCCCGAGCAGAGAGCTGCTGACTGCCAGTCACAACTCTCTGCTCTGCCCCCTCCTCGCTCACTGAAGTGCTGGGCTGTGGAGGGGCACAGCGGCCGGCTCAGGCTCTCAGTGACTCGACTTCTGTGATGTCAGCAGAGAGCGATCTTCAGCCGGGTCACAGGAATGCAAAACAAATTGCACTTCTGTGATCCCATAGGAGCAGAACAGCCAAATGACCTTCGGTTATACTTCTCCTTTAAGGCATTACAATTAAGTCTCGGTTCACACTAATGCAATGTGGGAAACACACAAGATTCACTGCGTTTCCCCCGCATGACATCGCACTCTAAGCAATCGCACATCATCCATGCCATCTGCTTGAGTGTCAATGTTATCTTAATGACACGCCGAAACAAATGACAAAACGCAGTGCCATTGCCAGAATCAGGTGCGACAGAAAAAGATTTTGGTGTGGATGCAATGCAAGATGCAAGTGTGATCCCTGTGCAAATCATATGCATTATATTTAAAGATGATTACATCCATACAAAAAAGTCTCAGCCTTTAGCACTACTTTAATAAATAAAAAATGTATATCCCTCTCCCAATTACAATATGACTTGTGTCATAATTGGATACTATATTCTTTTTTATATTTGTTATTTTCCCATGAATGTGGAGTTACCCTTTAAATGGGACACATTTAGTCTTTAAATCCACACTGCACATTCCTGATCACTGGCCACACCAGTGCAGTGTCATTTTGTACCATTGCCAGCCAGAAGCATGTCCTGATTGCCAACCTGTACCAGTACAACTGATGACAGTACTGGGAAGTATACCTTACAAGCAAATTTGAAGTACGAACCTGAGGAAACATAAAGAGGAACTTCACTTATTTATTTTAAAAGTCAGCAGCTACAAATGACTTTTTAACCACTTGCCTACACATCATAAGGCACCCTCCCAGAACTGGCCGACCTCTCTGCGCCGTCATTGGCTATAGCAGTTGGAAAGTGGTTAAAAAAAATAAAAATAAAAAAATCAGGTAATTACAGATGCTGGGGATTTAGTGCGGTCTTCCTGCAGCTGGTTCTCCTTACCGCTGTGTGCGAGATTGCATGGCACTGTGGAACTGGTTCTGCAGCCTCCTGGGACATATGATGTGCTCAAGGAAGACTGTGGGCAGTGGTTAAAGTGGTTCTAAAGGCTCAAGGTTATTTACCTTCATGTATTCTATGCACGAAGGTAAAAAAACCTTCTGTGTGCAGCAGCCTTCCTAATACTTACCTGAGCCCCATCTCAATCCAGAGGGACTCTCCCTCCTCATTGGCTCCCACTGCTGTTAATCACAGCCAGTAATTCAATGAGAAGAGAGAGGGGGTGGAGACGATCTGCGGCTGTGTGTGTGAATAAACACGCACAGCAGCGGATCGGGAGTGAGCCTGCTTGGGTGCCCCAATAGCAAGCTGCTTGCTCTGGTGGCACTGGGCCTGCAATGCCGGCGGGGTATTCGAAAAGAAGAGGATCAGGGCTGCTCTGTGCAAAACCAGTAAACAGAGCAGGTACCATATTTATCGGCGTATAACACGCACCTTTTCCCCCTTAAAATCAGGGAAAAAGGTGAGTGCGTGTTATACGCCGATCCCCACTGTCTGTGAGTCTAAAAGACCGAGCGCCGCCGAAAAAGACCGAGCCGTCTGCTCGGCTCCGCTCGTAGTCCCGCCTCCCTGCTGTTTCTGGAGCGAGCGCTGCCGAAAAAGACCAAGCCAACTGTACTGTGTACTCGGCTTGGCTCGGCTTGCAGTCCCGTCCATACTGGGCGGGACTGCGAGCCGAGCCAAGCCGAATACACAGTAGAGTCGGCTCGGTCTTTTTCGGCAGCGCTCGCTCCATAAACAGCAGGGAGGCGGGACTACGAGCGGAGCCGAGCAGACAGCTCGGTCTTTTTCGGCGGCGCTCGCTCGGTCTGTCTCGGCGGCGGGATATTTAAACATGGGCAAGGCTGCAAACGGCGCTGGGCAAAACTGGAAATGACACTGGCAAGCTGCAAATGACACTCTGCAAGGCTGCAAACAGCGCTGGGCAAGCTGCAAATGATGCTGATCATTCTGCAATGATGGACAAGGCTGCAGATGCACACTGTAAAGGCTGCATTGACGGGCATTTAAATGTAAGTTTTTTTTCCCTTAAACTTCCCTCCTAAAACTTTTTTCCTTAAAATGCCCTCCTAAACTTGGGGTGCGTGTTATACGCTGGTGCGTGTTATACCCCGATAAATACGGGAAGTATAACATGTTTAAAAAAAATAAAATAAATGCCTTTAATATCACGTTAAGCCTATGGGCATGTCAGTCTCGCCTAGGCCAGAATTGAGGAAGTGGAAGCGGGTACCTGCAAAAATGTAATAAAAAATACCCGCTTTCACTTTTGTAAAGCTCCACTTTAAAGAGGATGTAAGCCCTCTCTAATTGAAAAAAACAAAACAAAAAACACACTGCAGGACAAATACTAGCGCATTATGAATTACTTACCTGAGATCAAAGCCCCCGAAGCGACCCTCCTCCACATCCTCCGTTGCTGCCAAGATACCCAGAGTGACTTACTGGTATCGCTGCTCCGGCACTGTGACTGGCCGGAGCAGCAAAGACGTCACTCCGGTGCATGATCACCTTCACTAATGGCACGCTCAGTGCGCCTGCGCCGTAGACATCGGTGCCCGTTTTTAGGGAAATATCTCCTTACACGTGTAGGTTAAAAGGACAAATTTCTTGCACCTACAGGTAAGCCTTAATCTAGGCTTACCTGTAGGCTAAAGTGGTCTGTAAGAATTTACCAGCACTTTAACTGCCAAGTCTGATTCAGAGGATCTAAGGGTCAGGTGACCCAGGGAAAAAAGTGCTATAGATTCACTCCCTTTATTGATCCTGGTGATTACTGACCCTGAAACAGAAAGCAACGAGAAATCCAACATTTTTGAGTTGTCAAATGTAGTAGGGGGAAACCTTCCATAATTGAAATCTATTCCAGTAACAACAAAAAAAAAAAAAGGAATTTTACCTCGCTTGGAAGAGATTTCCTCTTACTTCCTGCTGTGACAATAATCAAGAGAAATCTCCCCAACAGGACACAGACCAAGGGTGTGGGGGATACTTTCTATACGGGGAAACTGTAGCATGCATTAGAAGTGTACCAAAGAAACAGCCAATTCATATTTAGCACACAAATCCTGTATTTTCACACCAGTGACTTACTTGTCCTAACAAAGAAGGATTTAGGCCAGCAACACTGAAACTATGTGTAGAACACGGCTCAATGAAGCTTAAGCAAAGAGACTGGCAAAATGCCACACATACCTCAGTAAAATCCTGTTGGGTTTTCCTTCTTTCCTGGGTGGACTTTCAAAAGTAATGCGAACAGCAGCATAAAAACTAGAAAGCAACCCATGAGATAGATACACACACACAGTGTCTCATTGTCTATCGCATATTTATATACACACACACACACACACACACATATCTTCTGTTCCTTCAGTCACTGAACAGAAGTTGTGTATATGCGTTCATCCCAGGTACATTGGGCTGCACTGGTCACCCTTGCCCAACACAGTCCCAAAACATGGACAAAGCAAAATGTCCTAATTGTTCAGTTCACAACACTACGTTGTGGTGGTGTGTGCTAAAAAAAATAAATAAAAAAAAAATTAAAAAGTATGGTTTTTCACCACAACATGTCTACATTGCATTGCAACACACTGCAGTAAATAAACATGAATGAAATGACATTTTGTATCCTTCCAGTAAAGTCAGAAAAAAAAAGGACTAAAAAGTAAACAGTGTGATGTGCTGTAATCATAACATTGGCATTGTGTATACCTCAGCTCACACCAGCAACTGCATTACAAATGCCTTGTCCCCTTTCCTCCATTGAAAAGGGAATGTGAGACACTTAGCCACCTCTTGGTGTGTATTTGACATACTGTATATAGACACAACAACTGTATGGGGAAGCAGCCAAGGCGTTAAACAGAACTGGTTATGATTGTAATTAGTATGGTCTTCAACTCACTTATTCTCCCCATGGTTTTCTCCTTTGAGTGTAAAGCTGAACTTCCCGTCTCCAATATCATGTTATGCTCTTAGATTCTGCCATTTTACTGATCCAGATCTCCTGCAACACCCAAAGAGCTCAACAACCGGCAACCTTCTTAGGGAGAGAAGAAAGCAGAAACGGCCTTTCTCAGCTTTAAATTCAGAGTGTTCTGGAGGCCAGAAGAGACCCCAATGTAAAGGATCCCAGGAATCCTTTAACTTGCATAACATGACAACCTTGTTGTGCACCCAGTTAATAATTTAGTACATCAGCTATAAGAGTAGCATTGCATCAAACTACAACCTTTCAACGAGTTCTAAAAAAGACTATTTACAACAAAGCTGCAATCAGACTGCTCCGTTCTCAGTTAGCAAATACATGTGCAACCTAACTCACAACTCTGCTCAGCCAGTGCTGCAATCCAGACAGCATAGCCGAGCCTTGCTTTCACTTCTCTCCAGAGTACTTGCACTCCTCTTGTCTGCCCTCTATCTAATGCTCACCTCAC
Organism: Lithobates pipiens; assembly: GCF_037356315.1. Lineage (NCBI taxonomy): Eukaryota > Metazoa > Chordata > Amphibia > Anura > Ranidae > Lithobates > Lithobates pipiens. The sequence continues at coordinate 596,021,075 of NW_027507748.1, read as the reverse complement.
TCTCCTGTTCTGTCCCTCCCTTGGATCGCGGTTTCCAAATGTTGTGTGAGCTGCATGTCAGACCTCCCCGTACTAGGAATCATGGGGTATTTTGCAAAGAGCAGCACAATAATGGTGAGTATAAAGGGTTGGGGTTGAATTAGCAAGACAGACCATCACTGGTAAGTGACATGAACAAACAGCACAACAATGGCATGGGGTGACTTTGATATCTCCTCCTGTCAGCAAGCTACCAGTATTAGACCAACAGCACTGTGCAATGCTATAGTGTCTGACTAGTTTAAAGTGTTAACCATCCTTGATGCTCGTGAACCCAGCAGATTTCATGCACATCTTTTGGCAATGCCCCCATATCTTCACATTCTGGGCAGAGGTGCTATCGTTTATGTACACAGTGACCACTTATTTCAATACCGCTCACAGTGGCCAGTATATAGGGTCTGGTAGAGCCACTAGGCGAGCCTCTAGAACTCTAAATTAGGCTGTTATTGTTCTACGCTAGGAAAATTCTTCTTCAATGGAAACCCCCATCTGCCCCCCCCACCCTAGCAACATGGAAAAATATGGTCAATTCTACTCTGACCCTATATAAGGCCACCTATTTGTTGAGGGGATGCCCTAAAAAGTTCCACAAAGTGTGGGACATCTGGATTGAAACCCCTTCCACTAACGCAGACCCCGATCTTTCTCAGTAGCCCATCTCTGGAGTTTGTGATATGAGTGAAACATACGGTATGTTATTTTTATGAGAAGCAGGAGTTTTATTTTGCAGTCCTTAAAGCAGAGTTCCACCCAAAAGTGGAACTTCCACTTATTTGCTACCCGCCCCCCCAACCAATGCCACATTTGGCATCTTTCAGGGAGAAGGGGGACAGGGGACCCGTTTTGACTGGTCCCCCTTCCCCACTTCAGGAGACAGCGCCATCCCTCGGAAGTATGGCCCCCCTCTTCATTCCTCTGGAATAACATGCGGGGGAGTTTAATTGCTGCAAAAAAAAGAAAAGAAAATGTCTGAAGCCAAAAACAGCAGCTGTAAACACGTCCAGTGTGCATGAGGCCTTGGGCTCCATTCTCATCTATGCCTATGGGGGCTACAAATGTAAAATCTTGCAAATAGAATCACAGGCGTCCCATGATTCTGGTAGCACAATTTTACTGCAATAGTCACCCAATGAATCGTGGGGAAAAAAAAATAAAAAAAATATCGCACTGCATTTGGGGTGCTATTGAAATCGAAGGGCAACACACCAGGAACGCACGGGCGTCCCACGATTTGCCGCTATTGCGAATCGTGGCGATACCGCACGCAATTCAGGTACACAGGAGATATTAATGGAGGCTTAGAATTGAATTTCAGCCTAACTCTAAATATACATAAAATGCCCCCTTCCCCCTCTTGCTGTCTATTCTGTGTAAGAAAGATGTTTATACTTGGCTTTTTTAGGCTCCGTTCACACAGGAGCGACTTGTCCAGGCGACTTCGCCGCCTGACAAGTCGCGCTCCGTTCTGTACTATGGAACCGTTCTAATAGGAGCGACTCAAGTCGCTCCGACTTAGAAAAAAGGTTCCTGTACTACTTTTGGGGCGACTTCAGGCGACTTGCATTGACTTCTATGCAGAAGTCGTTTTGCAAGTCGCCGCTGAAGTCGTTTGCAGGTCTCGTCTGTGAGTCGCGCTGCAAGTCGTGCCGCCCCTGTGTGAACCGAGCTTTAGTCTGCTCCAGTCAAGTCAAGTGATCCTACGTCAGTGAGCTGCAGGGGAGAGAAGGGAGCGCTTGACAAATGCTGGGAAATTGGGGAGCTATGACATCACTCATAGGCTCCAATGTCCCAGCCATTGTTAATGCGCCCTCCTCGTCCCTGCAGCTGCTTTGTATTTTTTGCTAGAAAAATTACTTTGAACCCCCAAAAGTGTGTGTGTGTGTGTGTGTGTGTGTGTGTGTGTGTGTGTGTGTGTGTGTGTGTGTGTGTGTGTATATAAATAAAATTTATAGCAGAGACCCTAGAGAATAAAATGGTGGGTTTTGCAATTTTTTTGTCACAAGGTACTTGTGCAGTGTTTTTTTTTTTTTTAAACGCAAATTTTTGCGAAAAATACATTAATAATAATTTAATTAATTTTATTGCCCATAAACACAAAATAAGAGTAAAATATAAAAGATGGTGTTATGCCGAGTAAATAGATACCTAAAATGCCACGCTTTTAAAATGTGCGCGCTCGTGGAATGGCGACAAACTACGTTGCCATAGGCGATGCTTTAAAGCCTTTACAGGATACCAGTTTAGAGCTACAATAGAAATCTGGTGCTAGAGTTATTGTTCTCGCTCTGATGTTCATGGCAATACCTCACATGTGGGGTGCAATTGCGGTTTACTTATGCCTGCAGGACCAAAGCATGCATTTAGCTTTGTGTACGAGCATGGGGGCGTTTAAAAAAAACAAAAAAAAACTTTTTTTTTTAACATGGTTTAAATTTAACCACTTCAATACAGGGCACTTAAACACCTTCCTGCCCAGACCAATTTTGAGCTTTCAGCGCTGTTGCACTTTGAATGACAATTACGCAGTCATGCTACACTGTACCCAAATGAAATTTTTATCTTTTTTATTTTTTGCTAAAAAAATACTGAAAATTTTGAAAAAAAACGTATTTTTTTTTTTGTTTCAGTTTCAAAAGTTTGTAAATAAGTACGTTTTCTCCTTCACTGATGGGCACTGATAAGGCGGCACTGATGGGCACCAATGAAGTGGCACTGATGAGGTAACATTGATGGACACTGATAGGCAGCACTGATGGGCGACACAAATTGGCACTGATAGCTGGCACGGATTGGCATGGACGGGTGGCACAGGTGGGCATGGACGGGCGGCACAGGTGGGCACTGATAGGCGGCACAGGTGGGCACTGATAGGCGGCATTGTATTATGTTGTACTGTACTAATGGATGCCAATCGGTGCCAAACAATAATGCATGCCAATCAGTGATGCCCATTGTGGGCACTGATTGGCATCCATTATGGGCACTGATTGGCATCCATTGTGGTCTAGGGAGGATTACCTTGTCCTGGTCATCCCTGGTGGTCTGGTGGCGTTTACATGCTAGGATTGCTTTTACATAAAAGCCAGCTGCTAGCTTTAAAAATTATACCGGGGTGATTCCTGTAGCTGCAGGCATCATCTTGGTACAACCACTTCACGCCAAATTAAGCATATCATTTGACTTTAAGTGGTTAACCAGTTCCTGCCCAGAACATTAAAAAATAACGCAGACGGGAACCTTTAATCCCTCTGGGCGGGCGTCATATGACCTCCGCTCATGTATGCCCCTCTGGGATGAGGCATGTCCCTCAGACACAGCCTGTGGCCGATCAGGGTAAAGAACCAATGAAAATGGCTCTTTACCATGTGACTGGCTGTGTCCAATCACAGACAGTCAAAAATGTCAACAAACCGCAGTAACTCATTGTTACTGGGTTCTCCTCCTCACACCGATCCAGTGCCCCCAAAATAAAGAGGACCGGTCTTTAACCCCATCAGAGTACCCGTCTCCAGCCCAGAGTACCCGAGTATCTATAATGGGCACCACACAGTGCAGTACACACAAGTCTGGTAGCGTTATGTTGTATTAAAATTAAGCAGCATGTCACTTTTAGGATTCATCACAACTTATCTGCTGCCTCCATTTATTTCAATGATAGCCGGCTAACACTTTATAAATGCTTCATTAACGCACCGCAAATGTTATTGGTAGGGTTATGGTGCCTTAGTGAAGCATTTATAAAGTGTTAGCCGGGTGCTAGGGGAGAGGTAGTGGAGGTTCCTGTATTCAAGAATGCACTGGGAAAAAAAGAGGAGAACAAGGACAGAGCAACTCCAGCCACTTCCTATCTGCACAGAGCAGCCATGTTATCAGAATTTGCTTCTGTGTGTGGGTAAAACAAAGTCAGCCAGCAATACTGAGAGTGCCAGGTAGGAGCAGAGCCATTGAGCATTATTGTCAGTGGCAATTCTTTTAGTGTCAGCATAGTTAGTTTGGTTGAAAAAAAAAAAAAAAAAAGACAAGTCCATCTAGTTCAACCAAGAAAAAAATATAAAAAATAAAAATATTATACAATCCTATACCCACAGTTGATCCAGAGGCACAAAAAGGAGAAAAAAAAAAACACAGCAAAGCATGATTCAATTTGCTTCAGCAGGGGAAAAAATGCCTTCCTAATCCCCAAAGAGGCAAATCAGATATTCCCTGGATCATCATTACTTATAAATGTTGGAATCCAGTTATATCAGCCCGGAGGGGAAGAAAGGAGAGGAATGGCCGGCCGGATGATGAGCGTGCAGAGGAACATCACAGCTTCATTTCAATTGCTGTGTTCCCACCACTCACTGTCACATACAGCCCCTCCTCCTTGTCCGGGACTTTGATAGACAGATCACCCGTCCAATCCTGGGACATGTGACATCTATCAAAGTTCCCTGGCCAGGAGGCAGGGACACAGTAATTGAAATGAAGCTGTGATGTTCCTCAGCACTCTCATCATCTGGCCGGCAATTCCTCTCCTCTCTTCCCCTGCACAGATATGCTGCATTGGTGGGCATCGGTGGACACAGGCTGCATTTGTGGGCATCGGTAGGCTACGTTGGTGGGCACATATAAAGTTGTTGTTAATATTTATTTTTATAAAAAAGGCTTCATGCACACGAGACGCAAGTGCAAACTCTGCTGGACACATGTTTTTAAAAGCTGAAACCGGCGTTTAGAAACACCGGTTTTGCCACGATTTTTACCGCGATTGTGTCTAGAAGCGTTTAGTTAAGCTAACATCATAGACCCTTCCCAAGCTCAAAAAAACAGTATTAACTATTTCAGCCATTTTGTGAGACCAGAGTGAGTAGCAGCAGCTGTGAGAGCAGCAGTGTACTTGTGTTTAGCGTGTCACTTGCCCCGTCACCTGCCACAAGTTGTGGATTGTCCACTTGCCACGTTACCTGCCACATCACTTGGCACGTCACCTGCCACAAGCTGTGGATTGACCACTTGCCACGTCACCTGCCACGTCACTTGCCACAAGTTGTGGATTGTCCACTTGCCACAAGTTGTGGATTGTCCACTTGCCACAAGTTGTGGATTGTTCACGTCACCTGCCACAAGTTGTGGATTGGCCACTTGCCACGTCACCTGCCACAAGTTGTGGATTGGCCACTTGCCACAAGTTGTGGATTGGCCACTTGCCACAAGTTGTGGATTGGCCACTTGCCACAAGTTGTGGATTGGCCACTTGCCACAAGTTGTGGATTGGCCACGTCACCTGCCACAAGTTGTGGATTGGCCACGTCACCTGCCACAAGTTGTGGATTGGCCACGTCACCTGCCACAAGTTGTGGATTGGCCACGTCACCTGCCACAAGTTGTGGATTGGCCACTTGCCACGTCACCTGCCACAAGTTGTGGATTGGCCACTTGCCACGTCACCTGCCACAAGTTGTGGATTGGCCACTTGCCACGTCACCTGCCACAAGTTGTGGATTGTCCACTTGCCACCTGCCATGTCACTTGCCACAAGTTGTGGATTGTCCACTTGCCACCTGCCATGTCACTTGCCACAAGTTGTGGATTGTCCACTTGCCACCTGCCATGTCACTTGCCACAAGTTGTGGATTGTCCACTTGCCACCTGCCATGTCACTTGCCACAAGTTGTGGATTGTCCACTTGCAAATGCAATTGTTTAAAATATTTTTCTAATGTTTTTCATCATTTGCCATCATTTTTGAGATTTTTAATGTAAAAAAAATAGGTCACCTTTAAAAACGCTTATAAACGAAAACGCGGCAAAACGCGGTACCGGTGTTTTGTGTCCGAACCCTTTTTTTGCTTCTGAAAAAACAAGGTTAAATGCAACTGCATAAAAAAGGCAAAAAACGAGACTGTATACATAGACACATAAGATAACATTGAATGAGTTCAGGGGCAGTTGAAAAAAAGTGTCCAACTGCCTCTGAACACGTGTTTAACAGCATCTTGTGTCCATGAGGCCTTAATTCTGCATAAAACATTTAAGTGTCATTTCATGAGATCATTTATGAGGGCGTGTTTTGGGGTGGGGGAGTCAGGGTAGGGGTTGGATGGAGTGGGGCAACTGGTGGTGAGTAACCCTTGAGGCATGGCTAGTAGCTCAGGACTTGAAATTTTGAGTTACTGTATATTATGTAGTTAGTACATAGAATTAATGGTGCCACTGTCAGCAAGGCAGATATTAATATATCAGTACTCAGAGAAGGTGGGCAGATCCAATACCTGTTACTGCCACAAATATCAGCTATGGAATCACAAGGCAGGGGGACTTGATGGGGTAATTGTCTTGAGAAATGGCAATAAAGAGAATTCAGAGAGATGAATTACTGCAAAGTTAAAAGGAAACTTTCTTCTGGTGACACGGGATGCCTCATATCACTTGTAGCTCTCATCAGTGGGGGACTAAATTTCAAGAAGGGCATCAAACATGGACCTATTTATTTGGGTATAATCAAAGAACTTTTGGAGTGCGCCCACAATTTGTGGTAAAGGAGTAAGGAAATGCCTCTGTTATGCCCCGTACACACTATGAGAAAACCGGGGGAACGATCGGCTGGTTTTCCTCAACGTTTCACAGCAAGTCGGAAGGACAGAAATAAGGTAGGAAAAAGTCTCGTATGACAAAGGCTTTCTTTTGTCATTTGTTGTTTCTGATCATGTGCAGTCTCCTGTATCTGATATTTCTCATACGAAAACAGTACATATTAAACTAAAATCATTCATTCTGTTCTCTGATGAGAAAGATTTTGAAGTTTGTCCCTTTAGAAATTTTTGTTCTGCAGGTTGGAATCGGCTGGTGAAAGTTGTGTACACACCATCAGAAAATCATACGATCATTCCTTGGATGAAAACGTTCGCCCAATTTTCTCATAGTGTGTACATGGCATTAGATTACAGGAAGCAGCTTATAGCAACGCATCCATCCATGCAGCGAATTCACAAAAATGTCCGCTCTCACAACCTAACCACACCTCAAATCACATCATTTCCTCTGCATCACTTCCCACTACAAAGACACTCTCATGGATGTAGAACAAGCTTTTTTTAATGCTTCAAAAACACGTCACAAATGCTATAGGTATGTTAATGAGTGTTGCCCTGCGCTCTGTTTTCAACACAGGTGAATGAAACCCGACAGTCACTGCTGTCTACTCTGAGCAGACTGAGAACTGAGCGATCAGTGGTCATGTGATCGCTCAGTCTTACAGCTGACGTAGGAGAGCATAGAGGCCATTATAGATTTTATTTTTTTCAACCCTGAACTTCTGCCTTAAAGTGGTTGAAAGCCCTTACATAAGTGTTGTGACTATCCTCAGGTGATACACGAAGATTAAACAAATCCTCCTACATAGGTTGTACCTGTCTGTCTGCAGCCATCTCTTGTCCACAGCCAATGAAAATTCAGAATTTATAAAGCTTGTCTGAGCTGTCAGAAAGCAGAGTTTCACTTTCACTCTGCAGAGCTCAGTGAGGAGAACTAGGAGCTGATTGGAGGGAAAGGGCATCCCCCTCCCCATTCACACAGGGACAGAGCCGAGGCAGTAAATCACAGGCTGCATGCTGGAGCTTCAGATGGTCGTTTTTATTTTTATTTTAGTGTCAGGAAAACTTGTCAGAAGTGATTCATAATGATAGAAGACAGAAATTACACTTAGTGCTCTGGACTGAGACAAGTACACACTATAGAGGGATATGCTTTGTTCATATTTCATGTCTGAGGTTTACAACCACCTAAAGTATATTATTTTTCTGAGAGCACATTGCTTGTGTAGTTTAGTGCCCCTTTATAGACCTTGCTTGTGCACTGGTGTGCAGTCATATTGGAACAGGAAGCCATCCCCAAACTGTTCCCACAAAGTTGAGAGCACAAAGTTGTCTTGGTATGCTGACACCTTAAAGCGGTTGTAGACCCGCACAAACCACTTTGACCAAGAAATATCTCCTAAACCTACACGGTTTAGGAGATATTTGCCAAAAGACAGGCACCGCTGTTTACGGCGCATGCGCTGAGCGCGCTGCTAACAGCAATGTGCCGTGAGTGGCGGCTCCCGTGCGCATGCGCGGGAGTGACGTCATTGTGGCTCTGTCGAATGACAGCGCTGGAGCAGCAAGAGCCACCAAGAAGATGGAGGCTCCGTACACAAGGGGACAGGGTTTACTTCCTCTTTAAAGCGGTTGTATACCCGCACAAAAAGAACTATTTTTTTTAAACCTGTAAGGCATAAGGGGCTAGTGCATCGCATACTAGCTCATTATAAAATACTCAGGACAAGGCATTGGCAGCTGATCCCGGTCTCCACCAAGGGAGCTGACATTTCCCCTCGGCGTGTCTTCCGCCGTCACGACTCCAAACGCTGTGAGTGGTTGGAGCCGCAATGTCGCCACTCCCACGTGCCGGGGACTTCTTTCCATCAAGGACTGGCAGCATCAGCTGGACCTTCACAGCGCATGCATGCTAAGTGAATGTCTCCTCAACCGTACAGGTATAGGAGAGATTAATTTTACCTACAGGTAAACCTTATTATAGGCTTATCTGTAGGTAAAAATACCAAAAAGGTATACAACCACGTGAGGAGTTCCCTTCACTGGAACTAAGGGGCCAAGTCCAACCCCTGAAAAACAACCCCAAACCATAATTCCCCCTCCGCCAAATTATTTGGACCAATGCACAAAGCAAGGTCCATAAAGACATGGGTGAGCAAGTTTGAGGTGGAGGAACTTGACTGGCCTGCACAGAGTCCTGACCTCAACCCAATAGAACACCTTTGGAATGAATTAGAACGGAGACTGTGAGCCAGGCCTTCTTGTCCACATCAGTGCCTGACCTCACAAATGCACTTCTGGAAGATTGGTCAAACATTCCCATACACACGCTCCTAAACTTTGTGGACAGCCTTCCTAGAAGAGTTGAAGCTGTTATAGCTGCAAAGGGTGGGCCAACTCAATATTGAACCCTACGGGCTAAGACTGGGATGCCATTAAATATCATGTGTGTAAATGCAGGTGTCCCAATACTTTTGGTAATATAGCATATCTGTGTGTGATGTCAGTGTAATAGATCCATATAACAGTGTATGGTGTCAGTGTTATAGATAGTTTTTATGGATGCATCAGTGTGCGATGTCAATGTTATAGATCCATATATCAGTGTGTGTGATGTCAGTGTTATGGATGTATCAGTGTGTGATGTCAGTGTTATAGATCCACATATCAGTGTGTGATGTCAGTGTTATAGATCCATATATCAGTGTGTGATGTCAGTGTTATGGCTTTATCAGTGTGTGATGTCAGTGCTATAGATCCATATATCAGTGTGATGTCAGTGTTACAGATCCATATATCAGTGTGTGATGTCAGTGTTATAGATCCATATATCAGTGTGTGATGTCAGTGTTATAGATCCATATATCAGTGTGTGATGTCAGTGTTATAGATCCATATATCAGTGTGTGATGTCAGTGTTATGGCTTTATCAGTGTGTGATGTCAGTGCTATAGATCCATATATCAGTGTGATGTCAGTGTTACAGATCCATATATCAGTGTGTGATGTCAGTGTTATAGATCCATATATCAGTGTGTGATGTCAGTGTTATAGATCCATATATCAGTGTGTGATGTCAGTGTTATAGATCCATATATCAGTGTGTGATGTCAGTGTTATAGATCCATATATCAGTGTGTGATGTCAGTGTTATAGATCCATATAACAGTGTATGGTGTCAGTGTTATAGATAGTTTTTATGGATGCATCAGTGTGCAATGTCAGTGTTATGGATGTATCAGTGTGTGATGTCAGTGTTATAGATCCATATATCAGTGTGTGTGATGTCAGTGTTATGGATGTATCAGTGTGTGATGTCAGTGTTATGGATGTATCAATGTGTGATGTCAGTGTTATGGATCCACATATCAGTGTGTGATGTCAGTGTTATAGATCCATATATCAGTGTGTGATGTCAGTGTTATGGATGTATCAATGTGTGATGTCAGTGTTATGGATCCACATATCAGTGTGTGATGTCAGTGTTATAGATCCATATATCAGTGTGTGATGTCAGTGTTATGGATGTGTCAGTGTGATGTCAGTGTTATAGATCCATATATCAGTGTGTGATGTCAGTGTTATGGCTTTATCAGTGTGTGATGTCAATGCTATAGATCCATATATCAGTGTGATGTCAGTGTTAGAGATCCATATATCAGTGTGTGATGTCAGTGTTATAGATTCATATATCAGTGTGTGATGTCAGTGTTATAGATCCATATATCAGTGTGTGATGTCAGTGCTATAGATCCATATATCAGTGTGTGATGTCAGTGTTATAGATCCATATATCAGTGTGTGATGTCAGTGTTATAGATCCATATATCAGTGTGTGATGTCAGTGCTATAGATCCATATATCAGTGTGTGATGTCAGTGCTATAGATCCATATATCAGTGTGTGATGTCAGTGTTATAGATCCATATATCAGTGTGTGATGTCAGTGCTATAGATCCATATATCAGTGTGTGATGTCAGTGCTATAGATCCATATATCAGTGTGTGATGTCAGTGCTATAGATCCATATATCAGTGTGTGATGTCAGTGCTATAGATCCATATATCAGTGTGTGATGTCAGTGCTATAGATCCATATATCAGTGTGTGATGTCAGTGCTATAGATCCATATATCAGTGTGTGATGTCAGTGTTGTAGATCCATATATCAGTGTGTATGATGTCAGTGTTGTAGATCCATATATCAGTGTGTATGATGTCAGTGTTGTAGATCCATATATCAGTGTGTGATGTCAGTGTTATAGATCCATATATCAGTGTGTGATGTCAGTGTTATAGATCCATATATCAGTGTGTGATGTCAGTGCTATAGATCCATATATCAGTGTGTGATGTCAGTGTTATAGATCCATATATCAGTGTGTGATGTCAGTGTTATAGATCCATATATCAGTGTGTGATGTCAGTGTTATAGATCCATATATCAGTGTGTGATGTCAGTGTTATAGATCCATATATCAGTGTGTGTGATGTCAGTGTTGTAGATCCATATATCAGTGTGTGATGTCAGTGTTATGGATGTATCAGTGTGTGATGTCAGTGTTGTAGATCCATATATCAGTGTGTGATGTCAGTGTTATGGATGTATCAGTGTGTGATGTCAGTGTTGTAGATCCATATATCAGTGTTATGGATGGATCAGTGTGTGATGTCAGTGTTATAGATCCATATATCAGTGTGTGATGTCAGTGTTATAGATCCATATATCAGTGTGTGATGTCAGTGTTATAGATCCATATATCAGTGTGTGATGTCAGTGTTGTATATGTATCAGTGTCGGATATCAGTGACGGGACACTGCAGGTCAGTGATGGAGTCTGGTTATAACTCGGTGTTGCCGGTGACAGGGACTGACAGCTCGAGTGGGGGGCCGGGGATCCAGCCATGGACTCTCCCGGTACTGGAGCCGGTGTCGGATAGTGGAGGCCGCCATAAAGCAGCGCTGTGTGTGCCGGGACAGAGCCCGGAGCTCGCTGTGTAGCGGAGGAAGCCATGCTCCCCCCGCCCGCAGGACACGGTCATTGGCCATGGAGGAGGAGTGCTCCCTACCTTTAAAAGATGAGACGTCGCCATATTCCCTCAACTTGTCCTCCCGCCGGATCCCGCGAGATTTCCTGCTCACGGCTACCTCAGGACTCCGCGAGATCTCCGAAGCCGGCCAGGGCCGATCATGTGACCGCGGGCCAGGGCAGGGGATGTCCGCCGGGGATTGTGGGGGGTACATCTCACGTGTTCCTCATCTCCACACATGGCTGCTGATGGGAAATACAAGGTTATTAGATATTGTCTGATAATCCATGGATAAAACTCATCATTACAGTGTGTATTACACAGGAAAATACATGTGCGCTCACCATTCGTGCTTCTCACACTGATTCTCTTGGGTCACATTCACAGGGAATCACCCAGAATGAAGAGGAAAGGACATTCCCATAGCAGAGGACCTATAGAGTTTACCACCTTCCATACCGGGCACCCCCCTTTTGCCAAGACTACTTCATCTTCCAGCGCTATCACACTTTGTATGACAATTGCGCGGTCATTATGGTTGCCGCCTCATCCCTTTAAACCCAAACACGTATTGATTACACAGGTTCTGTGGTTGATTAAGGTGGTAATTAAAGCGGGAGTCCGCCGGGACTCCGCGTTTTTTTTTTTTGAAAGCCAGCAGCTACAAATACTGCAGCTGCTGACTTTTAAAATAGTGACACTTACCTGTCCAGCGCGCCCGCGATGTCGGCACCCAAAGCCGATCTCTAGATCGTCTTGTCGGGTGCTGCCGCCGCCATCTTGGGTATGGGAATCAGGAAATGGAGCCTTTCGGCTTCATTTCCAGGTTCCCTACTGCGCATGCGCGAATCGCGCTGCGCAATAAGGATGGTCCCCGCTGCCTCTGGGATCTGTGTGTTTCCCAGCAGGCAGCGGGGCACTTGCGGAAAGGGGCGGGCACTTGCGGAAAGGGGCGTAATCTACGTCCCTTTCTGCAGAGAGCTATCCCGGAAGTGGGTGCAGAATACCTGTACTGTACAGGTATCTGCACCCTCCTCCCCCCCTGAAAGGTGCCAATTGTGGCGCCAGAGGGGGGGGTTCCGATGAGCGGAGGTCCACTTTAGGGTGGACCTCCGCTTTAAACTCACTTGGTGGCGTATCTGCATTTAATTAGCCTCAGAACCTGTATATTTCAAAGGTGTTCGGGTATAAAGGAATGAGGTGGCAACGCTAGCGGTCATACAACGTTGTACCAAAATAAAAATGTTATCTTTTTTTTTTTATATTTGATCACCTCTACGGTTTTTATTTTTTGCGCTATAAACAAAAAAAGAAGCTACTGACAGGCATGGTTGAGTGGCATCTGAAGGGCACTGACAGGCATTACCGATTGGCGCTGTTGTGGGCACTGTTTGCCACTTTTATAGGCACTGGCAGGAGTTTATTATGGGGCACAGGCTAGCAGGTGATGGGCACTTTTTGGCAGCTGGATGGGCACATGTGATGGGGGCTGCACTAATAATCAGTGTGCTGATTATCAGCACTGACCCCCTCTGACAAGGAGAGCCGCCGATTGGCTCTCCCTGTCAGCGTGAACCGAGGAAAGCCGTTTACGGCACATCCTGGTTCAGCCGATGATAGCTGATCATGTGGTAAGAAGCCTCAGTCCATACCACGTCCAGAGTTGCGGTGTGCCAGACTGACATAATCGCCGGCTTGTTATCCTGATCATGTCATATGACGCCCAATCAGGATAAGTAAACCACTTTGCCGTGGTCATATTGCTATATGGCGGGCAGCAAGTGGTTAACCACTTCAATACAGGGCACTTTCACCCCCTTCCTGCCCAGGCCCATTTTCAGCGCTGTCAATTTCAATGACAATTGCATGGTCATGCAACACTGTACCCAAATTACATTTATATCATTTTTTCCCCACAAATAGAGCTTTCTTTTGGTGGTATTTGATCACCACTGACGTTTTTATTTGCCAAACAAAAAAAGACAGAAAATGTTGAAAAAAAACTTTCTTTGTTTCTGTTATAGAATTTAGTAAATATGTAAGTTTTCTCCTTCACTGACAGACACTGATGGGCAATGATGATGAGGCACTAATATGCAGCACTGACGGGCACTTATAGGTGGCACTGATAGGCAGCATTGACGAGGAGGCACTGACAGACATCCCTAATGGGAACTGATTGGAGGCTCCAGTGGGCATCCTTGATGTGTCTGCACTGATAATCAATGCACTGATTATCATCGCAGACCCCCCCCCATCAGGAGAGCCACTGAACGGCTGTCCTCTACTTGCGCCTTGTCATCGTGCATAAGGCCGGGTTCACACCGCTGCGATGCGGGAACGCCGCGAATCCGCGGCGTTTTCCCGCATCGCATTACTCCCGCCGGCAGTTCACACTGCCCTATGCGGATGGCTGGGAGTGTCAATGATATGTTAATGACACCCCCAGATCCGTCCGCATATCGCAGTGCGATCTGCCGACTCGCACAGGAATCGGATCGCATGGTGTGAACCCCCATGCGATCCGATTCTGTTGCGGACCAAAAAAAGGGTCCCGTGCGAGTTTGCTGCGGGACCGATGCGAATTCAGCCATACTATCTGTATGGCTGAACTCGCATCGCTACGGAGATCGGATGTGATTTGCGGTGCGAATCACATCCGGATCTCCCCCCGCAGCAGTGTGAACCCAGCCTAAAGGAAAAGCCAACAAATGGCACTTCCTGGTTTACGATGTGACCAGCTCTGATTGGACACAGCTGTTTACATGTAAAGAGCCTATATCATAGACTCTTTACCAAGATCGGAGATGCGGTGTGTCAGAGTGACACACCGCACGGCTTATCCTGCTGGACATCTTATGATGCCCAGTCAGGATAACGCAACTACCATGCGGTCGTCATTACCAGGATATTTTTCTGTGGTCTGATAGTGTGACCATTTACTCCATCAAAGCTGTACCCAAAGGAGTTTTTTTCATTTTATTTGAGATCGAGCTTGCTTTTGGGGGTATTTAACCACATGACCTTCGGAATCTTTACACCCCCCCCCCTTCATGAAACGGCACTACGTTACTTTAACTGGCAATTGCCCGGGCATGCAACACTGTACCCAAATCAAATGTAAGTGATTTTTTCCCCCCACAAATAGAGCTTTCTTTTTGTGGTATTTGATTACCACTGCATTTTATTTTTTGCTCTATAAACAGGAAAAAAAACTGCATATTTTTACTTTCGCTTTAAAACGTATTCAATAAAAAAATTATAAAAAAAAAAACGAATTTCCTCATATAGTGGCCAATATGTATTCTGCTGCATGTTTTCGGTAAACAAATCCCAATAAGCGGGAATTGACTGGTTTACACGAACGTTCTAGAGTCTACAGAATATGGGATATATTTATGGAATTTTTGTTTCTATAGTAGTAATGGTGACGATCAGTTACTTCTAGCGGAACTGCGATATTGTTCCGGACAATCAGACACTGATTTTTATAATTTGCAAAGATTAACAAACTTCTTTCACGTTATCATTATGGCAGTGGCATAGCGTGGGGGGTGCAGGGGGTGCCATGGCCCCCGGATGCGACATTTAGGGGGGCACCAGTATGTGTCACTACTGGCTGCCTCCTCCTATGTGTCCCCCGCGCTCCGGCCGTCATCTTAACTGTCCTGCGCCCTGTGATTGGGCATATGGTGGTCATGTGAGGCGTAGAGCTGGCCTGTCTGCGATCGCTCCTGAAGTCACGCCTCCGCACATGACCCCCCTATATGCCCAATACAGTGCGCCGGCCGGACATTGAACATGGCAGCTAGAGTGCGGGGGAGAGAAGCAAAAATCTTAGCCGCCACTGTCTTCTCCTCTTCCGGACCGATGCAGGGCAGGACAAGAAGGTGAGTGAGACATGAGAGTCTTGTTACTGGCCCGGGGGGGAGGACTGTAGGGAGGTCAGTGTAGTTTAGTATGGTGAACAGTATAGTATAGTGGTCAGTGTAGCGGACAGTGTAGTGTAGTGGACAGTATAGTATAGTGGTCAGTGTAATGGACAGTATAGTATAGTGGACAGTATCAGTATAGTGTAATGGACAGTATAGTGGTCAGTGTAGTGGACAGTATAGTATAGTGGTTAGTGTAGTGGACAGTATAGTATAGTGGTCAGTATAGTGGACAGTATAGTATAGTGGTCAGTTTAGTGGACAGTATAGTATAGTGGTCAGTGTAGTTGACAATAGAGTGTAGTGGACAGTATAGTATAGTGGTCAGTGTAGTTGACAGTATAGTGGTCAGTGTAGTGGACAGTACAATGTAGTGTACAGTATAGTATAGTGGTCAGTGTAGTTGACAGTATAGTGTAGTGGACAGTATAGTATAGTGGTCAGTGTAGTGGACAGTACAATGTAGTGGACAGTATTGTATAGTGGTCAGTGTAGTGGACAGTATAGTGTAGTGGTCAGTGTAGTGGACAGTATAGTATAGTGGTCAGTGTAGTGGACAGTATAGTATAGTGGTCAGTGTAGTGGACAGTATTGTATAGTGGTCAGTGTAGTTGACAGTATAGTGTAGTGGACAGTATAGTTTAGTGGTCAGTGTAGTGGACAGTATTGTATAGTGGTCAGTGTAGTGGACAGTATAGTGTGGTGGTCAGTGTAGTTGAAAGTATAATGGACAGTATAGTATAGTGGTCAGTGTAGTGGACAGTACAATGTAGTGGACAGTATTGTATAGTGGTCAGTGTAGTGGACAGTATAGTGGTCAGTGTAGTGGACAGTATAGTGGTCAGTGTAGTGGACAGTATAGTATAATGGTCAGTGTAGTGGACAGTACAATGTAGTGGACAGTATAGTGTAGTGGACAGTGTAGTGGTTAGTGTAGTTCTCAGTATAGTATAGTGGTCAGTGTAGTTCTCAGTGTAGTGGACAGTACAGTATAGTGGTCAGTGTAGTTTAGTGTAGTAGACAGTATAGTGGTCAGTGTAGTTCTCAGTGTAGTGGACAGTACAGTATAGTGGTCAGTGTAGTTTAGTGTAGTGGACAGTATAGTGGTCAGTGTAGTATAGTGGTCAGTGTAGTTCTCAGTGTAGTGGACAGTATAGTATTGTGATCAGTGTAATGTGTAATGGTCAGTAAAGGAATCAGGTTGGTCAGTGTTGAAATCAAGTAGGTTAGTGTAGTGGTCAGTATAGGAATCAGGTAGGTCAGTACTATTGTATTTGAAGGGACTCGGGGAGTGTCCGCAGTTTTGGGGGTGCAAATTACTTGCCTTTCCTGGGTGCTCACAACCCATGCTACACGACTGCATTATGGGGTATGGTTTGTAGAATTTTGAGGTAAATAATGAATTTAATCCATTTCGGAACAAGGCTGTAACATAACAAAATGTAGAAAAAGTGAAGCACTGTAAATACTTTCCGGATGTACTGTATATCCAGTATTACTGACTACGCGAGCTGTAGCAGTTTACAATCAAGGCTGAGATATATTAATGAAAATCTGTATCACTGTCACTGTATTACTGCAAAAAGGGTAATGTATATGTCCAGTAAAGAGTGGAAATTTAGGTACGGTTCACACTACTGCGATAACTTGTTTTGCGACTTTCATACAACTTCAATGTGACTTTACTCACAAAAGTTGATGAGATCAGTTTTTTTTTGTTTTTATAACCCTCACTTTTCTCCAAGGTCATCCTTGCTGCCTAAAAAAACTCTCTTCCCAAGCACATTACATTTTCATCTGAGCATAGCAGAAATGCGTTTTTATCCCTAGCACAGAAAATGCAATGCTAACCGTGATTGGGGTGTCATTACCAATTAGGCTGCATTCACATAGCTGCATGGCAAAGTGCACACTTTCAGTGGGAAACACGCAGGTGTGAATGCAGCGTAATTGTTAATGACACCCCAATGGCCGCGCAAGCACAATGTTCGTTCACAATACACTTCCGAATCGTGATGCAAGACGCGCGTTTTCTGTGCAGGTTGCCGTGTGTTCAGAAATATGCCAATGTGAATGTATGGTGATACTGACACAAAGCGCACATTTTCTGTGTAGGTTGCTGTGCATTCAGAAATACGCAGATGTAAATGTAGCCTAATTGTTAATGACCCCCTAATCATAGTTAGCATGCCATTATAGTGGCAAAAAAAAAAGTGCAGCGCTCTCCTTCTATATAGTCCTTCTATATAGTGAATTCAAATTATAGTTCATACATAAATATCTGCAAAACAGTATAAAAATGATCTATATATAATTTCCGTGAGTTCACCTTTTCTTTTAAATATATATAGAGTCCATAAATTAATGATTCAGGCTCAGTTCACACTGGTACGATGCGATGCACTATACAACTGTAGATCCGACTTTGCCCAGCGACTTCCTGCTTCCGACTTCCATCCGATTCAACAAATGGGATCCAACTTTGATTCCAACAATACCAGGCGCTTTGAGTCTGATATGGATTTTAAGGGGAACACCCCACGCCAAAAAATCAGCGAGGCCCCTCTCCCCAAAATCCATACCAGACCCTTACCTGAGCATGCAGCCTGGCAGGTCAGGAAAGGGGTGGGGAGGAGTGAACACCCCCCTCCTGGACCATACCAGGTCGTATGCCCTCAACATGAGGGGGGTGGGTGCCTCGCCACCCCAAAGCACCTTGTCCCCACCCCAAAGCACCTTATCTCCATGTAGCGCTGGCTCCTGATGAGCAGGCGCTATGGTTTTTTGAAAAGTTAATTTGCCTGAAACCACATTTGGGTTTTGGGACTATTTCTCTAAATTTCTGGTTTCAGTACCAGTCCAGCTGGGTTGCACTGGGTTCTCCTTGACCACAGGTGTTGCTGTCACCGCCGGCAAGAGTAGAAACGCAGTCTAGTTGGGTGCATTGAATTGAGAAATAGGAAACCACCGCTCAAGGTCAGTCCACCAAAAAATTGCTCGTTCTCCAGGCAGGTAGAGGTCCCAGGTGCAGGCTGATTGCACAAACCAAGTAGATAAAGGATGAACAAACTCTGGACAGCCGCACTCCGGATCAGATGAAAAGTAAAAAGTGCCTTTATTTCTTCAAACTAAAAGCTATGAGTAAGCGATAGTTTTAGCGTGAAACGCATCAACAATTTTGTTTTTTATTTTTCCCTTTGCTGCTGTCATTTGCGCGATGTGAGGTTTTTTAGTTTGAAGAAATAAAGGCACTTTTTACTTTTCATCTGATCCGGAGTGCGGCTGTCCAGAGTTCTACTTGGGTGCATTGAATGCCATTATTCTCTCGGAACCAGCCCAGTGGGAGTGTTTTCCTGCTGTGCATTCTGGGAGGTGGCCTTTAGGGTACCGACGCCACATGGTTCGGGGTTCCATCTTTGCTTTTCGGTCTGTTCGGTTCTGGTGGTCCTCCTGACCCAGCCCCATGGCCCTCCTGGCCTGGGGTGTGGAACCATACATCCCGAGTCTAAGGCCGGCTGGCCCGAGGCGACGCAACTGCAGGGACAGGCCCGAGTGAAGTTTCATGGCCTACTGATCCAAGGGTGGTCCGGTGCCATCTCATCTGAATGGAGAGGCCCAGCAACTGAATAACCCCAGGGGAGGACTCTTCAGGAGAAGGGAGTGCGCAAGGCTGGCTTCTCTGAAGGAGCCTGGAGGCTTAGTTGAAGGACGCAGCCTGGATCAACACTCATACGATATCGCCGGATCGGCTGGGAGAACCTGGTACCATATGTTAGCTCTTTAAATTTATCTACGTCCCTCTGTAATGCTCAAGTTTACATCACAAGTCTGTGGCAGAGACTTTGTCAAGCACCCTACCGGCTGCTAGGCCTAGTGAGAGGAGGTCTATCCGGGGGTTGTTAAATCCAGTTCTGAAACGGTTGCTATTCTCTGGATTTTTCTCTAAAGACTTCCATTTTTGCAATACAAGTACCTGAACTCACTCCTAACCCTCTACCCTTTATTGAGAGACTCTGTTTCTGTTCTAAATGAATAAGCCAAAGAAGATTCAGTGTCAGTTTCCACATTCTTTGGGCCATCTATCAGGGGAACCCTAGACAGAGAAGCAAACAAGGAGGTAACAGTAACCCCAAATAAAACCAGCAGCTCCTTCGGGGGTCAATGCTACACCCATTGCATTTCTCTGTTTTGCCTGATATCGCATCCATCTTTATGCCGCCTCAGTTCCCGTGGAGGGAATGTGTCCCTGGCCCGCCCAGCATCCACCGCCGCGCGCTGCACTTGTCGTCCGGACTGGTGAGTTCGCCCTGGCCAAACCATTTACATGTATCAAATCTTCATTAATATGGCTAGTACACTATTTATATATTTTTTATTTTATTCTATAGGAATTCTGTGATAGCATCAGCTCCTGATGAGTGGGGAGACACCCACGAAACGCGTCAAGCCTTTGATTTGATGTCTCAGTTATACTTTATACGGAATCATATTTATTTTATTATGAATTGTTTAATTAATTAAATATTAACTATTTTTAGTGGATGCTTATGTACCATGTGGGCACACTTGTCGATGCCGGGCTTGCTGTCATGGGCACTACCATGCCACTTCATTCATTTACTGCATTTACCATTGTCAAGTGTTATATGGATACTATATATTGTGTTTTTATTGCATTGACGCTTATACATATTATGAATTTGTTCTATTATTATAATTTATGTTTTTCTACTGAACAATTAATAAACATCTAAATATGGTTAAAATTCACCTCCACTATCCAAGTGCTTCATTTAAAGTCCCAAAACTCCCTTTTTACATGTATCGAATTACTGGGATGGAGGCACGTATCCAGGCTTCATTTAAAGTCCCAAAAAAAAAAACCCTCTACTTGCAATGCTACACCCATGTTTTTTTTTTTTTTTTTTTTAACATATAGTTTATTTATAGTTCCAAAAAAAACAAACATACATTAACAGGTTACAAAAAATAGAGCGTGCAGACAGATATCCAAGTTTCAGTAGATACTTATTATATTCATTTCCTAGTAATTCGTATAATCTCTAGTCATTACATTACAGATAGCAGATGTTACCCAGTACCTCCTCCATTAATACAAAAACCATATATGATAACAAGAAGGGATCCCACCGCCCACCACCCCCCAGGCCTAATCAATGGTCAGGTGCTTCGCCTCAACCCATGCCACCCAAATCTTCCCAAACTTCTTGGGGCAGTTCCTGCCAAGATATGTCAGTTTGTATAGCGGCAGAGCCACATTTACCAGGGACTGCAACAGTTGTTTAGTAGGAGGGAGAGGTTGGTTCCATTGCAATAGAACCGCTTTCCTCGCCTTTAGTGTGGTGTAGAAAATAAACAGTTTCTTGCCCCAGGAGATTTCCAAAAAATCGCAGATACCCAACAGGAGAGGTATTGGGCTAAGTGGGATCATAAGATCCCCCACAGCATTAATATCAGCCAGGACGTCTTTCCAGAATTCCACCACCCCGGGCAGGACCACACCATGTGAAAAAAGTCAGTATCGTCCTTGTTGCATCTAGGGCAGGTAGTCAGTCGGTCAGGGTAAATCTTTGCCAGGCGTGCCGGTGAAAAGTATGCCCGGTGAAGGAACTTCAATTGTATATACCTGTCCCTTGCCGAAATTGCCAGGGTCAGGTATTGCTGTATACCCTCCTCCCAGTCCTCCTCAGTAAGTTCTGGAATGTCACTGTGCCAGAGCTCAAACAAATGGGAGATCCTAGTCCTGTCATGTGTAGCCAGCGCATTATATAGCGTAGACATTGTGCGCCCCCCCCCGCAGAACCAAGCATGTTCTCCACTGCTGACACCTCCAGATTCACCCGGGATGGGAATTGAGACCGGAAGGCATGCCGCAGCTGCAGAAATCTGAAAAACATTGTGATTCGGCAGGTCTCTGTCGTGTTTTAGAGCGTCAAAGGAGAGTAGTTGCCCTTGAGACACTATGTCCCCTAGTGTTATAACTCCATGCCTGACCCAGACAATTGGATCAGGGATGGACTAAAAATGGGGCAGGCGGGGGTTTCCCCAAAGGGGGGTCGTCGGGGCCCACACCCCTGGGCCCACCATCTGTTGACTAATTCCCATACCTTAAGGGTCGTGCGCATCGGAAGAGTTATCCCAGGGTTGGATCGGGGTCCCCTATGGATTAAGTTCCTTAATTCCGCATAAGAGCCCAACAACGCTGCCTCCAACGAGGATGCAGGGTTGGCTGGGCCCTCAGAGAGCCACCACTTAATAGTCACCAGAACTGCCGCCCAGTAATAATTCAAGAAACAGAGTAATGCCAGACCTCCCCGTACAAGGGGCAATTGGAGGGTTGTTCTAGCTATTCTAGGGGGTTTACCATTCCAAATGAAGGATGAGATAATGCCGTCTAGTTGCTTAAAGAATCTAATTGGGATATGCACTGGGGTCTGGTGGAAAAGGTAGGTAAACTTAGGCCGCGTACACACGGGCGGACTGTTCGCCCAACCTTGTCCGCTGAACAGTGTTTGGGCGGACAGTCCGCTCGTGTGTGGGCTTTCAGCGGACAGTTTCAGCGGACAGTTGGACGGACAAAGTCTTTCGGAAATTCCGAAAAACTGTCCGCTGAAACTGTGTTTGAGCGAACAGTCCGCCCGTGTGTGGGCCTGTCCGCTGTACTTTCGAAATGAGCGGACTGTTCCCGCTCGGAAAGTCCGCCCATTTCGAGCGCGTGTACAGGTAGGCGGGGCCCGCGAAGGAGACGTCGCGGGCTCCGCCGCCTGGAATGGGCTTAAAGGGGAACCCCAACGCCGAAAAAAATCGGCGTGGGGGTTCCCCCAAAGTCCACACCAGACCCTTGTCCGAGCACGCTACCCGGCCGGCCAGGAAAGGGGGGCGAGCGAGCGCGCCCCCCCTCCTGAGCCGTACCAGGCCGCGTGCCCTCAACATGGGGGGGTGCCTTGGGGAAGGGGGGGCCGCGCGGCCCCCCACCCCAAAGCACCTTGTCCCCATGTTGATGAGGACAAGGGCCTCTTCCCGACAACCCTGGCCGTTGGTTGTCGGGGTCTGCGGGCGGGGGGCTTATCGGAATCCGGGAGCCCCCTTTAAGAAGGGGGCCCCCGGATACCGGCCCCCCACCCTATGTGAATGAGTATGGGGTACAATGTACCCCTACCCATTCACCTGTGAAATAAAGTACAAAAAAAACACAACACAGGGGAAAAAATATTTTATTGCACAGCTCCGGGGGTCTTCCGTCTTCGGGGGTCTTCTCGCCGGACTCCTCCGCTATGTGTGTGTAGCTCTTTTACTAGCGGAGGAGTCCGGCTTTCTTCCTCCCCGCCGCCGGCCTCTTCTCCCGACTTCGGGGGTCTTGTCCCCCTCTTCGGTTCTTCTGCCGGGCCACCGCGCCTTCTTGTAGCTCTTTTACAGGCGGTGGCCCGGTCTTCTGTCGCCGCTGCCTTCCGTTCTTCTGTCGCCGCCTTCGGTTCTTCTGCCGGGCCACCGCGCCTTCTTGTAGCTCTTTTACAGGCGGTGGCCCGGTCTTCTGTCGCCGCTGTCGCCGCTGTCGTCGCCGCCGCCGCCTTCCGTTCTTGTTCTTCTTCTTGTTCTTCTGCTTCTTCTCCTGGAGATGTTGACTCGACGAGCTCTCCGGCCTGAATGCCAGAGCCGCGCTGTGCGGTCACTTATATAGTGACAATGGGGCGGTGTCACATGGTATATGTCACATGGGTTGGTCACATGGGTTGATGTCACATGGGGACTATGACATCGTAAGGGGGCGGGGTCACCATGTGACCAACCCATGTGACATATACCATGTGACACCGCCCCATTGTCACTATATAAGTGACCGCACAGCGCGGCTCTGGCATTCCGGCCGGAGAGCTCGTCGAGTCAACATCTCCAGGAGAAGAAGCAGAAGAACAAGAAGAAGAACAAGAACGGAAGGCGGCGGCGGCGACGACAGCGGCGACAGCGGCGACAGAAGACCGGGCCACCGCCTGTAAAAGAGCTACAAGAAGGCACGGTGGCCCGGCAGAAGAACCGAAGAGGGGGACAAGACCCCCGAAGTCGGGAGAAGAGGCCGGCGGCGGGGAGGAAGAAAGCCGGACTCCTCCGCTAGTAAAAGAGCTACACACACATAGCGGAGGAGTCCGGCGAGAAGACCCCCGAAGACGGAAGACCCCCGGAGCTGTGCAATAAAATATTTTTTCCCTGTGTTGTGTTTTTTTTTGTACTTTATTTCACAGGTGAATGGGTAGGGGTACATTGTACCCCATACTCATTCACATAGGGTGGGGGGCCGGTATCCGGGGGCCCCCTTCTTAAAGGGGGCTCCCGGATTCCGATAAGCCCCCCGCCCGCAGACCCCGACAACCAACGGCCAGGGTTGTCGGGAAGAGGCCCTTGTCCTCATCAACATGGGGACAAGGTGCTTTGGGGTGGGGGGGCCGCGCGGCCCCCCCTTCCCCAAGGCACCCCCCCATGTTGAGGGCACGCGGCTTGGTACGGCTCAGGAGGGGGGGCGCGCTCGCTCGCCCCCCTTTCCTGGCCGGCCGGGTAGCGTGCTCGGACAAGGGTCTGGTGTGGACTTTGGGGGAACCCCCACGCCGATTTTTTTCGGCGTTGGGGTTCCCCTTTAAGCCCATTCCAGGCAGCGGAGCCCGCGAAGTCTCCTTCGCGGGCCCCGCCTACCTGTACACACGCTCGAAATGGGCGGATTTGCCTCCTCCTTACGTGGGCGAGTCCGTTCATTTCAAAAGTTGAGCGAACTGTTTGCCCAACCTTGTTCGTCAAACAGTCCGCTCGTGTGTGGGCAAGTCCGCTCATGCAAATTTTGAGCGGACTGTTTGCCGAAACTGTTTGACGAACAAGGTTGGGCAAACAGTCCGCGCGTGTGTACGCGGCCTTAGGGAGAACCGACATTTTGATTAAATTGACCCGACCCACGGGTGACAGGGGTCGGGATCTCCACACATTACACTTCTGGGCTAACTGGGTGACCACTTGACTCAGGTTAAGAGTAATAAACTGTTTCAGGTCTCGGTGTATTTCCACTCCCAGATACCTAAATTGAGAAACCCTCTGCAGTTGCCCATCCACCTGGGGGTTGCCAGAACCGTCGTGTAGTGGGAATAAAGTCGATTTCGCCCAATTTATTCGTATGCCCGAGAACTGTCCAAATTTGTCGATAATCGACAATGCTGCTTATAGAGAGGCTCCGTCATCTCTGAGATACAACAAGGTATCATCAGCATACAACAAAACCTTTTCCTGCAAAGGGCCCCTGACAATGCCCGAACCTCAGGGGAGGAACGGAGGAGACCCGCCATGGGTTTAATTGCCAGCGCAAAAAGCCCCGGGGAAAGGGGGCATCCCTGCCGGGTTCCCCTGTGGAGGGGAAAAAGCGGGGAGAGGACCGTGCCCGTGCGCACTCTAGCTGTGGGAGCTTTATACACTGCCCTGACCCAGGAGACAAAGACCGGACCAAATTTAAAAATTACGGAGGACCTCCCAGAGGTAGTCCCATTTCACGGAGTCGAAGGCCTTCTCCGCGTCTAGGGAGGCCACTACCTCCTCCCCACCTTCTGCATCCCCCGAGGCCAAGACAGTGTACAACCTACAGATATTAATGTCTGTCCCCTTCCCTGGCATAAAGCCTGACTGGTCCTCATGGATTAGGGTAAGTATGACATCAATCAGTCGCCTGGCAAGGATTTTGGTCAGCACTTTTGCGTCCGAGTTGAGCAGGGAAATAGGTCGGTAGGACAAGCACAGCTGGGGGTCCTTCCCAGGTTTGGGTATCACCACTATAATGGCCTGTGCCATAGATGGAGGGAGATCCTCCTCCTGGAGGGATGTGGTAAACATGTTGTGCATTCTAACAGTCACCTCTTCCAGATAATGTTTATAGAATTCCGGGGGGATCCCATCCTCCCCAGGGGTCTTCCCCGACTGCATGGACCCCAGTGCGAGTCGGACCTCCTCTAGTGTGATCGGGGAGTCTAAGCTGTCCCTGGCCTCAGAGGTGAGGGCAGGGAATGTCACCCCCTCTAAAAAAACATGCAGCTCCTCAGGTGAGTACCTTGCCCTAGAGGAGTAGAGGGTGGAGTAAAACTCCGCAAAACAAGCGTTAATGGCAAGAGGATCTGTCACTAGTTTCCCAGCACTATTCTGGATTTGGGGTATAGTGGAGATTGGGGCCTGCTCCCTAGAGATCCAGGCCAACAGTCTCCCCATCTTTTCTCCCTGTTCGAATATCCTGGTGCCAGGTGACGTTTGCTTGTCTTAGCTACCCTAAGCAGCACCACCTCCCGGTAAGCTACTTTCATATCTTGTGCCGTGAGTGGGTTGGCCGTGAGGGTGAATCGGGTTTCAAGGTCCTGGGCCCTGGCTTCTGCCTCCTCTACCGTGATCCTTACATTCCTGCGCTCCCGGCCAATAGATGAAAGATAACACCCTCTCATGTAGGCCTTAAATGTATCCCAGACTATCCCCCTCGCAGCCGTGCTGGCGTTGGAGGCCCAAAATCTCCGTATTTCTCTGCCCATCTCGATAGCTATAGTGGGGTGCTCAATCCAGTACCTAGACAGTCGCCAAAGTCTATCTCGTTGGGGGGTAGAGGTCTGCAGCGTACACAATAGTGGGGAGTGGTCAGATATGCCCCGAGGGAGCAACTCTATTCCAAGAACTTTGGGGAACATGGGGGGCACTAGCGTAAACAAGGTCAATACGGGAGAGGGTGTTATGGGAGGAGGAATGGCACGTAAACCTGTAAACCTGCGATCTGACGGGTGTTTCCACCTCCAGACATCCTCCAACCCAAACACCCGGGCCCAACGAGAAAGTGGCGAGTCCGTAGCCTGGTCAGGCGATAACCTATCTAGTGATGGATTAGGAGGGATATTGAAGTCCCCCGCTAAAACTACATTGTCAGTATGGAACTGGGCGATCAGGGCAGTCAATTTGTGCAGCAAAGACAGGTTTGCCGGTGGTGGTATATAGAGACCCACCAGCACCATCTCTATCATATCTATTCTGGCATGCACCAGCACATATCTCCCTTCCTGATCTGTAACAATATCAAGAGGCTCAAAATTGAGGATCTTGTGGACCAGAATACTAACCCCTCGGGCATAGCCAGAATGCGTGGCATGATAGTGGTATCCCACCCAGGGCCTTTTCAAGCCCATAATCCTTCCCCCTACTAGATGCGTCTCCTGAAGAATACAAACATGTGGTGCATATTTTTTCATGTAATCGAAAACAAGAGAGCGTTTAATCTTTTGGTTAAGCCCCCTGATATTCCAGGACAGGATCTTCAACGGAGCCATAACCCGGAAGGGCAGGGGGGACCAACGGAGATGGCCGCCTGACCAAGGTCAAGGCACATATATCCCATACTTGATAATGCAATGATATACGCAGTACATTTGTTGTAGTAGAGCTGTCCGCAGTAAAAAACATATAAGCATGTAACAAAAAACCAACTAAAAAACAAACAGAACTCCCCTGCCATCCCACCCCACACCCCAGAAAAACAGCCCCGGGGTGTTTGAGAACCCAAACCAAACTTAATTGAACTCATTCAAAGGAGAAATCTCCTGTGGGGGGCGGTGTGTACCAACCAGCACACCTAGGACAGAGTCTTCTGCGTTAGAGTAGACAGACTCCAGAGCAGCCGCTTCCTGGAGGCAATACATGTCAAAGGGGATCAAATAAGGGTATACGTGACACCTCAGACTGAAGTACAGTGTTCGCTTGGAGTGTATAAGCCCCAATGTCAGGCTGTATCTGTTCTATCTTGGTGGTTAGGGTAGTCTGGCAGCCCGTAATCGCCTGCATGAGAGCCTGGAACTGTTCAGCTCCCAGCGGCGGCGTGTCGGCCTGTTCCGTCTGAGACGCCATGTTGGTCTGCTACACCCATGTTGATGGGGACAAGGGCCTCTTCCTGACAACCCTGAGTGATGGTTGTGGGGGTCTGCAGGCAGGGGGCTTATCGGAATCTGGAAGCCCTCTTTAATAACAGAGACCCCCCACCCTATGTGAATGAGTGGGGTACAATGTACCCCATACTTGTTTATCTAAAAATAAATCATCAAAAATAAAAAACAGTACATAGGTTTTTGACAAAGTAATTTATTAAAACAGCTCTGTGTCATTTCTTCTCCCTCTGGCGATGTCTTCATCCTCTGTTTTTTCTTCCTCCGTTGTCTTCTTCCACTGCCATTTCTCCCCTCTCCCCTGTCTTCTCTTTCTGCCGGTTCTTCCTCCAATGTTCTTCCAGTGTTCAATCCCACTGTAATGCTAGGTCCATCGTGAACTATTACTTCTATAGCAATCGAGCATGGCCACCCGTTGATCCGGAGGCCCCACCCCCTTGTGACGTCACTGGCTCATCATACCATGGGCAGAATACAGCAGAGAGAGGAGAACCATCAGTGGAGGAAGATGTCATCAGTGGGAGGAGAAGAAATTGGAAGGAGAAGAGATGCCAGAGCTGGTTTAATAAATAACTTTTTTTTGGGTGGATTCTGATTCACCTTATGTGAAGATTCTGATAAGGGCCCGCAGACCCCCACAACCACCGCCCAGAGTCCCCATCAACATTGTGCTTTGGGGTGGGGGGGCGCTGAGCCCATCAGAGTACCCTAGTACCTGTCACAGCCCATCTGAGTACCTGAGTACCTGTCACAGTTCATCTTAATACCCGAGTACCTGTCACAGTCCATATCAGTACCCAAATACTAGTCACCAAGCCATCAGAGTACCTGTCACCTGGCCATCAGAGTGCCCGAGTACCTGTCACCGCCCTTCAGAGTACCCAAGTACCAGTCACCAAGCCATCAGAGTACCTGTCACCTCTCCATCAGAGTGCCTGAGTACCTGTCACCGCCCTTCAGAGTACCCAAATACCAGTCACCAAGCCATCAGAGTACCTGTCACTAGGCCATCAGAGTACCCGAGTACCTGTCACTAGGCCATCAGAGTACCCGAGTACCTGTCACCAGGCCATCAGAGTATCCGAGTACCTATTTGCAGCCCATGTCTCATAGACTATACGTTGGGGTGTTTACTTTACAAAATGAGGTCATTTTGTGGGCAATTTCACTGTCCTAGTGGTCCAGGACCTTCAAAAGTGTGATGGGTAGGAATGAAATGAGATGTGTCATTTATGCTCCCAGAACAGCCGAAGGTACTACTTCAATGTTCGGCCTCTCTATGTGACCAGGCTGTGTAAAAGTCCTACACATGTGGTATCGCCATACTCGGGAGGAGTAGCAGAATGTGTTTTGGGGTGTAATTTTTGCTATATACATGCTATGTGTCAGAAATATCTTATAAATTGACAACTTTGTGTAAAAAAAGAAAAAATGCGTTTTCATTTTTTTCCACTTTTTCCAAAAACTTTTGGAAAAAAATGAACCGTTCAAAAGACTCATTATGCCTCACAGATTATACGTTGGGGTGTTTGCTTTCCAAAATGGGGTCATTTTATGGGCAATTCCATTGTCCTGGTACTCCAGGGCCTTCAAAATTGTAATAGGTGGTTGAGAAATGAGATGCGTCATTTTTGCTCGTAGAACGCCTGAAGGTACCTTTTCAATGTTGGTGTTCTGTATGTGGCCAGGCTGTGTAAGTCTCACACATGTGGTATCGCCGTACTTGGGAAGAGTAGCAGAATGTATTTTGGGGTGTAATTTGTTGTATGCATATGCTGTGTGTGAGAAATAACCTGATAATATGACAATTTTGTAAAAAAAATACTAATAAAAAAAATCTTAATTTTGCAAAGAATTGTGGGAAAAAATGACAACTTAAAAAAACTCACCATGCTACTTACTTAATACCTTGAGGCCGGGTTCACACCGCTACGATGCGGGAACGCCGCGAATCCGCGGCGTTTTCCCGCATCGCATTACTCCCGCCGGCAGTTCACACTGCCCTATGCGGACGGCTGGGAGTGTCAATGATATGTTAATGACACCCCCAGATCCGTCCGCATATCGCAGTGCGATCTGCCGACTCGCACAGGAATCGGATCGCATGGTGTGAACCCCCATGCGATCCGATTCTGTTGCGGACCAAAAAAAGGGTCCCGTGCGAGTTTGCTGCGGGAGCGATGCGAATTCAGCCATACTATCTGTATGGCTGTACTCGCATCGCTACGGAGATCGGATGTGATTTGCGGTGCGAATCACATCCGGATCTCCCCCCGCAGCAGTGTAAACCCAGCCTGAATGTCTACTTTGTAAAAAGGGGTCATTTGGGGGGTATTTGTACTTTCCTGACTTGTTAGGCTGGATTCACACCTATGCATTTTTAGTGCTTTTTGCATTTTGCAGATTTGCTCTACAGAACGTGTTCCATAGGAAACCATGTTGAGCTGGCTGTAGTGCAAACCTGCAAAATGCAAAAAGCACTAAAAATGCATAGGTGTGAATCCAGCCTTAGCGTCTCAAGAAATGAGATACACCTGATGTACTGAAGGCCTGATCAGATGTGATCAATTTTCAGCAATTGGCACCATAGTTTGTAGACTCTATAACTTTCACAAACACCAAATAATATACACTAATGTGGGTTATTTTTTACCAAAGATATGTAGCAGTATAAATTTTGGCCAAAATGTATGAAGAAAAATTACTAATTAGCAAAAATTTATGACAGAAACAAAGAAAAAGGCATTTTTTTCACAAAATTTACGTTTTATTTTATTTATAGCACAAAAAATAAAAAACCCACTAGTGATTAAATACCACTAAAAGAAAGTTCTATTTGTGTGGAAAAAAGGACGCAAGTTTCATATGGGTACAGTGTTGCACGACTGAGTAATTGTCATTCAAACTGTGAGAGCGCTGAAAGCTGAAAATTGGTCTGGTCAGGAAGGGGGTGTAAGTGCACTGTATTGAGGTGGTTAGGTAAAAAAAAATTTGGGTCACTTTTATTCCTATTACACAGCTCCACCTAATCCGAGCATGATTATGTCACTGCCCACTGGGCTTTCTCAAAGGTTCAGGCTTTACACATTTATAGCATGCCATTATGGCGATGCAAACACAATGCATGTTTGCAGCGCATTTCGAAAATGCATGGCAAAGCAGGTGTACTCTGTGCAGATTGCTGCACATTGAGAAAAGCGCAGATCTGAATGCAGCCTAATTAATAATGACATCTGAATCATGGTTAGTATGGTGCATGTTTTGTCACATGACAAAACGTACTACAAAAGTGCCACAATGCACACTAAAAAAGTGTAACACTCCACGATCAAAAAGGTTCTTCAACTACAGTGGGGTGTTTGACACGTGTAGGGCAACCCAGCCAAGTGGAAGGACTGCCCTATGAGCTTTCACATGAAAAATACACAAAAAAGGTGGGTCAGAACACACGCTTTTGCTACATTCAGGTGTGAATGAAATGTGCTTGGAAGGTGAGTTTTTAGGATGACCTGGGAGGAGAGGTGAGGGTTAAAATAAAATCTCATCAAAGTCTCATAGGAATTGCCTATTATCTAACTTATCTAATCAACTTCTGTGAGTTAACATATAGGGCTGGAGTCGCACCAAAGTAGTGCAGGAACCTCTTCCAAAATCACACTGTGCTGGGTATGTGCAATTCTTTGAAACTTAAGTTGCATCAGAATTTGCACTAGTGGGCTTATCATAATTTTATTATTTCAGACTTTTATTAAACTGTATATGTTTTTTTATTTTTCATAATGCCGAACTACATTGTTGAAGGATGTTCTTTTCGAAGGCGAAAGAATAATCCAGATGACGCTCTTCACGTATTTTCTAAGGACATGGTAATCATAAGAACATGGCTACTACACATTTATCAGGACTTTGGTGACCTGGAAGAGTTTTGCCATAACCTTTTTAATAGTTTAAAGGGTACTTATCACATTTGTTCACAACACTTTGCCCTAGATACATATAAGATTTGAGGTATGGTGACTTTTTAAAAAGGGATGCCGTGGGGGGGGGGCGTGTCCGGCCGGCGGAGAAGATGGCCGCATAGCTGTGCTCTCCCGCTGCCTCACGCTACATAGCGGCTCATAACGACACACCGGCGAGGTTTCCGTTACTACCCGTTCGTTCCTGACCCGACGAACGTCACAGGCGGCGATGACAAAACTAAGAAAAGGCTCTTAACCGCCGCAGCGGCTCACGGATTTCTATCCGGCGGTGATCCTGTCAGATTCCCAAGATGGCGCCGGCGCTTCTCACAACGAAGGGAACGGACAGCATACCGGCCTTCCACACGACGGGGTGGGTCGGGCTCCTCTTCGGATGGCAGACACGGGGGATATATCACCCCCTTCTACTCCCACTATGCGTAGCCCAGCTAAAACCAGGCCACGCAGGGAAGAAGATGCTCTGTCTACTGGGCCGCAGCATCTACATGCACAGCCTGTCTCCACACAGATCTCCTCACAGGGCACTCATACAGAGCCTCTCATAGAAGGATTCCCTGCTTCAGACCAGGCTATTTCAGAGAGCACTATGAAAAACATGCTCTTGTCCCTCAGGAGAACTTTGTTCAATGATTTTTCTGACATGTTTGCCTCAGTGAATAATGCTGTCCACACTCATTCTACCCAAATCCAGCACTTAGAATCTAAAATGGCTGATCTCTATACTGCTCATAATGACCTAGTCGATGCATATGCTGACCAAGAATCTGCCTTACACCTTCAAAATAAATTATCGGATTTGGAAGACCGCTCAAGGCGCAATAATATAAAGTTCAGAGGCATCCCTGAAACCATCCCTCCGAGTGAACTCACTAATTTCGTCCAGCGCCTTATGAAAGCCCTTATACCATCTCTGACAGACATTGAATTGTCCGTGGACAGGGCCCATCGCATTCCTAAACCGAAATTTCTTCCTGACAC
This sequence comes from Lithobates pipiens, assembly GCF_037356315.1. Classification (NCBI taxonomy): domain Eukaryota; kingdom Metazoa; phylum Chordata; class Amphibia; order Anura; family Ranidae; genus Lithobates; species Lithobates pipiens. Next base: position 595,988,587 of record NW_027507748.1, on the reverse strand, counting down.
AGCACCTAGAGACACTCTGGCGCGCATTCACTACTACCATGTGAAAGAGAGGGTCATGGCGGCTGCTAAACAAACTCCAGTGGTCCCGGATGAATTCACTGGTATATCTCTGTATACCGACATTTCACAACAGACCGCATTGAACAGAAAGAAGCTCAATCCACTTACAAAGATTCTGCGTAACAATAACATAATGTATAGATGGGGTTTTCCCACAAAACTTCTCGTTTCGTGGAACGGCAGTGTGGTCCCTATACACAGTGTGGAAAAAGGACTACATCTGTTCAAGCAATGGAATCTGCTCCCTCATGATGCTCCATCTCCTGCTCCGTCGGCTCCAAACCGCCTGGGTTCCGAATGGACCTGACTGTCTTGAAGAAAATCAGCGAACCTCTCCCTACCTTTGCTACACACCTGTAGCGTGAGGCGCGGAGGCCTACTACTCTTTTTCTTTTTTTCTGTGCCTAGTGCACGGCACTAGTGATTTCTATACCCCCATTTTTTTGTCGAAGCAGCCTCGGCTGCCCATTGACCTGAATCTCAGGTCCTTTTTAATGATGTTGTCCTCCATCCTTCCCTTTCCCTTCCTTTTGTGTTTTCTCCTTCCCCCTTTTTGCTGGGTCACCATCTATAATATTCCTTTACCTACAGATGACAGTGATGTATGGTCTGTAATGCTTATATGGATTGCTGCAGCAACTACGATGTCCTTTATTAATCTACAGAAGAGTTGTCCCATTTCAGGGATGTGTTGCTGTACCCTCCCAAGGGAAGCATGTTTCCTGTTCTGCTACATTCCATCAAGTAACCCCAAGACGACATGCCACTGAAATTTATGTCCCTTAATACAAAGGGCCTTAACAGCCCGTTTAAGTGATCTGCCCTACTAAAGGAAGCCCGTTCGCTTAAGGCAGATGTCATATTCACCCAAGAGACACACTTTGCTGCTCATAAATGCCCTAAGTTGAACTTCCGAGGTTACTCTCAAGTTTTTACTTCCAATGGTCCCAAGAAAGCTAGGGGAGTTCTGATTGCTGTTAAAAATTCAGTCCTGTTCTGCCCCATTCGCACGATCCAAGACCCACTAGGCCGGTATTTGATTCTTATTTGTGAACTTAACCACACCGTGTTTACATTGGTTAACCTGTATGCCCCTAACTCCAAACAAAGACGTTTCCTGGCACCTCTGCTTGCCAAGATTGCGGACATTGTTCAAGGCCCACTTCTTATTGGTGGGGACTTCAATACAGTCTTAGATCCCACTATAGACTCCTCTGCCCGGACCAGGAGACCCCTACACTCTATTGCTCCTCTACTTGCAAAATATGAACTATATGATGTCTGGCGATGTTTTCACGGTTCTGAAAGGGATTACACATTCCTGTCAGCAGTGCACTCTTCTTACTCCCATATTGACTTTTTTCTTACAGGGAAAATGTCGCTCCAAAATGTACTGAGCTCGGATATTGGCACAATATCTTGGTCGGACCATGCACCAATTCTACTAGAATTTGATGATACCTTAAAAAAATACTCCCCCTCCTATTTGGAGGTTGAACGCCTCACTTCTGGGAGACAAGATATTGTGCCAAAAGATCCAGAAAGAACATCGTGATTTCTTTCTCTATAACGACACTCCTGATGTTAACCAGTTCACATTGTGGAATACTTACAAAGTGAGAGGGGTATTGCTTAAATTAGTGTCCGTTGTTAAGAAAAAGAGGACGAAGCAGATTGATGACTTGTTGCACTCTATATCATCTAAAGAATGGGTTAATAAAATCACGCCTACTCCCTTGCTTACGCAAGCTATTCTTAAAGATAGGCAACAGCTAAGATCGTTACTCCTTTACAAACAAGCAAACCATCTTAAAGCTTCTTATTACGGTTTGCATAACAAAGCCGGAGCTTGGTTGGCTAGAATAGTGAAGGCCAAACAGATCAAACGTAGGATAGCTACTCTTACTCATCCACATACTAAAAAGCCGGTCACGAATCCTAAAGACATAGCTAATGTCTTTGCGGATTATTATCAATCACTATATGACCTTCGTAATGATGGGGAAACCCATCAACCTTCACCAACTCTTATTGACGAGTTTTTACAGAAAATAAAGCTTCCCACCCTTTCTAAGGATCAACTTGACTCCCTCTCTCGCCCATATACAATTTCTGAGATATGTTTGGCCATCCAAAGACTTCCCAACTGTAAGGCCGCGTACACACGGGCGGACTGTCTGCCCAACTTAGTCCGCCGAAACACATTTCAGCGGACAGTCCGCTCGTGTGTGGGCTTCAGCTGACTTTTTCAGCGGACAGTCTGGCGGACTAAGTCTTTCGGAATGTTGGAAAGACTGTCCGTCGGACTCGCATTTCAGCGGACAGTCCGCCCCTGTGTGTGCCAGTCCGCCCTACTTTTGAAATGAGCGGACTTTTCCCGCCCGGAAAAAAGTCCGCTCATTTCGAGCGGGTATCCAGGTAGGCGGGGCCCGCAACGGAGACGTCGCTGGCCCCGCCACCTGGTATGGACTTAAAGGGGAACCCCAACGCCGAAAAAAATCGGCGTGGGGGTCCCCCCCCAAGTCCACAACAGACCCTTGTCCGAGCACGCTACCCGGCCGGCCAGGAAAGGGGGGCGAGTGAGCGCCCCCCCTCCTGAGCCGTACCAGGCCGCGTGCCCTCAACATGGGGGGTGCCTTGGGGAAAGGGGGGCCGCGCGGCCCCCCCACCCCAAAGCACCTTGTCCCCATGTTGATGAGGACAAGGGCCTCTTCCCGACAACCCTGGCCATTGGTTGTCGGGGTCTGCGGGCGGGGGGCTTATCGGAATCCGGGAGCCCCCTTTAATAAGGGGGCCCCCGGATACCGGCCCCCCACCCTATGTGAATGAGTATGGGGTACAATGTACCCCTACCCATTCACCTGTAAAATAAAAGTACCAAAAAAAAACACAACACACGAGATAAAATACTTTATTGCACAGCTCCGGGGGTCTTCCGTCTTCGGGGGTCTTCTCGCCGGACTCCTCCGCTATCTTCTTGTAGCTCTTTTGCTAGCGGAGGAGTCCGGCTTTCTTCCCTGCCGCCAGCCTCTTCTCCCGACTTCGGGGGTCTTGTCCCCCTCTTCGGTTCTTCTGCCGGGCCACCGCGCCTTCTTATAGCTCTTTTACAGGCGGTGGCCCGGTCTTCTGTCGCCGCCGTCGCCGCCGCCGCCTTCCGTTCTTCTTCTTCTTCTTCTCCAGGAGATGTTGCCTCGACTATCACTCCAGGCCGGAATGCCAGAGCCGCGCTGCGCGGTCACTTATATAGTGACAATGGGGCAGTGTCACATGGCTTTATGTCACATGGGTTGGTGTCACATGGTGACCCCGCCCCCTTACGATGTCATAGTCCCCATGTGACATCAACCCATGTGACATATACCATGTGACACCGCCCCATTGTCACTATATAAGTGGCCGCGCAGCGCGGCTCTGGCATTCCGGCCGGAGAGATCGTCGAGGCAACATCTCCTGGAGAAGAAGAAGAAGAAGAACGGAAGGCGACGACGGCGGCGACAGAAGACCGGGCCATCGCCTGTAAAAGAGCTATAAGAAGGCGCGGTGGCCCGGCAGAAGAACCGAAGAGGGGGACAAGACCCCCGAAGTCGGGAGAAGAGGCCGGCGGCGAGGAAGAAAGCCAGACTCCTCCGCTAGCAAAAGAGCTACAAGAAGATAGCGGAGGAGTCCGGCGAGAAGACCCCCGAAGACGGAAGACCCCCGGAGCTGTGCAATAAAATATTTTATCTCGTGTGTTGTGTTTTTTTTTGGTACTTTTATTTTACAGGTGAATGGGTAGGGGTACATTGTACCCCATACTCATTCACATAGGGTGGGGGGGCCGGTATCCGGGGGCCCCCTTATTAAAGGGGGCTCCCGGATTCCGATAAGCCCCCCACCCGCAGACCCCGACAACCAACGGCCAGGGTTGTCGGGAAGAGGCCCTTGTCCTCATCAACATGGGGACAAGGTGCTTTGGGGTGGGGGGGCCGTGCTCAGGAGGGGGGGGCGCTCGCTCGCCCCCCTTTCCTGGCCGGCCGGGTAGCGTGCTCGGACAAGGGTCTGTTGTGGACTTGGGGGGACCCCCACGCCGATTTTTTTTCAGCGTTGGGTTCCCCTTTAAGTCCATTCCAGGCGGCGGGGTCGGCGATGTCTGCTTCGCGGGCCCCGCCTACCTGGAGACGCGCTCGAAATGAGCGGACTTTCCTCCGCGTGTGTGCGCGAGTCCGTTCATTTCAAAAGTAGGGCGGATTGTATGGCGGACTTAGTCCGCCGTATTAGTCCGCTCAAAAAGTGCCGTGTGTGGGCAAGTCCGTTCATTCGAAAGTATGACGGACTGTCTGTCGGATTGTCTGACGGACTTAGTTGGCCAGACAGTCCGCCACGTGTGTACGCGGCCTGAGTCTCCAGGTGTGGACGGGTTTATAAATGAGTATTATAAACTCCTCTCCACTGACCTTGCTCCTCATTTACAATCGGTTTTCAGTTTGGCTTCGTCCTCTGGCACTTTTCCACCTGAAATGCTTAAAGCGGTGATAGTGACTTTGCCTAAATCCGACAAAGATCCTACTAACCCTGCAAATTATAGACCCATATCCCTTCTCAACACGGATGTGAAACTCTTTGCTAAACTCTTAGCTACCCGGTTGCAGACAGTCTTACCTGATCTTGTCCATCCAGATTAGGTGGGCTTTGTACCCGGACGACAGCCCCCGGATGGCACTAGATGTCTTATTAATTTAATCTCCCAGGCTGGATCCTCTCGAGTGCCTTCTCTGCTTCTCTCCTTGGATGCAGAGAAGGCATTCGACAGGGTACATTGGGGTTATCTAAATGCGGTGCTCAATAAATTTGGATTTGTGGGATGGATTCAGACGGCCATCATGGCACTGTACTCCAACCCTTCGGCCACAGTACTCACCTCGGGTATTACCTCTAAATTGATACATATAACTAATGGGACGAGACAGGGATGCCCCCTCTCACCGATAATTTTTACGCTTCTCATGGAACCTTTAGCAGAACATATTAGATACCATCATCATATAACTGGGCTTACAATAGCTGGTAGAGAACATAAAATCAGCTTATTCGCTGATGATGTTATGCTCATACTTTCTAACCCCTTGACATCATTGTCTGAGACACTGAAAGTACTGCAGGACTTTAGCAACGTTTCTTATTATAAACTGAATGCTACTAAATCTCAAATCCTAGGTATCCATGTTTCAGCTTCCATACAATTGGCTTTGACTAGGGATTTCCCTTTTACTTGGTCTTCTCACTCTATACCCTTTCTGGGTACTCATCTGACTAGGCAGACCTCACAATTGTATACACATAATTTCAAACCCTTTTTAGAGTCTTTACCCCAACAACTGTCGCATCTACATACTCAGGATCTATCGACAGCAGGTAGAATTGCAGCACTTAAAATGATCATACTCCCGAAACTCCTTTATCTGTTTTGCACACTGGCTATCCCTATCCCACGTACTTTCCTTTCCTCGGTACAAACGATATTTAATCAATACATATGGAATTGTAAACCGCCTAGGTGCTCTGCTACGATTTTGCAGACACATAGGAAGCATGGGGGTATGGGTGCTCCTAATGTAACAGCTTATTATAAAGCTTGTGTCTTAGACCAACTTAAATATTGGTGGACTCCCTCTGAACACAAAACGTGGATAGCCATGGAAGTTGATGGCACTCCGCGACGGGACCTCAAATCCACTCTTATTGCTATTATGTTGGGTGCACCAATCCCTACTTCCTTTCTACCTACGATTCAAATCTCCACAAAACTATGGTCTGAACTTCCCGTCTCTTCCATACATGATCAATCGTTCTGCAAAATTCCTATCCTGCTCTCAGTCCTCCGCCACTTTATTCCATGCCTCGATTTGAAAATATGGATCTCCAAAGGTATAACCTTGCTCCGAGATATATATCATAACTTATCCCTTTGTACGTTTGATCAGTTGGTATCGAGATTTCAACTCCCTGATTCTGCCTATTTTCCCTACCTACAAATTTCCTCTCTTCTACGGAAGCAACCTCTACCTCTTTACCTGCAAATACCTTCACTACTAAACAAACTCCTTCGAAATCCTAGTGGCCCTGTTAAAGGAATATCTTTCTTTTACAACATCTATAACCCCCAACATTCCTTTTCCAAAACAACTGCTATTACTAAGTGGGAACACATCCTTGGTAAAAAAAAATTCTGATGATCATTGGAAGAATGCATTCTCTACTACATATACTTCTTCCAGATGTGCCATTCATTGGGAAAATTATTCTAAAGTAGTTCACTTCTGGTACCTTACACCTTATAAACTTAGTAAATTTTGCGCAAATCGTACAGCCTTATGTTGGAGAGGATGCGGAGATGTTGGTACATTGTACCATATCTTGTGGACGTGCAAATCAGTCTACTCCTTCTGGCATAAGGTTTTCACAGTGATATCTGATATCTGTGATAAACATGTGGATCCCACACCTGAGTTATCCTTATTACATCTAACAATACATGAGTTTCCTTCTAAGATTAGAGTAGTGTTCACACAAATATTGCTTGCGGCCAAACTCACTATCACACGTTTATGGAATTCGCAGAGTTCTCCTTCTCCCTCTGATGCTGTTCTCACCCTCAACCATCAGTGCGAGATGGAGAAACTCTTAGCCTTTATACATTCTAAAGCCACGCCGTTTAGGCTTAAATGGAGTAGCTGGCTCTCCCACCCCAGCTGTTCGGTTAAAGATTGAGTTCTAAGGTTGATAACTTGCTTTATGACTATAATCCGATTTATACTCTGTTGGGATGTTTACTATACACCTGTTCTTAGTGTTAAAAATGGTGACCTGTTCCCCCCCCCCCCCCACTTCCCCCTCTCTTATCCCCTCCCTGTGTCTGTTCCTTCCTTTCCTAGTTTTGGTTCATGTACCATTTTTTGGCAGGGAAGGGGGTCTCCACCCTTACTGGCACAGTGTGATCCCATTGGGGTGCCAGTGGGTGAGTGCGGGATTCCTTCTTCCTGATTATCACTCTAGCCTCAATATATCCGTCATCTGCCTTATTATTGCTATTGCTTTATTATTATTATGTTATGTTATGTTACTCCAATCTTTCATGTTGGTTGTTTACTATTTGGCGGATACTAGCTCTACTCGTATCCTACTTGGCTGTATTTGTATGTTCTTTCATATGTAAACTCAATAAAAAACTATTGAAACAAAAAAAAAAAAACAAAAAAAAGGGATGCCATTCCTACTATATTCCCTCAAGTAAAATTAGAATTACCAACTTGAAAAAGGAGAAAAAAGGATATTCCCACTTCACAGTCTGAAGCTGATACTTCTACCTCAGCCAATATTTCATTCACTTCAACTGCTTTCTCCATGCCTACTGAACTAAATATTACATTGAATCCTGAAGAAAGTCATGGTTTGGGTCTATGGACAAACCAGTGTGCAGCAACTTCTGCCCATTCACATAAAAATCCAGGACAACAACGTGAGGAGGCTGTTCTAAATAAACATAGACATTATAGGCCACGATCTACCCAAACAATTGGTACCTCAATAGACTATTTCCCAGGACAAGTACATTGGTCGACACAGCTAAATAAACCAATGGGAACTAAAGATAAGAACTTGCAAACAGATCTAAAACCCCTGTATAGATTTTTTGGCATTCAGTTCAGTCTTGATGGCTTACCAAGCCTATCATCAAGGTCTTTGTTTACCAGCAGTGGTGCAAGTAGACCTTTTCCTTATGGAAACTGGACAAAGCTACTACATTCACAATCCTCTGCATATTTTCATGACGACTGGCAATGATACTTTTTCCCCCTATTTCATCACTTTTCCAGTGCAGGAATAATGAAGCATTTAGGTCCTAGTAGAATTTGTCTGATTGGCTAATTTTTTCCAATGCTGCACTGCGTCGCTTTAACTGACAATTTCGCGGTTGTGTGATGAAAATTTATGTCCTTTTTTTTCCTACAAATAGTCTTCTTTTGGTGGTATTTGATCACCTCTTCACTTTTTATTTTTTTGCGCTATACACAAAAAAAGAACGACAATTTAAAAAAATTAATAAATATATATATATATATATATATATATATATATATATATATATATATATATATATATATATTAGTTTTTGCTATAATGCATAGCCAAAATAAATTAAAAAAAAAAACAAATTTCTTCAAAAATTTAGGCCAATATATATTCTGCATATTTTTGGTTAAAAAAAAATCGTAATAAGCATATATTGATTGGTTTGCACAAAAATGATCGCATCTACAAACTACAGGATAAGTTTATGGACTTATATCTTTTTTACTGGTAATGGCGGTGATCATTGATTTTTTTTATCAGGACTGCGACATTGTGGCGGACAAATCTGACCCCGAATTACACTATTTGGGGACCAGTTACATTATTACATTGCTATAAAAATGTACTGATCAATGTATAAATGACACTGGCAGGGAAGGGGTTAACAATAGGGGGTGATCAAGGGGTTAACCGTGTTCCCTGGGTGTGTTCTAACTGTAGGAGAAATGGGCTGCCAGGGACATGAAAGAGATCGCCGGTCCCAATTACTTGGAACAGAAAATCTCTGACATGTCCCCTATCAGAAAGAGCATCCGGCTTGTTTACAAAGGCAGATCCTCGCTCTGCCTCTGTGCACAACGATTGCAGGCGGCCGGTGGACATCGAGTTTGCCAGACCCGCAGCTCTCACGTGTATGGAGCGACATCCAGGAGAGCTGACCTGCTTCCGTAAAAGTATGGTGGCTGGTCAGCAAGTGCTTAAAAATGCAGTTTGAACCATGTGGCATTTTTTCTGATTAGCCTGCTCTGTATAATATGATTGCCAGGAAATTAGTTTAGCAAAAAAGATTAGAAAAACAAAACAAAACTTAAAGACATTAGTTAGCAACAAACACATTTTACATGACATGCCATGACAATATTGAACAAATAGTTGTAGACAAGGTAATTGTATGGTATCTTCTTCTTTGGCAAGAACATTAAATTACTTCTGTAGGTGTGGACCAAATCAACATTGTGGCTAGGAGGTATTCGGATGCATTCCTATATAGAAAATGCTGAAGCTCATGTATTTTGTTAGTGAGAATTTCCCTCACTTCCCAGCCCAGTTATCACACAGGAAGTAAGGAGAATCTACCAATCAGGGACCCAAAGTGCTAAGCATACTAGAATGCAGTTTTAACCATTCCTACTGAAAATAATTTTTAATGCTGTCTGTCCCGAAGACCACACAGAAAATAAGGGAATACCTTACCAGTAGGGACACACACAGTAATAAAAAAGGTAGGAAAAAAAAGAAAAAAGAAACTGCGCTACGGTAAGTGCACACACGGTGCACAAAAACTGGAAGTATAGGTTCTCTAAATAGACCTATTGGAAGCTGCAACTCTACTGTAAAACAAACCTACAGTGAAAAATACATGGAAAATAAAAGGAATTGCGCTAACCTATAAACATAACCAAATTGTGTATATTAGTAATGTGAAATATCCAAGAACCGTATGTGACACAATCCCTATACAAACCACACTACATCATCACAATAGTGACCTAAATAAATATACCACCATATAAATCGCATGTGCCTGGACCATAGGGATCAAACGTTAATCCTATGACCCATATCATACACTTAGCAATAAAGTGAATAACAATGAAGTGAGAGACGCTAGATCGCCTCTTATTAGATCTAAACCAATGATATGTGAAAAATTAAAAATCAAAAATGTTAAAAATAAACCGTCTCTAAACATATAGAAAAGTTCTTATCCACCCGTGCAGGACTAAGGATTAATAGTCACACTTTACCCACCAAAATTCAAAAAAGTCCATCAGCCACCAAAAGAATCTTCCAGTGATCAGCTGGTTGTGATGTTCCGCCACCAGAGTGAATAGAATAGCTCCTTACCAGAGGTCTATGATGTCCCCTTACAGGATGTCACAGAAAGCTTTGATGGATATATATCCCTCTCAGTACTCAGGCCTTCCTGTAGGTGTCCCCCGAGCAGCAAACTCCATGTTGTAATACCCCCATACTCGTCAACCACCTCCGATAGACTTTTTATGACTTAGGCCTGTGCCTGTGGTTGGTCTGTCTTCTGACAATTTCCTTCCCTGTGATCTGTTTACTTATAATTAGTGTGTGTGTGTGTGTATAAAAGGTCAATGCGTTTCTGGACTCCTGATAGACCTTTGCATCTTTCATCTAGTGCTGCACTGAAGTTTCTGGATTCTGAGTCATGGGGAAAGCAAAAGAATTGTTAAATTGTCAAGAATTGTCAAAGCATCTGCGGGAAAAGGTATTTGAAAAAATATGGCCTCAATGAATGTTTATAAACAAAGGTAAGGGAAGGTACCATCATCCCATAATAACATTAGCAATTCTTAATAGCTATGGTTCTCTTTATTTAGATCTCTTTCGCTGGGTACCCTTGGACAATCTTTTGGGGAACTGTACCATCACAGGACCCTGTTCCACTCTGGTTTATACTTGAGTACAGGACTTGGTGTTGGTACGTCAGCAGCATTATTATCTTTGATGTTTAATTTAAATCACTATGTAATATGGCACATGGATCACACATACTTTCTGTATGGTATGTGGGTGCTTTTACCAACTGTCAATCCATTTTCCACCTAAATCTACTCTGTCCATGGGCACTCTAACAGCATCTGAAAATGAATTCCAAACTGACCCAGGCCTTATTATTGTACCCTGTCTCTAGTTGTTTTCTGCTTCATCGTGCTCTGCCCCCCGTATCTGCCCCCAGGGGGTCACCCCAGTGGTGGGTGTCTCAGATTTTGCCGCCTCTATTTCCCGAGGGTTGAACATTTCCTCGGGTGAGTCACTGGGATTATATTGTAATACTCCAGATGCTAATAACTCATTGCTTTGTTAATTAATTTGATAACGCAATATGATTTATTGTCTTTAAGGTGCATATATGTTTAAAAATGTTCTTTATGTGTTAGATACTGTAGGTGACGCCTCCTGATGAAGTGGCATACAGCCGTGAAACCGGTCCAGGAACACGCTCACCCTACATCAATGTTCCCCCCTCTATGTGGGGTTCCCTGTAATTATTGTAAACCCTATCATCTCGTATAGATTGATTGTAAAATATGTTGTCTTCTTGATCCATATCTCTGCTTTTTGTGTTTTTAAAATGTATCTAATAAACGTTAATCAAATTTTATCATTTATGATTACTTTATCTGGTTACCGTAATAGTCCCTTTCATTTTTTGTGCTCAAGGGTATCTTCTGGAGTAACCCCTGCATGAGCTCTCTTCTGTTCTTTGCATGCGGGAAAAGGTAGTTGAACTGTATAAAACAGGAAATGGATATAAAAAGATATCCAAGGAATTGAGAATGACAATCAGCAGTGTTCAAACTCTAATCAAGAAGTGGGAAATTAGGGATTCTGTTGAAACCAAACCATGGTCCGGTAGATCAACTAAAATTTCAGCCACAACTACCAGGAAAATTGTTCAGAATGCAAAGAAAAACCCACAAATAACTTCAGGTGAAATACAGGACTCTCTGAAAACATGTGGTGTGGGTGTTTCAAGATGCACAATAAGGAGGCATTTGAAGAAAGATGGGCTGCATGGTTGAGTCACCAGAAGAAAGCCATTACTACGCAAATGCCACAAAGTATCCCGCTTACAATACGCCAAACAACACACAGACAAGCCTCAAAGTTTCTGGCACAAAGTTATTTGGAGTGATAAGACCAAAATGTAGCTTTTTGGCCACAACCATAAATGCTACATTTTGAGAGGCGTCAACAAGGCCTATGATAAAAGGTATGCCATTTCTACTGTGAGACAAGGAGAAATTTGGTCAAAATTGATGGCAAGAAAAATGCAGTATGTTATCAGAAAATACTGGAGGAACATTTGCATTTATCAGCCAGGAATCTGCACATGGGACGTACTTGGACATTCCAACATGACAATGATCCAAAACACAAGGCTAAGTCAACCTGTCATTGGCTACAGCAGAATAAAGTGAAGGTTCTGGAGTGGCCATCTCAGTCTCCTGACCTCAATATCATTGAGCCACTCTGGGGAGATCTCTAACGTTTAGTTCATGCAAGACAGCCCAAGAATTTCCAGGAACTGGAGGCTTTTTGCCAAGAGGAATGGGCAGCTTGATCAGCCAAAATATTATGAGCACCCCATGATTAGCCAAAACATTATGACTACCCCATGATCAGCCAAAACATTATGACCCCCCATGATCAGCCAAAACATTATGGCCACCCATGATCAGCCAAAACATTATGACCCTCCATGATCAGCCAAAACATTATGACTACCCCATGATCAGCCAAAACATAATGACCCCCCATGATCAGCCAAAACTTTATGACCCCCCCCCATGATCAGCCAAATAATTTAGACCACATGATCAGCCAAACATTATGACCACAACATGATCAGCCAAAACATTTTGACCACCCTATAAAAAATAATAATAAAAAAAAATTTGAAAAATAAAAAAATTAGAAAAAAAAGAAAAGTCATGTTTGCAAAAAACATTTTTGCAAAAAAAATTTTTGAAAAAAAAATCATTTAAAAAAAATTTGAAAAATAAATATTTTTTGAAAAATAAAAAAAATCATGTGAAAAAACATTTTTTTTTAAAAAAAGGTTCAGCTCTTTCAGCTAGTGATGGGACTTCTTCAACTTTTTTACTACTATTTATACTTTTTAAAATATTAAGCTTTTTAACACTTTTCACAGTTACGCCAGCCACTCCAACCACACAACAGTTACTCAACCACTCCACCCAGTTACTCCGCCCACTCCAGTAGGTGGAGGCAAGAACACTTCACACAATTTCCCCAGAAATTGTAGACTTTTCTAGTTATTATTATTATAGCCAAATTTACCACCCTAACTCCTCCCACAGCTTTTACACTACATAGACAGTAATATACCGAAACGTGTGGATTGTTCCCGATTGGTGTACTATTACTTTGTGGAACGTTTTGCCAAATGGTTCACAAAATATAGTTGTTTTTGCAGCAAAATTTTTCCCATAGGAATGAATTGCGAAATGTTCAAAACTAGAGTGGGAGTAGTGGGTAGCAGTAAAAAGGGTCGAGTCGCTGGTTCGAATTCTAACAACGACACTACCTGCCTGGAGTTTGCATGTTCTCCCTGTGCCTGCACTCCAAAGACATGCTGGTAGGTTAATTGGCTTCTGTCCAAAATTGGCCCCAGTATAAGAATTGGGGCCTTGGATTGTGGGCTCCTTGAGGGTAGGGACCAATGTGAGTGTGCGATGTACAATGTACAGGGATAAGGACAATTGTAGACACTCACTCACTGAACTAGATGGACTGGTTTCTTTATTCAACCTTACTAACTATGTAACTATGTGACAAAAGCTGACAACCCCATGATCAGCCAAAACATTATGACCACAAGATGATCAGCCAAAACATTATGACCACCCCATGAAAAAAAAAATCTTTTTTGAAATAAAATAAAATGTTTCAAAAAAAAATTTTTTTTCAAAAAAACATTAAAAAAAATGTTGAAAAAAAATGAAAAAAATTATTTTTTGAAAAAAAATTTTTTTCAATTTTTTTTTGAAAACTGAAGTTTTGAAAAAAAGAATCATTTTTGAAAAAAAGAATCATTTTTGAAAAAAAGAATCATTTTTGAAAAAAAGAATCATTTTTGAAAAGAAATATTTATGAAAATGAAAAAAATATTTTTGAAAAAAAAAATCAGTTTTGAAAAAATAAAATAAAAAAAATAATCATTTTTGAAAACTAAAATTTTTGAAAAAAATGTTCAGCTCTTTCAGCTAATGATGGGACTTCTTCAACTTCTTCACAGTTAACTTCAGCCACTCCAACCACATAACAAGGGTAAAGAATAGAGGATAGAATCCTCACTGTGTATTATGACCATTAGCATGACAATCACACAGGCAGCACAGTCGGCAGGTGGTCTGTCACTGTTATATGGCTGCTGGGGGTGCTGAGTTTGCTAAGCTATGGCTGTACAGTACAGCCATAACAAAGTCAGCACCCCCAGCAGCCATATAACACTGACAGAGCACTTGCTGACTGTGCTGCCTGTGTGATTTTCATGCTGATGATCATAATACACAGAGAGGCACTACTTTGCAATTGCATTTGGGGGGGCAGTAAACATGTGCAGCTGAACTGTGTTTTTACCCCACACCCCCACCACCACACCCCTTTAACCCCTTTGCCACCCAGTGATGTACTGGTATGTCGCCAGACTGGAAGGGTAATATCTAGGTCATCGCTGCAGCAATGATCATGATATTTTTAGCCCCAGTGATTTTGCACAAAGTATAAGTAATCCTAGTGGGAGGATTACTGGTAGAAGTCACTGGATTACTTTTATAGGTGGCAGAAGGGAGTCCCTCCCCCCTCCTGCTACCACCTTTACCAAGCTCTCCCAGTTCCAAGCAATCAGGGAGCCCAGTAAGGGTGCGACCAGCAGCATTTGTTTCCTGGGACAGTGTCAGGGCTGGCTTAGCCCTTCCTCCTCTGGGCTGGCCTCTCAGCTGTCGGCTAATTGCCAGCTCTCTTCTCTTTCCACAGTTACCAGCTGTTCCCGATGATGCTCATCTGACCTGCCTATTTAAAGCCTTCCAGCTCACTCTTTCATTTGCCTTCGCGTTGGTCACATCACTAGGAACCATCTCCTGCTGTTTGTTTTAAGACTGGCTTGCTGACATCCTTCCTGGCTTCTATCCTGCTTGTAGTTGCTCTCCTTGGATCCCTGACGTCTGGACTGGCTGATTACCCGATCTGGTTTATGAACTTTGGACTGGCTGACTACCCGATCTGGCTACTGGACTCTGGCTATGCTTGACCATGCTTTTTTCTATTTACCTTTTTATTTTTATTAATAAACAAGTGTGATTTGATTGTACTTCTGTCTCTGTCTTTTTCATGGTTCCTGTCAGTACGCGAAGGCCATGAATTCAGAATATACAGTCAATCCACTTGTTGGTAATATTTTTTCCAGATTGGATGAGCAAGATCGCCGCATGGATCAGTTTGCCATGGCGTTACAAATGCTCCTGAATCGCACGGCTCACCTGGAATCCCCCACGGTGGCTGCTCTGGTACAACCTGAGTCGCAGGCTGTCCCTGCTGCTGCACCAGTCTCTGTGCAGGCACCCGCCTCGAGTATTACCTCTATAAGAGGTATGTCTGGTTCGGCTCCGCTTCCCCAGCGATTTGGGGGCGATCCAGTTCAATGTAGAGGGTTTCTCAATCAGGTTGAGATATACTTCGAAATGCTGCCCCAGGCATTTCCCACGGACAGAAGCAAAGTAGGTTTCATGATATCTTTGCTTTCTGAGAGAGCCTTGGCCTGGGCTAACCCTCTATGGGAGACACATAAACCAGTTTGTGGCCTCCTTTAAAAGGGTTTTTTGACATTCCCGCAAGCTCCGCTTCTGCTGCCAAGTGCCTCATGTCCATCAAACAGAGTACGAGAACTGTTGCGGACTACGCCATTGAATTCCGTCCTCTGGCAGCAGAGGTTGCTTGAAACAATGAGGCCCTCGTGGCTGCTTTTTCTCATGGTCTCTTGGATTCCATCAAGGTTGAGATAGCAGCCCAAGATATACCCACTGAGTTGGAGAGCTTGATCTCGTTTGCCATCCTCATTGACTCCAGACTCAGAGAAAGACTTTCTCTTAAGGAGCGCTTGCGGAAGCCTCCTGTACGTTTGCCTCCGAGCTTTGTAGTCCCACCCATGCCTCCCTCACCTCCCATGCCTCCTGGTACCGAGTTGGTCAGTGAAGATGAACCCATGCTCCTGGGCTTCACGCGTCTCTCTGCGGATGAGAGAGCCTGTCTCCTTATTGAAACCGTTGGTCTGTAACCGATTTACCACCTCGGTGCCACGTCCTCACCCTATTCAGGTTGAGAACCATAAGGAGTATGAGGTACAATTGTTGACTCCCGTAGGTTCCGCGGGTGCATACAGTACTTGGTGCTTTGGAAGGAGTACGGTCCGGAGGAACGCTCCTGGGTTTCATCCTCTGACGTACATGCCCCTGTCCTCCTCCACGAGTTCCATAGACGGTTTCCCCTCAAGCCCAGTGGCCCTCCGAGGGAGAGGGGTCATTGAGGGGGGGTACTGTCAGGGCTGGCTTAGCCCTTCCTCCTCTGGGCTGGCCGCTCAGCTGTAGGCTAATTGCCAGCTCTCTTGTCTTTCCACAGTTACAAGCTGTTCCTGATGATGCTCGTCTGACCTGCCTATTTAAAGCCTTCCAGCCTCTCTTTCATTTGCCTTTGCGTTGGTCACATCACTAGGAACCATCTCCTGCTGTTTGTTTTAAGACTGGCTTGCTGACATCCCTCCTGGCTTCTATCCTGCTTGTAGTTGCTCTCCTTGGATCCCTGACGTCTGGACTGGCTGATTACCCGATCTGGTTTATGAACTTTGAACTGGCTGACTACCCGATCTGGCTACTGGACTCTGGCTATGCTTGACCATGCTTTTTTCTATTTACCTTTTTATTTTTATTAATAAACAAGTGTGATTTGATTGTACTTCTGTCTCTGTCTGTTTCATGGTTCTGACAGACAGTGAGTGTAACTGATGTTGTTCCCCCCACTGTGTGACGTCAGAAACCAGAAGCAGTGAAGATTTTATCATTTCTGCTTCCTGTCTTGTGTGACCAAGCCATTATCGGCTTGAACAAGCATCTGATCAAACCAATTTTGGTTTGTTCAGATCCTTTGGTGGCCAGAGGAGAGACATGGGGTGTAAGAGACCCCAGACTTCTCCATAAAGAGGACCTGTCATGGCCCATGCTATCAGAAGGGATGTTGCTCCCTTTCACTCATGCTCTTGCTCAGTTGTGAAAGTTCATGTTGGTCCTGCATGCATATGAAAACGGTGACAAACCTGCATTTTACTTTGAAGCGGGCCCAGTGTGGGGTCGAGAGTGGGGTTGAAGGGGGCCCCATCGGGTACGCTGTACGGGGCCCTATCATTTTTAACAGCAGCCCTGAGTACCGCTGTGCTTCCGTGGAGAAGGGGGGGTTTGATGGGACACAGGCTGCATTTTATGGGACACAGGCTGCATTTTATGTGACACAGGCTGCATTTGATGTGACATAGGCTGCATTTGATGGGACACACGCTGCAGGCACCTGATGTAAGGGCAGACTCCGCTGGGGACCCCTGATGGCATCTGGTGGCAGGCAACTTGGCTAGTGACATGCTTAGGGCTCCCACTAATTTAGCATTATGGTGAGTTGAATGAATTCATTTTATATTACAATGTAATAATAGAAATAATGTGCTTCAATCATCCTGACACCATAAAAACCATGGTTCCAGGATGATTGAAGTGCTAACACTAGGTGTTTGGAGTATCTTTATCTGCTGATTGTTAAACTTTCTAGAATACACATATTTCTATTGTATAGGATCTTGGCCTGCTGTCCTTTCATCCCTATCTCCCTTTCCCTTCATCTCTCACTCATCTCAGAAGCTAACCACGCCACCTTAGAGCCAGGCCCACTATTTTGCTGAAACCACGCCCATTTTCACCAAGTGGGAGGGGTCAAAAAAGGAAGGGCGGGGTCTGGCGCCCCCACATCCTAAAACTTTACAAGCCACCACTGCACTCAGATGCACTATGCAGGGCTTAGGCAGATGGTCCTCTCTGGGCTGTAGCTTGGTGGCTTTCGTTTCATCCTATATTAGACTACGAGACTGTGCAGCCATAATACAAGAGACGATCAGAGGCTACAGGCATGATACAAGCAATGGTCACAGACTGCAAACATACTACAGGAGAAGGGCACAGACTGCAGATATACGACAGGAGATGTAAGAAACTGCATACATGATTCAGGAGATGGTCAGAGAGTGTGTGAACATGGTACAAAAGATGGTCAGAGACTGCATACGTAGTACAGGAGATGGTCAGAGACTGCATACCTGATACAGGAGATGGTCAGAGAGTGTGTGGACATGGTACAGGAGCTTGTCAGAAACTGCATACATGATACAGGTGATGGTCAGCGACTGCAGACATAGTACAGGAGATGGTCAGAGACTGCATACCTGATACAGGAGATGGTCAGAGACTGCAAAACTGCTACAGGAGATGGTCAGAGAGTGTGTGAAAATGACACAGGAGATGGTCAGAGACTGCAGACATACTACAGGAGATGGTCAGACACTGAAGACATACTACAGGAGATTGTAAGAAACTGTATGCATGATACAGGAGATGGTCAGAGAGTGTGCGGACATTCTACAAAAGATGGTCAGAGACTGCAGACATAGTACAGGAGATGGTCAAAGACAGCATACCTGATACAGGAGATGGTCAGAGAGTGTGTGGACATGATACAGGAGATGTTCAGAGACTGCATACATGCTACAGGAGATGGTCAGAGACTGCAGACATAGTACAGGAGATGGTCAAAGACAGCATACCTAATACAGGAGATGGTCAGAGAGTGTGTGGACATGATATAGGAGATGTTCAGAGACTTCATACATGCTACAGAAGATGGTCAGAGACTGTAAAGTACAGGAGATGGTCAGAGACTGCAGGCATGATACAGGAGATGGTCAAAGAGTGTGTGGACATGGTACAGGAGATGGTCAGAGACCTGCATGCATGCTACAGCAGAAGGTCAGAGACTGTAGACAACATACAGGAAATGATCAGAGAGTGTGAGGACACGGCACAGGGGATGATCAGAGACTGCAGACAAGGTACAGGCGATGGTCAGAGACTGCAGACATTTACAGGAGATGGTCAGAGATTGTCTAGCTGATACAGGAGATGGTCAGAGAGTGTGTGTATATGGTACAGGAGATGGTCAGAGACTGTATACATGATACAGTGGATGGTGGGAGACTACAAACATAGTACAGGAGATGGTCAAAGACAGCATACCTAATACAGGAGATGGTCAGAGAGTGTGTGGACATGATATAGGAGATGTTCAGAGACTTCATACATGCTACAGGAGATGGTCAGAGACTGTAAAGTACAGGAGATGGTCAGAGACTGCAGGCATGATACAGGAGATGGTCAAAGAGTGTGTGGACATGCTACAGCAGAAGGTCAGAGACTGTAGACAACATACAGGAAATGATCAGAGAGTGTGAGGACACGGCACAGGGGATGATCAGAGACTGCAGACAAGGTACAGGCGATGGTCAGAGACTGCAGACATTTACAGGAGATGGTCAGAGATTGCCTAGCTGATACAGGAGATGGTCAGAGAGTGTGTGTATATGGTACAGGAGATGGTCAGAGACTGTATACATGATACAGGGGATGGTGGGAGACTACAAACATAGTACAGGAGATGGTCAGAGACTGGAGACAATAGTACAGGAGACGGTCAGAGACTGCAGACATGATACAGGAGATCAATTATACAAAAAAGCCGCGCTTATGGAATAGGCCACAATCAAACAGTAGTATGTATAAATATATAAATGTACCCCCAAATCCTTCTCTCTTAATCGTTCATTCTTAATTGCACAAAAAATAGGAATTTGTTTACTTTTATTTTTATTTTTATGAGGTTGCTGCCTCCCTGAAAACACCAGGCTGCATAAACACCCTAGGTTTAAAAGTTAAATAATTAAATATGGGCTACTGGCGCTACCTCAAGCTGATGTTAAATCCGGATCTACCTAGACTACTTGTTATCCCTAAGGGCTATATATATGTATTGTTAAACCCGTGTTTAATATTATATCCCAATTTTTGGGGTTATACCATAAGTGATTTGTCTTATATCCTTAATCCTACCCGATATGTATATACACCATTCGTGTTAATTACCATACATCACTTATTTCACAAAGATCTAAAACCAAAAGCCATAATCAAAACGCAAAATATCAAAAAGAGCCCAATACTATTCAAACTTATTCTGTGAGAGTGAAAAAATATATGGGAGGTGTACCACCTATACCTCCACTACACATCCACAGTCCTTGTGCTAGTTTGTTATTTTTACTGTAGTAACCCCCAAACCTTAGCACCAAAATTTACATGTGACACCAAAAGAACAAAAATAACTAAAAAACAAAAAAATCAAAAAACCAGAAAAACCTTACAAAAAATCAAAAGATCAAAAAAACAAAAGATCAAAAAAACCCCATCGGTCCAGAGGATCAAAAAAATGTTATATAATCCTACTCAAACAACGGGGAAAAGGATTTTTCCTAGGAACAAAATTGCACAAAGTGTGTAATGATAAATGTGAATAGAGTCATAAAAAATCATATATATATATATATATATATATATATATATATAGTCCAAAGATAGTCTCTTTCCAGGTTTTCCTAGATATACAATTATACTGCTTCAGGTAACAGGAAGGTGACTTTTGTGATTAAGCCCGCAAATTGGTGACTTCTGTGCTCGTTCCCCCTCAAGGGTCCCCACTCACCGGATCCACGCACCCCCTAGGGGGTTAAACGCCTGTAATCAGTATTCCACTTTATTGAGGATCCCACTCCTTGGCTCTATCTTCAACCTGGGTCCTCCCAGGTTTATTAGAGGGGATGGAAGAAAAAGACTCCTTTGTCCGCCAGTAGTTCCTCAAAATGAAAAAATCCACTCATGGTGTAGTATTTTGGTTTAAAAAACACTTAAGTTGGGGTAAGGGGGAGGGCAAGCTGCAAAAAAACTTTCGTTTAAAAAATGTCTCTTTATATAGGTGGGAGACTGATAGTCACTTAAAACATGCTTTATTGCAAAAAAAAATTTTTCAAAATCTTTTCCATATACCAAAAAGGTTTCTACACCACACATTATACAAAAAAAAATTTTTAGTTTTCCACAGAGTGGCAATCTATAACAATTATACCGCAAGTGTATAATTGCTATATACTTAAAATTGAAATTTCGCAGACTTGCGGTATAATTGTTATAGATTGCAACTCTGTGGAAAACTAAAAAAAATTTTTTGTATAATGTGTGGTGTAGAAACCTTTTTGGTATATGGAAAAGATTTTTAAAAAATGTTTTTTGCAATAAAGCATGTTTTAAGTGACTATCAGTCTCCCACCTATATAAAGAGACATTTTTTAAACGAAAGTTTTTTTGCAGCTTGCCCTCCCCCTTACCCCAACTTAAGTGTTTTTTAAACCAAAATACTACACCATGAGTGGATTTTTTTCATTTTGAGGAACTACTGGCGGACAAAGGAGTCTTTTTCTTCCATCCCCTCTAATAAACCTGGGAGGACCCAGGTTGAAGATAGAGCCAAGGAGTGGGATCCTCAATAAAGTGGAATACTGATTACAGGCGTTTAACCCCCTAGGGGGTGCGTGGATCCGGTGAGTGGGGACCCTTGAGGGGGAACGAGCACAGAAGTCACCAATTTGTGGGCTTAATCACAAAAGTCACCTTCCTGTTACCTGAAGCAGTATAATTGTATATCTAGGAAAACCTGGAAAGAGACTATCTTTGGACTATATATATATATATATATATATATATATATATATGATTTTTTATGACTCTATTCACATTTATCATTACACACTTTGTGCAATTTTGTTCCTAGGAAAAATCCTTTTCCCCGTTGTTTGAGTAGGATTATATAACATTTTTTTGATCCTCTGGACCGATGGGGTTTTTTTGATCCTTTGTTTTTTTGATCTTTTGATTTTTTGTAAGGTTTTTCTGGTTTTTTGATTTTTTTGTTTTTTAGTTATTTTTGTTCTTTTGGTGTCACATGTAAATTTAGGTGCTAAGGTTTGGGGGTTACTACAGTAAAAATAACAAACTAGCACAAGGACTGTGGATGTGTAGTGGAGGTATAGGTGGTACACCTCCCATATATTTTTTCACTCTCACAGAATAAGTTTGAATAGTATTGGGCTCTTTTTGATATTTTGCGTTTTGATTATGGCTTTTGGTTTTAGATCTTTGTGAAATAAGTGATGTATGGTAATTAACACGAATGGTGTATATACATATCGGGTAGGATTAAGGATATAAGACAAATCACTTATGGTATAACCCCAATAATTGGGATATAATATTAAACACGGGTTTAACAATACATATATATAGCCCTTAGGGATAACAAGTAGTCTAGGTAGATCCGGATTTAACATCAGCTTGAGGTAGCGCCAGTAGCCCATATTTAATTATTTAAATGATACAGGAGATGGTCATGTGGGAATGAAGATACCCCGCACAAGCTGCGGGCATTCCATGACTCTGATTTGCCAGGGAAGTTAAGGTATGGGCAAATTAGGTGGCCGGGGGCCCCTGGGAGAGCGAGACCTTAGGCGACTGCCTAATTTGCCTAATTAGAGAGCTGCCTCTGGCTGCACATATCAAAAAAGCCAGGTCCTAGGTACTCCAAATTGTTCTCTTAATTGGGCAAAAGTACAGAGATGATCCTCCTGGCAAATGTGGTGTAAGTATTTAATGCCATATTTTGCCCAGGTTTTTTTTCCCATCAGATAGTTTTAAAAACTCCAACAGAGATCGATTACACCATAGAGAACTATTTGGCGATAGCCACAAGGGTCCGTCTTTCCACCGTTGGGAACATAAGTGAAATATTTTACCTTCTCTCGAAAATTGCCAACAATCGGTGTCAAATTGGTCTCCAGGAACCTAGAAATGGGAAGCTGAATCTCAATCCCCAAATACCTGAAAGAGGTGGACAAGGGAATGGGGCAACCTAGCGGAATTCCCACCTCATCATCAATAGGGAAGAGGAAGGATTTTTTCCAATTTATAAGAAATCCGGTCTCCAAATTCCTGAATCAATCGGAAAGCTTCTGAGAGCGAGGGTCCCGGGTCCTGCAACTATAACATGTCATCTGCATAGTGTGAGACTCACTCCTCAAATTCCCTGAGTCTCAGACCAGTCAAGTTTGGAATAGATCTTAGTTTCACTGCTAAGGGCTCTATTGCCAGGGCAAACAGGAGGGGTGAAAGTGAAAGTGGGCACCCCTGCCTGGTGCCCCGAAATATAGGAAAGGGGTTTGAAATAATACCATTGACCCGCAGCCTGATCCAAGTACCTGTGTAAGCTATACCTAGGAGATGAAAACAGGGCAAAAGGCATAAGAATCCAATAGGTGAAACAAATATGGCCACTCCACAGAGTCAAAGGCCTTCTTTGTATCTAAAGAGGCTACTATTCTAGTCCTTGAGTTGTCGTGAGCAGTCTGGAGATTCACAAAGAGTCTCCTGATGTTCATCTGTGCGCACCTTCCCTGTATAAATCCAGTTTGATCCGCATCTACCAGTTTTGGGATGACTGTAACCTACCCGCAAGTATTTTGGCCAAGACTTTTGTATCAACATTCATCAATGAGATCGGACGATAGGAGTCACACTCTTTGGGGTCCTTCCCCCCCTTAGGGATCAGGACAACCAAAGCTTCCCTCATAGAGGGAGGTAACCTATCGTCCGACCTAGCTGCATTGAACACTTTAAGCAAGCAAGGAGCCAGCCCATACCTAAAAGTGCAATACCACTCCGAGGGGAGGCCATCTAAACCAGGAGACTTCCTAGGGGGGAAAAGAAGCAATCACATCCTCCATCAAAATACCTGATTTCAAAGCAGCTCTCATCTTCCGTCAACTTAGGTAGATCAATGTCGGTCATGTAAGCCCCCATTGCTTCCATTCCCAGAGGAGCACAAGACTTATGCCCTGTACACACGATCGGACATTCCGACGACAAAATCAGTGGGATTTTTTCCGACGGATTTTGGCCCAAACATGTCTTGCATACACATGGTCGCACAAAGTTGTTGGAAAATCCGATCGTTCAGAATGAGGTGACGTAAACCACATACGACGGGACTATAAAGAGGCCAATAGCTTTTGTCTGGTAATTTATTCTGAAAATGCATGGCACTTTGTCCGTCGGAATTGTCTACACACGATCGTAATTTAAACAATCGGATTTTGTTGTGGGAAAATTTTAGATCCAGCTCTCAAAAGTGTGTATCAGAAATTCCAACGGAAAAAGTCAGATGGAGCCCACACACAATTGGATTTTCTGACAACATGGTCCGATCGCACATTTTCTGTTGGAAAGTCCGGCTGTGTGTACCAAGCATTATATAATTCTACATAGAATTGAGCAAACGTTTTTAAAATAGCAGCTGAGTCAAAGACTTCCAGCATGCAGTTATCAAACACTGACTGAATACACACTCCGGAACATATTCCAGGTGTGTCAAGTATGCCAGGAGTCTGCGATTCTTGTCGCCAAATTCAAATATGCGCCTGCGTTGGGCCAGGCCAAGTTTTGTGGTGCATTGCGTTAGCAATGTCTTGTACTCCCTGGTTCTCATCCGCAGAGTCAGCAGCCTCTCACTAGTGGGGTCTCTAATATATTCGGCCTCCACCACCAAGGGTTACCTCTGTTTCCTTATTCTGTATTGTGGAAGCCAACTGTTTCTTGAACCCATGTACTTCTGCTATAAACACCCCCCTCATCGTGGCCTTAAAGGCCTCCCACTGCAGAAGAGAGGGCCAGAGTTACCATTTTCGTCCCAGTACTGTTTAATAGCCTCTGTACACGTAATCTATAAATATTCCTCTTCAAGCCAACTAGCCTCTATCCGCCACAGGCGTATACCTGGTTTTAGTCCTAGATTAAGTTCCAATTACATGGGGGAATGGTCAGATAGGGTGTGTCTGGGTAGATAGGAAACCTTCCCAATCAATTCCATCCCCTCCCCCTCAGTCAGAATAGTGTCTATCCTGGAGAGTGTCTTGTGCTTTTCTTAATAACAGGAGTACTCCCTAATATCAGGATGATAAAAACACCAGACATCTCTAAATCCATGAGTAGACATCTACCCCGCCAGGGGGCTAGAGTGCCAAATGTCACCCCCAGTCTATCCAGTGCTGGATCAGACACAGAGTTGAAGTCACCTAAAATAAAGATCTTCCCCTCCACTATCTCATAATGTGTCCTGTATAGGGATGAGCTGAACACCCCCCGGTTCGGTTCGCACCAGAACTTTCAAACGGACCGAAAATTTGTGCGAACTTTAGAACCCTATTGCAGTCTATGGGACTCGAACGTTCAAAATAAAAAGTGCTAATTTTAATGTCTAATATGCAAGATATTGTCCTAAAAAGGGTTTGGGGACCAGGCTCCTTCCCCAGGAGACATGGGTCAATGCCTAAAATGTTTTTAAAAACAGCTGTTTTTTTGGGAGCACTGATTTTAATGACGATTAAAGTGAAAAAAGTGAAATATTCCTTTAAATATCATTTCTGGGGGTTGTCTATAGTATGCCTGTGAAGTGGCATGTGTTTCCCGTGTTTCGAACAGTCCCTGCACAAAATTACATTTAACGGTAAAAAGGTAATTTAAAACTGATTGCGGTTTTAATGTAATATCTGGTTCCGGCAATACGGATGAAAGTCATTGAGAAAAATGGCATGGGTAGCCCCCCCTGCCCATTACCAGTCCCTTTGGGTCTTGTATGGATATTAAGGGGAACCCCATACCAAAAAATAAAGGAAAGGCGTGGCTCCCCCAGGCCCTATATACTCAGAACAGCAGTATACAGGCAGTGCAAACAAGACAGGGACTGTGTAGGTTTGTTGTGTTAAGTAGAATCTGTTTGTAATTTTGAACTGGTACATTTTTAAAGTGTAGCTACAGTCAAAAAATCTATTTTTAAGCTTTTTGGAAAACATAGGGAAGGGTTATCACCCCTGTATAATTTTTTTGGCCGTCCGTCTTTTTTCATCTCACTTCCTGTTGTCTCCTTCCGTTTACAAGTAGGAGACGTTTATAAGTTGGATGTTTGAAAGTAGGGGCCTGCCCTATATGCTCTGCAGAAATGGGGGGCTAAGGTGTTGGTGTTGACACAACACTGTAAGCCCTTAAAGTGACCCTTGGTGGGCACTGGAGCGCCCTGCTGTCAACGATTATATCAAGAATTGTAATTACATGCCATTGTTGAACAGTGGTAGAAAAGTTGGGCCTTTGGTGGCTGTGGTGGTGGTGCTGATGCCACAACATTATAAGTCCTCACAGTTACTCTTGGTGGGCGCAGAAACTGGCCCTACTGTGAAATATTGCACTGCAACCTCTCCCAGATACTCTAGTTGGAGTGCAGGAATGAGCCCTGCCGCAAAGCATTGCATCAAAAATTGTATTACAAGCCCCTGTTAAACAGGGGCTCAAAAATTGGGCCTTAGGCACTGGTGCTGGTGCCACGACATTGCAACCTCTCCCAGATACTCTAGTTGTAGTGCAGGAAT
This sequence comes from Lithobates pipiens, assembly GCF_037356315.1. Lineage (NCBI taxonomy): Eukaryota > Metazoa > Chordata > Amphibia > Anura > Ranidae > Lithobates > Lithobates pipiens. Next base: position 595,962,195 of record NW_027507748.1, on the reverse strand, counting down.
GAGCCCTGCTGCAAAGCATTGCATCAAAAATTGTATTATATGCCCCTGTTAAACAGGGGCTGAAAAATTGGGCTGGTGGCATCATCCAGAACCAAAAATGTTCTTCCAAGATATCAGCGGGATCATTGAGGAGGAAGAGGATAGTCAGTCAACATAACAGGACAGTCACTCACCATCAGCAAAGGCAGTCTTGAAGGGATGTGACATTTCAAAAAAAATTATTCGGTTACATCAGCTTCAGGTGCTTGGTAGCTGGTGGTCATCTAAGACTGATTCATCTTTATGAAGGTCATTCGATCAACCAAGTTGGTGGACAGGCGCACCCTGTGATCGGTTACAAAGCCACCAGCAGCACTGAAGGTGCGTTCTGAAAGAATGCTGGATGCAGGACAGTCTAGTAGCTCAGTTGCATACTGTGCAAGCTCTGGTTGCTGGAATCGATCATACCTTGGGGCTGTAGACTAAAAAAATTGTCTGAATGCATCGGTCAGGCGGCCACCTTCTCCACCACTCCTTCTGTGACTGACCAAAGCCTCAGCAACATATTGTCCAGGACCAGGAGTTTGTAACCTGCCAGTGTGTGGGAACTCGTTTGTCACGGTCCCTACGGTGTCTTTTAGACGGCCAGGTGTGGTTGCACCCCAAGTGGCTCTGGGTGGTATTGAGCTCATGACTGTCAGTTGTTGCTCCTGTTTCTTACCACTGAGCCACACCTCAGTTCTATTCAGCCTGCTTTCCAGCCATGCCTAGTTTAGTATAAAGTACTGTGGGCAATTCTCTGTTTGTACCTGTCACTCCTGGATCAGCTGAGGCAGGTTACCTAATTAGCTGGGTATAAAACCCTGTCTCACTCTGATGGCTTTGGCAGTTCATTTTGTCATGTTTGCCAAGTGTTCTTCTGCTCCTGTCTTCTGTTGCAGAGTTCCAGTGTTCCAAGACTGACCCCGGCTTCAGACCCTGGCTTTGTTTATAGTTATCCTGACTTCTGGAATCCCTGACTGTGGCTTTACCTTGACCATCCTTTGGCTATTCCTGTCTAGCCCCCGTGCACAGATTCACAGTCCAGGTAGCTTATCTCTTTGTTACCGTGGGCTGTGTCTATTTGCAAGGGTGAGCCTACATCTCTGCACCATGGACTTCAACGTGGGTAAGCCCTCACATAATGAACTGACCAACATGGAGTCCGCAGGGATGTACAGGATGCTCACCTCCCTTGCTCTGCAAGTCTCCAGACTGGGCCAGACCGTTGCTGAGTTTCAGCAAGAAGTCCGCTTCGTTAAAGGCACAGTACGCCCAACCCTGGAACCTGCATGTCCGGAACCATTTGTTGAACTTTAGGATGGATTGCGAGCTGTTGTTTGCTCTTAAGCCTAGGACCTATGCCTCTGACTTTATAAAAGTTCACGCATCCATCAACCTGCTCACTGGGCTAATCAAGATATGGGCTTTTCAGCTATTACAGGAGAGGAGCCCAGGCTTGGACAGCTGAGAAGCTTTCATGTTTGCTCTGGACTCTTATATTACAATTTCTAAGAAAACCAGTGTTCCCAAGTCTGCTTTTAGTTCACGTGGCCTACGGGAACCCAGGGACAGGAATACCCTGTACACATACGACTCCAAGCCATCCCAGTCCATGCCAAGTTATGAAGCGCTAACCCCTCAAAGCCTGGACAGTCCTGAGGTTTTACCCGCTCCTACCCTGGATGATGTGGAGCCCATGGAGTTCGGGTTCATCCGGTCCAAGCTGTCTAAGGGAGAATGAGAGCGGAGGAGAGGCTGTGGACTCTGTTTCTATTGTGGAGTAAGAGGGCACCTTATCTCTCTCTTCCCAACTCGTCCACTTCGGCCAAAGTTTCAGCAAGTGGGTACTACTAGGATCCTTCCTGCTACCCCTGAATCTCTGCCTGCTATACAGCTTGAAGTTCCTGTGCCTGTGTCCCCAATTGCAGTTCCGGTACCTGTGTCGCCAATTGCAGTTCCTGTGCCGGTGTCCCCAGTTCCTGTGCTGGTGTCCCCAGTTCCTGTGCTGGTGTCCCCAGTTCCTGTGCCGGTGTCCCCAGTTCCTGTGCCAGTGTCCTCACTTGAAGTTCCTGTGCCCGTGTCCCCACTACCTCCTGACTGTACATATGCCTCAAATGGTACCATGGTCCGTAAGCAGGACCGGAAGTCTTTTCGAAAGAGCCTTGCGTTCGACGAAAGTCTCCCCAGCTGGAACTTCTAAAACAAAGAAAGCCCAAAGAAAATAGGCTGTTCCATGCTCTGAGGGCATTCCTAAGGGGAGGGAACTCGGTCCCTCCCGTGTCTTTTAGACGGCCAGGCGTGGTCGCACCTCAAGTGGCTCTGGGTGGTATTGAACTCATGACCGTCAGTTTTTGCTCATGTTTCTTACCGCTGAGCCACACCTCACTTCTGTTCAGCCTGCTTTCCAGCCATGCCTAGTTTAGTATAAAATACTGTGGGCAATTCTCTGTTTGTACCTGTCACTCCTGGATCAGCTGAGGCAGGTTACCTAATTAGCTGGGTATAAAACCCTGTCTCACTTTGAGGGCTTTGGCAGTTCATTTTGTCATGTTTGCCAAGTGTTCTTCTGCTCCTGTCTTCTGTTGCAGAGTTCCAGTGTTCCAAGACTGACCCCGGCTTCAGCCCTGGCTTTGTTTATAGTTATCCTGACTTCTGGAATCCCTGACTAAGGCTTTACCTTGACCATCCTTTAGCTATTCCTGTCTAGCCCCGTGCACAGATTCACACAGGTAGCTTATCTCTTTGTTACCGTGGGCTGTGTCTATTTGCAAGGGTGAGCCTACATCTCTGTGCCATGGACTCTAACCTAGGTAAGCCCTCACAGCGTTGCACAGACCTTTCTGCAAGGCCTCCTAGAGATGTCTCATCCTCTGCGATGGCAAGATAAGGTCTGCAACCTTACCCTTGTACCGTGGATCAAGAAGAGTGGCCAGCCAGTAATGGTCCCTCTCCTTGATCTGAAGAATAAAAGGATCCTTCCGCAGCCTTTGCAGGATCAGGGAGGCCATGCAGCGTAGGTTAGCTGAGGCCTGTCCTCTGGGTCACTAAGGACAACATGATCCGTTGCCACCTCCTCCCAGCCACGTACAAGTCCCTGTGTTTCTTGGGACTGTAAATCATCCCTAAAAGACTGCTGCTGCTGATGCTGAGTGCCAGGCTCCACCTCCATGCTGACACAAGCCTCCTCTTCCTCTTCGTCCTCTTCCTGTGTGATAGATGGGACAGCAGGAACACTGTCTGGATAAAGGGGGCCTTGAGAGGCAAGGAAGTCCTCCTCTTCCTGCCTCTGTTCTGCCTCAAGTGCCCTGTCCATTATTCCACGCAGTGTATGCTCCAACAGGTGGACAAGAGGTACATTGTCACTTATGCATGAACTGTCACTGCTCACCATCCTCGTGGCCTCCTCAAATGGTGTCAGGACAGTGCATGCATCCCTGATCATGCCCCACTGGAGTGGTGAGAAAAACCGAGCTCCCCTGACCCTGTCCTGGTGCCGTAGTCGCAAAGGTACTCATTGATTGCCCTCTGCTGTGTGTGCAGCCGTGGCAGCATGGTCAATGTTGAGTTCCACCTGATGGGCATGTCACATATAAGGCAGTTCTTGGGCAGGTTCAACTCCTTTTGGAGCTCAGCCAGCTGAGCACTGGCATTAAATGATCAGCGGAAATGCCTACAGACTTTCCTGGCCTGCCTCAGGACATCCTGTAAGCCCGGGTACCTGCGCAAGAACCGCTGCACCACCAGGTTAAGGACATGAGCCACACAGGGCACAAGGATCAGTTGTCCCTGTCGGAGGGCGGAGAGGAGGTTGGTGCCATTGTCGCAAACCACCATTCCTGGCTTAAGCTGGTGTGGCGCCAACCACCTCTCGGCCTGCCCCTGCAGAGCTAACAAAATATCTGCCCCAGTGTGGCTCCTGTACCCCAAACAAACCAGCGCAGGCATGGCATCCTTTTGCCTGTGTACTTGGGTAGCCCCTTGAACGCCTAAGGAGCACCGCTGGTTCTAAGGACAGAGCACTGGAAGAGGCCATGGAGGAAGAAGAAGAGGAGGGGGTGGAGGAGAGAGGTGTGTCACAACCAGTAGTTGCATTTTGGAGGGGTAGTGGTGGAAGAACCTCCAACACTACTGCACCTTGTCCTGCATCCTTCCCAGCAGCCAGAAGAGTGACCCAATGGGCCGTGAAAGATAGGTAATGTCCCTATCCATGCCTACTGGACCATGAGTCAGCAGTAATATGCACCTTAACACTGACTGCCCTGTCCAGCAAGGCAAGGACATTGCCTTCCACATGCCGGTAGAGAGCCGGAATCGCCTTCCGTGAGAAAAAGTGGCATTTGGGGACCTGCTACTGAGGAACCGCACATTGCACAAACTCACAGAAGGGGGCCGAGTCTACCAACTGAAAAGGCAGCAGTTGAAGTGCTAGCAATTTAGCCAAGCTAGCATTCAACCGCTGGGCATGTGGATGGCTGGGAGGGGAACTTCTTTCGACGATCCAGCAGCTGGGGCAGGGAAATTTGCCTGCTACAATCAGACGTGGGTGTACTGCTAGCAGAGTGCCCGCAAGTACTTGTCTGTGACACACCTAATTCTACACCTTTATTCCTCTCAGTGCAGGTTTCAGAGAGGACTGAAGGTCTAGTGGTGTTGGAGACCCTAGCTGATGAGGAGCAAGGAGAGATCCGCTTTGTTCTTTGGTGTGGGTCTTTAAGGTATGCTTGCCAACGAGCTGCATATGTCAACATATGTCTAGTCAAGCAGGTGGTGCCCAAGCGGCTGATGTTTTTGCCAGGCGAAATACGCTTGAGACATATGTTGCAAATAGCAGTGATCCGATCAGATGCACTCGTCTCAAAAAAGGCCCACACCAAAGAACTTTTGGAATAACGTGCAGAGGCAGCACCCTGCACAGGCGGAGCTCTGCGGTGTAATTCAGTTGGTGTGCTGCCCCTAAGCTGGCCCCCGGAGGGCATCCTGCCTCATTGGAGATGTGCCTCCTCCTCCTCCTCTCTCCTATCAGGCACCCATGTGGAGTCGGTGACCTCATCATCCCCTCCCTCTTCATCACTGCAGAAAACCTGGCAGTATGCTGGAGCTGGTGGAACATGACTGCCAGATTGCTGTCCTTCTTGAGCATCCCCTCTCTCTGCGCTCACGCTACTGCGTTCCTCTAGCTGGGTATCATCATCAGAGCCTTCAAAATGCTGGGTATCCTCCTGGAGCATGTACGCAACACTGTGCTCAAACAGTTCAGGGGACTCCTCAGGAGGACATGGTGGGTCTAGGGAAGAAGTGACTGATGATGACATTGAATCGAGGGAAGAGGAACGCGTTGGCAGCTGCTTTGCTAGTACCTTGAACCTGGGTGGGAGAGGATGAGGAGGATGAAGAGAGCTTGGTCATCAACGCTACCAAGTCTTCGGCATGGCACGTCCAGCTGCTGAAAATAAGGACAAGCGTGTCCCATGGCCACGTGTTGATGATGATGCACCGCGTCCACGATCAGCACTGTTGTCTCTAGACACAGAGCCTGCTTGTCCTCTTTTTTTGGCCCGTGACTGTCTGCCTCTCCTTTTTGGCCTTTCAGACATAGTATTGGCCTTCAGGCACATGGGAAAACCAGCAATTGGGTAGTGTATATTGTGTTGGAGGCACACAACACCCACTAACTACTGCAGATGATTGTATGAGAGAACACCAGCAATAAAGGATAGATACAGGTGTATACTGTGCTGTGCTGTAGGCACACAACGCCCACTAACTCCTGCAGATGCCTGTATTATAGAACACCAGCAATAAAGGGTAGATACAGGTGTATACTGTGCTGGAGGCACACAACACCCACTAACTACTGCAGATGACTGTATGAGAGAACACCAGCAATAAAGGGTAGATACAGGTGTATACTGTGCTGGAGGCACACAACACCCACTAACTACTGCAGATGCCTGTATGCGAGAACACCGGCAATAAAGGGTAGATACAGGTGTATACTGTGCTGTAGGCACACAACACCCACTAACTCCTGCAGATGCCTCTATGAGAGAACACCAGCAATAAAGGGTAGATACAGGTGTATACTGTGCTGTAGGGTAGGCACACAACACCCACTAACTACTGCAGATGCCTGTATGAGAGAACACCAGCAATAAAGGGTAGATATAGGTGTATACTGTGCTGTGCTGGAGGCAAACAACACCCACTAACTACTGCAGATGCCTGTATGAGAGAACACCAGCAATAAAGGGTAGATAAAGGTGCATACTGTGCTGTGCTGTAGGCACACAACACCCACTAACTACTGCAGATGCCTGTATGAGAGAACGGCAGCAATAAAGGGTAGATACAGGTGTATATTGCATTGGAGGCACACAACACCCACTAACTCCTGCAGATGCCTGAGAAAAGAACACACTGTCCCTGCCTATCTAGCTCTTTCCCTGTATGCTGGAACACACTACACAAGGTCGCCACGCTGGCGGCCTTATATAGTGTGGGGCATGTACTAAACCCCCCTGAGCTATAATTGGCCACAGGCATCTTGCCTGTGGCCAATTATTGCTCTCTTTGCTGCCGGCGCTGTGATTGTCCAAGCATGTGGGGTCACAGTGCATGCTTGGTCAATCATGAGCCAGCAATGCACTGCGATGGCGCAGTGCATTGTGGGCCGTGAGCGCCACACAAATTTAGCGCGAATGGTCCATAACGTTCCGTATTCGCCGAACGTGCGAACAGCCGATGTTCGAGTCGAATATACGTTCAACTCGAACACCAGGCTCATCCCTAGTCCTGTATCATGTCATCCAAGTGAGCCAGCAAGAAGGGAGGAGGAACATATAAATTCACAAACGTTAACATTCTATTCATCACCTGTACAACCAGTATAACATATCTCCCTTTAATATCAGTTCAGACTGCTAGTATGGATATGGGCATAGTTTTGGTGACCAGATTGGAGACCCCCCTCGCATAGGAGGAGTAGCTGGCATGATAAGCCCCCGCAATATGAGCCCACTTTAGTGAAAGGAGCCTGGAGCCCTGAACATGCGTTTCCTGAACTAGTATTAGGTGGGGTTTATACTTTTTAATATAGTCAAAGATCAATGAGCGTTTAAATTTGGCATTGTAGCCCCTGACATTCCAGGCCAAAACCTTAAAATTTACCTCCATGACAGAGAGATATAGAATAAGGGATTTTCTCCCCCTCTCAGGATATAGCTAGCCAGAGAATTGGGGCTTCAGGCTCCTTTCCGCATACACACAAAGCATAGTAACCATGGACCCGAGCAGGACCCAATGCAATTACATTGAATGAAGAAAATCCCCGCCATATACAGATATAGAACCCCTGAAAGAAAAAACAACCCAACTTCCCCCCGCACCCAACCCCAACTTTCCAGGCACTTTGTTCCCATAACCTTAATCCAGATAGATAGCAGAGATGCGACTTAAAACTGTCACATGACACAGGGCTCCCAAAAAAACAGCCGACCCTTACTGTAGATTAAAAAACAGTTCTCTTGTGAAAAAAAAAAGGAAAAGAACAAAAAATAGAGTTCTAGGTATTTCCAAAAAGACCACTCCTTAATTTGTAGTGCCGAGAGCAGTCTGCAGACTCAGCATATAATACCGGCCTACGCCAGCGGCAGTTTCCATTATTACCAAGGATCTCCTGTGTCAGTCCCGTCAGAGAGAGGGTTGCATGTCAGTAAAACATTGAGCATATATTCCAGAAGTACAGTCTCCCGAAAGTGGCAAGGCAAATGCAAAAAATCTCTTCCCAAAAAAACACAAAACAGGCAGGAGGATAGTCCTTATTCCTGAGCGGTCAAGGTAATCAAGGGAGACGGCCATTTGGGCCGTCACTGTCATCTCCATTATTTTCCCACCCAATGCAGTCTCCACACATCCGTATTAGGGTGGGCGGGAAGAGACTCTCTGGGGGCCACGAGTGTCCAGCCACCCTGAGGCTTCAGTAGGATTAGTGAAAAAATATGTTTTCCCATTTTCCACTATGCGCAGCTTGGCAGGGTACAGCATACTATAGATCGGGTTGAGATCCCTCAATCTCTTTATGGGCTGAAAAGAGGCCCTCTGTTTCTGGGTGGCTGCTGAAAAGTTGGGATAGATCGATATTCGATATCCATTGATTGTCAACTTAGGGCCCATTCTAGCTCCCCGCAGGATATTCTCCCGGTCCCAGAAGTGCAGTACTTTTGCAATCATGGACCTGGGGGGACTCCCTTTGGAGGCGCCCGTCCCAGGATACGGTGCGCCCTTTTAATGGCAAACATTTCTGTGAAAGTGTCAGGTTCCATGTGTTTAATCAGCTATTTCTCTAGAAATTCTTCAGGATGTCTCCCCTCCACACCCTCAGGGAACCCCACCAGCCTTATATTGTTCCTTCTCATGTGGTCTTCCATGTCCGCCATCTTTAAAGTTTGTTCAGACAGGGACTTTTTAGTCACCTGTGCAGCTGAATCTAAAGGCCTGACAGTGTCCTCTAGGGCAGCCATGTGGCCATCAGTAGCCTGTGCCTTCTCCCTCAATTTCTGCATGTCATGTTTCATGAAGGAAAACACCATTCTGAGCTCCTCAAAAAAGATCAAAATGATCAATCAGCTTATTCTGACAGCCCTGTATGGCAGCCATGATCTGGGCCAGGGATGGCTCATCCTCCCTCTCAACCTCCCTGTCAGCTTTGGCACTGCAGTCTCTGAGCCTGTCCATCTTGCCTCTGGGGTTTAGGACCCTGTCCAGGAGGGGAGACATCTGCTGCGTAGATCTCTGTAGCGGCGGCCATTCCACCTCTTCTTCCTGTGTTCAGACGCCATTTTGAGAGCCAGAGGCATATTGCGTCAGCCGTTCTCTGGTCGATTTAGGCCTGGGGGGTCCATACTTCACCATCCCCAGAGGTTCCCAGTGGGTCTCTGCACACATCCCCAACTGTTCTATGCAGAATTCGGGTGCCGCTGGCCCAGGATCACAGTAGGATTCTCAATCTGCAGATGGAGCTCCGCTCCTGCACTCCCAACAGGCAAAGCTTTAATTAGCTGACAAGCTTCAGCCAATGTGCTTAATAATAGAAGGTAAAACATGTCCAAGAAGTGGTCCTGGGAGTAAAAACATGTCCTGAAGCTTGTGTGCTGATTACATTTTTTGCCAGTGAATAGTAGATTTTCCTTTTCGATTTATACAGCAAGCTATGGTTTTAAAAAAATACTAATGAAAAAAGAAACAAATACTTTCTTTAGTGTTTTGGTCATTTTCTGTTGGCCTCACAGCAAGATCTTTGAAAAGTTTACAATTCACAGATGGTATTATAGATGCTCAACTTTCCCGGGATCCTGTGACAGTCACAAGACAAAGTGATGATTAAACCTTTGCTTATGACTTGTGTGAACCTGCCCGAAACCACAGAGCAAGGTAAATACATTTTCCTAATTGTACATAAAAGCCTATAGGCAAAATATAAAATCAATATTTTTGGAAATGACATGCACTGGGGAGCTTTATTCTATATTTCAGAGGGAACTAGAAAAAAAGAATATTGGCTTCACAAACACTTTAACTTTCTAGGGTTAACTCCTTTGATTTATCAAGGAACGTATTCTCAGCTACCTAGAAAAATTGTGCCCATGATAGGTGTCTCAGGCCACAAGCATGCTTCCATGTCTCTTCTCTTTCCTTAAAGCGTGGATTGTCCCCATTGTGGAACAATTGGGGTCCACAACAGTGACCCCAACAGGGACGGTCCACTCTTTAAGGAATGCCTCCACCAAAGGATATTGTCATAACAGGGCTCAGTCACTGTTGAGGACATCCCTGTATTAAAGACCCAGTGAATAAAAGACTTGATGTGCATTTTAAGACCTTTTTTTCTCACTGGTCACTCCCATTTGCCAGTCTTTAGTTGTCTGGTCCAAGGTTATTCCTTGGGACTCTGGCTATATCCTAATGCCGCATACACACGATCGGACTATCCGGCGGACAATTTGATTGTGTGTGGACTCCAGCAGACTGTTTCTTCCCAAAAGTCCGGCGGAGTTAGAAATAAGACTTGCTTCAAAATTGTCCGCAGGACTCAGCTTTTAGCGGACAATCCATTTGTCTGTGTGCTAGTCCAGCAGACTAAAACCGACGCTAGGGCAGCTATTGGGTACTGGCTATGAACTTCCTTATTCTACATCATCACGTTCGAATCCGCCGGACTTTTGGAGTGATCGCGTTTGGCCAAGTCTGTTCGCTTGAAAGTCCGGTGGACCTCAGCTACAAAGTCCGTCGGATTGTCTGATCATGTGTACGCGGCATAACAGATCCTTCAGTCCTTCAGCAGCTGAAGCTCATGCCCTACAGATTTACACCCACTAGCAAATTGTAGCCAAACTCCAGCTCACACTGCAATTATATAAGCAGTTACTGTAATGTACCTTAGGTGTGAGCCTGTTGTGCGGAGGGAGACCTGCCATAAGCCCCGTCGAAGACCACTGGAACGGGGACAGTCGTGGCAAGAGCACGATGAGGTAAGGGTGCCTGTTCGGTCCTCACTGCTTGGAGTGGTGTAGCCAAGTGGAAGCTGGAACAGCTGGTACTGGAAGCAGCGAATGCAGGCCACAGGTGTAGCGCATGCAGATCAGCAGGTGCAGGATTGCAGAACAGCTGATGCAGGTCAGCACGTGTAGAGCAGGGGATGCAGGTCAGCAAATGTAGGTAACTTAAGCAGGGTCAAACAAGCCGAGGTCAGGACTGGAGACAGAAACAAGGTCAGAAAGTTGGGTCAAACATAGGAACACGATGCAAGTATAGAGTCAGGAACACAGGGAACAGAAGCAGATCAAACCGCAAGGGGCAACATTCCAGGAGCGTCTTTTATAGGCCGCTGGGCACCAAAGCACGTTTAATGCACGTGCATGCGCACATTCGCGCTTGAAGTCCATGATTCGTGCGTGCACATAGGCGCATGCCTTCTGGAGTGGGCAGTACCTCACTGACAGTTACAGCAACAGCTTTTTTTATTTTAAGATAAAGCATTAACATAAACTCGGTTAGTTTAGTTTTCAATAAATAAATAAAAGCTGACCATTGTAAGCACCTGTCAGTGGTAAATGATGTCTTAACCCTCTTAACTGATGCACTTGCAAGAGAGCGTGTTCTGTTAAAAAAACAACAGACCTACTGATCAGCTCACTAGGTAAAAGTAAAAGAAAGCCTAAAAAAGAAAGCAAATGCATTGATTACATATAAATATTAGTAAGCTTTGGGGTTTAATACCATTTTAAAGTGATATTAAAGCTGGAATTCTACTGTACAAAGTTCAAACTATCTGAAATCAAGCATTCCACTTTAAAATGGAACTTCAGTATCTCGATATCTAGATTAATTCACACCTGAGCGATCTACAGGGACAGCTGCAGCTGCTCCTTTTTTTTGTTTTTGTTTTTTTTTAGCTTTTTTTTGTTTTTTTCTACTTAAGCATTTTAGGAACGGCAGCATTCATTTCAATGGGCCTTCTTCTGCTCCAAAAATGCTCAAAAAGAAGATCATGTACAAAATCTTGGCACAGGGCCAAGAGCGTTCGCGGTCACGATCTTTGCCATGATTGTACTATGATTTGATGCTCAACAATCATGCCAAAATCACATTGCATTTAGGGTGCCATTAAGAAATAATGGTATCGCAAACGTGTTCCATATTTTGTTGCAATTCCGGAATCACAGGCAGAATCACAGAGATTTTGCCCACGATCCAGAATGCCTATCAATCAACATTGACTATTTTTAAGGCTTATGCTAGCATTAGCATTAGTAAATAGATAGGGATGTATAGTGCCTTGAAAAAGTATTCATAACCCTTGAAATTTTCCACATTTTGTTATGTTACAACCAAAATCGTAAAACAGAATATTTCCTATCAAATACTTACTGTAATTTTCCTTTCCCGATAGACTCCATGGCAGCATACGTGTGGGTTAACCCCGCCTCCACTACTCCCCTATAGGACCCCTCTGTAAATCTTTGCTCCAAGCCATGTTCCGTAACTAGCCTACTCCAGACATTTGGGAGGGAACTCCTGCTGCTATGGAGTCTATCAGGAAATGAAAATTACGGTAAGTATTTGATAGGAAATATTCCATGGCAGCATACGCGTGGGAAATAACTCGCCGTACACATGAGGGCGGGCAAAATGTTGAGCTAAGAAAGTTCAGCACAAGCCATTACTGTACAGAAGCCATGTGCATTGAATAATAACCAGCAGGAACAGGAAACACCACATAGGAAGTGAGTACAACATAGATGCACAATAGAGTTGCATCTAAAGAAACACAACATTCAAGACAACCTGTGCCACAATCACCCTAGATGAGGTACATTTCTCTGTCCTTTCTGGTAAAAGAACGAGCAGGCATTCTGAAGCCTAAAAGAAGCTTTAGCTTGTAGATATGACTTTACAATATCTGAGGGATTCCTTAAATTGAAGGAAGGCACTGCTGAAAGTCAAATCAGGATTCCCTGTTTAATATACATGCGCTTTAACCAACTAAGCCATAGTGAGCTTTCTCCAATGCAAGTGTAGCGGGGTCTCTTTAAGGACTATAAAACTACTGTTCCCAGAACCCCGCTGGTTCCCAGGATGTTTAGAGTTATGCCCCAGAGACTCATGGGGGAGGGCATATAAGGAGGGGGAGAGGCCTAGTTCTTTCTCTTTGGACACCCCCCTCTCTCCTAGCAAGAGGAGGTCTGTGCTGACCTGCTGGAGGGACAAGGCCTGAAGCCTGGGCCTTGTGCTATTTTCCAAAGAGCTCTCTGCCAGCCTAGTTGCACCTGAGAGACATTTTCTCTTGCTGCAGTACACCAGAAGGATTGAAGACTCGGAGGTCGTGGATTCCTGTTCCTAGACGAAAAGGCAGAGAAAACGGACTTGGACTTGTCCGGGTGGTGAGAGCTGTTTAAAGACAGATGCCTTATCTTTATTATTCGTTTGGATTACAAAGTTGTTCTTCAAGTGCACCACCGAAAGATTGCTAGCGAATATTGTTTTACTGGACTTCCATCTAGATCAGTCAGGCCTGACTGCATAGGTAGATAGTGCTGGGTGTTAGTTTACCCATGCGGGGAAGTAGCTGAAAAAGGGCAGCGTTAGAGTTGCATAGCAATACTTTATTATGCTGATGACTCTGTTTATCTTTATTACTGGTTACTGCAGGGACCTGCTTATGTGTTGCAATCCAAATGTTTGATTCATGTTATTCCTTTTATAAAAACAAGTAAAGTCAGTTATATACTTTCAAGGATTGTCTATGAGCTTGAGTTATCCATCCACGCACACACACATATTTAGAGTATAAGTGATTTAATGTGTATTGTTAGATACTAACTGTGTCAGAGTGGGTAGAGCAGATTGCCGGGGGGGTTGGCGGAGCTGTGCTCAGGACCCAAACCAAACTTGCGGCCCTCTTAAGTGAGGGTATCGCTATACGTGGGGGCTCGTAAATCCGGGATTTCTGAGACAGCGGTGAACACGCCAGAGGTACCGGCATGGACCCACAGGGAGTCAGAGCGTCCCAAGTCAGTCAGTGGTCATTAGCCTCCCAGGGGAGAAATGGTCGACTGAGAGCGTAGAGGAGTTAATGAAGTCAGTGTCCCCAGACCATGAACCATGGGTGATGGAGATAAAATCAGACCCAGACATCTCATATCAGTATGCGCTAGTGGAATACTGGGATGGGATGCCGGAGGCTTGCAAGCGCAACTGTGTGCGGACACAAGACAACAGATCCTATAGGTTGACGCACGCAACAAAGGAGGAGCCATCGCCAATGGGATCACCGAAGGCTGCGGCCCGTACCTCACCCGAGAGTCTCAGATCAGCACCGGCCACCCTTAGCGCAGAACTGTGTGCTGTCCTGGGGGAGATTGTGGCCCAGTGCAAGAAGGATCCCACAGATTACCCGATGTCGGGGTACAGAAAACTCCGGATGTTTTCAGGGAGGAAACCTGTACCTTCGGAAGAAGAGGGATTTGAAGAGTGGTTAGATAGCGCAACTCAGGCACTAGAGGAATGGGAAGTTCCAGAGCGCAGAAAGAAGCAGAGGATTGTGGAAAGTCTAAAGGGGCCTGCTCTAGAGGCCGTACGCAACCTGAAGATGAGCAGGACAGACTGTAATGCGCAGGAGTACCTAGATGTACTACAGATTGTGTTTGGTGGGACAGAGAAAATCTCTGAGCTTGCTTATCAGTTAGAGCATTGCTACCAGAAGAAAGGTGAAAAACTATCAGACTACATGGGACGTTTAGATAAAATCCTGCATAGGATGATCCTAAAGAAGGGGATCAGCCCAGGAAAAGTAGATGAGGCCCGTGCTCAACAGGTACTGAGGGGAGCTCAACCCATGGATCCTATTGCATGGACACTGCGTGCCCGACTGGATGGGAAGAATCTGGAGTACACTGACCTCATCCGAATGATCAGAGAGGAAGAGGCCCTACTGGAAGAGAAAAGGGAAGAACATCTCACCGAGCCCGTCAAACAACCGGTAGCAATAGTTACACCGGCCATGACTCCCGCTAGAGATAAGGAGGTGGACACTTTGAAGTTACAGATGTCCCAGGTGATGGAGATGTTGACTGCTATGATGGCGAAAGGTCAAGGGGGAGCCGAGAAACCAAGTCCTAGGAAGGAGTTGTTTCCAGATACACCAACACCAAGCCCCACTCGAGACCGAGAAGAGATGCTATGCTACAACTGCGGGGGCAGTGGCCACTTCGCCAGTAGATGTTCCAGTCCCAAGAAGAAGAAGATAGATAACCGCCAGCCGGCGGGAAACTTCAGAGGGCCCTGGTGAGGGAGTTGAAATGGATATTTTGATGATAGGCAACTCCTATCCTCATATTGATTAGTGGTTCCAAATTAATAACTACTGCAGTAGGGAACAGACACAAAAGATGCGCTCAGCATCTTTCCAAATAACCGTTCTCCTTTATTATGACGCATTTGAAGGTTTTTATACACATGATTACGTAGGTATCACATTAATATGTATGGGAAGAATCTGGAGTACACTGACCTCATCCGAATGATCAGAGAGGAAGAGGCCCTACTGGAAGAGAAAAGGGAAGAACATCTCACCGAGCCCGTCAAACAACCGGTAGCAATAGTTACACCGGCCATGACTCCCGCTAGAGATAAGGAGGTGGACACTTTGAAGTTACAGATGTCCCAGGTGATGGAGATGTTGACTGCTATGATGGCGAAAGGTCAAGGGGGAGCCGAGAAACCAAGTCCTAGGAAGGAGTTGTTTCCAGATACACCAACACCAAGCCCCACTCGAGACCGAGAAGAGATGCTATGCTACAACTGCGGGGGCAGTGGCCACTTCGCCAGTAGATGTTCCAGTCCCAAGAAGAAGAAGATAGATAACCGCCAGCCGGCGGGAAACTTCAGAGGGCCCTGGTGAGGGAGTCAACCGGGTGCCCATGCCTTTCAGTGAACTCCAAACTGAATAGAAGGAAGAGAAAGAGAGAAAACCAGACCCCTCAGAAGGAATGTCTACAAATAAGAAACAATAACATCCCTCAGCGGGGTTGTACTCCCATTACTGTGGGGAGGGTCAATGCATACCAGGCTCGAAAAAGAATAAAGTCAAAAACCAACTGGATGAAGACGGGTCCCCAGAAGAAGGTGGCCTCAACCTGGCCCTACCCAGAAGAATTGGTCGGCCCGTCCCCCACTGTCTCCATCCAGGTGGAAGGAGTCTACACGAAGGCCCTCCTGGACACTGGAGCTCAAGTGACTTTGTTGTACAGAGACTTCTATGATAGGCACTTGAGCCATTTGCCTATACAGAAGATAGAAGAGCTGGAGATATGGGGCCTGGGAGCTCAGAGTTTCCCCTACGATGGTTACCTGCCCATAAAGCTGACCTTCGATCCATCTGTGGCGGGGAAAACAGAGGTGTTTGACACCCTGGCAGTTGTGTGTCCTAGACCGCCCGGGGCCAGCAAGATGTCCCTCATCATAGGGACCAATACGGATCTGGTGCGAAGACTTCTGACCCCTCTAGTGGAGACGAGAGACCATCAAGATCCCAATATCCATCCCATGCTGAAGACAGCCTACCAACGGTTGGTCCTAGAGCAGAAGACCCCAGGAGAGGGGATAGGGAAGGTGTGGAGACTTGGGAGAGAAGGAGTGGTGCTGCAGCCCGGAGAGGTAGCCTGCCTCAGGGCGACGGTGAAGCTTACCTGGGAGCAGCCTGGCCCCTTTGTCATGCTGGAATCCGATCCAAGGGAGGACCACTCAGGCCTGGAAGTGATACCGGAAGTGATTCCAATCAAGGCCCTGAAGAAGGCTCGAGGAAGAGTCCCAGTGAGTGTGAGAAACCCTACGGAGAGACCCATAGAGATCCCTGCCAGGATTCTGTTGGGGCAGGTGAGTCCTGCGGCCCCAGTCAGCTGGTCAGAAGTAAAAGGAACGGGTGAAGGAGGAGATGTTTGGAAAAAACTTTCCATGGAGAACCCGGACCTACCTGGAGCCTGGAAGGAGAGAGCCAAGGCCCAGCTGACTAGATGGGAGAGGATTTTCTCAAAGGATGAGTTTGATGTGGGATGTGCCAGGAGTGCCACCCACCGAATCCGCCTCCAAGAAGACAAACCCTTCAGGGAAAGGGTTAGGCGGGTCCCTCTAGCTGATCTGGAGGATCTGAGGGAGCAGCTTGCAGAGTTGAAGAAGACGGTGTGATTTGGGAGTCTAGAAGTCCCTATGCCTCCCCCATAGTGGTGGTCAGGAAAAAGAATGGGTCGTTGAGGCTTTGTATCGACCACAGGACTCTCAACAGGAGGACCATCCCTGACCAGTATACCACACCGAGAATAGAGGATGCCCTACAGAGTTTGTCTGGTGCCAAGTGGTTCAGTGTAATGGACCTCAAGAGTGGGTACTACCAAATCCCCATGCACCAGGAAGATCGAGAGAAGACAGCTTTCATAACCCCAGTGGGATTCTTTGAATTCAACAGAATGCCTCAGGGCCTGTCTGGGGCCCCTGCTACCTTTCAACGCCTCATGGAGAAGACCGTTGGAGACATGAACCTCATAGAAGTCCTTGTGTACTTGGACGATGTCATTGTCTTCGGGAAGACTTTGGAAGAACATGAGGCCAGGTTGGAGAAGGTGTTGAGAAGACTCAGCGAAGAGGGACTCAAGCTTTCTCCCGAGAAGTGCCGGTTTTACCAATCCTCTGTGAACTATCTGGGACACATAGTGTCTGAAAAGGGAGTGGCTACAGACCCTGAGAAGTTGGAGGCAGTTACGTCTTGGCCAAGACCGACAACAGTCACAGAGCTCAGATCTTTCCTGGGGTTCTGCTCCTATTATAGAAGATTTGTGGATGGGTTTGCCCGGATTGCCAAGCCACTGAACGAATTGCTCAAGACTGAAGGAGAAGAGGATGGCTTGGGACCTAGGAGGGCCGGTGAGTCTGTTCAAGATCAGTGGAACCCAAGGTGTGAAGAGGCTTTCCGAACCTTGAAGAGGAGCCTTACCACAGCCCCAGTCCTGGCCTATGCCGACCCCACCAGACCATATGAGCTACATGTCGATGCCAGTCATGAGGGCCTAGGCAGAGTGCTCTATCAAGAGTATGAAGAGCAGCTGCGACCAGTGGCCTATGTGAGCCGGAGCCTGACTCCCTCGGAGAAGAACTACCCCACTCATAAATTGGAGTTCTTGGCCCTCAAATGGGCAGTAGTAGACAAACTGAAGGACTATCTCTATGGGGCGGAGTTTACCGTAAAGACAGATAACAATCCTCTGACCTACCTCTTCACTACTGCAAAGTTAGATGCAACCGGACACAGATGGTTGGCTGCATTATCCGGATTCAACTTCAGTCTAAAGTACAGACCAGGGGCTGGAAATAGGGATGCAGATGCCCTGTCCCGAAGATCTCATGTCATGGTCAATGACTGAGAAGACTGGACTCAGGTAGCACCGGAAGGAGTACGAGCACTCTGTCAGGGTGCTGAGTTTCAAGCAAGAGGGGGCCCCAGAGCAGAGGAGATAGGAGTCACCGCAGTGGGAGTCCCTCGACCCTACTGTGGGGTAACTCAACTAGCAGAGGAACTCCTGCCAAAGCTGTCCAGAAAGGAGCTGAGCTATGACCAATTGGAAGACCCCATGGGGAGATTGGTCCTTGAAGCTTTGGAGAACGAGAATCCAGAGGGACTTCGACATCACCCTTCCAAGGAGGCTCGCCTGCTGAGGAAAGAGTTGGATAAGCTACAAGTACATCAGGGAGTGGTCTACCGAAGGGGCCCCTCTGATAACTCAGAAGATAAGTGGCAGTTGTTTCTCCCAGAGAAGCACCGAGAGACGGTACTAATTGCCTTACATGACCAGCATGGCCATCTAGGGGCGGAGAGAACTTTCCAGCTTGTCAGAAGCCGGTTCTATTGGCCCTGTATGAGGGCAGAAGTGGAGGAATATTGCCGTTCTTGTGCACGATGCATCCAGAGGAAGACTCTACCCCATCAAGCTGCCCCAATGGGCCACCTACAGAGTCAGGGTCCAATGGATCTGGTGTGCATTGACTTTCTCTGCCTCGAACACGATTTGAGTGGATTGGGAAATGTTCTGGTGGTAACCGATCATTTCACCCGTTATGCCCAGGCTTTCCCCACCAAAGACCAAAAGGCCTCCACTGTGGCCAAGGTGCTCATGGAAAAATACTTTGTCCACTATGGATTACCACAGAGAATCCACTCAGACCAAAGTAGGGACTTTGAGAGTCGTCTGATCCGGAACCTACTGGACTCATTGGGAGTAGAGAAGACCAGGACTACACCTTATCATCCACAAGGAGATGCCCAACCTGAGAGGTTTAATCAGACCTTACTAAACATGTTTGGAACTCTAGAGACAGAGAAGAAGCAATACTGGAGCCAAAGTGTACAAAAGGGGCTCCTGCGCTCTATGACAAAAAAATGGAAGATAGCAAAAGGAATGTTCTAGCAGGAGCAGCAAACACTCTATGAGTGAACTCTCAATATTAAAGACAAAGAACAGGGGGGGAGGGGTGTGTTGCGCTTCCTAAATACCAACAAAACGCTTACAATAAATATAAATCACATAGTATAAAAAAACTTATAAATAATTCTTAAAGTGTTCAGTGAGCAGTGCTTAAAACTTAAAGGGTGTATTAGATTGAACAACTAATGTATAGTGTTCATATGTATTATTCCTGTGTCTTAAAATAAGCAGAAACAGTGCTTAAGACCATAAAGTGCATGAATTAAAGTTAAATAGACATCTGTGATATCAATACAGCAAAGTAATAGAAAGAGTATATGTGGTAATCTAAGTGATCAAAAACATATAAACACATAAAATCGGTGATCTAAAATGTGTAGAAAAAACAAAGGAATGTCTCAATTACATTCCTTAATAAAAAAAGTAAAATAGCAGCAAAAACGTGAATTTCAATAAAGTGTCCCATACACAGTTCAATCATGCAATTTTCCGATGTGATTTCACAGCCGCAAAAAAAAAGTGCAATGTGCCGGGGCAACTCTCCTCCAACGGTGTTCCGTGCCAGTGCTGGTTATATTAAACAATTACCTTGCAGCTGCAAGGTATGCAGCAGAACAGCAAATATTGCAGGGAAGACTCAGGGAGGTCAGCGGGGCTGTGGATGGGAGCTTCTAACGATGCCGTTCACCCTTGTAGTTGTGGCCAGTGTAGCAATGCTCAAAACAACAAGTAAAGGAGAGCCTCCATGGTGTAGTATTTCAGTCAAATATTTTATTAAAATAGCTAAAATTACTCACATAGAGGAACGAGTAAACGAGCACACAGCTTAACAGATCTGAACGATTTCCTTAGGTACAGATGTCACTTCCGTTCTCCTACGCGTTACGTCTCGTATGGACTTCAACTGGGATAATTGTGAAAGGGACGGAAGTGCTTTTGAGTGTACTGGGCGGACGTACGTCCGCCCACAATTAGCATAACTAAACGTACGATCAAGGAAGATGGGGAACGCACGTCCGCCCACTATTTACATAACTGGACGTACGATCAAGAAAGACGGGAAACAGTCGGAACGCCCACTATTAGCATAGTTAGGGCGTGTGTTAAAGGAGCGAGCCAATTACGTGGGTGTATCCGACTTTATGTTTAACACTACAGTCCGCTCGAAGTGATTCATTAGAGCGGATCCATGTAGTGTGGATAAGGAGAAAACGAACGGCCAGACATAGATTACTTAAAGAAAAACGGACGAATTATATGGAGCCCATAATTAAAACGTGCTTTGGGAGGAACGATATATGTGCAAACACGATGTCCCTCCACATCCAATATTGGAAAACGGAACAAGTGCTCTATATTCACATATATAAATATATCAACAGCCATTTTCTCAAAGCCCTCGGATAGCAATGAGGAACGGCCATTGTTTTGGTGGCAAGCCATCTTAATACTAGCACGGGGGGCGGCCTTTAATTTGATTATATAGGAAAACCTAAAGAAACAAAACAATGTTTCTTGCTTTTTAGAATGCCAGAAAACATCACACCTGGCAGTAGTAAGTTTCTTACTTTTTAAGATGCCAGAGAACATCACAGATGGCAGTAGCAAGTCGTTAGTATCCGACAATCATTTCTAGACACCCAAATATATGCATATGTACACTTAGAGATGGGGCAATTCTGTATATATATATATATGCATATGTACATATGTAAAAATATGCATACATATAAATAGATACAATAAAGCGATAAAGACCAGAAAAAATAGTAAAACCAATAAAATCAGTTAAAAAAACAGACTTTTTAAAAAAGGCACAGTCCTATATTAAAAAATATATATCTATAGATAAAAGGATTGCGGAAATGACGTGTGTATTGACAACATAATCAGCTAGAAGTATTGACAACATAATCAGCTAGAAGTATCTATACACTAAGTCAATATCTATAGAAATTAAATTTAATATAAAACGAAGTTACGCAAATTTAAATTAAAAAATAAATAAAAGTCGAGATTTAGAAAATTAATTAAAATTCAGTGAACAGAACGGGAGGTGGAATAAAAGGCACTAAAAGTTACTGATAAAACAGTTCAAGTCGAACTCAATATTCAATCCTCTAGGGGCAAAAGTATCGAGGGTAAATATCCACTTTGACTCTATTTGGCTCAAAGTCCTTACTTTATGTCCACCCCTCCAATGTTTGACATAAGGGGTGATGCCCCAGAATTTTAAATCTTTGGGGTCTTTTTTGTGGTGAATAGCAAAGTGCTTGGAAACACTATGCTTATCATAACCCTTTTGAATGTTCTGTATATGCTCCTTGAGCCTAATCCTTAAAGGTCTCTTTGTGCGGCCAACATATTGTAGGCCGCAGCTACATTCAAGAGCATATACAGCGCCTTCTGTATTACAGCATATAAAGTCTCTAATTTTGTATGCGTTACCAGTACTTGTGGACGAGAATTCAAAGACTTTTGTAGGTTTACTTGCCCTTGTGCATGCATAGCACCTCTTACATGGGTAAAACCCCTTACCCGTAAAAAAACGTGTAGTTATTCGCGGGGGGGTCTGGTATATTTTTTACCAACATATCCCTTAGGGTTGGGGCACGTCTATATGTGAAATGTGGTCTTGAAGGTAAAACTTCATGTAAGTCCTTGTCATTCAATAGAATGTGCCAATGTCTTTTTATTATTTTTTCTATACTTTTATATTGGCTGTTATAGTCAAGAATTATTCTTCCTTCTTTCGATTTCTTGTTTTTACTTTTATCCAGTTCAATACTCTTTTCTTTCTCTTTGAGGAGGTTCCGGCGATCCATATTCTTAACTTCTGTTATTTTTTCCAGGATTACGTTCTTGTCATAGCCTTTATCGCAGAATCTCTGACCCATAGAGCTAGCCTGCTCCAAGAATACATCTTCTTTACTGCAATTTCTCCTCAGTCTCATAAACTGGCCTTTGGGAATGTTAAAAAGCCAGTTATGATGGTGGCAACTTGTGACCGGGAGATAACTGTTTTTGTCGACGCTTTTGAAGTGCGTTTTGGTCTGCAGTTTGCCATCTTCTTGTATAATTGTCAGGTCCAGGAACGTTATTTCTTTTTCGTCTGTGTTCCACGTCAACGTTATATTTAAATCGTTGAGGTTCAGCCTCTGTTGAAATTCGTTCAGACTAGCGCTACTTCCTTTCCACAACACTATTATGTCGTCGATGTATCGTCTGTACATTATCAGTTCACACGGTGTGTCAGAGAAAACTGCGTTTTCCTCCCATTTCGCCATAAACAATCCGGCGACACTGGGGGCAAACTTTGCGCCCATTGCGACGCCTGTCGCTTGGTGGTAAAACTTTCGATCGAACCAGAAATAGTTATTCTTTAAACAAAAGTCAAGGCATTTGACTATAAACTTTCTTTGAAAGCAGGCAAGTTGGGAATGTCTTCTTAGGCCCCATTTCACACCTTCACAAGCCTCGTGGTGGGGGATTATGGTATAAAGCGAGGTCACATCTGCCGTCGCTAAAATAAACGGGCCGTCATTTGAAAATTCTTCCAAGATTTGTAAAACATGTTTTGTATCTTGAAGATATGCTTTCGTCCTTTTGACTACTGGTTGCAGAAAGTTGTCTATATACGATCCTATTCTTGAGGTAAGTGAATCTATGCCATTTACTATTGGTCGAGGAGGGGGGTTAATTTTATCCTTATGAATTTTCGGCAAGTAATATATAATTGGTGTCCTTACTGATTCTGGTATAAGGTACTGAGCCTCTTTTTTGTTCAGAATCGACTTTTTTAAACCCAAATGCACCACCAATTCGAGCTCTTTTCTTCCTCTGAAAACAGGATTCGTTGGTAACGGTGTATAGGTTTTAGGGTCATTTAGTAATTTTGCCATATTTTCATTGTATTGGGTTTTTAGTAGTATTGCGATTCCTCCTCCTTTATCAGCCGGGCGGATCACTATATCTTTCCGCTCACTTAGCCGCTTCATTCCGCATTTCATGTAATTTGGTTCTTTCTGTTTCTTAATCTCTAGGACCTTTAGATCTTCGACAACAATCTTTTTAAAAACGTCAACAAATTTGTTATTATTAATTTGTGGGTTAAAAACCGACTTATTTCTTAAAGTGCTGTGTGCAACTTCATTGGGTGGGGGGGCCTGAGTTTTTATGGGGTTATTAATCAGATATTTCTTTATATTGAGTCCTCTAATGTACTTCTGGATATTTACGTAGGTCTGAAACTTGTCCAAGTTCTTTTTGGGGGCAAATTTAAGACCCTTATCCAGTACAGCGATTTCTTCTGTTGTTAGGGGGACACCGCTTAGGTTGAACACCCCTTCGCCTTTTATTCTCTTTTTCGCTTGTTCTCGCGCTCCCGCTCTTCTGCCTCTCTTCTTTTTGGACTTACTTCTCTTTCCTCTTGTATATCTCTCGCCCTTGGGGGATGATGATCCAGACCTCTCCCTAAAAAAGCCCTCTTCTCGTGTGAGTCAGGGTAATAGGTCTGGTAGTAATTATCTTCTATGTGGAAATGGGATCTAAACGTCCCAATTGACTCTGCCATCTGAAGACCTGGTCATTTTTAAAATCTCCCATATCTCTGGTATATTTTTTGCTCTTTCTAGTTTGGACTTCCTTGTCTTTCTTAGTCAGATCTTTATTCAGAGTCAATTGGGACGTTTAGATCCCATTTCCACATACTCTACACCTGAAAGACCTATTAGACTTGAGGCAGCTGCACCTCCAGTCAATTCTGCTTCTGTATCATACAAGTTACCCTCAACGAATGGGCAGACTAAAAATAAGATGAATGATCCCTCAAAGTTAAATAAATCCAATGATGGGCAGAATTTTCCCAAACAATCGACACCCCAACAGCCAGAAAGGAGACCGTCACATAACCCCTATACTCCTAAAAAGGGGTGGAAGAAACCTCATTGGAAAAAAGCCAATAATTAGAGGTCCAATCATGCTGACAATTGGCAACACCCCCCTTACGAACAACCTCGAGGCCCATATCACCCTCCATACAGTAGAAATCCTGCACCTTACTACGACTACAACCGTAGAGAAAGAGATGATTGGGGACCGCCACAGGCGTACCAGCGACCATATGACCAATACTCCGTCCCCACGTATAACCACTACGCACCACTCAGAGATTATAGAGATGATGAAAGAGAAGATAATTACTACCAGACCTATTACCCTGACTCACACGAGAAGAGGGCTTTTTTAGGGAGAGGTCTGGATCATCATCCCCCAAGGGCGAGAGATATACAAGAGGAAAGAGAAGTAAGTCCAAAAAGAAGAGAGGCAGAAGAGCGGGAGCGCGAGAACAAGCGAAAAAGAGAATAAAAGGCGAAGGGGTGTTCAACCTAAGCGGTGTCCCCCTAACAACAGAAGAAATCGCTGTACTGGATAAGGGTCTTAAATTTGCCCCCAAAAAGAACTTGGACAAGTTTCAGACCTACGTAAATATCCAGAAGTACATTAGAGGACTCAATATAAAGAAATATCTGATTAATAACCCCATAAAAACTCAGGCCCCCCCACCCAATGAAGTTGCACACAGCACTTTAAGAAATAAGTCGGTTTTTAACCCACAAATTAATAATAACAAATTTGTTGACGTTTTTAAAAAGATTGTTGTCGAAGATCTAAAGGTCCTAGAGATTAAGAAACAGAAAGAACCAAATTACATGAAATGCGGAATGAAGCGGCTAAGTGAGCGGAAAGATATAGTGATCCGCCCGGCTGATAAAGGAGGAGGAATCGCAATACTACTAAAAACCCAATACAATGAAAATATGGCAAAATTACTAAATGACCCTAAAACCTATACACCGTTACCAAAGAATCCTGTTTTCAGAGGAAGAAAAGAGCTCGAATTGGTGGTGCATTTGGGTTTAAAAAAGTCGATTCTGAACAAAAAAGAGGCTCAGTACCTTATACCAGAATCAGTAAGGACACCAATTATATATTACTTGCCGAAAATTCATAAGGATAAAATTAACCCCCCTCCTCGACCAATAGTAAATGGCATAGATTCACTTACCTCAAGAATAGGATCGTATATAGACAACTTTCTGCAACCAGTAGTCAAAAGGACGAAAGCATATCTTCAAGATACAAAACATGTTTTACAAATCTTGGAAGAATTTTCGAATGACGGCCCGTTTATTTTAGCGACGGCAGATGTGACCTCGCTTTATACCATAATCCCCCACCACGAGGCTTGTGAAGGTGTGAAATGGGGCCTAAGAAGACATTCCCAACTTGCCTGCTTTCAAAGAAAGTTTATAGTCAAATGCCTTGACTTTTGTTTAAAGAATAACTATTTCTGGTTCGATCGAAAGTTTTACCACCAAGCGACAGGCGTCGCAATGGGCGCAAAGTTTGCCCCCAGTGTCGCCGGATTGTTTATGGCGAAATGGGAGGAAAACGCAGTTTTCTCTGACACACCGTGTGAACTGATAATGTACAGACGATACATCGACGACATAATAGTGTTGTGGAAAGGAAGTAGCGCTAGTCTGAACGAATTTCAACAGAGGCTGAACCTCAACGATTTAAATATAACGTTGACGTGGAACACAGACGAAAAAGAAATAACGTTCCTGGACCTGACAATTATACAAGAAGATGGCAAACTGCAGACCAAAACGCACTTCAAAAGCGTCGACAAAAACAGTTATCTCCCGGTCACAAGTTGCCACCATCATAACTGGCTTTTTAACATTCCCAAAGGCCAGTTTATGAGACTGAGGAGAAATTGCAGTAAAGAAGATGTATTCTTGGAGCAGGCTAGCTCTATGGGTCAGAGATTCTGCGATAAAGGCTATGACAAGAACGTAATCCTGGAAAAAATAACAGAAGTTAAGAATATGGATCGCCGGAACCTCCTCAAAGAGAAAGAAAAGAGTATTGAACTGGATAAAAGTAAAAACAAGAAATCGAAAGAAGGAAGAATAATTCTTGACTATAACAGCCAATATAAAAGTATAGAAAAAATAATAAAAAGACATTGGCACATTCTATTGAATGACAAGGACTTACATGAAGTTTTACCTTCAAGACCACATTTCACATATAGACGTGCCCCAACCCTAAGGGATATGTTGGTAAAAAATATACCAGACCCCCCCGCGAATAACTACACGTTTTTTTACGGGTAAGGGGTTTTACCCATGTAAGAGGTGCTATGCATGCACAAGGGCAAGTAAACCTACAAAAGTCTTTGAATTCTCGTCCACAAGTACTGGTAACGCATACAAAATTAGAGACTTTATATGCTGTAATACAGAAGGCGCTGTATATGCTCTTGAATGTAGCTGCGGCCTACAATATGTTGGCCGCACAAAGAGACCTTTAAGGATTAGGCTCAAGGAGCATATACAGAACATTCAAAAGGGTTATGATAAGCATAGTGTTTCCAAGCACTTTGCTATTCACCACAAAAAAGACCCCAAAGATTTAAAATTCTGGGGCATCACCCCTTATGTCAAACATTGGAGGGGTGGACATAAAGTAAGGACTTTGAGCCAAATAGAGTCAAAGTGGATATTTACCCTCGATACTTTTGCCCCTAGAGGATTGAATATTGAGTTCGACTTGAACTGTTTTATCAGTAACTTTTAGTGCCTTTTATTCCACCTCCCGTTCTGTTCACTGAATTTTAATTAATTTTCTAAATCTCGACTTTTATTTATTTTTTAATTTAAATTTGCGTAACTTCGTTTTATATTAAATTTAATTTCTATAGATATTGACTTAGTGTATAGATACTTCTAGCTGATTATGTTGTCAATACTTCTAGCTGATTATGTTGTCAATACACACGTCATTTCCGCAATCCTTTTATCTATAGATATATATTTTTTAATATAGGACTGTGCCTTTTTTAAAAAGTCTGTTTTTTTAACTGATTTTATTGGTTTTACTATTTTTTCTGGTCTTTATCGCTTTATTGTATCTATTTATATGTATGCATATTTTTACATATGTACATATGCATATATATATATATACAGAATTGCCCCATCTCTAAGTGTACATATGCATATATTTGGGTGTCTAGAAATGATTGTCGGATACTAACGACTTGCTACTGCCATCTGTGATGTTCTCTGGCATCTTAAAAAGTAAGAAACTTACTACTGCCAGGTGTGATGTTTTCTGGCATTCTAAAAAGCAAGAAACATTGTTTTGTTTCTTTAGGTTTTCCTATATAATCAAATTAAAGGCCGCCCCCCGTGCTAGTATTAAGATGGCTTGCCACCAAAACAATGGCCGTTCCTCATTGCTATCCGAGGGCTTTGAGAAAATGGCTGTTGATATATTTATATATGTGAATATAGAGCACTTGTTCCGTTTTCCAATATTGGATGTGGAGGGACATCGTGTTTGCACATATATCGTTCCTCCCAAAGCACGTTTTAATTATGGGCTCCATATAATTCGTCCGTTTTTCTTTAAGTAATCTATGTCTGGCCGTTCGTTTTCTCCTTATCCACACTACATGGATCCGCTCTAATGAATCACTTCGAGCGGACTGTAGTGTTAAACATAAAGTCGGATACACCCACGTAATTGGCTCGCTCCTTTAACACACGCCCTAACTATGCTAATAGTGGGCGTTCCGACTGTTTCCCGTCTTTCTTGATCGTACGTCCAGTTATGTAAATAGTGGGCGGACGTGCGTTCCCCATCTTCCTTGATCGTACGTTTAGTTATGCTAATTGTGGGCGGACGTACGTCCGCCCAGTACACTCAAAAGCACTTCCGTCCCTTTCACAATTATCCCAGTTGAAGTCCATACGAGACGTAACGCGTAGGAGAACGGAAGTGACATCTGTACCTAAGGAAATCGTTCAGATCTGTTAAGCTGTGTGCTCGTTTACTCGTTCCTCTATGTGAGTAATTTTAGCTATTTTAATAAAATATTTGACTGAAATACTACACCATGGAGGCTCTCCTTTACTTGTTGTTTTGAGCATTGCTACACTGGCCACAACTACAAGGGTGAACGGCATCGTTAGAAGCTCCCATCCACAGCCCCGCTGACCTCCCTGAGTCTTCCCTGCAATATTTGCTGTTCTGCTGCATACCTTGCAGCTGCAAGGTAATTGTTTAATATAACCAGCACTGGCACGGAACACCGTTGGAGGAGAGTTGCCCCGGCACATTGCACTTTTTTTTTGCGGCTGTGAAATCACATCGGAAAATTGCATGATTGAACTGTGTATGGGACACTTTATTGAAATTCACGTTTTTGCTGCTATTTTACTTTTTTTATTAAGGAATGTAATTGAGACATTCCTTTGTTTTTTCTACACATTTTAGATCACCGATTTTATGTGTTTATATGTTTTTGATCACTTAGATTACCACATATACTCTTTCTATTACTTTGCTGTATTGATATCACAGATGTCTATTTAACTTTAATTCATGCACTTTATGGTCTTAAGCACTGTTTCTGCTTATTTTAAGACACAGGAATAATACATATGAACACTATACATTAGTTGTTCAATCTAATACACCCTTTAAGTTTTAAGCACTGCTCACTGAACACTTTAAGAATTATTTATAAGTTTTTTTATACTATGTGATTTATATTTATTGTAAGCGTTTTGTTGGTATTTAGGAAGCGCAACACACCCCTCCCCCCCAATACTGGAGCCAACACATATCAGCTTTGGTGCACGCTTACAACTGCACCACAAGTGATGTGACAGGTTACTCCCCCTACCGGCTCATGTTTGGGAGAGAAGCAAGATTGCCGGTGGATCTGGCCTTTGGCATTTCCCTAGACCATGCCTCTGCTACCTCCCACAAGGGATATGTGGACCGACTTAGACACAATTTGAAAGTGGCCCATGAACGAGCTCAGGCGGCCTCGGACCAAAGGGGAGCCCGCAACAAGAGGAACTTCGATCTGAAGGTTCGAGTGCAAGACCTGCAGCCTGGGGACCGTGTACTGCTACGCAATCTGGGGATCCCTGGGAAGCACAAGCTTGCTGATAGATGGAGATCGGAGCCCTATGTCATTTGCAGAAAGCTACCTGGATTGCCTGTGTATAAGCTAAAACCAAAGGGGAAAGTGGGGCCCTTGAAGACTTGGCACAGGATTCATTTGCTCCCGCTTACTGAAGCAGTCAGAATACCTCCAGTGAGAAATCCACCTGAATCTGTTTCCATTCTGGATACCCCGGGACCTAGCACTCGGTCTCGGACCTCACGGGTTAGAGATGGACAAGATTCCCAACGAGGTGAAGGTGGAAGAGGAGAGCTTGAGTGGCTGTGGCCTTCATCAACTCCAGGAAATTCTGCCATAGATCTCCCACCTACTGAGGATACACAGGATGGGACACTGAACCCAGAAGCTACAGAGTTCATTCCATCTAGTGGTGTGCCTAAAGGCTGGGAAGATATCCCTAGCATTTACTCAGAAGAGGAAGGAACCGATGTTCCAGAACCAGTGATGCTGTCAGAATGTGTTCCTGAAGTAGAGCATGTGGCACCAGAGCCTGAAGTCCCAAGAGAACAGAGAGCTCGCCGAGTTGTGAGACCCCCCAAGAAGCTAACCTACTCTCAAATGGGGGAGAGCTCTGAGGACTCTGTTGTGACTGCTAGAAGAAGTGCTGAACGCTCTAATCCCTCCACTGACCATTTGGTGGAGGGCAACCCCAGCTCACTCTCTGGCACAGTTAGGCAGGCCACTCATGTCAGTGTGACCTGTGGGACAGGGAATCCCACCTCTCAGTTCTGGTGGAAATTCCCTGTACCAACATCATACCCAGCACTTTCAAAATTGGTACAGGATATGTGTTAAAAGTTTATCTTTGGGGACCAAAGAGTTTAAGTGGGGGGAGTGTGTAGCGGGGTCTCTTTAAGGACTATAAAACTACTGTTCCCAGAACCCCGCTGGTTCCCAGGATGTTTAGAGTTATGCCCCAGAGACTCATGGGGGAGGGCATATAAGGAGGGGGAGAGGCCTAGTTCTTTCTCTTTGGACACCCCCCTCTCTCCTAGCAAGAGGAGGTCTGTGCTGAACTGCTGGAGGGACAAGGCCTGAAGCCTGGGCCTTGTGCTATTTTCCAAAGAGCTCTCTGCCAGCCTAGTTGCACCTGAGAGACATTTTCTCTTGCTGCAGTACACCAGAAGGATTGAAGACTCGGAGGTCGTGGATTCCTGTTCCTAGACGAAAAGGCAGAGAAAACGGACTTGGACTTGTCCGGGTGGTGAGAGCTGTTTAAAGACAGATGCTTTATCTTTATTATTCGTTTGGATTACAAAGTTGTTCTTCAAGTGCACCACCGAAAGATTGCTAGCGAATATTGTTTTACTGGACTTCCATCTAGATCAGTCAGGCCTGACTGCATAGGTAGATAGTGCTGGGTGTTAGTTTACCCATGCGGGGAAGTAGCTGAAAAAGGGCAGCGTTAGAGTTGCATAGCAATACTTTATTATGCTGATGACTCTGTTTATCTTTATTACTGGTTACTGCAGGGACCTGCTTATGTGTTGCAATCCAAATGTTTGATTCATGTTATTCCTTTTATAAAAACAAGTAAAGTCAGTTATATACTTTCAAGGATTGTCTATGAGCTTGAGTTATCCACCCACGCACACACACATATTTAGAGTATAAGTGATTTAATGTGTATTGTTAGATACTAACTGTGTCAGAGTGGGTAGAGCAGATTGCCGGGGGGGTTGGCGGAGCTGTGCTCAGGACCCAAACCAAACTTGCGGCCCTCTTAAGTGAGGGTATCGCTATACAAGTTAGAACTCTAAGGTTGACAGAATAATCTCTTGGCTCCCACAAAGACTGATGCGCCCTTGGGAATTGAGTCAAGCATAGGTAACAGCACTGATCGACTGGAAAGAACATAAGAAAGTTCTCCATGACCAGTGAACCAATCCCTAAAGCCTCATACACACTATCAGATTTTCTGCTGATTTTTTCCTTCAGATTTACCAAAACCATATAATATGACAAAAATCAGCAGAAGATCTGATAGTATGTATGGGGCTTAAGGCTTTTTTATGCCAACATGATAACCGGGAAAAGGCGAACTTGACAGAGAGGCCTCTAATGGAGACAGCCCTAGAAAACTCTGCTCCAATTTCCAAGGGGGAGTTGAGTACAAGAGGGAGACTCCATTGGAAAACCTCTTCTTACTCCGAGGTCTTAGCCTAGCTGCTTCCTTGAAGAATTGTTGTATAGGAAAGATGCCTAGACCGGAAAACACCTCTGAAGGCCAATAAAGCTGACACTTAAACTCAGAGGGAGCTGACTGATAGAGCCAGAACAAAATCCAACTGGAGGAAGCCTAGAATATCTAAAACTTCTAGATCACCACATGATCTGTCAGCAGCAGACTGTAATGAATAAAGGGCTAGCTTGAAGGTCTTGTGCGGCCTTCATTCAATTTTACAAACTAAATATGTAGTCAGCAAGCTTGGGACAAGAGAGATCAATTCTTTCTGGCTTTAGCAGCTTTTCTTTGATTGTCAGTGTCTCTTTTCATTTGTTCTCTCCCACCTTTATTGGCTTTAGTATATCCTGTTATGTGCTGATGGGAGGATGGGCCAGGAAAACTGTAAATTCTACTGTAATTTTCCTTACCTGGCCCATCCTCCCTTCGGCACAGGACTCCCCCCCCCCAGTGGCCTGTCGCAGTCTAGGTTATGTATTTTATTGGGATTTTATGTGATAGACCAACACAAAGTGGCATATAATTGTGAAGTGGAAAGAAAATTATAAATGGTTTTCAAACTTTTTTACAAATAAATATGTGAAAAGTATGGCGCTCATTTGTATTCAGCCCCCCCCCCCCTTGAGTCAATACTTTGGAGAATCTCCTTTCACTGCAATTACAGCTGCATGTCTTTGGCTTGTGGACTGCCCTGCCCCAGAGACTGACATCTGGCTTCAGAATCATCCTATCTTCTGGGCTGAGAGGCATGCCTCCAAAAGAAGCACAGTGGCGATGTCCAAAATTACAGTTCTTTTTGAATTTGCATACGCACAAAGATTTTCTGATCCATAGACAGCCCAGCTCAAAGGCTAAGGAAGACAAATTGAAACGCCCTTGTGTGCCGTCTGGCCCAGTGTACCACCACTGCCAACAAGATCTTCAAAAAGATTCCTGGGGCTGTGCCAAATCTGTAAAAGGCAGAAACCTGAACTGGAAGTGACATCTGGCCACAGCAAATCTTACACGCCTCTGGTGCTTGGCATTGATCTGTACATGGAAGTATGATCGGCCAGTCGATTGATATCAACTGTTCCTCCTGCTGAACTGTATCTGTGACTGTCTGCATGGATTCCATCTTGAACCTCTTGGTGTATATGAACACATTCAATTCCTTCAAACTGAAACAGGCCAGAAGGCTCCTGCCTTAGGTATTAGAAAAACTGGGGAGAAATGCCCCGAGAGGATTCTATATTTTCAGCATCACTGGCTTGATGGCCTCATAGCAGTATAAAAATTTTGCAAACATTTTCTCTTCTGAGATCTGTTGGACATAAATTAAATGGATTCAGTGGTTAGCTTTGGCATTCTTCATTGTCCTTCCACCTGTCTTCTGGACCCACTGATCATTGGTGATTGTTGTCCAAACCCTCCAAAAGGAGGCTACAATCATCAACGTCACTCAGGCCCCCTGGCCCCAACTGGAAGAGACTGGTTGGACGCACCTTTAAAAGAGACTTTCCACCATCTTAACAGCTGCGCTGGGATTGATGTCATTTCAAAAGTATCTGAGATACCTCCACCGTGCCATAATCTATTAAATCTGCAGCCTGTCCTATAAAATTTGGCCTCCTGCACCCTCTGAAGTTCAGTGGGCTTGAGTGAAGCATGGCGGCTTCCTCTTACTAGTCTGTGGCCACCATCCTCCATCAAGTGAGTGATATATGCTCTATTATTGTGGGAAAAGACCGTCCTTCATCAACAATCGATTTACGCTCTATCATTGTGGGAAAAGATCATCTTTCTTCATCGAGCGATTTCGCTCTATCATTGTGGAAAATAACCTTCCTCCATCAATGAGCGAATTACGCTCTATCATTGTAGGAAAATTTCATCCTTCATCAATGAGCGATTTACGCTCTATCATTGTGGGTGTTTCTTGCAGAGTGGATATTTGCAGCATATACTTTCTACTATAGCGCCTTAATAGTGCCCCAAATTTTGCACAACCCCCATCCTTGTGAGGCAGTGAATTTAATTTCACTGCTACTGCAGACTGCATGCAAGCCCAAAATACACCCTGAGCTGGTAGAGGCATTTTCTATCATGCTGGCAAAAACACATATGCCAATTTCCTGGATCCTGTCCCTTCACATGGTAAGTAGAAACAACTCCTTTAGAGTGTATTGACCACATGCTTAATGAATGTGAAAACCTGTTAGGTGTCATTGTCCTAGTCAGGATAAAATTATCGTTGGCGGGTCTTATGTT
This sequence comes from Lithobates pipiens, assembly GCF_037356315.1. Taxonomy (NCBI): domain Eukaryota; kingdom Metazoa; phylum Chordata; class Amphibia; order Anura; family Ranidae; genus Lithobates; species Lithobates pipiens. Next base: position 595,928,657 of record NW_027507748.1, on the reverse strand, counting down.
TTTTGGAGCATTTATGTTCAGGGTTTCTGCTCCTAAAATAATGCAAAACACATTAATTTGCATAATTTCCTTGAGCACTCTTTCAAAAACCATGTCCCACATTGCCCCCTCCTACCTTTGCTAGCCTTCTGTGCCACTAACAGGTGTGGCAAGCTCCTATTTGCACAAAATATATGGAGAAAAGCATATTACCTCTCACCAAACAACATGGTACCCTGTCTCCTTAAGACCCATCTGCCTTCATCCACTCACTTCAGAAGCAGCCACAGGTGAACCCAGGCAGCACTTCTAAAGGCAGACAGCAGACACAGTTATGCCCTGTACACACGACCAGTTTTCCCGTCTGAATAAACTCTGAAGGTTTTTCCAATGGAATTCCAACGGAATTACGCTCAAGCTCAAGTCTTGCATACACACGATCACACCAAATTCCGACCGTCAAGAATGCGGTGACGTACAACACATACGAGGGGACTAGAAAAAGGAAGTTCAATAGCCAGTAGCCAATAGTTTCCGTCTCGTACTTGCTTCAGAGCATGCGTCGTTTTTGGTATGTTGGAACAGCATACAGACAAGTGGTTTTCCCGATAAGAATTGGTTCCGTCGGAAAAATATAGAACATGTTCTCTTTCTAGGTCCATCATAATTTTCGACGTAAAAAGTCAGATAGGGCATACACACCGTCAGAATATACAATGAAAAGCTCCCATCTGACTTTTTCTGTCAGAAATTCTGCGTTTATGGGGCATTACAGTCTAAGACAAAAAACAGTCAGACTTTCAAACCCACAGAAGTACACAGCATAGCAAGGGATCCAGAACAGCACATCCAGAGGCAGACAGGAGACTCTGAGGTAAGGACAGAATCTGAGGTAAGTCCTGGCAGGATTGCAGAGAGAGAGGAAGAGAAGCCCTTCCAACTGTAGACCTCCAAGGCCATTTACACCATTGCATGGCGTCTGCCGGTTTCCATGCTGTGCTTCCCATCTCCCCACACTATGTAACACCATTCACAGATGCTCTCAGACTGACAATAAAGCCAGGAGAGCAGCACGGTGGACTGCATATATAAAGACAGGAAAAATAAAAACCAAAGGGAGAGGCAACGATGACATTGCAGAGCTCTTATAATACCACACCTGTACAATATATCAATGCTGTTTAAGCATCATTTTGCCCATGGCCTTGGCACAAAAAGGCACCCAGTTCTTAGAAGGATTTAACTTCAGCATTCAGGGTCTTCTAACTCCACGAGAGGTTGAAAATGGAGAGGTAGGTTTGCCGGGGGGGATGCAGCAAAAAAATTACTTACCAACTACAATCAACATGTGGCCTGGAGCATGACCAAAAAAAGAACATCTTAGTTGGGGGAGGGGCTGTCTTTTATTCAGCTTTGAACATGTGGTCATGTGGGGCTCCAAAGGAGGTGTTAACAGTTATTTCCTGATGGGACAATGGGCCAGGAAATAGCATTTTTGGTTTGTGGTGCTCAGAAGCAGTATATTTTCTCTTTAAGTAAGATAATTTATAAGTACCATAACTTTTGAACGATTTCCATCTCTCCACTCATCATTCCAAGACTGCGTACCTGTTATCTTTTCTAGCAAGCGACACTTTGGCCTGGGCCTCTCCTCTCTGGGAAAGGGGCAATCCTTTGGTATATAATTTTCCAGATTTCCAGGTTGCTTCTCGTTGTATGTTTGATGGGTCAGGACAAGTCTCTTCAGTTGTAAGTTTGCTCTTAAGCCTACATCAAGGGTATATGAATGCAGATCAGTATGCATACCCTTCTGGACTTTGGCAGGTGAATTGGCTTGGAATGATAAGGTGCTAACAAATACCTTTTGAGTCTGAGCTTGAAACTCAGGTCTAGTGTGCCTTCAAGTGGCCCTCAACCTCTAACAATTCATCAATTTTGATTATCCATCTCCACGTGTGAGATCAATCTATTTCTGTTGCAGCATTAATTGATTCAGGTGCACAGCTAACTTTATTGGGGGTACCCCTAGGTCTAGAGCTGAGACTTGACTTGAAACCCATTTCCACACCTCTCACCATCTCGGTCATTGACGATTCCTTTTTACCTTGCTTTTCCATTCGGCAGCAAACACACCAACTGGAACTACGGTAGGGCAGTGACATCCAAAAGAAACAAACAAGAGGGCTTAATGGAGATCTGCAAATCTGTGCATTGGCATACGAAGGTTGAAGGTGCATTGGCATAAGAAGGTTGGAGAGGAGAAATAAGAAGCTGCCCCCTTAAAGCAAACCTCCAGTTTGGATCCCTTCTTAGTCTTGCTGAAGTTTCCACTTCCAGCATTCTAAACCTACTCTAGTTGCAGCATCATTCACCAACCATTAACTGGAATATTTGAGGTTCTGTCCTGGGGCCCTATATGTTGATCTCTGTGTCTTCCCTTCACTCCAATTACAAAACTGGAACCCTTGGCCCATGCCACATTTCTGCTGTCTATGCCAAAGTATCTGATGTCTTTTGAAACTAGCTCCTGACATGTGTGGTGGTATATCTAGACAATATCCTTGTGTATGCTATAAAGCTCAATGAACATCACCACCACATGCAGAAGATTCTAGAAAGACTATGGTAGAACAATCTTTAAGCAAAGGTAGAGAAGTGCCACTTAGAACAACAGAAAGTACAGTTTCTTGTGTATATTGTTTCCAGGGACAGACTCTGAAACGATCCCGACAAGGGGTAAGCCAACGAAAACTGACCACGTCCCATTAGCTTTAAAGCCACCCAATGATTCCTAGGTTTCATGAACTCTTATCACCAGTTCATAAATGGGTATTCCTCTTTGTTGGCACTTATCACCCATAAGGGAGCTGATCCCAAGAATTGGTCCCGTAAAACCATAAAAGCTTTTGACACCCCAAAACAAGCCTTTCTAACTGGACCACCTTTACATTGCCATATCACTTAACTCTTCTCCCTGGAAGTTGATGCCTCCACCGTGGGTGTCTGGGTCATAATATTGCAGGCCGTCTGAGGCAAGAAGTGTCCCTGTGCATTCTTTTCTAAGGAATATTCTGCTGCAGAATTATAGCATCAAGGAGTGTGAGTTGTTGGCTATTGTATTGGCACTAGAAAAGTGGCGGCATCTCTTTTACCAACCAAAAGAACCTACAATATCTCTAGTCCGCACAGTGTCTCAATCCAAGACAAGCCCACTGCTTCCTTTTTTTATCCCCTTTATTAATTTTGTCATTAAAAACAAACCGGCTCCTGGCAACATTAAAGTTGACACCATATTTCTTTTAACTAATGGCTGTGGAACAACCCCCAGCCCTCACTTCCCCCATTTCTCTATACAAAACACCAGTACCACCAAATCTCAGGACTAAAATTCTCCATTTGACCCAGAGCGCCACACTGGGCATTCATGCTGGAGTCCACAGGACCTACATATTTCTCACCTATTGATATGGGTGACCAGGGTTGAAGAGAAATGTAAAGAAATCAGTAGCAGCTTGTACTACCCATGCTCAGATCAAAATCTCATCTTGTGCTCCAACAGGCCCTTTGTTGCCCCTTTCTAATGCAAAGAAAATTAGGAGCATTTGTCCCTAGACTTTATCACAGATCTTTCAACATTTGATGTCTGCACAGTAGAGTTGCACCGATACCGATATTGGTTCCAAAACCAAGTAGTTGCACAGGTACTGTACTGATGCAAATACTCCAATACCCAAAACTGATACCTTTGCAGTGTGATTTGAGCCCATACAAATGAATGGCCTCAAATCGCACTGCAAAGACACACATGCGATTTGAACCCGAACGCAGTTCGATTCTAGTCCGAATCCTGGCACTGCTCCTGTGTGAACCCAGGGTTGTCAATGCTTTGGCATTGGTCCACACAGGATCAATACGGTAAACGGCATGAGATGCAGACAGGAATCGCACCGCATTCCTGTTTAAATCCCATGTGGTTCTTTGCAGTGCGATTTGAGGCTATTCATTTTGTATGGGTTTTTGGCCCTTTTGGCAACTAACAATGTTTGCCAATTACGGGGTGCAAGTTAGCAAGTAGCAGTGTTTCATGAGGATGTTGCGTACCTCCTACCATTGGGAGCCATAGGGAGTGATAATTCTGACGGGGTCCAGCTGGCCATTCTGAGCCTGGTTTTCAAGTGGTTTTACTGAAGTCTAATCTCGGTCTTTTGGAGGCCTTCCTCCTAGATCTCTCAGCATTCTGTGGGGACAGCTTCGCACCATAACTCTTGTGTATAGTCTTGCAGCTTAAATTTGATACTCTGTTTCAAGTATGCAGTTCCGGCATATCCAGAGGAATTGTCCCATAGGGATCCCTTTGATTACTGATTTGGGATGATGGCTATTCGACTCCAATAAAGTGTTAGCTGCAGTTTCTTTTCTATATGTTATGGTCATGAGTATACCTAATTTCATCTCGATATCAAGATCCAGGAAAGGAATTTGATGGGGATTGCAGTTGAAGGTTAACCGTATATATTTCAATTATTTACATTGAGATCTCCAATGAACTGCTCCATGGTTTCAGAGCTTCCCTTCCAAAGTAGGAACACATCATCTTGTACCTCAGACATAGCAGAGCATGGTCAAGGTACATTTCAGAACAATAAAGCACCTCCTCTTCTGAACAAAGGATGGTAACTTTGTGCCCATTTCTTTGAGAAGTTTGTTGCGGTATTTCCCTGTCCTCTCCAAGGGGCCTTTGACAGCTGAGAAGATCAGTCTGCCTGGTGGGTTCTGTAGTGACTTGTGAACTTTGGGAATTACATTAATTGTAGGCGTATTGAATTACATTAGCTTTATGTATTCCAATTCTTTCTTGGTTAAAACATTCACGTCGTAAGCAAGACTTAAAGTTTTGTTTTTCCACAATCAAGGGATAAAGGTTAGGTCGGTAGTTTCTCTTATGTTGATCTATCACTTAGTGGGCTTTTAATTTATTTTTCATAGTATTCTTCAGAGAGCAGAACTACATTCCCCTTTGTCACTTTTTTTGATGATTAGCTTGGGTGCTTCCTTTAGTTCACAGAGGGCTATGCATTCTTCTTGGCTTAAGTTGTCTTTTGTAAGGGTTGTCCAATCCATACAGGACAGGTCCTCTTGGACAAGGTCAAGGAAGATCCCAAGCCACTTGTTCTTCCTGAATGATCACATTTTGGAGGATCTGATTTGAAGACCCGCTTTTCTTCTCCAGGGATCCTGAAAAGTTGTTGTTAGTGGATCCTCCTGCTTGTCTTCCTCTCCATACCATAGGGAAGCCAAGATGTCAAGGGTTGCTTGATCTTGAGAAGCAATCATATGTCTCTAAATTTTCAATATCTGTTCTTTGATGTAATAGTCTAAGGTATACCTTCCTTAGGAAGAAGCATACATCTTTGTATACCTCAAAGTTTGGAAACAAAATGTTATGGTAGGTATGGCGCTGCTCTTGTAGACCAATAAATTTGTGTTATACCCTCTGCAGGTTATAACCTTATCTATAGAAGTCGGTACAAATTATTTATTGGCTAAACCCAATTAAGTTGGGAATATATACCTCAAAGTCCTTCATAAAATTTGTAGTAGAGAATGACAGACCTTTCCTAAGTAATTTAATATGCCTTGCATATAGAGTGAAGTTGGACAAATTAATGATGGTATTATTCATTAAATCCACATCATGGGGGGGTTTTCCTCATTTGAATTCAGTAAGGACATGTCTAGTTCCTCTGTTGACTGCACATCAATTTCCTGGATGTATCCCTCTTGGGGTCTCCTCCTTTTTCTTTTTGGATTTGCTGATTTTTCTGGAGTTCTTGAGTATTCCCTTACCAAGTAAGGTCACCTGGGGTTGTGGCGGTTTGTTTCCTAAAAAACCCACTGACAGATCGTCCTCGTCCTCACTTCCTGCAAAGGGAGTAGTGCGATTTTTTGATGCGGATCATGAGCCCTTTCTGGGCCTTCTAGATCTGCTACGTTCTCATATTTGATAAATCAAAAATTTCTCCTTTCTCCCAATCATCAGGATCTCCTAAAAATTTGGACTGTTTGGTTGCCCTTAAAGGGGTTGTAAAGGTTCGTTTTTTATTTTCTAAATAGGTTCCTATAAGCTAGTGCATTGTTGGTTCACTTACCTTTTCCTTCGATTTCCCTTATAAATGTTTTTTTTCTTTGTTTTCTTTGTCTGAATTTCTCACTTCCTGTTCCTCCTCAGTAAGCTGTTCTGGCTGACTAACCACTAGCTCGGATGATGGTGAGAAACAGGAAGTGAGATATTCAGACAAAGAAAAAAAACATTTAGAAGGGAAATTAAAGGAAAAGGTAAGTGAACCAACAATGCACTAGCTTAGAGGAACCTATGTAGAAAATAAAAAACAAACCTTTACAACCCCTTTAAGTTTTTTTGTGACTTTATTAATCCTTTCTTTATTAGCTCATTATGCCCCTCAAAACCTGGTTCTAATTGCTGCAGACTTTCTTCACTGTGGGTTTGAATCTCTGGTAATTGTATTTTTTCCTCAATTAATATCATTACCTTCAGACCATGTTAAACAACAAATGCTTATATATATATATATATATATATATATATATATATATATATATATATATGGAAAATTAAAAGGTACCACCATCCCAAAAACATTAACTACAAAAAGAAGAGGATTGTATTTTCCTGGTACCTTCTCAAGACATTACAACATCATATTTTTTTTAAATAAAGTTTATTTACATAACATCAACATACATATTAAAAATGAATATTGAAGGACATTTCCACTCTGAGCGGCAGTACCCCCTCTACTGGGTTACCACCGAGACCGGAGATGTCCCCAATTTACGTACCATGTATACAATCAACCTTCCATAAATCATGTATGGTCATTCTCCCAACATGTTTTCATGGATTGCCTGCTTCTTCAGGAGAGCGTAAATGTAATCTAATAGTTTTAGTTTTTGTATTTTTTGCTCCCCAATGATCAATTTCATCACCTCTAGACCACGATTAATGCAGGTTTGTTTCCATTTAGTGAGGAATCATTCATTCTGTAGGTGCTCCACCGGGGTACCCGTTCTCGCAAGTTATGGAGTAATTTTTTTGTCTATATATGATTCAGGATATAGAATGTTCCATTTACGATTTAATTGTTTGATGGTTCATTTTTTTGTGGGTTTTTGAATAAGGTTTCAATAGTATTTTCATCAGATGATGGCTGCTCACGTGGATTGCTTGAGAAGGTAAGTCTAATCTCTTCCTCAATATCATCACCAATTACATATGCCATGTAAACAGTATTTGACCGAGTGGTAGCCACCCTCTCATGCACCGAATGGTAGATCTATACCGTGTAGCCTAGTCAAGTAATTGGTATGGTCAGGAGATCCTGGGTGCTGAATTATGATCCAAAAGGATCAGGGAATGAGTCTGAAAAAATGTAAATGGTGTGAGCACATCTACACACTGTCTGTGTATAGCCCGACCAAGGCTGACACCACCTTGGTTTCCTGCAGTTTCTTTTTTCAAATATTTTATTTCATCCATCAAGGTTGAGTCCAGGTTCTCACATGTATAATATAAAAAGAACAGCGTGGTATAAAATGCAAAACAGGCTTTTTATACCATGCTGTTCTTTTTATATTTTGTGATCACTTCAAGTACGCATCGTGCTTGATGGTCTGTACGTTTTTATTTTTTGCTTTGTTATCTATTAAATACATTTTTTTTTACCTTGGATTCATCTGCACTATGTGGAGGCCCTTTTCTTTGCATTTTTTTTCATAATTTATGCTGCTGATTGGATGTCGGTGTGAGGACTACAGACTCTTGTCAGCCTAATCCAGTTTGAGGATACCTGCCGGCGGTTGCCCCAGGGTGAGATATCCATCATCCATCCTGTCTGATGTGGACACAGGTACACACCATTGTACCACAAAGGTCCCGGTTGTAGAGTCCGCTGGAGTTGACTGTTTGATGTCTGTTTGACCCACCACCATATGGCGCGTGTGTCCACACTTTAGGGTAAGTGTATCCATTCCCTCTGTTGTCCCATATACACTCCTGTGGTTACTGCATGAAGAAGTCCGCTTCCTCATATTTGTCAACACCAGAAGAAACATCTTTCAAAAATATTTTTTCTGAATAGACTATACAGCACCACACAGAAGAGCTCTTAGATGGGCTCTTTGTTTACCATAGATTTATTATAATTTTTAATTTGTATATCACTTGCACATGTGATTTTGTCATGCGTTTATGTCACACACATATGAGTCTTCTTGTCAGTATTTATGCAGATATTACTCTCAGTGTTTATTTGCATATCACTATTTTTGACTCACTAGTTGAATGTCCACTCCCATAGGTGATCCTGGGGGGCCGAGGTTCCAAAAGTGCTGCATTTTATATTTCCCTTTTCTTCTTAAGCAACTTATCACGTTGTTGATGCTAGCTGCTGATTTGTACTCAATTTTACTTTGACTCACTTGTAGCGCAACTTTTCACATATTTTTTTGTTGTACTAGTTATAATACCTTCGCCCAATCATCATGAATTAAGTAAAGTCAAACCTTCTTCAGAGAAGATAAACACTGTCTCCATACCTCAAAGTATTATTCTTGTTTATTTTATTCTGAAAGTGTAAGCTCTTCCATCTTATTGATCTCTTCCACTTTATGGAGCCAGCATCCAACAGTAGGAGGTGACGTGTTTTTCCACCAAACGGGTATACATGCTTTAGCCGCATTTACTAAATGTCGTAAAATAGATTTCTCATATTTTTTAACTGGGATTGTCGTAATGTGTAATAGGAAAAAAGCTGGGTCTTCGGATATCCTATGGTCAGTACATTTTTGAATAATGCTCCTTACTTCCCTCCAATATGGTATGATCTTTGGACAAGACCAAAAAATATGTATCATTGTACCTCCCTCCTCTTGGCATCTCCAACAGCGATCTGGCATTTCAGAGTAAAATTTAGGGTTTCCTACAGTTTCACCCCACCTGGCCTTTTACTATATCTATGTTTGCTTCTTGTCACTTTGTCAAAACACCATAATGGACAAACTAAAGGCCTGCAAGTCAAGGGTATATTTGCACTTAAATTACCCAGTAGGAGAGGCGACTTTAATACCGTTCTACTTCAGAAAGAAAAAAGAATGGATATATATATAGTTTGGGAACAATGGCTCCCAAAGGGCTGAACATTGAAATGAACCTCAAGATGTTCTTAACGCCCTAAGATATACCTAAACAAGCCATACTCTCACTCTGCTGTCCTTTTTTGTTTTCTCTTGTCCTATATGACATTTGGCTGAGCAGTCGCTACCTAATTTATGAATACTGTATTTATTGGCATATAACACTCATTTTTCACCATGAAAATTAGGTGCAAATAGTGTGTGCGTGTTATACGCCAATACTTAAATTTTAGCTGTAGAGTGAGGGAACATGGAGGGGGCAGGACAAGTGGCACCAGATTACATACAGCGAGCATATCCTGTTTAGTTGGCTGCCTCTGTAATAGGAAGTCAATAGATGGCAATGGCGAGGCTGCTGCATTGATGGCAAAGGTGAGGCTGCATTGATGTGGACTAATAAGGCTGCATTGATGGCACTTGTGAGGGTGCAGGTGGGCATTGATGGCAATGATGAGGCTGCAAATGGGCACTGACCTTATTTTGCCTCAAGGTTCGGTATTTAAAATCTAAATTATTTTCCTCAAACTTCCCTCTTAAAATGAATGTGCGTGTTATATGCCAATAAATACGGTAGATCAAAGGAGTTTACCCTAAAAAGGTTAAAGTGTTTGTGAAGCCAATATTTTTTTTTCTATAGTTCCCTCTGATATATAGAAGTAAGCTCCCCAGTGCATAGAATTTTCAAAAATATGCGGTATAATAGCTTACTTCAGAGAGCCATTCGGCGCTCAGCTGACTGCCCGCTGGTCTCCTCTCCCAATGCCATTGCTGCAAGGGGAGGTGCTAAGAAACCCCTCGCTGACGTCAGATGAGACGAGGAGAGGGGGAGACCGATGGGCAGTCACGTGGGTGCTGAATGGCGCTCTTAAGTAAGCTAATACACTGTATATTTTTAGAAATTACATGCACTGGGGAGCTTACTTCTATATATCAGAGGGAACTATAGAAGGAAAATGCTGTTATTTTTAGTAGGAGGGGAGGATTGGGGAAATTAAATTACAGGCAGAGAGGGGGGGGGGGGGGGGGGGGGGGAAGGACAGAGGAGCACATAGGAGGACTGCGGCTGACCGAGGCACATACTTTGATCATGGTGTCAGGGCATCGGCCCTGATTATTGTGGTCAGTTTAAAGGGAGGAGGGTATAGCCAGGCAGGATCAGCCAGGTATTACAGGGGGCCAAATGACATAGCACAAGTACTGTGCTGTATAACATGCTTTAAGGGAACAGGATAATTTTTTGGGGGGGGTTACCACGTGCTTTAAGGAAGACTCAGAAGTGTCGCAGCTTAGGCAAAAAACAGTGGCAGCATGGATCCCAACTGAACATCTTGGAGGATTGTGGTGTGGGTGCAACTGAAGGAGACGGTCCTTCAACTCCATCAGACATTATTTTATAGAATTCATGTTTATAAGGTACAGTATCAAAAGCCTTAGCAACATCTAGATAAACTACATCCAGTGGACTTCTGCCATCCAATGTTTAACTTATTGCCTCATCGAACAGTGGGGCATCTTCAGAAAGTAAGTTTAGAAACTTCAAATTTATAGCAGTAGGCTGCAAATAATTGAAATACAATGTGAAAATTAACATATGATTTTACATTTTGATCAAAGACATGCTTTTATGTATAATTAGGAACATTTATTTACCTTGCTCTGTAGTTTCAGGCAGATTCACATAAGTCATAAGCAAAGGTTTAATAAACACTTTGTCTTGTGAGAGTCAAAGGATCCTGGGAAAGTTGAGCATCTATAATACCGTCTTGGAATTATAAACTTTTCAAAGATCCTGCTGTGAGGCCAAGCGATATCTCCAACAGAAAGTCACCAGAATACCAAAGTAAGTATTTTTGTTTCTTTTTTTTTTTTTTATTAGGATTTTTTTTTTAAACTATAGCTTTCTGTATAAATCGAAAAGGAAAAGCTACTATTCACAGGCAAAAAAAATGTAATCAGCAGACAAGCTTCAGGACATGTTCTTGCTCCCAGGACCACTTCTTGGACATGTTTCACCTTCTATTATTAAGCACATTGGGTGAAACATGTTAGAGTGGCCCAGGATCATGTGCTTAAGCTTGTCAGCTAATTAAAGCTTTGCCTGCGATACCATCATTAGCGTGAAGCTTTTTTTTGACTCTACAAACCATAGTTTAGTGTAGACTGAAATAGAAAATTAATAATATTAAAATACAAAATGCCTGGTGTAGCAAATATACAGTTGTGCTCGTAAGTTTACATACCCTGGCAGAATTTATGATTTCTTGGCCATTTTTCAGAGAATATGGACGATAACACAAAAACTTTTCTTTCACTCATGGTTAGTGTATGGCTGAAGCCATTTATTATCAATCATGTTTACTCTTTTTGAATAATGTATTAATAATAAATATTGCCCCCTTTAACATCAATGACAGCTTGATGTGTTTTGTGTTGTGGATCAGGGTCTTTATCTTCTCAGATGTTAAAGCCGCCCATTCTTTTTGGCAAAAAGCCTCCAGTTCCTGTAAATTCTTGGGCTGTCTTGCACGAACTGCAAGTTAGAGATATCCCCAGAGTGGCTCAATGATATTGAGGTCAGGAGACTGAGATGGCCACTCCAGAACCTTCACTTTGTTCTGCTGTAGCCAATGACAGGCCAATTTGGCCTTGTGTTTTGGATCATTGTCATGTTGGAATTTCCAAGTATGTCCCATGTGCAGCTTCTTGGCTAATGAATGCAAATGTTCCTTCAGTATTTTTTGATGACATACTGCATATATCTTGCCATCAATTTTGACCAAATTTCCTGTGCCTTTGTAGCTCACACATCCCCAAACCATCAGTGATCCACCTCCGTGTTTCACAGTAGGAATGGTGTACCTTTCATCATATGCCTTGTTGATTCCTTTCCAAATGTAGCATTTATGGTTGTGGCCAAAAAGCTAAATTTTGGTCAAATGACTTTGTGCCAGAAAGTTTGAGGATTGTCTCTGTGCTGTGTGGTGTATTATAAGCGGGATACTTTGTGGCATTTGCGTAATGGCTTTCTTCTGGTGACTCGACCATGCAGCCCATCTTTCTTCAAGTGCCTCCTTATTGTGCATGTTGAAACAGCCACAGAACATGTTTTCAGAGAGTTCTGTATTTCACCTGAAGTTATTTGTGGGTTTTTCTTTGCATCCCGAACAATTTTCCTAGCAGTTGTTGCTGAAACTTTAGTTGGTCTACCGGACCGTGGTTTGGTTTGAACAGAACCCCTCATTTTCCAGAGTTTTAGCGTTTAGTTTTAGAATTTGAACACTGCTGTTTGGCATTCTCAATTCCTTGGATATCTTTTTAAATCCCTTTCCTGTTTTATAGTTCAACTACCTTTTCCCGCAGATCCTTTGACAATTCTTTTGCTTTCCCCATGACTCAAAGTCCAGAAACGTCAGTGCAGTACTGAATGAAAGATGCAAGGGTCTGTCAGGAGTCCAGAAATGCATTGACCTTTTATACACACACTAATTGCAAGCAAACAGATCACAGGTGAGGATGGTCACCTTTAATAGCCATTCAAACCTCTTTGTGTTAACTTGTGTGCATGTTATCAGGCCAAAATCATCAGGGTATGTAAACGTTTGATCAGGGTAATTTGGGTAGTTTCTGTTGTCATTATGTTTTAAAAAAAGACTAACCATGAGTGAAAGAAACGTTTTTGTGTTATTCATATTCTCTGAAAAATGGCCAAGAAATCCTAAATTTTGCCAGGCTATGTAAACTTATGAGCACAACTGTATTTATGCTATATCAGTTTTTCAATGGAAGGAACGTGTTCCTTTTATTACAAAATTTGATAGAAAGAGCTGTTAAAGATGAAAAATCACACAACTTTTATTTATTTTTTTAAAACAGTCGAGACATTAATTTCATGCAAAACAACAAGGAGAAAAGGGACTCCCTTGTTACTGCAGAGCTAATTTTTAGAAGTTCTCACCATCGAAATGCCTGAGAGAAATCACTTCAAACTCCACAGCATTCGCTAAAAACTAAAACGTCAGGTTTTGTGGACTGACCCTAGGCTCCATTCACATTTGTCGTTTTTGATCGCAAACAGAATTGATGCTATTCTGCGTGCAATCTCAAAATGCAAAAACGCAGTGCTTTTTATTGCTGCAATTATTGAGTATGAATTGTATGGCAAACCACAAAACTTGTCACCTAAAAGAAGCTTCTGCTCCTTTTAGGATGACAAGCTCCATGCTTTGTGGATTGCCGTGTGATAATCACGGCAATATCACACCACATTTTAGGTGCCATTGAAAATCAATTGCACCCGAACATGCGTTTTGCGATCCCAAAACATGCTGCTACATTCATCCCGGTCAACGATTAATTCTTTTTAGCTCTTAAAAAACAAAAACTGGTCTTTTTTTGGATAGTGCAGGAACTGGGACAACTTCTGTTAGCTTTTTTTATTACTGTGTCTGTCCCTACTGGTAAGGTCTTCCCTTATTTTCTGTGTGGTCTTCGGAACAGACAGCATTAAAAATTATTTTTAGTAGGAATGGTTAAAACTGTATTCTAGTATGCCTAGCACTTTGGGTCCCTGATGGGTAGATTCTCCTTACTTCCTGTGTGATAACTGGGCTGGGAAGTGAGGGAAATTCTCACTAATAGAACAAAATGCAAGATACCATACAATTATCTTGTCTAAAACTATTTGTTCAATATTGTCATGGCATGTCATGTAAAATGTGTTAGTTGCTAATGTCTAAGTTTTTTTTCTAATCTTTTTTGTTAAACTAAATTTCCTGGCAATTATACAGAGCAGGCTAATCAGAAAAAATTCCTGACACATGGTTCAAACTGCATTTAAGCACTTGCTAACCAGCCACCATACTTTTACGGAAGCAGGTCAACTCTCCTGTAGGTCGGTCTGTACAGGTGAGAGCTGCGGGTCTGGCAAACTCGATGTCCACTGGCCGCCCGCAATCGTTGTGCACAGAGGCAGAATGGGGATCTGCTTTGGTAAACAAGGCGGATCCTCGTTCTGACAGGGGACATGTCAGAGATCTTCTGTTCCAGGAACAGTGATCTCCGTCATGTCAATGGCAGCCCATTCCCCCTACAGTTAGAACACACCCAGGAGACACAGTTAAATCCTTCCCTGCCAGTGTCATTTATACATGAAATCAGTACATTTTTATAGCAATGTAATAATGTAACTGGTCCCCAAAAAGTGTAATTTGGGATCAGATATGTCTGTCACAAGGTTTTAGTCCCGCAAAAAAAAAAAAAAAAAAGTCCAGAAATCCTGTAGTATTTAGACGCGATAACTTTTGCACAAACCAATATTCGCTTATTGAGATTTTTTTTTACCAAAAATATGCAGAAGAATATATATTGGCCTAAATTTTTGAAGAAGTTTGTTTACTTTTTTTGGATATGCATTATAGCAAAAAGTAAAAACTAATTATATATATTCAGAATTGTCACTTTTTTGTTTACAGCACTAAAAATAAAAATTGGCAGAGGTGATCAAATACCACCAAAAGAAAGCTATTTGTGGGGGGAAAAAAAGACATACATTTTGTTTGGGTGCAACGTAGCATGACTGCGAAATGGTCAGTTAAAGTGACGTAATGCAGCATCGCAAAAAGTGGCCTGGTCATTAAGGGGGCAAATCCTTCCAAAGCTGAAGTGGTTAATTAAAAGCAAAACCTGTGCTCCAAGTGACTTTGGAAAGGAAAATACAGAGAGTACCTGTAAAAAGTAGCCCCCCCCCCCAAAAAATGGCAATTTTAAGGTGTTTTTTCTTCTTGTGTTGTGTGGGGGCAAAATATCTCCTCCTGGTTCTACTAATCAGTCAATTAGCCAATCAGCCACATGCTACTAGGACCTAAATGCTTCATTATTCCTGCACTGGAAAAGCGATGAATTAGGGGGAGAAAGTATCATTGACCGTCATCATGAAAATATGCAGAGGATTGTGAATGTAGTAGCTTTGTCCAGTTTCCAAAAGGAAAAGGTCTACTTGCACCATTGCTGGTAACCAAAGACCTTGATGGAAGGGTTGGTAAGCCATCAAGACTGCACTGAATGCCAACAGATCTGTACAGGGGTTTTAGATCTGTTTGCAAGTTCTTATCTTTAGTTCCCATTGGTTTATTTAGCTGTGTAGACCGATGTACTTGTCCTGGGAAATAGTCTATTGAGGTACCAATTGTTCGGGTAGATCGTGGCCTATAATGTCTATGTTTGTTTAGTACAGCCTCCTCCTGTTCGTGTGCTGGATTTTTATGTGAATGGGCAGAAGTTGCTGCACACTGGTTTGTCCATAGACCCAAACCATGACTTTCTTCAGCATTAAATGTCATATTTAGTTCAGTAGGCATGGAGAAAGCAGTTGAAGTGAATGAAATATTGGCTGAGGTAGAAGTATCAGCTTCAGACTGTGAAGTGGGAATATCCTTTTTTCTCCTTTTTCGAGTTGGTAATTCTAATTTTACTTGAGAGAATATAGTAGGAACGGCATCCCTTTTTAAAAAAGTCACCATACCTCGAATCTCATATGCATCTAGGGCAAAGTGTTGTGAACAAATGCGATAAGTACCCTTTGAACTATTAAAAATTTTATGGCAAAACTCTTCTAGGTCACCAAAGTCCTGATTAATGTGTAGTAGCCATGTTCTTATAATTTCCATGTCCTTAGGGAATATGTGGAGAGCGACATCTGGATTCTTTTTTCTCCATCGAAAAGAACATCCTTCAACAATGCAGTTCGGCATTCTGACAAAAAAAAAAAAAAACATATACAGTTTAATTAAAGTCTGAAATAATATTATGATGCAACTTAAATTTCTAAGAATTGTACATGCCAAGACAGTGTGATTTTGGAGGGGGTTCCTGCACTACTTTGGTGCGACTTCAGCCCTATAGACTTCTGTGATAACTCACAGAAATTGTATTAGCATTAGATAATAAGCGATTCCTATGAGATAAGCAGGATTTTTTATTTTATTTTTATTTATTTTTTAAGCTCTCACTTCTCCTCCCAGGTCATCCTTGCTGCCTAAAAACTCACCTCCCAAGCACATTTCATTCACACCTGAATGTAGTAAAAGCGTGTGTTCTTACCCACCTTTTTTGCGTATTTTTCCCAAGTGAATGCACATAGGGCAGCTCTTTCACTTGGCTGCCCTACACCCCCAATGTAGTTCACAAACCTTTTTGATCGTGGCGCATTACACTTTTTTTTAGTGTGCATTTTGGCGCTTTTGTAGTAAGGTTTGTCATGTGGCAAAACATGCACCACACTAGCCATGATTCGGACGTCATTAATAATCAGGCTGCATTCAGATCTGCGCTTTTCTGAATGTAGAGCAATCTGCACAGAGTACACGTGCTTTTCCATGCATTTTGGAAATGCGCTACAAACATGCATTGCGTTTGCATTGCCATAATGGCATGCTATAAATGTGAAAAGCCTGAACGTTTGAGAAAGCCCATTGGGCGATAAATGTGAAGTGGGCAGTGACATAATCATGCTGGGACTAGGTGGAGCCGTGTATGCAGAGGACTGTATTGTGAAATTCCAATTTTTTTATTTCTCAAATGTGAGTGCATTTTTATATGGAGATAAATACTTTTTTTATTAGTGATTTGCACTATGGTTCTTTCCTCTTGCCTCCTATACGATTGACACCACCTTGAGAGCTACAGATTTGAAGTGTACAGCCAGTGGGAGCGGCGCCACGTATAACACTGCATAACACGTATAAAGTGCATATAGACCTCCTTTAACCACTTAGCGCAAATCACCGTCATTGTACGTCGGTACTTTGAAGCTAAATACTGTTGTTATGGCAGCAGATAGCTGCCAAAACCCCAGTATTTTCAACGGCAAGCGGAGCTCTTTCAGAAAAAAGTGGTCTCCGCAGCGGATTCACTACAAGACCACTTATCGGGTGCGAGAGAGGGCCGCCCCGCACTCCAGGTCAATTTCGCTACTTACCGATCGCATCCTTCTCCCTGATGGGTATGGAGCAGAGTGAGGGAAAGATGGCACCCGCTCGGCTCCATAACATTGAATTTGGGAAAAAAAAAATCCCCTTTAAGACCATTGGGCAGAAGTGACGTTTGGCGGATATAGGGGAATAATTTTTTTTTTTTTGCAAAAAAAAAAAAAAAAAAAACATTTAATTTTATTATTTAATTTTATTATTTTTCTTAAGTGCATTTTAGTGTAAACGTTAGATCTAACGTCTTTTTGACCCCAGATCTCACATCCAAGAGGTCCTGTCATGCTTTTTTTATATTACAAGGGATGTTTACATGCCTTGTAATAGGAATAAAAAAGTGTGCCAAATAATTTTTTTTTTTTTTAAAGGACAGAGTAAAAAATAAAGAAAAAATAACAAATTTAAAGCACCCCGTCCCGCTGAGCTCACACGCAGAAGCAAACGCTTACATAAGTTGCGCCCGCATATGAAACCCGTGTTCAAACAACACATGTGAGATACTGCCGATCAGGAGAGGGAGAGGGAGAGAATTCTAGCATTACCAGTGTGAACCGAGCCTGAATCAATTTATGGACAGTATATATATATATATATATATATATATATATATATATATATATATATATATATATATATATATATATATATATTTATGGCCCAGAGCCCTCTGACCGATACGGATAAGGATGACAAACAAGGTTAACACAAACTCGCTTACTTGAACCGGACCTGAAAGTGTGCCCTGGCCTAACGTAGGGTATACCAAAATAAGGGGGCATACCCTTGATAGAGAAATGAGTAATAAATGAAATGAAAATGAAATGGAGTGAAATGAGTACTCGCCCGAGGAGTATAATGCTTGAGAAATGCCCTGACAGGGGATGGGTGGGTGGGTATCGCGCACCGGAACCGACGAGGGAGCCAGGCGAACGGGCTGGTTATATACTCCACCGGGCTCCACCCATAATTCCAGGCCACCATACTGGCCTTTCCATTTATGGCCCAGAGCCCTCTGACCGATACGGATAAGGATGACAAACAAGGTTAACACAAACTCGCTTACTTGAACCGGACCTGAAAGTGTGCCCTGGCCTAACGTAGGGTATACCAAAATAAGGGGGCAAAAACATACAGGTAGGGAATGCCTTTATTGATTCAAGTTTGTTACTGGGTGAGCTTGACAAAGGCCTGGGCCATCTCTACTTGCGGATTGGGTATGTAACGGGCGAAACAGGTGGACTTCCATCTACCCAACTTTTTGATAACGTGGACCGGGACCCCTTGGCGGGAGGCAGTTGAAGCCGCTCCGATCCGAAATGAATGTCCGGAGTAGTGAGCCGGATTGAGGTGAAGGATGCCCAGGAGTATCCTGACATGCTCCATGAACTGGGCTGCGTTCAGTGGCTTACCGTGGAATGGCAGAAGCGGGCCAGTTCCTGGTTGATCGGCCAGAAGGGTCAACAAGCGGGTGAGCATGGCGACCGGGCACCAGCGGTTGTTAGTTTTATAAAAATGTATGTCCGTACCTGGGCCAAGCTGCTGCGTCTTGGATACTGCTATATGTAGGATGAAATGGTCTCCGTGCCTGACCAGGTGGTGCTTGCATAGCGTGCGAGCTGAGGGGCTACTGGAGGTAAACTCGCCTGGCCGCAAGAAGCCGTAGAAGGCCAGGTGTATGGCTGCTTGTATAACGATACTAGTGTGGAGTCCGAAAGGTGCAGTGGCCAGAATATCAGACATGTTTCTGAAAACGTCTCCTGTGATAGGCAGGCGTTTGAGGGAGGCCGTAGGCTGGCGTTTCTGGATGCCACGCATGACGGCCCGAATGGCGTGAAAAGTGAACAAGGAGGGTTCAGCAGGGTCCTGGAGGGACGTAAAATGTTGTACCCCGGCCAGGTATAGTCGGATCGTGTTAAAGGATAACGCCAAGTCCGAGTGGCAATGGGCAATGAAGGCCAGGACTTGCTTGACCCGGGAGGTCTCTGTGGAGTGAGATGTTAAGAAACGGTTAAAGGCCCTCCAGGCTGTTTGGTAGGCCTTGCGGGTATTGTCTGCGAGGGAGTGATTGATGAGTTGAGTCGCGGCTACTAGGTGAGGGGTTAATCCAGGGTCAGTTGAGACCAGTCCGGGATAACTGCTGACGTTGGTCCGGCTCCGGGCACCTGATCAAAAAAGGAAACTAAGTTAAAGCGGGAGAGGGCGTCCGCTGCCCGATTACATTTACCGGGGATAAAGGCACAATGAACATTAAATTGAAACAATAACGAGAGCTGGACCAGTCGCCGCAGGAAGGACATAATCTCCAGAGACTTAGACCTGCCTTTGTTAATGATTTCCGCAGTGGCGAGATTGTCCGTTGAAAAGGTCACTGTTTGACCGGACCAACTGCGGCCCCACGTGTGGGCAGCGGCTACGATGGGGTACAACTCGAATAGGGAGGACGTCTCGGTGAAGCCCGGAATTGCCAGTATCTGAGGAGGCCAAGGGGCTGCGAGCCAGAGGTGGCCAAAAATTGCCGCAAAACCCGTGGAGGCCGCTGCGTCGGTCACGACCTGCGGTGACGAGGAGGACACGGAGGGAATGAATAGGGACACACCATTCCAGGACGTCAGGAATTCCTCCCACATGGCAAGATCTGCTATAGCTGCGGGGTCCAGGCTGAGGATATGCTCCGGGTCTTGTGAATGAGACAGTAGGACTAACAGGCGTGATACGAAAGCGCGACCTTGAGGGATGATGCGCATAGCAAAATTAAGCATACCGAGAAGGGACTGTAGCTGCCTCTTGGTGCAAGTTCTGGTGCGGGTGAAGTCCCTCATGACCGACCTGATGCGGCTTAGTTTATCCGGGGGGAGGCTGGCCTGCATAGTGCTGGTGTTTAAGCTGACCCCGAGGAAGGTGATTGCCTGCGCAGGGCCCTCCACCTTGTGCTCAGCAATAGGGACGTCAAGGTTATTGAAGACCACCCTTAGTTTATCCAGATCCCCTGGAAGGGAGCCAGGTGACTCGACCAGCAGGAAGTCATCCAAATAGTGTATGACTCCCTGGCACTGGGCTACGTGCAGCAAGATCCATTCGAGAGCCTGCGCAAACGAGTCGAAGAGCCAGGGGCTACTCTTGGACCCGAAGGTTAGCTTAGTGGCAAAATAGTAGAGCTCCCTCCATTTGATGCCATGCCAGCACCAGAGAGATGGATGGATAGGAAGGAGCTTGAAGGCGTCCGAGATGTCGGCCTTGGAGAGCCATGTTCCTGTGCCTGACTTGAGAATGGCCTGGATGGCCATGTCTACGGATGCGTATTTAAGGGAGAACTCCTCAGAGGGGATAAGAGAATTAAGACTGGGGACAGAGGAAGAATAAGGCGCTGACAAATCGTAGACCAACCTAAGTTTATTGGAGAACTTGCCCTTGACAAGCCCAATAGGGCTGACTCGCCAGGTGTTAAATGGGGGCTTCGTGAAAGGGCCTATGATGAAATCCCGGTCTAGCTCTGCCCGTAATAGCTGGTCGATGGCTTGTACGTCCGTGGCTGCTGACCGCAGGTTCTGGCACTCGTGTGTAAGGTGAGGGAGAGAGATAAGTCCTGTATGAAAGCCCTGAGTAAAGCCCTGAACTAGGTAGGTGGCAAGTGAGGGGGTGGGATGATTGGTGAGGTAGACACTGAGCCACGACACGTTGACCCGGCTTAGTCAAGATTTTCTAGCCTGCTTGACCTCGCACATGAGCCTGGGATGAGCTCTATGACATCGTGAGCATACATGGAGCAGCCTGCACTGGCTGAAATTGCACGACCCACTGTTGTAGTTGTTACAGATGGCCGCGCCTCCCAAGGTCTTGACCGGGCGCCCCAGTTTATCCGTCTGCGGCAGGCGTACCGGCGCCGGTAGGGCCTGGGCGGTACCTGAGGTCGATGGACCGTCTACGGGCGGGGTTGCCACTGAGCTGGCACACCAAGTTGCGGTGTGAGTAGCCGACTGGCAAATGGCACAAAGGGGAGACCGCAGCCCTGCGAAGTGTCGGCAGAATAACTCGGTGTCCATGACACTCCAATCCGTAGGTATCTGAAATTGGGAAAGCCTGGCGGCCGCCTTAGCGGAGAAGGAGCGGTGATAGTCATAAAATGAAAAACCGCCGTATTTATACCCCAGGTCAACTACCGCGTGGAGGTAACGATCCAGTTCCTCCCTCCTGCCGGGGGAGGCCGAGCAGATGACATCCCTCAGCATGCCGAAGGCCAAGGTGAACTCGGTGACAGAAAGCTTCCTGTCCAGCCTGGGGTCTTTGGCTTTGAGGACCACCGACACGTCCCCCCAAGTGTAAGCTTTGTTTTCTGCCAGCTCATGAATGGATATCAGGAGTGAAGCCAGATTGACGTCCTTGCCCTCTAGGATGTCCTTCCTGACGTTGGCTGAAATTAAATGAGAAGGGTACACTACTGGTGTACCCCCGGGGGTACCTGCGCTGGTGTTCTCCACTGCTTGTAAAGCTGGTGTAGGAGGAGAAACGACTGGGCGGGTCTCGAGGAGGGCCACCCGACTCTGAACCTCTGACATTGAGGTCATCAGGGATGACACCAGCGTGTGAAGCTGCGTGATGGAAGCAGCGATAGAGCCCAGGGAGGCCTGCTGGACACTATCCTCAACCGCGGCTGGGGGAGGAAAAAGGAGCCCGAAAAGCTCGGCCTTTCTGGCTGTAGCTGGGAAGGGTACACCCCTACGCCTCAACTCGGCTGTCAGCCTGGGAATGGTCCATGATCTGAAGGACCTTTGGCTGCCGCTCTCTGAGACGAGAGACGGAGACAACGGAGCCGTGTAGTCCTCGCTGCCAGCCTGGGACATGGTGGCAAAATCCAGGCTTGGTGAGCCTATTAATCCTTGGGTCCGGGTTTTTCTCCTATACGGAACCTTTTTTTTTTTAGAGAAGGATACTACCGCTTGTGAGCGTCTCCTTCCCAGAAGATTCTCTTACCTAAGGAGGCACCGTCCGACCCGGTGCAGGTTGGACCTACTGAAAACTCGACTGATCTGAGGAGATGAAGGTGAGTTTGTATGAGACTCCTATACCTGCAGAGAGATGTCTAGCTAAATAGTGGAGGTAAGACTTGAAATGTGATGAAAGACATAACTGAAACGAGCTACATAAATAAAACGAGCAGACAACCGAATTTAGAATAACGTGCATATGGCGACAGAGACGTGACTTGGTTGCGCCGCAGATGCAAAATTTCCTTTTCCTTCCCTTTCCCCATTTTTTTTATTTCTTTTTGTTTCCAACGCAAATTGCACATAGAACGTGGGGCTCAAGCGAAGGTGGACCCTGCCACGTGGAGCTCAGGCAGGGGGGTGAACCCCGCCACGTGGCGCTCAGGCAGGGGGGGGGGGGGGTCTGCCACGTGGAGCTCAGGCGGAGGTGGAGCCCGCCACGTGGAGCTCAGGCAGAGGGGGGGGGGGGTCTGCCACGTGGAGCTCAGGCGGAGGTGGAGCCCGCCACGTGGAGCTCAGGCAGAGGGGGGGGGGGGGGCCTGCCACGTGGAGCTCAGGCGGAGGTGGAGCCCGCCACGTGGAGCTCAGGCAGGGGGGGGGGTCTGCCACGTGGAGCTCAGGCGGGGGGTGACCCCGTCACGTGGAGCTCAGGCAGGGGGGGGGGGACCCCGCCACGTGGAGCTCAGGCGGGGGGTGAACCCCGCCGCGTAGAGCTCAGGCAGGGGGGGGGGGGGGGAGGGGACCCCGCCGCGTGGAGCTCAGGCAGGGGGGGGGGACCCTGCCACGTGGAGCTCAGGCAAAAGGGGGGGGGTACTGAAATGAGGCGTAGCAGCTGGGCGCACCAGAACGAATCGATGCATAAGGAATGCGATGGGATTCGAATTGGAGCGTAATAAGTGACAGAAATGATATGCCATGACAAAGACTAGAATCAAGGACCATGCTTGAACCTGCGAGTGACTCAGTCTCTGGAGCATGTACAGAAATGAGGCCGAACCTTGGGGCACTTCGAAGCGAATCGGTGCGTTAGAGATGCGACGGGATTCGAATCGGAGCGTGGTAAGTGACAGAAATGATAACATGGTTAGAAGTGGCAGAAATGAAATGATTCGACATAACTGCAATGATTGACATGGAAAGAAATGACCTGACGGACATAGTACAAACGGTATGAAATGATTTTTTTTTTTTTTTTTTTTATTTGAACAACCTGAGATTGACATTGCCCGGACTGCTCAATTTAGCGTGACAAGCAGACAGCTGTGATTTCGAAACGGTTCGATCGATTCGAACACGATGAAATGAGTCGTTCGGTTTAGCAATGACGTGCTACGAAACGAAGTGCCTGTTGGCACGAACGACAAGTACCGAAAAGGTGACAACGACTTCTTCGAAGAAGGGGTAGTGACATGAGGTATCGAATACAAGTTAAGACGTCCGTGTAATCTAGAGTGAGTGGTTCGTGAGTTCAGGAATCTAGTTTACGTGACTTAATAACACATGAACGAAAAGGGTGCCGAAGCCCTACCTGCGACAGCCGGCCCAGACGTGTTGTACGACAACGGAAAATTTCGATTTAGAGTATAGCGACTCAGACGGCAACCAGACGGACGCTGACGAACGACAAGGCTTTGTCGACACGAGGCGGACGAAAACGTAGGAACTCACGAACCCGGCTCACTGTAAAGTCTTGTGGATAGTCGGCCCTTGATTTCTGACGTATCAGATATCGCGCACCGGAACCGACGAGGGAGCCAGGCGAACGGGCTGGTTATATACTCCACCGGGCTCCACCCATAATTCCAGGCCACCATACTGGCCTTTCCATATATATATAAATGTGATTTAATTGGCAGATTAATCTGTATCACCCTTTGCAAAAACTCCGGACTAAAGAATGCGTAGCAAGCGGTCTCTGAAATAAAATGGATAAGGCTTAGACTTGACCCTTAATAGAACTTAAGGCCAACTTCATCTCTACGCCTAATTGTAGAAAGGTAAGAATTCTGCCTATAATATATCTTTGAGGGTGCCAAAATATACAGTGCCTTGCGAAAGTATTCGGCCCCCTTGAACTTTTCAACCTTTTGCCACATTTCAGACTTCAAACATAAATCCTGTATTTGGCTGCATCCATCTTCCCCTCAATTTTAACCATCTTCCCTGTCCCTGCTGAAGAAAAGCAGGCCCAAACCATGATGCTGCCACCACCATGTTTGACAGTGGGGATGGTGTGTTGAGGGTGATGAGCTGTGTTGCTTTTACGCCAAACATATCGTTTTGCATTGTGGGCAAAAAGTTCGATTTTGGTTTCATCTGACCAGAGCGCCTTCTTCCACATGTTTGGTGTGTCTCCCAGGTGGCTTGTGGCAAACTTTAAATGAGACTCTTTATGGATATCTTTGAGAAATGGCTTTCTTCTTGCCACTCTGCCATAAAGGCCAGATTTGTGCAGTGTACGACTGATTGTTGTCCTATGGACAGACTCTCCCACCTCAGCTGTAGTTCTCTGCAGTTCATCCAGAGTGATCATGGGCCTCTTGGCTGCATCTCTGATCAGTCTTCTCCTTGTCTGAGCTGAAAGTTTAGAGGGACGGCCAGGTCTTGGTAGATTTGCAGTGGTCTGATACTCCTTCCATTTCAAAATGATCACTTGCACAGTGCTCCTTGGGATGTTTAAAGCTTGGGAAATCTTTTTGTATCCAAATCCGGCTTTAAACTTCTCCACAACAGTATAACGGACCTGCCTGGTGTGTTCCTTGGTCTTCGTGATGCTCTCTGCGCTTTCAACAGAACCCTGAGACTATCACAGAGCAGGTGCATTTATACAGAGACTTGATTACACACAGGTGGATTCTATTTATCACCATCAGTCATTTAGGACAACATTGGATCATTCAGAGATCCTCGCTGAACTTCTGGAGTGAGTTTGCTGCACTGAAAGTAAAGGGGCCGAATAATTTTGCACGCACCACTTTTCAGTTTTTTTATTTGCTAAAAAAGTTTAAAATATCCAATAGATTTCGTTCTACTTCACAAGTGTCCCACTTGTTGGTGATTCTTCACAAAAAATTAAAATGTTATATCTTTATGTTTGAAGCCTGAAATGTGGCAAAAGGTTGAAAAGTTCAAGGGGGCCCGAATACTTTCGCAAGGCACTGTACATAAGCCTTTCAGACTCTATAATATATAGTTCTAGCTTCCTTGCATTAATCAAAGTACAGATAACTAACCCAGAAAGCCCATGTTTCTTCAGAATGTGAGTTTCAATAGCCAGGCCGTTAAATTTAGCATTTGTAAAGTAGGATGGAAAATTGGCCCCTGTGAGAGCAGGTCTGGCCTTAGTGGAAAGAACCATGGGTCCTCCACTGCCATCTTTTCGATTTCTGCATACCATGACCTTTTTGGTCAATGCTGGCGCTTCCAGAATTACCGGCTTTCTTTCCAGCTTGAGCCTGCAAAGAAGTCATGCTAGCAACTGAATGGGGGGGGGGGGGGAGGCATAGATCAGGGAAGCAGTGGGGGACACCAACGCATCTGTTCAGCATGCAAGTGGATCCCTTGTCCTGGACACAAAGTTGACTAACTTCTTGTTGAATCTGGACGCTAGAAGATCTACGTCCGGAGCCCCCCCTCTTTGGCAAACAGCACAAAAAATGTTGGGGTGAAGAGACCATTCTCCTGGGAATAACTTGCCAATTCCTGGAATGAAGACTGCTTTCCTTTCTGCCCAAGCTAGAATATGGTTCAGCTCTCTCTGTGCTGAGACTTTTGGTGCCCCCTTGGTGATTGGCATTGTCGGATTGGATCCTGACAGGACAATCGCTTAACCTGGAAGTCCAGGTTTTCAGAGCCAGACGCACGGCCCGAATCTCTAGGATATTGATGGGCAAGGCTTTTTCCGTTCTTGACCACTGTCCCTGGACAGTCTTCTCTAGTACTGCTCCCCAGCCTGAGAGGCTGGCATCTGTCGTTTCTACTTTCCAGATAATTGATCTGAAGGATTTTCCTTTCAGCGGATTCTGGGTTAGTAACCACCAACTGAGACACTCTTGGGGACAGCCGCATTGGCAAGCCCAAAGCTTGGATCGTTTTGTTCCAAGCAGATAGGATACTGTTTAGCGACAGTCTCAAATGGAACTGGGCATAGGGGACTGCTTTGAAGGAAGCCACCATCTTTCCTAACAACCTCATGCAAAGACGAATTGAGGGATTTCTTTTTGACCTGACCATCTGCACCAGCTCTTGTATGGAGCTGATCTTTGCCGGAGGCAAGAACACCTTTTTCTGGGCTGTGTTTATAATCAAGCCCAAATACTCCAGCTTTCTTAGCGGTTTTTAGGGAGGCTTCTCTATGTTTAGAATCCAACTCAGACTTTCCAGGTAACTGGTTGTAATGCATACACTTTGTTCCAAGCGAGCCACTGACTGGTCTATTAACAATAGATTGTCTAGGTACGCCAAGACTGTTATGCCCTGTGCCCTTAGCCTGGCTAGAGGTGGGGCCAGTAATATGCATCCCAGAGGTCAATGGATGCCAGAGGTTCTCTTCCTTGTAGGATAGAAACTACTGGCCTGATTGACTCCGTGCGAAAGGAGTGGATTTTAAGGAACTGATTTAGATTCCTTAGATCTAGAATGGGTCTGACATCTCCATTTGGTTTTGGTACCGTAAAACAGGTTTCACTAAAACCCCAAACCTTGCTCTTTTGTAGGGATCTGTATGATCACCCCCTGATCCAGCAATCGGTTTAATGCTTGAAACGGGGATTGCCTTTTCCCTGTATCTTTGGGAACGTTTGATCTCAGAAAAGGAGAGATGGTGGAAACTCCCAAAATTCTAGCTTGTATCCTAGAGACCCTGTGGAGAAGGCCTATCTGTCCTAAATTTCCCTTTACCAGACTTCTGAGTAATGCAAAAGTCTTCTCCCCACTCTTCATGATGAGGCTTTAGGTCTTCTTTTGAGCCTGGGCCTGACCCTGAGGTTTTCCTCTAGAGTCTGACAGCGAAGCCCATCACCACTGCCTAGAGGTGGATGCCCCCGACGCAGGAGAAAAAGTCAATTTAAATGAAGGACGTTTATACTTTCTTTTGACCGGCAAAAGAGTACTTTTCCCCCTATAAATCGTTTGATTGTATTTATCCAAATCATTGCCAAATAAATAGTTGCTCCCCATGAAAAGGGAAACTAGTCAGAAGCTTTTTACAAGGTGCTTCAGCTGACCAACTTTTTAACCATGGGGTCCTACGCATGTGTATTAGCACAAGCGCAAGGCGGGACGCCTGGTGAATAGAATCTTTCATGGTGTCTATGGAAAAATGTAGCACCTTTGGCCGTTCAGCCAACTCACGGGCCTGTTGTGCAGGGACCTTCTTAAGGGCCTCTTTGAATTGGTCCTTTAGAGACTGACAGGTGCCTATTTCAGCAACTGGCAGGGGCCGTTTCTTAGCCTGCAAGGAAAAAAAAAAGAGGATTTTAACAGAAATTCCAACTTTTTATCTGTTGGATCCTTAAGCATTTGTGCATTGTCTACTGGACAAGTTACATTTTTATTCATGCTGGAAATCGCAGCGTCAACTGCTAGTACCATCCATCTTTTTGTGACTTTCTCCTCCATGGGATAGAGAGCCGAGAATCACTTTGGAGGGAGCAAATGCTTATCCGGGTGATCCCATTCAGCATAAATAAGCTTTTCTAGTAATGCATGGGCCGGAAACACATGAAAAGGTTGTAAAGGTTTTAAAGAACCCAAGGAAGAAACCTGCTATCTGCCTGCTGTTGCGATATCTGACCCGGCTTCCGTCTGACCTTGCTGACCTCTCCTGCTCTGACCCCAGCCTGCTTGACCTCGCTTTGGACTGTACCTCCGTTGCCGAACCTCTCCCTGCCTGCACTGCCCTTCTGTCTGCTGTACTTACCTGTCTGCTTATCCATTGTGACCCGGCCTGCCTGACCATTCTTCTGCTGTCCAAGTGTGCTGCACCCGGTCCTTGCTGCCGCTGCCTTGTCGGCTGATCGCTGCCTGCCTTGTCTACCATCTTCTCTGCAGTTCCAGCATCCAGAAGTTACCAGCCGCTGCTTCCAGTCAGACACTCCTACCCCGCTGCGCTCACGGGGCCACTGTCTCAACTCCAGTGATCCCTGAACCAGAGCTGTAAGAGAAGTCTTCTTCCATCAAGTCGGGCTCATCACCAGGTACCTAACAGGCACTGTACAATCAAGTGTGGATCAGCCTATCACACCTTGCCAATTAGTTAAGTAACGTTGCTCATCTGCAACTTTTGTCTTTCTTCGACAGATATGATGTATAAAATGTTTTACCCCCTTAGTTTCCCCAATTGGAGGGGGGGGGGGGGGAGGAGGACACATTGTTCAATAATGAATGCCTTCCTGCAATACACACAGTTTGTAGATGGACACAGAGCTGCTGAAAGGGTATGTGTATATTTACTTCCTCTAGAGGAGATTTTAAGGCATTTGCAGTTCCTAAGCTTTTCTCTTACCTTTTCCTCACTGCAAGATGTTGCTGAAAACATCCAGATCCAAACTTCACCCATCGCGGTGGGCAGCCTTAGTAAACCTTCAAAGACTGGGTCCCTATATTGGGGATTCCACTCCTTTGGACCTGTATAGCACCACTCAGGAGCAACTTTAGGAAATGTAGCATGACCAAATAAAAAAAGTCCTAGTTCCTGGGGTCCAGTCCTCAAAAGAAGCTTATGTCGCGTACACACGACCAGACTTTCCAGCAAACTAGGTCCGACGGTCTTCCCGACAAACTTTCAACGGAGTACTGACGTGTCAGGGCCTTAGCCCTTCCTTCTCTGGGCTGGCTGCTCAGCTGTCGGCTAATTGCCAGCTCTCTTCTCTCTCTCCACAGTTACCCAGCTGTTCCTGATCCTGCTCGTCTGACCTGCCTACTTAAAGCTGTCCAGCTCACGTCACCTCTGCCTTCGCCTTGGTCACATCACAAGAAACCATCTCCTGCATTCCTGTTTAAAGACTGGCTTTGCTGACGTCCCTTCTGGCTCCTTATCCCGCTTGCTGTTCCTCCACTTGGATCTCTGACTTCTGGTCTGGCTGATTACCCGATCTGGTTATTAAACTCTGGCCTGGCTGACTACTCGATCCGGTTACTGAACTCTGGCTATGCTTTGACTACGCTTACTCTATTTACCTTTTTATTAATAAACAAGTGTGATTTAATTGTACTTCTGTGTCGATCTGGTTCATGGTTTCTGGCACGATGGACCTTCCGGACTTGCCCACACATGAACGGACCAAGTCCGTTCATTTTGAACGTGATGACATAAGACGGAACTAAAAAAAGAAAGTTCAATAGCCAGTAGCCAATAGCTGGCCTAGCGTCAAATTTGGTCTGTCGGACAGATTTTAAACATGTTCTATTTCCGTCTGATTTTTTTTTTTTTTTTTTATGAAAAAACGATCGGATTAGCATACACACAATCCTATTGTCCGACGGACTGATTCCGTCAGACCTAGTCTGCTGGAAAGTCCGGTTGTGTGTACGTGGCATTACAGGCAAAACCTTGTTCTATGCGAGGCCCGGGTACCATCCTGTGGCCTCAGTGGCTTGAATGGATCCGGTTGTGGAGGTTATTTAAATCCAGCATTGATCCCTCCTGGAGCTCCTCAGAGCAGATCTTCACTCGTGACCAACACCTTAGACACTGGCGAACAAACTAAGGTACTCCTAGAAGGAAGAGGGGTTATATAGGGGGAGTGAACTTCCTGTATTGGGTATACCAGTGTAAACACCTGAAGGTGGCTCATAACCCATTAAGTTATTACTCAGGCTGTGTGTCCCATGATGTTACGATAAAGAAAAGGGGGGGAGGGGGCGTAAAGATTCCGGAGGTCAAGTGGTTAAACACCTTGAAAATAAAACTCGGTCTCAAACAAAATGACATAAAACTCTTTTGGGTACAGCTTTGCATGATGGGAGTAATTATTGGTCACACTATCAGAACGCTGAAAAATATCCTGGTAATGAATGGGGTATTACAGGCTAGTACTCGGGTGGTTAACCACTTCCCGTCTGCTGTATGAAAAATGACGGCTGGGTGGTGGTTGCGTTATCCTGACTGGGCATCATATGATTTCTATCAGGATAAGCCGCTGGCATGTGCCTGAGCAGCGCTCAGTAGTGCGGTGTGTCACTCTAACACACCCCATCTCCTATCTTGGTAAAGAGCCTATGATGGCTCTTTACATGTGATCAGCTGTGTCCAATCAGAGCTGGTCACATTGTAAACCAGGAAGTACCGTTTATTGTCTTTTCCTCTTTCCGCAATGACAAGAAGCGAGTAGAGGAGAGCCCTTCAGCGGCTCTCCTGACATGGGGGCGGGGTCTGGGCTGATAATCAGTACACTGATTATCAGTGCAGGCACATCAAGGATGCCCACTAGAGCCCACCAGGGATGCCAATCAGTGAATGTCTGTCAGTGCTGCCTCATCAGTGACCATTAGTGTCTGACCGTGAAGGAGAAAACTTACTTATTTACAATTTAAAACAGAAACCAAGAAAAAAATTTTTTTTTCCAACATTTGTCTTTTTTTGTTTAACAAATAGAAAACGCCAGTAGTGATTAAATACCACCAAAAGAAAGCTCTATTTGTGGGAAAAAAATGATATAAATGTAATTTGGGTACAGTGTTGCATGACCGTGCAATTGTCATTCAAAATGTGACAGCGCTGAAAATGGGCCTGGGCAGGAAGGGGGTGAAAGTGCCCTGTATTGAAGTGGTTAACCACCTACTCCCCACCATATAGCAATATGACTGTGGCAAAGTGGTCGGACGTCATATGACGGGATTCCGGCAACACGGTGATCTGACACACCGCAATGCCGGTCGTGGTATGGAGCTTCTGACTGAGGCTTCTTACCACACAATCAGCTGTGATCAATGACAGCTGATCATCGTGTGAACCAGGATGTGCCGTAAACGGTTTTCCTTTGTTCACACGGACAAGAAGAGCAAATCTGCAGCTCTCCCTGTTGGGGGGGGGGGGGGGGGGGGTTCTGTGCTGATAATCAGCACATTATCAGTGCAACCCCCATCAGATGTGCCCATCCAGCTGCCAAATAGTGCCCATCACCTGCTGCCTGTGCCCCATAGTAAACTCCTGCCAGTGCCCAGAAAAGTGGCAAACATTGCCAATCGGTGCCCCATCAGTAATGCCTGTCAGTGCCCTTCAGATGCCATGCATGTCAGTAGCTCCTTATGAGTGCTGCCTATCCAGTGCCACCTATCTGTGCCCATCTTTTTTTTTTTTCTTTTTTCAAAATGGTCATTTATTTTTGCTTATGGCGCAAAAACTAAAAACCTCAGAGGTGATCAAATACCACCAAAAGAAACCTCTATTTGTGGGGGAAAAAAAATGATAAAAATGTAGTTTGAGTACAGTGTTGTATGACCGCGCAATTGTCATACAAAGTGAGACAGCGCTGAAAGATGACGTAGTCCTGGCAGAAGGGGGGTGCCCGGGATGGAAGGTGGTAAACTCTATAGGTCCTCTGATATGAGGATGTCCTTTCCTCTTCATTCTGGGTGATTCCCTGTGAATGTGACCCAAGAGAATCAGTGTGAGAAGCATGAATGGTGAGCGCACATGTATCTTCCTGTGTGATACACACTGTAACGATGAGTTGTATCCATGGGTCATCAGAAGACACCTAGCTGTGTTTACACTGAGCAGCTTCCATCTGAAGCTTCTAACACAGATCCCCCCCGGATCACATCAGACCACCTGCAATGCAGGACAATATCTAATAACCTTGTATTTCCCATCAGCAGCCATGTGTGGCGATGAGTAACATGTGAGATATACCACCCCCCCCCCCCCAATCCCCCAGGCTTACCTCTCACTTCCTCCATCGGCTTTTTGCACTGGGAATGACATAGAGAGACCACGCCCATCTACATTGGCTGATACCGCCCAATCAGCATGGCCGCGCTCACTCTCACCATTGACACGCCCCTACCCAAGTATTGAACTAAGTATTCCACACCTCTCTTTTTATCTGATCGCCCATTCCGTCTTATCTGACACCACCTCTTCTTTCCGCCCTCTACTGATAAGCCAATTCCTATTCTAAATCTGCCCACCAATAGTCCTTCCCCTTGTTACATATTTACACAAAGCCACGCCTCTTCCTGCTCTGCCTAACTAATAGCCACGTCCCTTCCCGCACTTCTCTCCCCTTTGATTGTTCACGTTACTCCCACCCGCCCTTTTTTGCTTATGGCCCCGCCCTCTTCCGCTGAGAACCGCGCTTTTCATCCCGCCCCATTCTGCTGTATCGCCACGCCCCTCCTGCATTTTCTCAATGACAATCCCTCTTCATCCCGCCCTTCTTTTTACAGATTCCAGTAAGACCCGCCCCTCCAGGTGCCCGGTTTCCGGGTGGTGGTGTGGTGCTGTCTAATGACGTCAGAGCACTGCGGTCGGCCCCATCAACTGGAGACAGGACGGGAATCGGTGTAATAATGTGCAGGAAGATGATAGGTCCCGATTGTCGGGTGGTGGGCGGAGACAGAGCGTGCAGTCACAATCCACTGTAACCAGTTCGGATTTTTTTGCACACGTAAAAAACAGAATCTTTGTCCTTATAATGACTTATTACCCCCAGTATATTATATATTTTCTGAAAGCAGAGACCCTAGAGAAAAAAACGGTAGCAGTTGCAATGTTTTATGCTGGACAATAGTTGCGCAATTTTAGCAAACGCATATTTTCAGGAATAAATATAATAAAACAAATTTTTGTGCAAATGGCCAGAATATAATATTCAATTTTTTGGTAAACGATAAGTCGGACTTGCATTAAGTAAATAGATACAAAGCCTGTCAAGTCTTAAAATTGCGTGCATCTACAGTAAACGATGGTATCCATACATCTCCATAGGTGAAAAGCCTTTACAGCTCATCAGTGTAGAATTACTGTGAGCTCTAGGGTTAGAAGTGCTGCTCTCACACCGACATTTGCAGCAATACCTTACATGTGTGGTGCAATCGCCTTTTACATACCAATGCTGTGTGTGGAGGGCAAGGGGTGCAACTTTTTATATATATATATATATATATATATATATATATATATATATATAATTTTTTTTTTTTACTTTTTTATTATTTTTTGTAGCACTGACCCCCGAAGGAGCTGCTGGTTTTATTGGGCTTACCGTTACCTTCTTGACCTCGTCTCCGTCTAGGTTTTCCCGTGGTAGATGGCCCAAAGAAATACAGAAACTGACACTAGATCTTCTTTTGGGTTATTTATTTAGAAGATAAAACAGTCTCTCAATGAAGGGTAGAGGGTTTAGGAGAAAGTTCAGGTACTTTTGGACTGTAAAAATAGAAAGTCTCTTATAGAAGAAATCCAGAGAATAACCGTTTCACAGCCGGATAGACCTCTTCTCACTAAGCCTAGCAGCCGGTAGGGTGTTAAGTAAAGCGAAGTCTCTGCCACAGACTTGGATGTGAATTACTTGAGAAAAGTCTCTGCCACAGACTTGAGTGTAACCGAGGGGCATAGACAAATTTAGAGAACTATCATACAGTACCAGTATCTCTCAGCCTGTCCGGCGATACCGTATGAGTGTAGATTCCATGAAGTGTCCTTCAACTAAGCCTCCAGGCTCCTTCAGAGAAACCAGCCTATTGCATGGCCTTCTCATCAAGAGTCCTCCCCTGGATGCTTCTCCAGTTGCTGGCCCTCTCCTTAGATGAGATGGCACCGGACCACCCTTGAATCCTCAGGCCTCGACATCCAGTCAGGACTGTCCCTGCAGTTACTTCACCTCGGGCTATCCAGCCCCGAGACTTGGAATTGCATGGATCCGCACCCCAGGCCAGGAGGGCCATGGGAACTTGTCAGGAGGACCAGGACCAAATAGACAGCAAATATCTTCTGGACCGGAACACTGAAGCACGTGATGTCAGTACCTTAAATACCACCTCCCAGAGTGCACAGCAGGAGAACACTCCCACTGGGCTGGTTCCGAGAAAATGTGGCACTCAATATACCCAGCTAAACTGCGTTCTACCACTTGCCGGCGGTGACAGCGACACCTGCAGCCAAGGAGAACTCAGTGCAATGTAGCCAGACTGGTACTGAAACCTTAATTTAGCAAAATTAGCCCTAAAACCCAACTGTGGTTTCAGGAATATTAATGCTCGTCAGGAGCCGGCACTACATATGTATCTTTTCATCAGAAGAGGTGTAACTAGAACCTCCAGGGCCCTAGTGCAAGAAACCATGATGGGCCCCCTGACCCCCCCCACCCCTTCCACCTGAGCCCAGGCTTCCAGTTCTGGGAGGGTGTCCATGAACAGCCTCCCAGAACCCTGCCTCCCATGTGCCCCCTGGGGCATGCATCCAGCACGCGCTGTGACTGCTGTGTCCATGGTAAAGGGTCGATCACAGCAGCCCTTTACCATGTGATTAGCGGATCACATGTAAACAGACTTGTACACAGACTTGCTGGTTATTGAAGTTGTTTCTTCCCATGCTATGTCTGTGTGAGGAAAGGAGAGCCATTAATCGGAAAGACTCTGAATACATTGTTTACACTGATAATCAGGACTCTGGTCATTAGTGCCCTGATTATAAGTGCAGCCTCATGAGTACCACCTATCAATGCCACGTATCAGTGCCACCTTTTAGTGCTCATCAGTGCCACCTATCTATGCCCATTAGTGCTCATCAATGCCACCTATCGATGGTTATCAGTGCCGCCTATCAGTGCTCTTCAATGCCACTTATCAGTGCTGCCTATTAGTGCTCATCAATGCCACCTATCAATGCTCATTAGTGCCACGTATCTGTGCCCGTCAGTGCCGCCTATCAGTGCTCATCAATGCTGCCTATCAGTACTCATCAATGCCGCCTATCAGTTACACTTATCAGTGCTCATCAATGCCACTTATCAGTGCCACTTACAATGCTCATCAGTGCTGCCTATCAGTGCTCATCAATGCCACCTTTCAGTGCCACTTATAAGTGGTAATCAATGCCATCTATCAGTGCCCATCAGTGCTACCTATCAGTGCCACTTATCAGTGCCCATCAGCAGGACTCATGAGCTGAGACCGTGTTTCCCATACAGCCAAGAGCATGCACTGACAGTTCCCCCTCCCTCCTCCCTTGCACAGATGGTAAAGGAGAGAGTTGATCTGCTCTTACTCTACCCACCCCTCTCCTCATCTGTGTGCAGGAAATGTGAAGCAAATTCAGCTTCTAAGTTTCAGAGTTCCTGTGGTACACACATGAGGAGAGGGGCAGGAGGAGTAGGAGCAGATCGGGTCTCTCCTTTCCCATCCATGCAGGGGAGGATGGGGGGGACTGTCAGTGCAGGCTCTAGACTGTATGATAGATAGAGTCCTGTGGCAAGCAACCCCACTTGCCCCCCCCCCCCCCCCAACAGCGGTGGAATGACAGAGCTCAGTTGCAAGTGAGACCCTGGTAGTTCCACCACTGCACAAGGGAGTTAACAAATCCCCATGTGATAGCACTGGGCAGGTGACAGGTACTCTTTATGAAGACATTAGGGGTCTAATAGACCCCTAATGTCTCCTCTGCCCGCCAAAGCAGCTAACCAAGCACAGATCATTCTCTGAAAACAGAAGTGATAAAATGAGGTCACTTTCAGCTTCATTCACTTTAGAGGATATCGAGGAACAGATGTACCTCAGTCTCCTCCCGTTCACCATTCTAAAGCCCTCTAGTGCGGTCCCGGAGACCAGTGGGGGGGATTGCCCGCAGGGAAAACAACACTTCCCACACTGTAAAAGGGACTGGGCAGCTGCACAGCTGCCTAGATAACTTTTACTTTATAGTGGGGAGCCGGTTGAACTGAAGCCATGAGCTTGTGCTTAAACCTTCATTTTCTGGATATAGTACGTATGTATATGTACTACATATGTATGGTCAAGCAGCTGGGAAAGTTCATTCAAAGAGAACCTGTGATTTTGCCCATTCAGGACACTATGACACTGATGCTTCAATTTGTGCCACTCCCTTTATCTCCTGGGACCCCTTATGCCACGTACACATGAGCGGATTTTCCGTCTGAGAAATCTTGGATGATTTTTTCGTAGGAATTCAGCTCAAGCTTGGCTTGTATGCACACAGTCACACAAAAGTTCACTGAACTTTCGACCACCAAGAACGTGGGGATGTACAACACTACGTCGAGCCGAGAAAATTAAGTTCAATGCTTCCGAGCATGCGTTCAATTGTTTCCGAGCATGCGTAGGAATTTTGCACGTCGGAATTTTCTACAGATGATCGGAATTTCCGATCAAAAATTTTTCTGACAGAAAAATTGAGAACCTGCTTTCAATCTTTTGCTGATGGGAATTCGGCCAGCAAAAGTTCAATGGAGCATACACACGGCCGCATTTTCTGACCAAAAGCTTTCATCGGTCTTTTGCTGGCCGAATTTCCGATCGCGTGTACGCAGCATTAGGCTGCATTCACACTTGAGCAGAGTGATTTTCAGTTGTATTTTTAGAGCATTTTGTGAATGTATACAAGCGGTTTACGAGCATATTTAGAGTGTTTTACACGTGTATTCAAACTTTATGCTTTTTGTTTTAGGCAATGTAAAGTACTAGGGATGGGCCAGTTCAAATTTTTTGTGTTTTCAGGCATTCCTAATCAGGTCTTCAGGGTCCAAATTGCACAGTTATACCTGAAAAGCAGCTGTGCCACTTGTCTGCAGCGCAATTGCAGTTAAGGCTGGGTTCACACTGCTGCAGCTAGGAGACCCGGATGTGATTCGCACCGCACTGCAGTGCAAATCACATCCGATCTCTGTGCGATGCGAGTTCAGCCATACAGAAAGTATGGCTGAATTCGCATCGCACCCGCCCCAAACTCGCACAGGACCCTTTTTTGGTCCGCAGCAGAATCGGATCGCATGGGTGTTCACACCATGCGATCCGATTCCTGTCTGAGTTTGCAGATCGCACTGCGATATGCGAACTGATCTGGGGGTGTCATTAACGTTTCACTGACACTCCCAGCAGTTCGCATAGGGCAGTGTGAACTGCCCCCGGGAGGCATGCGATGCGGGAACTCGCCCCGGATTTGCGGCATTCCCGCATCGCTTCAGTGTGAACCCAGCCTAAAGGGGAAGTCCAGAGCAACATGGGTTCTCTATGGTTTCCTAGGTCACTGGGGAAGCTATCCGATTGGATTCTGCAGTCCCATGTGATTCTGGCAGCCATCTTGGGTCAGGCAGAGCCTATTTAAGGCCTTTGCTCCCAGGCTTTGCACACATTTTGCATGTGGGTAGTGTAGGGATAGGCCACCCATCTGACAGGGACAGTTATTAGCATCAGGGAGAGGTTTCAGACGAGTAGGGAAAGGATAGGAATATGCAATCCTTCCTTGACACCTCCCCATTTGGGTACCAACCGGCCAGACCGCATTTTGCCCCTCAAGACAGATGCTGTTGGCGTGCCTGAGACCTGCTCTGCTACATTACTGTTGTATTCTTTAAGTGTCCATGGTTAGCCGCCTTGTTGTAAATTGCTGAACTTTTATATTAATACAAGTCCTGTTCTTGGCAACTGGACTCTGAGTATTTACTGCCACTGCACCCTACTGCACCTCCCCACACTTGGCGTCAGTCAGCAGGATATGTCCCTTTCTGCAGCAGGTACAGAAGGAGGAGCAAAAACCCAAAAACCATCATGGCACTACTGGCATCGACCTTGGATCTAATAATCCTCTGACTGAGTGGGAGGAGAGATACATGCCTGTATTAGGTTCCTCCCCAGCGATTACCCCTTGGCGGATAATGCCTGCTGAGTGGTGATGGAGCTGCCAGAATAAGACCAGGCCACCTTTGAACAAATGACACACCTGGGGGACCTGTTTGGAGAGAATGTGACGGTCTCAGAGCTCAGGCACAAATTTTACGCTCGGAGGCAGCAGGTAGATAAGAGCCTCACTCATTTTGCGATGGCATACAGCTGAGCCGATATCACCAACTGGAATCACCTATTGAGGGACCTGTTCCTGGTAGGATTGAGGCTAGCCCAATCTGGAGTGCTCTACAAGAGTTGATCAGAGAGCAACCCGCCATCTCTTTCCATGATGGTGTGGTGGATGCAGTTTGCGTGGGAGCAGGAAGATGTGTAGGCAACCATGGCATTGACAAAAAGGTATGGTCCATTGCACATGAAAGAGGAGGCCCTAGGTCTCTCACCACTGTCTACCATATACACAGCATTAAGGGAATACGCCTTGAATGTGGCTCTCTGAAACAAGAACTGTCCTCACTCAAACTAGAGGGACCTAGAGGAGGACCGGAAGTGCTATTGGTGTGGCTGTTTTTTACATGTAAGCAAGAACTGTGGCTGGCCTATATTCAAGAGCTCACGCAGGCTGCCGATCAACTAGAGGCTCCCGGGGGAGGGGTCGACCCCCAATTCAGTCAACACAAGGTCCCAGCAAGCCAGAGTCTATGGCTGCGCCAAGCCCAGTTGTGGCCATCCTTGTTAATGGAAAAGAGGTCTCATGCCTAATTGATACAAGGTCAGATGTTACTGTCATAAAGTATGATTTTTACGCCCAGCTGTTTGATCCCTCAAGGCAGTCAACAATTTGCCCATCCTGCTAAAGTGTGTCACCTAGGTGAAGATCCAGATTGACAATCAAGTGGTGAGCCAAGTAGGAGTAGTGGTCCTCGTAGCCCAGTAACCTCAGCAAGCAGTTGCTATTATTCTGGGCATGAAAAGACCTAGACTTGCCCCACTTACTGGCCAACTGAACATTCTGGCTGGCATATGCAAAGCTGCGTTCTATAAACTGTGTGCCTCAACGTGATACAGGCCTACGAAACTCACTAGAAGGCAGTGAGGAAACAGCCTGAACAAGTGGGAGTTATCTGCATGTGTCAGGGGATGCCATACACAGACATCCCATACAGGAGATCAGATCATTGGGCCACACCAAGGAATCGGGGACAAATGAGTAAGTGGAAAAAGTATGTTTATTTAAGGTAAAGGGAGTCCCGCAGCTAGCATCCACTAGGGGGAGGTAGGCGCAGGGACGGCATGACATGTGCTGGACTGCACAGTCGCCGTTTTTAGGGGAGGTGTGGCCGCTTTAAGAACATGGGGTGGGTGGAGCCGGGGGCGGAGCCACGGCGGCCATCTCGTGCCAGCAAGGGGCAGTGATAGCAGTTGCAGAGCGGAGGAGGAAGGAATCTGACGTACCCTCCCGCTCTGTGGTCACAGATTCCAAGATGGCGGCGGCGGCGGCGGACTTTCTGGCGCAATTGCGCTCGGCTCTAGATACCCAGGGCGCCGCATGGCTCCAGCGGCAGATAGCGGCCATGGTGGCGGACGGAGGTGCGGCGGCCCGCGGGGGGGACGTGATGGCACCTCGGGCGCGGCGTTCTCGGCCGCCCGAGCGGTACAGCCCGGATGTCGGTCCGAGGGGCCCCATGGGAGCTGCTACTGGGATGGATCGGAGGGGGATCGGAGCGGTGGCTCACCCCCAGCGGCAGGACACCCCAGCCTCCACCCCACCGGGGGTCGGGAGCGGCAGGTACGCCACGAGGGGGGCGAGGAGGAGGGGCCCAGACACAGCAGTGGAGGAGGCCAGCTTGTCCCAGGTTTCCCCCCCCCACCAGCCCGGCGTAGATGTTTGGGGCGCAGCGCAGACGCCAGAAGGACAGGGGCGGCAGGCACATCAAGTCAGCGAGGGCAGGATGCTCAGCGGGTGGGGGGCCGGGCGGCAGACGCGCCCCCCAGTCCCAGCACAGGCGGCAGCCAGAGGAGGGGTGGCCAGGGGGTGGTGCGGCTATCCGGTACGAGAGGAGGAGCGGAAGGCAGTCGGCCTGGACGGCTGGATCCGGTGGGTCAGCGGGTGGGGGTCCGGGCCTCAGGAACGGCCCCCAGCCCTCGGCAGAGCGAACCTGGGCGGAGGAGTGGCCAGAGGGCAAGCGAGGTGGTCATGGAGTCGCAGGACGGTGGGAGTCGGCTGGACCGGAGACGCAGGAGCGTGTCGCCTAGACGGGAGAGCGGGGCTGGCGGGCGGAGGAGTAGGGCCTCTCTTCCACAGCGCACCAGACCCCAGGATGAAGGAGGCGGCTCGTCAGGGGATCGCACTCCGCGCCAACAGCATGTGGTCGCAGACGGGAGGTCCGAAGGCGAACTGTAGGAGTCGGAGGGAGAAGGTGATCGTGGTCGGTCGTCTCCGTTGGGTCCGATGTCGGCGGCTGTGAGGCCCGGCCCTGGGCAGCCTGGTGAGTGCACATCTTCTGTTTCCATTACATCTTTGTTGCATGACTTGCTTGCACGGGGTAGTTCATGTGGGAGCGACGGGGCTGGGGGGGCGGAAGTAGCCCCCCCGGCGTCGGGAGTGGAGGACGCGCGTATGGAGCAGAGCGCCATGGGGGTCTGCTCTTGGGGCTCAAGGAGCTGGTTAGGAAGTTCGATCAAGGGGCGGGTGGTCCGGCACAGGCGTGGCGCCCGGCGGCTGAATCGGCCGCTAACGCGGTAGCGACCGGGGTGCTGGCACCCGCGGGCGCTTCGGGGGCGCCTGCCGAGCTGCCGGCCAGCTCGAGTGCGGTCGGGGAGGCGGACAAAGCGCCTGAGAAGGTCACGGATGCGGTGAGGATGGCGGATGCAGCAAAAAGCGAGGTCTACGTCTGCTTTGAGGGCCCGTTAGGAGCGCATCTGAAGACGGAGGTGAAGGAGAAGATTTGGAAAGGTGAGTATATTGAGATCTTCACCCTGCTGCCACTGGAGAAGTTCAACCTGGACAGGTTGAAGCCCGAGGAGAGGAAGAAGGAGGACGAGGAGAAGCGTAGGTATCGGTTGATCCCTCGTACCTTTGCTAACTGGCTGCAGGCATTCGCCATTTTGGCCAGCGTGGTGGGGGAAAAAGCTCCGGAACACTGTTCCGCGCTGTTTGTGTACTTGGAAGCCATCAGTGAGGCGCATAGGACTTACGGTGGGACGGCATGGCTTCGGTACGACGAGCAATTCAGGCAGAGGATGGCAGTCCGACCGTCGCTTCTCTGGGACCATAAGGACATCAGCCTATGGATGAAGTTGATGACGGCGGCGCGGGCTCCTAACCAGTTTTTTCAGACGGGGGTCGGAGGTTCAGCTACCTCAGGGCAACCGACCGAAAAACGTTGGGGTTTCTGCTGGCAGTTTAACGAAGGCTCCTGCAAGTTTGGGGCTAACTGCCGATTCAAGCACACTTGTTCGGGCTGCGGGGGATCCCACGCTCTGTCGAAGTGTTTCCGCAAAGGAAAGGGGCGTCCCGGAGATCTTGCAAACAAGAGGGACGACTCCGGTGCGGGTGGCAAGGATGCTACCTTTTCTACGTAGATATCCGGACCGGGTTGGGGCCCGTCTGCTGGCAGACGGCTTTACATACGGTTTCAAGATCCCTTGTTCGCTTGCAACCGTCCCGCCTTTGGCACAAAACTTGAAGTCTGCGTTGCAGCACTTGGCGGTCGTCACTGAAAAATTGGGGAAGGAAGTTGCGTTGGGCTGCATGGCTGGCCCTTTTCCGACGGCGCCCCTTCCGGATCTGGTGGTCTCGCCACTGGGGGTTGTGCCAAAGAAGGAGCCCAATAAGTTTCGGTTGATTCACCACCTGTCCTTCCCGAAAGGGGCTTCCGTCAATGATGCCATTGCCCCGGAGGAGTGTGCGGTGTCATACACCTCTTTTGATGCGGCAGTGTCGTGGGTTCGGCGCTACGGGCAAGGGGCTATGATGGCTAAATCGGACATTGAATCGGCTTTTCGGCTTCTGCCGGTGCACCCGGATAGCTTTCGGCTGTTAGGCTGTATGTGGGAGGGGGGATTCTACGTCGATCGGTGCCTGCCGATGGGGTGTTCGATTTTGTGCGCCTTTTTCGAACAGTTTAGCTCCTTCTTGGAATGGGCTGTTC
The DNA here is from genome assembly GCF_037356315.1 of Lithobates pipiens. NCBI lineage: Eukaryota > Metazoa > Chordata > Amphibia > Anura > Ranidae > Lithobates > Lithobates pipiens. The sequence goes on along the minus strand of NW_027507748.1, from coordinate 595,886,543 downwards.
GGGAGGTGTCGGGTATCAACTCAGTCATCCACTATCTGGATGATTTTTTGTGCATTGGCCCGGCACGCACCAACGTTTGTGCGGTTCTGTTGGGAACGCTGCAACACTTGGCGGGGCGCTTTGGGGTTCCGTTGGCTCTGGAAAAGATGGAGGGCCCCACGGATTGCATAGTGTTCTTGGGGATCGTGATCGATTCGGTGAAGATGGAGTGCAGGTTGCCGGCGGACAAGCTCGAGCAGCTGCAGGCAGAAATTCGTGGGACCATGGGTGTGAGGAAGGTGCAACTACGGCGGTTGCAGTCGCTCCTTGGTAAACTGAATTTTGCATGTAGGATTATGCCGATGGGGCGGGTGTTTTGCCGCCGGCTGGCGGCCGCTACCGCTGGCGTCCGGGCCCCCACACATTACGTGACCCTTACGCGGGACCATAGGGAGGACTTGAAGGTTTGGCAGGGGTTCTTGGAGTCCTTTAATGGCAGGGCGCTTTGGATGTCCGGTCCAATCAGCAATGGGGATCTTGAGTTGTTTACCGATGCGGCGGGGTCCACGGGTTTTGGGGCCATCTTTAAGGGACAATGGTGCGCCGCTCCCTGGCCAGTTGAATGGGCTGAGGCGGGGTTGCTGAAGAACTTGGTTCTACTGGAATTGTTCCCCATTGTGGTGGCAGTGGAGCTGTGGGGGGAGGCGTTCAGAAATATGAAAGTTAGGTTTAACTGTGATAACTTGGGAGTGGTGCAGGTGGTCAATCGGCTCACGGCGGCCTCCGGGCCGGTGGTCAGGCTTCTACGACACCTGGTATTGCGGTGTCTACAGGCGAATGCTTTCATTTATGCTGTGCACTTGCCCGGGGTGGAGAACACGATGGCTGACGCTCTGTCTCGTTTTCAGTGGGACAGATTTCGGGGACTGGCGCCAGCGGCGGAGCGTCAAGGGATCGACTGCCCCACTTGGTTGTGGGGCGTTGCGCTGGAGTAGCAGAGAGGTGGATTCAGCAGTCGGTGAGCGCGGCTACCTGGAGGGCCTACGCGACGGTATGGCAAGAGTGGTCGGCTTGCCTGGAGGTTATCGGCATGGCCCCGGGCGACGCGGGCATGGCTCAGGCGGTCTTTTATTTTCTGAGTGGGGCTATGGATAGAGGAGTGTCGGCGGCCACGATCGACCGGAAGCTGTCAGCTTTGGCTTTCTTATTCAAGTGGCAGGGGCAACGGGATCATACGAAGGAGTTTTGGTTGCGGCAAGCGGTCAAGGGTTACAGGAGGGCTAGCCAGTCAAGAAAAACGGCAGGGGGTTTGGCGCGGGGGGATGTAGAGCTGGGCCAGGACAGGGTTCGCATCTGGATCCGTCGGTCCAAGACTGATCAAACCGGGAAGGGGGTTGCTGTGGAAGTGGCTGGGATTGCAGAAGGCGATATTTGCCCGGTGAAGGCAGTGGACAGATTTCTGGCTGTGCGACCGAAGGTCGCGGGCCCCTTTTTCATTCTTTTGGATGGCTCTTCACTGTCCAAGTTTCAGTTTGTAGCGGTTTTCCGGAAGTGCGTGCGGGCACCCGGTTTCGACCCGCTGAATTTTTCTTCCCATTCCTTTAGGATTGGGCGGCTACAGAGGCTTCCAGGGCTGGTTTGGGTTCTGCGGCGGTCAGGAGGATTGGGAGGTGGGATTCTGATCGTTTTAGATTATATGTCCGCCCGCACTGGTTGGGGTGAATGAGCGGGTTGGGGACTGGGTAGGGGTGGTGGGGCATGCTTTCGCAGGGTGTGAGCCGTTCTAACCCCCCCCCCCCCCTCTTTTCTTTCCTTTTTTTTGTTTGTCGTTTACAGGTTATGAAGTTGGTCTGGTGTGGATACTGGGCCATTCTTTTTTTTTTTTTTTCTTTTTTTTTTTTTCTTTTTTTTTTTGCCACATCAGCGAATCTTTACCTGAGACTATAAATCAACTTAACGTTCATTGTTGTCTCTTAGAATTAATCTTCACATCATTGTGGCTATTTTCTTGTTACTTACTTGTATAATTAAATGTAAAACATTTATCCAACTTTTATTTCATATTTCTTAAAACTGTTCTTATATCTTACTCCCAATATTTCACTAAAATTATATTAAAGTTATACTACCCCCCCCCCCCTCCCCTTTCCCCTTGTCAGTAGTGTCCCTGCTCCTGATATCCTGGTCTTTATGTTCTTAGTTGTGCGGAGAAACTCCAATCCCGCTTAAATTGTTTCCAACCTTTCCATTTTTTTAGAAATATTACCCTTTCCTCTTCTTCTCTCAAACACAGGCTTTCCATATTATATATTTCTTCTACCGCATCTACCCACTCCCATGTTGTTGGGCACTCTACCTCTCGCCATTTTTTAGGGATCAGTTTTTTCGCAGCATTTAATAGATGCGGGATGATTGTGTCCTGGTATTGTTTAACCCCAACCTCCGTGCCATGAAAGAGTACTACCCAGGGGTCTGGTTTCAATGCTGTTTGAGTTATTTCCTTAATCATTTGAAGGATCTTTTCCCAGTATAGTTTAATTTTGGCACACTCCCACCAGATGTGTGTCATGGTACCTGTTTTCCCACAGCCCCGCCAGCACTCGGCGGTCCCGCCTAGCTGGAATTTAGATACCTTATCCGGGGTGTTATACCATCGGGAGATAAGTTTGTAGTTCATCTCAGCTGTTTTATTATCCCTTGCCGAGCGGTGTGTCATTTTCAATATTTTATTTATTGTTTCTTTACCTTTTTGTGATCCCAATTCCCTTTCCCATTTATTTATATATGGCGGCGTATCTTTCCAGCTGGTCCGCATCAATAGCCCATATAGCTTTGATATTATACCCTTTGCACTGTCAGCCGTACAAAGTTGTTCCACCCCTGTCAAATCCTTTTCAGATCTAATCGGCTGGGGTAGTTTTTCTATGAAACGGGTCAGCTGAAGATATCGCCACCTATCCCTTCTCATAAATCCCATGTGCACTAACTCTTCATGTGAAAGAAGTTTCCCTTTTTTAATTATATCTTTTATTTGTGACCCCTCTAATCTTATCCAGTTCCCTCCTATCACCCCTCTACCCGGTGGGAAATATTCGTTGTCTTTTAAGGTTATCAGTGGCGAATTATAGTGTCCATTTAATCTTTTATACTCCTTATCCCATATCTTCAGTGCAATCTGTGTTAACTTATTTGTGTCTATATCTAGTACCCTGTATTTTGGGGGATTCCATATTATCTTATTTAATTGTGTTTTACTGTATGTATATTCTAAATTAACCCATCTTTTTTCCTCTTTTTTTTTCCCTTTTACCCATTCTACAATTCTTGATAAGACCACCGCCTGATAGTAATATTGTAAATCAGGGACCGCTAATCCTCCCCTCCCTTTTTCTTGTTTTAATACTCCATGGGAGATCCTAGGTTTTTTATTATTCCATATAAATTTGCTCATTATTGCTTTTAATTTTTTGAAATAGCTGGGTGGGATTTCAACTGGCAACATCTGGAATTTATATACAATTTTTGGAAGAGTAAACGTTTTATAAATGTTTATCCGACCTATCCACGAGATCGATCTATTACTTGCTCTTCTGAGTTCAGTTTTTATTTCATTCAATAAAGGGATATAATTTAGGCGGTATATCTTATCCAGAGTGTTTGCCAATTTTACTCCCAGGTATTTCAGATCTTTTGTCCATTTAAATTTACTTTGTTCTTGGATTAGTTGTACTTCCGTCGCACCTACATTTATATTAAGGATTTCAGATTTTATTTGGTTAATTTTGAAGTTTGATAATTTCCCGTACTCATCCAGGGCCTTTGTTATCTTGGGCAGAGAATCTACTGGGTTACTTATATAAAACAACACGTCGTCTGCATATGCTGCAAGTTTATGTTCCTCTTGCTCAGCCTTAATTCCGCTTATTTCCGGGTTGTTTCTGATTGTCGCGAGTAGGGGTTCCAACGAGAGCACAAAAAGAAGAGGTGACAGTGGGCATCCCTGTCTGGTCCCATTTTCCATCTCAAAGGAAGAGGAGGGCAACCCGTTGATGTTTACAGTCGCTGTCGGGTGGTCATACATCATTTTAATCCATTTGGCCATCCTAGGGCCTATGCCCATTTTATCCATTGTCTGGAACATGAATCCCCAATCGACTCTATCAAAGGCCTTTTGGGCATCTGTTGATAATAGTAGCGCCGGGGGTTCCGTCTTCTTCCTTTGAGATAGGATCAATAAAGTTCTTACCCCATTGTCCTTTCCCTCTCTCCCGGGGATAAACCCAGTCTGATCTGGATGTACTAGTATATTCATTACTTTTTTCATTCTATTTGCTAACACCTTAGCAAATAGTTTAGTATCCTCATTAAGGAGTGATATTGGTCTGTAACTTGCGCACTTGGTCTCGTCTTTTCCTTCTTTCCGTATGATCGTTATTGAGGCAGATAGCGCCTCTTTACTCATGGCGTATTCTGTCCCAATCCCGTTCATATACTTACAGAGTTTCGGTACTAGTATATTCTTAAACCTCTTGTAGTAACTAATTGTCAGACCGTCTGGTCCCGGGCTTTTCCCAGGAGCTGATTCCGCTAATACCTCATTTATTTCTGCTTCCGTTATGGGGTTTTCTAAATATTCTTTATCAATTTCACTGATCCTGGGGAGTCTCGCCTTATTTAAATATTTATCAGTTTCTTTTAGTTTACCTTCTTTATCTATCGAGTTATTTTTTACCGCATATAATTTCCCGTAGTATGTTTTGAATGATTCGGCTATTTCTTTTGAAGCGTATACCATATCCCCGGTTTCTGTTTGAATTTTCTCTATGTAGTTCGTAGCTTTTTTCTTTTGGAGCATCCTGGCTAGATATTTAGTGGGTTTGTTTTCTTCTTGATACCTCACTTTATTAAGTTGATTATAAAATTTTTTAGTTTCTTGTTCCATTAACCCACGTAGTTCTTCTCTCCTGGACGTTAATTTTTGATATAGCTTTTTATCTGTAAGCCCCATTTTATGTTGTTGTTCTATTCTGAGGATTTCCTCTCTGAGTTTATTGCCCCTCTCTATACGTTCTTTTTTTTTCTGCGAGCCTCGTGCAATCAAGATCCCCCGAATATACGCCTTATGGGCATCCCACAGGACCTGCCCAGAGATTCCTTCGGTCTCATTCATCAGAAAGTACTTCTCTAATTCCTTACTCACTACTTCCCCCCCCTCCTTATCAAGAATCAACGTGTCATTTAGTCGCCACCTAGGGAAACATTTACTTTGTCCGGGAATCTGCATTTTCATTTTTAAAGGCGCGTGATCTGACTGTGTTGTTATTTCTATACTTGTTTCTAGTACCATCTCTAGGGCTCTGTGTTCCACAAGAATATAATCAATCCTTGAGTACGACCCGTGTACTGGGGAGAAGAATGTGTAGTCCCTTATTTTGGGGTGTTGTGCCCTCCATACGTCAACTAATTGGTTTTTATTCAAATTTTGAATTAACCTTTTTAATTGAGTGCTATTCCTTCCCAGTACCCGGGACGTGCTGTCAAGTATGGGGTCGAGACAGAGATTCAGATCTCCCATTATAACTACATGGCCACTTTTAAATTCTTGTATTTTGGCCAGTATTCCCCTCAAAAAATTTATAGGGTTTTTATTTGGGGAGTAAATGTTAGCCAGTGTATACCTAATATTTCCTAATTTTCCTTTCAGAAATAGATATCTTCCTTCTGGGTCTGCTTCTCTTCCTTCTACAGTGAATCGAATATCCTTACCGAATCCTATTGCTACTCCTCTTGCCCTCTTTGAGATCGTATCCCCATAGTACCATTTCGGGTGGTCTTTAGAGTAGAGCCTACTCCTTGACGTATGTGTTATATGTGTCTCCTGTAAAAAGATCACATCTGCCTCTAGTTGTTTTAATTCTACCAGGATTTTATGTCTCTTTTTTGCTGTGTTGAGCCCCCTAACATTATAAGACAGGAAGTTTAATTCCAGTTTCCTTTTATCCGTATTCTCTGTCCTGACCATGTTTTCGTTTTTCTTTTCCTTCCCTCCTTTTTTCCCTCAGGGTTTCACTACTGACATCTTCTTCCCTCCCCTTCCCTCCCGTATCCCTCTCCCCCATAACCCCCTTTCCCACCCACCTCCTCATCCTCCCACCCCCCCCCCCCCTGGTTTTGGCCACCATACGGCCCTCGACTTATCAATTGGCCTCAAGACTCTGGCCATATCTAAGTCTTCGTGCTCTAAGGTGGGGTTCGCCTGTTGCCTCCTCTCCCTCCCTACTCAGAAGGGGGGGAGAGGGACTGCCCCCCCACCGGTCAGACCCCCCACACCGCCTCCCCTCTCCACCCCCCCCCATCTCCCCCGAGATTTTTTATCTCATCCTCTTCCATTTTAACACTTGAGGTTAGTGACATTTAAGGTATTTCCTCAAGCTCATCTGTCCAGCCGGGTAAACTTGGAGTTTGAATCTCCAGTTTTTCACAGAATTCTCTTAACTCTTCGGGGAACCTTAATCTAGCTGTTATTCCATCCTTAAATGCCCACAGGCAAGCCGGGAAGCCCCATCTGTATCTAATATTTCGTGCTTTCATCTGTTCCAAGAGAGGTTTCAGGAGGCGTCTTCTGGCTAAAGTCTCAGATGCTAGGTCCGGAAAGATTTGTATTTCTGCTTCCATATATTTTAATGGGGGGTTACCCCTTAATTTTCTCCAGATCTCCGCTTTATCTTCGTAACGTTCGAACCTTACGATAATATCACGGGGTCTTCCCCTTCCAGTTTCTTCAGATCCCATCCTCCCGACCCGGTGCACCCTTTCTAACATAGGGGGTGCCTCCTCTGCATTCCCCAGTATAGGGCGAAGTATTTCTTTCAGAACCTCCCTTAGATCTTCTTTCTTATTCTCTGGGACATTTCTTATTCTCAGATTTGGTCTTCTATTTCTATTTTCCTGATCTTCAAGTCGATAGAAAATTTTTCTCTGATTCCGAAAGATTGAGTTGACTTGCGTCTGTACTTTATTTAACTTCTGTTCTTGGTTCTCAGTTCTTTCTTCCACGGCTTCCACTCTCGTTAGCAAATGTCCCAGATCGCTTCTTAGCATACTGATATCTGATCTAATAGAGTTCTCCATTTTTTGGAGCATCTCCCTCATGGCGCCTTTTGTTATTCCCAGATCGTCCGTCCTTTGATCTTCATTTTTACTTAGTTCGAATTCGCTCTCCGTTGTCAGTTCATCTCTGGATTGATCCGGGGTCTCCTCTATTGTTTTTTCCGCCCCCCTATTCTTTCCCTGGTTTGAAGGTACCTTTTCCTTTCCTCCTCCTCCTCTTGGGCTGGCTCCTTGGGTCATATATTGTTTTATGGTGCTTTCCGTGATGGAGCTTTTTGGGGTCTTAAGGCCCCCCTTAGCGGTTTGCTTTGAGGCTCTACTCATTTTGCTTTTTTTCGTTTCCCGTGATCGTCTCCCCAGTTTGTTAATCTCCTCACGTCCTCTTTTCAACAACAGGTAGTTTTGAGTCTATCAGCCGTTGTACTTCTATAAATGTTTCTCCTCCTAATTTGTGATCAGTTTGGAGCGAGTATTTTCTGTCCAAAACATTTATTTATTTATTTTTTTTTTTTTTTTGGGGACCGAAAAGGAGAGTCCAATATAAAGGTCTGTGGCGCCCCAGTAGGATTTGTCTCTTACATCATAATATCCTCCGTCCCAATTACCTTAATACACGCCTATGGATCGCATGCCATAATATTTCATTTATGGGTTAAAGGGGGATTTCTCCGGCTTTTATGCCTCACCTGATGTTTTGCCTCTTTGTTAGCAGGTCATCCAGTTCTATAGGGACAAACACACTGATATAGGTTTATTTACTTTGAGAACTTCCTATTGGGCTCCCTGGAGGGAAAATAGAAGGAATGAGCAAGGAAAAAGGGAGATAGAATCGCTTTCCATGCAAATGGAGTCTTTCATATAGATTCCTGCAATCTATATCTATATTGCTCAACCGAGTTACACCTCTGCTCAGATGCTGGGGAGTGTGCAGTTTTTAAGCGACCGTGCAATTCTTTTTATTCAGGAGGGTTACCTTATATTATACTATTATCGTTTGCAGTTAGAGATCCAAAATGATTTTCTGAATTAATTAACTGGCAAGGAGATGTCCCATTCGTCCAATCAGATCAAATGTCGTGCTCATTTCATTCCCATTAAACGTTTTCAATGTGGTTAACAATATACGTACATTTGCCCTGGGTATTCCCCTCACTCCCACTTACTGTCTTATATCTTTTATTTTATATCTGTTTGTTGTAGATCTCAGTAGGGAGTAAAGCGTTAATCTGGCTTATATGCCCCAGGTAAAACGTATATTGTCATTTCATGCTTTCTTTTTACTTTTGTTCCGGTTTTATTACCCGCAGTGGTTTAAGCAGGATTTTCTTTGAGACAATCACGTTTTACCGAGAGATATAGCACTTATCTATTACACTCATTTATCTTCCTCGGCTCGTCCCAGCCTGGGGATAATCCTCCACACTCTATTGAACTGCTGTTATGCTGCTTTCAAAGTAGTGGGAGAGCAGAGGGGAACGGTCTAATGACCTGCTGTCCACTTTCAATGCATTAATAGTATTTATACCATTCCTCTGGCACATTCATAACCTTGAGCCTGGTGGTTTTGTATTCAGTGTCTAATTACAAATAATCCCAGCGACAGGCACCATATTTATGTATCCCAGAAAAAATATGTGTCATCCTTCATGCTGCCCCATTACTGCTGTTACATGTATTTCTTTACCCCTAACAAATTGGGCAAGTTATTTGTTTAATAGTACTGGTAGTTGTATAGGTATACAGCACTTATCTTATCTGGATATCTTCAGTTATCTCCCTCCGGTTTTCCCAGCCAGCCTGCTACGTTCTTTTGAGCTGCGCATTCCAGGGAGACGGGGGGGGGGGGGGGGCGGCAGGGAGGAGAGCGGTGTCAGCTGTTATCTCCGAGCGGTGGGTAGGCAGATTCCGGAGCGGTGATTTGCGGCGGTGTCATTCATACCCGGAGCCTCTCACTCTCCGGCGTGTTTCCGCTCTGCATTCCTCTTCCGCACGCCGCACGCCTTCTCCTTCTCAGCCTCCTCGTAACCCCTCCCTCCTGCTAGAGCGTTCCTACGTCCCCATCTGTGAGGAGGGTGCCGCCTCAGGGTTCGATACTGGGCCATTCTTTTGTGTTCTGGGGTGCGAAGAGGGCCGACATTCGGCCGAACGGCAGACAACTCCGCATACCTAGGCAGGAGGCCCAAGTACGGTGGATTGGGGTTCTGGGCATGCGGTGGAACAGGGTCTTAGGTGAAGTCCGTAGATTCGCCAGACTGGACAGGCCTCCGAATGTTCTGTTGTTTCATGTTGGGGGCAATGACATGGGGGCTAGGTCTATGAGGCAACTGATCCGTGACATCAAGTGTGATTTTCTGCGGTTACAAGCAGAGTACCCGGGAATGGTCATGGTCTGGTCGGATATGGTGGGCAGATCTTCCTGGCGTTGGGCGTTGTCTGATAAAAAGGTTGACAGGGCCAGGGTAAAAGTTAATAAAGAAGTCAGCAGGTTCTTCATCAAAAATGGGGGCCTGGCTATCCGGCCTAGGGAGTTGGAAATTGACACCTGGCGGTATTTGCGGAGTGACGGAGTCCACTTGAATGATGTGGGTACTGATATATGGTCTCTGGGCCTTCAGGACGGCATTCAACGTGGACTGTGCGTGTGGAGGTGCTCGAAAGGGTAAGGGGTTACCCCTTTCGGGCTGTGGCGGTTCAGGGGTCTTTAGATGAAGAAGTGAGGTACAGGTAAAAAGGCCTGTTGTACCCATCCATGGGATGGGAGTGGTTGTAGGTACTTCCAGGTTACGAGGGTTTAACCTGGAAGGGTTTAAAACGGGTAGGTCACTGCTACAGTTGGTTATTGCCTCCGAGACAGGGGTTGCCGTCTGGAGGTCAAAAAGGTTACAGTTGAAGTTATAGGCAGTGACCAATTTGATGTTGGGATGCTACGTACCCATGACCCCTTGGAAAGGCTGGGAAAGTTATTTTCGTATTTAATGTTGGTATTTATTAAAGATTATATTTTGGTTAATAATAAAAAGTTTAGGCCTGATGGCCATTTACTCCAAAATCTGTCCAGTCATTTTTTAAGAGGGACAAGGTTGGGAGGGGGCGGGAAGCCGGGGTTTAAGGTTACGAGGTATATAGATACAACACTGGGTTGAGTCCTACAAATGTCAAGACACACATGCAAACCAAACAGTAAACCATAAACAAGTAATAAGTGCAAGACACAGCAAAACCCCCAAAACCTCTAACTAACTGTCAGATGCGGGTATGGGGATCGAGATGCTAAGAGGGCTCAAGGACAGGGTACATGGAACAGAGTCCAGGACAAAAGCAGGAATAAAAGTAGGTTCAGGCAGGGACAAGGCTAGCAAATGGAATTCTGAAGCAATTGAGCCTTGGTTAAAGGTGGGCTTATAAAGTCCAGCAGACCCACAACAGGTGTGCTTGATAGCTGGTTAGTAGTTTCGGAAGGGACTTGCTGTTGGCCACCAGAATTACATCCTTTGGTGCTGAGCGCAACAGTGCCACCAGCAGGTGAAACTAGTAATGACACAATTCCTGACAGCAGGCTACCCAAGCAAAAACTACTCATGCACCCTTCCAAAATGTAGTCTGGTCTCTTCTCATTGGAGCTCACAAGAAACTTCAACGGGCTATGGTAATGGTTAAACCCCACAAGGAGGTGGTGGTGCCAGGGAAGTCTGTAGTTGCACGCACCTTGTATAAAGTTCACAAAGGAAAGGTCCTATGCATCTCATTAACCTGGGGACAGCACCAATTTTACTTCTCAGCCATACCACTTTAGCAGACCTGTACATAATACCTCGTCACTGTGTCTCAGAGTCTCAACCTGGAGTAGAGGCTATTTGTGCTCTACTACAAGTACCCATGTCCTCGTTGGACAAGTCACAATACAAGCTGCTGCTGGAGCAACCGGACATTCCCTTTCAGGACTAGCCTCTACCACAACAAAGACTGCTTCACCAACTTCTTGAAAACATTTACAGGTGTTTCCCGCCAGCTCAGAAGACTATGGCTACACGAGGCCTTTGATCACCCTGTCAGAAACCATGAACCAGACCGAAACAGAAGTACAATTAAATCACACTTGTTTATTAATAAAAAATAAAAAGGTAAATAGAGTAAGCGTTGTCAAAGCATAGCCAGAGTCCAGTAACCAGATCGTGTAGTCAGCCAGGCTAGAGTTCAATAACCAGATCGGGTAATCAGCCAGGCCAGAAGTCAGGGATCCAAGTGGAGGAACAGCAAGCAGGATAAGGAGCCAGAAGGAATGTCAGCAAGCCAGTCTTTAAACTGGAACGCAGGAGACGTTTTTTTTTGTGATGTGACCAAGGTGAAGGCAGAGATGAAGTGAGCTAGACAGCCTTAAGTAGGCAAGTCAGACGAGTAGGATCAGGAACAGCTGGGTAACTGTGGAGAGAGATGAGAGCTGGCAATTACCAGACAGCTGAGTAGCCAGCCCAGAGAAGGAAGGGCTAACCCAGCCCTGACACACCCATAGATACAGGTATGCAATGCCCCACTCTTTTGGGAGAGATGTCGCCACATTCCCCTTGCTTTGTTCCAGGAGGCCAAAGCCTCTGCAACATGTTAAATAGCAGGGTGATTCAAGAGAGTCGCAGTCCATGGGCTACTTTAGTGGTTCCGGAAATACAGGCAATAACTTATCCATTATGCCATACCGTCAAATTGCCTTAAATGTATTCTGCAGCAGGCAGGGCTGGTGCAAGGACACCCTAGGCGCAACCTTGTTTTGCCACCCCCATTGGCTCCACACCTGACTCCACCCCCTTTGCCCTGCCCAAATGAAAGGAGGTGGCGCTATACAGGAAGCATCGGCTCTGCTTTCTCTATCACTGGCTCCAGTGCTGCACTTCACCTCTAATTACACTACCGGTTGGACGGAGCAGCTGCTTGAGACTGAGTTAGTTACATGCTGCAGCCTGCAGAGCATGCAGACGTGGAGGGAAACCAGTGGCCAGGCGCCCCTAGGCAGCAGGGCGCCCTAGGCGGTTGCCTAGTTTGCCTAGTGGTAGCACCGGCCCTGGCAGCAGGACAACAACCCCGAACATACAGCCAGTGTCATTAATAATTGTAAAGAATTGTAAAGAAAAACTGGAATTGAGTTAAAGTTAAATAATAATTTAATAATAATTTAAGTTAATTAAAGTTCTGGAATTGATGGTTTTACCCCCACAGAGGCCTGATTTCAACATCATTGTGTCTGTCAGGGATTACATAAAGAGAGAGATGGATTTGAGGCAGGCTATATCCACAGATCTGTGCTTAGTTCTCCAATATGTTTGGAACAACCTACCTGCCTTCGAAAACTGTGTGCAAGTGTACCTAGAAGAGTTGATACGGGTTTGTAAGCAAAAGGTGGTCAGGTCACACCAAATATAGATTTGATTTGGATTTTTTCTTCAGTTCATTTACTTTACGTTTTCTTAATTGATAAAAATAAACTATTAACACTTCTGTTTCTGAAAGTATTCTTAATTTACTTAATTTACTAATTTTTTCACACCTGCCTAAAACAGCACAGAGCGGTGGACGTGTCAGTAGAGGTTGGAGTTAGTAGATCAGTAGATTGTGTCAGTCAGTAGAGCAGTGGAAATTTCAGTAGGGCAGAGCATGGTGTCAGTTGGACAGTGGATGGTGTCAGTCAGAGCAATGGACAGTGTTAGTAGGGCAGTAGACTTTTTCGCTAGGGCAGAGGACGGTGTCAATAGAGCAGTGGACAGTGTCAGTGGGGAAGAGCTTGAGGTCAATAGGGCAGTGAACGGTGTCTGTAGTTTTTTTTTTATTATTATTTTTTAATATTCTATTATTTTTTACAATATATATATTTAAAAAATTTTTTAGGACCCCCTTGGGGAGCTTTGGTGAATTATTAAGGTCTAAACAGAACCCTAATGTCTCACTTTTGAGACAGAGAAAGGGATCGAGGACAAAGATTCCCCAGTTCCTTTCTCTGCAGCCTTAGCTGCAATGGATAGTGAATAAATGGGAAGTGCTCTGAGCTGAGCAGCTTCCTGTTCTGTGTCTGAGTGGATACACAAAGCTGTGGCTCGGCTTGGGTTCCCCCATAGAAAGCTAATGGCTGAGGGGGCACTCAGTAGGAGGGAGGGGCCAGAAGCAGGCAAGAGGGACCTGAGAAGAGGAGGATCCAGGCTGCCCTGTGCAAAGCCAACTGCACAGAGGTGGTAAGTATAACATGTTTGTTATATAACCACTTCCGGACTGCCGCATGCCGCTATACGTCCTTACTTTGAAGAGGAATATCGTTGTTATGGCAGCAGCTAGCTGCCATAACCCCTGTATCCTCTTGATCGGCTGGCGGTCTGGTTTCCGATAATAGCGGTCTCTGCGGTGGATTCGCAGCAAGATCATTTTCTCATTTTATTGATGGCAGGAGAGGGGCCCCTCCCACCACGTTCCAGTGCCCTCCGCTGCTTACCGGAGGCGTCGGCAGCAGCGGAGGCGAAAGGATCTTCAGCCTTGCTGGGCATGGAGACAAGTGAAGGGAAGATGGCCCCCACCCGTCTACTTAACATTGCAGGGCAGTAGCAATGTCAAAATGTCACTTCCTCCCATAGCTCTTAAAGGGCTATTTTTTTAAATTATTTTTTTAAATGACAATTTTTTTTTTTATTGCATTTTAGTGTAAATATAAGATCCAAGATCTTTTTCACCCCAGATCTCATATTTAACAGATCCTGTCATGCGTTTTTTCTATTCCAAGGGATGTTTACATTCCTTGTAATATGAATAAAAGTGACACAATTTTTTTTTTTTAAACGCGCCCCACCCCGCTGAGCTTGCATGCAGAAGTGAACGCATACGTGAGTAGCACCCCCATATGAAAACAGTGTTTAAACTACACATGTGAGGTATCACCAATTTTGGTGGAGCGAGAGCAATAATTCTAGCCCTAGACTTCCTTTGTAACTTAAAACAGGCAACCTGTAGAATTTTTTTAAACATTGCCTATGGAGATTTTTAAGGGTAAATGTTTGTCGTCATTCCACGAGTGGGTGCAATTTTGAAGCGTGACATGTTGAATATCAATTTACTCAGTGCAACATCATCTTTCACAATATAAAAAAAAAAGTGCTAACTTTACTGTTGTCTTATTTTTTAATTTAAAAAAAGTGTATTTTTTCCAAAAAAAGTGCGCTTGTAAGACCGTTGTGCAAATACGGTGTGACAGAAAGTATTGCAACCATCGCCATTTTATTCTCTAGGGTGTTAGAATCCCCAAACATTATACATTTTTTTTTCTAAGTAATTTTCTAGCAAAAAAACTGAAATTGTTTCATACTTACCGTAATTTTCCTTTCCTGGTGCCTATCCATGGCAGCATACCTGTGGTAAAATAAATAGTCAACACCAGGGTGGGTAATGCTTAGAAAGAAAATTTCATTAAGGAAATGCGAGAGCTGACTCAATCACCCTTCTGCCAAACTCGACTGAAGTGAGTGCTCCTGGGTCAATTCTGTAATGATGCATGAACGTATTTGGGGACGCCCAAATGGTTTCAAGGATACACTTGCCCTTGCCGCCCATGAAGAAGAAACTGCCCTAGTTGAATGGGCTCTCACCGCCAGAGGATCCAACCCTCTCGCCCTACACACTTTTTGAATCAGTTTACAAATCCAGGAAGCAATAGTCCTTGATGTGGCTTCCTTCCCTTTATTCCTACCCCAAGGTAGTATGAATAATCTGTTTGAAGCTCTGAAGGGACTTGTGACCTGCAAGTAGCGTGTTAATACTTTGGAAATGTCCAACTCTTGTATTGCACCCTAGAGTGGATCTGTAAAGGTAGGCAGTGCCCAGGCTTCTGAGAGAGAGGACCGGGACAAGACTTTTGGGACGAACCCTTGAACTGTGCGTAGTTCTACCCTATCCGGGAAGAAGGCTATGTGTTCCTCTTCTGCTCCTAAAGATTGTAATTCTGAGGCCCTCTTCCCTGAAGTTATTGCAATTAGGAAGACTGTTTTGAGAGTCAGGTTCCATAGTGAAGTGGATTCTATCGGGATAAAAGGCTGAGCCATTAGACAGTCCAGTACAAAGGCAGATCCCAGGCAGGAAAGGAGCGCTTTTCTGGATACTGGTCGTATCTTTTTAACTGCCTTGAAAAATTGCATGATGAGTGCATCTTCTGCCCATCTTTTCTGGGTACCTGCCGAAATCTCTGCCACCTGAACTTTAAGTGAACTAAGACTGAGACCCGGGTCTAAGTCGGATTGTAAAAATTCCAAGATCATTGCAGTGGATGACATTGTGAGATCTGAACACTTGTTCATGCAGAAGAAAACATCCAACCTCAGCCAGCAAATACATAAAGAGGATGTCCGCACCAACATACCGCAACCGCCAAAATTTTCACTATCCCCAATTACCGTAGACACCGCAAAAAACATCATTAATAAACTGCGTGACAGTACCTCACCTATTGACATCATCCCCACAAAACTACTGAAAGAATGCTCCGACATCGTGGCTCCAACCATAACCCACCTCATAAATCGATCATTCCACGAAGGGATTGTTCCCAGCATCCTCAAACAAGGCATCGTCAAACCTCTACTCAAGAAACCAAACCTGGACCCTCAGGATCCAAACAACCGTAGGCCGATTACAAGCCTCAACACCATTTCTAAGATCATGGAGAAAGCTGTAGTACATCAGCTACAACTTCACCTGGATACTCACAAACTCCTGGACCCGCTGCAATCAGGCTTCCGCCCGGGTCATGGAACAGAAACAGCTCTCCTCAAGATTTGGGATGACGCCCTTGAAGCAGCAGATGATGGAGAGCCGTGTCTCCTCATACTGCTAGACCTAAGTGCAGCGTTTGATACAGTAGATCACAATACTCTACTCGTCCGCCTCACAGAAGTAGCCGGAGTCCAAGACATAGATCTCCATTGGTTCGCGTCCTTCCTAGGAAATCGGTCACAGACAGTGAAACTAGGAAAATTCCTCTTTACGAAACTCGGGCAGTCACCTGCGGAGTCCCTCAAGGCTCTCCGTTGTCACCCGTTCTCTTCAACATTTACATTCGCCCACTCCTTCAAATCATCAGATGCTCAGATCTCTGCTTCCACTCTTACGCTGACGACACGCAACTTTATTTCCGGATCAATGGAAAAAAAGATCACCAACAACAACTTGAAAACTGCCTCAAATCAATAGAGGACTGGGTGACCACCAACTCCCTCCAGCTGAACCAATCAAAGACAGAGCTTCTTATCTTACACCCAAATCATAAGCCCGCAACCAAAACCTCCTGGTCTCCACCAACCGTCTTTGGGCAGACTATCTCCCCAAAGACCAAAGCGAAGAGTCTCGGGGTTATTTTAGACGCACAAATGTCAATGGATGCGCAAATAGGATCTGTAGTCAGTCGATCTCACCATCTGCTGCGCATGCTTCGCAGACTCATCCCTTTTATCCCAAAGAATGACAAAGCAGTGGTAGTTGGAACAATCATTAATTCACGACTGGACTACGCAAACTCGCTTTACATAGGATTACCACAATATCAACTTGCGCGATTACAACTGATCCAAAACACGGCGGCAAGGCTGATAACAGGAAAAAAACCCTGGGAATCCATTTCTCCTTCACTGAGGAGCTTACATTGGCTAACCGTAAAAAATCGGATCACGTTCAAGACCCTTTGCCTCACCCACAAATGCGTGCATAGAGAAGCTCCGCAATACCTAATGGAGAAAATAAATCATTACACACCAAACCGCAGTCTTCGATCAGCCAACAAAAACCTCCTCCTCATGCCCAAAGCCCGGTATAAATCCAAGGGTGATCGGAGATTCGCTGTCCAAGGGCCTCTGCTATGGAATGCTCTACCAATCAACATCCGCCTGGAAGAAAATCACCTGGCTTTTAGGAAAAAACTCAAGACCTTCCTCTTTTAGCAGATGATCAAAGCTCGCCACAGCGCCTAGAGGCGATTCAGTTCGCATTGTGCGCTATACAAGTATTTCATTCATTCATTCATTCATTCATGCAAACTTCTTGGATTTTTCTCCATATTTTAGAATAAATGTAATTTGTGGAGGGTTTTCTGGCTTTTAAAAGAGTAGAAATCACACTTGCTGAACACCCCAAACTGGAATTTCTCCCTTTCAAGATCCAAAACATGTAGGTTCAACTTGTGCGGAGCTGGGTGTATAAATCTCCCCTGGGAGAGGAGCTATGGGAATACTGGATACTTGCTGAGACTTATGGCCCAGGGGAACCATGGCCTCCTCGGCCAGTAAGGAAGAATAGCCACCACTCTGATTGGTTCCCTCGTCAATCTGAGTAGAAACTTCAAAATCAAAGGTCTGGGAGGGAATGCATATGCCGTCTTGCAATGCCATGGGCTCGAGAGGGCATCTACTACTTCCGAGCAGGGATGAGGTAGGCAGGAGAGAAATCTTGTCAATTTTGCATTCGTTGGGGAAGCAAACAGGTTGATTTCTGGAGGATTCTTCAGATTCATGATCTGAACAGTGAAGGGTGAAGAGACCATTCGTTGTCTTGAAAACAACGAGA
This sequence comes from Lithobates pipiens, assembly GCF_037356315.1. Classification (NCBI taxonomy): domain Eukaryota; kingdom Metazoa; phylum Chordata; class Amphibia; order Anura; family Ranidae; genus Lithobates; species Lithobates pipiens. The sequence goes on along the minus strand of NW_027507748.1, from coordinate 595,868,879 downwards.
TAGATGGTCTGCTTGCTGATTCAAATGGCCCGGAAGGTAAATCGCCTTCAAATCCACCAGATTCCTCTCCGCTCATAACATACTGGGCTCCACCTCTCTTAGCAAAGTGATGCTGTGGGTTCCCCCCTGACGTTGTATACACACAACACTGCTGCTCTGTTGTCCAGATGCACTAGGAATAGTTTATGAAGCAGATGTTCTTTCAGATTCACCAGGGCTAAATAGACAGTCCGTAGTTCCAAGACATTGGACACTACCCCCTTTGTGGGGACATCCCACCTCCCTTGCACCGCAAGGTGATTTCAGTGTGCTCCCCACCCCTTTGAACTTGCATCGGTGGTAAGAATGGTCCAGGTGGGACACTGAAACGAGGTTTTGAAATTAGGTCTTCTTTTGACCACCAGAGGAAACCCCCTCCTCATGGAAGCCGAGATCATTATTCTTTGACATAGTGACTTTCTCCTCTGTTGCGTCAAGAAACCCCATTGAAAAGTCATCAGATGCCAGTGAGCCCAGGGTAACATCTGGATACAAGATGTCATGGTCACGATTAGACTTAAACAATTTGACGCTGACAGGTGAGAGTGTTCTTACCTGGCACATTTTCTGGACAATAGCTGTCACCTTCTGGGGGGGGGGGAGCCGCACTGTACCGGTTTGGGTGTTGAAAAGAGCGCCGAGGTAAATCATTACCTAGATCAGAGTTAGGAAACTTTTCTCTGTATTCAGCAACCACCCAAACTCTCTTAGTGGACAGGGGAATCTCCCTGTGTTTCCGCAATTGGTCTGGACTGGAGGCTAGTAGTAGGATGCCGTCCAAAAAATGAAAAACTTACAGTTGGCTACCTATCTTTTCATAGCTGCCAAGCGGACCATTGCCCAGGCCTGGAAGACCCAACGGGTGGATTTCCAAGGAGTAAAGACATGCATGACTGCTATGTTACTACAAGAACGCATGTCCAGCATTGTACATGATTCACATGATAAATTTCTAAAAATCTGGGAGCCGTGGATCTCATATGAGTTCCCTGCGCTCCAAGCAGCATGCCTAGACCTGGTCTGACTCCCCTTGGTGGGACCACCACGTCTGAGTTCCCTCCCCCCCCTTTCCCCTCCCCCCTCTCTTTTCTTTAACCTTCCTTCTCTTGTCTCTTCACTCCTTTCATTCTTCTTCATAGTGTCTCCCTCTCTTCTAAGAATTAGCGGGTGAAGGGCTTTCCCCCCAGAGATGACAAGGGGGTTACGATAATTTGTGCTGTAGCCAGTCTTGATGCCATCCCCTACTTGTATTATACCGTTTGTATATTGTGGTGATTGGCCCTTTGGAATTATGTTTATGTTTTGTAGCCCCTGCGAGGGCGTCCAATGAGCAGATTCTATTTTCTTGTATACTCAAACTTCTAATAAACATATTGAAATGAAAAACTCACAGTCCTCTTTCCCTGGACTGCGATTAACACCTTTGAGAGTATCCTTGGAGACATGCACCAGCCAAAAGGAAGACACTGAAACTGGAGATGTGTTGGACCTACTACCACTCTTAAAAATCTTTGGAATGCCGGCAGAATGGGAACATGGAAATAAGCGTCTTGTATGTCTACCGAGATCATCCAATCTCCCGGTTGGACCATCTGGATGATCATCTGTAAGGATTCCATCTTGAAAGAGTCCAAATATATAAAATGATTTAACCTTTTCAAATCCACTACTGGTCTCCATTCTCCACTCTTTTTGCAGATAAGAAAGAGAGGAGAATAGAATTCTGTGAATCTTTTGGAAGGAGGGACATAAACTACTGCATGCTACGCTTGTAGTAGGTGAAGGTATTTTTGTGGGCCTCTGCTTTTTGAGGCAAAGCTGGACGTTTTGTTATAATAAACGAGTCTTGTGGGGGATGATCTCAGAATGTCCAAAAATGGCCAAAGCGGACTGTAGATACCACCCAAGGGTCTTTGCACTGGCTGGACCAGATTTCTGCAAACTTTCTCAACCTGGCCCCTACTGGTGGGATATAACTGGCTATAACTCTGCTTGCTTGCTTTTAGAAAAGTGGCTTGAGTACTTCTGCAATTCTACTTATTATCCCTACTTTGACGGAAGTGAGAGACGTTCTTGCTTCTGGACGATTGAAATTTAGATGACACAACTCGAGAGCGTCTCACTCTTCTATCCTGGGGAAGTAATCCCTCCAGTCACTCTTGAGATCGTGTTTTCCAGTCTCTCTCCAAAGAGAGCCTTCCCATCGTGGAGGATTTTGCACCAGTTTTGTTTAGATGCAGCGCCGGCTGCCCACGGTTTCAACTACAGCGCTCGCTTGGCCATAACTATGCGTAACATTGCTCTGGCTGATTACCTCATTGAATCTATTGCGTCTTCCCCTATGAAATCCGCCGATAATTTGAGCTCCTCTAAAGCTTTAATGATGTCATCTTTCGGTACATCCTCCCGAATGGCTACCTCGATATTCTCAGTCCAGACCCTGATGGCATTAGGGACTGAAGCTAAAGCTACAGCCGGCCTGCAAGCTTCTCCGGCTAACTGATAGGCTTTCTTTAGGTCTGCGTCTATGTGCCTATTAGGGATGAGCTTCGAGTTCGAGTTGAACTCATGTTCGACTCGAACATTGCTTGTTCGCCTGTTCAGCGAACAGTGAACAATTTGGGCTGTTCGTGGCAAATGCGAAAAGCCAGAACACCCTATACAAGTCTATGGGAGAAATCTAAAGTGCTAATTTTAAAGGCTAATATGCAAGTTACTGTCCTAAAAAGTGTTTGGGGACCTGGGTGTGTCTATAGTATGCCTGTGAAGGGGCGCATGTTTCCTGTGCTTAGAACTGTCCCTGCACAAAGTGTCATTTGTGCAGGAAAAAAAGTCTTTTAAAATCACTTGCGGCTATATTGTCGGCTACCGTAATACAGAGAACACTCAATGAGTGTTCTCTGTATTAGCCGACAATTCATTCATTCATTGATCAAAAGAAAAAAAAAAAGCGTGGGGGTTCCCCTAAATTCAATTACCAGGCCCTTCAGGTCTGGTATGGATATTAAGGGAAACCCCGCATCAAATTGAAAAAACAAAATTTGACGTGGAGGTCCCCCTAAATATCCATACCAGACCCTTTATCCGAGCACGCAACCTAGCAGGCCGCAGGAAAAGAGGGGGGGACAAGAGAGCGCCCCCCCTCCTGGACCGTACCAGGCCACATGCCCTCAACATTGGGAGGATGCTTTGCGGGTCTGTGACCCCTCAAAGCACCTTGTCCCCATGTTGATGTGGAGAAGGGCCTCATCCCCACAACCCTGAGCGGTGGTTGTGGGGGTCTACGGGCGGGGGGCTTATCAGAATCTGGAAGCCCCCTTTAACAAGGAGACCCCCAGATCTCAGCCCCCCCTGTTTGAAATGGTAAGGGGGTACAAAAGTACCCCTACCATTTCACAAAGAAAGTGTAAAAATGGTTAAATAAGACAAACACACTTTTGAAAAATTCCTTTATTAAAAATAATTTTTTTTTAAAAAAGATTCCAGCAGTGCTAATCCAGCTCTCTCGTCCCCCCCTCTTTTCCTGCGGCCTGCCAGGTTGCGTGCTCGGATAAAGGGTCTGGTATGGATTTTTAGGGGGACCCCCACGCCAATTTTTTTTTAAATTTGATGCGGGGTTCCCCTTAATATCCATACCAGACCTGAAGGGCCTGGTAATTGAATTTAGGGGAACCCCCATGCTTTTTTTTTTTTTTTTAAATGAATGAATGAATGAATTGTCGGCTAATACAGAGAACACTCATTGAGTGTTCTCTGTATTACGGGAGGCGACAATATAGCTGCAAGTGATTTTAAAAGACTTTTTTTCCTGCACAAATGACACTTTGTGCACGGACAGTTTTAAGCACGGGAAACATGCGCCCCTTCACAGGCATACTATAGACACCCCCGAGGTACGACATTTAAAGGAATATTACACTTTTATTGTTTCACTTTAATCATTATTAAAATCACTGCTCCTGAAAAAACGGCCGTTTTTAAAACTTTTTTTTGCATTGATCCATGTCCCCTGGGGCAGGACCCGGGTCCCCAAACACTTTTTAGGACAGTAACTTGCATATTAGCCTTTAAAATGAGCACTTTAGATTGTGAACATTTGAGTCCCATAGACTTTAATGGGGTTCTAAAGTTCACACGAAGTTTAGGTCTGTTCGCAGGTTCTGGTGCGAACCGAACAGGGGGGTGTTCGGCTCATCCCTAGTGCCTATCCAGCGGGTCTTTAAAGGAGGCTGAATCATCCATAGGTAGGGTGATATTTTTGGTTAGTCGTACCATTGCAGCATCGACTACCGGAGGAGTGTCCAGGAGGGCTGCGTCCGAATCTGTCAGAGGGTACAACTTTTGAAGTTGGTTTAAGGAGAAGCGTTTGTCCGTCTTCTTCCATCCCCCTTCTATTAGATCTCTTAACTCTTCCAAAAAAGGAAAAAAGATTAGTTTTTCTTTAGAAACAGAAAGAACGATTGATTATTTTAGGTGGTTTCTCCGCCTCTTCCCAGCTGATAGCTTGCTGGACCGCAGTGATAAGCGGTTGCACTAGCGAAAATTTAAAGCCTGAGGGCTCCGATTCGTCCATAGAATCCTCTGAGTCACCTCTGTCCCCTGCTGTTAGGGGTGGTGGACCTGGCACGACCCCTGCAAGGCCCGTGGTTACTGGGCCAGGAGCTACTTCTAAGGTTTGCACCTGGGCACTAAGAGTGTCCTGTAGTGAGGGAGATGAGTGAATCAACTCTAAAGCTAAAGAGTCTTTGACTATTCTCTTTATTAAATCTGTCACTTGCTCCACCTCAGCTTTTCCTTAGTCCGCATACCCTTAAAAACAGTCTCTGATCAGCTTACCTGCCATAGGGGTTTTACCACATGCCCTGCATTCCCTGGTGTTCCTGGGAGGGCTGGCTGACCGATGTCTTTTGGAAGTTGATCTTTCCTTTGAATGATGGTGAGAACTAGTCAAACGACTGTGACCAGAACTTGGGCGTGAGTGTCCACTGTGATGGGCAGAAGTCTGATTAGACATGCTTTGGTGTATAGGGCTGAAACGAGAGTAACAGCATAAAGGCACTCTTTTGATCCAAAAAAACATTTTTTTTTTAACGTAATCATAGCCCTTAACTAAGCAAATGAGGGTCTTGGTCTTACGGTGGCTGACTCATAACTGTAGGGGCAGGCAAGGGCAGAAAGGCTGCTGTATAGAATACTACAGACAAAAGAAAGAAAGAAAGAAAACCAGATAAAGGAATTTAAAAATGATCTCCCCCTACTTAGACCCGTCTTTTTTTTTTTAATTACACACAATCTAACTACAAATATAGCCCACCTGACAGTTTTAAGCATAAAATAAAAATATATCTTCAAACATTTAGAGGATTTTTTTTTTAACTCACTTTTCTGAAGCTTGCAGCCAGCAGAGGCGCAGGAGCACTCCCCAAGGCAGGACCTGCCAACCGACAGAGCCTGCCGCCTACTGAGCCTAGTATGTTTTAAATATGAAAGGGGGAGGCAAATTCACCTGCCCCCTTTCCTTGACTCCGCCCCCTGAAGCAAAAGGATGAATACACCTGCTTTTGCCCACAAACAAGCTGGAGTCGGCATCCATAATACTCATCCTGTCATGGCTCTCTGGCGTTCGTCGCTCCACCAAGCTGAGACACAGGACAGAAAGAGGAACAGCAAAGGCAAAATAAAGAAAATTAGTATGAAAGAAAAGGCTCAGAAAGAGAGCCCCTACCTGCCCCACAGAAAACCAGCTTAGCCTGAACGCAGGACTGTTGCTCCTATTTAGGAAGCTGCTGCTGCCCCAAAAGACCCTCAGAAGGGGCTCCCCTCTTATTAGCACCGTTAGCAACCCAAGACAGGGAACTGCATCTGGGAGAGGCCTGAACCCAGACGGAAGCTGCACAAGGCAGAGGCAAGACCACGTACTGACACTATCCATCAGGTATGAGGGAAAAAAAAGGAGAATGCTGGGGGGAGTATGGTTGTAATTTTTATAAGGTATAAACTACCCTGAGGGGAGGACTCCGCGGGTGGAGCTTATCACAGGTATGCTGCAATGGAGGCACCAGGAAAAACTGTTTTTAACTTGTAAACAACACGTCTCAAAAAGAGGCTCGGTCCTTAAGTTAACAAAAAACGAGACTTTACAATCACTTTAAAGTGGAGCTCTATCCAAAAGGGGATGTTCAGCTTTTAAGGCCTCCTCCCCGCTCCTGTTTGTGAAATGGAGCTTTTGGGGAGGAGGAGGAGGGAGTGGGTACTTGAATTTGACAGGTACCTGCTTCCACTCTGACCACCTAGGTGATTGGAAGCAGAAGTTCTCCTTCTTCCCCTCCCTCCCGAAAACGTTTTTGTAGCTGCTGATGTTTTTCACTTAGGAAACTGGAGCTCCTCTTTAAAGCTGTAGTAAACCGCAGTTGAATATAAAAAAAAAAAAAAAAACAATTACCCTGCAAGACAATGTTATAATATGCTAGTATGCTTAAAACGAAGCCCTCCAGCGCCATGCTGTCACCACTAAGAGGGTTTCTCTTGCGCATGTGCGCAGGAGCCGCCATTTATGGCACGGGCTCTGAAGGTCTGGCACTGTATGCTGGACCTTCAGAGTGTACGCCCCGGTGATGTCATTGGCTGCATGCACTCTAAATATATCCTATAGCCTAGAGGCGATTCAGTTCGCATTGTGCGCTATACAAGTATTTCATTCATTCATATCCTAAACCGTGCAAGTTTAGGAGATATTCACAGTACCTACAGGTAAGCCTTATTATAGGCTGCTTATCTGTAGGTATAAGTGGTAGAACAGAGTTTAATACATCTTTAAGTACATAACATACCTGTAATGCAATATATCTCACATGTGCAGGCAGCTGGATCCTGTAGAAATCTTCTTTGCAGGCCCTCTTCCTGTTGCTGAACTTCAGTTTACAACTTCCCAATGGGGACCTGCCCCATCCATTTTCCTCCACCATTTGGAAAGGTTGTTTCATAGTGTAAGCTGCACGTAACACACCCTGTGAATGGGGGAGAGAATCCCATGATTCCTCTGATTGTCCCCCATTCACAGATTATGTCACATGCAGTTTACGATATGCAACAACCTTTACCAATGGAGAGAGGAGGGGGCGAGTCTAGAGTTGCCACCTCATTCCTTTAAACCCGAACACATATTGATTACACAGGTTCTGTGGCTAATTAAGGTGGTAATTAAACTCACTTGGTGCCTTATCTGCACTAAATTAGTCTCATAACCTGTGTGATTCATATGTGTTTGGGTTTAAAGGGATGAGATGGCAACTCTAGGTAAGTCTCTGTCAGTAACCTGTTCACTGCAGCTTCACAAACTTGGTGCTTTTAACTCCCGCAGTGCTGAAATCTAAGCAGCAGGACGAGGACCTGTCATCACTGCTCTAAAGATTTCTGTAGGATGCAGCTGCCTGGGAGACATGGGACATCCTTCTTTATAGGTACAGTAAGTTGGGTTATTACAGCTTCTTTTTCTTAGCTAAACTTCAGCTTTAAATAGCAAAATAAGTTAGCAATATGCCTCTTGTCAGGTGGGAACAAAAAAAGTTAAGGAAAGTTTCATAATATGCTAGCTGAAAATGTTCTTACACTTTAAAGTTTATATATATATATATATATATATATATATATATATATATATATATATATATATATATATATATACAGGTCCTTCTCAAAAAATTAGCATATTGTGATAAAGTTCATTATTTTCTGTAATGTACTGATAAACATTAGACTTTCATATATTTTAGATTCATTACACACAACTGAAGTAGTTCAAGCCTTTTCTTGTTTTAATATTGATGATTTTGGCATACAGCTCATGAAAACCCAAAATTCCTATCTCAAAAAATTAGCATATCATGAAAAGGTTCTCTAAACAAGCTATTAACCTAATCATCTGAATCAACTAATTAACTCTAAACACCTGCAAAAGATTCCTGAGGCTTTTAAAAACTCCCAGCCTGGTTCATTACTCAAAACCGCAATCATGGGTAAGACTGCCGACCTGACTGCTGTCCAGAAGGCCATCATTGACACCCTCAAGCAAGAGGGTAAGACACAGAAAGAAATTTCTGAACGAATAGGCTGTTCCCAGAGTGCTCTATCAAGGCACCTCAGGGGGAAGTCTGTGGGAAGGAAAAAGTGTGGCAGAAAACGCTGCACAACGAGAAGAGGTGACCGAACCCTGAAGAAGATTGTGGAGAAGGACCGATTCCAGACCTTGGAGGACCTGCGGAAGCAGTGGACTGAGTCTGGAGTAGAAACATCCAGAGCCACCGTGAACAGGCGTGTGCAGGAAATGGGCTACAGGTGCCGCATTCCCCAGGTCAAGCCACTTTTGAACCAGAAACAGCGGCAGAAGCGCCTGACCTGGGCACCAGAGAAGCAGCACTGGACTGTTGCTCAGTGGTCCAAAGTACTTTTTTCGGATGAAAGCAAATTTTGCATGTCATTCGGAAATCAAGGTGCCAGAGTCTGGAGGAAGACTGGGGAGAGGGAAATGCCAAAATGCCTGAGGTCCAGTGTCAAGTACCCACAGTCAGTGATGGTCTGGGGTGCCATGTCAGCTGCTGGTGTTGGTCCTCTGTGTTTTATCAAGGGCAGGGTCAATGCAGCTAGCTATCTGGAGATTTTGGAGCACTTCATGCTTCCATCTGCTGAAAAGCTTTATGGAGATGAAGATTTCATTTTTCAGCACGACCTGGCACCTGCTCACAGTGCCAAAACCACTGGTAAATGGTTTACTGACCATGGTATTACTGTGCTCAATTGGCCTGCCAACTCTCCTGACCTGAACCCCATAGAGAATCTGTGGGATATTGGGAAGAGAAAGTTGAGAGACGCAAGACCCAACACTCTGGATGAGCTTAAGGCTGCTATCGAAGCAGCCTGGGCCTCCATAACACCTCAGCAGTGCCACAGGCTGGTTGCCTCCATGCCACGCCGCATTGAAGCAGTCATTTCTGCAAAAGGATTCCCGACCAAGTATTGAGTGCATAACTGAACATAATTATTTGAAGGTTGACTTTTTTTGTATTAAAAACACTTTTCTTTTATTGGTCGGATGAAATATGCTAATTTTTTGAGATAGGATTTTTGGGTTTTCAGGAGCTGTATGCCAAAATCATCAATATTAAAACAAGAAAAGGCTTGAACTACTTCAGTTGTGTGTAATGAATCTAAAATATATGAAAGTCTAATGTTTATCAGTACATTACAGAAAATAATGAACTTTATCACAATATGCTAATTTTTTGAGAAGGACCTGTATATATACGTTTTTATATAAAACTAGGGATGGGCTGTATGTTCGAGTAGAATGTTAGTTTGACTCGAACATCAGCTGTTCGCTGTAGTAATATGACTGAACAGAGGTGACTCCATTTTGGATTCAAATATCTTGAACTTCAGACTCTAGTTAAAATCAACTAGTTGATAACAGGTTCTATATAAAGCACACATATAGGAAAATATATATATAAAAAAAATATAGCTTGTGTAAGCAGTTTTATTCTGTACCGTCTAAATAAAAAATTGGTGCTCAATGTCTGGGCCCCTTCCTGTGTCATGAAACATGACACACTGAAGCAGGACTCATGACTATGAGTCATGAAAGCAGATGGCATGGTTAATGATATGTAATGATATGAAATGTACACCCCTGTATTGGCCACCCCCTTTGTTCCCCCATTCTGATTGGACGAGATGTTTCATATATAAGCTGTCCCCACCCAAATAAAGGCAGACATTTTCTTTGAACTAACTTCATTGTACTTTCTGCTTATTGAAATGCCTCACAGTAGTGGGGGTCCCAAGAGTGTCTTGCAGTATTAACCCTTGGCTAGTCCTTGTATACATGGAGTACCTGAAATATCTACTTAATTTGCGTGTTCGCTGAACACATGAACAAACGGGGCACTCTGCAGAAGCTTCGCCAACCAATGATCCCCCCATAATGCACTGCGCTCTGGGAGTGCATTGATTGCTGACGATTGGCTAAAGCATGCAACTGACCTGTATGCTTTGGTCAATCACAGCACAATGTACTGTGAGAGAAATAATTGGCCAAAGGCAGAGTGTCTTTGGCCAATCATGGCTCAGGGAGTCCAGGCCCAACACTATATAAGGCTGCATACATGGCAGCCGTGTATAGTGTGTGATAATGTAGATTAGACAGGTAGTTTGTGGATAGTGTGATTCGTTGATAGTGTGTTCAGTCAGTTTAGTGCAATCGGTGTAGTGTACAGGCATACCACACTTTTAAGTACACAATGGGACCAGAGCATGTATGTAAAACGAAAATGTACTTAAAGTGAAGTAATACCTTTTTTCACTTCTCAATGCATGTACTGCATTGAAATAGACATTTACAGTCATAACTAATTACCAAGGCAAGCTGGCCAATCCCAAAATCGGATATGTTGTAGTCCTGGGTCCCCTTCTCAGTGCTCTCCAAGTTTGGTGTCCATGTCACTTTTGGTTCTGGAGCAGTGTCATATCAAGCTGACCAAGATTTCCCATAGACACCAACGAACATTGAAAGCTGAAAATTAGTTTGGGCAGGAAGGGGGTGAAAGTGTCCTGTAGTAGTTAAGGAGAACCGTATGACAGAATTAAGAAAAAAAATTACGCGGGTTTGGTATAGATTTTAAGGGGTACTCCACGCCAAAATTAAAAAAAAATATGTTGTGGGGTCCCCCAAAACCAATACCAGACTCTTATCCGAACATGCAGCCTTATCCGAGCTTGCGCCTCCCCTCCTGAACCATACCAAGCAGCTTGCCCTCAACATGGGGAGGGTGCTTTGGGGTGCCCCCCAAAGTACCTTGTTCCCATGTTGATGGAGACATGGGCCTCTTCCCAACAACCCTGGGCTGTGGTTGTCAGGGTCTGTGGGCGGGGGGCTTATTAGAAACCCAGATCCTGCCCCCCAATGTGAATGGGTATCAGGTACATCGCACACGAAGTAGCGTTTGCGGATTCGCCCGGGCCAGTTTATGACCTGGAAATGCATCATGAAAGGGGAAAGAGCATGCACACGCCCCCAGGAAGTGTACTGCTGCTCAGCCTCTAACATGGCTGGGTCACTCCCTTCATGAGAAGAGAAACTGCTGATATGCAAGGTAAGTGTGGGCAGTGTCTTTTGCTCTGGGTTGGGGTATGTGCTAGTTAGCTTTGTTTATTGGGGGGGGGGGGAACTGTTGTGTGTAGTAATCCTTTGGACACATTCACTTCCTGGACATGCACATACATCACTGATTCTTTCTCTGCACATTAGACTTCCTGCATTTGTACATGTTGCTGTAAATATACTGCTATTGTATATATGGTCTATGCTAATTTTTAAAGGAGCAGTGATTGAAAACAGTTGTCGCCGAGCGCATGCAAATATGCAGCCTCCTGGTAGCTGGGCCTTGACACAGAGTGGATGCATATTTGCATATTACAATGCCAGTAGCCCCTCCTCTCAGAATGGCAAACCCCTTAAAGGTCCGGTGCCAAGGGGTGATGGATGTTTAAAGTGAAATTTTATATTCAAAAGAGTGTCGGGGGGGGGGGGTCCCCTTTGTCTGCTTGTAAAATGTTGCATCTGTCTAGATTCTCGATCCTGCTGCAGCAATGATGACATTTAAACACCAAAAAAAATGACATTTGAATAGTTTTCCATGGTTGCAAGTCATTTCTGCCAATATAGACCCCATGGCTCCTGCCCCTCCCCCACCACCTCAATGCATACCAGGCCCTTTGGGGCTTGTATGGGTTTTAAGGGGAACCCCAGCATCAAATGTAGCATAAATAAATGGCATGGGGGGGGGGGCCCCATACAAAATCCCTACCAGATCCTGATCTCAGTGCTCAGCCTAGCAGGCCATGGAATAGAGAGTGCCCTACCTCCACTCCTAAGCCAGATCAGGCCACATGTCATCATTATGTGGAGTGTTTTGTGTGGTGTGGGTGGGGCCCTGCACCCCCACCCCAAGGCACGTTGTCCCCATGTTTATGGGGACAATTGCCACTTCCCCAGAACCACAAACAGTGGTTGTGAGGGTTTTCGGGTGTGAGGTTTACCGACATCTGGAGGCCTCCTTTAACAAGGAGGCCCCCAGATCCCTGCTCCCTCACATGATTGGGTTTCGGGTACATTGTACTCCTACATATTCACCCAAAAAAGTGTCACAAAAGTAAAAGTGTCAGTTAACATTTTTGAATAATTCCTTTATTACATTTTTTTTAAAATATGTCCCGCAATGTAAATCTATCTTTGATCACAGTGCCGACGACCCAAGAAAAAAAAAAAGAAGGAAAAACTGCCTTGATGGGAGGTGTTCTGCTGACTGCAGTCTTTTTGTGCTAACAGCTCTTCCTTTTTGCGCTGACAGCTTATATAGGACCCCAACCCCTTCTGACATCATGTGACATCGGAGGGACGGGGTCACCCGTTGACATCACCGGGTGGCCCCAGCTGTCATCGCAGAAAGGCTGTAAGCGTGGGGACGCTTCTTATTGCGGTGGAGTTTTTCTGTATTTTTTTTTGCAAAAAATAAAGGATTTGTCCCAAACTGTCATTTTTACTTTTTTGACACTTTTTTTTGGTGAATGAGTACGGGTACAATGTACCCGATCCACATTCACATGGGGGGCGGGTTCTGGGGGATTCTGATAAGCCCACTGCCCGCAGACACCCACAACCACCAGGCAAGGGTTGTAGGGAAGAGGCCCTTGTCTTCATCAACATCTGGACAGGGTGTTTTGGGGGGACCACAAAACACCCTCCCTATGTTGAGGGCATGTGGCCTAGTATGGTTCAGGCCACATGCCTGATCCCCCCTTTTCCTGCAGCCTGCCAGGTTACATGCTTGGATAACGGCCTGGTATGGATTTTGGGGGGGCCCCCCACGCTGTTAAAAAAAAAAATAGGAGCAGGGTTCCCCTTAAAGAGGAGGGCCATTTAAAAAAAAAAATTAAAAGTCAGCAGCTGCAAACACTGTAGCTGCTGACTTTTAATAAGCAGACTTACCTGTCCAGGGCGCCCGTGATGTCGGCCGCCCGAGGCTGACCCATCCCTCAGCTCTCGGGTCCCGGCGCCGCTATTTTAACTAAGGGAAACAGGCAGTGGAGCCTTGCGGCTTCACTGCCCGTTTCCTACTGCGCATGCGCGAGTCGCACAGCGCTTTGTGAATGGGGCGCGCTGTGTTCTGGGACACACAATTCCCAGAACACACAGCGCCCCATTACCCAGAAGACACCGCATGGAGGAGAGAAGACAGAAGATCACCGCGGAGGACGAAGAGGCAGATTAGGACGATGTGCCTAGCAACAAGCATTTCTGGTAAGTTAAAAAAAAAAAAAAAAATTCATTTTTTTTTCTGATTTGTTTTCTAAATTTTAATGTATTTTTGTTTTTCAGGGTTGCCCTCCACTTTAATATTCATACCAGACCCAAAGGGCTTGGTATGGACTGATGGGGGGACCCCCACACCATTTTTTTCTAATTTTTTAAATAATAGCCATTGCCACATCAGCAAGAGCATGGTGGTTTCCATTATATTAATTTGCTAAACATTATTGTATAGTATTAAAAATATCAAACACTAGTAAAAGTATTTTGTATGGATAATTGTGCTCAGCCCAATAGGCTAGTGGTTATACCTTTAAATATTCAGGCATTAAGACTCATGGTTTCAAATCCCACAGAAGGCTACTAAAAGATTGTATTGGTGGAAAAAGGAGAATCACTATTAGCCAAAGCAACATATGTTGAAAATAGGCAAATGCCAATTAGCCAATGCTCCTTGGTTTGGCTGATTCTATTATATTAACTCTTCAAATGCATGCAATGGTAATTATTCCATAATATAATGGTGTGGAATTCCAAACATCACACAATAGTTAACGGGCAGTTTACATTTTTTTTGTTTGTCTATTTTAATTTGCTTGAGCACTGAAAAAATAAACATAGCTGGTGGATGGTAGATTGGCTGGGATTAGAACTCATACCATGAGTGCTGCGCTGATATCTGAGCAGGCCGCCAAGCCATTGTGCTAAGTACGCTAAGACATGCATAATAGTGTAGTATGATTAAAGAATGAACATAAATAATTACCGCTCTATATTCACTTGAATAAAAAAAATAAAAAAAAAACAACATACAACATATAGATAATCTAAATGTTCAATACATGCAAGTTTACAGAATAGCAAACATTACTCTATAATATTCATTCATAACTGCACTCCTTAGCAAAACAAGAAAAAAATAAGAATATTAATTGCAATATATATCAATAGATGCACACGAGGTAGAGCACATCTCATATAAAAATGTTTCTTTCACATACATAGATCATGTTTTGTGGAATTGCTAATTAGCGCTGATTTTGAATTTACTAACGTATTTTCGCTGTTAATAGCGTTCTTTTTAATTTGCACATACGCCTGTTGACATTTTAATTGCCTAAAATGGGCTTTATTATATGCAATAGTGCCCAGTACTTCCTGGCGCTATAGTAAATGACCCCCAATGTGTTTTTTAAAAATTATAAAATGTGTGATACTGCGCTGTCCCAAAACATGATTAAAAAAACATAAAATAAAAAAACAAATATATCTGCTGCAACTAAAATATGTGAGATACACACACTAGACAGAACAATGGAAATTATTTTTGCTGCACTGAAAAAAATAACAAATATGTGATAACAACTGATCATGCTGAAAAAATTAAATATGAGTGAACCATTCAATATAACTAATATAGTGATGTAACCTAAAAAGAAAAACTGAATGGTGAAGTCCAAAATAGTCCAAATTCAATGTTCCACCAGATGAAACTATTAAAGGAGAATCCTTAGCCCTCTATTTACTAGTGACGTAACACAGTAGCACCCAACAAGCAGTGACAGGATATGATAGGAATAGTCCTCCACCACCGATAACACTGGCGCTTACCAGACTCAAGGATCTTGTCAGGTCACCTGAGACCAGGTGACAGATGCCCTCCGTGGGAGTCGGAAGTGCACCGCTAGGTAGTGGACCTTAGGACTGACTGCTGCGTATTGTACCCAGGGAGATTCAGGACACAGGTCTACAGGATCACTAACACAGATCCCAATGGGAGCTGGAGCATAGATTCCCCTGGGCGCGAAGTCTAAGAGCCTTATACTTGCCAACTGTCCCAGTTTACATTCCCTTGAGGTTTTAGTCCTGTTGTTGTGTACAGACGACTCACCTGCAGACCCTGTGTTTACATGTAAATAACCAGCATTCATATGTAAATAGCAGTGACATGCATATGTAAATAGCTGAGGCCAACGACATTGATATGTAAATAAGGCAGCATTCATATGTATATCATGCCCCCTGCAGTGAGGAGATGATGTGCTGTAACCTACAGCAACCAGTGAGCAGTATTACTGTACAGTAATCTCTAGCAGCCAATCAACAAGCCGAAATCATGTGCTGTAACCTCTAGCAACTAATCAGTGAGCCTTAAGGAGTGCTGTAACCTTTAGCAACCAGTCAGTATGCAGTAATGATATGCTGTAACCTCTGGCAACCAATCGCAATCGCTGCCTGATCTGATACAGTAAACTGATTTTAAGTCTAGCTGCTATTTATTGTATGTCTCAGAGAAGGTGGAGAGAGAAATTGCATGGGGGGAGGGGGGCCCTAAGCAAATTTTTGCCCAGGGCCCAATCAATTTTAAAGATGGCCCTGGTGATGAGGATGGACTTCGCTGCAGTCTGGCTCCAGGTCGCGGCCCCTAGGGTCTTACAGCTCACGCTCACAGTAGACTACAGGAGAAGGAAGCAGCAGGCTGGGCTGACAAGGATAGTAAGGGGATAAGGCAAAGGTCAGGGAAACTAGCAGACAGGAACAACAGAGTACATGCCAAAGGTTCAGGGTCACAGGCAGACAGGGATGGTTGGGGACATGCCAAAAGGTCAAGGTCACAAGCAGACAGGAATCGTTGAGAACACGCCAAGGTCGGTAACAGAGACAAATGTAGAGCACACGGCAAGCAGGAAACAGGAAGCCAAATACACAATGGTTGATCAGCACCACTGGCTTGCAGTGCACAGGTTAATATAGGGTTCCCTGATAGGGCCTGGGTGGAGCCATGCTTAGAGGAGAGGTTATAAACACCACCAGGTGGAAGTGACTGGCCTCTTAGTCTGAACACATGAGAGGTAAGCAAACAGAGGAAGATCACTGCATAACCAGGGCAGATCTCTTTTTAGGGAGATCTCTAACAGCTTGTGGCTCTTTCCCCAGCCAGGGTTTCTATATAGAACCAGGAGAGTGGTCCCCGCTATGCCGTATTCGATGGTATCAATAGGTTTAAGCAATGCTCATCCCCCATGCAAGAGACAGAAAAGCCTCCATAATGTAACTCTTAAAAACTTTTTATTTTAAAACATAAAATAGTGCACTTACAAATTCTTCTTCGTTCAAAAAGCCTCTCAAATACCGAGCTGGCCGGCTCTCGATTGTTGCTTGTGTCTTCCGGGACTAACGCGTTATGCGGCGACAGCAGCACGTCGCTCCTCCCTATGTTGTTTCATCACAGATGTCTTCCAGGGGCACGGGCGGCGTGCTGACTCACCGCCATATAAGCAAACAAATACACGGAAGGGAACGCCCAGCACTGAACTCCTGCCAATCCTCCACCAATCCGCCATTCAGAAAGTGGGCAATTGCCATCCCAGCAACACTGCCACTAATTGTAAACATCTTATGACTTGTGTGCAGCCCAATGCGTAAATCCATAGTAATAGAAATAAACATACTGGGACTGGATTAAAGCTACAAAAATTACTATTTAAATAATGTTGCTCTATATAAAAAATTCTGTCTGGACTATTTTAAAAAATTGTAAATATAAGACATGAATTGACTGTCTTTATTCTAAAAAGGAAAAAAAATAAAAAAAAAACAACAAAGGAAAAAGAAGAAATAAGGAGAGGGCATGATCAGTGAATATACTCAGCCTCATGATTAAACTGATCACCAAATTATCATTCATTTTAATTCTCAAATCAGAGTGAATTACACTATTAGTAAAAAACCAACAATGTTTTCACACCTGATTCAAAGAAGCAAAGAGGTTTTATTTCTTTTATAAAAATATTTTTTTCTTATCCTGAAAAAACGTATTTCTATAAAAATTTATTCATATCCCAAAAAAATTCATTAAATTAATAATAAAAAATTAAAAATATATTTATTAATATAAATTATTGATTAAATTAAGATAAAGAATAAATATAAAATCAAAATGAAAATGTTGCCAATAATGCAGTCATCCTCATCCCCAAAAAGAAAAGGGGGAGACAAGAAAAAACAAAAGACAAAGGAGATAGGAACAATACAGCCCAGCCTCCCCGTAACCAAAATGGGTCCCATAATTAATAAGGTTCCGTAATTAATAAGGGTAAACTGTTTACCCAAAATACATAAGAGTCTTACTTGCCCCCTGGTACGTCCAATAGTAAGTGGGATTGATTCCATCATGTCCCGGGTGGGCAAGTATATAGACTTCTTTCTCCAGCCGCAGGTGCAACAAGTACCTTCCTATCTCAAAGACACTAGACATGTAATCAATATAATGTCTGGATTAGAACCTAATAACCATACTCTTTTGGTCATTTTTTCAGCATGATCAGTTGATCAGTTGTTATCACATATTTTGTTATTTTTTTTCAGAGCAGCTAAAAAAAAATTTCCATTGTTTTTTAAAAATTGTTGGGCTTTTTTTGTTTATAGCGCAAAAAATTGTGTAGAGAAGATCAAATACCACCAAAAGAAAGCTCTATTTATGGGGAAAAAAAGGACATAAATTTTAATTGGATATAGTGTTGCACGACTGTGTAATTGTCAGTTAAAGCCAATGCAGTGTCATATCACAAAAAAATGTCCTGGTCAGGAAGTGGGTAAAACTTTCCGGAACTGCAGTGGTTAAAGAGCATCTCTGGTGAAAATTTTAAATCATATATTCATATTCTTTGTATACAATGTATTTCTATTATTTCTAGCTTACTTCTATTAATCTGAACAATCTAGAACACGTGTCAAACACAAGACCCGCAAGCCTAATCCAGCCCTCCTGGCCATTTCATGTGGCCCTCGCAACTGTCCTGCAGCTCGTCACCTCCCCCACATTGTCTCAGCAGTCGGCAGGAAAAAGGAGGAAAGAACTCCTACAACAGATCCTGTGCATCTCCATGCAGCCACAGAGAGTCTTGTCTTTGCCCCCATCATCACAGCAGTTGGCAGAAGAGAGGAGGACAGAACTATCTGTGAAGCTGCAGGATCCTTCATCTCCACCTCCCCGAGTCAGTCTCATTCAGCAAACTCCTGCAGCCCTCCTCTGGCCTCTTCCAGATCCTGCACTTTCTGCTTACAAGCTCCCCCCCCCCAACTTCTTCCCGGGTGTGGCACAAGATAAGGGGAGGGCACTGTGATGTAGGGTGTGGGGGGGAGGTAGCTCTTGACTTCTGGTGTAAGGGGGGGGGGGGGTGGGATGCTCTTAACATCTGCTTATAATTAATATGAGAATACTACAATTCTTTTGTAGTTGAAAAGGGCACACACCGCTTGTATCATCCACAAGAAACTTTATTGGAGACCACTCAAACAGAACACCATGGCAGAACCAAGTTCTGCTTAGGCAGTCTCCAGTAATGTTTCTTGTGGATGATAGCAAGCAGCGCTGTGACCCCCCCCCCCCCCCCCCCGCTTTTTCAAACTTGCATTATCTACTGCAGGAGTATGAGTGAGCTCCATGCTGGTCTGCAACCAACCCTTCTCAGCTTACATCTTAAGTTATTACTAAAAGCAGTAATAATCAAATTCAGAGACAATGATTTAATATTAAAAAGAGTAGATCCATTTATGTAGCCTTACAGCTACCCTACTGCTGATGCGGCCCTTGATGAAGTTTTGGCACCCCAATCTAAAACTTACTTTATGAAGATCCCCACATATTTATTTCCTTGCATTCTATAATATGTATTTACTATACCCTGTGAGTAGACACTGCTCTGTCACAGAATTCACAGAGCCTGCCTTCTATACTAGCAGAGGCGTAACTAGAACCCTCAATGCAAGAAACCATGACGAGCCCCCTCTTCCCTCCGAGCCCAGGGTCCTTCTCATTAATGATAGAGCCTTTTACTCCCATTGCAGGGTCCTTTATTACGTTCCCACAGCAGAACCCTTTCACATGTTCTGCAGTGGACCCCCTTCTGCCATCTTAGGTAGGGATGCCACCTTTTCTTCAAGCCACACCTGAACACTTTAGCGGCGCAGGACAATTTTTTTTGTAGTATACACAATACATATACTGTATTTTGTGATTAAATAACATTTCTAATCATATGGAATTATTTTCAAGAGTCCCCCCTTACATCAAAGTCCACAGAGTTCCCTCTTTACACCTGAATCCAGGAGTCCCCCATCATATCTGAATCCACAGAGTTCCCCCTTACATCTGAATCCACAGAGTTCCCCCTTACATCTGAATCCACAGAGTTCCCCCTTACATCTGAATCCACAGAGTTCCCCCTTACATCTGAATCCACAGAGTTCCCCCTTACATCTGAATCCACAGAGTTCCCCCTTACATCTGAATCCACAGAGTTCCCCCTTACATCTGAATCCACAGAGTTCCCCCCTTACATCTGAATCCACAGAGTTCCCCCCTTACATCTGAATCCACAGAGTTCCCCCCTTACATCTGAATCCACAGAGTTCCCCCCTTACATCTGAATCCACAGAGTTCCCCCCTTACATCTGAATCCACAGAGTTTCCCCCTTACATCTGAATCCACAGAGTTTCCCCCTTACATCTGAATCCACAGTTTCCCCCTTACATCTGAAGCCACAGAGTTTCCCCCTTACATCTGAAGCCACAGAGTTTCCCCCTTACATCTGAATCCACAGAGTTTCCCCTTTACATCTGATCCACAGAGTTTCCCCTTTACATCTGAATCCACAGAGTTCTTCTTTACATTGGAATCTGCAGAGTTCCCCTTTACATCAGAGTCCATAGAGCCCCCCTTTCATCAAAGTCAACAGAGCCCCCCTTAAATCAGAGTCTGAGAAGTTCTTCCTTACATCAGAGTATGTAGAGCCCCCCTATCATCAAAATCCACAGAGCCCCCTTTCATCAAAGACTACAGAGCCCCCCCTTACATCAAAGTCTACAGAACCCCCCTACATCAGAGTCCACAGAGTTTTCCCTTACATCAGAGTCTGCAGAATTTCCACTTACATTGTAAGGGGGAGCTCTGTGGTCTCTGCAATGTACAGGGGAACCCTGATTTAAGGGGGGCTCTGATGTAATGTGGGAATACTGTGGACTCTGGACCCCTGGTGTAAAGGGAAACTTTGATGTAAGAGAGTCTCTGCTTACCAAAGCCCCCACTTACATCAGAGCCCGCAGAGCACCTCTAACATCTGAGGCCCCCTTACATTAGTGTACTCACTGGGATACAGGAGAGAAAATAAAGGGGGAGACTTTAGTCGCAGATAGGGGATGGAGGGGGAGCTCACTCGTGCCAGGATAAAGGCTCAGGCATTGGTAGTCGGCACCTTTCATAATCTGGCTGCTGGGGTTCAAACGAGTGTGGGCGTAGCAGACACAGGAGGGGGAGAAAAAGAGTATCTCACAAAAGTCAGTACACCCCTCACATTTTTGTAAATATTTTATTATATCTTTTCATGTGACAACACTGAAGAAATTACATTTAGCTACAATGTAAATTAGTGAATGTACAGCTTGTATAACAGTGTA
Organism: Lithobates pipiens; assembly: GCF_037356315.1. Lineage (NCBI taxonomy): Eukaryota > Metazoa > Chordata > Amphibia > Anura > Ranidae > Lithobates > Lithobates pipiens. Next base: position 595,848,018 of record NW_027507748.1, on the reverse strand, counting down.
CATTTTCTGTCCCCTCAAAATAACTCACGCAGCCATTAATGTCTAAACCGCTGGCAACAAAAGTGAGTACACCCCTACTGTAAGTGAAAATGTCCACATTGGGCCCATTTAGCCATTTTCCTCCCCAGTGTCATGTGACTCTTTTGTGTTACAAGGTCTCAGGTGTGAATATGGAGCAGGTGTGTTAAATTTGGTGTTATCACTCTCACTCTCTCATACTGGTCACTGTAAGTTCAACATGGCACCTCATAGCAAAGAACTCTCTGAGGATCTGAAAAAAAGAATTGTTGCTCTACATAAAGATAGCCTAGGCTATAAGAAGATTGGCAAGACCCCAAAACTGAACTGCAGCACGGTGGCCAAGATCATACAGCGGTTTAACAGGTTTCACTCACAACAGGCCTCGCTATGGTTCACCGAAGAAGTTGAGTGCAGGTGCTCAGCATAATTTTTAGAGGTTGTCTTTTGAAATAGACGTATGAGTGCTGCCAGCATTGCTGCAGAGGTTGAAGGGGTAGGGGGTTAGCCTGTCAGTGCTCAGACCCCATGCCACACACTGCATCAAATTGGTCTGCATGGCTTTCATTCCAGAGGGAAGCCTCTTCTAAAGTTGATGCACAAGAAGGCCCTCAAACAGTTTGCTGAAGACTAGCAGACTAAGGACATGGATTATTGGAACCATGTCCTGTGGTCTGATGAGACCAAGATAAACTTATTTGGTTCAGATGGTGACAAGCGTGTGTGGTGGCAACCAGGTGAGGAGTACAAAGACAAGTGTGTCTTGCCTACAGTCAAGCATGGTGGTGGGAGTGTCATGGTCTGGGGCTGCATGAGTACTGCTGGCACTGGGAAGCTACAGTTCATTGAGGGAACCATGAATGCCAACATGAATTGTGACATACTGAAGCAGAGCATGATCCCCTCCCTCTGGAAACTGGGATTAAAAATAGTCTCTGAGTTGTAATCTGTGGTAACGTGCTTAAATAAAGGAGCTTGATGTTGTTGTTCACCCTACACTGAGTTAGGGCTGGTAACTGGGTGGGCTAAAGGGCCTTGGATAGTGCTGGTTCTGGACAAAGGAAGCATTTATGGCGGACATAATCCTGTTGAGGACAAGGGTTCGTCACAGCACTCTTCCAAGTACTCACTGTCATTGCTTATATTTTTTTACATAACAGTGCGTTAGGCCTCCATATCATTTGTATTTTTTTATTATGTCATGTTTCAACTACACAACTATTTTCAGTGTAAATAATGACAAGGAGTCCTGAAAGTGATGGTTTGGCCCTGATCTCAACATAATCAGGTCTGTCTGGGACTACATAAAGAGAAGAATCTGAGGCAGCCTACATCCACAGAAGATATGTGATTAGTTCTCAGAGTTTCTTCAAAAACTGTGTACCTAGAACTCTCTTCTGTTCATTTACTTTCCATTTTGTTAATTGGAAAAAATAAACTATTTATACTTCTATTTCCGAAAGCATTCTTAATTTATAGCATTTTTACACACCTGCCTAAAACTTTTGCACAGTTGTTTAGTTGACTGTTTAAACTTTACTTGTGTCTTGCAGAGCTGCTTCCTTAGAGATCATCTCTTGAAATCCTGAAGATGTATAAATTGAAGGTAGCGACGGGTACTGACCTGGCTGCTAGCACCTGTAGTATTGTCTCTATTGTCCTTGTGGGGGTGCATGGAGAAAGTGAAGTACACCAACTGCCCCATCAATGGTACAACTTCATATCTGGAGCTGTGAGTATCACTACATAGTGCTGAAAGTATTTGTAATAGGTTACAATGGCACTACAACAGTTATAGCAGCCGACGCGCAGCTGCTACGGGATCGGGGGGGGGGGGGGGCGGCCCATTAGGGAGGCTGGTATTGCTAATTAAACAAAGAAAATCTGTATGAATGTGTGGATACAAATCCAGTACTGTATCATTAAAAGTTGGAGAGGTTGCTGCTAACATTGACTCTCTAAACCCTATGCTAGGGATCTGCAAGTCCCATCATGCCTCTGCCTCTGGGTGTCACGCCTGTGGCTGTAAGAGTCTTGCTATGCCTCATGGGACTTGTAGTTCTGCAAAAGCTGGAGGTCCGCTAATTGCATATCCCTGCCCTATGCCATTTCCAATTAGGAGGAACAGACTGGAGGTATTTTCAGAAGCAGCAGCCAATCAGTGGGTGCCAGCCAGTGGATGTCCGTTGGCACCCGCTGATCGTCGAGGAGAGAGGTTGGATGGAGCTCTGCATAAGTACCAAGGCACGCTCCATCCTGACAGCAGGGATATGATGGATTTTCTTTAGCTGCAAAGCAAGGAATAAAATCCATCACATCCTTTAGTGAAAGCAGCAAACATATTACACAAAAACACTGGTTTGGCACACATTTAACCCTTTGATCATTCTAGATCTTTAACTCCTTCCCAGCCAGTGTAATTAGTACAGTGACATGTTACAGTGCATACTTTTAGCACCGATCACTATATTAGTGTCACTGGTTCCCACAAAGTGTCAGTTAGTGTCTGACTGTTTGCATTCATATATCACAGTCCACCTCTAAGTAGCTGATCGCCACCATTATTAATATAAAAAAAAATCTAGTATATATACACTATAGTTTGTAGACTCTAACTTTTGCGCAAACCAATCAATATACACTTATTAGGATTTTTTTACCAAAAATATGTAGCAGAATACATATTGGCCCAAATTTATGAAGAGATTCGATTTTTTTTAAATTTCTTTATTGGATGTTTTATAGCAGAAAGTAAAAAAGAGAGTTTTTTTTTAATTTTTTTATTTTTTATTTTTTATAAATTGTTGGTTTTTGTTTATAGAGCAACAAATGAAAAACCCAGTGGTGATCAAATACCACTGAAAGAAAGCTCTATTTGTGGGAAAAATTTACATAAATCACTTGGGCATAGGGCTAGTGTGGTTAAAGCGGGAGTCCGCCGGGACTCCGCGTTTTTTTTTTTTTTAAAGTCAGCAGCTACAAATACTGCAGCTGCTGACTTTTAAAATAGTGACACTTACCTGTCCAGCATGCCCGCGATGTCGGCACCCGAAGCCGATCTCTAGATCGACACTCGAGTGCTGCCGCCGCCATCTTGGGTATGGGAATCAGGAAATGGAGCCTTTCGGCTTCATTTCCCGGTTCCCTACTGCGCATGCGCGAGCCGCGCTGCGCAATGAGGACGGTCCCCGCTGCCTCTGGGATCTGTGTGTTTCCCAGCAGGCAGCGGGGCACTTGCGGAAGGGGGCGGGCACTTGCGGAAAGGGGCGTAATGTACGCCCCTTTCCGCAGAGAGCTAGCCCGGAAGTGGGTGCAGTTACCTGGATTATCCAGGTAACTGCACCCCCCTCCCCCCTGAAAGGTGCCAATTGTGGCGCCAGAGGGGGGGAGGAATCCGATGAGCGGAAGGTCCATTTTAGGGTGGACCTCCGCTTTAAGAACATAAGGTTTTCTGTGAATGTACAAGGAGACAATATGATGTTCATACGCCTCTTGTCCAATTAAAGAACGCCTTGTATTATTTGAAAGGAATACAAAATGTTTTCTGAATGGAGGAACTGCACAGCAAACGACTTATGCCTGTCGCTGACCTTTAGCTCAGTCCTTAACCTCCTGAACGTCATCAGTGACATCACTGTCAGAGGCTTTATGTAAGTAAAATTCTTTGTGAAAGAAGCATCAGTGGAGCACACATTAGAGGTACCGTATTGGTACCTAGATAAAGCCCCAATAAATGTTTTGCCCATATTTCAGTCTTAAAGATAAAAGTTAATTCCCTGCACTGCTGTTCCTAATTTAAGGACAACTTCTACCTGTAGCCCTGGTCCCGAGTAGTGTACTGTCTATGCTAACAGCTGCTATCTGTCATTAATTTAGGATACTTTATGTAAATGAGACTACCAAGTGGCAGTTATAGAGGTAGCCAATGTGGGTAAGGGTATGAGTGCAAACCAGTTAATTTTTTCCTCAGTCATGTTGCATCAGTATTCTTATATCTTCATGATACTAACACAAATGTATATTACTAAACATAGCACTTGATCTTTAATCTGCTTTTTTTTAATAAGTCTTTTTATCTCTACCAGCATACTCTTTGGATTATCATGACCAGTTCTTCGATTTGTAGTGTGTGCAGCGCTCTTAGATTCTACTTGTGGCTTTTCCAGGTGACAGAGTTTAATATCACTGAAAATAAAGACCTTGGAGAGCTCCTGATGGTTAGGCTGTCCATGGAGCACTACCTAAATTTCCCTCTGGATCCCTGGTACTGCAATTATGTCACTGTGACCTGTCCCAAAGGCCAACTCTACAAATTCCCATTGTATCAGTGGATATTCAAATCTGTGGAGATCCCAGAAGGGAAGGGTGAGTTATGACTTTATCATTCTTATAATTATATTGGAATTATATTTAACTACCTATTGTACTTCATTTTCTATATGAGGCAAATGATTACAATTATTACCAGACATTAATGTTATGAGTTTAATTGTGGAGATCAATAAACACCACAAAAGAAGTCCAAAAAAGCTCCTTGAAAAAGAAGATGAGTTATTCTTACCTCTCTACCAGGCCATAGCAGCATGTGCACAGCATACATGTTCTTTCAAACATTTATACTTTTTTATTCTTATTTTTTTTAATGCATTCATACTTTTGCACATGCATTTCACTTTCAATCAAGGGAGGGGTGAAGGAAATTGGCTGGAGTTTGCATTGTCATGGAGAGGGTGGGGGTATTGTAAAGAGCTTTACTTATTTCTTTACCCCACCTTGGACCCCTGCATTATGAACATTATCCACTCCTGACCCCTCTACTTGAATGTTACACACTTGTAACCCAGAGCAGCGTATTCCGGGTTTTATTCAACTATTCCCTTTTAAACTCCTCCCAGTGCAATTTAGCCCCCTCATCAGTGGTGTGCACCATGTGTGTTTCTATTAGCTTCTATTAGCTCCATCTCTTTGACCCCCCCTCCCCCCAGTTGATTGGTAAATTTGTAAATTGTACCTTTTTTGTTGAAACATGCTGTAAAAAAAAAGAAAAGTTATATATCACTGCTATAGAAAAAGGTTTTTTATTATTTGTCCCAACAATGGACACCTATTCTATAGTAATGTCTGGGGATTCTTTCACACATGTGCAGAAAAAGCACAGCCTGGCTTTGAGACTTTTGAAAAATATGCTGTATGACTCCCAGCAGACTGAACCCCCAAATATCTCGGAAAATGGCGGGGACAGGTAAATGTAAGACTTGAGGATTTGCTGGAATGAAGGGGGACATTTTTAAGAAAACTGTACTAAAACTATTGTTTTTTTTAGCATAGTATGTATGTAGTTCCACTCATAACATAGTACTAGTAACAAAGCAACCAATTACACGCCCTCTTTATTTTAATAACTTCACCAGACTGAGAATATCTAATGCCAAGGTGCTATCAGTTAGGCCGCGTACACACGCGGGGACTGTTCGCCCAACTTTGTCCGTCAAACAGTTTCGGCAAACAGTCCGCTCAAAATTAGCATGGACGGACATGGCCACACACGACGGACGAACAGTTTGCTGAAACCGTGCGCGATGACGTGAACGGCACGTACGACGGGACGAAAAATACGACGTCCTATACACTGCATTATAACTTTCGGCGTGAAAATCCTTTCTGAGCATGCGCGCAACTTTGTTTGACGAACAAGCCTACACACGAGCGGACTGTTCGCTGAAACAAGGTTTCAGCGGACAGTTTTTCGGAAATTCCGAAAAACCTTGTCCGTCAAACTGTCCGCTGAAAGCCCACACACGAGCGGACTGTCCGCCCAAACACTGTTCAGCGGACAAAGTTGGGCGAACAGTCCGCCCGTGTGTACGCGGCCTTACAGTGCCGATTTTGTATTTGAGTATCAGTTCCTGCAGAGCACAAACATTAACTCAATAGCATTATAGAGCTCGGTGTTCATTGATTGACTGTTTGGCACCCATATCAGGTTTATATGCTTAGTAGGGATATTGTGGTAGCAAATATGTGAATTTATAACCTGTTCTGTTTCAGGTGTTGTGATAACTAAGAATACTCACCCTGTTCTCCAAAAACAAAGAAAATTAGAATTGGAGATAAAAAGAGAAGCATACAAGTGAGTGATCAGCACATACATTCTTTATGTAGCACCCTCTAGTGTGCAACTAGTGTAGGTAAATGTATTTGTGTGACTCATGGTAGTTGTGTGAGTCTGTAATTAAAATGGGGTTAATGCAGGTCAGGCTGGGAGGCTCTGCAGGGCAGATCTCTGGTACCTCCCTCTGGTACCTCCCCCTGGTACTACAATCTTGGAGAAGCTTCTGGAAGCAAATGGGTGGAGGGTAGGAGTTCCTGATCTGCATACTTGAGGGAATCTGGCCAACCCCCAGGTAGAATGCACTGGCTGGGTCAGCCCTTCAATATGGTGGAACCTTAGCAGCAGGGGGCGGGTGCTGAGGTTTCTATCAATTGGCCTGGGAGGGGCAACCCAGATCTGGGGGCTCAGGAATCTGGAAGCGGTCACCGGAGGGGTGCACTGCTCTGATCCCACAGTGGGCTCAATCACGTACAGTATATACAGTATCTCACAAAAGTGAGTACATCCCTCACATTTTTGTAAATATGTTATTATATCGTTTCATATATTATTTATTGTTTGTAACCATAATAGGGTTCAGAAACAATAGTGCACATTTTGCTGTTTTTTTTTTAATCCTACCTAAAACACACTGACCTGACCTTTGACCACTCTGGACATGACCTTTGACTTTATCCATGACCCTCAAAAGAGTGAAAAATTACTTTACCACTTGTCGCCCTGCTCCTGTAGATATGCTGCGGAGGGGTGGTATGGGCAGGCTCAGTCACATATGTATATACGATATATACATACGTGACTGAGCCTGCCCGTACCACCCCGCTGCAGTATATCTGCACGAGTTGGGCGACAAGTGGTAAAGTAATTATTTTCACTCTTTTGAGGGTCATGGATAAAGTCAAAGGTCATGTCCAGAGTCAAAGATTGTGTTCAAAGGTCAGGTCAGTGTGTTTTAGATAGGATTACAAAAAAAGGAAAATGTGCACTATTGTTTCTGGGCCCTACTACGGGTACAAACAAATAATATACACAAATGTGGTATCGCTGTGATCAACAGGAGCAGAAGAATTTATTTTGGATTGTCCGTTGGTGGTGGGTAGGGATAAGCCCCATGTTCAATTTGAACATCGGGTGTTCGCCTGTTTGCCAAACAGCGAACATTATGTGGTGTTTGCGGCAAATTCAAAAGTCACCGAACACCATTAAAGTCCATGGGACAATAACATGAAAAACCAAAAGTGCTAATTTTAAAGGCTTATATGCAAGCTACTACCATAACAAGTGTATGGGGACCGGGTCCTGCCCCAGTGGATGTATCAAAGCTAATTTTAAGGAGCAGTGATTTTAATAATGCTTAAAGTGAAACAATAAAAAATAAACATTTCTTTAAATATTGTGCTGGGGGCATCCTTATTATGCCTGTAAAGTAGCGCATTTTTCCAGTGTTTAGAACAGTACCACAGCAAAATGACATTTCTAAAGGAAAAAAATGTAATTTAAAACTGCTTGCAGCTGCAATGAATTGTTGGATCTCAGCAATATAGATAAAAATCATTGAAAAAAAAAACATGGGTTCTCCCCCAGTCCATTACCAGGCCCTTTGGAATGAATGTTAAGGGCAACCCTGCACCAAAAGTTTAAAAAAAAATGCGTTGGGGTCCCCTCAAAATCTATACCAGGCCCTTCAGGTCTGGTATGGATATTAAGGGGAACCCTGGGCCAATTGTTTTTTTTAAATGGCATAGGGTTCCCCCACAAAATCCATACCAGGCCCTTCAGGTCTGGTATGGATTTTAAGGGGAAACCTGCGCCAAAATAAAAAAAAATGTCATAGTGGCCTCCCCCAAAAACTATACCAGACCCTTATCCGAGCACGCAACCTGGCAGCCTCATCGTGGGGGTCTGCGGGTGGGGGGCTTATCATAATCTGGAAGTCCCATTTAACAAAGGGAACCCCAGATCCCAGCCCCCCCATGTGAAATGGGTAGGGATCCGAACACCCCCCGGTTCGATTTGCCCCAGAACCTTCGAACGGACCAAAAATTCATACGAACTTTAGAACCCTATTAAAGTCTATGGGACTCGAACATTTGAAGTGCTAATTTTAAAGGCTAATATGCAAGATATGCAACAGACAACACCAGCAATAAGGGGCATCTTCAGGTGTATACTGTGCTGGAGGCACACAACACCCACTTTAACTCCTGCAGATGACTGTATTAGAGAACACCAGCAATAAAGGGTAGCTACAGGTGTATATTGTGCTGGAGGCACACAACACCCACTAACTCCTGCAGATGACTGTATTAGAGAACACCAGCAATAAAGGGTAGATACAGGTGTATACTGTGCTGGAGGCACACAACACCCACTTTATCTCCTGCAGATGCCTGTATTAGAGAACACCAGCAATAAAGGGTAGATACAGGTTTATACTGTGCTGTGCTGGAGGCACACAACACCCACTAACTCCTACAGATGGCTGTATTAGAGAACACCAGCAATAAAGGGTAGATACAGGTGTATACTGTGCTGGAGGCACGCAACACCCACTTTAACTCCTGCAGATGCCTGTATTAGAGAACACCAGCAATAAAGGGTAGATACAGGTTTATACTATGCTGTGCTGGAGGAACACAACACCCACTAACTCCTGCAGATGCCTGTAGTAGAGAACACCAGCATAAAAGGGTAGATACAGGTGTATACTGTGCTGGAGGCACACAACACCCACTAACTCCTGCAGATGCCTGTATTAGAGAACACTAGCAAAAAAGGGTAGATACAGGTGTATACTGTGCTGGAGGCACACAACGCCCACTTTAACTCCTGCAGATGCCTGAGAAAATGTGATTGGCCAAGCATGCGGGGTCACGGTGCATGCTTGGCCAATCATGAGCCAGCAATGCACTTCGATGGCGTAGTGCATTGTGGGCCGTTCGTGCCATACGAATTTGGTACGAATGGTCCACAAAGTTCTGAATTCGCCGAACAGACGAATGGCCGATGTTCGAGTCGAACATGCGTTCGAGTCAAACACCGGGCTCATCCCTAGAAATGGGTATTGGGTACATTGTACCCCTACTCATTCTCCCCAAAAAAAGTCAAAATGTTAAAAATTAAAGCAGACAATTTTGGACAATTCCTTTATTTAAAAAAAGTAACTGTCCTGCGATGTCCATTCATCTTCGATCACAGCGCAGACGGATCGAGAAAAAAAAAGAAAAATGCAACAACTCCGCCTCCATGTGAGGCTGCTGCCAACTGAATCCTCTTTGCGATGACAGCTGTTAGATAGCCGGGGACATAAATTTGTGACCCCACCCCTTCTGACATCACGTGGCATCAGTAGGGGGCGGGATCACTCATTCTATATGACAGCTGTTATCACCAAGAGGCTTTAGTCAGCAGGATCCTCCCATGGAGGCAGAGTTGTTGCATTTTTTTTCCTCGGTTTATCGGATGCTGTTATCGAAGATGGACGGACATCATGGGACAGTTTTAAAAAAAAATGTAATAAAAGACTTGTCCCAAATTGTCTACTGTAATTTTTAACATTTTGACACTTTTTTTGGTGAATGAGTAGGGGTACAATGTACCAATTCACATAGGGGGGCGGGATCTGGGGGGTCCCCTTGTCAACATGGAGACAAGGTGTTTTGGGGGGACCCCAAAGGCATCCTCCCAATGTTGAGAGCATGTGGCCTGGTACGGTTCAGGAGGGGGGCGCTCTCTCGTACCCCCTCCCTTTTCCTGTGGCCTGCCAGGGTGCGTGCTCGGATAAGGGTCTGGTATGGATTTGGGGGACCCCTACGCCATTTATTTTTACATTTTGGCACAGGGTTCCCCTTAAAATCCATACAAGACCTGAAGGGTCTGGTATAGATTTTGGGGGGACTCCTGCGCCATTTAAAAAAAAAATTGTCGCAGGGTTCGCCTTAATATCTATACCAGACCTAAAGGGCCTGGTATGGATTTTGGGGGACCCCCACACATTTTCTTTTAACATTTTGGTGCGGGGTTACCCTTAACATTCATACCAGATCCAAAGGGCCCCTTAATGGACTGGAGGGGAACCCATGCTGTTTTTTTCAATGATTTTTAACTATGTTTCCCAGACCCAACAATTCATTACAGCCGCAAGCAGTTTTAAGTGACTTTTTTTCCTTTAGAAATATTCATTTGCTGTGGTATTGTTCTAAACATGGTAAAAATGTGCTACTATGGAGACTCCCCAGGCATAATATGAAGATATATTTTATTTTTATTGTTTCACTTTAAGCACTATTCTTGAAAAAACGTCCGCTTTAAAAAAAAAAAATATTTTTTGCATTGATACATGTCCCCTGGGGCAGGACCCGGGTCCCCAAACACTTTTTATGGCAATAACTTGCATATAAGCCTTTAAAATTAGCACTTTTGATTTTTCATGTTCATGTCCCATAGACTTTAACGGTGTGTGCTTGTTCGTACTATTTTTTTGCCTATTCGCATGTTCTGGTGCAAAACGAACAGGGGGGTGTTAGGCTCATCCCTAGTGGTGGGTTATGGTAATAGAAAAATATACAGCTAAGTTTAAAAGAAAGAAAAATAAATCATGAAATACAGATTACCATTTACCTACCACCAAATCAAAGCCTATAAAAAGCAAGGTATAATTCATTTGGATGCACCAAGTAGTTGTGATGATATGTACAGTTTTGCTAACACATGTCAAAGTTGCAAAACTGTGTTCAGGTGTTTAGATTTGTTTTAGCTTTGTCACGAAGAGGCTAAACCTGCCACTTTAGAATGATTGTAACTAAATACTGACTTGGTTCTAGTAATTAGACATTTAATAATATTCTATTATGTAGGTGGAAAGTTTATGCAGAAGGTGCCCCTCATTGCATTGATGTAGCCAATGATGATCCACTGAATCTGCCTCCTAATGATCAGTTCTCCTTCCAGAAGCAAGGCAATTTTGCTTCTGCATCAATTTCCACGTATGTATCAAGCATCCATTAAACTGCAAAGAAACCCCAGACAATAAAAATTGACATTGATGCCAATCTGACTTCCCTAATGTGTCAGTAATTTGATTGCTACCTATCTGACTTTCCTAATGTGTCAGTAAACGTGCCACTACAGTCTGTAGAAAACATGAAAATATTGACTAGAACTTTATTTTCTATAGTATGTTTACTACAGTCAAGTGACTTTTTACTTGCTACATATCACACCGTGAGATCAATAGGCAGAGCAATCAGGAAACCACTGACGCATCCAGCAGATGTCACTGCAGGAATGTTACTGTTACTGTGCCTGCGCAGAGCTGATTGGCACTGTTGTGGTCGATTGTTTTTTTTTTTCCTTTCTAATTCAAATGAAAAAGACTTAACAACATGTAAGCAATTTTTAAATGTAAAATGACAGCAGTAAGAAAATCACATAATTAATAGTTTTTACAAAGGGGATGCCGTTTTTTCTGGTTGACAGTCATGTGAGCAGATACAGGGGGAGGAAGCAGATACCACACAAAATGCTGGAGCCACCTCACAAGCCCATGAAAAGAGTCATTTCCAAAAGAAAAACCAGACATTGAACAGGTTCTATACACGGAACTGGTGGGGCGTGTACACCGAGAGTGGCAACGCAGAAGCTAGAGGATTGGCTGCTACAGCGTTGACACTAGAACAGAGAAGTGTACTGAAAAGGCATGATCAATCAGGCAATTACTAATAATGAAAATGTGCATTAATTAAAGGTTAGGCATCCATGTAGAGATCACACTTTTAAATGCAATGACACAAAAATTCACTGACACATTATAGGCTGTCTGCTTTTCCAAACCCCTAAACAGGGCCGTTTTTAAGGCAGGGCAAAAGGGTCAGCTGCCCTGGGCCCTGTCATTGTTGTGGGGCTCAAAGCAGCTGTGTCATACTTGCCAACTATCCTGGTTTAAATTCCCTTGCCCCTTGAGGTTTTAGTTCTGTGCTGTGTCCCAATATCTCAGTTTGAAGTGCTGCTACTAATGCTGCCCAGATCTGCCCTATTGTTGTGTACAGATGACTCACCTGCAGACCCTGTGTTTACATGTAAATTACTGGCATTCATATATAATATGTAAATAGCAATGGCATTCATATATAAATATCGGCGGCCGGCAGCATTGATATGTATATTATACCCCCCTGAGGTCATATCCACAGTAATCTCTAGCAACCAATCAACAAGCAGAAATCATGTGTTGTAACCTCTAGCAACTAACCAGTGAGCTGTAATGTGTGTTGTAACCTCTACCAACCAGTCAGTGAGCCGTAATGATACACTGTAACCTCTGGCAACCAATCGCAATAGCTGCCTGATCTGATTCAGTAAACTGATTTTGAGTATAGCTGCTATTTATTGTAGGTATCAGAGGTGGCGGAGAGCAAAACTGCATGGGGAGGGGGGGCCCAAGAAAAGTTTTGCCCAGGGTCCAATCAGTATTAAAGACGGCCCTGCCCCTAAATCGTGTGATTAACAGAGAAAAATTATAATTATTGCTGAATTTAGTTTTAAAGCTCTGCAGTAACTCATGTTTCAGAAATATTTCCAGCTAATAATGAATACAGTCTAAATCATAGCGTGTATTCGAACAGAGGAAAAGTAGTTCTTTTATATCCAATACTGGCTATTTTAATGAAGGAAGATTATTTTGCCTCTCAGTGTTTTCTGTTGCTGATACAATTGACCCCTTACATTGGTGGCCAGTTAAAAAAACAAAACTATTAGGGTAGAATTAGATGTGCGTCTCCCTAGCGAAGTACGAACTGTGTTCGAATCATGTTCCAGGAAGCAATGCAATGCCTCCCTTACCGTCTGTTTTAACGCTATTTTTGGTGTCAATTGCGCCACAACCGCCTGTATTGCACATAATTGTGGGCCATTTTCATAACTTTCATACCTACTTGAATTGTAACTAGCATCAATACATGAACATGTATTGTTGTATCACTACATTTTCAGACATGTCAACACCCCCATCAGCTGCCCATTGCAGCTTGGGGGGGGGGGGGTTGGCGGATGGCAAAAATGCAGCTCAACCATGCACATTTTTGCCTCCCTCAACTGCAAGTTTAAACAAAGGCTTAAGGCCCGTACACATGGGCTGAATATCGGCGATATCTGCCCATTCAATCGGACTCGACAGACATTTGGTCCGTGTATATGGCAGCCGGCCGAGTGCTCACTGGTGTGTTTTGGTGTGGAGGCCCATACAGTCCCTCCGATGCGTCCACCATTACCCCCATGGGATTTCAACCTGGTGTTGTCGGCGCTTCAAAAACTGCCATTTGAAAATATCAGGGAGATTCACCTGTTGACTCTTTCTCAGAAAGTGGTCTTTCTAGTGGCCATCACATCGGCAAGGAAGGTTTCGGAATTGGCGGCCTTGTCTTGCAAGTCTCCCTATCTGGTCATCCACAGGGATAAGGTGGTGTTGTGTCCACCATTTCCAGGTGGATCAGACAGATTGTAGTACAAGCCTACGCCTTGAAGGGGCAGGTGCCCCCCTTTTCGGTCACGGCCCACTCTACAAGGGCAATCGGAACATCTTGGGCCTTCCGACACCAAGTGTCGGTCGCTCAGGTGTGTAAGGCGGTGACTTGGTCGTCTGTCCATACGTTTACCAAGTTCTACAATGTAGACGTCAGTGCATCGCCTGATGCCTGTTTTAGCCGTAAAGTTTTGCAGGCGGCCGTGTAGTTGCAATTAAATATGCAAGCTTTGTTTTTTCAGGTTTTTCGATAAAAACACAGTACTCTTGTGTTAATGCACTGTTGCATTACTTCCGCAATGGTTGCGGTCTTGGGGTTCACTCTTGTTGAGGATACCCGGTTAAATGGTGGTGTTTTTCCACACACTACTGTTTTTTTTTTTTTGCGGGTTTAGTTTCACTAGTTCCCACTTTCCATGGTGGGTGAAGTTTTTATGCTGTTTATCCACCCCTCATTTGGCACTGCTTGGGGACGTCCCATTTTGTTACAGAGAGGAGCTGTGTCGGTAAGTGAATATAAGAGAAAATGGGATTTTTGTACTCACCGTAAAATACTTTTCTCTGTAATTCACTGACCGACACAGCACCCGTCCCTCCCCGTCCCTCCTTTACGTTATACTGCTTGTTCACGTACTAAGTCTGCTAGGGCAGGTTGTGGGGGTTGTAGCCTAGGGACCGCCCCCTGGGCGGAACTAAAAGTTCTGAAGTGTTGTATTACAACTTTGCCTAGTAATCTCCAGTGGTAGAGATGACAACCCATTTTGTTACAGAGAGGAGCTGTGTCGGTCAGTGAATTACAGACAAAAGGCTTTTACAGTGAGTACAAAAATCCTATTATTTTGGAGTGCACTTGTGTATAAAAAATATGGTTAGCATACAGTTTGGTGCTCCTCACTGAGGAGTTTTAGGGCTATAACCATCCAAACAATTTTTTCACCCGAGGCAAGGTTTCTACTGAACTTCCCTCATGTCTAAGCTTCTGGATGGCTGTTACCTGGTATGTCTGGTTTATTAGCTGTACTGTATGGTCTGGTAGTTCTGACACTAAAGATAAAATATCTGTAGGGAAAGGCTGGACATTGTGTGGAATTTACTGGGTACAGACTTCTGTATACCAGCAATATCCATCCATAACATGGGTATTAATAATCATTATCCTATTTTCCCTTCTCTTAGTGGCTTAGAAACAAAGCTGAATGGTTTTGTATTCAACACTGATTCATGGCATACCCTGGAAGATGTCAAACTTGTGTCTTGCCTGCGAAAATCACAATATTCAGGTATGTAAAATCTGCTACTGAATTTATTGTATATGCAACACAAAAGTGAACTCAATAATTCAAACAAAGTCTGCAAATACATATCCTTAAACTGGTCTTGCATTTAGCTTGTTGGGAGCAAAGTAGCAGGTTCATTTATCCTACCCCTTGCCTAGAGGCGCATATTCACCTTCACTTCCCCCAATTTCTATGTAATGGAAGTAAGGAGAGGGAGAATTATTTGTAGTCCAAATCAGGAAAGCAACCTAGGGTGACAACGCTGTTCCTCCACAAATAAAGTGGAGGAATCCTAAATCATAGCTCCCAACTGACCCTGACATACTGTCAACTGTTCTATGCATACACACTATTGCTAATAGGTGTCCCTCTTTCCCATTTTAATTTGGGAGGTATGCGAAGGGATTAACAAGAGTTAGCCCTGCCCAAAGCTGGCCATAGATGATTTGATCTCTTTTTTGTTCAGCCAGAGGGCTGAACAAAAAAAAAAAAACTCAGAACACAGGTGAGGTGGATGGAGTTATCTTCCCCACCAAGACATTGGGGCTGATTTACTAAGATGAATGTGCTGCACTGGTTCATACCTTAATTTGTGCGCCAGATAAATTATTAACCGGCACGTGCATAAGCATAACAGATGATGATATGCCGGCACGCGCAATGATAATATCCCATTGATAATAGCGCACGCTTTATCATTAACAGTCCATTCACACAGGAGCAACACGACTTCCAGCGTGACTTTGGGAGGCAACTTGGACACAACTTGAGTGTGAATCACAGCGTGACTTCCAACACGACTTTAAGTCACCCCCCAGGCCAGGCGACTTTAATTTAAAAAAAAAAAACGACATGGGTTCCCCTCCAAGAGCAAACCAGGCCCATCAGGTCTGGCATGGATTATAAGGCGAACCCCTCGCCAAAACAAAAAAAATGGCGTGGGGGTCCATGTAGATGAGGACAAGGGCCTCATCCCCACAAACATGGCTGGTGGTTGTGGGGGTCTACAGGCAGGGGGCTTATTGGAATCTGGAAGCCCCCTTTAACAAGGGGACCCCCAGATCCTGGTCTCCCCCCGGGTAAAATGGTAAGGGGGTACAAAAGTACCCCTACCATTTTACCAAAAAAGTGACAAAAGTGTTCAAAATTACAAGAGACAGTTTTTGCACTCTCCCAATGTTGAGGGCATGTGGCCTGGTATGGTTCAGGAGGAGGGGGGCGCTCTCTCGCCCCCCCTTTTCCTGCGGCCTGCCAGGTTGCGTGTTCGGATAAGGGTCTGGTATGGATTTTGAGGAGGACTCCCATGCCATTTTTTTTTGGCACGGGGTTCCCCTTAACATCCATACCAGACCTGAAGGGCCTAGTATGGAATTTGTGGGGGACCCCCACGCATTTTTCTGAATTTTTTTTTTCTTAATGCTAACATGACCTGTGTGCACATAGCCTTAAAAAAAAACAAACAAAAAAAAAAAAAACACATATGCCGCGTACACACGGGCGGACTGTATGGCGTACTTAGTCCGTCGAAACACATTTCAGCGGACAGTCCGCTCGTGTGTGGGCTTCAGCGGACTTTTTCAGCGTGCAGTCTGGCGTACTAAGCATTTCGGATTTTTCGAAATTCTGTCCGTCGTACTTTGGTTTCAGCGGACAATCCGCTCGTCAGTAGGCTAGTTCGACGGACTAATGGTGCATGCCCAGAAAGGATTTACACGGCGGAAGGGTGCTTTGCTGTGTATTGGACTTCCTATTTCTAGTCCCGTCGTACGTGCTGTACACATCATCGCGCAAGCTTTCGACGGACTGTTTGTGCATCCGTGTGTGGTCAAGTCCGTTCAGTCGAAAGTATGACAGACTGTCCGTTGGATTGTATGACGGACTAAGTACGCCATACAGTCCGCTCGTGTGTACGCGGCAATAGAAGTGAACCAGCGTCAAAAAGTCAAGTTGAGAGGTGTGCCTGTTCAACTTATGCAAATGCATCTATGTGGCTTGACATTTACTAAGATTTTGCCAGCGCAGTGAACCAAAGCACTTGAACGTGCGCAAATGCCGCTTGCGCTTGCACAGTGCATAAATTGACCTTGCGCAGTTCCAAGTGTATTTGCAGGAGCAGCAGGCTTGTTCACAGAAAGTTACTTTTTAATTCTATTTCGGGCAAATTTGTTACTTGGACAGTTATAACTATACTTCCTCACATCACCCACATCACCCCCATAATATTGGCACTTTCACCTTCTTTTAATTCTGAGTTGAATAATGCGTGCGCCAGGTCTATAGCAGTGCACCGATCGCCGCCTCCTGTGCGCCGGCATGTTGATAATAAATGGGGAATTGCGTTGTATTACAGGCGCAAATGCTTTGTGAATACGCAAACGGCCGTTGCGCATGGCGCAAAGCGTTTGTAAATCAGCCCCTTTGTATTCTGATAGCAGGACCAGTGGCAGCTGGTGAAGTTTTAGGATGGGGGGGCAGACCCTGCCCTTCCTTTTTGACCCCTCCCACTTGGTGAAAATGGGCATGGTTTCAGCAAAATAGTGGGCGTGGCTCTAAGGTGGTGTGGTTAGTGTCTGAGATGAATAAGGGAGAGGGAGAGAGGGAGAGGGATGGAGGGACAGCAGGCCCAGATCCTACACAACAATAGAAATATGTGTATTCTAGAAAATGTAACAATCAGCAGATAAAGATATTGCAAACACCTGGTGTTAGCACTTCAATCATCCTGGCACCATGGTTGTTATGGTGTCAGGATGATTGAAGCACATTATTTCTATTATAACATTGTAATATAAAATTAAATCATTCAACTCACCATAATGCAGAATCAGTGGGAGCCCTGAGCGTGTCACTAGCCATGTTGCCTGCCACCAGATGCCATCAGGTGTCCCCAGCGGAATCCATCCTTACATCAGGTGGCCCCAGCGGAGTCCCTCCTTACATGCAGCCTGTGTCCCACCAAATTGCAGCAGCATGTGTCACCATCAAATTGTAGCAGCATGTCTCACCATCAAATTGCAGCAGCATGTGTCACCATCAATTGCGGCAGCATGTGTCACCACCAAGTTGCAGCAGCACGTGTCACCACCAAGTTGCAGCAGCACGTGTCACCACCAAGTTGCAGCAGCACGTGTCACCACCAAGTTGCATTTGTCCCACCAAATTGCAGCAGAATGTGTCACCAAATTGCAGCAGAATGTGTCACCGCCAAATTGCAGCAGAATGCGTTCCACCATGTTGCAGCAGCATGCGTCCCCCCAAGTTGCAGCATCATGCGTCCCCCCAAATTGCAGCATCATGCGTCCCCCCAAGTTGCAGCATCATGCGTCCCACCAAGTGGCAGCAGCATGCGTCCCACCAAGTGGCAGCAGCATGTGTCCCACCAAGTTGCAGCAGCCTCACATCAAACCCCCCCTCCCCCTTTACTTACCTTGCAGTGTATTGTTCTCTCCAGAGGTGTCTCCTGTGGAGAGGTCCGTCCTCTCATACTTCCTGTTTCCTCTCTCCTGGGCGCAGTTGGAAGCCCGTGCTGTAGCCTTCTAGTGGCAAGCACTATACTTAAGCCTGTTCCCACCCCTGTTCTACGTCTATTCTAACTACTCTGTAAAAGGAAAGATGTCTATACTTACCTAGGCTGAGGGTTCTCTGATCCAATCACATAATCGGCTTTTAGCGCTGGCTTTAGAGTAGGAGGGACAGCTGACAATGGCAGCCCCATAGTAAGTCTTTGGGTGATGTCAGCTGTTGTTGGCAATCTCTTCTCTTCACTGTGGCTGGGGGCTGGAGAGATCATGTGACCTGACCGGAGTGTCCTTAGCATAAGTAAGCATAGAAAATAAATGGAATGGTGTTTTGCCACTAGTAACTAATATCCACCATATCTCCCTGCTGCCAAACCTCCATATATTGCTTCTGAGACAATGAACAGTGATTTGCTTTGTTTTTTTATTTTTTATTAGGGGGATATAACTTTTGGGGTTGGGGAAAAGGATATATGGGATGCCCATAGATCGAATTAGTTTGCCATCATATTTAAAAATTAGAACTTCGTTTGAGCCTTGAAGAAATGATGCACATCTATAACATCTACAGTCTCTTCCCTGCATCCCCATGCAGATTATTGCTCCTCTGGGTAATTCCTGTAGACTATTGCTCCCAGCAATCCTTCCCTCCTGCACAAACTTATTCTGTAGCACATTATGTTTCTTGTCATATCCTCTTCTATATGTAAAAGAACCCACTCTGAATAGTCTCTAATGATGACTCTGATTAGTTGCTACTACTAGGCCAGAGATCTGCAGTACCTCTCCCTGGAGGCCTAGTAGTTTAGTAGCATGTGCTGAACGGTGAACTACTGTTCCCAGGTGGTCCAGCCTGAAAATCCTGTGCCCTCGGCCCCTCATCGATTTGACACTATTCCCCATAGTCTCTCCTCTGTCCCAGGACTCCTCATCAATGACCGTGTAAAGATGAGGACTTCATCCATGACCGTGTAAAGATGAGGACTTCATCCATGACCACCATGTAAGGATGAAGTTCCCTCCCAGACTTCCTGGCATGTCTCCACATCCAGATCTCCACTGTGGTATACTCAGCAACCTTTCTCTGCCCCAAGTCCATGATGGAGAACTTAACTGGACCGTACTTTCCGACAGCTTCTCCTGCCCCTCTGCTCCAGGAACTCCTCATCAATGACCATGTAAAATGAGGACTTCACCCATGACCGTGTAAGGGTGAAATTCCCTCACAGTTCTCCCAGGCCTCCTCCCATAATTGATGCACCCCCCCAGATGGGGGTGCCCTCCTGCTAATGTCTAGTACTCCATTCTCCACTTCTGCCGGCCGACAACTCCTCCCAGTGGCCTGTTACCTTAGCTTATATAGGAGGCCTGCCCCTTGCCAATTCCAGCTAGGAATTGGTCAGGGCTCCTCACATGAGCAGCCTTCCACTCCAGTTCTAGGCCCTGCCCCTCTTCCAGAACATTCTTTCCTGGAAGCAGAGATGGTGCCCAAGCACTGAAGCATAGGTGGTCACACCCACTGCTACACTAACCACTCCCTGCCCCCAAGTCAAAACAAAACAGGCCTAGCCTGAAGCATAGGCCTGCCTTAATGTACCTGTACTGACAGTTCCTTACCAAACAATCCTCACTTCAGCACCTACCTATGGTAGGGGATGCTACATAAATACAAAAAAATACATAAATACAAAAAAAAATTGCACTGTCTGTTTAAAAAAAATCAATAAATTCTCACACAAATGTCCCTATTTGATAATTAAATCAACAATGTGCAATGTAAGTTGAATAAAATTGACAACAAATGTCCAATATTAACATCAAAATAAATCAGTCTTTAAACATCAATTAACTCCAAATATCACAAAGTGTCAGTTTGTTATTAAAACATAAGGTGAACTGTAACTCTGATAAAATATCTGATTCATATTAATAAACATATAGTTAAAAATCAATATCCAAAAACACATAATAACACAAAATGTCACAAAGTGTCCATATAGTGTTACAAGCAAATATAAGTGAAGGTACGCTGCTCCCAGTGTACATCGATAATCAAATCGTAAAGTGCATCTGTGTGCCACCAGTACTCATTATAAACATATAGTTACCAGATCATCATGATCTCTATATTATAGGAGATCATGAACAGCATGAGACAGAGAGTCTCCTTCATCCACCCGAATTTCATTACACAGCAGCACTGCACAGAGGCAAATCGTAGGTTCATTGATGGGCATCTCAGTCTCCACGCATCCGCATCAGATCTCACTGTAAATTCTTGGGTGAGCTATCCTTTAGACCAGGGAACTGCAATTAGCGGACCTCCAGCTGTTGCAAAACTACAAGTCCCATCATGCCTCTGCCTTTGGGTGTCACGCTTGTGGCTGTCAGAGTCTTGCTATGCCTCATGGGATTTGTAGTTCTGCAACAGCTGGAGGTCCGCTAATTGCATATCCCTGCTTTAGACTCAGACTAGACAGAGAAAAACCTGGCAAAGTGTTTCTGCTCAGTGTCATCTTTGTGCTCTATAAGTTGAGTGAGGGCATCTTCCATGTACGTCAGGACATGCCTCTGTGCCTACTGCACAGGATCTTCAGGCCACCACTGGTCCTACAATAAAAGGAATGAGCTTGATGGACCCTCCACATTCCAGGGAGGAGAAAACAAATGCGTTGAGTGCCAGATACTCTGGGCCAAACAACAAATACCCCATAGTAAGCCTTTGGGTGACGTCACTGCATAGGTTCTGCAGTTGTTGTCGGCAATCTCTTCTGTTCACTGAGGCTGGGTGCTGGAGAGATCATGTGACCTGACCGGAGTGTCCTCAGCATAGGTGTAGCACTGACCCCCGAAGGAGCGGCTGTTTTTTTCTGGGCTTACCGATTACCTCCTCCAGCTCGTAACTCGTCGTTCTTGTCTAGGGGTTCCCAAGGTAGATGGCCCAGCAACTGCAGAGACCAACACTTAAATTCCTTTTTAGGGTTTTTATTTGCATAAAACAGTTGAACAAAACTCAGTCTCTCAGTTAGGAATAGAGGGTATAAGGATGAAGTATAGCCCGGGTACTTTGTAACTGCTGACCTTAATAAAAGTCTCTCTTTACGTAATCCAGGGAATAGCCACTCGCAAATTAATTCTTTAACTGTTGGATAAATCCTTGTTTGTGGATACTAGCAGCCAAGAAGTGATTTTAGATTAGAAAAGTCTCTGCCACAGACTTGGTTGTAACACTTTAGATGCTCACAGGAACTTAGTTGCAAACGGAGGGGTTGAGGTAGGGACTTTCTTACTGTACCAGTATCTTGCACCCGGTCCGGTGATACCGTAAGAAATGCGGATTCATTTAGTGTCCATAACAGCTCAGCTTCCAGGCTCTTACCGAGCAGCCAGCCTCGTGCATGGCTCTCTTACTGAGAGTCCTCCCCTGGTTGTGTGTAGAGTTGACCAAGACGGCACTGGGACACCTTAGAATCCTCCTTCCAGTTACTGTGCCTTGAACTAACCAGTTCCGAGGGTCGGAAATGGATGGATCCGCACCCCAGGCCATGAGGGCCTCTGGGGCTGGTCAGGAGTACCAGGACCACGGAGTCAGGAACAACTTCTGGACCGGAACCCAGAAACATGTGACTTCAGAACCTTAAGTACCCTCTCCTGGAATACACAACTAAACCAATGCACCCACTGATTGGCTCCGAGAGAGCGATTGGTACCCATAGCGTCCAACCAGACTGCGCTCTATTGCCTCTCACAGGTGCAAACCCCACCTATGACCAGGAAGAACATTAGTACAGCCCAGCCAAACTGAAGCCAAAACACAATTTTACACAATTAACCCCAAGACTCAACTACAGTCTTGGTAAAAAACGAAATTTGCAGACATAGCGCATACTCATCAGGAGTACCGGTGCTACATAGGTAAGCATAGACCATATTCCTTTCACAGAGTAATTGGAATAGGCTTATAATGGGGAGGTGCAGCTTTAAGTATAGCTAAGATTTGACTGGACCTGTCCCGTGGTAAGGGCCCATCCAACCACCAGGGAGCCGACCGAGCCGCCGCAAGGGAACACATACCTGGGACGCCAATACACCGGCGTAGATCGTAAGTGAAAAGGGGCGGCAGTGGCACCTGAATACAATATTATAAACAAAAGAATACACAGCTATAAAAAAAAACAATAGTAGATTGTATAATAAGAGAATATTAAGAATATAAAATGAGGTACATACAGTATTGGATAAATGCCCATGAAAGGCCATGACAACCATAGGAAATCACGTCAGGGAATCAGGGTTACATAGAGCCTGAAGCTAGATTATATACAGATGAAAAAATTAAAACATACACATTACACAGGTACAGGCACAGAAGGAATCTTTAAACTACAAAGAAGGGCATATATAAATTACATATAATGGAACAAGTAGGCATATCTAATCCAGTTGCCAGTTATCGTAGCGAAGGGAATGTATAGAAATATAACTATGCATTCAGAATTAAAGTGGTTGTAAACCCCTTACAACCACTTTAAACTACAGGCAAGCCTATAATTAGGCTTACCTGTAGCTGCACTGGATATCTCCTAAACCTGCATGGTTTAAAAGATATCCCTGTATATGCATGTGCCGACGTCATGCAGCACATGCGCATTTAAGCCAACTGAAGCAATGGCACGTACATGTCGCTGCTTCAGTTGTACTGTGCTGTTCCCGATTGC
This sequence comes from Lithobates pipiens, assembly GCF_037356315.1. Classification (NCBI taxonomy): domain Eukaryota; kingdom Metazoa; phylum Chordata; class Amphibia; order Anura; family Ranidae; genus Lithobates; species Lithobates pipiens. Next base: position 595,824,856 of record NW_027507748.1, on the reverse strand, counting down.
TCCCACGCATGCGAGGGAATGACATCATCGCAGCTCCAGCCAATCACAGCGCCGGAGCCGTGATACCAGTAAGTAACCTCCGGGATAGATGTCACCGGCCGGAGGGGGAGACGAGAACCAATGTGGGGGCTTCATTTTCAGGTAAGTAATTCATAATTAGATAGTATGCTATGCATACTAGCTCATTATGCCTTTATCTTGCAGGGTGTTTTTTTTCCCAGGAGGGTTTACAATCACTTTAAGGCAAGACCTACGGGAGCCCAGGGTAGAGAGTCTAGGGGACAGATAAATTATTTACAAGAATTGTCTATAAGAGTTCACTTAATTTAAGCCAGGTGGAATAGGTGGAATAGTGGCATTAAGCCTCTCAATCCAGTTGGTCTCCGGCTGCAAGAAGACTCTGTCGCGGTCACCCCCCGGCATCCAGGGCACCACCTCCAGGGCCAAAAACGTAACAGCTCAAGGGGCAAATTTATGGTGAAGGCCTATATGCCGGCCAATGGTGGTAAGTTTACCATTAATTGAGTTGTATAAATGGTCTCTGATTCTCTGCCTGAGTTCCCTAATAGTCTTGTCAACATAGAATGCCCTCCAGTCGCAAAGCATTAAATATACTCCAGTGGTACTGCAATGAGCTGAGGTGTGGGGAGTGAAAATTTCCCCATTGGGAAGTGTCAAGGTAATGCCTGTGAGGATCCAAGGGCATTGGGTACAATGCCCACAATAAAAAGTGCCCCTCGATCTCAAGCACAATGTCACAGCAAAACATTACATTTCTGTGGAGGCTGAGACACAAAAAGAACCAGAATTCTTATCAGATCAGGAAGTAAGCAGACAAGGTAAAGGCTTGGAAGGTTCAACAGAATTATAAAAAGAAGGAAAGATTACTCGAAAGACTGGGGGGGATCTTGTGCCACAGGAGGGTTTTTGTCTTAATGCGGTGAATGCATTACAATAAAAAAATGCAAGCCGTTAGAACCACTTTAATCAGTTATGGCACAAAACTGTTGGTTGCATGTCTTTCCTCTTCCAACCCTTTCACGAGGTGCTGCAACTAGAGCAGTGTTTCTCAACCTGAAGCCCTTACAAAAGTATTTTCAGTCTTGAGGCACCCCAGTCCAGAGCATGATTCAAGTTACTGCATGTCGTGGAATGCACACAAAATTGCGCTCATTCCTGACACGCAGACAAATGTTCTGCTCCAAATTCAACATTGCTGTTGTCTGAAGAAACCGATGGCAATTGGTCGTGAAACGCGTCAGCGGTGGCGTCAGCATGCTACAGCGGGACCGCTGCATGAGTTGAAGCTCTCTGCATACAGTTGGCTTTTGGCTTGGATACTTCCAGATAAAGATTGTGGACATACACAGACATCGAAAAGTGCCTACAGTGTGCGATCTGAAGACAACCTAAATCTCAGTAGTTGTTTTCATTGGGTAGAAGAATTAGTCTGACGGACGGAAGCATAATACAGCGGTTATGGTGAGTAGGGATGAGCTTCGTGTTCAAGTCGAACATACGTTCGACTCGAACATCGGCTGTTTGCCCGTTCGGCGAATTTCCGAACGTTATGGGTCGTTCGCGCCAAATTTGTGTGGTGCTCACGGCCCACAATGCACTGCGCCATCACAGTGCATTGCTGGCTCATGATTGGCCAAGCATGCATTGTGACCCCGCATGCTTGGCCAATCACAGCGCCGGCAGCGAGGAGAGCCATGATTGGCCACAGGCAGGATGCCTGTGGCCAATCATAGCTCAGGCTGTGTAGTACACGCCCCACACTATATAAGTCCGCCAGCGCGACGGCCTTGTGTAGTGTGTTGGCGTCTGTAGGAGTTAGTGGGTGTTCTGTGTACCTTCAACACAGTATACACCGATCGTTATCGGCCGATTTTTCGTTCTTGCTCTTCTGTAGTGGTTGTTGTCTGCATGCACTGACCACAGTATACACCGCTATATCCACCTATATTGCTAGCTATATTTCTCTTTTTTAATAGAGCTTGCAGTCAGTGGTAGGAAATTGTGCGTGCTGTCTGCGTGCCCTGAACCCAGTATACACCGCTATATCCACCTATATAGCTAACTATCTTGCTCATTTTAAATAGAGCTTGCAGTCAGTGGTAGGAGATTGTGCGTGCTGTCTGCATGCTCTGAACCCAGTATACACCGCTATATCCATCTATATAGATAGCTATCTTGCTCATTTTAAATAGAGCTTGCAGTCAGTGGTAGGAGATTGTGTGTGCTGTCTGCGTGCTCTGAACCCAGTATACACCGCTATATCCATCTATATAGCTAGCTATCTTGCTCATTTTAAATAGAGCTTGCAGTCAGTGGTAGGAGATTGTGCGTGCTGTGTGCGTGCTGTCTGCGTGCTCTGAACCCAGTATACACCGCTATATCCATCTATATAGCTAGCTATCTAGCTCGTTTTAAATAGAGCTTGCAGTCAGTGGTAGGAGATTGTGTGTGCTGGCTGCGTGCTCTGACCTGTCCTGTGACTGTGAGAGCTTCCAGAGTGGTGGAGGAGGAGAGGGAGCTGATGGCGTCGGCCAGCCCAGGTCCGGGGCCCTCTTCCCGGCCTGGGCCCTCGGTTCATCCCCCTGGAGTGAAAGACCTCTCCAGGGAGGAGAGATTGTTCCTGCAAACGCAGTTTGAGCTGCTGGATTGGACCCGGGCCCAGCCGGGAGAGGACCCGGGGAGGATGCAGAAGCGCCAGACAAGGGTGAAAGTCCTTATACAGAAAGCCACGTTGGCCTACGTGCTGAAGTCCGAGAGACTGGCGGACCTGCGAAATTGCAGAGACAGCTCAGCCAGTAGCAGAAGAGGGGAATACCGGGAGGCCATTGAGGGCCTGAAACATGAATGCAGGGACCTGTGGTGGTTGCTGGGCGGTCTCTGCGAATGCGGTGTTGGTGAGAGGGGCTTCCTCTCTGAAATAAAAAAAGAACTCATGAGGGCGAGCCAGGAAGGATCCCAGGCAGCCAGGAGGAGAGGCTCTTACCAGAGAGTGTTGCTGGAATCGGAGGAGAAGCTGCGAACCCCGGTGGAGGAAGTAATCTCAATGGGTGAAGAAGACCAGCGCCCCGAGGTGGAGACCAGCCGGGTGAGCGTGGCCCCCAGAGCCGTAAGTGCGGAGGGTCCCCGGATCCCTGTTGTTTCACCTGCTCAGCCAGAGGCTGTGAAGTTGATAGATCCGGGTAGGGAACCCCATGATGCACAGGGAAGCTCCGGGGGAGAGGCAAGTCGGATGGAACAGCATGGAAGGAAGCTAGGGTGGTCCTTGCTAGGGGCCATGCTGTGCGGGCCCCCCCAGTGGCCCTGGTCGAGCCCGCAGCATCTGAGACAGTGCGAGGGGTGCCGGCCGTAAAATGCGGCCCCCGCCGCGGCTGCATGTAGTGAGGGGGAGGTGCCGGCAAGTGCGGACTGTGTTCAGAAAAAACACCTTGGACAAACATCCTCTGCAGACACCAGGGAGGGTGGGGGCGGGAGGTGGATGTGTCACTTCCTGTTTCCGGAGGTGTGGCCGGAAGTGACCTCCGTGAACCGGAGGTGCCACTGGCAGTGACCCCGGAGGTTGTGAAAGAATGTACTGAGGAGGTGGGGATACCCCGGGCCTCGGTGACCAAGTCTCCTGCTCCTCTGGGTCAGATAGGGGCTTTGGGGGTCTCCGGGGCTCCTCTGGTGGCTACTGCCTTGGGTACCCCGGAATCCTCCAGTGGAGCTTTACCGGGTGGACAGACAAGTTGGGGGGAGTCCCCTATGGGGGAACTAAGGGGAGAATGCCCGGCCTTGAACTTCATCAGGGAACTGGAGGGGTCCCAGCGGCAGGAGCAGGATATGGCACGGGGAATGGAAGTGGCTTCCTCTCAGGCCCCCGCCGCTGTGGGGGGTGTGGCTATGTCTCCATCTGCGGAGGTGTTTGGGAGCAAGGCACCTGTTGGGGGAGGGATAGAGGGTGGGAGTGGGGGGATGTGTGCTGCTCCGTCAGAGCCCATGGGCTCATCTCAGCGGGGGTCTGACCCTTCCCCCACAGTCCCGAATCCCATCTTGGGCACGCAGGAAGAGGCAAACCTCTTAGGTGCCCTGAAAGCTGGGCGCTCATTTGCCCAGGTGGCAGGTTCCTCTGTTCCTCTGGGCCCCCTGTATGGCCAGTTTGGTGCCCAGAACTTCAGGGCCCCCCCTGAGGAACAGCTCCAGGGGGCACAGGCTTGGTCAAGGGGTACGGGGGGTCCGGAGAGGCGCAGGCGGAATGTGGTGCAGCTCAGGTGGGAGGGGACGGCCGCGTGTCCCAGTAGGGGTCAAGTAATTGACTACCTGCTGGGATTACGCTTCAAGGTTTCTAAATTGTTCGCGGTCATACATCCTGCGAACAGCAAGGAGTTCGATGTGAGCTTCGTCTCCGTGGTCTCTATGGAACTTTTCCTGACCCTGTACGAGATCGTCAGGAAGTCAGATCCGTGGAAAAGTTTCCGTGTAGTACCTCTTTCAAGGCAGGAGGAGATAAAGAACATGACCGTCTTGGTTAGAAACGAGTCCCTTCCTCCTGAGGACATCGCAACCTGGCTGGCGCGGTATGGGCAGATCCAGACAGGGTTGAGGAAGAATTTGTACGAGCGCGGGGTCTGGACAGGTGCTTGGTTGGTCAGGATCCGGCTCAAGCGCCACAACAACACCGTGGCGCATGTACCCGGGAGTGCGTTTATAGGGAGAGACCGGATCCTGGTCTTCTACCCTGGCCAGCCCCGTCGCTGTTTCAAATGTGGCAGTCCCACGCACCTTAGCGCGGACTGCACTATGCCTCGCTGCGTGAGGTGTAATGGTTTCGGCCATTCACCTGAGGGTTGCAGACTCATAGTCTGCAACCTCTGTGGGGAAATGGGGCATCCCTTCAGCCGCTGCCCCAAAGCTTTTAGGGGGTGCCAGGCTGAGGAGAGTGCTCCAGGCCCGGAGGGTGGGCGGGTCCCTAGACAAAGTGGGGGCCCCAATCCTTCTGGGTCACAGAATGAGGACGCCCCCCTCCCTCAAAGGGTCAGACCCCCCAGGCATGAGCAGGGGGCAGGTACTGCAGGGGTGGGTATGTCAGCAGGTTCCCCGGCCCCGTCCGGTTCTGTGCCCGATGGGGCGACGGTAGGAAATCCAGCAGAGGTTCAGGCTAAACCAAAAAAGCCCTCTGTTAAGAAGCATCCTCCCCCCCCTCCCCCAGTTCCCACCCCTTCCCCTCCCCCTCCCCTTGTTTCCCCTCTCCCTGCCTCCCCTTCCTGTCCCCCGCCACCTTCCCTTTCCCCCCCTTCTTCTCCTTCCCCGTCCGTCTCTCCCCCCCCCAGATGTACCATGTCTGCCTCCGGGGACGGCGGCCCTTCTCATGCCTCCTCCCGCCTCCACGGAGGTGGTGGGTGGTCGGCGGGTTGACCTGGAGGGTGGTATCCCAATGGACACCTCTGAGGTGGGTAAGGGGGTGAATAAGCACCCCAAGGAGGTGTCTAGTGGGAGGTCGGACGGCGAGAGTGGGAGAGAGCCCCCCAAGTCGGGCTGGGTTAAGAAAAAAACAAAAAAACGGAAGAGGAAGGGCCTGGGGAAGGAGGGTGGCGAGGACCCTCAGCCCAGAACCAGTCTGGGGGTGGGTGGGGGACCCTCGCTCGCCCTCTGGAACCGTTTTGGGGTCCTATCCTCCGATTCCGAGGAGGATTAACTTAGGTTTGTAATATAGAGAGGAACGTAAACTTTAATCACTAAGAATGACGGTACCCGCTCCAATACGCCTTGCGACGATTAATGTTGCAAGTGTGCGTTCTGTGGCGGCTAGGTTTTCAGCCTTTGATTTTCTCGGCCGCGTTGAAGCCGACATTTTGTTTTTGCAAGAGACCTGGCTGGCATCTGTGGCAGAGATGCACCTAGCAAAGAGGGAGTGGAGACATGGGCCCTCCCTCTGGTCTCTTGCGGCTGAGCCCTGCAGTGGTGCTGCGGTCCTTTTTAAGACCGGTTCGGTGGCTTGTCGACGAGTGATTGAATTAGAAATCGGTAGGTGTTTGATTGTGGATGCAGTCGTGAGAGGGGAATTTCTCCGCCTCATAAATTTCTATGGTCCCCAGTCAAGGAGAGGGAGGAAGGACCTTCTTGCGCTGCTGAAACCATACCTGTTTACATCCCAGCAGGTGATCTTTGGTGGTGACTTTAACCTAGTCACCAGGTCAAAGGACCGGGCAGGCACCTCAGGCCCTCTGGGATATGATAGTATCTTTTTGAATCGCATAGTGAGGGAGGCCGGGTTGGTGGATGTGAACGTATACCACTTCCCCAACCTCACTGGTTTCACATACTCCAGAGGTAGTAGTAAGAGTAGACTTGATAGGTTTTTTTTGTAGGGGGACTCGTCCTTTGCGGCTCCTGTGCTGCAGTTTTCCGATCACTGTATGGTGTCGGTCACTCTGAATGTGGCGGACACACCTCAGAAGGGTAGGGGCCTGTGGCGACTAAATGGGTCGCTACTTGAGGACCCTGAAGTCAGGTCGACCTATGAAGACTTCTTTATGGAGCAAGCTTCGCTCCTTGAGAGTGGCTGCTCTCACCAGGAATGGTGGGAAGTAGTGAAGAAGAGGTCGGAGGGCTTCTTCCGTGAAGTCTCTGGTCGTCGGGCAGCTTCCCGGTACCAGGCCTACCAGAAGTTGCGCAGGCGGCTCGACCGCTTGGTTTCTGATGGTGGCCCTCAGGACCAGATTTCAGGTCTGAAGCTTCAGATGAAGGAGTGTCAGTATGACCGTCTCGCCTCCCTGGTTCTTGAGAGGGATTACGGGAAGTTCACCAACCCGGACCCCTACAAGAGCTGTGGTGACGCGGTGAGTGGGAAGGTCATACACGGACTGAGGGATCCCTCGGGTTCTTTGGCGAGGTCCAGGCCAGGAATCCTGGGGATCGTCAGAGCCCATTTTTCGGACCTCCTGAAGAAGAAGCCTTTGGACCTGGGAAAAGCCAAGAAATTTCTTGATGAGACTCCACTTGAGGTGGGGTCTGACCCCCTTGGCTCTTTGACAGAGGAGATCTCTGTGGCTGAAGTTGAACAGGCCATAGACTCTTTGTCTCTAAAGAAGTCGCCGGGACCCGATGGGTTCACGGCGGAGTTCTACAGGACATTTAAGGGCCTCTTGGCTCCTTGTCTGAGGGAGATGTTCAGTGAGTGTTTGGCGTCTGGCCTGCTTCCTCCCTCGATGAGAAGGTCGGCCTTGATCCTTCTGTCAAAGGGGAAAGATCCGTCCCTGGTGGAGAATTGGCGCCCTATCGCCCTTCTCTCCACGGATAGAAAGATCCTGGCGAAGATACTGTTTGTGCGTATGTCTGCAGTCGTGGGCAAGCTACTGTCTGTTTTCCAGCACTGCACGGTTCCTGGCCGCAGCACCTTTAGTGCTGTCCTCAACGTCCGGGAGGCTGTGGAAAGGTGCAGGGCAACGGGTGACGGGCGGTATCTGTTGGCATTAGACCAGGCGAAAGCTTTTGACCGGGTGAACCATGAGTATCTCTGGCTTCTCTTGGGGAGATACGGTCTGCCTGATCAATTCATCGATTGGCTCAGAGTTTTGTACAGGGGGGCTGAAAGCTTCCCTCTTGTCAATGGTTGGGTGGGTCCTACCTTTCCGGTGGACTCTGGTGTTAGGCAGGGCTGCCCGCTGAGTCCCCTGCTCTACGTCTTTGCGGTTGACCCCTTCGTAAGGAGGCTAGACTGCGGACGCCTGAGGGGGGTCCAGGCGGAGCCCTGCAGTGGCACGGATAAGGCAGTAAGGGTGGTGGCCTATGCGGACGACGTCTCGGTAGTAGTGGCTAGCCGAAAGGAGGCCCAGTTTGTGGAAACACAGATTGGAGATTATTCCGAGGCGTCTGGTTCGGTGGTCAACTGGACTAAGAGTGAAGTTCTCTGGTTGGGGAGGGAGGGTGAGCAGTTTGCCCTCCCGGACGTGTTCCCCACGCCCCGGCCAGAAATTAGAATTCTGGGCATCCTTTTTGGCCAGGGTGAGTATCCCAAACTAAATTGGGAGCGCAGGCTGGTGAGTGCCACCCAAAAGGTTAATGCCTGGAAAGGCTGGTAGCTGTCACTGAGGGAAAGGGTGAGTCTGGTCAAAACCTATTTGCTTCCCGAATTCCTCTTTGTCAGCTACGTTTGTCTTCTGCCAAGATCGCTCTATGCGCGGATCTGCGGTCTGTTCTTTCTGCTTTTGTGGGGAAACAGGTTGAATCTGATAAAGAGGGAGGTCACGTACCGACAGAGGAGGCAAGGTGGGTTGGACATGATTAATCCCACGGTTTTCTTTACCGTGGTGTTTCTTAAGTTCAACCTACAATCCATTTTTCAGGACGAACCCTCCCTGTGGGAACGCTTATGTAAGAACTGGTTTCTGGTTTTCCTGAGTGGGTGGGAGGGGGGCGGTCGCCCCGGTGGTCTACGGAGATTCCATGGGTACCTCCCCACCTATGTTCCAACTGCCCTAAGGGTACTGAGGCGGTGGAGGATAACGGCCCTGGAGGTGGGCTCGTTGGGTCGGCGCGAGCTGTACCAGCGGGTCATGACCTCAGACTTTTTGAGACCACTAGCCTTAAGGGATTGTCCGGACAGGGTTCTCAGGGAGGGATTAGCCCTTCTGAATTCTAAGAGAATTCCGGCCAAGTTCTGGGATCTTGCATGGAGGGCGTTCCATGGACGGCTCTATGTGAGGTCAAACTTAAAGTACCGGAGTCTTGAGGACAGGGGCTGTCCTCGTCCCGAGTGTGGAGGGGCACTGGAGACCATGGACCACTTTTTGGTTGAGTGCCCTTTCAACTTGGAGGTTCTGGGGGAGGTTGGGGATGCCATCGGCTATCCCCGTCTCCGGGCCCTTACCTATTCTGAGAGGGTGTACGGCGACTTCAGGGTCCGGAGGGGTCATGAGTTATCGTCACTGTTTTTAGTTAGTACAGTTTGCCTTTATTACAGCTGGCACGCGCGGTGCTTAGTGTCCACTAGGGGCAAGTTCCTGCCCGTGCATGAGGTGGCGGGTGATATCTTTCGGGAATTGGTGAAGGTGAGGTATCTTGAGGGAGAAAGAACGGGCAGGGAAAGGTGTGCCAGATTGTGGAGAGGCTTTCCTTTCCGGCCACTTTGATGATCCTCCCCCTTCTTTTTCCCTAGGTGGTGGGTCTGTCTGTCCTTTCCCTCACGTTTAGTTTTTTGGGCAATCTAATTTTAAAAGCATGGTAGGCACTGATGGTTTCGTTACGTTCCTGTCTATAAAAGGTGTGTAGTGTATATAGATAGGTTGTTATTGTAGATAAACTGTTTTAATCCAAGTGACTTTTCTTTTAAGCTGGTGAAGAAAGCATGTTTTTCTTTTCTATTTTATTAAAGTGGTAGTATGGTCATTTTTTTTTAACTTTTACCTACAGGAAAGCCTATAATAAGGCTTACCTGTAGGTAAAAAAAATATCTCCTAAACCTGTACGGTTTAGGAGATATTCCCCTCGGTATGCGCCGCTGACTGCAGCGGCGCATGCGCACAAGGGGGTTCTCTCCGTGAAAATCCGGCAGCGCTCGTGCGGCCGGACTGAAATCTCCCGCGCGCCTGCGCGGGAGTGACGATATCGCGGCTCCGGCCACTCACAGCGCCGGAGCCGCGATACCCGGAAGAGACGCCGAGGGAGCATGTCGGCTCCCTCGGCGTGGATCGGGCCAGATGTCGGGGCCTCGTTCTAAGGTAAGTATTTCATAATGAGCTAGTATGCGGTGCATACTAGCTCATTATGCCTTTTGCTTTGCAGGTTTAAAAAAAAAAAAAAAAAACATTGCGGGTTTACTACCGCTTTAAGTCTGTTTAAGTTGGTTTTCCTTTCTTCTTTTCAAGAATGAGTATTTATGTCTTTGTTTTGTAAATACAACTGGCAGCAGTTTTTTTAAAATAAAAACCTCCATCTATATAGCTAGCTATCTTGCTCGTTATAAATAGAGCTTGCAGTCAGTGGTAGGAGATTCTGCGTGCTCTGAACCCAGTATACACCGCTATATCCATCTATATAGCTAGCTATCTAGCTCGTTTTAAATAGAGCTTGCAGTCAGTGGTAGGAGATTGTGCGTGCTCTGAACCCAGTATACACCGCTTTATCCATCTATATAGCTAGCTATCTTGCTCGTTATAAATAGAGCTTGCAGTCAGTGGTAGGAGATTGTGCGTGCTGTCTGCGTGCTCTGAACCCAGCACACACCTGGAGAGGCTCAGCCAGCAGCAAGCGTGGTGAATATAGGGAGAACATAGATGGCCTGAAGCATGAATGCAGGGACCTCTGGCGGCTGCTGGGCGGTCTCTGCGAACGTGGAAAGGGTGAGAGAAGGTTTTTGACAGAGGTGAAGAAAGAACTTCTAAAGGCCAGCCAGGAAGGAACCCAGGCGGTGAGACGAGGAAGTACCCCCCTGAAGTCCCCCCTGAAACTCTCACCTGATGCAACAGTGCCACAGACCCCAGTGGAAGCAGCATTTTCCGGTGACAACCAATCCATGGCCTGTCAGGAAAGTATGACCCCCGGAGCTGTCAGTGCGGAGGGTCCCGGATTCCTGTGTTAACACCTGCTATGCCTATGGCCGCAGTCCAGGAGGATCCGGGTAGGGTACCCGATGAAGCACGTAAAAGCTCCGGTGGAATTGCAAGTCACAGTCAGCGGAACAAAAAACTGATGGTGGTCCTCACCAGAGAGCCGTCGGAGGGGCCAGTGAAGGCCAATGGTCAGAGGTCCCCAGCGGATAGTGCAGTCCGACCCCCTCCGGGGCCCCCCTGGTGACCTTGATGACTCCCGCCAGACCCATAGCGGTGCGAGGAAAACCGGCCATAATGGCGGCCCCCGCCGCGGCCGCATGGAGAGAGGGGGAGGTGCTGATGGGAACAGATACATGTGCGGTCTTGGATAGACAATGTGGACAAGCATCTTCTGCTGACACTGGGAGGAGTGGTGGGATGGGGGCGGGTGCGTCACTTCCTGTTCCGGGTGACGAGACAGGAAGTGACCTCTTCGACTTCCGGGAACCAGAAGTGATGTCAGCAGTGACCCCGGAAGTCCCGGGAGGGCCTAAAACGGAGGTGGGGACACCGGAGATTCAGCTAGGGGGGCCGTTGGTGTCGCTCGTTGGGGGAGGGGAGGCGGTGGTGTCGGAGACCTCCCTGGAGATAACAGCTTTAGCGTCCTCTGGGGGTTTTCTTCCAGCAGGACAAGTATGCTGGGGTAAAATGGAAAAAATTATTCCGCGCTAGGGAAAAACAAACTCAAATATACTAAATGTGAAACAGGCTGCAGCAATAGATGTGATACAACACCAAACAAGTATACAGAAACAAAAAACTGCGCCAACCCTACAATAAAGAATGTCAAAAAGTAATAACAAAATAAATAGGAATTAACCTTAAATAATTATGACAATGGAAAAACAGCTTAAGTGCATAAAAAACACAGCAATGTGTAAAGTAAAAAACATAAATAAAAGTCCATTCAAAGGAAGTTCCTATGTGGATCCAAATAAGCGTTTGTGACACCGCGGTGATTAGAAACGATCCAAAAGCTCAAAAAAGTGCCCGTCACCTTACAATGAATGTGCTTACCAGAGAATAAGCAATTTGGGCATGTGTGTATAATCGATGAGTCCCATCAAAAGATATCCTCCTTTTTGGTGAGTCAAATCTCCATCTCCCAATAATGCCCTCCAGGTATTAATATGCTTCGTGGAGCTCAGTAATTCCCGAAAAAGAAAGGGGCTAACATGGCATGATATCGTTTAAACAATTTATTAAAGAAAAAAAGTAGCACACTTACATGTGGATGAGTAAAATACAGCTTTGTATAAACAGTAAAAAAACCGGCCGGTAAAACAAGAGCCCGTCCTCCTCTCGAACAGCGTGGTGACGCCACCACGCTGTTCGAGAGGAGGACGGGCTCTTGTTTTACCGGCCGGTTTTTTCTTTAATAAATTGTTTAAACGATATCATGCCATGTTAGCCCCTTTCTTTTTCGGGAATTACTGAGCTCCACGAAGCATATTAATACCTGGAGGGCATTATTGGGAGATGGAGATTTGACTCACCAAAAAGGAGGATATCTTTTGATGGGACTCATCGATTATACACACATGCCCAAATTGCTTATTCTCTGGTAAGCACATTCATTGTAAGGTGACGGGCACTTTTTTGAGCTTTTGGATCGTTTCTAATCACCGCGGTGTCACAAACGCTTATTTGGATCCACATAGGAACTTCCTTTGAATGGACTTTTATTTATGTTTTTTACTTTACACATTGCTGTGTTTTTTATGCACTTAAGCTGTTTTTCCATTGTCATAATTATTTAAGGTTAATTCCTATTTATTTTGTTATTACTTTTTGACATTCTTTATTGTAGGGTTGGCGCAGTTTTTTGTTTCTGTAAGTATGCTGGGGTGAGTCCCCGATGGGGGATTTGGGGAGCGAGTGCTCGGCCCTGGATTTCATATGGGGTTTGTAGGGGTCACAGGAGCGGGGTCCTGAAGAAATGGAGGTGGCTCCCCCCCAGGATCATATAGCTGTAGGGGGTACTGCTCCTTCCCCCGCGGTAAGGAGTGAGATGCCGGTTGGTGGGGATGCCGTGGGTAGTGGTACTGAGCCAGGGAGTCCGGTCCGTCAGGGGTCTGGCCCTTCCCCCACAGACCCAGTTTTCATCTTGGGCACACAGGAGGAGGCAAACCTCTTAGGTGCCCTGAAGGCTGGGCGCTCGTTTGCACAGGTGGCAGGTTCCTCTGTCCCCCTGGGTCCCCTGTACGGCCAGTTTGGCGCCCAGAATTTCCGGGCTCCCCCTGGGGATCAGCCCCAGGGTGCGCAGGCCTGGACGAGGGGTACGGGGGGCCCTGAGAGGCGCAGACGGAATGTGGTGCAGCTCAGGTGGGAAGGGACGTCTGCATGTCCCAGCAGGGGTCAGGTCATCGACTATCTGCTGGGGCTGCGCTTTAAAGTTTCGGACTTATTTGCAGTCATATATCCCACAAACTCGAAGGAGTTTGATGTAAGTTTTGTCTCCTTGATCTCCATGGAGCTTTTCCTGACACTGTACGAGCTCGTCAGGAAGTCAGATCCATGGAAAAGTTTCCGGGTGATACCTCTTTCGAGGCAGGAGGAGGTAAAGAATGTGACTGTACTGGTCAGGAATGAGTCCCTCCCACCTGAGGACATCGCGACCTGGCTGGCATGGTACGGGCAGCTCCAGACAGGGCTGAGGAAAAGTTTGGATAAGCGCGGGGTCTGGACAGGTGCGTGGTTGGTCAGGATCCGGCTCAAGCGCCACAACAATACCGTGGCGCATGTACCTGGCAGCGCCTTCATAGGTAGAGACCGGATCCTGGCCTTCTACCCTGGACAGCCCCGTCACTGTTTCAAATGCGGCAGTCCTGCGCACCTCAGCGCGGACTGCACAATGCCCCGCTGTGTGAGGTGTAATGGCTTCGGCCACTCACCTGAGGGTTGCAGGCTTATTGTCTGCAACCTCTGTGGGGAAATGGGACACCCCTTTAGTCGATGCCCCAAGGTGTTCAGGGGGTACCAGGCTGAGGGGGGTGCCCCAGGCCCGGAGGGTGAGGGGGTCCCTAGACGAAGTGGGGATACCAACCCCTCAGGGTCACAGAGGGAGGGTTCCCCCCTCCCTCAAAGGGTCAGACCCCCCAGGCGCGGATCAGGGACAGGAACTGGCGTAGTGAGGGAACCGGCGAGTTCTCCGGCCCCGTCTGACCCTGTGTCAGATGGGGCAACAGCAACAAAAACACCTGGGAAGCCGGCCAAGGCGAAAAAGCCCTTGCCCAAAAATCACCCTCCCCTCCCCCTGTTTCCCCCCCGTCCTCCTCCCTTTCCCCTGCCCCCCCCTTCCCCTCTCCCCCCCTGGTCTCCCCCCTCCCAGCTTCCCCTTCTTCTCCTTTGCCCCCTTCCCCCCCTCCCTTCAGTAATTAAATCTGCGGGTAAACCGCACCCACCCCTGGATCAGGCGGCTATACTAATGCCCCCTCCGGCCTCTTCGGTGGTCGTGAGTGGTCGGCAGGCTGGTGCAGGAGGGGTGACCCCGATGGACATCTCAGGGGCCGGTAAGGGGGTTAATAAGAGAATTAAGGAGATCTCCAGTGGGAGGTCCAATGAAGAGAGTGGGAGGGAACCTCCCAAAGTGGAATGGGAGAAGAAAACCAAAAAGAAGAGGAAGAGGAAGGTTTCGGGGAAGGAGGGTGGGGAGGACCCACAGCCCAGTACGAGTTCAGGGGCAGGGGGGGGGGCTCCTCACTGGCCCTATGGAACAGATACGGGATCCTTTCCTCCTCGGACTCCGAGGAGGATTGATTCTTTTAGAAATGTAAAATAGAGAGGAACGTAAAATTCAATCACTAAGGATGGCGGTACCTGCTCCAATACGCCTTGCGACTATTAATGTCGCAAGTGTGCGTTCTGCGGCGGCTAGATTTTCAGCCTTTGATTTTCTCGGCCGGGTTGAAGCCGACATTTTGTTTTTGCAAGAGACCTGGCTGGCATCTGTGGCAGAGATGCACCTAGCAAAGAGGGAGTGGAGACATGGGCCCTCCCTCTGGTCTCTTGCGGCTGAGCCCTGCAGTGGTGTTGCGGTCCTTTTTAAGACTGGTTCGGTGGCTTGTCGACGAGTGATTGAATTAGAAATCGGTAGGTATTTGATTGTGGACGCAGTCGTGAGAGGGGAATCCCTCCGCCTTATCAATTTTTATGGACCTCAGTCCCAGAGGGGGAGGAAGGACCTTCTTGCGCTGCTGAAACCATACCTGTTTACATCCCAGCAGGTGGTCTTTGGTGGTGACTTTAACATGGTCACCAGGTCAAAGGACCGGGCAGGCACCTCAGGCCCTCTGGGATATGATAGTATCTTTTTGTATAGAATAGTGAGGGAAGCTGGGTTGGTGGATGTGCACGTTCGCCACTTCCCCAACCTCACTGGTTTCACATATTCCAGAGGTAGTTGTAGGAGTAGGCTAGATAGGTTTTTTTTTTTTTTTAAGGGGGACTCGTCCTTTGCAGCTCCTGCGCTGCATGCGGTTGAGTTCTCTGATCACCGTATGGTGTCGGTCACTCTGAATGTGGCGGACACCCCTCAGAAAGGAAGGGGCCTGTGGCGACTAAACGGGTCGCTACTTGAGGACCCTGAAATCAGATCGGCCTATGAGGACTTCTTTTTAGAACAAGCCTCGCTCCTTGAGAGCGGCTGCTCCCGCCAGGAATGGTGGGAAGTGATGAAGAAGAAGTCGGAGGGCTTCTTCCGGGAAGTCTCGGGCCGTCGGGCAGCATCCCGTTATCAGGCCTACCAGAAGTTGCGCAGGCAGCTAGATCGCTTGGTTTCTGATGGTGGCCCTCAGGACCAGGTCTCGGATCTGAAGCTCCAGATGAGGGAGTGTCAGTATGACCGTCTCGCCTCCCTGGTGCTGGAGAGAGATTACGGGAAGTTCACCAACCCGGATCCCTACAAAAGCTGTGGGGACGCGGTGAGTGGGAAGGTCATACATGGACTGAGAGATCCCTCGGGTTCCCTGGTAAGGTCCAAGCCAGGCATCCTGGGGATCATCAGAGCCCATTTTTCAGACATCCTTCGGAAGAAGCCGTTGGATCTGAGGAGAGCCAAGGAATTTCTTGACGGGACTCCACTTGAGGTGGGGTCTGACCCCCTAGACTCCTTGGTGGATGAGATCTCAGTGGCCGAAATTGAGCAGGCTATTGACTCGTTGTCTCTAAAGAAGTCGCCGGGGCCTGATGGGTTCACGGCAGAATTTTATAAAGCCTTTAAGAGCCTTTTGGCTCCTCGTCTGAGGGAGGTGTTCAGTGAGTGTTTGGCATCTGGCCTGCTCCCTCCCTTGATGAGAAGGTCAGCCTTGATCCTTCTGTCCAAGGGGAAGGATCCGTCTGTGGTTGAGAATTGGCGTCCTATCGCCCTTCTCTCCACGGATAGAAAGATTCTGGCAAAGATTTTGTTTATGCGTATGTCTGCTGTGGCAGGCAAGCTGCTGTCTGCCTCCCAGCACTGCACCGTTCCCCCACCGTAGCACCTTTAGTGCAGTCCTTAACGTCCGGGAGGCTGTGGAGAGGTGCAGGGCAACGGGTGATGGGCGGTATCTGCTGGCATTAGATCAGGCGAAAGCTTTTGATCGGGTAGACCACGAGTACCTCTGGCTTCTCCTGGGTAGATACGGCCTGCCTGATCGATTTATTGATTGGCTCAGGACTTTGTACAGAGGGGCCGAGAGCTTCCCTCTGGTCAATGGTTGGGTGGGTCCTACCTTTCCGGTGGACTCTGGTGTTAGGCAGGGCTGTCCGCTGAGTCCCCTGCTCTATGTCTTTGCAGTCGACCCCTTCGTAAGAAGGCTAGACTGTGGGCAGCTGAGGGGGGTCCTGATGGAGCCCAGCAGTGGCCCGGATAAAGCGGTGAAGGTGGTGGCCTACGCGGACGACGTCTCGGTGGTAGTGGCTAGCCGAGAGGAGGCCCAGTTTGTGGAAACACAGATTGGAGGCTACTCTGAGGCGTCTGCTTCGTTGGTCAACTGGGACAAGAGTGAAGCTCTCTGGTTGGGAAGGGAGGGTGAGCAGTTTGACCTCCTGGACGTTTTTCCCTTGCCCCGACCAGAGGTTAAAATCGTAGGCATTTATTTCGGCCAGGGTGATTATCCCAAGCTAAATTGGGAGCGCAGGCTGGTAAGTGCCACCCAGAAAGTTAACGCCTGGAAAGGCTGGAAGCTGTCGTTGAGGGAAAGGGTGAGCCTGGTTAAAACCTATTTGCTTCCCGAGTTCCTCTATGTCAGCTACGCATGTCTGTTGCCAGAATCACTTTATGCGCGGGTCTGCGGTCTGTTTTTTCTGCTTTTGTGGGGAAACAGACTGAATCTGATAAAAAGGGAGGTCACGTATCGGCGGAGAGGGGAGGGCGGTTTGGACATGATCAACCCCACGTTTTTTTTCACTGTGGTGTTCCTGAAGTTCAATCTGCAATCCATTTTTGTGGACGAACCCTCTCTGTGGGAACGTTCGTGCAAGAATTGGTTCCTAGTGTTCCTGAGCAGGTGGGAAGGGGGCGGTCGCCCAGGTGACCTTCGGAGGTCCCACGGGTACCTCCCCGCCTATGTCCCAACCGCCCTGAAGGTACTAAGGCGGTGGAGGATAACAGCCTTAGAGGTAGGCTCCCTGGGCCGGCGTGAGCTGTACCAGAGGGTCATGGCCTCGGACGTTTTGAGACCACTGGCCTTAAGGGACTGTCCAGACAGGGTTCTCAGGGAGGGACTAGCCCTCCTGAATTCCAAGAGAATTCCTGCCAAGTTCTGGGATCTCGCATGGAGGGCGTTCCACGGACGACTCTATGTGAGATCGAACTTGAAGTACCGGAGCCCAGAGGACAGAGGCTGTCCTCGCCCTGAGTGTGGTGGGGTGCTAGAGACCATGGACCACTTTTTGGTCGAGTGCCCCTTCAACTTGGGGGTTCTGGGGGAGGTTGAAGATGCCATTGGCTATCCCCGTCTCTGGGCCCTTGCCTATCCTGAAAGGGTGTACGGTGACTTCAGAGCCCGGAGGGGTTTTGTGTTATCATCACTGTATTTAGTTAGTGTCATATGCCTTTACTACACTTGGCACGCTCAGTGTTTAGTGTCCACTAGGGGCAAGTTCCTGCCCATGCATGAGGTGGCGGGTGATATCGTTCGGGAATTGGGTAAGGTGAGGTTTCTTGAGGGGGAA
The DNA here is from genome assembly GCF_037356315.1 of Lithobates pipiens. Taxonomy (NCBI): domain Eukaryota; kingdom Metazoa; phylum Chordata; class Amphibia; order Anura; family Ranidae; genus Lithobates; species Lithobates pipiens. The sequence goes on along the minus strand of NW_027507748.1, from coordinate 595,807,115 downwards.
AGAATGGGTAGGGAAAGGTGTGCTAGGTTGTGGAGAGGGTTCTCTTTCCGGCCACCTTGATGATCTCCCCCTTCTTTTCCTTAGGTGGAGGTCTGTCTATCCTTTCACCCCCCTTTTTCTTTAGCTTTTGGGCAACTTAATTTTAAAAACATGGTATGCACCGTCAGTTTCGTTACGTTCCTGCCTATAGGGGGTATGTAATATAAATGTATATAGTTAGGATAATGATTGGAATAGTTTTTTTTATTTTTTATTTTTTTATTTTTTATTTTAGTAGTCCAGATGATCATGGGACTAGGGGTCGTCCGATATGGGCGTTATGGGCAGTTTGAATAGATCCTGTCTATCTAAAAGCATTTGTACAAGTTGTTCTTTTGTTCTTTTTTGCTCAAGTATGAGTCTTTCTTAAGTTCTTGATTATGTAAATCAGTAGCAGTTTTATTTTAATTAAAATTTCCATCTATATAGCTAGCTATCTTGCTCGTTTTAAATAGAGCTTGCAGTCAGTGGTAGGAGATTGTGCGTGCTGTCTGCGTGCTCTGAACCCAGTATACACCGCTATATCCATCTATATAGCTAGCTATCTTGCTCGTTTTAAATAGAGCTTGCAGTCAGTGGTAGGAGATTGTGCGTGCTGTCTGCGTGCTCTGAACCCAGTATACACCGCTATATCCATCTATATAGCTAGCTATCTTGCTCGTTTTAAATAGAGCTTGCAGTCAGTGGTAGGAGATTGTGCGTGCTGTCTGCGTGCTCTGAACCCAGTATACACCGCTATATCCATCTATATAGCTAGCTATCTTGCTCGTTTTAAATAGAGCTTGCAGTCAGTGGTAGGAGATTGTGCGTGCTGTCTGCGTGCTCTGAACCCAGTATACACCGCTATATCCATCTATATAGCTAGCTATCTTGCTCGTTTTAAATAGAGCTTGCAGTCAGTGGTAGGAGATTGTGCGTGCTGTCTGCGTGCTCTGAACCCAGTATACACCGCTATATCCATCTATATAGCTAGCTATCTTGCTCGTTTTAAATAGAGCTTGCAGTCAGTGGTAGGAGATTGTGCGTGCTGTCTGCATGCTCTGAACCCAGTATACACCGCTATATCCATCTATATAGCTAGCTATCTTGCTCATTTTAAATAGAGCTTGCAGTCAGTGGTAGGAGATTCTGCGTGCCGTCTGCGTGCTCTGAACCCAGTATACACCGCTTTATCCATCTATATAGCTAGCTATCTTGCTCGTTTTAAATAGAGCTTGCAGTCAGTGGTAGGAGATTCTGTGTGCTCTGAACCCAGTATACACCGCTTTATCCATCTATATAGCTAGCTATCTTGCTCGTTTTAAATAGAGCTTGCAGTCAGTGGTAGGAGATTGTGCGTGCTGTCTGCGTGCTCTGAACCCAGTATACACCGCTTTATCCATCTATATAGCTAGCTATCTTGCTCGTTTTAAATAAAGCTTGCAGTCAGTGGTAGGAGATTGTGCGTGCTCTGAACCCAGTATACACCGCTATATCCATCTATATAGCTATCTATCTTGCTCGTTTTAAATAAAGCTTGCAGTCAGTGGTAGGAGATTGTGCGTGCTCTGAACCCAGTATACACCGTTATATCCACCTACATAGCTCTTCTCTAATTGAGCCATCTGCCATCTGCAGGAGTTAGTGATTGTTGTGTGTGCCTCCAGCACAATATACACTACCCAATTGCTGGTTTTACCAACTCCCTTCAGGCCATTACCATGTCTGGAAGGCCAGCAAGGAGAGGCAGACAGGCGCAAGCCGATAAAAGAGGGCAAGCAGTCTCGGTGTCTAGAGACAACAGTGCTGGTCGTGGACGCGGTGCATCGTCATCAGCAGCACGTGGCCATGGGACACGCTTGTCCTTCTTTTCGGCAGCTGGACATGTTGAGCCGCAACATGCCAACGACTTGGTAGAGTGGATGACCAAGCCCTCTTCATCCTCCTCATCCTCTCTCACCCAGGCTCAGGGTACTAGCAAAGCAGCTGCCAACGCATCATCTTCCCTCCTCTCAATGTCATCATCAGTGACTCCTTCCCTAGACCCACTACATCCTCCTGAGGAGTCTCCTGAACTCTTTGAGCACAGTGTTGGGTACATGCTCCAGGAGGATGCCCAGTGTTTTGTTGGCTCTGATGATGATACTTAGCTAGAGGAAGGCAGTAGCGTGAATGCAGAGAGAGGGGATGCTCAAGAAGGACAGCAATCTGGCAGTCATGTTCCACAAGCTGCAGCATACTGCCAGGTTTGCTCCAGCGATGAAGAGGGAGGGGATGATGAGGGCACGGACTCCACGTGGGTGCCTGGTAGGAGAGAGGAGGAGGAGGAGGAGGAGGCACATGTCCAAGGAGGCAGGATGCCCTCCGGGGGCCAGCTTAGGGGCAGCACACCGACTGAATCACACCGCAGAGCTCCGCCTGTGCAGGGTGCTGCCTCTGTGCGTTATTCTAAAAGTTCTTTGGTGTGGGCCTTTTTTGAGAGGAGTGCATCAGATCGCACCGCTGCTATTTGCAACATATGTCTCAAGCGTATCTCACGTGGCCAAAACATCAGCCGCTTGGGCACCACATGCTTTACCAGACATATGTTGACCTGCCATGCAGCTCGTTGGCAAGTGTACCTCAAAGACCCACACCAAAGAACAAAGCGGACCTCTCCTTGCTCCTCATCAGCTGGGATCTCCAACCCCACTAGACCTTCAGTCCTCTCTGAAACCTGCTCTGAGAGGAATGAAGGTGTAGAATTAGATGTGTCACAGCCAAGTGCTTTCGGGCACTCTGCTAGCAGTACACCCATGTCCGATTATAGCAGGCAAATGTCCCTGCCCCAGCTGCTGGTCCGGCGAAAGAAGTTCACTCCCAGCCATCCACATGCCCAGCGGTTGAATGCTAGCTTGGCTAAATTGCTAGCACTTCAACTGCTGCCGTTTCAGTTGGTAGACTCGGCCCCCTTCCGTGAGTTTGTACAATGTGCGGTTCCTCAGTGGCAGGTCCCCAAACACCACTTTTTCTCATGGAAGGCGATTCCGGCTCTGTACCGGAATGTGGAAGGTAATGTCCTTGCCTCGCTGGACAGGGCGGTCAGTGGTAAGGTGCATATTACCGCTGACTCATGGTCCAGCAGGCATGGACAGGGACGTTACCTGTCTTTCACGGCCCATTGGGTTACTCTTCTGGCAGCTGGGAAGGATGCAGGACAAGGTGCAGTAGTGTTGGAGGTTGTTCCGCCACCACGCCTCCAAAATGCTACTATTGGTTGTGACACACCTCTCTCCTCTTCTTCTTCCTCCGTGGCCTCTTCCAGTGCTCTGTCCTCAGAACCAGCGGTGCTCCGTAGGCGTTCCAGGGGCTACGCAAGTACGCAGACAAAACAATGCCATGCCGTGCTTGCGCTGGTTTGTTTGAGGGACAGGAGCCAAACTAGGGCGGATGTTTTGTCAGCTCTGCAGGGGTAGGCCAAGAGGTGGTTGACCCCACGCCAGCTTAAGCCAGGAATGGTGGTTTGCGACAATGGCACCAACCTCCTCTCCGCCCTCTGACAGGGACAACTGACCCATGTGCCCTGTGTGGCTCACATCCTTAACCTAGTGGTGCAGCGGTTCTTGGGCAGGTACCCCGGCTTACAGGATGTCCTGAAGTAGGCCAGGAAAGTCTGTGTGCATTTCCGCCGATCATTTAATGCCTGTGCTTGGCTGGCTGAGCTCCAAAAGGAGTTGAACCTGCCCAAGAACCGCCTTATATGTGACATGCCCACCAGGTGGAACTCAACGTTGGCCATGCTGCAGCGGCTGCACACGCAGCAGAGGGCCATCAATGAGTACCTGTGCAACTACGGCACCAGGACAGGGTCAGGGGAGCTCGGTTTTTTCTCACCACACCAGAGGAGCATGATCAGGGATGCATACACTGTCCTGTCACCATTTGAGGAGGCCACAAGGATGGTGAGCAGTGACAGTACATGCATCAGTGACACTGTACCTCTTGTCCACCTCTTGGAGCATACACTGCGTGGAATAATGGACAGGGCACTTGAGGCAGAACAGAGGCAGGAAGAGGAGGACTTCCTTGCCTCTCAAGGCCCCCTTTATCCAGACAGTGTTCCTGCTGTGCCACCCATCACACAGGAAGAGGATGAGGAGGAGGAGGATGATTGTGTCAGCATGGAGGTGGAGGCTGGCACTCAGCATCAGCAGCAGCAGCAGTCTTGTAGGGATGATTTACAGTCCCAAGAAACCTGTGGACTTGTACACTTGTACGTGGCTGGGAGGAGGTAGCTGCGGATCATGTTGTCCTTAGTGACCCAGAGGACTGCGGACCGAATGCCTCAGCTAACCTACGCTGCATGGCCTCCCTGATCCTGCAAAGCCTGCGGAAGGATCTTCGTATTCTTCGGATCAAGGAGAGGGACCATTACTGGCTGGCCACTCTCCGTGATCCACGGTACAAGGGTAAGGTTGCTGACCTTATCTTGCCGTCGCAGAGGGAGCAGAGGATGAGACATCTCCGGGAGGCCTTGCAGAAAGGTCTGTGCAACGCGTTCCCAGAGACTGGGAGGTTACAAACTCCTGGTCCTGGACAACGTGTTGCTGAGGCATCGGTCAGAAGGAGCAGTGGAGAAGGTGGCCGTCTGACCGATGCTTTCAGACAATTTTTTAGTCCGCAGCCCCAAGGTATGATCGGTTCCAGCAACCATCGCCAATGTCTGATTTACATGGTGCAGGAATACCTAGGGGCAAGGTCAGACTTGGACACCTTTCCCACCGAAAATCCTCTGGCTTACTGGGTCTTGAGGATGGCTCACTGCCTAGAGCTTGTACAGTATGCAATTAAGCTACTGGCCTGTCCTGCATCCAGCGTTCTTTCGGAACGCACCTTCAGTGCTGCTGGTGGCTTTGTTACCGATCACAGGGTGCGCCTGTCCACCAAATCAGTTGATCGACTGACCTTCATCAAGATGAATCAGTCTTGGATCACCCACAGCCACCAAGCACCTGAAGCTGATGTAACCGAATTGTTTTTGAAATATCACATCCCTTCAAGACTGCCTATGCTAATGCTGAGTGACTGTCCTGTTATGTTGATTGTCTATCCTCTTCCTCGTCCGCTGATATGTTGGAAGAACATTTTTGGTTCTGGGTGATGCCATCAGCCCAATTTTTCTGCCCCTGTTTAACAGGGGCGTTTAATTACAATTTTTGATGCAATGCTTTGCGGCAGGGCTAATTCCTGCGCTAAAACTAGAGTATATGGGAGAGGTTGCAGTGTCGTGGCACCAGCACCAGTGCCTAAGGCCCAATTTTTCTGCCCCTGTTTAACAGGGGCGTTTAATTACAATTTTTGATGCAATGCTTTGCAGCAGGGCTCATTCCTGCACTACAACTAGAGTATATGGGAGAGGTTGCAGTGTCTTGGCACCAGTGCCAGCAGGCCAATTTTTCAGCCCCTGTTTAACAGGGACATGTAATTACAATTCTTGATATAATATTTCACAGGAGGGCCCGTTTCTGTGCCCACCCAGAGTAACTGTGAGGACTTATAGTGTTGTGGCACCAGCACCACAACCACCAAAGGTCAATTTTTCTACCACTGTTCAACAATGGCATGTAATTACAATTCTTGATATAATCGTTCACAGCAGGGCGCTCCAGCGCCCACCAAGAGTCACTTTGAGGGCTTACAATGTTGTGGCAAAACCAACACTTTGTTCTGCCATTTCTGCAGAGCATATAGGGCAGGCTCCTACTTTCAAACATCCCACTTACAAACATCTCCTACTTGCAAACGGAAGGAGACAACAGCAAGTGAGATGAAAAAAGACGGAGGGCAAAACAAATTATACAGGGGTGATAACCCTTCCCTATGTTTTCCAAAAAGCTTAAAAATAGTTTTTTTGACTGGAGCTACACTTTAAAAATGTACCAGTTGAAAATTACAAACAGATTCAACTTAACACAACAAATCTACACAGTCCCTGTCTTGTTTGCACCGCCTGTATACTGCTGTTCTGAGTATATAGGGCCTGGGGGCCACACGTATTTCCTTTTTTTAATATGGGTACGGGGTTCCCCTTAATATCCGTACAAGACCCAAAGGGGCTGGTAATGGGCAGGGAGGGCTACCCATGCCATTTTTCTCAATGATTTTCAACCATATTGCAGGAACCAGATATAACATTAAAACCGCAAGCAGTTTTTATTTTTTTTGCCACGTCAGCGAATCTTCACCCGAGACTATAAATCAACTTGACGTTCATCCTTGTCTCTTAATATTAATCTTCACATCATTGTGGCAGTTTTATTGTTGATTACTTATGTAATTAAAAATAATATTTATAAAGCTTTTATTTCACATTCTTAAAACTATTCTCACATCTTACTCACTGAATTTTTACAACCCCCCCCCCCCCCCCCCTTCCCCTATCCCCATGTCAGTAGTGTCCCTACTCCTAATTAGTTTAGTCTTTATGGTCTTAATTGTGCGAGGTAACTCCAGTCTCGCTTAAACTGTTTCCAACCTCTCCATTTTTTTTATAAATGTTACCCTCTCCTCTTCCTCTCTCAGACACAGGCTTTCCATATTATATATTTCCTCTACCGCATCTACCCACTCCCATGTTGTTGAGCAATCTACCTCTTGCCATTTTTTGGGGATCAGTTTTTTCGCTGCGTTTAATAGATGCGGGATGATTGTATCCTGATATTGTTTAACCCCACCCTCCGTACCATGGAAGAGTACTACCCAGGGGTCAGGTTTCAATGTTATTTGAGTTATTTCCTTTATCATTTGAAGGGTCTTTTCCCAATATATCTTAATTTTGGCGCACTCCCACCAAATATGTGTCATGGTACCTGTTTTCCCACACCCTCGCCAGCATTTGGCGGTCTCACCTTGTTGGTATTTAGATAATTTATCCGGAGTGTTATACCAACGGGAAATAAGTTTGTAGTTCATCTCAGCTGTTTTATTGTCCCTTGCCGAACGGTGTATCATTTTCAATATTTTATTTATTGTTTCTTTCCCCTTTTGTGACCCCAATTCCCTTTCCCACTTATTTATATATGGCGGCGCCTCTTTCCAGCTGGCCCGCATCAACAGCCCATATAGCTTTGAGATTGTGCCCTTCGCCCTGTCGGCTATACATAGTTGTTCCACCCCGGTCAATTCATCTTCAGACCTAATCGGCTGGGGTAGTTTTTCTATAAAACGGGTCAGCTGGTGATAACGCCACCTATCCCTTTTCATAAATCCCTTGTGCACTAACTCTTCATGTGAAAGGAGTTTCCCTTTTTTAATTATATCTTTTATTTGTGCCCCCTCAAATCTTATCCAATTCCCTCCTATCGCCCTTCTACCCGGGGGGAAGTATTCGTTATCTTTTAGGGTTATCAGCGGTGAATTATAGTGTCCATTTAGTCTTTTATACCCCTTATCCCATATCTTCAGTGCAATCTGTGTTAACTCATTTGTATCTATATCTAGTGCCCTTTTTTTTGGGGGGTTCCATATTATCTTACTTAATTGTGCTTTACTATATATATATTCTAAATTAACCCATCTTTTTCCCTCTTTTTTTTTTCCTTTGCCCATTCGACAATTCTTGATAGAACTACCGCCTGGTAGTAATATTGTAAATCAGGGACCGCCAGTCCTCCCCTCCCCTTTTCTTGTTTTAGTACCCCGTGGGAGATCCTAGGTTTTTTATTATTCCATATATATTTACTCATTAGTGATTTTAATTTTTTGAAATAACTAGATGGGATTTCAATCGGCAGCATCTGGAATTTATATAAAATTTTTGGAAGAATAAACATTTTGAACAAATTTATTCGGCCTATCCAAGAGATCGGTCTATTACTTGCTCTTCTAAGTTCAGTTTTTATTTCATTTAATAAAGGGATAAAATTTAAGCGGTATATCTTATCTAGAGTGTCTGCCAGTTTTATTCCAAGATATTTCAAATCTTTAGTCCACTTAAATTTACTTTGTTCTTGGATTCGTTGTGCTTCCAGCATACCTACATTTATATTGAGGATTTCAGATTTTGTTTGGTTGATTTTGAAATTTGATAATTTCCCGTACTCGTCTAAGGCCTTTATTATCTTAGGCAGTGAATCTTCAGGGTTGCTTATATAAAACAATACGTGGTCCGCGTATGCTGCGAGTTTATGTTCCTCCTGCCCCGCCTTTATTCCGATTATTTCCGGGTTATTTCTAATTGTCGCGAGTAGGGGTTCCAATGAGAGCACAAAAAGAAGGGGTGACAATGGGCATCCCTGTCTGGTCCTGTTTTCCATTTCAAAGGAAGAGGAGGGCAACCCATTAATGTTTACAGTCGCTGTAGGGTGGTCATACATCGTTTTGATCCATCTGACCATCCTGGGACCAATACCCATCTTGTCCATTGTCTGAAACATGAATCCCCAATTGACCCTGTCAAAGGCCTTTTGGGCATCCGTTGACAATAATAAAGCCGAGGGTTCCGTCCTCTTCCTTTGCGATAGAATCAATAAGGTCCTCACCCCATTGTCTTTTCCCTCCCTCCCGGGGACAAACCCAGTCTGATCCGGATGTACCAGTATATTCATTACTTTTTTCATTCTATTTGCTAACACCTTGGCAAAAAGTTTAGTGTCCTCATTTAGGAGTGATATTGGTCTATAGCTGGCACACTTGGTCTCATCTTTTCCTTCTTTTCGTATGACCGTTATTGAGGCAGATAACGCCTCTTTACTCATGGCGTACTCTGTTCCAATCCCATTCATATACTTACAGAGTTTCGGTATCAGAATATTCTTAAACCTTTTATAGTAACTAATTGTCAGTCCGTCGGGTCCCGGGCTTTTCCCAGGGGCTGATTCTGCTAATGCCTCATTTATTTCTACTTCCGTTATGGGATTTTCTAGATGCTCTTTGTCAATTTCACTAATCCTGGGGAGTCTCGCCTTGTTTAAATATTTATCAATTTCTTTTGACTTGCCTTCCTTATTTATCAGATTGTTTTTTTACCGCATATAATTTCCCATAATACGTTTTAAATGATTCGGCTATTTCTTTTGAGGAATATACCATGTCCCCGGATTCTGTTTGAATTTTCTCTATGTAGTTCATAGCTTTTTTCTTTTGAAGCATCCTAGCTAGGTATTTAGTGGGTTTGTTTTCTTCTTGATACCTCACTTTATTAAGTTGGTTATAATATTTTTTAGTTTCTTGTTCCATTAGCCCGCGTAATTCTTCTCTCCTGGACATTCATTTTTGGTATAATTTTTTATCTGCAATCCCCAGTTTATGTTGTTGTTCTATCTTAAGGATTTCCTCTCTAAGTTTATTACCCCTTTCTACCCGTTCTTTTTTTTCCCGCAAGCCTCGTGCGATCAAGATCCCTCGAATGTACGCCTTGTGGGCATCCCACAGAACCTGCCCGGAAATTCCTTTGGTCTCATTAATCAGAAAGTACTTCTCTAATTCCTTACTCACTGCTTCTCCCCCCTCCTTATCGAGAATCAGTGTATCATTTAATCGCCACCTAGAGGCACATTTACTTTGTCCGGGGATCTGCATTTTCATTTTTATAGGCGCATGATCTGACTGTGTTGTTATTTCTATGCTTGTTTCCAGCACCATCTCTAGGGCTCTGTGCTCTACAAGAATATAATCGATCCTTGAGTACGTCCCGTGCACCGGGGAGAAAAATGTATAGTCCCTTATTTTGGGGTGTTGTGCCCTCCATACATCCACTAATTGATTTTTATTTAAGTTTTGAATTAATTTTTTTAATTGGGTACTACTCCTTCCCAGTGCTCGGGACGTGCTATCCAGTCCGGGTTCCAAACAAAAATTCAGCTCTCCCATTATAACTACATGACCACTTTTAAATTCTTGTATTTTAGCTAGTATTCCCCTCAAGAAATTTATAGGATTTTTATTTGGGGAGTAAATATTAGCCAATGTATACCTAATATTTCCTAGTTTTCCTTTCAATAATAAGTATCTTCCTTCTGGGTCTGTTTCTCTTCCTTCTACAGTAAATCTGATGTCTTTCCCGAATCCTATCGCTACTCCTCTTGCCCTTTTTGAGATCGTATCCCCGTAGTACCATCTCGGATGGTCTTTAGAGTAGAGCCTACTCCTTGACGTATGTGGTATATGCGTCTCCTGAAGAAAGATCACATCTGCCTTTAACTGTTTTAATTCTACCAGAATTTTATGCCTCTTTTTTGCTGTATTAAGCCCCCTGACGGGACAGGAAGCTTAATTCCATTTTCTTTTTATCCGTATTCTCTGTCATAGCCATAATTTATTTTTTTTCTTTTCCCCTCCGGGTTTCACTACTGACATTTCCCTCCCTCCCCTTCCATCCCATAACCCTCCTTCCCACCCACACCCCTATCCTCCCCACCCCCTCCCCCCCTCCCCCCCCCTTTGTTTTGGCCACAGTACAGCCCTCGACTTATCAATTGGCCTCGAATCTCTGGCCATTTCTAAGTCTAAATGCTCTAAGGTGGGGTTCGCCCTTTGCCTCCTTTCCCTCCCTTCTTTGATGTATCTCCTTACAGGGGGGGGGGGGGTGGGACTGCCCCTCAACCGGTCAAAACATCATACATCCCCATATATTTCAGACAATTTCCCCCTGCGTTTTCACATATAGCCTGATATTTATTTGCTATCAATTACTGCTTTTATCTAGTTTACAAACACCTGGGGGAACTCTCCAGCTTTATAGCCATACATGCTGCACCTTATTCTTTTTCCGATTTTAGCAGTCAATGTTTAAACATGATCCTTATGTAAACAGCAATAACTTGCAGGATTTCTACTCCACTTATCTGTTCCTCCACGTGTGTGTCTTCCTAGGAGTCCATGTCTCCAGTCATCCTTATGCCCATATGTTGCTTCAGCGTCTTGCTGGTGCGCCTATGCCGAGGAGGTGGGGGGACGGGGGGGGGAGGAGGACAGATCGCCGTTACCAGCGCCTCTCGTTGTCCCTTGGCCGGAGGGTAGGCAGGTTCTGAAGTGGCGTCATGCGGCGGTATGTTTAAATCTGCCGGAGCCTCTCACCCTCCAGCATGTCACTGCTCTCAGCTTCCCTTCCACGCGCCTTCTCCGGCCGAGCCTCTTCGTAACCCCTCCCTCCAACTAGAGCGTCTCTATGTCATCGTCTCTCCCCCAACTTGCCCCTCATTGACCGCAAGCAGTTTTAAATGACGTTATTTCCGTTAAATGTCAGTTTGTGCAGGGACTGTTCTAAACACGGGAAACACGTGGCACTTCACAGGCATACTATAGACACCCCCCAGGCACGATATTTAAAGGAATATTTCACTTTTTTTTCACTTTAATCGTCATTAAAATCAGTGCTCCCGCCAAAACGGACGTTTTTAAAACTTTTTTTTTGCATTGACCAATGTCCCCTGGGGCAGGAGCCAGGTCCCCAAACCCTTTTTAGGACAGTATCTTGCATATTAGCAGTTAAAATTGGCACTTTAAATTTCGAACGTTCGAGTCCCATAAACTTTAATGGGGTTCTAACGTTCGTACGAATTTGGGGTCCGTTCGAAAGTTGGTGCGAACCGAACCGGGGGGTGTTCGGCTCATCCCTAATGGTGAGATTATCATAAGCTGCGGTTGATATCATTTGAAATGAAAAGATACATTTTGCTTTAAGTACTCCCCCGACGACATTTATGAATTATTTGGTGATTCTGTAGAGTTCTGTGCATGTCATTATCTACTAAAAGAGGTTATCGCCTATGCTATGAACACTAGCTGTGTACTAAAAGTGTGGTGAGGCAGAGATCATCCATTGTATTGGATAAAAATACATTTACTTGTTCACCTACCCAGTATACCTGCTATACCATCTGCTATTGAGTGAATTTACTGGCAGAATATTTATATGGACTTTTGAATAGTCAGTTGTATTTTGTTTGGTAGGGTGACTGTGGTATGAGTGGATTGTATGCAGCCGCGGCCCCGTCTGTATCTATTATATATATATATATATATATATATATATATATTTTTTTTTTTTTTTATTAATATTTTACATAATAAAAAAAGAGAAACATTCTCTATGACAAATATTACACTTCTTTCACCCTAACAAGTACAATATTTCTATGAAACAGGGTAAACCTTTAGGAAGCATTCTTATCCATAAGGTGTCATTAATTCTTCTATCTAACCCCCCTTTTCTCTCACTGCTCAGATATTCTTCCTTCCCCTTTTTTTTCCTCTCTCCCTTCCTCTCTTCCTCCCCCTCCCCCCCCCCCTCACCCTCATACTGGGTATCTCATTCTATCCAACCAAGGTTTCCACATCTTTTTAAATTCTTTAAAATTTCCTCTCCTTAGATATATGACCCTCTCCTTCCATATTGTTTCCGTAATTACCAGCTGCCAGTCTGCTACTGAAGGGGCATTTTTTGCTTGCCACCTCTGTACTATCAATTTTCTTGCCTGAAACAAACACCTCAGTATTGCTTTATTTATACATAGAGATCTTCCTATTAGTTCTCCCAGGCCCAACACACATATCCTGGGATCCCTCTTGATCGCCACTCTAAATGTTTCATTCAAAGTAGTAACATTCTCTGACCAGTAGCGAAACAATTTTGGGCATCGCCAGAACATGTGTGCCAGGTCTCCAGACTCCTGACATCTAGGGCATTTGTCATCTACTCTGCGTCCAAAACTAAACAGTCTTTTTGGTGTATAATGCAAAAAAGGAGGGGAATTTTGGGACTTTAAATGAAGCACAAGTATGTGCCTCCACCCCGGTAATCGGTACGTAATAGAGGAAGTTTGGGACTTTAAAATGAAGCACTTGGATAATGGAGGTAGGTTTTAACCATATTAAAAAAAAAAAAAAAAAATTTTTATTGATTGTTCAGTAACAGATCATAAAAAATAATAAAGATCAAATTCATTAAGTATATAGGCGTAAGTACAGTAGAAGCATGATATATAGTATTCACATATAGCAGCACATAGTAGTAATAAATAAAATAATTGGGTAGTATGGCATGGTAGTGCCTATGACAGCAAAACCGACATCAGCAAGTACATCCACATAATAGGTATGCATCCACTAGATGTAAAACAAAAATAAATTTAGTATATAGTTAAAGTAAATTCATAATAAAATAAATATAGTTCCGTATAAAGTATAGATGGGACATCATTTCAAAAGCTCGACGCGTTTCGTGGGTGTCTCCCCACTCATCAGGAGCTGATGTGGCCAAAAAATTCCAATCCGGATGGAAAGTGCAGTGTGCGGCAGTGGGCGTAGGATGGGCCATGGGCAAGATCCCTCCCCGGGAACTGAGGCGGCATAGACATGGATGCGATATCAGGCAAAACCAAAAAGATACAGCAGTGTTGAAGAGTATCAGATATGGAGTGTGTGGCAATTGTTGAAAACAACATATCTAAACATCGCTCCTAAAACACCAGCAGACAAGATATTAGGATGAGAGATCCGTCCAGCCGGCGTCCTGCCAATAAGGTCTGCAGATATGTTGTTTTCAACAATTGCCACACACTCCATATCTGATACTCTTCAACACTGCTGTATCTTTTTGGTTTTGCCTGATATCGCATCCATGTCTATGCCGCCTCAGTTCCCGGGGAGGAATCTTGCCCATGGCCCACCTTACGCCCACTGCTGCACACTGCACTTTCCATCCGGATTGGAATTTTTTGGTCGCATCAGCTCCTGATGAGTGGGGAGACACCCACGAAACGCGTCAAGCTTTTGAAATGATGTCCCAGCTATACTTTATACGGAACTATATTTATTTTATTATGAATTTACTTTTTTAACTATATACTAAATTTATTTTTGTTTTACATCTAGTGGATGCATACCTATTATGTGGATGTACTTGCTGATGTCGGTTTTGCTGTCATAGGCACTACCATGCCATACTACCCAATTATTTTATTTATTACTACTATGTGCTGCTATATGTGAATACTATATATCATGCTTCTACTGTACTTACGCCTATATACTTTATGAATTTGATCTTTATTATTTTTTATGATCTGTTACTGAACAATCAATAAAAATTTTTTTTTTTAATATGGTTAAAACCTACCTCTATTATCCAAGTGCTTCATTTTAAAGTCCTAAACTTCCTCTATTACGTTTTGGTGTATAATATGCTCTATGTAGCAGCATTAAATGTGACATCTTCTGGGCAGGCGAAACTGAGATTAAGTGTCCACCCTCCAATATTTTCATCCACTGTTCATCCGGGAGGGTTCCAAGTTCCTCCTCCCATTTCCTTCTACATTTAAACCTTTCTGGGCTTCCTATACTTCCTTCACATATAGCTGGATAAACATCCGCTATAAATCCTTTTGTGCTTTCTTGAGAGTTTAATCTGCTATAAATAGGGGAGTTGTTCAACACTGGACCCTGCTTATTAAATTGTTTCCCTAACGCATGTCTAATTTGAAGGTATTTATAAAATGATTGTTTTGATATATCAAACTTCGATCTTAATGCGTTAAATGTTTTAAATATTTTTCCTGTATATAACTGGGCCAACTTGTCTATCCCCTTTATTTCCCAATATTTATATCCTCCTATCGCTTCCATTTCCTGCAAGTTCTGATTATCCCACAAAGGGGTATATTGGGTTAAGCCTCCCAAACCTTTAATCGTCTTAACTGCCTTCCACACTTTTACTACCAATTTTATTGTAGGTATTTTTTGGGAGAATGAATTTGCCTCCAGAGCTTCTACCATAGTCTTATGGGGTATCCCCATTAGCCTTAGGGCCCTGTTCGTTCCACCACCTATCTCCTCGCTCATTCCCAGGTGCTGCAATTGGGCAGCTAAGAAGTAGCTCCTTGGGTGTAGTACTACCATTCCTCCTTTTCTTGTTGGTGATTGCAAAGTTTGTAACGCAATCCTCTCCATATGAGTTCTCGAAATAGTACCTCTATTTTCCTAAACCATTTTACATCTACCCATATCGGGGAGTTGTGTAACAAATATAATAACTGCGGCATCCATACCATTTTAATCAGATTACATCTCCCTGCAGTCGATAATGGGAGTCTCTTCCAGATTTCAATTTTATTTTTGAATTTAGCTATTAATGGGACAACGTTATCGCTTATATATTTATTGGGATCTCTTTGTATATATATATCCCCAGGTATTTCATACGTTCCACTACTTCCAGCTGCGGACCTGTCACTGGGCTTTGACTCCTCAATTTATCCACTGGCATAAGGGCTGATTTTTCCCAGTTTATAACCAGTCCCGAGAACCTCCCAAAATCTATAATAAGTTTCATCCCCTGCCGGAGGGACTGCTCTGTGTCCCCCAGGAAGAGGAGAATATCGTCCGCATATAACGCGATCCTCTCTTCCTTCATCCTCCTTTGGAAGCCAACCATATTCGTATTGGATCTAATTGCAATAGCTAACGGTTCTATTGCCAGGGCAAAAATCAGGGGCGTCAGAGGGCACCCCTGTCTTGTCCCCCTCTCTAAAAAAATCTTATCTGAGTACTCATTATTAACCCTGATTCTGGCACTAGGGCCATTATACAGAGTTTTTACCCACGCAATAAGCGTGGGACCAAACCCAAATTCGCCCAGTACACGCCAGATATATCTCCATTCTAAACTATTGAAGGCTTTGATTACATCCAGAGCCATTATTGCCTTTTTACCTTCGTTTTCTGTTGGTACCTGCAGATTAAGATATAATCTTCTTATGTTCATACTTGTAGACCTACCTGGGATAAATCCCGTTTGATCGGGATGTATCTATCTGGAGATAATTTTATTCAACCTAATGGCTAATACTTTGGCTAATATTTTAGCGTCCGCACAAAGGAGGGAAATAGGTCGATAAGATTGAGTTTCCAATGGGTCCTTCCCCTCCTTGTGCAAGACTATTATCGTTGCTTCGGTCATTGAAGTAGGCAATCTCCCCTCCTCTTTTGCCCAATTAACCACTTCAGCCCCGGACCAATAAACACCTTAAGGACCAGAGGTCTTTTTCCAATTTCGCACTGCGCTGCTTTAACTGGTAATTGCGCGGTCATGCAATATTGCACCCAAACGAAATTTGCGTCCTTTTCTTCCCACAAATAGAGCTTTCTTTTGATGGTATTTGATTGCCTCTGCGATTTTTTTTTTTGCGATATAAATGGAAAAAGAGCGAAAATTTTGAAAAAAAAAGATATTTTCTTCTTTTTGTTATAAGAAAAATCGAATAAACTAAATTTTAGTCATACATTGAGGGCAAAATTTATTCAGCCACATGTCTTTAGTAAAAAAAATGTCAATAAGCGTATATTTTTTGGTTTGCGCAAAAGTTATAGCGTCTACAAACTAGAGTACATTTTCTGGAATTTACACAGCTTTTAATTTATGACTGCCGATCTCATTTCTTGAGGTGCTAAAATGACAGGGCAGTACAAATCCCCCCCAAATGACCCCATTTTGGAAAGTAGACACCCCAAGGAAATTGCTGATGGGTATTTTGAGCCCATTGAATATTTATTTTTTTTGTCCTAAGGGATTGAATAATGACAAAAAAAAAAAAAAAATTTTTTTTACAAAAAGTTGTCACTAAATGATATATTGCTCACACATGCCATAGTTATATGTGGAATTGCACCCCAAAATATATTCCGCTACTTCTCCCGAGTATGGGGATACCACATGTGTGGGACTTTTTGGGAGTCTAGTCGCGCACGGCACCCCGAAAACCAATCACCACCTTCAGGATTTCTAAGGGTGCAAATTTTTGATTTAACTCCTCACTACCTATCACAGTTTCGAAGGCCATAAAATGCCAAAATAGCACAAAACCCCCCAAAATGACCCCATTTTGGAAACTAGACACCCCAAGCTAATTACTGAGATGCATGTTGAGTCCATGGAATATTTTATATTTTGCCACAAGTTGCGGGAATATTACAAACTTTTTTTTTTTTGCACAAAGTTGTCACTAAATGATATATTGCTCACACATGCTATGGGCATATGTGAAATGACACCCCAAAATACATTCTGCTGCTTCTCCTGAGTACGGGGATACCACATGTGTGGGACTTTTTGGGAGTCTAGTCGCGCACGGCACCCCGAAAACCAATCACCACCTTCAGGATTTCTAAGGGTGCAAATTTTTGATTTAACTCCTCACTACCTATCACAGTTTCGAAGGCCATAAAATGCCAAAATAGCACAAAACCCCCCCAAATGACCCCATTTTGGAAAGTAGACACCCCAAGCTATTTACTGAGAGGCATGTTGAGTCCATGGAATATTTTATATTTTGCCAAAAGTTGCGGGAAGATTACAAACTTTTTTTTTTGTTGTCACTAAATGATATATTGCTCACACATGCTATGGGCAGAAGTCAAATTACACCCCAAAATAAATTCTGCTGCTTCTCCCGAGTACGGGGATACCACATGTGGGGGACTTTTTGGGAGCCTAGCCACGTACGGGACCCCGAAAACCAAGCACTGCCTTCCGGATTTAAATATAAAATGCTACCAAAAAACCTGTTAGCGATGGCAGGGATCAGGCCTGACTCTGCGATCGCTGCAGTTATGTGTTTAGTGTTTTGTAAGTGACAGTGATCGATCGATACTGCACTTGGGTGGGCTGGGCAGAGGGGCAAAACGCAGGTGCTAGCAGGTATCTGGGCTGATCCCGCTAACAATGCGTTTTTTTGGAACCCTAAACTGCTGGGGACGCTAGTATAGATCTGATCAGATCAGATATTGATCTGTTCAGATTCTATAGCACTACGGGAGGTGTATGCTTTGCGTGTGGGTGTTAGCGGTACTGGCACTAACCTAGCGCTGCCTGGGGCGACGCAGACCCTGACCCTAAAACCTAATTGATATCACCCGCCGGGTGATCAGGGGGTTAAACCTTTATTGGGTAATAAATGGTGGGTGCCCTGATGCTATAAAAAACAAACTAACCAGAGTCACCCGTAACACTTATACGGTGATCAGTGGTGAAAGGGTTAACTAGGGGCAATCAGGGGGTTCAAATTTTTATTAGGTAGTATATGGGGGTCCCTGGCGCTATATAAAAACCTGACAGGGAACCTAAATAACTAACTGGCTAACCAGCGTCACCAGTGACACTTATACTGTGATCGCTGGTGAAAGGGGGTGAAAGGGTTAACTAGCAGCAATCAGGGGGTTAAAACCATTATTGGGTAGTATATCGGGGTACCTAGCGTTATAAAAACCTGGCGGTGAACCTAAAAAAATAACTAGCTACCTAGCGACACTAGCGACACTGATGCAGCGATCAGAAAAATGATCGCTTAGTGACACTGGCAAAAGGGGGTGAAAGGGTTAACTAGCGGCAATCAGGGGGTTAAAACCATTATTGGGTAGTATATCGGGGTACCTAGCGCTATAAAAACCTGGCGGTGAACCTAAAAAAATAACTAGCTACCTAGCGACACATGCAGCGATCAGAAAAATGATCTCTTAGTGACACTGGCAAAAGGGGGTGAAAGGGTTAACTAGCGGCAATCAGGGGGTTAAAAACATTATTGGGTAGTATATCGGGGTACCTAGCGATATAAAAACCTGGCGGTGAACCTAAAAAAATAACTAGCTACCTAGCGACACTAGCGACACATGCAGCGATCAGAAAAATTATCGCTTAGTGACACTGGCAAAAGGGGGTGAAAGGGTTAACTCTAGGGGCAATCAGGGGGTTAAATCTTTATTGGGGGGTGATAGGGGGCTACCCTGGACCTAACACTAACTGTCCTGACAGTTTTTACTGTCACAACTGACACTGAATGCATTGATCAGTAAAGAAATGATCAATGCAATCAGTGACACTGTGACTGGGGGGGGAGGGGGGGCGGGGGGGGATCGGGGGGCGATCGGGGGGGGGGATCGGGGGGGGTTTGTGTGCCTGTGTGTACCTACATGTCAGTGTAGTGTTGGTGCACACTTACTATTAGTCTTCTCCTCGTAGTCCGGTCAAAAAGACCGCCCCGAGGAGAATGACATCACTTCCTCCTTCCTGTGTAAACAATACACAGGGGAGGAAGCTTCTCATTGGCCAGGAGCGATCCAGAGGGGGTGGCCGAAAACGAACGGCCATCCCCTCATCACGGAGCGCTCCTGGAGGGAACCGGACCGTCGTATCCAACGGGAGGGGGTCCGATTGGACCCCCACCCGCTGGAAGGCAATCACGTACATCTACGTGATTGTGCCTGCCTGTGCCATTGTGCTGACGTACATTGGCAATACGGCGGTCCTGAAGTGGTTAAATACTTTAAGAAGCTCTGGCAGCAATATTTTGCCGTAATATTTATAGGTTTCCACAGGAAGACCATCTGGTCCTGGGGATTTCTTATTGGCCATTTCCGACACTGCACATTGAATTTCCTCTATCGTTAATGGGGCTTCCATTATCTCCCTCTCCTCCTTGGTAAGGGGCGGTATTTTAATATTCGCAAAGAACCTGTCCATGTCCTTGTCGCCCACCGCCCCCTGTGAACTGTACAGTTTTGCATAAAATACCCTGAAGGTATCTGTAATCACTGATCCCTGTGCTGAGATTTCTCCCTTCTCTGTCCTGATCACTGGGACGGTGGATGGCGAGGAGTTACTTCTTACTATCTGTGCCAGCATCTTTCCTACTTTTTCCCCTTCCCCATACTCCACTTGTTTCTGGAACAATCTTTTATTCTCTATTTTAAAACCTTTTTTCATATGGTGTTGTAATAATTAAAATAGTGGGTTTTTGTAATAAAATTGATTTTGCACTAACTCCGGTGTTCGTTAGTGACCTACTTTTGGAGATACCATTTTTTTATCCAACTCTGTGGTTTATGCGATTTGGTTCATATGAACTGCATTCACAAAATTTTGTGAATGAGAGTATGTGCATTATCTAAAATAGTTTACATTTAATTTTGTGGGAGATCCTGACATCCCCATTATTTTTATGCAATAGCAGACTGTACCATTGAGACAAATCCTATAGGGACACCCAAAGGTAATATTTGAAAAACATATAGGACTCGAGGAAGGACATTCATCAATATAACATTAACCTTACCTAGTCATGAATGACAAAGGAGGGACCATTTGTGTAAGTCTAATTAGATTTTATTAAGCAAGTTAAGATAGTTATGTTGAAATAAGTCAGTAATATAAGTGTAGCCAGGAGCTGGAGATATATATATATATATATATATATATATATATATATATATATATATATATATATATATATATATATATATTCCTGCAATCAGGAGACACTGTGTGGCTTTGCTGCGGGGGAACAGTTTCCCTC
Source organism: Lithobates pipiens (assembly GCF_037356315.1). Taxonomy (NCBI): domain Eukaryota; kingdom Metazoa; phylum Chordata; class Amphibia; order Anura; family Ranidae; genus Lithobates; species Lithobates pipiens. The sequence goes on along the minus strand of NW_027507748.1, from coordinate 595,786,773 downwards.
TAGTGCTGAGTTTGACGCTGATCTGTTACCTCTTTGATACAGAGACAAGGCAGAGAAAAAAATCTTGGGACATGTAGTCCAAATGGATGGGATTTGCCCTCTTGCTGAATCACCAGATGGCTGATGGGGAAGAACAGACTACTGGGAGAGTCTATAAGGGAAATTGATTGAGGCCTGGTGTTCTTTCTTGGGACCCCAGCTTGGATTTGAGTGCAGTGGTTCTGTGACGGTATGTGCTGCAGCTGAGTTGTGGCCTGCAGAATATTCAGAGGGACATCTGCGAGCAGCACTCCTTGGTTGTTTAGCGGCAGCCTGGAGGCTGCTCCTATTCCATCTATCCTGTGGTGACATAGTATTCGGGTGAGGCTGTCACATACCTTACAGCAGAGCTCGAGAGGACGAGGGTGGCCTCTTGCACAGTTCCGATCCTAAGATCCCTGGTGGTGGATACAGGAAGTGCAGGGGCAGTGAAAGGGTGCAGGTGCCTGCAGGTCAAAGGCTGGAATTTGAGGACACAGGAATTCCTGTAAGGACTGAACACCAGGTTGTTCAGCTGGGACCAGATCAGGATTAACAGAGGAGTCAGGAACTGGCAGGAGTTGGCAACAGGCTGGCAGCAAGGTACATAATCAGGAGACAGAGCCATGGTCAAAGTCCAAGCCAAAAAGTCAGTTTGGTACACAGAGACAGGCAGGCAGGTAAGGAGAATCCAAGAGAATTGTCAGAGGGAAGCTGGGTTTTCAGGAGCAGAGTCAATCAGGCAGAAGTACAAGAACACAGGAACAAGCTGAAGATGATCCAGCATTGATACTGGGCAGATTCTTTATTTATATAGGGCACCGTGCGCCAGGATTGGTGTAAGCGTGCGCATGCATACTAGCGCGTTCGCATGGATGCTCCATTGCGCATGCCCATTCTGAACCCCATTCATCTCATTCTAAGATTCCGTGCATGCGCATTGTTGTTAGCGGAACAGAGATTAGCAGCTGCTGCATGAGAATGAGCACTTACTGTGTCATTGATGTTAGCGGAACGGAGGTTAGCAGCTGCTGCATGAGGATGAGCACGTGCTGTGTGAGTTCTCTGACAGAGGCGTAGCGCGGTGTGGCAGAGGCCGGATGCCATCATCATCATAATCATCTCTTTTTCCAGTGTGGTAAAATTAGATATAGTTTCAAATCCCTGCATTAACCAAAGTAAATTTGGCAATGTAATCCTTGGTTGTTGAATGTAAAATAGCATATTGCCTGCATATGCAGCTAGCTTATGTTGCTTTTACCCTCCAGTTCAGCCTTTCTCTACCAGAATGCCTTGGCACTCCTGAGGGCCTCTGTTGGCACCCCAGTTGAGAAAGGCTGAACTTGAGGGTACTCGCAAACTATTCACTGCTACCTCTAATGCTGCGTACACACGACCGGATTTTCCGGCAGACTTGGTCCGGCGGACTGGAATCCGTCAGACAATTTGAATCTATCTGACGGACTCAAGTCCGATGGACTAAAAATTGGGAAAACCATTTGTCTGTGTGCTAGTCCAACGGACCAAATATGACGCAAGGGCAGCTATTGACTACTGGCTATTGAATTTCCTTGTTTAGTCCCGTTTACATCATCACGTTCAAAACGAACGGAATTTCGAACGCACTTAGTCCGGTCGTGTGTGGCCAAGTCCGTTTCATTCAGAAAATCCGTCGGACCTCCACCGAAAGTCAGTCGGGAAGACCGTCGGACCTAGTCCATCAAAAAGTCCAGTCGTGTGTACGCGGCATAAGAGTTATCAAAGACTGTGCCTTAAATATACTAACTGCTTAAAGTGGTACAATGCTAAAGAGTCACAGGAAGAATTAAAGGGATCTGATGAGCTTAATCTGGAGAGAGACTGTTTAGTACTACAAAAAAAGCAAAGGCACAAGTGAGAAATCACACAACTTCGTGATTCTAAATCTCATCACTCTGCATCTATGAGGCACTCTTCAAGACCCGCCAAGCCTCTGCAATCAAGGTCTTCCACTATCAGCCAACAACTTTTTAAAGCCTGTGCAGATGCTGAAGCTTCTTAAACTCAGGAGGCCTGTCAGGACCAGGTTCACCTACTGGTTGCACTGTGCTTTCCAGAGTGGGAGGTTGCAGTTTCAGTGTCCACCAGCGGGTGTCTCCCAGCAGCCAACAGTCTCCAGTAATCAGTCTCCACTTGATGCTGATTGCTGGGAGGGTATATAGGTCTTCGTCTCACAGCGACAAGATTTGATATGCGTTTTGACATGTCAAATCGCAGCCCATTGCAACAGCACTGTCCCAATCGGCGCAACGCTGACCGACTTAGCAGAGCCACACTGATTTAAAAAGCAGATCCTGCACTGGTAAATTAGATATTTACTGGCACCTGCAGCAGCCGGCGGGAGAGGGAAGCTGGCAGGGCTGCAGGATGAAGAGGGGGGGCCCAGGCACACATGAGGAAATCATATGTAGGCAGCACAGGGAGGGGGATCGGTGTGGCGGGAAAGGGGGACAATTACAGAACAATGCACTGTGTCTGTGTCTCTCCCTCCAGCAGCCCAGGGGAAGGAGAGAGGGCGAAACCAGCTGCTGGAGGGAGAGACACAGACACATTGCATTATCCTGTAATCGTATTCTCATCCCGCCTTACTGATCTCCCTGCTGTCTGAGCCCTCCTGAGTGCCCAGACCCCCTACAGGAGGACCCGTGGTACCCCCTATCAGTGGTCCTGCTGATGAATGTATAATAAGACTCAAAGCTGTTCACATGGACAACCCTGTCACAAGACATAAAGCTGCTTGGGGCCATTGAGGTCCATAGGGACCATAGAAGCCATTGAGGATGCTTTATTTAAAAGGTTGCAAATCTTCCCAAAAATATCTAGTGGAGACATTCTGAAGTTTCAAGAGCTCAGTGACCTTTTCTGGGCAAAGGCTGATACCCACCTACCTGGCCTCAGTTACCTAGATACTGCTCCTGGGGTCAACTCAATAGCCTATGTTACCTTATGGTATACAGGAAAAATGGGCATCAATTGAATAAAGTGTGAGGGGGTTAGCTCGGCAGCGGGTGTGTGTGACCCTCTGGATGGGTTAACCACACAAAATCAGGCACAGCAGGCAGTGTTTGTAGGAGAAAAAAAAACATAGGTGCGGTTTATTTATACTATATGCAGTGAAAAATATAACAGCAAAACAAAAAGAAACATGAAAAGAAATCCTGGAAGCTTGACTGCTTACTACACATGTAGATTCTCTATCTAACAACTAGGTACAGCCTGGTGCTGTCCCAGTTCCTATCTCCCTGTTTTAGAAGTTTGCCACACAGTCATTGACTCACCGCACAGGACAGATACCACACTCCCCAGTCTACACAAACACAGAACTGGTTCCAGGATGGAGCATCTCCCTAAGCATGCTGAATTTTTTATTTTCATTAGCTCCCCTAAATGCCAGTGTTGAAATACCATTGCCCACTCTTATCAAGTGCAAACAGATTCCAGCCAACAGAAAGGAGGTCCATACTCCTGCATTTGCCTCTTCTCACCCTCACATGAGATACATACCAGACCACATACCATCCTTTGACAGCAATGCCAATATCCTCCTGCCAATATCCTCCTGCTGGAGTTGTGGTTATGGCTGTTATTGAGCAAATGTTCCACTGTTTCTTTGTTCAAGAGGACAACATAAACTTCCTCAGGCTCCGATGGTATCGCAGCAATGAACAATTCACACAGATTCTACTTCAGGCTGGATTATTGCAACGCACTTCTCATTGGGATTCCGAGAAAGAGCGTGCAGAGGTTGCAATACGTTCAAAACTCTGCAGCGAGGATCCTAATGAGAGTGCGGAAGCATGAGCATATCACTCCAATTTTAAAATCTCTTCATTGGCTGCCGGTCTCTACAAGGATTGAGTATAAGGTCTCTCTTCTTGTGCATCAATGCATACATGGACAAGCTCCACCTTATCTTAAGGAACTTCTTAGGCCGCGTACACACGCGGGGACTGTTCGCCCAACTTTGTCCGTCAAACAGTTTCGGCAAACAGTCCGCTCAAAATTAGCATGGACGGACATGGCCACACACGACGGACGAACAGTTTGCTGAAACCGTGCGCGATGACGTGAACGGCACGTACGACGGGACGAAAAATACGACGTCCTATACACTGCATTATAACTTTCGGCGTGAAAATCCTTTCTGGGCATGCGCGCAACTTTGTTTGACGAACAAGCCTACACACGAGCGGACTGTTCGCTGAAACAAGGTTTCAGCGGACAGTTTTTCGGAAATTCCGAAAAACCTTGTTCGTCAAACTGTCCGCTGAAACTGTCCGCTGAAAGCCCACACACGAGCGGACTGTCCGCCCAAACACTGTTCAGCGGACAAAGTTGGGCGAACAGTCCGCCCGTGTGTACGCGGCCTTAGATTGCAAAATCTACCGCGTTCCCTTCGCTCAACTAATTTGAATTGTTTAGAGGTTCCAAAAACTAGGTTGAAAACCATGGGAGATAGGGCTTTTTGTGCTGCTGCCCCACGTCTGTGGAATGCTTTGCCTGATAGTCTGAGGGTTTCTCAGTCTACTGAAAATTTTAAAAAGGGGTTGAAGACTTTTCTTTTTAGCAAATGTTTTGTAAATTAAGCGGTTTGTTTGTTTTTATTGTAATTATGTAGCACTTTGAGGTCTTTTGATGGAAAGTGCATTATAAATAAAATGTATTATTATTATTATTATTATTATTATTATTATTATTATTACTTTTGAACTGGTTAATCCTAAATTTGATAGGAAATTAGAGCCAATACTGTTATACTCAACACCTCTATCAAGTCAAAAACAGGGCTGAGTTCTCACCATTTTGAATGTTTTTTTTAAGTGGTTTTCTGTTGTACGAGCTATTGCATGACTTAGTGTCAGAAACCAGGAACCAGACCGAGACAGAAGTACAATTAAATCACACTTGTTTATTAATAATAAATAAAAAGGTAAATAGAGTAAGCATAGTCAAAGCATAGCCAGAGTCCAATAACTGGATCGAGTAGTCAGCCAGGCCAGAGTTCAGTAACCAAATCGGGTAATCAGCCCACTGCCAGAAGTCAGGGATCCAAGTAGAGGAACAGCAAGCAGGATAAGGAGCCAGAAGGGATTTCAAGCCAGTCTTTAAACAGGAACGCAGGAGAGGGTTTCTTGTGATGTGACCAAGACGAAGGCAGAGATGAAGTGAGCTGGACAGCTTTAAGTAGGCAGGTCAGACGAGCAGGATCAGGAACAGCTGGGTAACTGTGGAGAGAGATGAGCCGGCAATTAGCTGACAGCTGAGCAGCCAGCCCAGAGAGGAAAGGGCTAAGCCAGCGCTGACAGTTCCCCCCTTCTCAATGGCCCCTCTCCCTCGGAGGGCCACCAGGCTTGAGGGGAAAATGTCTATGGAAATCGTGGAGGAGGGCAGGGGCATGTACGTCTGAGGGTGAAACCCAGGAACTGCCTTGGGAGAATGGTAAGTCTTGAGCATGGCAGTAGGGAGACTCTGGGACAAAGCAGCAGTCACAAGGTTTCTCAGGAGGAGCATGGACCTGTGCAGAAAGAATTTTGTCACTCAAAGGAGAAGTAAGACTGGTGCGAACCATAGACAGGATACGATCAGGAGGAATCACAGGAACCGGAACCGACTCCGACTTGGAAGTGGAGGACAATTGTCGTCACAAGGCATCAGCTTTTACATTCTTAGTATCGGGTAAGAATGAGACAATGCAATTAAAACTCAACAAGAAAAGGGCCCATTGCGCCCTTCTGGGAGAGAGGCGCTTAGCCTCAGAAAAGAATGTGAGATTCTTATGGTCAGTAAGAATGAGAACTGGCACAGTGGTACCTTTAAGGACATGTTCCCATTCTTTCAGGACTAAAATTTCTTGGAAAAGTAGCCACACGGATGCATAGCGCTCTCAGAGTTAGGACGTTGAGACAGAAGGGTGCCAAATCCAGTCTCAGAAGCATCAACTTCTAGGATAAAAGGCAACATATGATCAGGATGTGCCAACACAGGAGCAGAAACAAAGGCAGCCTTGAGAGTCTCAAAGGCCTTAATGAACTCTGGAGACCAACTCTGTGGGTTACCGTCCTTTCTGGTCATATCAGTCACAGGCTTGACCAGAGACGAAAAGTTATGAATAAACTTCCAATAATAGTTGGCAAAGCCCAGGAAACGCTGCAGAGGATGTAAACCCACGGGTCGAGGCCACTGTAGAACTGCGGAAATTTTTTCTGGGTCCATCAAAAAAACAGCAGTGGAAATGACAGCCCAGGAATATAACCTGTTCACGATGGAACTTGCACTTCTCCAGTTTACAATAGAGATTGTTCTCTCTTAGTTTCTGAAGCACACGACAGACATCTGTGTGGTGGCTCTCCAGGGACTTGGAAAATATGAGGATATTATTAAGATAAACCACCACACCTAACTGCAACAAATCTCAGAGGACATCGTTAATAAATTCCTGGAAAACTGCCGGGTGTTACAAAGGCCAAAAGGCATTACCAGGTACTCATAATGGCCTGTTCTGGTATTAAACACAGTTTTCCACTTATCGCCCTACTTAACTTACCGCACAAGGTTGTATGCCCCTCTCAAATCAAGATTCGTGAAAACCGTTGCTCCCTTGAGGCAGTCAAATAACTCTGTAATCAACGGAATCGGGTAGGCATTCTTAATCGTGACACGAGTGAGACCCCTATAATCAATACAAGGTCTCAGTTCATCACTCTTCTTCTTCACAAAGAAGAAACCAGTACCAGCAGGAGACGAGGATTTGTGGCTGAAACCTCGAGAAAGTGTGTCTGCAACATACTCCTCCATGGCCTTATCCTCCAGGACCGACAAAGGGTAAACCCGACCATGAGGGTGTATGGCACCAGGTTGAAGGTTAATTGCGCAATCATAAGAACGGTGTGGAGGCAAACTACCGGCTTGACCTTTGTCAAAGACATTGCTAAAATTGCGGTACTCCTCCAGCAGAGAGGAGAGTGAAGAGGTGCACAGGACCTTGGATACATTCAGGAAGCATGTCTCACTGCATTGTGGTGACCAGGAGAGAACCTCAGCACGGAGACAATCAAAAGAGGGGTTGTGCCTCTGTAACCAAGAATAACCAATAACCAGTGGAAACCTGGGTGAGGAAATAATTTGGAATTTAATTATCTCATGGTGAAGAGCCCCTACAGCCATGGACAATTTAACCGTCTCATGAGTCACATGGGTGGGCTGTAGAGGTCCCCCGTCAAGAGCCTCAATGGCAAGTGGAGTATCACGCAGCTGCAGCGGAATCGAGTGCTGCAATACAAAGGCAGCATCAATGAACGAGTCGTTTAGAGCCTGTATCTTGATGGAGGACTCAGCCCAAGAAAGGGTGACCGAAACCAGGGGCTTATCCTTCTGGATTACTGGGGACGTAACAACGCCACCTAAGGTCTGTCTATGACAGGGCCTCAAGGTTCGGGTGTTCCCTGGATGGGTAGGACAAGACTTCAAAAAGTAACCTGCCTGACCACAATAAAGGCACAATCTCTCCCTCCTCCTAAAGGCTCTCTCATCCACAGAGAGATGCGTGAAGCCCAAGTGTATAGGTTCATCTTCACTGACCGACTTGATACCAGGAGGCATAGGAGGTGAGGGAGGCACATGTGGAACCGCAAAGCTCGGTGGCAAACGTACAGGAGGCTTCAGCAAGCGCTCTTTCAAAGAAAGTCTTTCTCTGAGTCTGGAGTGAATGAGGATGGCAAACGAGATCAAGCTCTCCAGCTCAGTGGGTATATCTCGGGCTGCTATCTCATCCTTGATGGAATCCGAGAGACCACGAGAAAAAGCAGCCACGAGGGCCTCATTGTTCCAAGCAACCTCTGCTGCCAGTGTATGGAATTCAATGGCGTAGTCGGCAACAATTCTCGTACTCTATTTGATGGACATGAGGCACTTGGCAGCAGAAGCGGTGCATGCAGGAACATCAAATACCCAATTAAAAGCAGGCCACAAAGTCAGGGTAACTCAAGACAACAGGTTTTTGCGTCTCCCATAGAGGGTTTGCCCAGGCCAAGGCTCTTTTAGAAAGCAAAGATATCATGAAACCTACTTTGCATCTGTTCGTGGGAAACGCCTGGGGCAGCATCTCAAAGTAAATCTCAACCTGGTTGAGAAACACTCTGCATTGAACTGGATCCCCCCAAATCGCTGGGGAAGTGGAGCGGAACCAGACATACCTCTTATAGGAGGTAATTCTCGCAGCAGAATGGGGACGGCCTGCAACTCAAGTTGTACCGGATCAGCCACAGTGGGGGATTCCAGGTGATTCGTGCGACTCAGGAGCATTTCTAATGCTATGGCAAACTGATCCATGCGGTGATCTTGCTCATCCAATATGGAAAAAATATTACCGACAAGTGGATTGACTGTATCTTCTGAATTCATGGCCTTCGCCTACTGTCAGAAACCATGAAACAGACCGAGACAGAAGTAAAATTAAATCACACTTGTTTGTTAATAAAAAATAAAAAGGTAAATAGAGTAAGCATAGTCAAAACATAGTCAGAGCCTAGTAACCGGATCAAGTAATCAGTCAGGCCACAGTTCAGTAACCATATTGGGTAATCAGCCAGGCCAGAAGTCAGGGATCCAAGTAGAGGAACAGCAAGCAGGATAAGGAGCCAGAAGGGATGTCAAGCCAGTCTTTAAACAGGAATGCAGGAGATGGTTTCTTGTGATGTGACGAAGGCAGAGATGAAGTGATCTGAACAGCTTTAAGTAGGCAGGTCAGACGAGCAGGATCAGGAACTTCTGGGTAACTGTGGAGAGAGATGAGAGCTGGCAATTAGCTGACAGCTGAGCAGCCAGCCCAGAGAAGGAAGGGCTAAGCCAGCCCTGACACTTATCTATGTTTCTGCCGTCCCCTCTGAAGAACTTGTTTCAAAGGGAGGACTGGTTCATGTTGCTACATTGTCCTCTAAATGTACACTCATAAATTGTCTTCTGTGCCATCTTTTAGACACTTTCAAGGACTTTACAAGTTTTACAAAATGGTAAGGTTTGTATTCTTCTTCCATGTTCTTCCCTTTTCATCCCTTTTAGGTGTTTCTGGAATTGAGTTCTTACTTGCAGTGCTTGGACTTGACTTTCAATTGTTAAATTTTTTACGGGGAGTACCATTTTACACATGCATTGTCTGTTTGTTTGCCTTTATTCATTTTGTCCCTGCCTCACACTGTAGCTAGGGGATTCTATATGTAGTTAGTCCCACCCATCTTCATGCTTTAACCCACCACATGTACTGTATTCAGCTGGAGCTGGATACACTGTTTTTTGACTTATCTGATGTTCATCTACGAAGATCTGCACAAGCTTTTGATTAAAGCTTTCTACGATCTGCGAGATATAATTTGGAATGAGTCACTGCCTGCCAAGCTACTGAAACTGTAAATGAAGTGTTTGCCAACTTTAAAGTGGGTTTAAAGGTTAAATATAAAATGTGAACAGGCAGGCTCATTATTTTGGAAGCGACATACAGTGTCTCCGCAGTAATAGGATACACTCACTTGCCTATTTGCAATCCTCTGTAGAATGTACACTAAGCTGCACATGCACAGTTTAAATGTCCGCGTACCGGATGATAGAATCATAGAAAAGTGACAGGAGAAAAATAATTAGTAGTCCATAGTGTCTGCTTACTACATGATTGCACTTCTGCACGTGCAGTAGAATGATGTCATCATGCACTGGCCAATGAAGGTGGTTTGAAGACTGGCACTCAGAGGAAGCCAGGGAGAAGATGCCAGTGCTGACAAGGGACCTCACAGGCGTCGGACCATTGGAGCATAGATGAGTATTCCTGTCATCAGTTCCACTTTAAGCCCCTTGTACACTTGACCACCAACTATCTGTAGCTGCTTCCTTAATAAAACATCTTGATTTTTAAAACCCTATTTCAGATACAGCGAGTAAGATATGGAAGGAGGATTCTTTCTTTGGAAGCCAATATCTGAATGGACTGAACCCCACCCTGATCAAGAAATGTGTTAAAGTTCCTTGGAACTTCCCAGTTACTGACTGCATGGTAGCTCCATCCCTGGGGGTTTGCACAAACCTACAGAAAGAACTCCAGGTAAAGTAATTATCTGGTGTGGATATTAGGATATAATTATAAAATTAACTGGTATTAACGTTTATGTACACTTTTCATTTATTTTTGGATACAATAGGGAAGGGTTGTCCGTTTATTTTTTGCTGTCTATGTCCCATTGGGGTGATTTCTCCGAGACACAAGGAGTGAGAAGAAAACTGAGGATTCTCAAAGATTCTAATCCACGTATATTCCATCCAAAATAAAAAATAATGTTTTGGCTTCGCATACACATACAACTGTGAATTATACAAATATTCATTTTCAAAAAGTCTGCTGCTTCGGTGTTTTTAGATCTTTTTGTCAAAAGGCTTTTATTGAGAACTAAATTTTTCGTTCACTCACCTCTTGAGGGTTTACCACAAGTTCTCAATGAGCTTAAGGTCTGGGGAGTTTCATGGCCAAGGATCCAAAGATTTGATATTTTGTTCCCAAAGCCACTTAGTTATCACTTTTGCCTTATGGCAAGGTGCTCCATCATGCTGGAAAATGCATTGTTCCTCTCCAAACTGTTCTTGGGTGATTGGGAGAAGTTTCTCTCAGATTAAGTTTTTGTACCATTTTTTATTCATGGCTGTGTTCTTAGGCAAAAAAAATTGTGAGTGACCCCTCTGTTAGAAATTTTATTTAATCTAATATATGATATACATCAATTAACAAATGAATGATGGGATTTGATCTTTACAGAATAGTTGAGTGCGGCTGCGGTAAGTGACGGAGGGCACCGAATCCCGCCACCGATAAAAGTGATCTTGTGGTGAATCCACAGAGACCACTGAAGATGAGGATACCAGGGTTATGGCAGCTAGCTGCTGCCATAACAACAATATCCTCCTTCAAAGTACCGACGTATAATGACGGTGGGTGTTCTGGAAGCGGTTAACTTATACGATATAACTTTCTTTAGCATCTGAATCCAATACTACATATACAAATGTCAAGATGCTGACGCGATGCATATGATCACCTAGCAGCATTATAGGAATATAGTGGAGGTTTTTCACTACTGAGCATTTTTGTCCTGGAATAAGTTTATTCTATGATAGATATGTGTGTGGCGGTGTCTCCACCAGGATTTAATAGTGTGGGTTAGATTTATTGTTATGTGATCTGTAGTTTAAGTTCATTTGTAGAGCTTTAGGTATAGTTTAATTTATGCTTATAAATACTCTGCTTTAGATATGATTGCTTGTGGCTGTGTTTGCAGCTATAAGCTAAAGAACCTATTAACATTTTAAATAATACCTCTTGTCTTAAGCCAATTATCATATGAATATTTTAATAAATGTTCCCTTCGTTTTAACCTCTCTTAACTAAAATATATTTTTAATATAAATTAGTTTTAATAATATTATTCTTGATGCTTAGAGCTATTTATTTGGAGTGTAGGATCCCCGTTAGTCATTTGTCTAAACCGGCTCAATTACAGGGCGTCTAATTGAAATGAACCCAGTCCACAATAGTGGATTTGTGTTTATTTATCTTTTTTTCACTCAACCAATGGGAAAATGGCGGCGAGCGTAGCACCTACTCATTAAGATGAGTGTGGATGAGGGGACTACGATAAAATGGCCGCCGGCAACCGAACAGTTAAGACTGCTCCCAAAGAACCTATAAGAAAATGGCTGCGATGCTATTTGTACTAGAGGCTATAAGAAAATGGCCGCGTGGCAAGATCTACGATCGCTAATAGTAATAGGCATTGCGGGCTACACGAAAATGGCCGCAAATTATAGATACTATTTAAACGTTCGTTTACCTCCTATGCTTTAGTCCCTGATGAAGTCACGTGATCAATGACGATACGCGTAGGATTGGCTTAGGAGGATACCGGAAGCGACGTCCGGGGTACGAACGAGGAGTTCGTTCGTTTTTTAGCTGTATTTTTCGCTATTAATTGTGCTACTAAATGTGAGTACCCAGGACTTTTTATAATAAAGCCTGTCTGACATTACTTCACTATTGGAGCCCCTTTTCTTTTTTCTGGATGTGTTCTATGGTCCATGGCTGAGTACCTAGAGGGGATTGCCTGGGGTGTCTATACCAGCTGAGAATATACACTTTCACCATTGGAACGTATTGCTGTTTAACTGACAGCAGTGAGGTAAGGTACCCACTGCACTCAGTGTGCGAGCACCTGTCTTGAGGATTTGGGAGATCACCGGTGGAATTATCCCCTGCTTTTATTCACGGAACTAGTCTATTATACAGCACAGTGTGGACCCACTTATTTGCATGACTTGATATGGATTGCCGTTTTCTCTATAAATAGAGACACTTTAAGAATTCTGTTCTTTGGATTGTGTTTTTTTATATCTATTTTTATTTTTTATTGTTCATTTATTTATTTTTACTCTTATATTTTTTTTTACTTATATATTTTTTAACATTTGTTTTCACTGGATGCACTTTATGGATTGAGACACACTTTGGATCGTACACTTTTTGTATTGTCATCATCACTATTTGTGATTCTGCTACCTATTTTTCACTTGCACTTTACTAGGAATATCTGTATTACTTGAATATTTATACTGGTCACTTTATAATGGTTTTATAATGTATAAAAGGTATTGATATAGTTTAAAAAGGTTAAAAGAATTGATTTGTAATAATCGCATAAGTGTGTTTTAGATCCTGTATGCGATTATTTATTCACTATTTTAGGCGCTTATTGAATTTAATTTAGTTTCTTGTGTGGAGCGCAACACCATTTCTGAATCACTATTATAATCTGAGGGGAGGGTTTGCACCTCTGTCGGTGTTTTGCTGCAACCATATTAGCTCCTTTGTTTAACCATTGTAGCGCGAGGATAACCAATAATTACCATTGACGTTTTGACGTCGCTTCCACCCTCCTATGGTATAGAGATGAGTGGGGGCCATCTTAGCCTCTCCATACCCAGCAGAGGAAAGGACCCGATCGCCTCCGCCTCTACTGATGGCTCCGGTAAGCGGCGGAGGGCGCGGGAGGGGGGTGGCACCTCTCCCGCCGCCCATAATGGTGATCTTGCAGTGAAACCTGCTGCGGAGACCGCCATTATCGTACACAGGACTGCCTCCTGTAAAGAGGGATATCTTGGTTGTGGCAGCAGCTGCTGCCATTATCGAGATATCCCTCTTCAAAGTACCGATGTATATGTACATGAGGCAGTCCTTAAGTAGTTAATGTTACACCTGGATGCCAAGGCCAAAAGTATTTTCTGTACTGGAAATTGCCAATAGTCATTTTTCTCTATCATTAGCTAAAAGCTGTCAATATAAACTTTAATAAAGAAACCTATGCATTCACTAGAATAATTCCAGGATTGGACATTATTGACGGTATAGTGCACTAGTGTTTAAAGAAAGTATTATCAAAATTCTCTAGACCACAATGTTTTTTCGAGCATGTGGACAAGCTTTTGTTGTCTGCACAGAGTATAGAGGAACATGAAAAAATTAATTTAGTACTCAGCGCTGCTCCTGTGTATATATATATATAATATCATACATACTGTATTTATTGGCATATAACACTCATTTTTTCACCCTGAAAATCGGGTGCAAATAGTGTGTGCGTGTTATACGCTGATACTGCAATTTGGGCTGCTTAGGATGGAACAGGGAGGGGAAAGGATAAGAGCCGTCAGATTACATACAGCGAGAATCTCCTGTTTACTCAGAGGCCTCTCTAATAGGAAGTCCTGTCTCCTGGGCCAGCATTGGACCAGTGTTCTGTATATCATAGAACTTTGTATTAAAGAGGCTGCCGAGTAAACAGATTTGCGCTGTATGTAATCTGACGGCACTCATCCTGCCCCATCCCTGTCCACTCCGAGGCAGCAGTAATCTAAGGTGAGGCTGCAGATGGGCACTGATCAGGCTGCATTGATTGACAATTGTGAGGCTGTAGATGGGCATTGATCAAGCTGAATTTATTGACAATTGTGAGGCTGTAGATGGGCATTGATCAGGCTGCACTGATGGGCAATTATGAGGCTGCAGATGAGCAATGGTGAGGCTGCATTGATGGGCACTGACCTTTATTTTGCTTCTTCATTTAAAATGTACGTTTTTTTTTTCCTGAAACTTCCCTCCTAAAATGAAGGTGCGTGTTATATGCCTGTGCGTGTTATATGCCGATAAATACAGTACTTGTAATCAACTAAAGTGCTGTTCCTGTGCAACTAAAATGCAAACAATAAGTGCAGGACAATAAAGTGCATACAATGTTGCTAAATATCATCAAAGTCCATCAAAATATAAGTGAACGCATGCCATGTGTTACTGTGGTGACTTCATGTGTTTCTCTAGAGGTTTGACAAATATGGAAAAGACCTTTGACAAACATATTAAGCAATTGTTTTTATTTTACAGTCAAAGTAACAGAAAATATTGTGAAATCTAGTAAGATCATATTACAGACACCTGATCTATCACTAAAACTTCTAGAGAGAATTAATTCAGGAAAATTATACAACAAATATTGGCCATTTTTTAAAGCTTTACAATTTAAACCTATACAGGTAGATTTGGTAACAGAACATTATGTTTGTAAAAATAAATATAGGAAACCTGTAATTTGTAGAACAAGTGCTGAAAGAGGCTTTGAGCCAGTATTTGTTGATGCTATTAAGAGTCATTTAACAAGCCTTCCTATGTGTTACCCAAAGAATGGTTATGCTATTCAGCAAAAATTCTTCAGAAAATGCTGAATTGGAAGATGCCAAAAATTAGAGTACAGCACGCATGACTCTAAATCTTAAAGAGGAGAAGTGAATGGACACAGTTCACTTCAGTCTTCTGGGCTGATTTGAAACCTTTCTTTGTGAAAACAAGGTTTCAATTCATGACAAAAAAGAAGCATTGCGTCATGTTAAATTGAAGATACACAGAATAATAGCATAAGAGTATAGGCCAGTTTAAGAAAAATAGAGCAAAGTAAGGTAATTAGAAACGTTATTACCAAAATATGTCTTTCATTTCATAATAAAATATTAGGGTTGTGGTATGTTAAATGAAGGTATATTTTGCATTAGTAAATTCAAAATAATGATACTACATTCTGTTTCAGGATCTGACTTGTAAGTCACCAAAAGAAGAGAAATGTAATATTTCTAGACCTTCCAGATGAAAAACAAACCCTTGAAGCTTAAGAATATCAGTTCTGGAAGAAGATTTGACACAAGAGATTCGTTTGTTAGAATTATTGTTGTCTTTTTATGTTCAATAAACTTTTTCCAACTTTAAAGAGTACAGGAAGAAATAATATGAAAAAAACCTCAAGATGTCTAATAAGAGAGAAACTTCTAAAAACAATTTGACTACTGATGAAATAATTTATCCATCAAATATATTGTAGTTTTATATACAGTGCCTTTCAAAACTATTCACCCCCCTTGGAATTAACATGGGTTGTTTGAGGATTTGCATCATTTCATTTACAGAACATGCCCACAACTTAGAATTTTTTTTTTATTATGAAGCAAACAACAAATAGGACAAAATAACAGAAACAGTCAATGTGCATAACTATTCACCCAGTCAATACTGCGTAGAGCCGCCTTTTGTGGCTATCACAGCTCCAAGTCGCCTTGGATAAGTCTCTATGAGCTTGCCACATCTTACTACTGGGCTTTTTGTCCCTTCCTCCAGTCAAAACTGCTCTAGCTCCTTCAAGTTGGATGGTTTGTGCTTGTGAACAGCAATCTTTAAGTCTGACCACTGATTTTCTATTGGATTGAGGTCTGGGCTTTGACTAGGCCATTCCAACACATTTACCTGTTTCCTCACTCAAGTGTTGCTTTAGCAGTATGTTTGGGGTCATTATTCTGCTGGAAGGTGAACCTCCGTCCTAGCCTCAAATCACACACAGAGTGGTACAGATTTTGCTCAAGAATATCCCTGTATTTAGCACCATCCATCTTTCCCTCAACTCTAACCAGTTTCCCAGTCACGACTGTTGAAAAACATCCCCACAGCATGATGCTGCCGCCACCATATTTCACTGTGGGGATGGTGTTCTTTGAGTGATGTGATGTGTTAGGTTTGTGCCAGACAGCATTTTCTTTGATGGCCAAAAAGTTAAATTTTAGTCTCATCAGACCAGAGTACCTTCCTTTATACATTTTTGGAGTCTCCCACATGTCTATTCACAAACTCAGAATGTGCCATTTTGTTTTTTGCTGAAAGTAATGGCTTTCTTCTGGCCACTCTGCCATAAAGCCCAACTCTATGGAGCATACGACTTATTGTCATCCTATGTACAGATACTCCAGTCTCTGCTGTGGAACTCTGCAGCTCCTCCAGGGTTACCTTAGGTCTCTGTGCTGCCTCTCTGATTAATGCCCTCCTTGCCCAGTCCGTGAGTTTTGGTGTGTGGCCATCTCTTGGCGGGTTTGTTGTTGTGCCATGTTCTTTCCATTTGGTTATGATAGATTTGATGGTGCTCCTAGGGATCATAAAAGATTTGGATATTTTTTTATAACCTAACCCTGACTTGTACTATTCAACATCATTGTCCCTTACTTCGTGGAATTTCTTGGTCTTCGTGGTAGTGTTTGGTTAGTGGTGCCTCTTGCTTAGGTGTTGCAGCCTCTAAGGCCTATCAAAAAGGTATGTATACGTAATGACAGATCATGTGACACTTAGATTGTACACAGGTGGACATCATTTCACTAATTATGTGACTTCTGAAGGTAATTGGTTGCACCAGAGCTTTTTATGGGCTTCATAACAAAGGGGGTGAATACATACGCACATGCCAATTATCAGTTTTTTTATTCATAAAAAATTGTTTTATGTATATATTTTTCTAATTTTACTTCACCAACTTAGCCTATTATGTTCCGAATCATCACATATAATTCAGATTAAAAAAACATTGAACTAAAGGCTGTAACAAAATAGGTAAAAAGCCAAGGGGGATTAATACTTTTGCAAGGCACTGTATATACATTTTTATGTGACATGATATGTTTATCATATCAAGATGAGATATTTTTTAAACATCCTTACACTAGAGTCATTTTAGTTAGGAGGAACATCTGGTGTTAAGATAACAGTGGGCGGCACAGTGGGCGGCACAGTGGTGTAGTGGTTAGCACTCTCACCTAGCAGTAAGAAGGGTCACTGGTTCAAATCCCAACCATGACACTACCTGCCTGGAGTTTGCATGTTCTCCCTGTGCCTGCGTGGGTTTCCTCCGGGTCAGGGGCGGACTGACCATTCTGGCACTCGGTCACGGACCGAGGGCCCCATGCCACTAGGGGGCCCCATCAGACTGGCCAGCCTCGGTAAATGCAGGGACAGTATGTAAAAATCTGTGTTTTTTTTACATCTGTCCCTAAAATGTCCCATGCCGACATAATTTTGCTGTCAAAAAAAGGAAGCTATAGATGCCCCGCCTCTGTACTGCCTCCTCAGCCAATGGAAACAGTGTACACGCCCCCTTCCTCTCCGCGGCTCATTTGATTTCAGAGCAGGAGACTGCCAACAGCTGGAGGAGGGGACACAACGTTCAGTGTGGCAAGGGCTGCAACCTGCTGGAAGGTAAGCTTGCTGAGATGAACTGAGTGTCAGTGGCTTAACCTAGTGAGCAGGAGGGAGGGTGGATGTGTTTTTCCTCTAGCAGGGCTCTGAAGCTGTTAGATCGATTTTCTATGTGAGAAGTGCCATGCTTCTGGAGGAAGGAACTTCCTCCCCCAATCTCTGCTACCCTGCCTACTCATTACCTGCCCACCAGTACACAGGCACAGTCCCCTCCTCTACTGCATTACCACCTAAAGTGTCTGTGAGCTGCTGGGGCACTATAAGTCCCAGCATGCCTGGAGATGGTGGCAGCAGTGTGTTTTTTAGGCTGATTCGTTGGGTGAAAAGTGCTGGTGTCTATGTCTATATATATATATATATATATATATATATATATATATATATATATATATATATATATATGGGTGGTGCGTGTGTGTGTGTGTATATATATATATAATTTTTTTTATTATTAGATCTGGGCGATTTTTCTAAAAAAAAGAAAAAAATATCTGCAATTATAAAAAAAAAAAAAAAAACACGGTTTGAATCAAGGTGTTGTTTTTTTTTTTGTTGTTTTTTTATGGACACTGTGCCGGTCCTGAGGAGCTGCGGGCAGGAGTTTTTAGGCGAGGCTACGGCTTTGGCTTAGTCCACGATGCTTTCTTACATTTTTAATTGATTTGACCTCTCAGCTCGATTCAAGATTTAAATCGATTTTTTTTTTTTCCCCCAGCCCTAAAATATATATATGTGTGTGTGTTTATGGTGTGTGTCTGTGTGTCTATGTGTATACTGTGTGTCTATCAGTGGCGGTGCGTCCATAAGGGGCGCTTGGGCGCTGCCCCCACTCTCCTGGCACCTCTCTATCACCATAGATAGATTCATGCATTGCATGAATCTATCTATGGTTGCCGCTGACACCCCCTATTCAGATACCCGTCTCCTTTTCGGGCACGTGGATTACAGCGGTGGGTGTGTTTTTGGGAAGCACCTGATTAGAGCCTTAGGCTCTAATAGGCGCCCACAAAGGTGAACAGCAGGCTTCATGCTGGGCGTTCACTGTTCACTCAGCTGTGTGTGTGTGTGTTAGAAAAGCAAAGGAATTCACTTTTCTAACACTGAACCGCCTCTCAGCCAATCAGGTGCTCGGGTCTGTTACCTGTCACCTGATTGGCTGAAGCGTCAGGCACTGTGATTGGATGCCTGACAGAGGATGGAAGAAGACATCGAGGGGCGTGCAGGACACCGCCGCTGACCCGCTCCGAGACAGGTAAGTACGGGGCGATTCACATTAGCAGCAATTCATGGGCACAGTAGCAGCAATTGATTGGCACACTGGCAGCATTTGATGGGGCACAGTAGCGGTAATTGATGGGCACGCTGGCAGCATTTTATGGGGCACAGTGGCTGCATTTGATGGGCACAGTGGCTGCAATTGATGGGTTTTTTTTGTTTGTGTTTTTCAGTTTGTTTGTGCCCCCCCCTCATAAATTTTGAGCACCAGCCACCACTGGTGTCTATGTGTATATGTGTATATATGTATAATGTGCGTGTGTGTATATGTATACTGTATGTTTCATTTGTGCCTACTGCCACCAAACAGAAGTCGATCTAACAATCCTATGCCCCTGGAAAATCCACAGCCATTCGGAGGCAGCTGAATGGTGAACTGCTGAGCCTGGCCTCGGATCAGGCAGCAGGGCAGGTCTGGGTGCGTGCCGTGATTTGGCACACATCAAGTATGGCTTTTATTCACACGCCCCTGAGGCCAACCACAGCAGTTCACTATTTCGCTGGCTCTTAGCCCTTGTACACACGGTCGGAGAATCCGTCGGAATGTGTCCTATCGGACCGTGTTGTCGGATAATCCGACTGTGTGTGGTATGCATCGGACTGTTTCCATCGGAATATCCGTCGGACCAAATTTTCCAACTTGCCGGAAATATTTTCCGACAAACTGGTCCGATAGGACATAGTCCGATCATGTGTAGAGAATTCCTATTGGACAAAGTGCCACGCATGCTCAGATCAAATTCCTAGACCAAAGTTATTGGCTACTAGCCTGAACGTAGTCCCATCGTAACGAAATTACGTCATTACATTCTGAAAGATCTGATTTTTTGACAAATTTGTCCGACCGTGTGTATGCAACAGTTTTGGACAAGATCCGATGGACAAAATCCGACGGATTTGGTTGTCGGAATCTCCGACCGTGTGTACAAGGGCTAAGACTCACTTGCACAGTTCAGAGATGGAACAGTGGATTTTTTTTTCTAATTTAAAGGCCTTTAAATTAAGGTGTAAAGGTGTGTGTAAGGGGACACTGATAGAAGGTGACACACTGGGGGGGGGGGGGGCTCTGCCATAAGTTAAGACTCTGTGGACTGTGATATATAGGGAGAATGTTAGGACTATGGTGTAAGGTAGGGCTGATGTGAGCGTGGCGTTCATCCTGACTGTACTTGTTGTTTTGTATGTTACTTACTCCTGGCATGGCGGCCACCTGAGAGCCTGGGGGCCCCATAATCTTCTATTGCCCGGGGGCCCCATGAGTTGTCAGTCCGCCCCTGCTCCGGGTACTCTGGTTTCCTCCCACAAACCAAAGACATGCAGGTAGGTTAATTGGCTTCTGTCCAAAATTGGCCCTAGTATATGAATGGGGATCTTGGATTGTGGGCTAGGGACCAATGTGAGTGTGTAATGTACAGGGATAGGGACAATTGTAGACACTCACTCAGGTTGAACTGGATGGACTGGTGTCTTTATTCAACCTTACTTACTATGAAACTATGAAACAGTACATTTTCCTAAAGTTATATAGACAAGTTAGGAATCTTTTGAACAAAAGGTTTGTTGGGCAGACTGATTTAGAATGATTTTGCTGCAGACACAACATGATACATTGAGGGAAGCTGCCACAGCTTCGCACAAAGATACACATCTGATTCAATCTTCATCTTAAGAGTATATTATATTATTGATGTTATGTTTACATGCTACATTTTGATATTGTTCTTGTAATATTTTGCTATTTTATTATTAAATCAATTTGAGTTTTTACACAAGAACTGAACTGACTTTCCTCATCAATATAATTTACAGAATATCGATATTAAAGCGGGAGTCCACCGGGACTCTGCGTTTTTTTTTATTTTTAAAAGCCAGCAGCTACAAATACTGCAGCTGCTGACTTTTAAAATAGTGACACTTACCTGTCCAGCGCGCCCGCAATGTCAGCACCCGAAGCCGATCTCTAGATCGACACTCGAGTGCTGCCGCCACCATCTTGGGTATGGGAATCAGGAAATGGAGCCTTTCGGCTTCATTTCCCGGTTCCCTACTGCGCATGCGCGAGCCGCGCTGCGCAATGAGGACGGTCCCCGCTGCCTCTGGGATCTGTGTGTTTCCCAGCAGGCAGCGGGGCACTTGCGGGAAGGGGCGGGCACTTGCGGAAAGGGGCGTAAGTTACGCCCCTTTCCGCAGAGAGCTATCCCTGAAGTGGGTGCAGTTACCTGGATTATCCAGGTAACTGCACCCCCCTCCCCCCTGAAAGGTGCCGATTGTGGCACCGGAGGGGGGGAGGGTTCCGATGAGCGGAAGGTCCACTTTAGGGTGGACCTCCGCTTTAATACCATAATAATGGTATTTTAACACCCACTCCCTTGGCTGAGGAGCAATGCCACGCATTAATGGTCTCAGGATGCTTTTCTGTTGGCATGACACAGGACTGATGGCGGCGCTCACCTCTTCTTCTCCGGGCAAGGTTTTTGCCAGATGCCCCAAACAATCGGAAAGGGGATTCATCAGGGAAAATTACTTTGCCCAGATCCTTAGCAGTACAATCCTTGTATCTTTTGCAGAATATCAGTCTGTCCCTGATGTTTTTCCTGGAGCGAAGTGGCTTCTTTGCTGCCCTTCTTGATGTCAGTCCATCCTCCAAAATTCTTCGCCTCACTATGCATGCAGATGTACTCACACCTGCTTGCTGCCATTTCTGAGCAATCTCTGCACTGGTGGGCCCCAATCCCGCAGCTCAATCAACTGTAGGTGATGGTTGTGGGGCTTGTTGGACTTTCTTGGGTGCCCTGAAGCTTTCTTCACAAATGCAGTATAAATGCTTTTTATGGGATTAGATTCATTTCTATGGCAAAGAGAGAATTCATCTGATCACTCTTCATAACATTATGGAGTATATGCAAGTACCCATCATAAAAACGGAGTCAGCAGATTTTGTGAAAAATCAATATTTGTATCATTCTCAAAACTTTTGGCCACAGCTGTACACATGTTCTCAGTGGTTTGGTCCTATTTAACAAAACAAACACATGCTTTTGTGCACAAGTAGACTAAATGAATTAATTAATTCAATGCTGATCAGATTTCATAATTGCTACCTTTCAGAATGGTCATATTTTGCTGGCAGATTATGAAGTTCTACATGGTGTTCCTGCTAATACTATCAATGGAAGAAAACAATACATTGCAGCCCCTATGTGCCTACTGTGGAAAAATCCTCAGGATCAGATTGTTCCAATTGCTATCCAGGTAATTTAACGTATGTATGTATGTTCACAAATGCATTTCTGAAATCAGCAGTTGTAAAGGCTTATTTTTTTCCTGAAAAATAAACATGGTATACTTACCTGATCTATGTAATGGTATTGTGTAGAGTGGCCCAGCTGAATACTGTGCCATTGAATACAGTCAGAAGACTAAATTTCAGTGATACCAGACTCACCCTTCATCTACCTTTTACCCAGGTTGCTCTGTTTCAGGCCTCCCCTCTTCCCATGTTTTTTTAGTTCCAGGCTCCCCTTTTTCCCAGGCCAGACTGTCCATTCAAATAAACTAGCATGCTTTGTAAGCACCTAAGAGGAAAAATCAGCATGACTGACCTTTGTTAGGGAAAAAGTTTTCAGAGGTAGTGATGCCTGAGCTATTATAAAAGTCTTTCAATCCAATATATGGATAAATTAACCAACATTAAAATATTTTTGATCACATGTTATGGCCACTAAATAAATCTTTTGTATTCCAGTTATCTCAGACCCCTGGAGAAAATGTTCCAATCTTCCTGCCCAGTGACTCTGAATATGATTGGGTTTTGGCCAAGATCTGGGTGCGCAGTGCTGACTACCATGCTCATGAAGTTGACACTCACCTTCTCCGTACCCATCTCTTAGCCGAGGTTTTCTTAATAGCAACTACCAGGCAACTTCCAATTGGGCACCCAGTGTATAAGGTGAGTAAAAAGTCTGAAATAATTATTTTATGGAGATTGACTGGATATTGTGCTGTTCTCCAGAAGAGCTGTTGGCAAAAGAGTCATAGTTAATATGTTGGCAGATCGTCTAATCTGGGTGTCAACATTTTGATAGTAGGCTCCAATAACTTGCATTGCGTATAAGTAAAGCAAATTTGTTTTGGTATATATTTTG
The DNA here is from genome assembly GCF_037356315.1 of Lithobates pipiens. Lineage (NCBI taxonomy): Eukaryota > Metazoa > Chordata > Amphibia > Anura > Ranidae > Lithobates > Lithobates pipiens. Next base: position 595,763,658 of record NW_027507748.1, on the reverse strand, counting down.
TTATAATACTACCACCTCAACAGGAATGTTTGCATTTATTACATATACAGTATATCACAAAAGTGAGTACACCCCTCACATTTTTGTATTTTTTTTATATCTTTTCATGTGACAACACTGAAGAAAGGGACAGCAAATTAACACTGTTGCACAAGCTGTATACTCACTACTTTATATTGTAGCAGTGTCATTTCTTCAGTGTTGTCACATGAAAAGATATAATAAAAATATTTACAAAAAATGTGAGGGGTGTAATCACTTTTGTGAGATACTGTATGCATATATATATATATGTGTATATATATATATATATATATATATATATATATATATATATATATATATATATATATATATATACACACACACACACAAAACAATTTTTAAAAACAATTCCAAGTAATCATGCTTTCGTCATATCATCCATCTATGACAGGGGAATAGTTTGCTTTCCTGAAAGGCATTTTTGTATGATTTCTAAAAAAAAAATAAGGGAGCTGACGGCCATATTATGTAGCAACATACTTGTTAAGGAATCTTTGCAAACGGGGAAGCTTTGGAAGTGCACTAGTACCCCCGTCTCCAGGCAACAAACAAGGGTTCAGAGATAACCTTTTGACCTCAACTGAACTGATAACTCTGGGCAGTGGCTCACTTGTAGTACTTGGTTTTGCTGTGCTATCTGGTGTTTCCCTTAAGTCCATCACTGCCCAATATGGTAACATGAATATGAAATCAACATCTTCCCTGCTAGCCCACAGCAGCTCTTGTGACAAAGACTCCAAACTCTCTTCATCAGATATGTCAGACAAAGAATCTAGCTAAGAGTCTTACAGCTCTTTTGCAAGCATAAAGCGCAACAAAGAAAGCAGAGCCTATTTTCACTGTAAAAGTGTCCCAATGAGCTCTACTTTTTAATAGTGTGTGATCTTGAAAAGAGCACAATAAAACAGAGTAGGCCCATGAAATCAGACCCCTGTGAGCGGTAGCCTGCAGGATCTAGCAAGGAGCTAGATATAGCTAAGGGGAGCATTTGTCCTTGCGTCTACATTGCATGTCAAAGTTGGAGATATTGATAAAATTGTTTGTGTTAACAAGAACTCCGCACACAGCTGCTCATACCCCTTTAGGGTACTAACACTATATAGTTTGTGAAAGTACCAGACCCCTTGCTGTCTCCATGAGGAAAATCCCTGTAGTTCACATAGTTCAGGATAATTAGGAATAAACTCCATAGGGCCTTTAATAGACAATGCCTCCTTAGCTGCCCGCCAGACTCTCCTAAGCAGATCTACCATTGGAGAGGAGCAGAGAATGCTCAGGAGTTCCATTTCCAAATGAGAATCAGCTGTCAATTTAGGGTTGGACTAAGACCTACATTTTCTCCAAGTCCCCATCCAGAAAATTGTTGCAATTGAGACACCAGGAAATGCATTTTGGAATGTGGAACCGCCAGTCCCCCCCCATCCCTACCATATTGCAGGGTACTCAAGCTAGCCCGGGCCTGTTTCTTCCTCATGATAAGATAACGAAATTGTGAATCAATACGTTTAAACCATTGATTAGATATCCACATAGGGGAGTTATGAAAAATAGATGTGAGCTATTTACTCATTCCAAAACTGATAATGATAGTTTACATCAACTTTGACACTTATTCCTTTGTTTATCAAATAGGGCGGTTAAATTGAGTTTTAAATATTCAGACGGGTTCGGCAATACCACCACTCCCACATACTTGAACGAAGAAGCTACCAAAATCTTGAAGGCACCGGCAGGAAGGGGTGAAACTATTGGGTTGAGAGGCATAAGAATAGATTTTGACCAGTTTATGATAAATCCAGAAAATTCACCAAATCTAGTAATAGTTTCCATAAATTTTTCTAGAGAACCCCCAGTGTCTCCCAGATACAACAGCACATCATCAGCATAAAGGGATACTTTGTCCTCCAACTGACCCCTGTGAAAACCTACAATATCAGGGTTCTCACAAATCATAATAACCAAGGGTTCCACCACTAAGGCGAATAAAAGAGGGGATAACGGACACCCTTGTCGAGTGCCCCTATGTGGGGAGGAGAGGGAGCCATTATTATGAAATCGAGCTCGAGGCACGGAGTAGAGGACCTGTACCCAGTTTATAAAGTTGTCTCCCAGTTCAACGATGAGATCTTCTTCACAAACTGTCATATATCAGATAAGACCAGAACTGTGTGGACTGCAAAAGAGGAAACCCAAATGTGTATAAGTGAAATATAATGATTTATTAAGGGAAGTGAATAATATAAATACAACAAACAAGTGCAATAAATCAACCAACAGAGACCCCCAAATAACAGACAGATATGTGTACAATAAATGGGAAATACCAGGATCATAAACGATAGCCAGGCCAGGGTCATGCACAGAGGATCAGTAGATAAACAAAGGGCAGTCCAAAATCAGAGACACAAGCCAGGCCAAGGTCATACATGGGGAGATCAGCAGATGGGGTAAGGAACACAGGACAGGAAGAGGGTGGACGGATCAGACTGCAGGGCAGGGGTGATGGTAACAGGTGGGACAGGGTAGGGACCAGGACAGGGAAACAGGTTCAGGGCACAGGAACAGGTTCAGAATGGGGCTCAGGATCACAAGCAGCAGGTCAGGGCACAAGGACAATACCAAGGCAAACATGTGAGTGCTTGCCAGCTATTTATAGGCCTGTAATTGGCCTCAAGTGACACCTGATTGCAAGAGGTGCAGTCTGCTCCATACTGCCAGGATCCATCCGCTGGTGGATGCCAGTACTGCAGCCCAAAGATGATATAACATCAGCTGGGAAAAGCTCTCCTGACAGTTTCAAACTGCCAGGAGACACCTGCTGGTGGACCTCAGTACTGCACACCAAAAGACAGATATTATCAGGGGATGGAACATTTCCTGACAGTACACCCCTCAAAGGAGCGGCCTCTGGACGCTCCAACTAGCTGCTGCTGGGACAAGTCCATGGCATCAAGCTGGGCACCAGGCAGAGTCACATTAAGCTGGATATGAAGACAGTCTAAAGTATTAAACCAGATGATGGGCAGCTCAAGCTGGGCAGCAGGCAAAGACATAACAGGCTTAGCAGCAGGCACATCAAACTGGATGGCAGGCTTCGGGTCGTCGGGTTGGGCGGCAGGCTCCGGGTCGTTGGCAGGGTCCGGATTGTCGGGCTGGGTGGCAGTCAACTTGAACTGGGCAACAGGCACATCAGGCTGGGCAGCTGGCACAGGCACATCAAGCTGGGCAGCAGGCACAGTCACATCAAGCTGGGCAGAGGGCACTGCAAGCTGGGCAGTGGGCATGGGTACCACAAACTGGGCAGCGGGAATGGGCTCCTCAAGCTGGACAGCGGGCTCTTCAAGCTGGGCAGTGGGCACATGCACTTCAGGCTGGGCAGTGGGCACAGGAACTTCAGGCTGGGCAGCGGGCACTTCAGGCTGGGCAGCGGACACATCAGGCTGGGAAGCTGGCAAGGGCACATTAGGCCGGGAAGCAGACAGAGGCACATCAGGCTGGGAAGCTGGCACATCAGGCTGGGAAGCTGGCAGGAACACCTCAGACTGGGAAGCAGACAGGGACACCTCAGACTGGGAAGCAGACAGGAACACCTCAGACTGGGAAGCAGACAGGAACACATAAGGCTGGGAAGCTGACAGAGGCACACCAGGCTGGGAAGCTGGCACACCAGGCTGGGAAGCTGGCACATCAGGCTGGGAAGCTGGCACATCAGGCTGGGAAGCAGACAGAGGCACATCAGGCTGGGAAGCTGGCACATCAGGCTGGGAAGCAGACAGAGGCACATCAGGCTGGGAAGCTGGCACATCAGGCTGGGAAGCTGACAGAGGCACATCAGGCTGGGAAGCTGGCAGAGGCACATCAGGCTGGGAAGCTGGCAGAGGCACATCAGGCTGGGAAGCTGGCAGAGGCACATCAGGCTGGGAAGCTGGCAGAGGCACATCAGGCTGGGCAGCAGACAGGAACACCTCTGGCTGGAAGGCCGGGACATCAGACTGGAAGGCCGGCAGTGGGACATCAGACTGGAAGGCCGGGACATCAGACTGAAAGGCTGGGACGTCACGCTGGACAGCAGGCATTGGGACGTCAGGCTGGAGAGCAGGCACTGGGACATCAGGCTGGACAGCAGGCACATCAGACTGGGGCACAGGAACTTCAGGCGGAGACACTGGCTGGATAGCAGGCAGATGTTTGGCAGAATCAGGTGGGTTATCAGGTTCAGCTGGCATGCACACAGACTGGAGCAGGTTGGTTGGTGTGGAGGCAGGTTGTGTTACTGGCAGGATCAAATGGGTAGGAAAGAACTTCTGTCACTTTTTAGATTTAGCTACTGAAGTCCTGTAGGTAGCTGCAGATCTATAGGTAGGGAATGAAGCAGACTGGGGAGAAGGGTTGGAATATGGCAGGGAAGAGGTAACAGGGGCTGGGGGAAGTTCTTGAGGGATAGTAGGCCAGGGGAAAGAGGCAGTTGGATTAAAGGCAGGGTATGTGCAGCAGGAAGAAACAGGGTATTGATATTTGGTGGGGAGTAGAGTATATTGGGCTGAAACTGAGGTTGCCATAGGTGATGGAGGAAGAGACTCTTGGGCCAGCAGGTGTTTGGTATCAGAGATGGTTTGTTGTGGGCTGGTTGTGGCTGATTGCAAAATACCAGACCATGCTAAAAGTAGTGGTTATACAAACTGCTGGTTGCATACTGCCTGTCTGACAAGGGATTATACGGAATCAACACATTCTATTATCATCTGTTGGGAACAGCCTGTGTAATGCTCAAAAAAGTAAGGGGAATCATCTTCCAGAAGCGATACCAGTGATGTGACCTGATTAATACTGAAAGGGGGAGGAAATCATCCTGGCCCCCTGGGATGCAGGGTAGGGCCAGCTCTGTGCATATTTGAATTAATGGCTGAACATCCCCAAACAGCATACAGCCCTGATCAACCCAGGAGTGAGCTAAACGAATGGTTTCCAACAGCTGATCACTGGTCCACCCTTTCAGTGTCTGGCGGAGATATTCATTACTCTCAGACGCCAGCAAAGCATAATAACAAATAACCTCTAAATTAATTTCAGTAAGCAACCTGAACCAAGATGGTTCCTCTGTGTAGCCACTTCTGGTCAGGGATGGCGTTGGTATTCTGTCATATATCAGATAAGACCAGAATTGTGTGGACTGCAACAGAGGAAACCTAAACAAGTATAAGTGAAATATAATGATTTATTAAGGGAAGTGAATAATATAAATACAACCACACAGTGCAATAAATCAACCAACAGAGACCCCCAAATAACAACAGACAGATATGTACAATAAATGGGAAATACCAGGATCATAAATGATAGCCAGGCCAGGGCCATGCACAGAGGATCAGTCGATAAACAAAGGGCAGTCCAGAATCAGAGACACAAGCCAGGCCAAGGTCATACACGGGGAGATCAGCAGATGGGGTAAGGAACACAGGACAGGAAGAGGATGAACGGATCAGACTGCAGAGCAGGGATGATGGTAACAGGTGGGACAGGGTAGGGACCAGGACAGGGAAACAGATTCAGGGCACAGGTTCAGAATCAGGCTCAGGATCACAAGGAGCAGGTCAGGGCACAAGCACAATACCAAGGCAAACATGTGAGTGCTTGCCAGCTATTTATAGGCCTGCAATTGGCCTCAAGTGACACCTGATTGCAGGAGGTGCAGTCTACTCCATACTACCAGGATAGATCCGCTGGTGGACGCCAGTACTGCAGCCCAAAGATGACATAACATCAGCAGGGAAAAGCTCTCCTGACAGTTCCAAACTGCCAGGAGACACCTGCTGGTGGACCTCAGTACTGCACGCCAAAAGACAGATATTATCAGCGGATGAAACATTTCCTGACACAAACATTGATTACAACACAAAAGGCAAAGTTTTCCTAGCAAATGGGAAAAGCATTACATCAGAAGTTAAAGGCCAGGGCTTCCTGAACTGCATTACGCCACAAGGAGACAAACACAGTATCCTTGTAAAGAAAGTGCTACATGTTCTAGAACTAGAAGACAGTCTTCTATCAGTGAAAAGTCTTGCAAACAACAGTCTCACAGTTAAGTTCCAGGGTGATGAATGCACAATTCACAATAATAAGCAATTCCTCACAAAGGGAAAACTGGATAATCACCACAGACCAGCAAGTAAATATAGTCTCTAATGACCTACACAGCAAATGTTTTCACTTATGGCACAGGCGGCCGGGGCAAAGAAGTTCAGAAGCTATACAGGACATTATAAACAAAGGCTTATCAGATTTGGCAATAGCAAGAGAGCCTTCTAGAGAGCAAGAGAGGCATTCTAGTAGGCTACAGTGAGCAAACTAAGGGTTACAAAATCCTACACCCAAAGACTGACAAAGTCATAATAAGCAATAATGTTTATTTTGATGCAAGCCCATCATCAGAAACATCAATGCACTGTACCAAATATTAAAAAACAGCAAGAAGTAATCCGATCCTAAATGGAGGATCAAATACTTCAGATGAGAATAGGGTAAACTAGTAGAACTAGGGTGTACCTAAGTGAATCTGTGTCTAAATTTATGAATGTGCACTATAATAGAGAAAATAAATAAGAGTAATACATACAGACAGTGCCTATATATGATCAATATATGCTCAAATAAATATATAATATGTCTGTACACAATCCAAACGGATAAAATCCAAAAGTGCCAAAAATAATGAACCCACGCGCTGGGAAATAAATACTAAAGTGCAAATGCTCAACGTGCAATGGCAAAGTGACAGTGCATATCACAGTTCATTCCGTAGCTGGTGCTAAGGTTATAAACAAAAAAAAAAACAATAAAAGAAAAACAATGTCCAACTCAAGCAAAATGAATCACTTTTAAAGTGCACAGTGTAACAGTCATCTGTATCCGGTATATAAGGTGCTTGGTGCTAATGCATATCATTCAATAAAGTGCTGTAGGTAGTGAAAATCCTGTGCAGTCCTACGTGGTGAGTATATGGGTGTCCCCTTACCTTACAGCTGTAAGGTTACAGCATAGATATATATAACTTGTAGGGTCCTTTGTAGTCTTTATCTTCCTATTAAGGTCCTCCAGATCCTGGTTGGCGTTTTCACCTTGCTTGTTACAGGCGGTATGTGGTCCCCTTTAAGAGTGGTCTAGGGCTGCTCAGGATGGGAGGTCTCACCACAGTATAGCATGGAAAGGTTAGAGCACAGAGGATGGATGCCTCATTGTGTAGTAATTTAAAATTAATATTTATTGATCTGGGGGACCTTAATAGGAAGATAAAGACTACCAAGGACCCTACAAGTTATATATATATCTATGCTGTAACCTTACAGCTGTAAGGTAAGGGGACACCCATATACTCACCTCACAGGACTGCACAGGATTTTCACTACCTACGGAACTTTACTGAATGATATGCATTAGCACCAAGCGCCTTATATACCGGATACAGATGATTGTTACACTGTGCACTTTAAAAGTGATTCATTTTGCTTGAGTTGGACATTGTTTTTTCGTTTGTTTATAACCTTAGAACCAGCTACGGAATGAACTGTGATATGCACTATTGTCACTTTACCATTGCACGTTGAGCATTTGCACTTTAGTATTTATTTCTCAGCACGTGGGTTCATTATTATTGGCACTTTTGGATTTTATCCGTTTGGATTGTGTACAGACATATTATATATTTATTTGAGCATATATTGATCATATATATAGGCACTGTCTGAATGTATTACTCTTATTTATTTTCTCTATTATAGTGCACATTCATAAATTAGACACAGATTCACTTAGGTACACCCTAGTTCTACTCGTATACCCTATTCTCATCTGAAGTATCTGATCCTCCATTTAGGATCGGATTACTTCTTGCTGTTTTTTAATATTTGGTACAGCACACCACTACCCTTTTATTGTTTACTTTTTGTGGGTTCAGACATTTCCCCCAGTGTGTGCAGCGGTACACCCAATAGGAGTTTGGTGATTGGCGCAGGAATACCCCCCTCATTTTATTATCAATCACTGAAAGCTGTGAAGTGAATATGCCAAACAAACCAGAAGAAAAGGTTGACCAAAGTGAGCCTGTGCAGGAGTCAGAACAAGAGGTGGAACTCACAATACCTAAACAAAGTTCCCCACCAGATCCTGCTGAACTGCCTGAAGTCAGAAGATCAACTCAGACTACAAAGGGGATATCACCCCGCCAGCTGTCATACACGGTCAAAACACACAGCATACTTGAACCAACATCCTGGGAAGAAATAGAAAAACTGCCAAAACATGAAGCCAATAAATGGAGAAAAGCAGCAGAAGAATTAAAGTCACTTCAAGAAAATAAAACCTTGTCACTCACAGAGCTCCCTCCTAACCGCAAAACTATAGGAAGTAAGTGGACTTTCAAAGTAAAGTCAGATGCAGAAGGGAATATCCTCAAATACAAAGCCAGACTAGTTGCCAAGGGTTACTCCCAGAAATTCGGTGAAGATTACGATGAAACATTCGCTCCCGTCGTAAAACACTCCCCCATCAGAGCGCTTCTAAGCACTGCAGCCAGGAAGGACATGCAAGTGAAACACCAAGACGTTAAAACTGCTTTCCTATATGGAGACATTAAGGAAGACCTTTACATGGAGCAACCACCAGGGTTTGCGCAAGGAGACAATCTGCAATGATGTGGAGTGAGAAAGTGAACAAAGTATTTACCATAGAGGGATTCTCAAGAAGTAAAGCAGACCCCTGTCTCAACTTCAGGAATCAAGAAGACAAATGGCTTTACATCCTTATCTTTGTTGATGACATTATAACCTGTTTAGAACAATAAGAGGATTACAATCAGATAGTTCATAAGTTGAAAGAACATTTTGAAATCAAAGAGCTAGGGAATTAGCTACCATCTAGGAATCCAAATAGAGAGAGAAGCTAATGGAAGTTATCTTCTCAACCAATCTCAGAAAATCTCAGAAATTTTGGAACAATTCCATAAGCAAAATAAATGTGAATCAATAAATGTTGCGCTGTGCTCTAAATAAATAAATCGGGTGGGTTAATATAACCAATCATATTTAGTGCAATAATCACTTAATCCAATATAGCAAAATATGACAATAATTATGCTGATATAATATATCTTCCCAGTAAGTGCAATATTGTGCTAATAATTTCCAAGTACAGAAGTGTCTGTCCTTTGTGAATTTAAATATATATAAGTCCATGTGAGTTTGCTCCAAACATAAATAGTTGTGCCACTGCTCTCGTGTTCCCCACTTTTGGTGTTATCCTCACCTAGGGGTGTGACCTCACAATTAAGGTCGGTCAATATGAGCTGCTGAGCCCCTCCTGGGCTCTTTCATGGGTAAATCTCCAGGCTCTTGTGCGGATCCTTTCGCATGGCCCCCTTAGATGCCCCCTTCAATCTATTAATCCGGCTGATCAGAATAGCACGAGCATGTAATTTGAATGCTTCCCACACCGCCCCCGCCGTTGCCGTGCCCCTATTGACCTCAAAAAAATATTGCCATTCCCCCGCCAGGTCCCCCCCTCCTCCCCCAACGTTGTCAGCCAAAAGGGGTTAAGGCACCAATAACGGGGCCCCACCTGAGGTGCCAGGCGAATAGCCGCCCAGCAGGGGGCATGGTCCGAGAGGGACCTAATGTGGTACCCCGCGTCCTCCACCCACGAGAGGAGGACATCAGACACGAGGATATAATCAATCCGGGACATAGTGGTGTGTGTGGCTGAGGAACAGGAAAATACAGTGGCATCTGGGTTCCTATAACGCCATACCTCAGTCAATGAGAACTCATTGAGAGTGCGGCCCAGCCTAGATTCTGTCGGGGTGGCTGGGTCCACATCACCTCGCAGTCTGTCCCTGCGTGGGTTTAGAGTCATGTTAAAGTCCCCAAGCCATATGGCTGGGGTACCCGGGTATTGGGCCATGTATGTCAGTCCCTCCGTGACCAGGCATGCAGAGTACGGGGGCGGTATGTAAAGGGCTATAATAAGGTATTGCCTGCCATAGATATTACACTGTATAAAAACATATCGGCCCTGTGGGTCTGTCCGCAGGGAGATCAGGCTAAAATGCAACGTCTTAGCCACGAGAACTGAGACACCACGGGAGTAGGGAGAATGAGTTGCGTGATATGACCAGCTTGTGCGGATCCTTTCAATGGATATCCTTGGTGCATGCATTTAAGAAACAAACTACATAGTGCTTATATCATAAAAAAATCCCTTCTGTTTATTTAAAATACAATAGATGTACTCACACTTTGTAGGAGCTTACAGCGGATCAATCTATATAGTGCAGACACTGTAAATTTCCAAATGAAGCCACACAGCCGTTTGTGTGTTCACAGCTCCTCACTGAGCTAGCAATATGCTATAGCACTATGTAGCTTGCTATACCAAGCTCCCTGAGGAAGACACATGATCCCTGTGTCGACACACATAGGGAAGGGGAGAGAATGGTGTACGCTGTAAGCAGCAGCAGCTCAGCGAGGAGCTGTGAACGCACAAATGCCTGTATGGCTTCATTTGGGAATTTACAGTGTCTGCACTATAGATTGGTGTGCTGTAAGTACCTACAAAGTGTGAGTACATCTATTGTATTTTAAATAAACAGAAGTGATTTTGTTGACGGCATAAGCACTATGTAGCTTGTTTCTTAATTGCATGCCCTGAGGATACCTATTGAAGGGATCAGCACAGGAGCCTGTAGATTTACCCATTAAAGAGCCCAGGGGTGGCTCAGCAGCGCATATTGACCAAACTAAACTTAATTGTGAGGTCACACTCCCTGAGGTGAGGATAACACCAAAACGGGGGTGGGGGTGGCATAACTATTAATGTTTGGAGCACATTCATATGGACTTATATATTAAAGAAATCTGAAATGGAAGGACAGACACTTAGGGCCTTGTTAATGATTAGCACAATATTGCACTTACTGGGAAGATATATTATATTACTATATCAGTATAATTATTGCCATATTTGTCTATATTGGATTAAGTGATTTTTGCACAATTTATGATTTGGTTATATTAACCCACCGGATTGATTGATTTAGAGCACAGCACACTATTTATTAATTTACATTTATTTTGCAGTTTACATGGGGTTGTGAACAGTGTTAGCAGCTGGCTATATATATTTTTCATCACCAGAAGTCTTAAGTGAACATGCAGGGTAGCTCGCAAGGCTTACTTACTCCTTAATTTCATATGCAAGATGCAAAGGAAGTGAAAACTAAAGAGCAAAGAAGCAGAAAACTTGCTACCCAAGAATGACATGCATCGCAGGGCAATCGGTAAGCTGCTATATGTTGCTACTGTGACAAGACCAGACATAGCCGCAGCAGTGGGCATACTATGTCTCAGCTCCCTGACAGTGTGACTGGAATGCTGTAAAAAGAGTGATGCAATACCTCAAAGGAACAATTCAGAAGTTATGGTTACCAACAATATCAAATTGGATATGTAGATCCTGATTGGGCCTGTAACTGCACAGACCACAAATCCACAAGTGGATTCATCTTCCAGTATGGGGAAGGAACCATAAGTTGGGCTAATTGAAAGCAAGCAACTGTTGCTCTATCTTCAACTGAAGCAGAGTACATTGCAGCAGCAAATGTGAGTCAAGAAGTAATATTGATGGATCAACTTTTTGTGGACATTGGGATAGGCATATCAAAACCAATTCCCATTTTTGAAGACAACCAGGGATATATAAAACGTACGCAATCAGAAAGGGTCAATCCTAGGACCAAACACATCGACATCAAGTATCACCTACTGAGGGACAATAAAGAGCAAGGTGTTATTGTTATTAAATATTGTTTATCAGAGGAGATGACTGCCGATGCACTCACCAAGCCTCTGTTGAAGGAATGTCATAGTTATTTCCTGAAAAGCTGAATAAAATTTGACAAAGCACATGCTGTTGGGAAGGGGTTTTGGAAAGAATAGCATGGTTGCTAATAAACTGACAATACTGTATGCATGATACCTATCTATGCAGCAGGTGGTGCTGTGTATTATAGTGTGTAGTTCATGTATTCTATGATATAAGGTACCGTATATACTCGAGTATAGGCCGACCCGAATATAAGCCGAGGCCCCCAATTTACCCCCAAAAAAACTGGCAAACTTATTGACTCGTGTATAAGCCGAGGGTGAGACATGCCTGTCCATCCCTGTGTGTGTGTCCGTCCATCCCTGTGTGTCCGTCCATCCCTGTGTGTCCGTCCATCCCTGTGTGTCCGTCCATCCATCCCTGTGTGTGTGTGTGTCCATCCATCCATCCATCCCTGTGTGTGTGTGTCTCCATCCATCCATCCATCCATCCCTGTGTGTGTCTCCATCCATCCATCCATCCATCCCTGTGTGTGTGTGTCTCCATCCATCCATCCATCCCTGTGTGTGTGTGTATCCATCCATCCCTGTGTGTGTGTGTCTCCATCCATCCATCCATCCGTGTGTGTGTGTGTCTCCATCCGTGTGTGTCTCCATCCGTGTGTGTGTGTGTGTGTGTGTGTGTGTGTGTGTGTGTGTGTATTGTCAGGGCTGGGCTCAGTATATATAATTTCACCCTCAGAGTATTATTTATTTTTATTTCCTAGAAGGTTTCATCATTCAGTTGTTGCCTGTGGCATTCTTATTCAAGTCTTCTGTAAATTAAAGACAATAAAATGTGTTTTCTGACATAGTTATGATGTTTCATATAAAGATATGAGGCTCAGACCTTCCCACTAAATCTTCGCAAATAAAAGTACAAGGGTGTATTTTCTACAGTGAGATGACCTGTGACTGCACAATGTTCCAGTGATTAAAAGCAACTTCTGCAGAGGACTCAGAGAACCTTTGATGAGAACAAATAGCAATCAGAAAAGCAGCTGGAAGAAAATCTTGAGGTTACTCTAAGTGAAGACATAAGAGTTTTAACAAAAGGTGTGTACAAGCACAAATAAAGCACTTACAAAGCATCAACACTTGGCTGGAAAAAAAAAACTTTTAAATGAGCAACTAGCTATGGGAATGGAGTGTGTCCAGCCTACCTGTGTCCCGAGCCTTTGTCCCGAGCCTCCGTCCCGTGTCGTGCCTTGCCTTCGTCCCGTCCCGTCCCGTCCCGTCCCGTCCCGTGCCGTGCCTTGCCTTGCCTCCGTCCCGTGCCCTCTTCGTCGGCGGCCATTGTAAAATTCAAAAGCCGCGCCTCCTCCTTCGCCTGTGATAGGCGGAACACTGAATTTCCCAGCAGCCTGTGTTCCGCCTATCACGGACGTCGTATCATCCTCGTCCGTAGTACGAGGATGAGACGATGCCCGTGATAGGCGGAACACAGGCTGCTGGGAAATTCAGTGTTCCGCCTATCACAGGCGAAGGCGGAGCCGGAGGCGCGGCTTTTGAATCATAGAATGGCCGCTGTCTGTCTGCTCGACACGCTGATCGAGCGGGCAGACAGCGATGACTCGAGTATAAGCCGAGGGGGGCACTTTCAGCCTCAAAAAAGAGGCTGAAAATCTCGGCTTATACTCGAGTATATACGGTAATCAGAGGAAGTACCATCCTTTATGTGTTGTGATAAAAATAGTATGTGGTGCTACCTAACTCAAAAAATAATTGACCATAAACTGAAAAATAAATAAAAAATACAACAATGAATGCTAGATATAAATAGGTGCAAAATAAGCAATGTGCAAACCATACAATAAATGTGCAATGTTCAAACCATACAGTAGATGTGCAACAATTAATAATGTGCAAAAATCGCATAAAGTGCAATTAGCAACCCACTTCAGGGTATGCAGTGCAATAATCAAAATAGGTGCAATCCAAATAAAAAACACAAGGGAAGTAAAAGTACATGTAATGCAGCAAATATGTGACCTTGATGACAAAAGTACAGTTCAAAAAAATGAGAACTCAGGCAGTGAAAGTCCAAACAATATCCATGCAGTGAAATCAGGATGTAGAAGACCACCAAAGCTGTGACATTCCACCAACATTCAACACTTCAGTGCTCTGTGCACCCCTTGTTTCCCCCCAGCCTCTCACCTCAAATCAAGACCACTAAGGGACACATGAAGCTGTAAATACACTGATGACACTCCAAATCCTCCTTTGTTCCTCGTATGATCAGCTCATTAGTGTAAGCAATACCATCAGTGGTAATCATATATAGAATGAGAAAAGGGGGGGCTCCAATAGTGTAGTATCTAAAAACAACTTTAATTAAATAAATACACACTTACATGTAAAAAATAACAATCCCGGGTATACAAACAGGCAAACTTCCGGTCTCGGCCGTGACCGGAAGTGACGATCGTGACACCTAGCTCCTCCCTGACGCGTTGCGTCACATCCACGTGACTTTATCAAAGGGTCAAGGAGTCAGGTGTCGGCGGAGCTTTTATATGGTAAGTGCTGTTGTCATAACAACGGTAAACAACAGTGCATCCATAAATGAACAACCATCTTCATATAACAGCATATAGAACAAATCTTCTCAAATACTTGCATATTATAATAAAATACCATCATCATTATAAATAACTTCATGACTTTTAAAAATAGAAAATAAATATAAACACCTGTAGAAATAGAGACATCTGGTGGCTATATATATCATTACAACTCTTCCATATAGGAACAATCTAATCTGTTAAAATAATCAAGGACTACTCATTGTGGCCATCTCGTGGTTCAAAAAATTATTATATCACTACCACATCAATAGCTCTTAATATATCTAAATAATACTAGTCACTCAATATAGCCATCTAGTGGATAAAATAGAGAATGGCTAAGTGCTCATTAGGCTCAAATAATATAAATACTGAATGTTCCTTAATGGGGCCATCTAGTGGACAAAAAGAGTAGTGTAATTAAATACTAACGATTCTAAAAAATGTCACACTCTCTAATCCTAACTCAGGCCCATACTAAGTACTATAAAAATTCTAATTAAAAACACCAACCATCTGACAGATTCCAACTTATCTACAAAATATATATTTTTTTAATTATTTTTATATAAAAGAGAGTTCTAATAATTGGAAATAAAACAGTTAAGATCAAACTCTACATTGTGTCCTGAAGGTGCTAACGTACATAATTCATGAATCCATCGGGATTCAGCCTGACTAATTCTAATGATTTTATTATCACCCCTCCAATGCAGTTTGTTTTTGAATGTCACATATTACTAATGATGAGGGGTCCTTTTTGTGAAATTTTGCATAATGTCTTGACAAACTATGCTTGTCAAAACCCTTTTTGATGTTTTGAATGTGCTCTCTTAGTCTCTTCCACAATTCTCTTTTTGTTCTTCCCACATATTGAATGTGGCAAGGACATTCTAGGAGATATACTACACCCTCACTCCGACGTGCAATAAAATCATCTATTGCATATTCTTTTTTCGTTATTGTGGAAAAAAGGTCGATTTTTTTATTCTTTTATTTTCTTTTGTGTGTCGGCACGCGTAGCATTTTTTACAGGGATAAAATCCTTTTCCCTCAAAAAAGGAAATTTCGGGTTTTTCTGGTAAAATACTTCTGAGATGATGATCTGTTCTAATGATTTCCCAATGTTTTCTTATAATTTTTTCTATTTGTTTATACTGGATATTAAAATCCATAATAATGGATACCATGTCTTGCTTCTCCGAGTTTTGGATATTATCCTGTATTAATTTTTCCCTGTCTAACTGTGCTACACTATTTATTTTATCTTTAATAAACTGTGCTTGGTAGTCTTTTTGTATAAATCTATCTCTGACCAGTTTTGCCTGTTGGAGAAATACAGATTCATTGGAACAGTTGTGTCTTAATCTAATAATCTGACCTCTCGGTATATTTTCCAACCACCTATGATGGTGGCAGCTGTCAAGAGGTAGATAATAGACATGTGCATTTCGCTTCATTACGAATTCAAAATTCAGACGAATTTTCATTATTTGGACATTCAGATGCATCCGAATTACCGAATTACAATGCTAACTGAATTAGAACAAAATTCAAATCGAATTAGAAAAAAAATTTAATTTGAAAACAATTCAAATCAAATTCAAAAACAATTCTAGTCAAATCGAATTGGAAAACAATTCGAATCGAATTCGAATAAAAATTGAAAAAATATAAATCGATTATTAAAAAAAGAATACAGTAAAATAGAATATAAAATAATAACACAATAGAATGAAAATAAAAGAATAGTAAAGAACAGAATAGAATTTAATAGAATGTAATAAAATAAAATAGAAGAATATGACCTTCTTCTGAAATTATAATTTTGAATAGCATAAATTCAAATTCAAGAATAGATTTGAAAATAACTCAAAACAATGGAAATTAAAATAATATATATTATATTTTATTATAGTCTATTCTTAGTCTATTCTTTTCTATTATTTTATATTCTAATATTTTCTATTCGAATTTGATCCAAATTTTTATACTAAATTAGAATTTCAGAAGATGGTTTTATATATATATATATATATATATATATATATATATATATATATATATATATATATATATATATATATATATAAATATATCTATAACCATCTTATGAAATTCGAATTTCCTATAGAATGAATTAGAATAGAAAAGATTTGAATAGAAGAGAATAGACTAGAAAAACAATTGAACAGAATAGTATAAAATATTATTTTATTCTATTCCAATCACTGAGCCCAAGCCTTATTCTTCAAGGGGGAAACCCTAATCCCAACTCTAACCCTAACTCCAAATTGTGGATTGTCCACTTGCCACATCACCTGCCACAAGGGGTGTATTGTCCACTTGCCACAAGTTGTGTATTGTCGACTTGCCACGACACCTGCCACAAGTGCCACGACACCTTCCATGAGTGCCCCGTGACCGGCCACGAGTGCCACGTGACTGGCCACAAGTGCCACGTAACCTGCCATGTGACCAAGTTGTGAGTTGTCCACTTGCCACATCACCTGCCACAAGTTGTGTATTGTCCACTTGCCACGTCACCTGCCACAAGTTGTGTATTGTCCACTTTCCACGACACCTGCCACGAGTGCCACGTGACCGGCCACGAGTGCCACGTGACCGGCCACGAGTGCCACGTGACCTGCCATGAGTTGTGGATTGTCCACTTGCCATGTCACCTGCCACAAGTTGGGGGTTCCTAGCACCAAGTGACCCCGAGATATGGGCAATATGCCAAGTACTTTTCTGCAGCAGAGAATGACATTTTGCGACCCGACTTTGGGGCCACGTATCTCGGGGCCACTTATAGCTAGAAACCCCAAATTTGGTATGCAAAGACAGTAGAAATTTGGAGTTTCTAGCACCAAGTGACCCCAAGGTATGGGGCCCCAAAATGAGAAGTTGATGTGACAGATGTATATAAGTAAGTAACTAGCAATCTTCCAAAATTTCTAATTCAAATAGAAGAGATTAGAACAGAATAGAAAAAAATATAATTTAATAGAATAAAATAGAAAGAATATACAACCATCTTCTGAAATTTGAATTTCGAATAGATTAAATGTGAATTTCGCATAGTATGAATTCAAATTTTTAAATTAATTAATTTTAAATTTGGATAGAAAAGATTATAATAAAATAGAGAATAGACTAGAAAAACAACAGAACAGAATAGAATAGAATAGAATATATTCTATTTTATTCTATTCTTTTCTATTATTTTTCTAGTCTATTCTTTTATATTCTATTAAAATCTTTTCTATTAAAGTTGAAATCATTATATATACTAAATGTAAATTTCGGAAGATGGTTTTATATATAATTTTTTTTTCTTTTTTTTCCCCGAAATTTGAATTTCGTATAGAATGTATTTGAATTTGAATAGAAAAGATTTGAATGGAAATAGAGAATAGACTAGAAAAATAATAGAACAGAATAGAATATAGATACTATCTAGTTCATTTTTAATTTTTTTTGCAGATTACTATTTGTTTCCATAAGATCTCTTGCAGACTATTAGCATCTATTTCATTTTTGCAGATCTCCTGCAGACTATTAGTATCTTTCTTTTTCTCACCAGATCTCCTGCAGACTTTTAGCATCTATTTCGGGGTTTTTTGCAGATCTCCTGCAGACTATTAGTATCTATTTAGTTTTTTACCAGATCTCCTGCAGAGATTCGTGAACTGTATACCATTATGTTCTGGAAGCTTCATTCCTCTTCCTATTCCAGAATCACTCAACATGTATTTTTTTTATATTCATACTCCTCACAAACTTATTAATGTCCACATATGTGTTAAATTTCGGATTTCTTTTTTGAGCAAATTTTAATCATTTATCTAATACTTTTATTTCTTCTTGGGTTAATGTGACTCCACTAATATTGATAATGCCTTCACCTACTTTTCTCTTTTCCTTTTGTTTTTTGATTCCTGCTCTGCATCCTCTTCTCGTTTTTCATTTCTTCCATTTCGTCTTTCTAGCGATCTTCTTGGTGTCTTTTTCCTTGAATGATCCTCCCTGTCTCTGTTTTTCTGGTGTTCTTGTTTCTTGTCTTCTCCTTTCCTGTGATTCCCATTCAAATTGTGTTCTGGAGACTGCCTGTCTGATTTCTTTGGAAGCTCTTATTGATCGTAATGTTTGGGGGGTTTCTATTTTTAAAAGTCATGAAGTTATTATAATAATGATGATGGTATTTTATTATAATATGCACACTATAAGTATTTGAGAAGATTTGATTATATGCTGTTATATGAAGATGGTTGTTCTTTTATGGATGCGCTGTTGTTTACCGTTGTTATGACAACGGCGCTTACCATATAAAAGCTCTGCAGACACCTGACTCTTTGATAAAGTCACGTGGATGTGACGCAACGCATCAGGGAGGAGCCAGGTGTCACGATCGTCACTTCCGGTCGCGGCCGAGACCGGAATTTTGCCTGTTTGTATACCCGGGATTGTTACTATTTACATGTAAGTGTGTATTTATTTCATTAAAGTTGTTTTTAAATACTACACTATTGGAGGCCCCCCTCTTTTCTCATCCTATATATGATTACCACTGATGGAATTGCTTACACTGACGAGCTGATTATACGAGGAACAAAGGAGGATTTGGAGTGTCATCAGTGTATTTACAACGTCATATGGCCCTTAGTGGTCTTGATTTTAGGTGAGAGGCTGGGGGGAAACAAGGGGTGCACAGAGCACTGAAGTGTTGAAAGTTGGTGGAATGTCACAGCTTTGGTGGTGTTCTACATCCTGATTTCACTGCAAGGATATTGTTTGGACTTTCACTACCTGAGTTCTCATTTTTTTGAACTGTACTTTTGTCATCAAGGTCACATATTTGCTGCATTACATGAACTTTTACTTCCCTTGTGTTTTTTATTTGGATTGCACCTATTTTGATTATTGCACTGCATACTCTGAAGTGGGTTGCTAATTGCACTTTATGCGATTTTTGCACATTATTTATTGTTGCACATCTACTGTATGGTTTTTACATTGCACATTTATTGTATGGTTTGCACATTGCTTATTTTGCACATATTTATATCTAGCATTCATTGTTGTATTTTTTATTTATTTTTCAGTTTATGGTCAATTATTTTTTGAGTTAGGTAGCACCACATACTATTTTTATCACATTTATTTTAATAGTGTAGAGGTCACTATATATGTTGGCAGCTTCCCTTAGTAATTTTGTTGAGCTTTAGAGTTGTAGTAGGGATATTAGTAGGGGTTGTGCGCATTAGTATCTTCTTTTATATTTAGATCCTTTATGTGTTATATGCACTTGTTTGTTGTTCTCTTCCTGTTCTATGATAAAAGGCATGTAATGTATTTCTCAATGAAAGTAAAGCGTATTGCTGAATACAAGAAGCTTCCAGCGCATAATTCAGTACTCTCCTAACACAGTTTACCTGCAGTTTTAGGCATGCTCCTGATGAATTATATTGCCCTGTGTGTTTTCTGAATGCACATCAAAGATGCAGCATGGGAGACTGTGATTTGCATTCATGAAAACGGTCTAATGGAATTTAATGGGAGCGCACCTAAAACTGCAGGTAAACCGCACATACAATCGCGCTGCGGCCAAACCACAGTGCACCAGTGTGAACCCGCTATTAACCCCCATTCACATTTACTGTGGCTTTGAAATTGTGTGATTTTACCTGAAATCACATGATTTCAAAGCTTCATCTCAGTATGACTTTGGGTGCGACTTTAAAGACATCTGTGGGGCTTCATGCACGGATGTCTGTTGAAGTTGCACCCAAAATTGCAAAAGTAGTGCATGTACTACTTTTTCAGATTGATGTGGCACCACAAATTCGGCGTCTCATCGATTTGAACACTGCTATTGCCGGCAATAGAATATGTCAAATTGCATGATAAATTACTCCAATGTGAACGGGGGCCTAAAAGATGAGAAAAAAGTGAATCGGTGAGGAGGTCGGGTGATAAGAGTATGTGCTAATAAAGAGCTAAATGATGGAGTTCAGAAACTGTGCTAGGCTGCATCATGGAGACAGGACAATTATAAGAGCTAAAAGCAAACTGGCATGGAAAGGGGTGTAAGATCGGTGAGTGGAATGCTAGCTAAGAAGAGACTCCAGGATAGGTGTGGTCAGTGCCAGGACAAGGTCATACGGTGCTCAGGGCGAAGATGGCAAACTGCGCCCCCCCCCCCCCCCCCCCCGGGCAGTGTCATTTCAAAACAAGAAAATTCTTAAAACAATACACACATTTTAATTATATGTAGTTTTAAAGGCACTTAAAGTGCTTTGGAATAATAATGCAGAAAATGTGCTTCTAGAAAGGCCTGTTAACATTTTTTCTGTCAGAGCCCGTGTGAACATACTAAGTTTATAGCTTTGCATTATTTTTGCGTAAGTTAGTGGCCAAATATTCACAAAAAAAGGGAGATCAATTTTCCTTATACTAGTAATGGTGACGATCAGCAACTTATAATGAGAATCAACTATGTTTCCTGTGTGTGCTGCTTTTTACTCTGTAAAGTGCCCTGTATTGATTATCAACACAGAGCTCTGGGCTTTGATTTGACACAGCCGATCAGCAGATCCTAGCCATGAATCATTGGCTGGGATCTGATGACAGTCTCCTGCTGTGTCAAATCACAGGGGAGTAGGTGGGTGGGAGCATGCGCCTGAAACCCTAAAACAGGCAGCATCATACGCTTGTAGCTGCCACCCCTTAGAAGTATATGTACTGTGATGGGTTGTCTTTTAAAGTGGTTAAATACTAATGATATTTGTAATATGCAGCATGGGGGGGGGGGAGGTTAATGTACTGCCACTGCTGTTCCACTGATGCATCAGTGGCTGACCAGTGGCAGTTAATTAACCCTTTTGTGCTGTGATATAGTTTGTTGGTTCCTCCTTGGTGGTTCCATTAGGTTGCAGGCACAGCTTCAGCAGCAGCTATCTATGCTCTTCCCATCTTGCCTCCGGCTGTGAGTGGCGTCATGCCGCCGGGATGGGACTATGAAGCAGCGCCTTGATAGGGGTAGTGAAGCACTGACAGGAAAGGGGCGTGTGTGGTGACTATCTGCCTAGGCTTGTGCCGGGTGCAGGAGCGCACTTGGCATATTACAGTAAAAGGTACAGAGTCAATTAGCGGCGCCGGCTAGTGTGTACTGTGAAGCACACTGCCGGCACTTCACCTGCACCCCCCCTCCAGAAAATGGTACTGCCCAGGGCATCCGCCCCTTCCGTTCCTGCCTTGTACCGGCCCTGGGTGTAGTGAAGATTTATGGAGGGGACAGCAGATAAGAACAAGGCAGAGGAGCAAGGAGGATCGGTGCTGACTTACTGTGATGATCCTGCAGGAAAGGTAGAGAGTGAGGTATAGACTGGGTGGAGCGGAGAAGAGCCAGACCATAGTGAGAGTAACAGGAAAAAAGATGAAGTGTCCTGGGCAGGAGAGCAATTAAGGACGGGACTTAAGCTTGCTAGAGGAGAGAGTGATTATTAGCTGCAGTAAATAGCAGAGATAAGGCAGCATTGGATAAACAGAGGAGGAGTCTGGAAATCCATAGATATGCGATGAATACACAGTCACTTCTGTTAGTGAGGCAGGAGCAGCGACCGAAGCTCCCAGTGCACCCCCCCCATCACAGATTAAGACACCGTCCAGGTCAGGTACCCCTTCCGCCCACCTCTTGTACCAGTCTTGCCCAGGGGTGATGCCTCTTTCTGGTTCTGGCCTAGATGGTCTTTGTGGCAGGGCTCGATTACAGCAGCTTCCCGCCTTAACATAGCTGAATCTGTTCTGGATGGGACAGGAGCAGTACTCACATTAGTGGTGGTGTCTGTAGATGGCACTTCTCTAGCAGCAGTAGCGACATCTCCAGGCAGGACACTCACAGTGGGCAGTGCAGCTTTAACTTCAGGAGAGGGAGCAATAGCCTCCTATGTAGCAATATCTGTGGCCTAATCAACTCTGCATTACACAGGTACTCCCCTACAATACAGGCAGAGATGCACAGCCAGTGCTCCACACTTGTGACACAGCATACTCAGCACTTCATGATCTCCAGCTGTGTATAGCACAAAGTTACTGCATGGCTACAAACAAATGCCAGTGTCCATCATCAGGTTTTTGGACTACAGGGCACTAGCAGCAAACGCCTTATCACCCAACAGCAGCTGACCCAGGCAGAGATCTGGCCATGTCCCCAGGCTTTCCTTCTCTAGTGCAGCGATTTGCAGGTTCTCTCTCTGTCCAGCACCAGAAAACACACAGTGACTTGCTGGAGCAGCAGTATGTGGCAACTCCTCCCAATTGCTCTCCTGATCTTGTAGCTCCCGGACTTTGTGCTCTCTCATCCCCCAGTTCATGCAATCAGTCCTGAGATTTGCAGTTAACCCCTCAGTTCCCAAATTAAGCGAAAAAAGTCACCTCACCTCTAGGACAAGCTTTGGGTTCTTCCCCCACTGAGATGGTACAGTCCACAATCCCCATGGTGCCATGATAAAACTCTGATTGTAGTTGTTTGCTAGGGACAACAGCAAACATATTATGCCAGGCCCCACATTAGGCAGAATAAAGACCAGTGACTGCTGCTCTCTCTCCTTGTGCAGGGTGGCTGGTCTTCTATCCGCCCCATATGCTTGGTGTTTTCTACAGACAGCATATAGTGGGTGGACCTGCTAGCCCCCTCCCACAGCTCTGCTTTTTGCACGGGCTATGTGCAGTATATCGATGATGTCACTGCTGCTTAACTTGCTACAAATTGGGTTTGCAAAGACATTTGGTGTACACAAAGTGGATTTATAGCCCCTTTTTATTTTCCTTATAGCTATTAAGGAATATACTTGCATGAAAGGCTGTGTGCCTGGCATTCAGCTTTAAGTCATGGTGTGGGCATTACTAAGTATGTAGCATAAGCAGTGTGTTTTCCCTAAGACTGTTAAAATGATTGTAAAGGAAACATTTTTATAAAAAAATGAACATGTCAAACTTACCTACTTTGTGTAGTTGGTTTTGCGCAGAGAAACACGATCTTTCTCTTCTCTGGTCCCCTCCCCCTTACCGAGTGCCCCCATAGCAGGCCACTTCCTGCGGGTACACTAGTGCGTACTCTCTCCTGAGGCGAGCACAGCTCAGCGCCACTTGTGCCTTACTGGCTGCGATTGATAGCAGCGGGAGCCAATGGCCCCTGCTGCTGCATCTCAGCAATTAAATAGGGAGCGAGGATCGAGATCGGGGTTGAGTAAGTATTGGGGAGGGCTGAGGGTTTTTTTTTACCTTCATGCATAGAATTCCTTTACCATCTCTTTAAATGACACATCTGCAAGATCATTCCTAACTCCCTTATGTGAACCAGCCTCATTTCTACTTTTAGAAATCATGGCATTGACCCTGTTTTTGGAGAAACATTTTCTAAAAGCATTCAGTTAAAATGGGGTTTAGTTATTTATACGCAATGCTAGTGAAACCAAGTTAGATAGAATTTTTCATGATGGTTAAATTTCAGCTTTTAATGGTTAGAAGGGATAATACGGTACCCTACAATGATGTTTTTACTGTCTAACCTACAACAAACATTTCCTAAGCATAGTTTTTTTTTCCCCTAGCTGATAATTCCACACCTTCGCTACACCTTGTATATAAATGGCTTTGCAAGGACGAGACTCATCGGACCAAATGGCTTCTTTGATCAAGTAAGAACCAAATCAGTGGTTACATTGCTGCTGGCTCGACTGTTTCATTATTAACCGGGCAAAGTGATATCAATTACAGAAATGAAAAATATGAGAAAAACTTTACTATTCTGGAAATGATTCTTTTTTTTCCAAAACTGTCAATATTGTGGTGGTGGTGTTGGTTGGGAGAAGGGGTGGGGGTACAGACAGATTTGTGGATGGAGATCGAAATTCATTGCACCAACATCTACTCAGAACAATTTTTTTTAAG
This sequence comes from Lithobates pipiens, assembly GCF_037356315.1. Lineage (NCBI taxonomy): Eukaryota > Metazoa > Chordata > Amphibia > Anura > Ranidae > Lithobates > Lithobates pipiens. The sequence goes on along the minus strand of NW_027507748.1, from coordinate 595,739,180 downwards.
GCACATACTGTATATTTAGGACTTTATTTTCAGTCCATACTGCCCAAGTACCTGTAAGCCCTTGTACACACAGTCGCAAAATGACCGATCGGACCGTGTTGTCCAATAATCCGATAGTGTGGGGGCTCCATTGGACTGTTTCCGTCGGAATATCCTTCGGACCAAGTTTGAGAGCTTGGCTATAAAATTTTCCGATAACATGATCTGATGCTCATTAAATCTGATCGTGTGTAGCCTAGTCCGATGGACAAGGTGCCACACAATAAATCCTGAGACGGAAGAGCTCGGTCAGGTAAAACTACCGCTCGTAATCGATATAGCACATTCGTCACGCTGCAATGTTAAAAATTCTTTAATGCAGCACATTCTCTTTTTCTTTACAATGCTACAAGAATAAAGTTGTTTTGCTGCTCATATTCACACACACACTTCTCCCAAACTTATATCTTCATTCTTTTTCCTAATTTCATGAATACAGTATTTTAATTCATCAGAGCTCCCCAATCATTTTCTTGTTTTTTTTTTGTTTTAAATTTGGTGGTTGGCTTTTTTTAATCAACATCTCCTTTTTTGACAGTTTGCTCATCTTCGCAATTTTTTTGGTGTGTTTTGTGTGTCAACTTAACACAACACCATTATTATTTTTTTATTTTATTGTTTTCTTTTTTAATCTAGAGGAGGTTGTTTGGTGTTGGTGCCCCTTGTTATTAATTTGACTTTGTATTTTTGAAGTACCGGCCTACTCACAAATAAACTGTCCTTTTTGAAGTAAAACACATAGGCAAGTATTTCTTCAACAAAAAAAAACCTTATTTAGGTGTCAAACAAATAAACAGGAAGGCAACGCTGGAGAAACTGGTCAATTTGGTGAAGCCTTTGGCCCCCAGGGCAGACATGAACTAATTTTGGTGGCCTGAGGAGTACACACCTCAGTCTGGTCCAGAAGTCCAAGAGATCAGGAAGAGCAGATGCCATCTATGTCCCCAGGCTGTGGTCCTACAAGTGGCTGCATCTTCTGTCAGACCAGACTGAACCCAGGCCATCACTCTCTGGTCTTCCTTAGGCACTTCCCCCCAGGCTTCCTTCCAGGCTGTGGCTCGGCTCCTGTAGTTGTGGCAGGAGGAGGAGGAGGAGGAGGAGGAGGATGATGGTCGACCTCCCAGCTGCCACTTGCCACAGCCTCCTCCCGGCTAAGGTCTTCCTGTGTATTAAAATGGGACATAGTTTTAGTTTTTTGGTCATCAATCACACAATTCTGTGCTCATGACTGTTGCAAATTGAATGTTACCAAATAGAACAGACTATCATTCTGAGCCCAGCATTTTTCATTCTTGTCCCAATCATTTTTGGTCACTACTGTCTATTGATATGTAAACCACTTTGTTAAATCACAACTTACTGATCAATAATAACATCTAGTTAACATCATTAAATGTACGACAAGAAATATGTTAAACAATGCTATACCTGTCTCAAGCTGGTCCCCTCCACATGTTGCTGCCTGGAAGGTTGGACATTGGAAGCCTCAGCTAGGGGTGAAGGAAGCCTTGAAGTTAGATTGTAGAGTGGTGGCCTGGGTTCCCCCTGGTCTGCCAGAAAATGCAGCCTCTCATAGTACACCATCCTGGGGACATAAATGGCATCTGGATCTCCTGATCTCAGGGAATTCTGGAACTTCTTGCGCTCCCTGAGATATGTACATCTCAGGGCACCAATTTTGGCCTTCACATAGGTCATGTTTGCTGTGGGTACAATGGTCTTTACAAAACCAAGCAGTTTCTTCAGCGCTGCCTTCCTCTTTCTTTGGTCGTTATAAAAGGGGTTTTTCATTTGCCACAGGCAGGGCAGCTCCCTGAGCAGATTAATAAATAGCCCCATAAAATGCGATTTCTGGAAGGGATCCATCTTGTCTGCAAGACACAACACAAGACAAACCCTAATAATGTCATGCTAAGCTCTCTTACTCTTGTCCCAACATAGGCCTATATAGAAGCAGTATAGGCTAGTGATGTACCAAGTTAAAAATTGTATCTTCGTTTGCATGATTGGCGCGTCAGCTCCTCACTCTGCTCACAGATCGTATGTACAACACGCGCGTGTTGCGTTTTATATACAGTGCGCATGCATGAAACTCCGCCCGCCCCTGACGTTCTTTCTAGACTATTCCCCGCCCCTTCTCTTTCGGCACAGGGGGGAGAGCACATGGGGGAGACACAACAGGTGCGCACTAATAATTCCACTAACGAGGAGGAGGACGTGGAAAGCCCGGAGCCTGAAACGTCCCGATCCCGGAGGAAAAGATTTAAGGCCTCAAATATGTCTTTTGTCGAGATGTTGAACATATTGAAGAGGAACGACTATGATGGGAAGTATGGACCTTACCCAAACCCAAATATTAGAAAGGCCAAGATCATGACTAAAGTTGTGAAGAGTCTTCAGAAGAATTTTGGGGTACAACGTTCCAATTATCAACTGAGAAAATGCTGGTAAGACCTGAAACTGAGGGAGCATGATCAGTACAGAAGGATCAAGCGAGTTCTTCAAAAAAGTAAGTAGTTGTCGTGTGTTCATATTATTATTATTATTGCTTGCATACTGCTCCATGTGCTTTGATTTAATGTTGTACAGTTTAAAATGGGCACTTTCATGTTCATGGGTTCAGCTGTTCGTAATAAACATTGTTCGTTAGCCCACTCCAAAGACAATGTTTTGCCAACTTGCACTTGACTACATTTGTTCACACAACAGGTAAGTATTTCAGCTTTAGAAAGTGTCAAAAATAATGTTTTCCCCTTTGAACTCTGCCAAAAAACACAATTGTATGACACTTCCAAGCAATGTTTCATATTCCTATTTCTGCCCTCAAATATCTGTGTGCTAAGTATTCCTCTTTTACATTCTCATAGGGGAGAGAAGACTCGGGACGTCTGAGGACACCAGGGACCCCATACCTCCCAAAGAAGGGGAAATACCAAAAGCACAAGCAGAGGAGGAGGAGGAAGGAGAGATTGTCGAAATTGGCACTACAACAGGTGAGTGTTGGAGACCACAGCTGCAGGTAAGCTAAACAATGTATGTCTGCATATTTATAATACATGGTGTTATTTTTTTTTTTTTTTTTAGGTGATGTGGATGTTGTGGAAGAAGAATCACATTTTACCAGTGAAAGTGCCGAGATCCTCATTGGGGAGATAATGGGGTGCAATCGCGATTTAGAGAATATACAGAAAAACATCAATGATGTTCAACAAAATATGAAGAACATCATTGATATTTTGGGTAGAGTCTGAAACACCCCAAACTAGCTAGCATCATTTTTAAATTTTCAAAAACACTTTTATATTTTTAGAAAAACCAAATTTGGAAGATGCACACAGTGTATCAACCATCATGGGGGATCAATGTACGTGTTTTGTGGGTGCAACCCCTTCCTTGCTACTAAAGTGGCTGAGTTGCACCCACAAAACACGTACATTGATACCCCATGATGGGAGATAGCACATGTTGACATTAGGCATGGGATCAGGAGGAAACGGGGCACTTTTTCATTCTCAATTTGTGTGCATCTTCCAAATTTGGCTTTTCCAGGGGTGACACCCCATCTGATGAAGGCAATATCAGCACAGTTTGTACATACTCATGTCTGATATTGTCTTCACTTTTCAAAGTTGAACTTTGTAAGTTCCTGTGTTCTGTATGTTATGCTTTGATACATGCCTGTTTACACAAAAACGCCAAGTTTGTAAAATATTAACCAAAATAAATGTTTTCTATACACCAAATATGTTGGTTTGTTGTAAAACCCCTTTCTAAACGCACATGTGAATGTGCTTTGAGTACAAAGTTAAATTATCAACAATGTGTGGCTTCCATTTTCAATGTGCAAAAGCAGTATTTGTAGTAAAGTTGTTGTTTTCTGTGGCAATGGGTGTTATTTACTAAAGGAAAATCCACTTTGCACTCCAAGTGCAGTTTCAGGGGTACTTTTGCAGTGCACTTGTAGTGCATAGTGGATTTGCCTTTAGTAAATAACACCCACAGTGATGTTTAAATTTCCCCAATCACGCCATATTCATGACCTCACATATTTCTGCCATGATCAATATTTTTGGCATCAACAAAAACAAGGTGTGTGTGTAGCAGACCCACAACATAATGAGATTATCTGAAGAAGAGACTGTCACCTCAACTCTGTCAGGGCTGGCGTAGCCCTTCCTTCTCTGGGCTGGCCGCTCAGCTGTCGGCTAATTGCCAGCTCTCTTCTGTTTCCACAGTTACCAGCTGTTCCCGATGATGCTCATCTGACCTGCCTATTTAAAGCCTTCCAGCTCACTCTTTCATTTTTCCTTCACGTGGTCACATCTCTAGGAACCATCTCCTGCTGTTTGTTTGAAGACTGGCTTGCTGACATCCCTCCTGGCTTCTATCCAGCTTGCAATTGCTCTCCTTGGATCCCTGACGTCTGGACTGGCTGATTACCCGATCTGGTTTATGAACTTTGGACTGGCTGACTACCCGATCTGGCTACTGGACTCTGGCTATGCTTGACTACCCTTTTTCCTATTTACCTTTTTATTTTTATTAATAAACAAGTGTGATTTGATTGTACTTCTGTCTCTGGCTGTTTCATGGTTCCTGACAGTACGCGAAGGCCATGAATTCAGAAGATACAGTCAATCCACTTGTTGGTAATATTTTTTCCAGATTGGATGAGCAAGATCACCACATGAAAATACCAGCAATCTCATAAAATGCGCTCTATATCTCAAAGGCCTATATCAGATATCCTTTTCCCACACTAATGGGAATATTAGCCTCTATCAGGGACAAGGTTCAATAATCCCAAAAAATGCTGGGCGCCAAGAGCTCTATGTGATTTAACCAATGTGAACCCCTATGCGACTTTAACAATAAAATCACATAGATAATCTTGGATGTGGCCTGGTCCAGAAACGATACGCACTTGTATCAGAAGGACCTAGACCTCAGCTTCCAAAAGGTGCTTATGTGCAAAAATATATAGAAATATGTGATATGGTGCTCACATGCAACTTATGCCAGAAATCGCATAGATGTTGGTGCATGTGAACTCATCCAGCAACATCTCACCCTCACGTATAAGCAAATCTACTCCTAAAGTGCAAATGTGTAACAGATTAAATCAAACATACAAAATGCGTGTGCCTATATCCGAAGTGAATCAGAATTATAAAGTGCAAATTATTGTAAACATAAGCTCCAAATCTTCCTAGTGAAATACCCAACCACAAAAAATATATTGAGTAAGACTGAAAAATAAATAAAATGATTAAAAAATAGAAAATAGTCAGAATCTAGATAAAAAAAATCAGAGTCTGAAAACAAGAAGAAAAAAGCACAAAACAAACAGGCACCACACCCTAGATTGAGGTGTATATAGAAAAGACCTAGAAATCATAGGCCAAAAACCCTATCACAAAGTGTAAATGTATATTACAGATCAAAAGTCCATATATAAAAGGAAAAAAAGGAAAAAAGAAAAAAATAAAAAAAATCCAAAATATAAAAATGTATGGATAAGTGTACCACACCACCCTTAAAAAATATATATAACCAAAAACCAAGAACCACAAAAATTAAATGAATATATTAAATGTCCATTGTTGAACAATCTTCTATTGTGCAAGTCCAAAAATTATATTCATAAAGTGACTTTCGTGCTTGCTGTATATCCTTCAAAGTGACTTCCGTGCTCACCCACAAGGTTCCCCACTCACCAGAAAGATGCACCCGAGCTGGGGTAATTCGCCTTTAATCAGCCTTTTAAAATTCCGGCTCCTTGCCCATGTATTCCTTCATATCCAGACGGGGGTTCCGTTTATCCCTCATAAGAAAAATATAAAGTCTCCATAGTGTAGTATGTATATACTTGAGAGAAGCACTAATGGTTTATTTAGGCAAAAAACTGTTTATTTCCACAAAAATGTATAAAAATATATCAAAACAAGCTACGTATAGCATATATATGTATATAAGAAAATATAGTCCGGGACTCCCACTTTCTATAACATCCGTGGGTCAGTGACCATCAGAAAAATCAGAGAGCCCACAAGCAGATCAAGATATGAGTTGGGAAATATAGAAATACATTTTTAACCATAAAAATTAAAAAAATAAAGATAAAAAAAATATAAAAAATAAAAATAAAAATCATTAATGTAAAAAATAATAAAAGCTGCACAAATGGCTATCCAACCCAAAGGGATCAGGATCAGTTCTTACTTATGATCAACACCACTTCACTATAGGAAAACTCAAATAGTTAATTTTGGTTAGTGAGCCTTCTTAGTTGTAGGTGACCTTTAAATTCCAGGACTATCCCGTGTGCAAACCGCAATTGTAGATTCCCCTAGGGTAGGGCCATGTATTTCGCCTTCATAGCATATGTTAACCACTTCAGCCCCGGACCAATTAACAGCCTAAGGACCAGAGGTCTTTTTACAATTTCGCACTGCACTGCTTTAACTGGTAATTGCGCGGTCATGCATTGTTGTACCCAAACGAAATTTGCGTCCTTTTCTTCCCACAAATAGAGCTTTCTTTTGATGGTATTTGATTGCCTCTGCGATTTTTATTTTTTGCAATATAAATGGAAAAAGACCGAAAATTTTGAGAAAAAATGATATTTTCTACTTTTTGTTATAAGAAAAATCGAATAAACTCAATTTTAGTCATACATTTAGGGCAAATTTATTCAGCCACATGTCTTTAGTAAAAAAAATGTCAATAAGCATATATTTATTGGTTTGCGCAAAAGTTATAGCGTCTACAAACTAGAGTACATTTTCTGGAATTTACACAGCTTTTAATTTACGACTGCCTATCTCATTTCTTGAGGTGCTAAAATGGCAGGGCAGTACAAACCCCCCAAATGACCCCATTTTGGAAAGTAGACACCCAAGGAAGTTGTGGAGAGGCATGTTGAGCCCATTGAATATTTTTTTTTGTCCCAAGTGATTGAATAATGACAAAAAAAACAAAAAGTTTACAAAAAGTTGTCACTAAATGATATATTGCTCACACATGCCATAGTTATATGTGGAATTGCTCCCCAAAATATATTCCGCTGCTTCTCCTGAGTACGAGGATACCACATATGTGGGACTTTTTGGGAGTCTAGCTGCGTACGGCACCCCGAAAACCAATCACTGCCTTCAGGATTTCTAAGGGTGCAAATTTTTGATTTCACTCCTTACTACCTATCACAGTTTCGAAGGCCATAAAATGCCAAAATAACACAAAACCCGCCCAAAATGACCCCATTTTGGAAAGTAGACACCCCAAGCTATTTACTGAGAGGCATGTTGAGTTCATGAAATATTTTATATTTTGCCACAAGTTGCAGGAATTTTACATTTTTTTTTTTTTGCACAAAGTTGTTACTAAATGATATATTGCTCACACATGCTATGGGCAAAAGTCAAATTACACCCCAAAATAAATTCTGCTGCTTCTCCCGAGTACGGGGATACCACATGTGGGGGACTTTTTGGGAGCCTAGCCACGTACGGGACCCCGAAAACCAAGCACTGCCTTCCGGATTTAAATATAAAATGCTACCAAAAAAAAAATGTTAGCGATCGCAGGGATCAGGCCTGACTCTGCGATCGCTGCAGTTATGTGTTTAGTGTTTTGTAAGTGACAGTGATCGATCGATACTGCACCTAGGTGGGCTGGGCAGAGGGGCAAAACGCAGGTGCCAGCAGGTATCTGGGCTGATCCCGCTAACAATGTGTTTTTTTGGAACCTTAAACTGCTGAGGATGCTAGTATAGATCTGATCAGATCAGATATTGATCTGTTCAGATTCTATACCACTACGGGAGGTTTATGCTTTGCGTGTGGGTGTTAGCGGTACTGGCACTAACCTAGCGCTGCCTGGGGCGACGCAGACCCTGACCTTAAAACCTAATTGATATCACCCGCCGGGTGATCAGGGGGTTAAACCTTTATTGGGTAATAAATGGTGGGTGCCCTGATGCTATAAAAAGCAAACTAACCAGAGTCACCCGTAACACTTATACGGTGATCACTGGTGAAAGGGTTAACTAGGGGCAATCAGGGGGTTCAAATTTTTATTAGGTAGTATATGGGGGTCCCTGGCGCTATATAAAAACCTGACGGGGAACCTAAATAACTAACTGGCTAACCAGCGTCACCAGTGACACTTATACTGTGATCGCTGGTGAAAGGGTTAACTAGGGGCAATCAGGGGGTTAAAACCATTATTGGGTAGTATATCGGGGTACCTAGCGCTATAAAAACCTGGCAGTGAACCTAAAAAAATAACTAGCTACCTAGCGACACTAGCGACACTAATGCAGCGATCAGAAAAATGATCGCTTAGTGACACTGGCAAAAGGGGGTGAAAGGGTTAACTAGGGGCAATCAGGGGGTTAAAACCATTATTGGGTAGTATATGGGGGTACCTAGCGCTATAAAAACCTGGCAGTGAACCTAAAAAAATAACTAGCTACCTAGCGACACTAGCGACACTAATACAGCGATCAGAAAAATGATCGCTTAGTGACACTGGCAAAAGGGGGTGAAAGGGTTAACTAGGGGCAATCAGGGGGTTAAAACCATTATTGGGTAGTATATGGGGGTACCTAGCGCTATAAAAACCTGGCGGTGAACCTAAAAAAATAACTAGCTACCTAGCGACACTAATGCAGCGATCAGAAAAATGACCGCTTAGTGACACTGGCAAAAGAGGGTGAAAGGGTTAACTCTAGGGGCAATCAGGGGGTTAAACCTTTATTGGGGGGTGGTAGGGGGCTACCCTGGACCTAACACTTACTTTTACAACTGACACTGAATGCAGTGATCAGTAAATAAATGATCACTGCAATCAGTGACACTGTGACTGGGGGGGGGGGGTTTGTGTGCCTGTGTGTGCCTACATGTTAGTGTAGTGTTGGTGCACACTTACTTTCTGTCTTCTCCTCGTAGTCCGGTCAAAAAGACCGCCCCGAGGAGAATGACATCACTTCCTCCCTGCCTGTGTATACAATACACAGTGGGAGGAAGCTTCTCATTCGCCAGGAGCGATCGAGGGGGGGTGGCCAGAAACCAACGGCCATCCCCTCATCCCGGATCGCTCCTGAAGCGAACCGGACCGCCGTATCCAGCGGGAGGGGGTTCGATCGTACCCCCCACCCGCTGGAAGGCAAGCACATACATGTACTTGCTTGTGCCTGTACGTGCCATTGCAATGACGTACATTGGCAATACGGCGGTCCTTAAGTGGTTAAAATACTCTAGGAGTATATTTCAACAATGGACATTTAATATATTAATTTAATTTTTGTGGTTCTTGGTTTTTGGTTATATATATTTTTTAAGGGTGGTGTGGTACACTTATCCATACATTTTTATATTTTGGATTTTTTTCATTTTTTCTTTTTTTCCTTTTATATATATGGACTTTTGATCTGTAATATACATTTACACTTTGTGATAGGGTTTTTGGCCTATGATTTCTAGGTCTTTTCAATATACACCTCAATCTAGGGTGTGGTGCCTGTTTGTTTTGTGCTTTTTTCTTCTTGTTTTCAGACTCTGATTTTTTTATCTAGATTCTGACTATTTTCTATTTTTAATCATTTTATTTATTTTTCAGTCTTACTCAATATATTTTTTGTGGTTGGGTATTTCACTAGGAAGATTTGGAGCTTATGTTTACAATAATTTGCACTTTATAATTCTGATTCACTTCGGATATAGGCACATTTTGTATGTTTGATTTAATCTGTTACACATTTGCACTTTAGGAGTAGTTTTGCTTATACGTGAGGGTGAGATATTGCTGGATGAGTTCACATGCACCAATATCTATGCGATTTCTGGCATAAGTTGCATGTGAGCACCATATCACATATTTCTATATATTTTTGCACATAAGCATCTTTTGGAAGCTGAGGTCTAGGTCCTTCTGATACAAGTGCGTATCATTTCCGGACCAGGCCACATCCAAGATTATTTATGTGATTTTATTGTTAAAGTCGCATAGGGGTTCACATTGGTTAAATCACACAGAGCTCTTGGCGCCCAGCATTTTTTGGGATTATTGAACCTTGTCCCTGATAGAGGCTAATATTCCCATTAGTGTGGGAATAGGATATCTGATATAGGCCTTTGAGATATAGAGCGCATTTTATGAGATTGCTGGTATTTTTAGGGACTATAAAAATACTCACTTTTTATTTCTACTCTATACTTTATCTAATTTTTACTTAATCATAGGTAGCGCCAGATACCCCGGTTTTTAGGTTATCATATTGTGAAAACCCTGTTTGGGGGTTTTCTTTGGTGGGGGGCTGCAACCTGTCTAGTCCTTACTGTAAGGACATTTTCTATCCGTAAAAAAAAATTTCCACCCATTTTCCCCTCTACCTGTGAATAAGTAGCGCGGTTTCCCTCAGAATTTATAAGATCACCACATGGATCAGTTTGTCTTGGCGTTACAAACGCTCCTGAATTGCACGGCTCACCTGGAATCCTCCACGGGGGGCTGCTCTGGTACAATCTGAGTCCCAGGCCGTCCCTGCTGCTGCGCCAGTCTCTGTGCAGGCACCCGCCCTGAGTATTACCTCTATAAGAGGTATGTCTGGTTCTGCTCCACTTCCCCAGCGATTTGGGGGTGATCCAGTTCAATGCAGATGGTTTCTCAATCAGGTTGAGATATACTTCGAAATGCTGCCCCAGGCATTTCCCACGGACAGAAGCAAAGTAGGTTTCGTGATATCTTTGCTTTCTGAGAGAGCTTCGGCCTGGGCTAACCCATTATGGGAGACGCAAAAACCTGTTGTCTTGAGTTACCCTCAGTTTGTTGCCTCCTTTAAAAGGGTTTTTGACATTTCCGCACGCTCCGCTTCTGCTGCCAAGTGCCTCATGTCCATCAAACAGGGTATGAGAACTGTTGCCGACTACGCCATTGAATTCCGTACTCTGGCAGCAGAGGTTGCTTGGAACAAAGAGGCCCGCGTGGCTGCCTTTCCTCATGGTCTCTCGGATTCCATCAAGGGTGAGATAGCAGCCCGAGATATACCCACTGAGTTGGAGAGCTTGATCTCGTTTGCCATCCTCATTGACTCCAGACTCAGAGAAAGACTTTCTCTTAAGGAGCGCTTGCGGAAGCCTCTTGTACGTTTGCCTCCGAGCTTTGTAGTCCCACCCATGCCTCCCTCACTTCCCATGCCTCCTGGTACCGAGTTGGTCAGTGAAGATGAACCCATGCACCTGGGCTTCACGCATCTCTCTGCGGATGAGAGAGCCTTTAGGAGGAGGGAGAGATTGCGCCTTTATTGTGGCCAGGCAGGTCACTTTTTGAAGTCTTGTCCTGCCCGTCCAGGGAACTCCCGAACTTTGAGGTCCTGTCATAGACAGACCATAGGTGGCGTTGTTTCATCCCCAGTTATCCAGAAGGATAAGCCCCTGGTTTTGGTCACCCTTTCTTGGGCTGAGTCGTCCATCGAGATACAGGCGCTAATTGACTCTGGGGCTGCAGGCCTATTCATTGATGCTGCTTTTGTTTCGCAGCACTCGATTCTGCTGCAGCTGCGTGACACTCCCCTTGCCATTGAGGCTCTTGATGGGAGACCTTTACAGCCTGCCCATGTGACTCATCAGATGGTTCCATTGTCCATGGCCATAGGGGCTCTTCACCATGACTCACCCAGATTTCCGCTGGTTATTGGTTATCCTTGGTTACAGAGGCACAACCCCTCTTTTGATTGGCTCCATGCTGAGGTTCTCTCCTGGTCACCACAATGCAGTGAGACATGCTTCCTGAAGGTATCCAAGGTCCTGTGCACTGCTTCACTCCCCTCCCTGCCAGAGGAGTACCGTGATTTTGGCGATGTCTTTGATAAAGGTCAAGCCGGTTGTTTGCCTCCACACCGGCCTTATGATTGGGCAATTGACCTTCAACCTGGTGCCATACCTCCTCATGGCCTGGTTTACCCTTTGTCGGTCTTGGAGGATAAGGCCATGGAGGAGTATGTTGCTGACGCACTTTCTTGACGTTTTATCTGCAAGTCCTTGTCTCCTGCTGGTGCTGGTTTCTTCTTTGTGAAAAAGAGGAGCGGTGAACTGAGACCTTGTATAGATTATAGGGGTCTCAATCGCATCACGATTAAGAATGCCTACCCGATTCCATTGATTACAGAATTATTTGACCGCCTCAAGGGAGCAACGGTTTTCACAAAGCTTGACCTGAGAGGGGCATACAATCTCATGTGCATTAAGGAGGGTGACGAATGGAAAACTGCATTTAAATACCAGAACAGGCCATTAGGAATACCTGGTAATGCCTTTTGGCCTTTGTAATGCCCCAGCAGTTTTCCAGGAATTTATTAATGATGTCCTCCGAGATTTGTTGCAATTGTGTGTGGTGGTTTATCTCGATGATATCCTCATATTTTCCAAGTCCCTGGAGAGCCACCACACAGATGTCTGTTGTGTACTTCAGAAACTGAGGGAGAACAATCTCTATTGTAAAATGGAGAAGTGCGAGTTCCATCGTGAACAGGTTACATGTCATTTCCACTGCTGGTTTTTCGATGGACCCAGAGAAACTGTTGGCAGTCCTACAGTGGCCTTGACCAGTGGGTTTACGTCCTCTGCAGCATTTTCTGGGCTTTGCCAACTACTATTGGAAGTTTATTCGTAACTTCTCGTCTCTGGTCAAGCCTCTGACTGATATGACCAGAAAGGACGGTAACAAACAGAGTTGGTCTCCAGAGTTCATTAAGGCCTTTGAGACTCTCAAGGCTGCCTTTGTTTCTGCTCCTGTGTTGGCACATCCTGATTCTACGTTGCCTTATATCCTAGAAGTTGATGCTTCTGAGACTGGAGTTAGCGCCCTTCTGTCTCAACACCCTAACTCTGAGAGTGCTATGCATCCGTGTGGTTACTTTTCCAAGAAATTTTCACCTGCTGAATGCAATTATGAGATTGGTGACAGAGAGCTGTTGGCGATCATTTTATCCCTGAAAGAATGGAGACATCTCCTTGAAGGTACCACTGTGCCCATTCTTATTCTTACTGACCATAAGAATCTTACATTCTTGTCTGAGGCTAAGCGACTCTCTCCCAGAAGGGCGCGATGGGCTCTTTTCTTGTCGAGCTTTAATTACATTGTCTCATTCTTACCCGGTACGAAGAATGTAAGGGCTGATGCCTTGTTACAACAATTTTCCTCCACTTCCAAGTCGGAGTCGGTTCCGGTTCCTATGATTCCTCCTGATCGTATCTTGGCTACGGTTCACACCAGTCTTACTTCTCCTTTGGGTGACAAAATTCTTGCTGCTCAGGTCCATGCTCCTCCTGATAAACCTGCTTTGTCCCAGAGAGTCTCCGTACTGCGGTCCTCCAGACTTACCATTCTCCCAAGGCAGCTGGCCATCCTGGGAAGAATCAACTAATTTTGGGCCATCTCCCAACAATTCTGGTGGCCTAGTCTATGGGCTGATGTTGCTGCCTTCGTAGCTGCCTGTCCCGTATGTGCTCAGAGTAAGACTTCACGACACCTTCCAGTGGGCCTCCTACAACCCATACCCAATGGACAGAGACCCTGGGCTCACCTGTCTATGGATTTCATTGTGGAATTGCCTAACTCCAAAGGCAACACTGTTATCCTTATGGTGGTTGATCGGTTCTCAAAGATGTGTCATTGTTTTCCACTGAAGAAGTTGCCCACCCCTAAGGAACTGGCTTCTATTTTTGCTCGGGAGATCTTTCGCTTACATGGGCTACCCAAGGTGATAGTCTCGGACAGTCAGTTTGCCTCCCGGTTCTGGCGAGCCTTTTGTGCACAGTTGTGAATCCAGCTTGCATTCTCTACTGCGTATCACCCGCAGTCTAATGGGGGCGCAGAAAAAGCCAATCAGTCCTTGGAGCAATTCCTACGTTGCTATATTTCTGACCATCATAACAACTGGTCTGACCTATTACCTTGGGCAGAGTTTTCTCACAACAGTGCCTTGAATTCTGCCTCCCGATTGTCTCCATTTATGGCGAATTATGGTTTCCAACCTTCCATGTTGCCTGACTCGTTTGTTCCGCAGAGTATTCCTGCGTTAGAGGAGCATCTCCGTGGTCTTCGTTCCACTTGGGTACAAGTCCAGGAGGCTTTGCGTCTTGCTAATGATAGGTACAGACTCCATGCTGACCGCAGATGCCTGCCTGCGCCTTCCTACCAGGTTGGGGACAAGTTCTGGCTGTCATCTCACAACCTCCGGCTTCATGTTCCCTCACTGAAGTTTGCACCTCGGTTTATTGGGCCTTTCCGTATCCTCCGCAGGATTAACCCAGTAGCTTACGCGTTGGACCTTCCTCCTAGTATGCCCATCTCAAATGTGTTTCATGTCTCCTTATTGAAACCGTTGGTCTGTAACCGATTTACCACCTTGGTGCCACGTCCTCACCGTATTCAGGTTGAGAACCATGAGGAGTATGAGGTACAATCCATTATTGACTCCCGAAGGTTCCGTGGACGCATACAGTACCTGGTGCATTGTTCCAGAGGAACGCTACTGGGTTTCATCCTCTGATGCACATGCCCCTGTCCTCCTCCGCGAGTTCCATAGACAGTTTCCCCTCAAGCCCGGTGGTCCTCCGAGGTAGAGGGGTCATTGGGGGGGTACTGTCAGGGCTAGCTTAGCCCTTCCTTCTCTGGGCTGGCCGCTCAGCTGTCGGCTAATTGCCAGCTCTCTTCTCTTTCCACAGTTACCAGCTTTTCCCGATGATGCTCGTCTGACCTGCCTATTTAAAGCCTTCCAGCTCACTCTTTCATTTTCCTTTGCGTGGTCACATCTCTAGGAACCATCTCCTGCTGTTTGTTTGAAGACTGGCTTCCTGACATCCCTCCTGGCTTCTATCCAGCTTGCACTTGCTCTCCTTGGATCCCTGACGTCTGGACTGGCTGATTACCCGATCTGGTTTATGAACTTTGGACTGACTGACTACCTGATCTGGCTACTGGACTCTGGCTATGCTTGACTATGCTTTTTCCTATTTATCTTTTTATTTTTATTAATAAACAAGTGTGATTTGATTATACTTCTGTCTCTGGCTGTTTCATGGTTCCTGACAATCTCACTCTGAACTTGGGTTTGCACTGTTGTAGAAAAAGGCCCAAAAAACACCCAAAAAAACTAGGAGACACCTAAAACAGAGCTAAGCAGTAAATGAAAACAAAGATTATGATAAACAAAGACTAAGGCCACATAGTTAACGGGATGTTTTTTCAAAAAATTGTGCAGAATGCAGCAGGCAAGCACAATATGATTTCGTTTATATTCCGCCATGTGTACTGGCATCAAAAATAGGCAGAACCGGCTGGCCATTATCCCGAAAATGTTCTCCACTACTCTTCTGGCTCTGGCCAGCCGCACATTAAAGATCCTCTGATCCGGGGTGAGGGTCCTCATCGGGAAAGGCCGCATCAGATGGTTTGCTAGAGAAAACGCCTCATCCGCAATGAAAACGAACGGGAGTCCTTCTACAGTCTCCTCTGGAGGTGGCAAGCCCAGACTGCCACTTTGGAGACGCCAGTAGAACTTCGTCCGTGCGAACACTCCACCATCCGACATACAGCCATTTTTCCCCACGTCCACATATAAGAAGTCATATGTCGCTGACACCACCGCCAACATCATGATACTATTATACCCCCTTGTAATTATAATGGTAGGACCCCTAGGTTGGGGGGTGGGATGATGCGTCCCAATGGCTGGCAAAGTGGGAGGCCACAGTCTGCCATTCCTGTGGCATTGAAGGAAACTGTGGAATGAAACAAGAAAAAAAAATTGTAATTTTGCACATCAACATTGCAAGCAGATTAGACACAGACATTTTTGGGCAATATCAGTATAACATTTTTGGAAATGAGTATTTAAAGCCTAAAGTATAAGGTCCCCTTATCGGATTCCTCACCCCCCCACCCCCCATCTGATGGCCCATTGCAAAAAATGAGGGGGGGATGTTCTGGACAGGTAACCCTCTACACTTCATTGAGAGTTGAATGCAGAAATAATGTGTGATACTTTGGCCAGCCCCTCTGGCACGCTGCATGAATTTAAGAACACACATAACATTTGTACACATTTTAGGGGGTGTTTAGGAGAAAGCAATACTATGGAGCTGACAAAATACATTGCTAAGTGACTAGGCTATAGGTTTATGGCCCTAGAAGAGTATGCTGGGGAAGTTAGTGAAGGCAAATATGCATGAAGGAAAAAAAGGAACTTGAAAAGCTTCCAGCATGCATGAGGACAAAAAGGGCACAGCATATCAATTAGAGCATATTGCAATCATGGTAATTAGGGAATGAGGAAAGAAATACAACACATTAGCAAACATTAAATACATAGAATGTGATGTTAAAGGAGAAAACTTACCTTCATATAGTCCTACTGCAGGACCTGAATTATGGCAGAACAGGTCTCTGGAATAATGATTCCTAGAGCCTGGGGGGAGATGCCTGTCGAGAACTTGAGGTCCTGAAGACTTCTCCCTGTCGCCAAGTAGTGCAACGTGGCGATGAGCCTCTGCTCCGGAGTGATGGCTTGCCGCATGCAGGTATCCTGCCTGCTGATATAAGGGGACAGCAAAGCCAGCAGATGGTGAAAAACAGGGCCCGTCATCCGGAGAATTCCTGAAATCATCAGGATTATTCTCCCAGATCTCACAAAGCAAAGGCATGTGTGAAAACTGGTCATGCTGGAGCAACCAATTCTTGGTCCACAAACTCCTCCTCTCCCTATTCACGGACCGGGCTTGTGTCAAAGCTAAAAGCCCAACAACAAGCCCCTGCACAGCACAAACTCTACGACGAGTACGTACATGAAACATGGCTTGAAAACGGTCGGCTGGTCAGAACGGACAACAGAAAGCACCGATAAACAGCAAGGCCTGAAAGAACGAAACTGAAAACCAGAAACAAGCAGACAATAAGCAATGAAAATCAAAGCGTACTATATACCAAGATATAGTCTACAATGACCAACAAATGCTAACTGACTACACGCACAGATATAAGCAGATACACACCGACAAGCGCAAACTGAAGAGCAGTAACGATCTGAAGCACAAATCTAAAAAGCGCAAATTGTCTCTCACCAAACTTCTGCTAACACGCGATAAACACGAGATCAACAGATAGAGCCCAAAGGGTGCCGGACGTGGTGCTGAACTTCCCTTTTCTAGTCCCGTTGTACGCAGCTTATGTCACCGCGTTCTTGGCAACCGGAAATTCCGACAACTTAGTCCGACTGTGTGTATGCAACACCACTTCTGGACCACTTCCGGACTAAATCCATCAGAATTTATCAGACGGATTTGGTTGTCGGAATGTCTGACCGCGTGTACAAGGGCTAAAAGATAATGTTCGCGATAATGATTGTTACTGAGCAAAACTAAAATGAAATTATTGCAATCTCTGTCAAATATAACATAGTCAATCAATGTCCCAGCCAGTCTTCTTTGTACCTCCCCTCCCTTAAAGTGGAATTAAACCCAAAATCAAAGCTATAATATATTGCATCTTACCAATCATTAGGTGTGATGGCTGCATTCATTTTTTTATTTTTTATGTTTTCACTTAGTGATCTGGCCAGTAACACATATCTGGTATTAGTCTATACACTTTGATAAAGGTGCAACAGAGACACCATTGGACAAGCAGAAATTTCAGTCTAGGGGGAGGGTAGAGTAAGGTGGACTATGTAATTTAAATAAATTAACAAATTCAAGTGAAATTACAGGTAACACCCTTTAACCACTTAACCACTTTCAGACCGGACCATTTTGCTGGTAAATGACCAGAGGTCTTTTTACACTTTGGCACTGCGCTGCTTTAACTGGTAATAGCGCGGTCATGCAATGTTGTACCCAAACGAAATTTGCGTCCTTTTCTTCCCACAAATAGAGCTTTCTTTTAAAGGTATTTAACTGACTCTGCGATTTTTATTTTTTGCGATATAAACGTAAAAAGACCGCAAATTTTGAAAAAAAATGATATTTTCTACTTTTTGTTATTAGAAAAATCCAATAAACTCAATTTTAGTCATACATTTAGGCCAAAATGTATTCAGCCACATGTCTTTGGTAAAAAAAAAGTCAATAACTGTATATTTATTGGTTTGCGCAAAAGTTGTCACATCTACAAACTAAGGTAAGTTTTCTGGAATTTACGCAGCTTTTAGTTTACGACTGCTCTCAATTCTTGAGGTGCTAAAATGGCAGGGCAGTACAAAACCCCCCCAAATGACCCCATTTTGGAAAGTAGACCCCCCTAAGGAAATTGATAAGTGGCATGTTGAGCCCATTGAATATTTTATTTTTTTGCCTCAAGCGATTGAATAATGACAAAAAAAAAATATATTTTTTTTTTTTACACAAAGTTGTCACTAAATGATATATTGCTCACACATGCTATGGGCATATGTGAAATGACACCCCAAAATAAATTCTGCTGCTTCTCCTGAGTACGGGGATACCACATATGTGGGACTTTTTGGGAGCCTAGCCGCGTACGGGGCCCCGAAAGCCAAGAACCGCCTTCAGGCTTTCTAAGGGCGTAAATTTTTGATTTCACTTCTCACTACCTATTACAGTTTTGAAGGCCATAAAATGCCAAGATGGCACAAAATCCCCACAAATGACCCCATTTTAGAAAGTAGACACCCCAAGCTATTTGCTGAGAGGCATGTTGAGTCCATGGAATATTTTATATTTTGCCACAAGTTGCGGGAATATTACAAACTTTTTTTTTTTTTTTCACAAAGTTGTCACTAAATGATATATTGCTCACGCATGCCATGGGCATATGTGAAATGACACCCCAAAATAAATTCTGCTGCTTCTCCTGAGTACGGGGATACCACATATGTGGGACTTTTTGGGAGCCTAGCCGCGTAGGGGGCCCCGAAAACCAAGCACCGCCTTCAGGCTTTCTAAGGGCGTTACAGTTTTGAAGGCCATAAAATGCCAAGATGGCACAAACCCCTGCCAAATGACCCCATTTTGGAAAGTAGACACCCCTAAATTTAGGGGTACACTAGTGAGACTAGGTAATAAATGGCGGGTGCCCTGAAACTATAAAAAAATAACTAACCAACCAGCGTCACCTGTAACAGTTATATGGTGATCACTGGTGAAAGGGTTAACTAGGGGGCAATCAGGGGGCTTTATGCGGTAGTATATGGGGGTCCCTGGTGCTATAAAAAGCTGCGGCGAACCTAAATACCTACCTGCCTAACTAGCGTCACCTGTGACACTAATACAGCGATCAGAAAAACGATCGCTTATTAGGCTGGGTTCACACTGGAGCGATGCGGGAACGCCACGAATCCGCGGCGGGTTCCCGCATCGCATACCTCCCGGCGGCAGTTCACACTGCCCTATGCGAACTGCTGGGAGTGTCAGTGAAATGTTAATGACACCCCCAGATCAGTTCGCATATCGCAGTGCGATCTGCAAACTCAGATCGCATGGTGTGAACACCCATGCGATCCGATTCTGCTGCGGACCAAAAAAAGGGTCCCGTGCGAGTTTGCGGCGGGTGCGGCGGGAGCAACGCGATTTCAGCCATACTATCTGTATGGCTGAACTCGAATCGCACAGAGATCGGATGTGATTTGCACTGCAGTGCGGTGCGAATCACATCCGTTCTCATAAACCGCTGCAATGTGAACCCAGCCTTAGTGACACTGGCGACGGGGGGTGATCACGGGGTTAAACCTTTATTGGGGGGGTTAGGGGGGTACCTTAGAACTAAAGGGGGCTAACCCTAACTGCCCTAACAGTTATTACAGTCACAAATGACACCCGCCAGGTGATCAGGGGGTTAAACCTTTATTATTAGGTAATAAATGGCGGGTGCCCTGAAACTATAAAAAATAACTAACCAACCAGCGTCACCTGTAACAGTTATATGGTGATCACTGGTGAAAGGGTTAACTAGGGGGCAATCAGGGGGCTTTATGCGGTAGTATATGGGGGTCCCTGGCGCTATAAAAAGTTGCGGCGAACCTAAATACCTACCTGCCTAACTAGCGTCACCTGTGACACTAATACAGCGATCAGAAAAATGATCGCTTATTAGGCTGGGTTCACACTGGAGCGATGCGGGAACGCCACGAATCCGCGGCGGGTTCCCGCATCGCATGCCTCCCGGCGGCAGTTCACACTGCCCTATGCGAACTGCTGGGAGTGTCAGTGAAATGTTAATGACACCCACAGATCAGTTCGCATATCGCAGTGTGATCTGCAAACTCGGATCGCATGGTGTGAACACCCATGCGATCCGATTCTGCTGCGGACCAAAAAAAGGGTCCCGTGCGAATTTGCGGCGGGTGCGGCGGGAATTCAGCCATACTATCCGTATGGCTGAACTCGAATCGCACAGAGATCGGATGTGATTTGCACTGCAGTGCGGTGCGAATCACATTCGTTCTCATAAACCGCTGCAATGTGAACCCAGCCTTAGTGACACTGGCGACGGGGGGTGATCACGGGGTTAAACCTTTATTGGGGGGGTTAGGGGGGCACATTAGAACTAAAGGGGGCTAACCCTAACTGCCCTAACAGTTATTACAGTCACAAATGACACCAATGCAAAAAAAAAAAAAAAAAAAATGCAATTGGTGTCACTGTGACTGGGGGGGGCAGGGGTAATTGGGGGGGTGATCGGGGGTAAAGGGGGGGTGTGAGTGTGCCTGGCATGTTCTACTGTACGTGTGGTGTGTTGGTGCAACTCACCGATCCTCTCTCCTCGGTGCCGGAACGAAAAATACCGACACGGAGGAGAGATTACATCACTTCCTCTCCTGTGAGGAGAGGAAGTGATGTCGTGGAGCATTTCTATTCGTCGGGAGCGATCGCGAGGGGGTGGCCATGAATGAATGGCTGCCCCCTCATCCCGGATCGCTCCCGAACAAATGCCGACCGCCGCAGGCACCGGGGGGGGGCCCGATCGGGCCCCCCACCCGCGGGAAGGCAGGGACTTATATATACGCCCTTATGCCTGCCCGTGCCATTCTGCCGACGTATATCGTCGTGCGGCGGTCGGCAAGTGGTTAAGGACCCCGAGCCTCTTTCTGAGATTTGTTATTTACAAGTTGAAAACTGTTTTTGTTGCTAGAAAATTACTTAGAACTCCCAAAAATTTTACATTTTTTTTCTAACACACTAGAGAATAAGGGAGAAGGAAAAGCTTGAAAATATATAATAGTTATATAACTATAAATGTGCGCCCTCATCCCACTAAGTTAGATTAGGGGGGAATGTGGATATCTTCTATCTCCCAATGGAGACATCAACAAAGAAAGGTGAGCATCGGGACTATTACGGGGCACATGGAGTATTTTTGTACATAGAAAATTGATATCAAAAACAATGAATCATATAAAAAAACTATTTATTCAAGAAAGACATATAAAAATAAATAAATAAAAAATCTCAAAATACAGTTGGTAGAAACGAGTAAGGTGATTGTTCAACTAGTTTCGCTTGATAGCTTCATCAGGATATCACCTAAGTCTGCAAATATACAAGTTTGATATAATAAATCATTGATGTCCATAAATACAAT
This sequence comes from Lithobates pipiens, assembly GCF_037356315.1. Taxonomy (NCBI): domain Eukaryota; kingdom Metazoa; phylum Chordata; class Amphibia; order Anura; family Ranidae; genus Lithobates; species Lithobates pipiens. The sequence goes on along the minus strand of NW_027507748.1, from coordinate 595,717,544 downwards.
GTTTACAATTTCATCACAACAATTAGACGTGGAGGCGTATTCCTACCTCTCTCTCCAGCCCTGTCTCAGCTCCCGGTCAAGCTCAATGGTGTAAGAGGGAAAAAGGGCTGGAGAGAGAGGTAGGAATACGCCTCCACGTCTAATTGCTGTGATGACATTGTCTCCAATGTCTCAACAAATCGTTTATATTTGTTTAATTTATTAAATTGTAAACATTGTATTTATGGACATCAATGATTTATTATATCAAACTTGTATATTTGCAGACTTAGGGGATATCCTGATGAAGCTATCAAGCGAAACTAGTTGAACAATCACCTTACTCGTTTCTACCAACTGTATTTTGAGATTTTTTATTTATTTATTTTTATATGTCTTTCTTGAATAAATTGCTTTTTTTATATGATTCATTGTTTTTGATATCAATTTTCTATGTACAAAAATACTCCATGTGCCCCGCAATAGTCCCGATGCTCACCTTTCTTTGTTGATGTCTCCATTGGGAGATAGGAGATATCCACATTCCCCCCTAATCACACTAGAGAATAAAATGGCGGTTGTTGCAATACTTTCTGTCACACCGTATTTGCGCAGCGGTCTTATACCATGTACACACGATCGGAATTTACAAACATAAATGTTCAATGTGAGCTGCTTGTCGGAAGTTCCAACAGTGTAGTAGGCTCCATCGGACATTTTGTGTCGGAATTTCCGAGAACAGATGTTTGAGAGCTGGATCTCAAATTTTCCAAGCGTGTGTAGACAATTCCGACGCACAAAATTCAATGCATGCTCTGAATAAAGTACAAGATGGAAGTGCTCAGTCTGGTAAAATTAGCATTCAAATTGAGATAGCACATTCGTCATGCTGCAAATTTTTAAATCTTTTAATCCAGTGCATTTTCTTCTTCTTTATAATGCTAGAAAAATTAAGTTGTTTTGCTGCTGATATTCACACAGAGTTCTGACAAACTGATTTCTTTATTATTTTTTGTGATCTCCTGAATAATCTTTTTTTTTTGCCAGATCTCCAGAATAATGTTTATTTTTTTTAATAGTGATCTTTTTTTTTTTTAATCAAGATCTCCTGATTTTTTCTTCTAGTGATCTCCATAATATTTTGTTTAGTTTTGTGTGTCAATTTACCACAACACCATTATTATCTTATTTTTTTTAACCTCAAGGAGATTGGTTGGTGTTGGTGTCCCTTGTTAATTTGACATTTTATTTTTAAAACGTACCTGCCTACTCACAAACTGTCCTTTTTGAACTAAAACACATAGCCAAGTAGTTGTGAAAAAAATAGACATTTATTAGGGGTCATAACAAAATAAAGAGGAAGGCAACGCTGGATAAACTGTTGAAATTGGCGAAGCCTTTGTACCCCAGGGCAGACATCAATTATTTTACAGGCCAAATTGGTAGCCTGAGGAGTCCATTTAATAGGGAGCACAATCCGGTCCAGGACTCTGAGAGATCGGGAGCAGCAGCAGATGATATAAATGTCCCCAGGATGTGGTCTTACAACAGCCTGCATCTTTAGCCAGACCAGACTGAACCCAGGCCATCACACTCTTGTCTTCCTTCCATGCTTCCTTCCAGGCTGTGGCTGTGGTGTTGGAGTTGTGGCAGGAGGTGGAGAAGGAGTGTGGTCCAACTCACGTATGCGACTTTTTTGTGAGTTTGCCCATCACCCCCTTATTTAGGGCCTGATACATGACTTCCTCACAAATGAGGCATTGGCCCACCTCCATTTCCTGCATTTTGCTGGCTGCCATGCAGGCATAAGCCTCTTGTAGATTGGCTGTGATTCTGAGGGCCTCAGTATCCTGCCGAATCAAAGAAAGCGCTGACTCCTCCACATTACTCCCCTTTTTGCAGTCTGCCATAGTACCGCAGCCTGGGGACATAAACGTCATCTGCTGCTGCTCCTGATCTCATGGAATCCTGGACCTTTTTGAGCTCCCTATTATATGTGCTCCTCAAGCCATTAATTTTGCACTTCAAATAGGGGATGGTTGCCGCGGGAATCACCGGCTTCACCAATTCCAGCAATTGATCCAGTGCTGCCTTCCTCTTTATTTTATTATTATAAAAAGGGTGTTTCATCTGCCACAGACAGGGCAAATCCCTGTATTTATTATTGAAGTTGGGGAGGAAGTCATGATCGTTGATTCTATCCATTTTATCTGCAAGACACAACACAAGACAAACCCTAATGTCAGGCTAAACTCTCCTAATCTTGCCCCAATATAGGCCTCAATCTATAACCAGTATAGGCCACTGATGTCCTAAGTTAAAATTGTACCTTCGTTAGCACAATTGGCGCTTACGCTACGCCATCCTCCACTCACAGATCGTACGTACGACGCACACGCATGTTACGCTTTATGTACGCATGCTTGAAATTCCACCCACCCCTGACCTTCTTTCTAGTATATTCCCCGCCCCTTCTCTTTCAGTGCAGTGGGAGAGCACATGGTGGAGACAGAGCAGGTGTATGCAGAGGAGAGCAGCAACGATGAGGAAAGCCCGGAGCCACAAATGTCATGATCCAGGAGATTTAATGCCTTAAACATGTCCTTTGGTGAGATGGGCTGACTTTGACGGGAAATATGGACTGCACAGAAATCCAAATGTGAGAAAGGCCAAAATCATGAATAAAGTTGTGTCTGCAGAATTTTAGGGTATGGCAATCCAAGGATCAACTGAGGAAATGATGATCAGACCTTCAATTGAGCAGGATCAGTACAGAAGAATCAAGAGAGTGCTGCAAAAAGGTAAGTATTTTGCCATGTGTTCCTGTTATTATTATTACTTTAGTGCTGCTCTTTGTGCTTTTCTTTACTGTTGTACAGTTTAAAATGGCAAGTTTCAGGTTCATGGGCACAGTAATCGTTCATATTAAACATCGTTCATTCGCTCACTAATACAATGTTTTTGGCAGGTACAGGTTAACTACATTTGTTCAGGACTATTTATATTAAAATAAGTTTGTTGTCTAGATGGGTTTGTAACTAGAATGAAATGCAAACTTGATTCAGTATAAGGAGAGGACACTCAGCAGCTGTTTACACATCTGGACGCAGGAGCACTAGTTTGGGACATCAGAACACCCTTTTTAAGGTGTCCCACACAGGTGCTCCAGTGTATACTAGGGGTGTCTCCATAGCCAGATTAAGAACATCATGGGCCTGTCGCTAAGGATTATGGTGGGGCTTTTTATAAAAAAAATAAAAATAATAATAATTAAAAATGCAAACAATTTTTTTTATAACAAATTAAATAAAATAGAGAGGGGGGATGAGTGAGAGAGAAAGGGTATGAAAGAAAGGGTTAGGAATAAGGGAGGGCGGATGAGAGATAGAGGGGAAATGAGAGAGAGAGGATGCGAATGAGCATGTGTGCAAGTGACAGCAACACAGCCTAGCCAAGGCAAGTGACCGAAGGCACAGAACGAAGATGGAACAAAAGTGTGCCCATTCTAGAGCAGGTAACATTGAGGATATTCAACAAAATTTTAAAGAACTTTTTTTGTGTGTAAGAGGCATAGGGGAGGAGTATGGATGGTATAAAAGTGGGAAGTATGTGCAGGTGAGGGAGAGGAATGTGGGTATAACAGTGGGCACTATGTACAGGGTAGGAGTGTGTAGGGTATGCAAGTGGGCAGTATGTACAGGAGAGGAGTTTGGAAGGTATGATGGGGGCAGTATGTACAGGAGAGGAGTGTGGAGGTTATGATAGCAGCAGTAAGTACAGGAGAGGAGTGTGGAGAGAAAGATAGTTGGCAGTATGTACAAGAGAGGAGTATGGAGGGTATGACAGTGGGCAGTATGTATAGAAGAGGAATGTGGAGGGTATGACAGTGAGTAGTATGCACAGAAGAGGAGTGTGGATGGTATGACAGTGAGCAGTATTCACAGGAGAGGAGTGTGGAGTGTATGACAGTGGGCAGTATGTACAGGAGAGGAGTGTGGGAGGTATGACAGTAAACACTATGTACAGGAGAGGAATGTGGAGGGTATGACAGTAAGCACTATGTACAGGAGAGGAATGTGGAGGGTATGACAGTGAGCAGTATGTACAGGAGAGGAGTGTGGAGGGTATTACAGTGAGCAGTATGTACAGGAGAGGAGTGTGGAGGGTATGGCAGTGGGCACTATGTACAGGAGACAAGTGTGGAGGGTATGACAGTAGGCACTATGTATAGGAGAGGAGTGTGGAGGGTATGACATTTGGCACTATGTATAGGAGAGGAGTGTGGAGAGTATGACAGTGGCCACTATGTATAGGAGAGGAGTGTTGAGGGTATGAAAGTGGGCACTATGTACAGGTGAGGAGGATGTAGAAATCTGGGAAGGAAAAATGTAAAGGTTTGTGGAAGGATGTTTAGGGACTGCGTAGTGGTTAAGTGGGCCATAAATTAATTGAAATTAAGCCAATTAAGCAGAGACCAGCTATATTCGATCCATGGGCTTGCTGGTTGTACACAAGTCAATCTATTAATCGACTTGAGTACAACCAGCCTGTCAGGTTTTTACCAAAACAGTCAGTGCTGTCAGGTATACTTAGTAAGGAAGGCTCTCCACTGGCAGAACACAATAACACTGCGGGAGTAATTCCCCCATCCACAGGTCAGCAAATGAGAAGGTGTGTGGGCACAGGCTGAGGAGAGAGGTCTGTCAGAAGGGGGGTGTGAAGGGGTCATATCAATCAGCGGGCGGGGGGAGTAACTGGGAGTGATATCTTTTGGAGTAGGGTCTTCATGTGCAGGTTGGGAAATGGTCACCTGTGATATAAGTTGAAGGTAGGTGGCTAACATGGGAAGTTGCTGGGGAGTGACCTGGTTGGTGGAGAGTGTGAAATGGATGATGTGTTTCAAGTTTCTTTTACATTTGCAGTAATGCTTACTGCCCTTTGAAAAGTGATTGCTTTTCAACGAGTGGTATAGCAACAGTTGACAGCGCTCATGAGGTGCTACTGCCGCCTCCTTTTTTTTTTTACATTGCTGAATGGCAGTTTTACATTGTTGGACTATGCTGCTACTGCGAGCGAGTTTGACAGACGGCGCTGCCTGTCAAACTCTTCAGGCTCCAAGCTATCCATTGAGCTCAGTGCCTCTTACAAGAAGTGAGGAGAGGCACTGTGAGCCCATCCTCTCAGTCTACTGCAGAGTGTGCCAGATTGTGCAAGGAGCCCCGTATCTCGAGGACCATAGGTGGTAGGAGCCCCAAATTTTGACCAGTAGTGGGGTAGACCTTCAGCTACCTAGCCCCTGGTTGCTGATCCACGACTCTCTAAGGCCGCGTACACACGGGCGGACTGTATGGCCTACTTAGTCCGTCGAAACACATTTCAGCGGACAGTCCGCTCGTGTGTGGGCTTCAGCGGACTTTTTCAGCGTGCAGTCTGGCGTACTAAGTATTTCGGATTTTTCGAAATTCTGTCCGTCATACTTTGGTTTCAGCGGACAATCCGCTCGTGAGTAGGCTAGTTCGACGGACTAAGAATGGCGCATGCTCAGAAAGGATTTACACGGCGGAAGGGTGCATTGCTGTGTATTGGACTTCCTATTTCTAGTCCCGTCGTACGTGCTGTACACGTCATCGCGCAAGCTTTCGACGGACTGTTTGTGCATCCGTGTGTGGTCAAGTCCGTTCATTCGAAAGTATGACGGACTGTCCATCGGATTATATGACGGACTAAGTAGGCCATACAGTCCGCTCGTGTGTACGCGGCCTGAGTCAATCGTTTTTCTTGTGATTTTTTTTTTTTAAAGGGGCCTATCTTAAGGTAAGGGGCCTGGAGCTGCAGCTCCAATAGCTCCTATGTTAATCTGGCCCTGGGTGTCTCCATGTGTGAAACTTTACCAAAAAAGGTAAGTATTCCAGCTTGAAGAAAGGGAAAAAATCATGTCTTCAGCTTGGAACTCTACCAAAACAAACAATTGTACGACACTTCAAGCAATGTTTCATATTATTGCTAAGTATACCTTTTTATTTTACTTTATTCACATAGTGTCAGGAAAGGTTCCCTCCGCTGGTAATATCAATCATTTGGCGTGCAGTACTGAGATCCACCAGCAGGTGTCTCCTGGCAGTTTGGAGCTGTCAGAAGAGCTTTTCCCTGCTGGAATTATGTCATCTTTGGTCCGCAGTACTGGCGTCCACCAGTGGAGGGATCCTGGCAGTGTGGAGCCGGTATTACCTTCTGCAGTCAGGCGTCACATGACTGATAGCAGCCATTGTATAAATACCCGGCAAGTGCACACACACCTTGCCCTGGTATAGTCCTTGTGCCCTGACCTGCAGCCTGTTTACCTGATCCCTGATCCTGATCCTGAACCTTGATTCCTACATCCTGCATCCTGCCTCCTGCCCCTGTTGTACCTGATCCTATCTATTCCTGCATCCCTGGAACCTTATCCTGCAACCTGATCCCTTTCTCCTTGTCCCCATCTGCTGACTTCATATTTATGACCCTGGCCTGGCTTGACTACGATTCTGGTACTCCCGTTTTGCTACATATGATGGTTTGTTTGTTTATCTTCACTGTTTGGTTGTTTGGTTTGTTCACTCAGTTGTATTGGTGGTGTATTCACATTTATATGCATTTACTTTAATAAACTTACTTTCACCTATTTATGTCTGGTTCACTCTGTCGCAGACACATAGTTCTGGTCACTTCTAGTTTATGACAGAATACCAGGGCCACTCCTGACCAGATGTAGCTGCACAGGGGAACCATTTTGCTTCAGTTTGGTTGCAAACATGAATGCTGATGAGGTTATTTATTTTTCTCTGCTGGCATCCACCAGGCTTTGAAAGGATGGTCTAGTGACCAGTTGTTTGCAGCTATCCGTTTGGCTCATTCCCTGGTCGACCAGGGTTATATATTGTTTGGGGAGGTGCAGCCTTTGATCAAGATCTGTACTGAGCTGGCCCTGCCCTGTATCCCAGATGGCCATGATGATTTCACTCCTCCGTTTTAATATGAATCAGGTTGTATCTTTAGTATGGCTTTTTGAAGATGATCCTGCTGATTTTTGTGAACACTACTCAGCCTGTTCCCCACAGGTGATTGCTGAGTGCATTGTGTCTGCTCAGTTTTTTGTTGGACAGGGAGACTTAAAACTACAGTTTTTATACAACCTATACTTTCAGCATTGTCTGACATGGTGCAATCAGCCCCAGCCAAACAAACCACCTCTGCCATCAGACATCAGCCTACCCAAATTTATGTTTCTCCATCAGCTATGTCAACCTCAGTTGCAGCCCAGTACGTGCTGCTCCCAACCAAATACTCATATCCAGTCTCTGCTCCCTGTACTTATCCTGCATTCAACCCACCTGCCACCTCTCCGCTGCCTACAAACCCACAAGATCTTCCCCCAGCTACTGTTACCTCTTCTCTGACATATCACAGCCCTTCGTTTCAGTATGCCTCACCTCCTACCTACAGTCCTACAGCCACCTACAGTTCTCCTTCAGTTAAGCCAAAGAAGAAACGAAAGTTCTTCCCCACTCACACGATCCTACCATTAACCCAACCTGCCTCCATCACCCACCAATCTGTCCCAGCTTGAAGTTCCGGTGCCAGAGTTCCAGCCCGGAGTGCCAGAGTTCCAGCCCGGAGTGCCAGAGTTCCAGCCCGGAGTGCCGGCTACCCAGCCAGAGGTGTTCCTGTCTGCTGCCCAGCCTGATGTGCCTCTGCCAGCTTTCCAGTCTGATGTCCCGGCCTTCCAGTCTGATGTCCCGGCCTTCCAGTCTGATGTCCCGGCCTCCCAGTCTGATGTCCCGGCCTCCCAGTCTGATGCCTTCCAGTCTGATGTCCCGGCCTTCCAGTCTGATGCCTTCCAGTCTGATGTCCCGGCCTTCCAGTCTGATGTCCCGGCCTTCTAGTCTGATGTCCCGGCCTTCTAGTCTGATGTCCCGGCCTTCTAGTCTGATGTCCCGGCCTTCTAGTCTGATGTCCCGGCCTTTCAGTCTGATACCTTCCAGTCTGATGTCCTGGCTTTCCAGTCTGATGCCTTCCAGTCTGATGTCCCGGCCTTCCAGTCTGATGTTTCGGCCTTCCAGTCTGATGTTTCGGCCTTCCAGTCTGATGTCCCGGTCTTCCAGTCTGATGTCCCGCTGCCAACCTTCCAGTCTGATGTCCCGCTGCCAACCTTCCAGTCTGATGTTCCAACCTTCCAGCTTGAAGTGCCTGCTTTCCAACATGATGTGCCCGTGGCCACTGCCCAGCTTGATGTGCCTGCTGCCCAGCATGATATGCCTGCTTCCCAACCTGATGGGAACGTGCCTGCTGCCCAGCATGATGTGCCCATGCCTGCTGCCCAGCTTGAAGTGCCTGCTTCCCAACCTGATGTGCCCATGCCCGCTGCCCAGCTTGATGTGCCCGCTGCCCAGCTTGAAGTGCCTGTGCCTGCTGCCCAGCTTGAAGTGCCCGCTTCCCAACCTGATGTGCCCATACCTGCTTCCCAGCTTGATGTGCCCGCGCCTGATTCCCAGCTTAATGTGCCTGTTGCCCAGTTCAATGTGCCTGCTACTTAGCTTGAGGTTCCTGTGCTTGCTATCCAGCTTGACATACTTATCACCCAACCTGATGTGACTTTGCTCATGGCCCAGCTTGACGCAATGGACTTTCCCCAGCAACCGCTAGTTGGAGCATCCGGAGGTCACTCCTTCGAGTGGGGTACTGTCAGGAAAGGTTCCCTCCACTGGTAATATTGATCATTTGGCGTGCAGTACTGAGATCCACCAGCAGGTGTCTCCTGGCAGTTTGGATCTGTCAAAAGAGATTTTCCCTGCTGGAATTATATAATCTTTGGTCCGCAGTGCTGGCGTCCACCAGCGGAGGGATCCTGGCAGTGTGAAGCAGGCATTACCTTCTGCAGTCAGGCGTCACATGACTGATAACAGCCATTGTATAAATACCCAGCAAGTGCACACACACCTTGCCCTGGTATTGTCCTTGTGCCCTGACCTGCAGCCTGTTTACCTGATACCTGATACCTGATCCTTGATCCTGAACCTTGATTCCTGCATCCTGCCTCCTGCCCCTGTTGTACCTGATCCTATCTATTCCTGCATCCCTGGAACCTTATCCTGCAACCTGATCCCTTTCTCCTTGTCCCCCCCATCTGCTGACTTCCTATTTATGACCCCGGCCTGGCTTGACTACGGTTCTGGTACTCCCTTTTGCTACATATGCTGGTTTGTTTATCTTCACTGTTTGGTTGTTTTGTTTGTTCACTCAGTTTGTATTGGTGGTGTATTCACATTTATATGCATTTACTTTAATAAACTTACTTTCAGCTATTTATGTCTGGTTCACTCTGTCGCAGTCACATAGTTCTGGTCACATTTAGTTTATGACACATAGGGGAGAAAAGACTCAGGACATCAGAGGACACAAGGGACCCCAACCTACTAAAGAATGGGAAGTTACCACACCACAACCTCTCACACCGCATACATCTATTACCTGAAGCTGTGGTCTCAGACACTCCTGTTGTGGTCACTATTTTAACCACGTCATGAACCTCTCCTCCCTCCACATCACAACCCTGAGGATGTGGAGGGAGGAGAGGTTCATGTCACCACACCACAACCTGTGGATGTGGAGGGGGGAGAGGTTCATGATGTGGTTAAAATAATGACCACAACAGGAGTATCTGAGACCACAGCTTCAGGTAATAGATGTATGCCTGCATATTTATAATACATGGTGTTTTTTTATTTCTATTTAGGTGATGTAGATGTTGTGGAGGAAGAAACTCATTTCACAAGTGCAAGTGCACACGTCCTCATCGGGGAGATCATGGTGTGCAATCGTGATTTAGAAAAGATAAAGGAAAACATCAATGATGTTCAACAAAAAATTAAGAACATCACTGATGTTTTAGGCGGAATCTAAAACATACAAAAATTGGACCGTTTTGCTGAGGACTTTTTTATTTTAATTCAAGTTTTAAAGTATTTTAAAAGCCAAATTTTGAAGATGCACACAGTGTGTCAACATGTGCTATCTCCCATTACGGGATATCAAGGTACGCGTTTTGGGGGTGCAACTCCTTCCTCGCAACTCAAGTAGGTGAGAGGAAGGGCTTGCACCCCCAAAAACGTCCATTGATTCTCCATGATGGGAGCAAGCACATGTTTACACTAGGCACGGGATCAGGAGCGAAATCCAAATTTTCACTACCAATTTGTGTGCACAGTTTTAACATACTAATGTCTGATATTGCCTTCACTTTTTCAAAGTTCAACTTTGTAAGTTCCTTAGTTGTGTATGTTAGGGTTTTAAACATGCCTGTTTAACCAAAAAAAGGGTTTTTATAATGTCAACCATAAAAATTTTATGCCGCGGAATTTTGGTCCATAAAGCTCTGATGGTTTTCCCGACGGAATTCCGACGGTATTTAAATCAAGCTGTCTTGCATACACACGGTCACACCAAATTCCGTCCGTCAAGAATGCAGTGACGTACAACACGTACAACGGTAAAAGGAATTTCCAATAGAAAGTTTTTCCGTCGGAAAAATTGAGAACATGCTCTCAAATTTTTGCTGGCGGAAATTTGGCCAGCTAAATTCCAATGGAGCATACACACGGTCGCATTTTCCGATGAAAAGCTCTCATTGGTCTTTTGCTGGCTGAAATTCCGATCGTGTGTACGCGGCATTATACATGAAAGATGTTGGTTTGTTCAAAAACCCTTTTTTAACCGCACATGTGAATGTGCACAGAGTAAAATGTTTTATACTCAACAATGTTTGGTTTCTTTCAATGCTCAATACCAGTTTTTGGAGTAAGTTTGTATTTACAGTGACAATGGGGGTTATTTACTAAAGGCAAATCCACTTTGCACTACAAGTGCACTTTCAAGTGCACTTGCAGTGCACTTGTAGTGCAAAGTGGATTTGCCTTTAGTATGTAACCCACACAGTGCTCTAAAATTGGCTCCCATCAGGCCATTTTAGGGACTCCAAACAATTAATACATGGTGTTGAAAAGGATGATTATTTTTTATAATTAATGCATTACATACATTAACAACAAAAACAGTGTGTGTGTGTGTGTGTGTGTGTGTAACAGACCCACAACATACTAGTTAGCCGAAGAAGCGACTGTCACCTCATGTATCAAATAAATTACATTTGCACTATTGAAGAAAATGTCCAAAAAGAAAAGCCCATTGGATAACCTAGGAGATAGCTAAAAGAAACACAAGCAGGAAATCAAATGAAATATTAGTTCATTTTTAAATAAAAATATATTTGAAAAATGTTTTATACATTTGCTGGCATATCAATGGCCCCCCTTCCCACAAAGTACTCCAGATATTTTTATCTGACTTTGCAGGCGCTTGGGGGGGGGGGGGCAAGCCAGGACTGCCAGCTTTAGGGGTGCTGTCAGGGTTTCTTGATCTGGAAATTCAGTCTCAGGCCCAACTGAGGCCACATAGTTTGTAGCATTTTTCCTTAGGAAATTGTGCAAAATGCAGCAGGCAAGCACTATATGAGTTTATATTCCGCCATGTGTATGGGTGTTAGAAATAGGTGGAATTGTCTGGCCATTATGCCAAAAGCATTCTCCACCACTCTTCTGGCTCTGGCCAGCCAGTAGTTAAAAGCCCTCTGGTCCGGGGGAGCGAGGGTCCTCATTAGAAATGGCCTCATGAGATGGTCACCTAGCCCAGACGCTTCATCAACAACAAACACAAATGGAAGACAAGCCACACTGTCTTCTGCAAGTGGCAAGCCCAATCCACCATTCTTGAGCCATCTGTAAAACTCCATCTGGGTGATGACTCCATCATCTGACATCCGGCCATTCTTCCCCATGTCCACATACAGGAACTTGTATGTCGCCGACACCACCGCCAACATCACGATACTATTAAACCCTTTGGAATTATAATAGTATAACTCTGAGTTGGGGGGTGGGATGATGTGGATGTGTTTCCCATCGATTGCCCCTCTGCAATTGGGAAAGTTCCACCGCTGGGCAAAGTGGGATGCCACAGTCTGCCATTCCTGTGGGGTTGAAGGAAACTGTGGAGTCAAACATGAAAAAAAAAAAGTGTACTTTTGCACATAAACATTGCAAGCAGATTAGACACAAACATTCTTGGCCAACATAAGTATAACATTAATTTTAACAAGTATTTAAAGACAAAAGTATAAGGTCCACTTATCAGATTCCTCCTCCCCTCTGATGGCCCAGTGTAAAAATTTTATGGTGGGGTGATGTTTTGGACAGGTAACCCTCTCCACTTCATTGAGGGATGAATGCATAAATAATGTGTTACTTTGGCCAGCCACTCCTTATGCCGTGTACACATGATTGGACTTTCCAGCAGACTTGGTTCGGCGGACAACCCGCCGGACTTTGCAGCGGAGGTCCGCTGGACACAATCAGACTTTCCGGCGGACTAGGTCCAGCAGACAATCCGCTGGACTTTTGGCGGAGGTCTGATAGACTTTTGAAATGAATGGACTTGCTCACACACAGACTAAAGCCCATTAATTTTAAACATGACTGCAGGTACGATGGGACTAGAGAAGGAAGTCATTGTCGCAGTTTTCATCGATGAGATTGACACCTTGCGAGCCCCCTCGTCTGGTATGGATTTTAAGGATAACCCCCTATGGCAAAAAAATGGTGTGGAGGTCCCCCCAAAGTCCATACCAGACCCTTATCCGAGCGTGCAGCCCGGGCGGTCAGGAAAAGGGGTGGGGATGAACGAGCATCCCCCCCGAACCGTACCAGGCCGCATGCCATAAACATGGGGGGTGGGGGCTTTGGGGAAGGTGGGCGCCCTGTGGCCCCCTCACCCCAAAGCACCTTGTCCCCATGTTGATGAGACAGGGGCCTCTTCCCGACAAAACTGGCCATCGGTTGTCAGTGTCTGTGGGCGGGGGGCTTATCGGAATCCAGGAGCCCCCTTTAATAAGGGGGCCCCCAGATCCTGGCCCCCCACCCTATGTGAATGAGTATGGGGTACATCGTACCCCTACTCATTCACCTGGGGGAAAAAGTGTCAATAAAAAAAACACACTACACAGGTTTATAGTATGGAGCTTACAAGGTGTCAATCTCACCGATGAAAGCAGCGACATTGAATTCCTTTTCTAGTGCCATCTTACCTACAGTCAGGTTCAAAATGAACTGACTTTAGTCCGTGTGTGGGCAAGTCCATTCATTTGGAAAGTCCGTCGGGCCAGCATACAGACGAGCGGACTTCCCGACAGGAGCTGGGTCCGGCGGACTTTCGGCGGAAAGATTTAAAACATGTTTTAAATCTAGGTCCGCCGAACTTTGGGGAAGAAAAAGTCAGCTGGAGCCCACACACAATCAAATTGTCCGACAAACTCTGTTCTGCCGGACCAAGTCCGCCAGCAAGTCTGATCGTGTGTACGCAACATTACTTACACTATTGGCAGCCCACTGGACAGGTAAGAAGTGTAATAATACAAAAATATTAATTCACATTGTACAAAATGAACCATAATTTTACATTCTGCAATTACATATCAAGATGATAGGAGAACAAACCTTTAAACAGTGCCATTTGAAAGTAATCAGGCAGGCCCTTGCACTACAGGCTTTGGGGAATTCATCCTTAAATCTGACCACAAAAGAGGTAGGTATAGTGTGTATGGGTTCGGCAAGTCAGCAGATAGAGGATTGGTATCGGTTGACTTAGCAGTTGGGGGGAGGGTTCCAAATGAGTTTGGTCCCCCCAAAACAAAGCCTCTTGCACTATGCATGAATTTAAGGACAAAAATAACATTTATACACATTTTAGGGGGTGTTTAGGGTAAAGCACTACAATGGAGCTGACAAAAAACATTGGACCCAGGATAGCATGCTGGGGAGGTTAGTGAAGGCAAATATGCATGAAGGACTGAAATATGCATGAAGGACAAAAAAAGGAGCATTAAAAGCTTCCATCATGCATGAGGACAAAGAAGACATTCATAGCATATTAAATCCTGGTATTTAGGGAATGATGAAATGAATACAATACAGTAGCAAACATTAAATACATATAATGTGATGTCAAAGGATAAAACTTACCTTAATATAGTCCTTCTGCAGGACCTGTATGATGGCAGAACAGGTCTCTGGAATAATGATTCCCAGAGCCTGGGGGGAGATTCCTGTCGAGAACTTGATGTCCTGCAGACTTCTCCCCGTCTCCAAGTACCTCAAGGTGGCAACTAGCCTTTGTGAGTGATGGCTTGCCGCATGCAGGTGTCTTGCTTGGTAATATAGAGGAACAGCAAAGCCAACAGAAGGTGAAAAACAGGGTCCCACATCTGGAGATAATTCCTGAACTCATCAGGATTTTTCTCCAGGATCTCCCGCAACAAAGGCATGTGCGAGAATTGAATATAAAGGGGTGGGTCCTGCGCAAATCGTGCCACTCAAATAAAATACACAAATTCAAAATAATATAAATATGTGCATACATACAATGCCGTGAAAAAAAATATAGTCCAAAAAACAGCACGCATAAAAATATATAAAAAATATATAAAAAAATGGAAAAAAGGTTTAATGATAGAACAATAATAAAATGTCCGCTACTCAAGGCTCCCAGAACTGTGCGAGAATTGGTCACGCTGGAGCAACCAATTCTTCATCCATGAACTCCTCCTCCCCCTATTCATGGACTGGGCTTGGGTCAAAGTAAGAACCCCAACATCAAGCCCCTGCATAGCACGAACTTTATGACGAGTACGTAAACGCAACATAGCTTCAAAACAGTCGGCTGGTCAGAACGAACTTACAGAACGCACTGAAAATCAGAAAGACCTGAGAAGAGCTAGTTGAAAATCAGAAACTAATGGACAAGAACGCACTGAAAAAACAGATCAGAACCCACAAGCACAAATTGAAGAGCAGTAACAAACTGAAAAGCACAAGGCTGAAAAAGCGTGAATCGTCTCTCACCAAACTTCTACTAACACGAGATTAGCAGAAGGAGCCAAAAGGGTGACCGACTGGCTATTGAACTTCCTTTTTCTAGTGCCGTCATACGCATTGTACGTCAGCGCGTTCTTGCCGATCAGAATTTCCAACAACATTTGTGCAACCGTGTGTATGCAGGACAAGTTTCAGCCAACATCCTTCGGAAAAAAAAATCCACAATTTGGCTGTCAGAAATTCCGACCATCTGTAAGCGGCATTAGAAGCGCACTTTTTTTGGAAAAAATACAATTTTTGTAATTGAAAAATACGACAATAGTAAAGTTAGCCCAATTTTTTTTTTATATTGTAAAAGATAATATTACGCTGAGTAAATTGATACCCAACATGTCACGCTTCAAAATTGTGCCGGCTCTTGGAATGTCAACAAACTTTTACCCTTAAAAATCTCCATAAAAAATCTCCATAGGTGATGTTTAAAAAGGTTGAATGTTTTGAGTTAAAGAGGAGATCTAGAACTAATTATTGCTCTCACTCCACCGATCCCGACGATAACTCACATATGTGGTTTGAACATTCCCCTCTGGGTGATCTATGTACATCGCAAGAATTATAACAACCTTTGTTGCAGATTCCTACCTTTTGTTTTTCTGAAGAAGTCCCTGTGTGTTTGTCTGTGCTTCTGCATTGAGTGGGTCCAATGGGAGTGGTTTCATAATTAACTGTTAGGTGTGGAGCTGAAGGGCACTAATGAGGAAATCTGCTGGGCCTGCATCCCTTTAGAAGTGTTTTTTATTGAAAGTATCTCTCAAACATGTACATTTTTGTTGCAAGGTATGCCTGAAATCTGACTTGTATCTTAGGCAGACTTCTGTGAAAATTGGTGAACCAAACACACAAGCAGGAAATTATGTTTCTGGGAAGTGGTCAGTACACACTCTATGCACAGAACAGCTCCAAGTAGCCATATTGTAATGTATTCTCAGAAAATTACATTGACTGCAGATTGAAAAGGAAAGGTCATTTTTAACCACTTCAATACAGGGCTTTTATACACCCTTCCTTACCAGACCAATTTTAGCTTTCAGCGCTCTCACACTTTGAATGACAATTAGTCATGCTACACTCCACCCAAACCAAATTTGTATAATTTTTTTCTCACAAACAGAGCTTTCTTTTGGTGGTATTTAATTACTGCTGGGTTTTTTATTTTTTGCAATATAAGCAAAAAAAAAAAAGAAAAAGAATACTTTTTTTTAGTTTCTATTGTAAAATTTTGCAAATAAAACATTTTTCTTCATAAATTTGGGCCAAAATGTATACTGCTACATATCTTTAGTAAAAAATAACCCAAATAAGTGTATTATTTGGTCTCTGTGAAAGTTATAGCGTCGAAAAGCTAGGGTGCAAATCATTGAAAAATGATCACATCTGATCACACCTGATGCACTGAAGGCCTATCTCATTTCTTGAGACCCTAACAAGCCAGGAAAGTACAAATACCCTCCAAGTTACCCCTTTTTGGAAAGCAGACATTCCAAGGTATTTAGTAAGAGGCATGGTGAGTTTTGTGATGTTGTAATTTTTTCCCACTATTTTTGGGAAAATTATCATTTTTTTTTGCACAAAAATGTCATAATAACAAGTTATTTCTCTCACACAGCATATGCATACTTGCAGTGACACCCCAAAATACATTCTCCTACTCCTCCTGAGTGATACTACATGTGTGAGACTTTTACACAGCCTGGCCACATACAGAGGTCTAACATCCAAGCATAAATTGCACATTTCATTTGATGACAACCTATCACACTTTTGAAGGCCCTGGAGCACCAGGTCAATGGAAACGCCCACAAAATGACCCCATTTTGGAAAGCTAACACCCAATGTTTAATCTATGAGGCATAATGAGTCTTTTGAATGGTTCATTTTTTTCCCAGAAGTTTTTGGAAACCGTGGAAAAAAATGAAAACGCATTTTTTTTTTACATAAAGTTGTCCATTTACAAGATATTTATAACACATAGCATGTACATAGCAAAACTGACACCCCAAAATGCATTCTGCTACTCCTCCCGAGTATGGCGATACCACATGTGTGAGACTTTTACACAGCCTGGCCATATACAGAGGCCCAACATCCAAGTAGCACCGTCAGGTGTTCTAGGAGCATAAATTACATACATAAATTCCTGCCAACCTATCACATTGTTGAAGGCCCTTCATATTTCTAACACATAGCATGTACTGTACATACCAATTACAAACCAAAATACATTCTGCTGAGCAAAGGGTAAAGAAAAGATTACCTGCGGTTTTAGTAGTGCAGTGGTCCACAGAGGAGAGCATCGGTCCAGGCAGCAGGCGGGAACATGGACAGCGACAGCAAATCAGGCAGCAGGCAGGAATAGTCAGTACAGGTAGAGATGTTGTTAGCACAGCCAATTCATTGGTCCAGATAGCAGGCAGGGATGTGGTCAGCAGAAGCAAAAGGATCAAAGGATCGTCCATGCAGCAGGCAGGAATACTGTCCATAGTACATGGAGCAGGCAGAGGTATGGTCAGCACAGACAAAGTATTTTTTCAGGGAGCAGGCAGGACCATCAAGCTTAGACAGGGGTAGAGGCTTCTCCCACCCAAATCGCTTTGAAGCCTCTGGACAACCAGACCCTGTTCTGGGAACACAAAAAACAAAAACTGGTTTTCTGAACTCCGAACACTATTCTGGAGCCCCTCACATATGTAAGACCCCTGTGTAGCAGGGTAAAAGATCAATCCAAGGGGCAGGCAAAAACATGGTCAACAGGCTGAGGTCAGTGCAGGTAAAAGGCAGAAATAGACGGTAGGCATAGGCATAGTAGATACAGTCCAGGGTCAGTTCACTTGAAAGGCAGAAACATGGAGGATAAACAATGCAGACGGTAGGCAGAGGCATAATCGAGAAACAGGCCAGGGTCAGTTCACATGGAAGACAATGATATGGTTGGCTGAGGCAGGGAAATATTCATGACGGAAATTGAAAATGGGGAAATGGCAGTATTAGAAATATGGGCTAATAGTTTTCCACAGTGTGGTATAGTCTGAAGCATTGTCCGATGCAAAGGCCAGGTTGGGAGGGACAGTCTGGACAATGTAAGCTGGTCTTTCCTAATTCCTCTTTTGGTGCACATCTGGATTCTGATGATGGAATGTGGTCTCGAAAATGACGCTCATGTAGTCTGCTGCCAGAATCCGAGTGAATGCTTTCGGGGGGGAATCTTGTTGGTAGATCAGGGAAGCGACAATGTCTTCAATATACTTTATGAAGGTGGTGGGTGTTTCTGTTGATTTTTGGTAGATGATAAAAGAATTTAAAAGGGCCAAATTAAAATTTTAGGTGGTTTTGGGGGGACCTGGACATGAATGATGAAAAAAACTGGCATATGATGGATGGGTTTGATCAACCAATACTTATTAATTTCATTTTTTTTGTAAGCCCCATGTTGAGCATTAGGCCTAAAAACAATTCAAAAGGGCGGGTATAGCAGTGTAACATAGCAGTGTTGACCTGCACACATGGCTGTGCTGTAAAAGGGGGGAATTGTGGCTGACCCTGTGATAGAAGGCAGCCACAATGGGTTTGCCAAGCCTTCTGGAAGCTGGGTTTGGGCCCTAATTCTTTGGCGTGCACTGGGCCTTTCCTCCTTGGGTCTAGCAGTGCTTGTACCGGGCCTCTCCTCCTGGGGTCTACCGCTGTTGGCACTGCTGGTAGCTGCCTGGTGTTCAGACCGTTTTCTTTTAGGACGGATTGCTTCCTCCTCCAATTCGGATCCTGATGTGCTGCCTTCAGGGGGCTCATATTACGAAACAGAATCAGAAACAGAACTGAGCGGTGAGAGCTCCCCGTTGCTCTCATCGGTCATGCTGAGTATTAGGTATGCCTTTTCTGGGGTGTACACCTTTCTGGACTGTAGGTATTCTGGTGGCAGGTACTCTGGTGGCAGGTGGTGAGGTGGCGGGTGGTGAGGTGGTGGGTACTCTGGTGGCGGGTAATCTGGTGGCGGGTACTCTGGTACTCTGGTAGGTGGTGAGGTGGTGGGTACTCTGGGGCAGGTACTCTGGGGCAGGTACTCCTGGTGACAGGTACTCTTTATTTAGGGGGGGCAATCTGGGCACAGTAACACATATACTGGGGTACAGTAATGGTAACTCACTGTTAGCTGGTCTCCTCCTCACACTGGATCGGTGTGTGAAGAGGAGAACCCAGCAACAGGAGTTACACACAGAGGTTTGTTTACATTTAGTGACAGGCTGTCATTGGGCACAGCCAGTCACTAAATAGCCAATTTCATTGGCTTTTTACACTGAACAGGGCTGGGCTGTAGCTAGAGAAAAAGCTTCAGCCAGCCTCAGCCCGATCACTACACAACCCCTCCCCGGGAGCGCGCATGTGCGCCGTGCACGCCGCTTCCCGGATATGCAGCACCGGCTAGTGACAGATCACAGACGGTAAAGCTGCTCTGCCGCTCACCACTGCCACTGCAATACCCCCATCGGGGAACAGCTGTTTCCCTAGGGACACACCGGATCCCCGATCGCCGGTCTGCGGGCCCCCCGCATTAGCAGCGGAAAGCCGATGACGTCATATGACGGCCAACCAGGATGGGAGATCCTATCTGTGGCCGTCATTTGACTATGGCTGGGTATTGAAGTGGTTAATAACATTCAATTATTATTATTTTTTTCTTTATGTATACACAATCACTTTTATTCTCATTCTTTATCCTATTTGCTTTTCTATTTTCATTTTAACCCAATCCCCCCTTCCCTCCTCCCCGTAGTCTGTTGACCCTCCTTGAATCCCTTCCCTTTTATTCCGCTAATGCCTGAATGAAGTATTCCGTCTTTTTAAATTATCTCCACTTTTCACAAATTACCCAATATCTTTTCATTTTGTTTTCCTCCATTTTACTTAAATATTCCATATTGTTGATGTATTCCACTCTCTGTATCCATTCTCTAATGGGGTTTTTTTTTGCTTGTAACCAATTTTTAGGTATCAAGGCTTTTGCCGCATTGAGCAGAAAGGGTACCAGCGTGTTTTTTTTTTTTTTTTTTAATTGGTTACTAGTTTTTTCTTCTGCCCCCAAAAACAAACACTCCCCAGGGCCACATGGTATTCTTTCACCAGTTATTATTTCTATGTAAGCTATTATGTTGCACCAGTATTGTTTTATCTCTGGGCATTGCCACCATATATGAAATGTTGTTCCGGGTAATTTACATTCTCTCCAACATTGTATAGGTTTGGAGGGATCTATTCTGTGTAATCTATCTGGTGTTAAATGCCATCTCATCAGGAACTTATAGTTGGCCTCAACTGATATTGTATCCAATACATAACTGTGCACTGCGTCAATCATCCGAGTCTCGTCTACTTTGATACCCATATCCTGCTCCCATTTGGCTATAGCTGGTATAGTCCCTCGTCCCTCTATTTCTGAAAGGATATCATATACCCGTGACACACTATGTTTTACTGTTATTTTTACAGAACAAAGCTTTTCCATTGGCGTTAGCATATTTTCATCTCTTATTGGTTTTGGGATTGAGTTGATAAAATGTTGAATCTGTAAGTATTCCCAATCCCTTAAAGTTTGCCAACTGTGCTTCTTTATTAAATCTTGTTTTGACATTAACTTACCACCCCTCGTGATATCTTTTATTTGTAAATTCTTCATTTGTTTCCCTAACTGCGTGCCATTTCCTGGAATAAAAAAATCGTGCCCTCTAAAGGGATTAATGGTGAATTATATACCCATTTGTTTCTCCGGTGTACTGCATCCCATATTTTAAGTGTCGTTAAGGGGATTTCGTGAGCCCTACTACTAACTACTCTATATTTTGGTGGAATCCATATTTTCTTTGTAATTGTGAACCAACAAGTGACTCCTCCATTTTTACCCATTTCTTTTTAGAGCTTAAGTTTGTCCACTCCACCAATCTCGCCAAAGTGATTGCAAAATAATATCTATAGGTGTATTTTTCCATATAAATTTTAAGAACAATGTTTTTATTATTTAAAAAAAACTATTTGGGATGTTGATCGGAAGCATTTGGATTTTATATGTAATTTTTGGTAATACCACCATCTTCAACATATTGATTCTACCCGTCCAGGTAATTGGTCCTTTATTTATGTTCCTTAACAATGTTTTAATTTCATTTACCAATGGGATATAATTAGCTTGATATAACTCGTGGACTGTCTTTGTTATTTTTATACCTAGATATATTATTTCATTTTTTTCCCATGTAAAGGGGAATTCTTGTTGTAACATTTTCTCTTCCCGATTGTCTAATCCTACATTCAAGATAACTGTTTTTATTGGATTTGTTTTAAAGTTAGAAAGTGCGCCATATTCTCTAATTTCTTTTATTAGACTAGGTAAAGACACGCGTGGGTTAGTCATATATAGGAGTATGTCATCCGCATATGCCGCCACCTTATGTTCTTCTCCCCCCATTCTAACCCCCCCTATATTAGCATTATTTCGAATCTTTGCTAATAATGGCTCCAAAGCAATCACATATAATAGGGGCGAGAGGGGGCACCCCTGCCTTGTCCCGTTTAACATATCGAATGCGGATGACATACTCCCATTAACCCCCACTCTAGCTGAAGGATGAGTATATAAGTTATTTATCCATTTCAGCATTTTTGGTCCAATACCTGCGTTTTGTAGAGTTTCCATTATAAAACTCCAGTCTACTCGATCGAAAGCCTTTTCGGCATCAATCGAAATTAGTATCATTGGGGGGTTACTTTCCTTATCTCTCCCCATGAGTAACAAAGTCCTCAGGCTATTATCTCGCCCTTCCCTACCGGGAACGAATCCTACTTGATCACCGTTAAAGGGGTTGTAAAGGTAATTTTTTTATTTTCTACATAGGTTCCTTTAAGCTAGTGCATTGTTGGTTCACTTATCTTTTCCTTCGATTTCCCTTCTAAATGTTTTTTTTCTTTGTTTTCTTTGTCTAAATTTCTCACTTCCTGTTTCACCCCAGTAAGCTGTTCAGTAAGCTGTTCTGGCTGACTAACCACCAGCTCGGATGATGGTGAGAAGTTTACTGAGGAGAAACAGGAAGTGAGATATTCAGACAAAGAAAAAAAACATTTAGAAGGGAAATCAAAGGAAAAGATAAGTGAACCAACAATTCCCTAGCTTAAAGGAACCTATGTAGAAAATAAAAATTTTACCTTTACAACCCCTTTAATTCTGGCATAAAAAATGTTATTCTTGTCGCTAATACCTTTGCGTATAATTTAGTATCCGTATTCAACAGAGCTATAGGACGGTAATTGGAACAGATAGAATTATCTTTGCCGGGTTTTGGGATAACTGTTATGTTTGCCAATAGTGATTCTATCCTCAGAACCTCCTCCTCCCCCAATTTATTCCAAAATTTACATAATTCTGGGATCAGCTGCTGCTTACATTTCTTATAGTACTTTATGGTGAAACCATCTGGTCCTGGGCTTTTCCCATTCGGCATTTCCTTTATTGCTTTATCAATTTAGTCTGGCGTAATTGGCTCTTCTAGACTCTTAGCCATCTCTTCAGTTATTTTAGGTAAATCTATATCACTCAAATATTCTTGGATTTTAGTTTTCCTAATCCCCTTCTGTTTTTCTGTCTCGGTATTCCTAATTGAATATAGAGCACTATAGTATGTTTTAAAGGCGTTTGCTATCTCCGATGTTCTAAATTTCATATCACCGTGTGCATTTTTGATCTTTTCTATATAGTTTGAGGCTTTTTTTCCCTGTGCTAGTCTTGCCAGATGTTTCCCCGTCTTGTTTCCCCACATAGATCTTTCTTTAGCTACATTTTTGTATACTTTTCTTGACTCTTGTTCTATCATGTCATTTAGTTGTATGCGTTTTTGGGTAATCTCTTTATATATATTTTTATCTAATTGACTCTTATGCTTTTGTTCTAATGCGTAAAGTTCTTTTTTTAAATGATTAAATTTCATTTCACTTTCTTTTTTTTTCCCGGCACCTATGTAAATTAGTTTACCACGGATTAGGGCTTTATGAGCCCCCCATAGAGTAGCTTTGGACATTTCAACTGTATGATTGATTTTGAAGTATTGTTTGATCTCTATTTTTATAGTGTTCTCTATTTCCTCATTTTCTAATAGAGTCTCATTGAGTCTCCGTGTCCCTTTTCTACACTCCATTTCTTGCTCTCTAATTTTTACTATTACCGGAGCGTGAGTTAGTTAGTTCCTATTTTGGCATCTATCACATTTTCCAATAATTCATGGTCTACAAATATGTAATCCAGTCTCACATACATACCATGAACTGGGGAATAATACGTATAATCTTTTTTTCCAAAATTACATGTTCTCCAGGTATCCATTAGCTGTTGTGTGTGTACTTTCTTTTTTAGGATTCTGTGTTGTTTAGTTTCCTGGGGAAAACCATGTGACCTGCTGTCTATAACGGGATCCATAGCAAAATTTAGATCACCAGCCAAGATCACCTGGCCCTGTTTATATTTCTCTGGTGTATTCAATATTCCATTTAGATATTTTTTTGGGCCCTTATTAGGGCAGTAAATATTAACTAGTGTATATCTTTTCTTTGCTATGTTGCCTTTTAAGAATAAAAACCTCCCCTCTGGGTCCACTTTCATTCCTTCTACTGTCCAATTAACGTTTTTAGAAATCCCAATAGCTACCCCCCTAGATCCCTTACTCGGGGAGTCTGCATAGTACCAGGTTGGGAATTTTGCTGTGCATAGCCTAATGTTGGAATCTAAAGATAAATGCGATTCCTGTAAAAAAACGATATCCACCAAATATCCCTCCAACTCTTTAAGAATGTTATACCTTTTTTTTGAGAATTAATTCCTCTAACGTTGTATGTTACTATCTTAATCTCCGGCATTAGACAAACCTAGGTATTTTCTTATTTCATTTAATGGATTCGTACCA
Source organism: Lithobates pipiens (assembly GCF_037356315.1). Classification (NCBI taxonomy): domain Eukaryota; kingdom Metazoa; phylum Chordata; class Amphibia; order Anura; family Ranidae; genus Lithobates; species Lithobates pipiens. Next base: position 595,693,612 of record NW_027507748.1, on the reverse strand, counting down.
ACAGATTTACCCTCCCTCCCTTCCCCCCCTCCCTTCCCCCCCTCCCTGCTCCCTCTTTTGGTGTACGTATGACCCCTTGGTCCAGGACATTTTATCAGGAACCCCCTCGTTCCATTTGTCCCATGGCCCTGGGGTGGAATTCTGTTTGGCGGTGTCAAAATCCATCTCACCTATTACTTGCGAGATGGTTAACCAGCATGCCATGTACATCCTGTCCCCCACCATACCTCCCCGCCCCCCCCACCCCCCAACTCACACCCCTCCCCCCCAAAAAAGAAAGGGGAGGGGGCAGGAGAGAAGGGGAGGAAATGACCCGGGGGAAAAAAAACAAAAAGCCAAAAAGGGGGCACCGTACCCCCATCTTTATCTATCTTCTCTTATCCACTCCCCCTCCTCTATTTATAGAAGGGGGAAGGGACTCGTTCCCCGCTTCGTCTCCCCCCTCCCCCCCTCTCCCGCCCCTACGTCCCCGGCACTGGGATATCTAGTTTTTCACAAAATTCTGTTGTTTCTTCGATGTGTCTCAGTCTTCCTATTCGACCATTTTTTCTGCCTATTAGGCATGCAGGGAAGCCCCAGTTATATTGTACTCCGTTCTCAATCATCACTGCTAGTAATGGTTTTAGGGCTCTTCTTCTCCTTAGGGTTTCTTGTGATAGGTCTTGGAATATCTGAATGTTCTTTCCTTCATATTCTAATGGTGCGTTTGCTCTTATATTTCTTCATATTTGAGATTTATCTTCTTCATTTTGAAATTGCACTATTATATCCCGTGGCATGTCCTGTGGCAGGTCCTTAGGTTTCCTTAGTCGGTGCGCCCTTTCGATATTTATTGGATTGGTTATATCTTTATTAATCAAGGGATTGCAGATCTTCTTTATTATATCTATGAGATCTTCTCATTGTGGTGCGACCGGGACTCCACGTATTCTTAAATTTTTTCTTCTGGCCCTATTTTCTTGGTCTTCAGCTTTATATGCTTGTTCTTGTTGTGCTTTTTTTAAATATACTATTTCTACTTCTAATTGCTTTATTATATTCGTATCTTTTTCCACCTTTTTTTCTACCTCTTCTACCCGCTCCAGTATATGTCCTAAATTTTTGTGTAGTCTTTCCATTTCCGATTTCATGGTATTTTCCAGGGCTGCAAACATAGAGATTATTTCCTTTTTTGTAGGCAAGGCTTGGAGGTTTTCTTGATGAGACGGGTGAGTCAGTGTACTTTCTATTTCACGGTCTGGTTCTGGTGTTTGGTCCGTCTCTTCCTCAAGTGGTATGTCTTGGTCCTGTGAAGAGTTGTTTTGCGCTTGTTGCCTTCTTTTTTCTTTGTCTTTCTTATCTCTTTCTCTTTCTTTTATCTCTATTTTCAGCTTGTGAACTTCTTGTATGTTGTTGTTGCTTTTCAAGCTGTTGTTTCTCCATTACCCCTGTTTGCGTGACATATTTAATCATTGCGCCGGGGCTGGTAACCAGACTCCACCGAGGCGATTTTGGGGTAGCTCCTGTCTTCGATGTCTTTCCTTTCATTTATCCGGATACAGCAGCGCGCTCTGATTTATTTGTATAATTCTCCTCTTCTCTTTTCTTTTCCCCTTTCCTCCTTAATGCTTATTTAAGATATCTCTTTTGTGGTTATGTCCAACCCTTGGGGGAAAAATGGTGGTTGCTAGACTAAGTGTTAGTATACCAAAAAAAAGATAAAAAAAAGGAGAAAAAAAAACAAGAAAAGAAAAATGTCTCCAGGAGAGCGCCTTATTCTTTGTTATATGTTTGCATATGTTTGCAATCCCATAGTTTTGATCCACTGCGATAACCTTAAAACTTACACAACAACTGCACGCCTACTGGTCCTCAATTCTGGGTGCTGTCATATGGTACTTACAACCCCGGGAAGGTAATGTAGTATAAATTTACTGTCCAGAACTAATAGCAGGCAGCCATATAAAGTTACACAAGTATTCAGTTCTATCCCTTCTTTCCTTTCATCTTTCCATTAATATTTAAAAGATTCAATTTGAGTATGGAGCTTTTTGTTTATTTTCCGTGGGTCTCGCGTTAATCACACCATGGTTATTTACAGTACTATCCTCAAGAACTAGCACTCCTTCACCTTCTTACTGTCCTCACTTAGAAGGACTTCTACAGTGCCGTTTTTCTGAGGTTTTAATAGCTAATAATATAAGTCCACATACCCTTTAGCCAAGTACTCTCTCTCCAGGCATCTCGTATTGGTGTTGCTGGAACATAGGCGTCTCCTGGAGCTTTAGCGACCTCTTTTGTCAGTATTGATACTCCATGGGTCTTCTGCGAAGTGCACCGTGCCTCCTTCGACAGCAGAGGGCGTCCGGCGCAGCCGTTCCTCCGGAGGTCTCCGACCTCGCTCGGGATACTGTCCCTCTCCGGGAGTCCAGGAGTCGTGGCGTCCAAGCGTCACGGCCGGTGTCTTTCAGCGGGCTTCTCACTCGCCTCGCTGGGCTCACACTCGGGTGAAAGAGGCCCCGTCTACACGCGGCGCATCCGACTGCCGGCGCCGCCACACGGTATGCAAAAAACAGGGGGGGGGAGAGAGCGGAGGGAGGGGGGCGCCTACTGCATGTACGCTGAGGCTAGAGCCAGGATCAATGAGGAGGTACGAGCGGCGGCATCACTGCCGTGGCGGGAGACCCGATGCACACCTAACGTGCTAGGTGCGGACACACACCATTACTAGACTCCTCCCCCCCTGTCAGAAACATTCAATTAGAATATGATTAGTGTTGCAATGATATGCGCTATATTATTTTTTCTTTAGTTGCTAATTTTGTCCCACCACAAAAGTGGAGTTACCCTTTAAAGATAATGACTTACTTTCGTATTGATTTAAAAAGACCTTAAAGTAAAATGTATAGCTCTGAACTCTTTACTTCTTCCTAAATTAACTAAATGTATGAATAATACAAAATAAGATCTCACAACGTGCCACAACCCTAGATCTTATCATTGCGCTACAGAGAAACCTAATATAAATGAAGCAGCCACTTTAAAAAAAAAAAAAAATCTACCAAAAATAACCTCAAGGTAAATAGTGGCGCTAAACACACGATAATGTGAACAATAAACATATACATATACATATACACACACACACACACACACACACACACACACACATACATACCATACCCAGACAATAACAGTGCATACAATATGATGTCCAAACCTGGTTAAATAGTCAGTGATAAAAAAATCAGTTGATTGAGTGACTTGATACCATACCACGTGATAGAGAAACGTGTGTCTCCACTTCCGCAATTGGATGTACATTCTCTGACACTATTTGCTTTACACTCGAAATGTTCGGCCAAAAGAGTATTGTACCCCTCAGGGTTGTGGATATCCCTTCAATCAATCCAAACATCCAAAGACAAATAGGAATCCATAATATGCAAAGGAAAAAGAACTCCAAATAGTGCAATAACATCAAGAAAACTTAAAACCACAGAGGTCTAATGATAATATACATACAAGAAGGCAAAATAAAAAGCACATAGGTATGGTAAACAGATGCCAAGCATATCCCAGTCACAGCGGACATAAGGATGGGCACCGTATTTTACCCGACAAACAAGCCGGAGCATCACTTCTGGTGATAAGTAAACGGCACTTCCAGTTGCCATAAAGCAATCCCAGAAACAAAGTCGTAATGATGAAACGTGTCAGATCGTGGCGGTACGGCAACCAGAAGTGACGTTTACTTATCACCAGAAGTGACACTGCATTTGTACTGCCTTGTTTGTGCATATCCATGGGTACATGAAAAAGGAAGGCTCCACTAGTGTAATATTGTAAAAGCTCATTCTTTAAATATAAAAGCAATATCCAGTCCACTCACATTGTATAGCTCATGACATAATCGAGCAATCTCCTCCACTCTCACCACCTCCACACTGGCTGACACCCAGTGTTGGTCATCTTACTTTAAAAAAGTAATTAGTTAAGTTACAAATTACTTCTCCCAAAAAGTAATTGCGTTAGTAACTCAGTTACTCAGCAAAGTAACTGACTTTTTTTAGTATTCTATAGACGGGACTAGGGAAAGAAGTGAATGTCGCCGCCTCCATCGTGAGATTAACACCTCGCTAGCCCCGTCGCCTGGTATGGACTTAAAGGGGAACCCCTATGCCGATAAAACGACGTGTGGGTCCCCCAAAGTCCATAGCAGACCCTTATCCAAACATGCAGCCTGGCCGGTCAGGAAAAGGGGTGGGGACCAATGGAGTGAGCGAAAAAAGTGTTAATAAAAAAAAACACAACACAGGTTTTTAAAGTACTTTATTGGACAGCTTCGGGGGTCCTCTTCCGACTTCGGAGGTTGTCCCGGGGGATGCTGGGACTGTGACATCATAAGGGGTGGGGTCACAATGTGACATCACCCGGTGACCCCACCCCTTATGCCTATATAATTCGCAGCACAATGCGTCCCTGCCATTACGGCCGGAGAGAGCGTCGTGTCAACATCGGAAGGAAGAAGGAGGTGGCGGCGACAAGCCCGGGCCAACGCTAGTAAAAGAGCTGTAAAAAGATAGCAGAGGCCCGGCAGAAGAAGCGAAGAACGGGACAAAACCCCCGAAGTCGGTAGAGGACCCCCAAAGTCGTAAGAGGCCCCCGCGGACAGCGGCGGCGACAAAGGAGAAAGCCGGGCTCCTCTGCTAGTAAAAGAGCTAGCGGTAAAAGAGCAGAAGATAGCGGAGGAGCCCGGCGAGAAGACCCCCGAAGTCAGAAGAAGACCCCCGGAGCTGTCTAATTAAGTACTTTAAAAACCTGTGTTGCGTTTTTTATTAACACTTTTTTCCCCAGGTGAATGGGTAGGGGTACATCGTACCCCATGCTTATTCACATAGGGTAGGGTGCCGGAATCTGGGGGCCCCCTTATTAAAGGGGGCTTCCGGATTCTGATAAGCCCCCCACCTGCAGACCCCGACAACCAATGGCCAGGGTTGTCGGGAAGAAGCCCTTGTCCTCATCAACATGAGGACAAGGTGCTTTGGGGTGGGGGGCCGCATGTTGAGGGTATGCGGCTTGGTATGGTTCAGGAGGGGGGGTGCTCACTCGTTCCCACACCCTTTCCTGACGGGCTGGGCTGCATGCTTGGATAAGGGTCTGCTATGGACTTTGGGGGGACCCTCACGCCGTTTTTTCGGCGTAGCGGTTCCCCTATAAAACCATACCAGGAGACAGGGCCACTGCTGACGACTTTCCAATCGCTTTCACATTGTTAGGGCTATTTTACACTTGCTTCAAAACATGGCTCTTGAAGCCTCTGCCTCAATGCAGAGGTGTAGGAGGCACCACTCGACATCATACAATGGACCCGGGAGAGGGCATCGGCGTTCTGATGTTGTCTCCTGGATCTGTGCTCTACTCCTGGAGAGAAAGGAACCACCTCGTCACCCTGGCATTGGTGTGCTTATTTTGCCTCATCCAGGTCAGTGGGGTGTGGTCGGATACCAGGCGAAACCTTCTACCTAGGAGGAAATACCATAAAGAGTCCAAAGCCCACTTGATGGCAAGACACTCCCGCTCCACCACCGCATTGTTTTTCTCTGCTGCCGTCAGCTTCCTACTTAGAAAAACTATGGGTGCTCTTCCCCATTGATCACTTGAGATAGGACTGCTCCTAATCCTTCACTTGAAGTATCTGTCTGTACTACAAAATCCTTAGTAAAATCCGGAGCGACGAGCACCGGATCCTGGCACAATGCCGTCTTAAGCTTCTGAAAAGCTTTTTCGGCATTGTCATTCCACTTTATCATCACTGACTTTCTGCCTTTGGTCAGGTCAGTCAATGGTGCAGCAATGGTGGCAAAGTTGGGGACAAACCTCCGGTAGTAGCCAACTATACCCAAAAATGCTCTTACCTGCTTCTTGGTTAGGGGACGGGGTCAGTCCTGTATGGCTTTTACCTTACTCATTTGGGGCTTCACCAGCCCTTTACCCACAATGTACCCTAGGTAATTGGCTTCTTCCACCCCAATTGCACATTTCTCCGCATTGATGGTGAATCCTGATCTTCTCAAGGAGTCTACGACTGCCTGAACTCGGGGAAAATGGGACTCCCAATCAGTGATGAATATGACTATGTCATCTAGAAAAAACAGAAGAGTACCGTTGATGTGGATGCAAAGTTTTGTCCATGGCCCTTTGGAACGTAGCGGGGGCAGAGTGTAGACCAAATGGCATTATTTTGTATTGTAAGTGGCCTTTCAGGGTAGAGAAGGCTGTTTTCTCCCTAGCTTCCTTGGTCAGGGGAATCTGCCAGTACCCTTTTGTGAGGTCCAGCGTGGTGATATACCTGGCAGGACCCAACCTCTCAATTAGCTTATCTACCAGTGGCATGGGATAAGCATAAAACTTGGAGATTTCATTACGTTTTCTAAAGTCGTTGCAGAAGCAGAGAGAGTGCCACTGGGTTTGGGTACCAACACAATTGGACTCGACCACTCGCTCTGTGACTCCTCAATGACATCAAGCTCGAGCATTCTTTTGACCTTTTCAGACACTGTCACTCTATGAACTTCTGGGATACGGTAAGGCTTTAACTAAATTTTTACATTGGGCCAAGTTACAATGTCATGCTCGATGACATTGGTGAGACCCGGCAACCCTGAAAACATGTCCCTATTTTTTTGAAGAAACTCTTTTGCTTGCTGGGTTTGGGGCCTAGTTAAGGTAGCAGCCACCTGCACCAGGTCGATCCCTGCATGGTTCCCTGACTGTACCGGTACCACCGCGGATACCTGTTCTCTGTCTCTCCAGGGTTTCAACAAATTTACGTGATGGATCTGGTATGATCTTCTTTTCCCTGGCTGGTGTACCTTGTTGTTTACCTCACCCACTTTTTCTACTACCTCAAACTACTACCTCAAACTTGGCCAAGAACTTGCTCTCCACTGTGGGTATTAGGACAGCCACCCAGTCTCCTGCTTGAAACTGTCTGATTTTTTTTTTCAAAATGATTTTTATTGAAGTTTTCAATTGTACAGTTATGTAAGTATACATTGAATACAATATACAGTGTGAAAACAGGGTATATATGGCTTAATAACATTAGCAAATCAAGAAAAGACATACGCCTCACTAGCGTTTGCTAAATTGTATGAGGTTAAATGGGCAGTGGACCCAAAAAAGGATCAACATGAAAGTGAGGATAGTAGGATGAAGTTATAGTGGAGGGGGTGGTGATAGGAGAGGGAGGGGGTGGGGAAATAGGGGAGTGGAAGGAGAGCTGCGATATTACTGTGGATCAAAGATTGTGGCTACGGTTATACCATAATTTACACGGATTCAAGAGGGGCATTAGGTTGGGGTAATTGCGTTTCCCCCTATACAGGGTAGTCTCATAAATAAAGTGAGTTTGTATTACCGTAACTACTTCTACCAATTTGGGGACATCGGTTATCTTCCATTTTCTTGTCATCAGGAGGTTTGTGGCCAAGAGGACGTGGGTTGTGATTAGGCGGAGATTGGGCGGTATGTCGTCAATGGTGAGATTAAGAATTGTCAATTGTGGAGTCAGTGGAATGTGGAGGTGAAATACTTCCTGCAGTAGTGTCTCTACTTCGGTCTAAATCCGTTTTATGTGTGGGCATGACCAAAAAATGTGTATGAGTGAACCTGGTAAGTTACACTTTCTCCAGCATGCATGTGATGTATGGTTGTTGAATTTGGCCATTTTTTTGTGGTGTCATATACCATCTCATCGTATGTTTCTGTGAGAGTTCCCACAAGGCGGATCAAGCAGTGTATTTGTAAATAGACTTAATCGCAAGTTGCCACTGTTCCGAGAATTGAGACTGCATATCAAATTCCCAGTCTGTGAGGGGTTTGGCTTTGTTGAATGCACGTTTCTCTTGTAGGGTGGAGTAAATGATAGAAGTCCCCTTGGTGTTGTGTTTGCCTTGGAAGAGGAACTTCCATATAGTCAGTGGTAGTGATCCTTCTAGAGAAGGGTGGGCTGGGAGGCAATGTTGTATTCTATAGAATGTAAAGTAATCCCTGGTGTGGGTTTTGAACTTCAGTCGGATATTCGAAAATTAGTTGGTCTGTACCATCGGGCGGAGTCAAAAGTGTGGGACGCTAGTCCTGTCATCCAAGTAGGGATGTGTAGGTCTGGAGTTAGTCATTTTAATGTCTCGAGAGGGACGAGTATGGGTCTTAATGAGAGATTCACCCATTTGGTATAATGTAGAATTCTCCAGGTTTTGACTGTAGCTTGTATGGTAGGAGAGTAAAGGGACAGTTGTGGATTAATGGTGGTCGTGCTAAATAACCAGTTGGATAGGTTGGATCCTGGTGTCATCGTGTTCTCGATGTCCCCCCACAAAGTAGTAGTGTTTGCATTGAGCCATTCTTTTGTTTGGGAAAGTATAGTAGCGGAATAGTAATCCTTGATATCGACATGGCCCATACCTCCCACTGATCTGTGTTTGATGAGCTTTGCATGACTACAGCTTGATTTCTTGCCCTGCCAAACGAATTGTGTCAACGCAGATTGAAGAGATTTTAGGTACGGGTGTGGTATAGGTATAGGGAGTGTACGAAATACATACAACAGTTATGGTAGTGCCATCATTTTGAAAGCTACCAAGCGGCCCGCCCAAGAGAATTCATGTTTCGAGATCTTTTCCATTTCTCGGAGCATCATATGTTTGACATCAATGTAATTACAAGCAAAGAGCCCTTTCGCGGATCTAGTGATATTGATACCCAGGTAGGTGGGTGCTGTGTCTGTCCAAGAGTAAGAAAACGTATTTCTTAGGCCGCGTACACACGGGCGGATTGTCTGCCCAACTAAGTTCGTCAGACAATCCGACAGACAGTCCGTTCAAAATTTGAATGAACGGACTTGACCACACACGATGAGCAGACATTCCGCTGAAAGCGTGCCTGATGACGTGTACAGCACGTATGACGGGACTAGAAAAACGACGTCCTATACACTGCAATGCAACCTTCGGCCGTGTAAATCCTTTCTGAGCATGCGCCATACTTAGTCCGTCCAACTTGCCTACACACGAGCGGACTGTCCGCTGAAACCAAGTTTGGACGGACAAAACCAAGTTTGAACGGACAAAATTACGGAAATTCCGTAAGACTTTGTTCGTCAGACAGTCCGCTGAAAAAGTCCGCTGAAGCCCACACACGAGCGGATTGTCCGCTGAAACACGGTTCAGCGGACTAAGTTGGACAGACAATCCGCCCGTGTGTACGCGGCCTAAGAATGTTTCTGGTGATCACGTCTAGGCCTAAGTCTAGAATAAGGGATTTATGTTCATTCACCTTATAATAAGATATGTCACTAAACCGTTGCAAAAGTAGTTGAACCGAAGCCAGGGAAGGTATTGGGTCTGAAATCATCATTATCACGTCATCTGCAAATAAGTTAATCTTGTGTTCTAATGTGCCAATGGTGAATCCTCTTATATTGTGATTTGACGTGTTCTGCTAAGGGTTCCATTACCAGGTTGAAAATAAGTGGCGATAGGGGGCAACCTTGGTGTGTGCCATTAGTAATCGGGAAAGGTTTAGACAGTATTTCCGAGGTGTATACCTGCGCGGAGGGGGAGGAATACAATGCCATTATGGCAGACAGAATCAGTCCCTGGAAACCAAATTTAACTAGGGTTGCTCTCATGTACTCCCAATGAACTCTATCGAACGCCTTCTCTGCATCCAAGGATAGAAGCAAAGAAGGCGTTCGAGTCAGTCCAGCATTGTGTACAATATTGATGATTCTGCTTGTTGCATCAAAGGCTTGTCTTCCCTTGGTGAAGCCGGACTAGTCCCTATGTATTAGGAGGGGCATCAGGTCTATTAATGTATTCGCTATGAGTTTGGCGTAGATCTTAGTATCTATATTCAAAAGAGAAATGGGCCTAAAATTTCGTGTATGTGAGTGGTCCTTCCCTGGCTTTGGTAACGTAATGATCAAGGCGGACAACATTTCTGGAGGGAGAGATGAGGATGAGGCAGCGTCGTTGCACACTTTATATAAGAAAGGAGTAAGAATTGAACCAAATTTTTTATAGTACTCCCCCGTGAGTCCATCTGGATCCGGGGATTTGTTGGAGGGAAGAGCAGATATGGTGCGTAAGATTTCCCGAGGAGTGAATGGGGCATTCAGCGATTGAAGTTGGTCTGTTGATAGCTGGGGGAGTTTTATGTCCTGTAGAAAGGAAGATATGTCTTGGGGAGAGGGTTGTGTGGTAGAAGGGTCGTCTTTCAAGTTGTAGAGAGACTTGTAGTAATAACTGAATGCGTCTGCAATGGCAGAGGAGATTATTCATTTTTGATTCAAAGCTGGGTGGAGAATGTGGGGGATTTTGGTTTTGGCGTAATGACCTATAAGTCTAATAGCCATGGCTTTCCCTGCTTTGTTGCAAGTGGAGTAGTGTTTAGCTTGAAAATGAGTGTGGGCTTTTTGGAAGGATTCAAGTAAGTGAGCTCTTAATTCTTGTCTAAGTAGGCCTAATTTATGTTTAGTGGAAGGGTCAGGGTTAGATTGGTTTTGGCTTTCTAGTGTTTGAATCTCAGATGTAAGAGTTTCCAGATGCTGTGATCTCCTCCTCCTCTCTCTAGCTCCAATTTGCACAAAGATCCCCCTAGACATAGTATACATTCAAAAAACCAAGGATCAAAACCCAAAAATAAAAAAAATCATAAAAGATGACATATCTCCACACTCAATATTATATAATTTAATAATAAATAATGGAGCAGTTTAAATCTAATTCTAATTCTATATTTAAACCTGCATGCTCTAAAGTTTGTAATAAATATATTCATTTAATTTCGCACTAGGAGAGGTCCCTTGGATCTTTATGATGATGGTGTCTAAAGTGATTTGACACACTGTGTAATTTTTCTCCTTATACATTTTTTTGTATATGTTCCCCTACTCTTATTTTCCAAATTGTGTTTGATGCGTCCTTTATATACGTCAAACCACACGGACATAGCAGTACATACATACATACATGTGTAGTATGAAAATATTTTACACATATTTTGTTTTTCTGTATTCTCTCTGAAGGCTTTGGTGACTGGGAAAGGAGGGGTCCCAGTAATTCTGAGGAAAGCGATGGCTGAGCTGACCTATAGCAGCCTTTGTCTCCCTGATGATATAAAGGGGAGAGGAATGGAACACATTCCCAACTACTTGTATAGGGATGATGGCATGAAGATCTGGGCAGCTATGGAAAGGTAAAGATCTTTCATATTTAAAGATAAAAATGATTTAGTGTCAAAACTGAACTCCGGGTAAACAGCTAAATACATAGATGGGAGCTGATTTAAATGTATTTTACAAGTATTTAGTGCCATTAGTTAACGCACTGCTTTACATATACAGTAGCTGACAAAAGTGAGTACACTCCTCACATTTTTGTGAATATTTTATTCTATCTTTTCATGTGACAACACTGAAGAAATGACACTTTGCTGCAATGTAAAGTACTGATTGTACAACTTGTATAACAGTGTAAATTTGCTGTCCCCTCAAAATAACTCAACACACAGCCATTAATGTCTAAACCATTGGCATCAAAATTGAGTACACCCCTAAGTGAAAATGTCCAAATTGTGCCCAAAGTGTCAATATTTTGTGTGGCCACCATTATTTTCCAGCACTGACTTAACCCTCTTGGGCATGGAGTTCACCAGAGCTTCACACACTGCCACTTTCACGCCTCCATGACGACATCACGGAGCTGGTTGTTAGAGACCTTGCACTCCTCCACCTTCTGTTTACGGATGCCCCACAGATGCTCAATAGGGTTTAGCAGGGGTCAAGTCCTGGGGAAAAAAGTGTGGGAATTCCCACCCAAGATCCACTCCCCCACCAAAAAAAAAAAAAAAGTACACTCATATGCATATATATTTCACAGAAAATACAGTACATTTATTGTAAAGTGCCAGTTTACAAAAACAAAATAAGTTAACTTGTCAAACAGAATAATCAACACAATGGGTGATGATCTTTCCCTCGCAGGGAATTTCTAACACAAATACACCCTGTTCCAAATTCAAATACAGCAAATTAGAAAATATCCCACAAACTGGAATAACGTGGCCTTTGCCTTGCAAGATTATCGGCAACGTATTAAAAAACTCACGGATCGGATCATTCCTTGGATCAGAGTCACGGATCAGATCATTTTTCGGATCAGCAAATAATAATTGAATTTCCAAAAACCTGTGAAAATGTCACCACGATATAGTCCCCACTGCAATATACATCTCCCCCACTGTAATATACATCTCCCCCACTGTAATATCCACGTCATCTCCCCCAATAATATTTTGGCTGAGCATGGATGGGTATGGCTGGGTATTAGCAGAATATGTATTGGCAGGGTAAGTATTGGCAGGGTATTGCAGAATATTGGCAGGATAAGTATTGGCAGGCTATTGCAGAGTATTGGCAGGGCATGGCAGATTATTGCTGGGAATTGCAGATTATTGGCAGGGCATTGCTGGGTATTGCAGGGTAAGTATTGCAGAGTCTTGTCAGGGTAAGTATTGGCAGGGTAAGTATTGCAGAGTAAGTATCGTCAGGGTATGTATTGCAGAGTATTGGCAGGGTATTGCAGAGTATTGGCAGGGTAAGTATTGCAGAGTAAGTATCGGCAGGGTATGTATTGCAGAGTATTGGCAGGGTATTGCACAGTATTGGCAGGGTAAGTATTGCAGAGTAAGTATCGGCAGGGTATGTATTGCAGAGTATTGGCAGGGTATTGCAGAGTATTGGCAGGGTAAGTATTGCAGAGTAAGTATCGACAGGGTATGTATTGCAGAGTATTGGCAGGGTATTGCAGAGTATTGGCAGGGTAAGTATTGCAGGGTAAGTATCGGCAGGGTATGTATTGCAGAGTATTGGCAGGGTATTGCAGAGTATTGGCAGGGTAAGTATTGCAGAGTAAGTATCAGCAGGGTATGTATTGCAGAGTATTGGCAGGGTATGTATTGCAGAGTATTGGCAGGGTATGTATTGCAGAGTATTGGCAGGATATGTATTGCAGAGTATTGGCAGGGTATTGCAGAGTATTGGCAGGGTATGTATTGCAGAGTATTGGCAGCGTATTGCAGAGTATTGGCAGGGTATGTATTGCAGAGTATTGGCAGGGTATTGTAGAGTATTGGCAGGGTATTGCAGAGTACTGGCAGGGTATTGCAGAGTATTGGGTAATGCAGAGTATTGGGTATTGCGGAGTATTGGCAGGGTATTGCAGAGTATTGGGTAATGCAGAGTATTGGCAGGGTATTGCAGAGTATTGGCAGGGTATTGCAGAGTATTGAGTAATGCAGAGTATTGGCAGGGTATTGCAGAGTATTGGGTAATGCAGAGTATTGGTGGGGTATTGCAGAGTGCAACTTAATATCACACTAGTGACTAACCTGGTTTACTTCTCGGGAGAGAAGTAAACTGGTAGCTGTGGCTCCAGGAGGCCTGGACTGTCTGGCACTGGGTAGAGGGGAGGGAGGAGACAGTCCGGATCCCAGCGGCGTGTGTCTGTCTGTGCTGGAGGCCTTATGCGCACTGCCCACTGACTGCCCACGTGTATGGCCGACGTCATGTGACCGGTTGCTAGGCGCGGAGCGGCCCTAGTCTAGCAACCAGTCACTCGGGCGGCCGAGGAGCAGCGGACTACACACTGAATAGCCTCAGGAGGCTAATGGGAACCGCGTTCCCATTGTGGAAATAGTACGTGAACGCCATTCCCATGAGTTCCTGCAGGACTTGAGCTCTGGGGTTTAGGTCTGGAGACATGCTTGACCAATCCATCACCTTTACCCTCAGCTCCTTTAGCAAGGCAGTGGTTGTCTTGTAGATGTGTCTGGGGTTGTTATGTTGGAATACTGCGGTGCGGCCCAGCCTCTAAAGGGAAGGGATCATGCTCTGTTTCAGTATGTCACAGTACATGTTAACATTCATAAGAAATATAGAAAATGAGGGCTTGGACTTTTTAGGCATGACCACATAGGTATAATGATATAAAAAGCTATTTATTAAACATAGAAACAACATTAAAATCAACACTGAATACAGTCCATGTCATTGAGTAAGAAAATATGAACTGTACATAGCCAACAGAGATAACATGAAAAAATTGATGGTGGATGACTACTCATTCCATGATCAGATATTAAATTCCAGATAGAGGCTATCAAAACAGATTGAAGATGGTGGTAAAATCCTGAGCTCTACATGTTACGTGCCTTGCGCTTCTTCAGGAGAATCAAAAAAGACTTAAAGCGGGAGTTCCACATTTTTTTTTTAAAGTCAGCAGCTACAAATACTGCAGCTGCTGACTTTTAAAATATGGACACTTACCTGTCCAACTCGCCGCGATGTTGGCACCCAAAACCGATCTGTCACTCGGCTCTCTGGTGCTGCCGCTGGCTTCTTCAGTATGGGAATCAGGAAGTTCCCATACTTCCTGATTCCCATACTGAAGATGTCGGTTGCGGCTTCACTTCTCTGTTCCCTACTGCACATGCGCGAGTCACGCTGTGCAATACAGACAGTCCCTGTTGTCTCTGGGACCCGTGTGTTTCCCAGCAGACAGTGGGGAAGGGACAGGAAGTGGCGTAAATACCCGCAGATTCTGCGGCTATCTATGCCTGGAAGTGGGTGCAAATACCTGTATTATACAGGTATCTGCACCCCCTCCCCCCTGAAAGGTGCCAATTGTGGCACCGGAGGGGGGGGGGGGGTTCCGATGAGCGGACGTTCCACTTCAGGGTGGAGCTCCGCTTTAACATATTAAAAAAAATATTAATAGTGTTGAAAAGAAAAAAAAATTGTATATAGTAATAACTATATATGTTGAGTGATTAATCAACTAAAAAAGATGATCTTGATAGCAACAAGGGGTGCCAATACAATGTACAGGTAGAGGTATATAAGCAGTGCCTGAAAAACTGTATATAGTAGTCAGTCAACTCTCGACGTGTGTATCCAGCACTAAACAGGATCCTGGGTAAGGGACCCTTTATAACATCACAAAACTCCCTATAGGGATATCATAGCCCATAATAGGGTAGAGGGTATATGGAGTGAAAAGGTTGCTTGTGATCCGGGGGAGTGAAGGCTGGAGCAAATACCTGCTTATGACCATATGAAGAGGTAACCTTCTTGTGAACAGCCGCTCAGGTAGAGGCAGCTGTTCACAAAAAGGTTACCTCTTCGTATTTCTTTGTCTAAATCATAGGACGTGGCACCTGATATTTTAGCAGTATTCACAGTCACTCTGTGGCGATATGCAATAGTTTATTCATGTTGACATTCATGGTTCCCTCAATGAACTGTAGCTCCCCAGTGCGGGCAGCACTCATGCAGCCCCAGACCATGACACTCCCACCACCCTGCTTGACTGTAGGCAAGACACATTTGTCTTTGTACTCCGAGTCCTCACCTGGTTGCCACCACACATGCTTGACACCATCTGAACCAAATAAGTTGATCCTGGTCTCATCATACCACAGGACATGATTCCTGTATTCCATGTCCTTAGTCTGCCTGTCTTCAGCAAACTGTTTGCGGGCTTTCTTGTGAATCATCTTTAGAAGAGGCTTCCTTCTGGGATGACAGCCATGCAGACCAATTTGATGCAGTGTGCGGCGTATGGTCTGAGCACTGACAGGCTGACCCCCCACCCCTTCAACCTCTGCAGCAATGTTGGCAGCACTCATACCTCTATTTCCCAAAGACAACCTCTGCATATGACGCTCTCTTGGCCACCGTGCTACAGCTCACTTTCAGGGTCATGGAAATCTTCTTATAGCCTAGTCCATCTTTATGTGGAGCGATAATTCTTTTTTTCATATCCTCAGAGAGTTCTTTGCCATGAGGTGGCATGTTGAACTTCCAGTGACCATTATGATAGAGTGAGAGCGATAACACCCATTCACACCTGAGACCTTGTAACACTAACGAGTCACATGACACCGGGGAGAGAAAATGGCTAATAGGGCCCAATTTGGACATTTTCACTTAGGGGTGTACTCACTTTTTTGCCAGCCCTTTCCCTCTAGGAGCTTACAATCTAAGGTCTCTAAATGCCTGTACACATGATACGAATATCAGATGGAAAAATTCATACAACAAGCCATTTGCTGATTTTTGATTTTTTTCGACAGCCGATTTCACTTTTGCGTCAGACAAAAACTAGATGTGCAGACTATAACATTTTTGTAGAATGTGAACTCAACATCCGATATTCGTTTCATTAGTACAGTTTTCATTAAAAAAAATAAAATAAAATCGCAAGAGCAAGACTACACATGCTCAGAAACGAAAGAATACATACAAAACTATTCAACGTGTTACAGCACTTCTGACGCTGTAGTCTGTCGTACGAAAATGTTCCTATTGTGAGTAACCTCTTCACTTTCGACATGAGACTAGCATGCCACAAAAAAAGGATGTTCTTTCATCCGAAAGTCGAAGCGTGTGTATGAGGCTTTACTCACATTCATACATACATATACTAAGGCCAATTTAGACAGGAGCCAGATAACTTACATGCATGTCTTTGGAGTGTGGGAGAAAAGCTAAAAACCCAGAGAAAACCCACGCAGGAACAGGAAAAACATACAAACTCCAGGCAGGTAGTGCAGTGGTTGGGATTTGACCTGGCGTCCCTATTACTGCTAGGCTTTTAAAAGCCAAATAAATTTTGTCCATCCTGTTCTGAGATTTAGTCTGTGTTCACACTTATGGGAACACAGCCATGGCATGTGATTTGCACCCGAATTGCTGTGCCGATCACACACGATGTCTGTACAATGCGAGTTCAGCCATACAGTTGTATGTCTGGACTCGCATAAAAAAGGTTCACACCCATGCAATCTGATTCCTGTCTAAATCCACAGTCCGCACAGCGATCTGTGAACCAATCTGGGGATCTCATTAACATTGTATTGACACCCACAGTGGTTCGCAGAGGGCAGTGTAAACTGCCTGCGGGAGAGTTACGCACTGGAATCGCGCTGGTTCCCGCATTGCTACAGTGTGAACCCAGGCTTACACAGCTTTGCCACATAACATAGCCTTGTCTGGCAGGATAAAATACCTGATTTTAATTTGCTGCAGTTAAGTCTTGTCCCAGCCTGTGACTGGACAGTGAAAAGAGAAGCAGCAGACTGATGAACGCATCTCCTTTTTGCTTTGTTCTT
This sequence comes from Lithobates pipiens, assembly GCF_037356315.1. NCBI lineage: Eukaryota > Metazoa > Chordata > Amphibia > Anura > Ranidae > Lithobates > Lithobates pipiens. The sequence continues at coordinate 595,676,395 of NW_027507748.1, read as the reverse complement.
ATCTTTCTGTCACTCTCTTTACCATTCTTTACTATTAGTATGTTCTTTGTTAGCACATGAGCACTGTGGCATAAAATGTTTGGCTCCTTATGCTGCCTCTCTCTTTCCCCCAGTCTGAGCTCTATTGTACAATGAAATACAAGTGGCTGATACCATGTCAAAATCAGGTACTGTATTTATTGGCGTATAACACGTACAGGCGTATAACACGTACATTAATTTTAAGAGGGAAGTTAAATGGAAAAAAACCGTAAATTTTAAATAAGAAACTCTGAAGCAAAATAAAGGTCAGTGCCCATCTGCAGCCTAACAAGTGCCATCAAAGCAGCCTCACCATTGCCATCAATGCAGCAGCATCACCATTGCCTTCAGTGCAGTCTGATCGATGTCCTACTGCAGCCTAGAGGGGACAGGGAGGGGGGCGGGACGAGCGCCGACAGATTGCATACAATGAGAATCTCCTATGATAGATAAAACAGTGGTCCAATGGCAGCCCAGAAGACGGGACTTCTTATTACAGAGGCTGCCAAGTAAACAGGAGATTCTCACTGTGTGTAATCTGATGGCGCTTGTCCCACCCCGCTCCCTGTCCACTCCGAGGCAGCTAAAATTGTAGTATTGATGTATAACACGCACATGCTATTTGCGCCCAATTTTCATGGTGAAAAGTGAGTGTTATATGCTAATAAATACAGGATTTACACTGCTTGTATTAAAAAAAAAATGTATAACTGTAATGATGTAGTCATTTGTTTGGACTTAAGCTTTGATGTGTATATCCTCCCTGAAAGTAACCTTTTCTTTTCTTTCTAGCTTTGTGTCCAACATAATTAATTATTATTATACAAGTGATGAGATGGTCAAGGAAGATCCTGAACTTCAGGCCTGGGTAGCTGAGATTTTCAAGGAAGGATTTCTGCAAAATAAGTGTTCAGGTATATTTCCACTCCAGTGTTCTTAAACCTAGGTTCACAATGATGTGATTTGGCATTAGGGTGACCACATTTCGAAACTGCCATTCAGGGACACCCCCCCCCCCCTTTCCAAAAAAAGATGAGGTGGGGGGTGTAGTTTCAGGGTTGATGAGGAACTTGGCGGGGGGGGGGGGGGGGGGGTGATTTGTCGGGCAAATGGCTGGTGTTAGCACCTAAATCATCCTGACATCATGCTTGATTTGGTGTCAGGATGATCAAACCACATTATTTCTATTACTACATAGCCTGCCACCAGATGCAGTGTGCCACTTGCCACCCATAGCCTGCCACCAGTTGCAGTGTGTCACTTTCCACCCATAGCCTGCCACCCGATGCAGTGTGTCACTTGCCACCCATAGCCTGCCACCAGATGCAGTGGGGCCACTTATAGCCTGCAACCAGATTCAGTGTATCACTTGCCACCCATAGCCTGCCACCAGATGCAGTATGTCCCATGCCACCTATAGCCTGCCACCAGATGCAGTGTGTCACATGCCACCCATAGCCTGCACCAGCTGCAGTGTGTCACATGCCACCCATAGCCTGCCACCAGATGCAGTGTGTCACATGCCACCCATAGCCTGCCACCAGATGCAGTGTTTTACAAAAAAGACAAAAGATGGGGCTTCTGGACTTTTTAGGCACCATGTATAAAATAACAATCATAGAATAACGATAAAAATCAACATTTTATTAATAACATATTATTTTTTCATTGTACTAGACAACAGAGATTGCTAAAAGAGCATCTAATCACAGCAGGACTCATATCCTCCATAATATACAGACTATACCGCCATTTCACATTTTCACTTTTGAAAATAGATAGTAAGCATTTAATACATAATCTTCAGAAATATGATTATTCTACTCATGGTATTAAGTGTACTGCTTGAGAAGGAGAAAGCTCTACATGTTTCGCGTGTTTTAACACGCTTCTTCTGGAGCGAGAGATTTGTGTGACTAGTAAATCAAAAAAGTGGGTTCAAAACGAGGGACCCCACAAGGCTGATTCCCAATCCTATAGAGGACTGCTGCAGTTTCAATGTTCAAATGGTTGATAACACCTAAACGCACACATCAATGCCTCCAGTTCAGGAGAAAGGTTTTTTATTTTATCTTGTTTTACTTTTTGGCCACGATATCCACAGATATGCACAGCTGGCCTGGGAAACAAACACTAGGCTGAAACCTTTAGAGGACTGCAGAGATTATCTGGCCTGGTGCAACTACACAGGGAAACCTTCTTGTCCGAATCGGATGTTCCACACGGTTTGAGACAACTACTGATTTAAACAGCCTCCTGATTTCAGGCTTACAAACACTAGATATTTGCAGGAGAGGCCATACTTTATGGTGTGGATATCGTGGCCAAAAAGTAAAACAAGATAAAATAAAAAAACCTTTCTTCTGAACTGGAGGCATTGATGTGTGCGTTTAGGTGCTATCAACCATTTGAACATTGAAACTGCAGCAGTCCTCTATAGGATTGTGAATCAGCCTTGTGGGGTCCCTCGTTTTGAACCCACTTTTTTGATTTACTAGTCACACAAATCTCTCGCTCCAGAAGAAGCGTGTTAAAACACGCGAAACATGTAGAGCTTTCTCCTTCTCAAGCAGTACACCTAATACCGCGAGTAGAATAATCATATTTCTGAAGATTATGTATTAAATGTTTACTATCTATTTTCAAAAGTGAAAATGTGAAATGGCGGTATAGTCTGTATATTATGAGGATATGAGTCCTGCTGTGAATAGATGCTCTTTTAGCAATCTCTGTTGTCTAGTACAATGAAAAAATAATATGTTCTTAATAAAATGTTGATTTTTATCTTTATTCTATGATTGTTATTTTATACATGGTGCCTAAAAAGTCCAGAAGCCCCATCTTTTGTCTTTTTTGTAAAATATTAATTGGGACGTGGCACTTGCTGTACTTCTGTGTATCCACAGCACCACTCTGTGTGACATGCATTTTTTTGATTAGCACCAGATGCAGTGTGTCATTTGCCACCCATAGCCTGCCACCAGATGCAGTGTGTCATTTGCCACCCGTAGCCTGACACCAGTTGCAGTGTGTCACTTGCCACCCATAGCCTGATACCAGATGCAGTATGCCACTTGATAATGCCATCCATGTTCCCCTCTGTCCCTCTGTCACCTTCCCCTCACTGGACCTCACTTGTCACCTTCATTACTGTCCAGTGTCCACAGCGTCACTAAATGGCAGACCACGGTCTGTCTGGACCATGGCTGCACCACTTAGTAGCCCTGGACTCCTCTCCTTTTCTCCTGGTATTACAGCTGTAAAAAAAAAAAAATCTCAGCATTGTAGAGGGCAGGAGAAATGGCAGGGTGGACTCCTCTTCTAAATTTACTCGCCTGCCGCTGCTGAACTCACAGCAGGGAGGAGGGTGGGAGGCATGGATGGTCTACAGGGGGAGGAGTGGCAGTTGCCCAAAATTTCATATTAATAAGCTCTTTTTAACAAGAATAGTTTGGCAGCTCCTGCCCTCAGTGCAGACCTTTCGGGCCCCCCGACCTCTTCCCTGTAGTAAGTTCAGTGATGGCAGGCGAGTACATTCAGAAGAGGCGTCCACCCTGCCATTCCTCAATGCTGAGTAAAGGTAATGGGAAGATTGGGGGGGGGGGGCTGTGATGTGAGAGGGGCAGCTGTGATAAGGGGGGGTTATGAAGTGAGAAGGGGGAGCTGTGAAATGGGGTGGCTGTAATGTGAGAGGGAGAAGCTGTGATATGGGGGTCTGTAATGTTATATAGGAGGGACTGTGATATGGGGGGCTGTGATGTGAGAAGGGGGAGCTGCAAAATAAGAGGGGGAGCTGTGAAATGGGGGGCTGTGAGGAGGAGCTGTGATACTGAGGGGCTGTGATATGAGAGGGAGAAACTGTGATATGGGGGTCTGTGTTGTTATATGGGGGGCTGTGATATGGGAAAGCTGCGATGCAAGAGCGGGAGCTGTGATATGGGGGGCGGTGATGTGTGAAAAGGGAGCTGTGATGTAGGGGACTGTGATGTGCGAAGGTGGAGGGGGGGTCTTATGTGAAATGGGGTTGTGATATAAGGGGAGCTGTGATGGCAAAGGAGGGACTGAGTACATTAATGTAAAGGGGGCTGTGATGTGAAAGACCTGAGTCACAGAAGAAAAATTAGATTTGAATCTCTGCAGAAAGAAAAATGTTACCAACCGGATCTCCATTAATTATAATTCAATACCCTGTTATAAATAGATGAGCTGCTTTCTCCTTTACCACTAGGGATGAGCCGAACACCCCCCGGTTCGGTTCGCACCAGAACTTTCGAACGGACCCCAAATTCATACGAACGTTAGAACCCCATTGAAGTCTATGGGACTCGAACGTTCGAAATTAAAAGTGCTAATTTTAACGGCTAATATGCAAGATACTGTCCTAAAAAGGGTTTGGGGACCTGGCTCCTGCCCCAGGGGACATGGTTCAATGCAAAAAAAAACGGGCGTTTTGGCAGGAGCACTGATTTTAATGACGATTAAAGTGGAAAAAAAAAGTGAAATATTCCTTTAAATATGGTGCCTGGGGGGTGTCTGTAGTATGCCTGTGAAGTGCCACGTGTTTCCCGTGTTTAGAACAGTCCCTGCACAAAATGACATTTAACGGAAATAACGTCATTTAAAGCTGCTTGCGGTATTAATGTTATATCTGGTTCCTGCAATATGGTTGAAAATCATTGAGAAAAATGGCATGGGTAGCCCTCCCTGCCCATTACCAGCCCCTTTGGGTCCTGTACGCATATTAAGGGGAACCCCGTACCCATATTAAAAAAAGGAAATGCGTGTGGCCCCCAGGCCCTATATACTCAGAACAGCAGTATACAGGCGGTGCAAACAAGACAGGGACTGTGTAGGTTTGTTGTGTTAAGTTGAATCTGTTTGTAATTTTCAACTGGTACATTTTTAACCACTTGCTTACTGGGCACTTAAACCGCCCTCAGTCCCAGACCAATTTTCAGCTTTCAGCGCTGATGCCCTTTGAATGACAATTGCGCGGGCATACAACACTGTACCCAAATGAAATTGTTATCATTTTTTTCCCACAAATAGAGCTTTCTTTTGGTGGTATTTATTCACAGCTGGAAGTTTTATTTTTTGCTAAACAAACAAAAAAAGATGCAAAAAAAAAAAAAAAATCATGTTTAATAGTTTGTTATAAAATTTTGCAAACAGGTCATTTTTCTCCTTCATTGAAGTGTGCTGATGAGGCGGCACTGATAGGCTGCACTGGTGGGCACTGATAGGCTGCACTGGTGGGCACTGATAGGCTGCATTGGTGGGCACTGATAGGCTGCACTGGTGGGCACTGATAGGCATAGTTAAGGTGGCACTAATAGGCACAGATAAGGCGGCACCGATGGGCACAGATAAGGCGGCACTGATGGGCAAAGACGGGCACAGATAAGATGGCACGGATGGGTGGCACAGATGGGTGGCACTAAGGGGCACTGATAGGTACCACTGATAGATGGGACTGCTGGGCACTGATAGGTGGCACTGATAGGTGGCTCTCACTAGCTATATAGGTGAGGTGAATATAGCGGTGTATACTGCGGTCAGGGCACGCAGACAACAACCACTACACAACAGCAAGATCGAAAATCGTCCGAAAACGATCGGTGTGTACTGTGTTGAAGGTACACAGAACACCCACTAACTCCTGCAGATGCCTTTATTATAGAACACTAGAGATAAAGGGGTATATACAGATGTATACTGTGCTGTGCTGGAGGCACACACAACTTCCAATAACTCCTGCAGATGGCAAGTGGGCTTAAATAGAGAAGAGCTATGTAGGTGGATATAGCGGTATGTACTGGGTACAGAGCACGCAGACAGCACGCACTAGCTCCTAACACTACTGACTGCAAGCTCTATTATAATAGATCACTAGCTATATAGGTGAGGTGAATATAGCAGTGTATACTGCGGTCAGGGCACGCACACAACAACCACTACACAACAGCAAGATCGAAAATCGGCCGAAACCGATCGGTGTGTTCTGTGTTGAAGGTACACAGAACACCCACTGCTTCAGACGCCAGCACACTACACAAGGCTGCCGCGCTGGCGGCCTTATATAGTGTGGGGCGTGCACTACACAGCCTGAGCTATGATTGGCCACAGGCATCCTGCCTGTGGCCAATCATGGCTCTCCTCGCTGCTGACGCTGCGATTGGCCAAGCATGCGGGGTCGCAGTGCATGCTTGGCCAATCATGAGCCAGCAATGCACTGCGCCATCGCAGTGCATTGTGGGCCGTGAGCGCCACACGAATTTGCCGCGAACGGACCAAAACGTTCGGACTTCGCCGAACGGGCGAACAGCCGATGTTCGAGTGGAACGTATGTTCGACTCGAACGCGAAGCTCATCCCTATTTACCACTTGCAATGCAAAAAATATCTGCAGGTGAAGAAAAGTGGAGCAGGCTCCATTCACACTTGTACGACTCTAAAGTTGCGCTGACTTTGTATTGCAACTCTGGTGCAACTTTGGATGGGTGCGACTTTGATACAACTTTCTTGCTAAAGAAGCTGAGGGTAAAGGTAATGGACTGGCCAAGCATAGACCAGACCTAAACCCTATTGAGCATCTGTCGGGCATCCTCAAACGGAAGGTGTAGGAGTTCAAGGTCTCCAACATCCACTAGCTCCGTGATGTCATCATGGAGGAGTGAAAGAGGACTTCAGTGGCAACCTGTGAAGTTTTAGTGAACTCCATGCCCAAGACGGTTAAGGCAGTGCTGGAAAATAATGGTGGCCACACAAAATATTGACCCTTTGGGCCCAATTTGGACATTTTCACTTAGGGGTGTTCTCACTTTTGTTGCCAGTGGTTTAGACATTAACCAGTTCCCAACCAGCCACCACAGCTGTACTGCGGCAAGTTGAGTCTCCTGCGTGAATCGTCTTCATTGTACGTTGGATTCACATGCACCCCTGCGACGATCGGATTTGTTCCAGAACCGATCAGCCTCCAGGCCCAGGCCACTGATTTTTGGCCTGAACCTGGTGATCGGTTCTGATGAAGGGCAGACTGTCCTTGCCTGTGTAATGTAAAAACAGGCAGAGGAAATGGTGTCACCTCCCCTCATGGATGCCTTTTCGGTTCCAGCTTGGGAAGAGAAGACATCTACACCAACACTACACTGACACCAGTACATGTAAGTACACATTTAACCCCTTGATCACCCCCCTGACCCCCCCCCCCCTGTTAACCCTTTCACTCCCTGTCACTGTGTCACCAATTGCAGTTTTCAGATTTTTCATTGATCGCTGTATTGGTGTCACTTGTGACACTAAACAGCGTTAGGGCAGTTAGTGGTAGGTCCAGGTAGGTTTAGGGTACCCCCCATTAACCCCCTAATAAAGGTTTAACCCTCTGATTACTACCCAGTTAACCATTTCACCCCCTGTCACCAGTGTTACTAGTATAATGTACAGATATTTTCTTAGCTAGTCAGTATTTTATAGCGTCAGGATACACGCTGTATATTGCCTAATAAAGGTTTGTGTGTTAAACCTTTTGTGTGTGTGGCATGCTGATATCAAACGTCCAACACTCTCACGGGACCCCCCCAATCCCTGCACACTGATTGTAGGAAGGAGAAGAGCTAGTTTATTTGCTGATCTATTTCAAGGGCTCTTATTTTTTTTTTTTTTATAAAAAAGGGTTTAACCCTCTGATCGCACCCCAGTTAACACTTTCACTCCCTGTCACAGTGACATTAGTATAGTGTACAGACCTATTTTCTGATCACCGTATTAGTGTCATAGGTGACATCACTTTAGATGTTAGCATCAGTTAGTGGTAGCGTCAATCCCAGACAATGTGAGATTTTAACCCTTTTATTGCCAGTAGTACTAACACACCATACACCCCCTTACTAGTATGGTGTCTGAACGGATCAATACATTTGCTCTGATCAGAACTATATTAGCGTGCCTAGTAGTATAGTGTTCCCAAAAATGCGGCAGATGCCTGCCAGCACCACCTAGTCCAGCCCACCAAAAGGGCAGTATCAGAAGATCATTGTCACTTTACAAAACACAGCACACAAACTGCAGCGTTAGCAGTCACACCTGATCCCTGCTAATGCTAAAAGGTAATTTTTTTGCTAGCGATTCAAGCAGTTGCTGACAACCAGTTGCTTTTTTACCTGTGAGTTGCACTAGTTGTACCTATAAATTTAGTGGCCAAAATGTCTAAACAGAGGTACACTAGTGAAGAGGCCTACACGTTGCTGAGCATGACAGATGAGAGTGAAGTGGAAGCCTCACTGTCAGATTTAGGTTCAGTATATGAACCCGTAGAGAGCAGCGGCAACCTGACATATACTCTGACGAGGGAGTAGTGGTCCCTGCTAAGGTCAGGCGTAGCCGACCCCGTTCTTCTGTTGCTGAGATGCAACAACTGCAGGGTTCTCGTATTGATGGAACAGAGAGCCAGTATTAGTGCCGCTCAACCTTCTGTTGAACTGGCAAGCACCAGTGGCCTAGAATGTCCTGGTCGTAGACAAACCAGCACTGCAGTAACACTTGATAACGTGGCAAGTCTCATAAGGGCAGTTCAAGCTGGTCCGGTGGCTAGCACAAGTATTCCACCGCAGCCACCAAGAATTCAAAGACAGGCCCGTAGAGCCCATAGTGCCCTACCCGCTGTGTTTGCTAATCCTGATTGGCAGCCCGCCCATTCTGCAGAGCCCGTACTTCCTCCATTCACTGGCCAACCAGGAATGCAGGTGGAAACAGCACATTTTAATATCCTTGACTTTTACAAGCTGTTTTTCACGGAAGATCTGTACAGATCTATTATGGACCAAAGCAATTTATACTCAGGTCAATTTATCGCTGCAGATCCCCATTTGACCCTTGCCAGAGAATTTGCCTATTACATTTCCAAAATTTAAGTTTTCTGGCCGCCTTGCTTTCAAACAGTATCTCCCCAGCAAGAGTGCCAGATATGAGGTCAAGATGTATAAGCTCTGTGACAGGGCTACAGGCTATACATATATATTTATGGTTTACAAGGGGAAAGTTAGCACTGTGCAGCCCCCTAACTGCCCAGACTACATAGGGAGCAGTGGTAAGATTGTTTGGGATTTGATATCACCCTATTTCGAAAAGGGGTACCACTTATACAGTGGGGAGAACAAGTATTTGATACACTGCCGATTTTGCAGGTTTTCCTAGCATGTAGAGGTCTGTAATTTTTATCATAGGTACTCTTCAACTGTGAGAGATGAAATCTAAAACAAACATCCAGAAAATCACATTGTATGATTAAGTAATTAATTGGCATTTTATTGCATGACATAAGTATTTGATCACCTACCAACCAGTAAGAATTCTAGCTCTCACAGACTTGCTATTTTTTCTTTAAAAAGCCCCCCTGTTCTCCACTCATTACCTGTATTAACTGCACCTGTTTGAACTCTTACCAGTATAATAGAAACCTGTTCACACACTCAATCAAACAGACTCCAACCGCTCCACAATGGCCAAGACCAGAGAGCTTGTATAAGGAGTGAATAAGTTCATTACAACCTTTGTTAGAAACAGTTTCAAGATTGTTGCCATAGGAGACAGCTCCCCTACTCACACAGATGTAGTGTCTTGCTGGATGCCTTTCCCTGCATGGCTGTCTACCTATAGGAGTCTGCTAAATTAACATTGCAACTACTAAAGGGTGTCCTGGCCCTAACCCTCTCTCCTACAATTCTGTTTAAGAGACAATAAATCTCTTTGCATTCCAGAAGTGTCTGGCACCCATTACTCTACTTTGCATTTCCCCCACTCATGCCTCGTAACCCACTCTACACAGAAGGATGTCAGCTGTCCCTTACTCTAGAGGTTACCATTGGGCCTGGAGAGGCCCAGGACTTGCCACTTTTTAGTCACCTTTTTGATTGTGGGATTAGTGCATGTGGCACCGTGCAATCTAATTGCACGGCTTGTAGAATCCCAACTTAGATGGGGGGAGAAGGCCTGCTTGAGATGTAATAAATTGCTTGCAGTGAAGTGGAGGGACGCACGGAATGTTTTTGTTCTGTCCTTCATTCACGCAGATCTGACAACTAATGGCGACTGGTGTTATTGAGAAGCCCCTCTGTGTCCACGAATACACAATAACCTTAACATGGGAGGGATGGACTTCAATGACCAGATGATGACGCCATACTTAATTGCCCATGAGGCCAAACGCTGGTACAGAAAAGTGTCTGTATACTTTTTTCAATTGGCTCTGCTCTGGACGAACTGGATCCTTCCTAAAATTCCAGGAAGAGATCATCACAGCCCTTCTGTTTCCAGTTGGTGCTGTACCCTAACTTCCCAATGAAAATGCAGTGAGCCAGCTGCATGAGAGGCATTTTTCGGATGTCCTCCAAGGTACCTCTACCCAAAGAGCACCCCAAAGAAGATGTCGTGTCTGCAGAAAGTGAGGATATAGATGCGACAACCGCATTTATTGTCCCTCCTGTTCCGACCAACCTGGTCTCTGCATCAGTGACTGTTTTCCTCTCTACCACACACTAGTGGAGTATTAGCATAGGGTACAGCACGGCGCAGTCCTAGGGCACACTTACACAGGATCTCGAAAGATGAGATGGCCATCGCATTTTGAAAGACCCTAAGCTGGAACGTTTATAGTTACAATAACAGTGTAAAAAAACAAAACAAAAAAAAAACATAAAAAATAAAAATAAAAAAGCCAAACATAGTTAACATTTTATTGTTCTCTGTATATTCTCTCTCTATTGTTCTGCTCTGTTTTACTGTATTTTATGCTTAACTGTAATGTTTTATCGTGTTTGCTTTGCAGTTATGTCCTACTGGTATACTGTAATGTTACTGTGTTTTATTGTTAACCATTATTTGCTTTGCAGGTACACCATTCAGCTGCAGCACAGGTTTGTTTATTTTGACAGCAACAGGGTTTGCTCTCACGATATGTAAATCCGTGACTCCAGTGTTGTAGGAAGTGATTTCACCACCACAGTTAAAAAAAGAGCATATATGACAAAGCATGGGGGCAGGAGGATATTAGGGGCGGATTTTTTTACTCTTTTTTTGGCACAGATTTCGAAGAAAAAAAAGTTGTTTTATTGAGTTAATGTTTTATTGATACTGTGATTTATTGTTACCATTGTTTGCTTTTTAGGTATGTCAGTCAGCTGCAGCACTGATTTATTTATTTTGACAGCAACTGGGTTTGCTGTCATCATACGTAAATCTGGGACTCCAGTGCTGTAGGAGGTGATTTCACCACCACAGTTAAAAAAAAAGCATATATGCTGTACGCCATTCAGCTGCAGCACTGATTTATTTATTTTGACAGCAACAGGGTTTGCTCTCACGACACATAAATTAGCGACTCCAGTGATGTAGGAGGTGATTTCACCACCACATTTAAAAAAGAGCATACAAGCAGGGGTGGACATTGGAGTCGGATTGCCCATATGCTTTGGCATATATTTTTATTTACTTTTCTTGGCAGAGATTTCTTCATCCACATCGATCGATGTAATTTTCTTTTCCTGATGGATTCCATGACAGCTTACGTGTGGGTTAACCCTGCCTCCTCTCCAATGCTATAGGACCCCACATCCATAAATTTGAGCTCACCGCTAGAGACTGTGTTCTGTGAATAGCCAACTCTTGACCAACGGGTGGGACCTCCGTCTGCCATGGGGTCCATCAGGAAAGGAAAATTAGGGTATTTGATAATACATTTTCAGTTTTCCTGACAGACTACATGGCAGCCTAAGTTTTGGAAATAACTAGCCAGTCCACACGGGTGGGTATGCTGATCAAAGAAAAGTTTAATTTACCCCATCAACCAACAGGATTCTTAAACCAAAGTTCACAGAAGCTAGAGAAGCAGGCTCTATAAAGTAATGTGACATAAAGGTATTAATGAAGGCCCATGAGACCGCTTTACAGATGACATCTGGAGAAACCACCATACCCCGGTGGAATGTGCTGTCACTGCCTCTGGAGGAGCCAAGCCCTTAGTCCTATCAGCCTGCTGAATGGACTGGATGATCCAGACCAAAATTGTTCTGTTCAAAGCTCGCTTCCCATTATTACTGCCATAGTGCAAGACAAACAGGTAGTTGGAGCGTCTAAAGGAGGAAGTAGCTTGCAGGTATTCCTTCAGTAATTCATCTACATCCAGAGGATGTGCATAGGTGAACCCTTGGGCCCTAAATGTAGGTAGGACAATTTTTTGGTTTTCATGGAACACTGAGGTGACTTTCGGGTTTGACCATGGGGGTCGTAAAGACCATTGTGCCGATGATTCTTAGGCACTGTGAGGCCTTCAGGAGTGAGGAGCCCCTGAGATTCTCCTTTAGGATGATTGGGATCTTGTCCAGTGGGAGAGAGATTGTGTTTCTGTCGAACTGGGCCCCTAAGAATACCAGGCATTGGGTTGGCTCCAGATGACTTTTTTCCAAGTTTCGGAGCCACCTGAATTTGGACAGAGTGGAGATAACTTGCTCCCTGTGGATCAACAGCCGCTCCTTGTCCTGGGACAGTAATATGAGATCGTCAAGATAATGATACAAGCATATCCCTTTTGTTCTGATGAGGGCCACCACGGCTAGAACAACTTTTGAAAAGACTCTGGGTGAGGTTGTCAGCTCGAAAGGGAGGCAGATGAACTGTAGATGTTCTTCCCCGACTCTGAACCAGAGGTATCTGTGGAATTCGTTTGCCACAGGCACGTGAAAATTGACATTATTGAACATTGACATCAAAATATACGCCAAAGCAATAGCGAATCGACTGATGAACTACATACCAGACCTCATTCACAAAGATCAGTCTGGCTTTACTAAAGGTCGACAATCTTCAGATGCAACAAGACGTCTGATTGATATTATACACTTCACTGAGAGACATCAAACGCCTTCTCTGCTCCTTTCTTTGGATGCAGAGAAGGCGTTTGATAGGGTCCATTGGGGCTATTTACAGTCAGTGCTTTCAAAATTCGGCTTTCATGGAAATATTTTATCGGCAATTTTTGCACTATATAAGGGCCCCTCAGCGAGAGTATACACAAATGATATGATGTCTAGGCCCTTTGGCATCTCGAATAGAACACGACAAGGTTGCCCCTTATCTCCTTTAATATTTAATTTAGCCATCGAACCTCTAGCAGAACGTATACGATCTGACACAAAACTATCTGGTATAAAAATTGGGCAAATAGATAATAAAATAAGTTTGTTCGCAGATGACATAGTGCTTATAGTGTCTGATCCTATTTCATCTCTCCCGAATCTCCAAAATATACTAACGACATTTGGAGCAGCATCATATTATAAAATCAATGAAACCAAGTCCCATATTTTAGACCTAGGATTAGATAACACAACCAGGCAGTTATTGTCTAATAAATACCTCTACCACTGGAAAGACGAGGGGATTTCTTACTTAGGAATCACTCTAACAAAACAAAACAGTTATTTAAAACAAACTTTTTACCATTTAAGAAACATTTTGAAACAGATCTGACAACACTTAGTAAATTCGAATTTACATGGGCTGGTCGCCTGGCAGCTTTCAAAATGATGACCTTACCAAAATTATTATATCAACTCAGGTCCCTTCCAGTATGTATCCCTAAATACTTCTTTAAATCCTTACAAAGCAGTTTGGGAAAATATCTATGGAATGGCAAAAAATCCCGTTGCGCATACCATATAATAATTAAACATAGAAATATATGTGGTGCGATCGTACCTGATCTACAGGATTATTATGACGCAACTCTTTTGACCCAATTGCAAGAATGGTTCTTGCCTACTCCTAAAACTTTATGGGGACAAATTGAGAAAGACATCACGCGACAGCCTAATATGCAATTCTGGTTACTTAGTAGGAAAATTAAGTCCACAATTACAGCTCAATACCCACCAACGGTGAAAGCGACGCTACACTCTTGGCAGAGAATCATCACATACAAATGGGATAAAACTCCAATCACGATGTTAAACCCTCCTCTAACAATTAATTCCTGGCGTACAAATACACGACTCGAAATTTGGGTCGGGATATCAAACTTGGTTCCTTCTTCCAACAGGGCTCATTAAAGTCTTTTTCTCAGTTAAGTAATGAATTACAGCTTCCGAATTCTGAGCGATCTACATATATTCAAATAGAAAAGTGTCTGCTACACAATCCACAACTCAGAGCTTCAATCCCGGTTAAAATATGGTCTTTCCTCAATAACCATGCCACCTCACAGAAAGGAGTAGCTACAATATACCCAATTCTAGGGGAAAAAAACATACCCAGCAAACTACCTTCCTTCCTTAAATGGGAACAAGATTTGGGGCAAGACTTTTCAATTAAACAATGGATGGCTTCCCTACGAAGCATATATAGGGCCACTGCATGTGTTACACTATGGGAACTGGCACAAAAAATTGTTCAAAGACAATACCTGACTCCACATATCCTAGCAAAATTCAAGGGGAACTCGTCACCTAATTGCTGGAGAAATTGTACCCAATTGGGGAACCTATTTCATATTATGTGGGACTGCCAAAGCTTACATAACTACTGGCAGGCAATCTCCCATTTACTCACTTCCGTAACAGGCATTGTCCTTCAACTTTCACCAGAACTAGCCATTCTGAATATGAATTTACATACGATTCCCAAACAATATCGTAAAGTAGTAACACATATACTTTTAGCTGCGAGACTATCCATAACTAGAAAATGGAAAACTGACTCTCTTCCTACTATGACAGAAGTTATAGAATTAACCCAACTTCACCACTCCTACGAATTGTTATTTCCTAATGACAAATCCCTATATATTAAGGAACAACAACTATGGGAACCTTGGAGTACATGGTACAAAAATTATACTTCCACAATTTAGATAATGCTGATTCTTTAATCATATAGAAGAAAGAACTCCTGTGCATTTTAATTTTTTTTTTTGGATGGCTTTAAAAATAATTTCATAACAAAGTGACAAATATATCACATGTTTGTTTATTTGAATTGAGCTGCGGAGTAAGAATAGATCTTTATTTTCCTTCATAAAAGATAACTACTGTGTTTGAATTTCCTTTAAGATGTTGGCCTAGGTACTCCAAGACACAGATAGATCCCTGCGAGGGGTGTCTTGGGGTCCAGAAGTGGCCATTATTCATATCGCTATTTATAAATCTTACAATAATTATATTACGGACTTTATTATACAAATTCTAAGAGACTTACTCTTGTTCGAGTCCCTTTATGACTATGAATATTAGATACAGTGGTGTGAAAAAGTGTTTGCCCCCTTCCTCATTTCCTGTTCCTTTGCATGTTTGTCACA
This sequence comes from Lithobates pipiens, assembly GCF_037356315.1. Classification (NCBI taxonomy): domain Eukaryota; kingdom Metazoa; phylum Chordata; class Amphibia; order Anura; family Ranidae; genus Lithobates; species Lithobates pipiens. The sequence continues at coordinate 595,661,032 of NW_027507748.1, read as the reverse complement.
CTTAAGTGTTTCGGAATATCAAACCAATTTAAACAATAGTCAAGGACAACACAAGTAAACACAAAATGCAATTTGTAAATGAAGGTGTTTATTATTAAAGGTGAAAAAAAATCCAAACCATCATGGCCCTGTGTGAAAAAGTGATTGCCCCCTAAACCTAATAACTGGTTGGGCCACCCTTAGCAGCAACAACTGCAACCAAGAGTTTGCGATAACGTGCAATGAGGCTTTTACAGCGTCCTGGAGGAATTTTGGCCCACTCATCTTTGCAGAATTGTCCTAATTCAGTTACATTAGAGGGTTTGAGCATGAACGGCCTTTTTAAGGTCATACCACAACATCTCAATAGGATTCAGGTCAGGACTTTGGCTAGGCCACTCCAAAGTCTTCATTTTGTTTTTCTTCAGCCATTCGGTGGTGGACTTGCTGGTGTGTTTAGGATCATTGTCCTGCTGCAGAACCCAAGTTCGTTTCAGCTTGAGTACACGAACAGATGGTCGGACATTCTCCTTCAGGATCTCTTGGTAGACAGCAGAATTCATAGTTCCTTTTATCACGGCAAGTCTTCCAGGTCCTGAAGCAGCAAAACAGCCCCAGACCATCACACTACCACCACCATATTTTACTGTTGGTATAATGTTCTTTTTATGAAATGCAGTGTTCCTTCTATGCCAGATATACTTGGACACACACCTTCCAAAGAGTTCCACTTTTGTCTCATCGGTCCACAGAATGTTGTCCCAAAAGTCTTGGGGATCATCAAGATGTGTTGTGGAGAAATTGAGACGAGCTTTGATGTTCTTTTTGTTCAGCAGTGGTTTTCTCCTTGGAACTCTGCCATGCAGGCCATTTTTGCCCAGTCTTTTCCTGATGGTGGAGGCATGAACGCTGACCTTAACTGAGGCAAGTGAGGCCTGCAGTTCCTTGGACGTTGTTGTGGGGTCTTTTGTGACCTCTTGGATGAGTCGTCGCTGCGCTCTTGGGGTAATTTTGGACGGCTGGCCACTCCTGGGAAGGTTCACCACTGTTCCATGTCTTCGCCATTTGTGGATAATGGCTCTCACTGTGGTTCGCTGGATTCCCAAAGCTTTGGAAATGGCTTTATAACCCTTTCCAGACTGATAGATCTCAATTACTTTCTTTCTCAATTGTTCCTGAATTTCTTTGGGTCTCAGCATGATGTGTAGCTTTTAAGGATCTTCTGGTGGACCTTACTGTGTCAAGCAGCTCCTATTTAAGTGATGCCTTGATTGTGAACAGGTGTGGCAATAATCAGGCCTGGGGGTGGCTATAGAAATTGAACTCAGGTGTGGACAACCACAGTTATAGTATGTTTTAACAAGGGGGGCAATCACTTTTTCACACAGGGCCATGATGGTTTGGATTTTTTTTCACCTTTAATAATAAACACCTTCATTTACAAATTGCATTTTGTGTTTACTTGTGTTGTCCTTGACTATTGTTTAAATTGGTTTGATGTTCCGAAACACTTCAGTGTGACAAACATGCAAAGGAACAGGAAATGAGGAAGGGGGCAAACACTTTTTCACACCACTGTACTTGGGAATACTACTTTATTCTTTATTGTGGATTATTTGTTTCTATGCTATATTGTGCTGAGAAAACCCTGTCACTACATTATACTGTGTTATGTTACTTTTATTACTATATATTATTTTTTTTTGTTTTGTAACCCTTGTTGTAACTAACTCTGCTAAAAATCTCAATAAAAACATTTGAAAAGTAAAAGAGATTAGCCAATTGCTAATGCTTGTTGGATAGTAGACAAAGTCTCCATTTTGAATCTTTCGGATATTATAAATTTGTTTAGGTAAGTTAAATCTATCACCGGGCGCCATGAACCATTTGTCTTCTGCACAAGGAAGAGAGGGGAGTATCCCCCTGAAACTCTGTTTTTTGGAACAAACACTGCGGCTTCCTGTACTGTCAGAGAATCCACGTAGGACAGTAACGCCTGCTTATTTTCTTCTGACCATGGTAGCAGGGTGGAAATAAATCTGGGGGAGAAGTACTGACGAAGGACCATGTGTGGCCTGTGGAGACTGTGTTGATGGTCCAGAAATCTGAGATCAAGGCCACCCAGACGTGCCGGAAGAGAAGCAGACGTGCCCCCACCCGACACACCTGGGCGGGCCCAATCTCAAAATGACTTAGCTGGCTCTCGTCTGCTGGACGCCTTGCTCTTAGCAGATTTTTGGAAGGAAGTCAAACCTCTACTCCAATTTCTTCTGAAATCTCGGCCGGGCCTGTAGGAGTAAGCTTCCCTTGAATCCTCGCTACTGGAGTTTCTTCTGACCAGGCGCCTATCCTGGGGTAGGAAGCCTAACTTCCCACCTGTGGCTCAGGCTATAGCACTATCCAGCCTGTTACCAAACAACAAGGGCCCTTCAAAGGGAATCCTACACCAGGCCTACTTAGATGCTAGATCAGCAAACCAAGGGCGCAACTATAAGGCACGCTTAGCTGTGACGAGGACAGCATAGTCAGGGCCAACAGGCGAATAAGGTCGATTGAGGCTTCCCCCAGGAAGGCTGATGCCAGCTTCAAGTCCTGGACTGCTAAACCCCTGCCCAGTTCTTCTGAGACACTTCTGAGTACAGAGTCCACATTCTCTGTCCAGGCTTCCATAGCCTTGGACATGGCTTTGAGGGCCAAGGTGGGTTTGCAAACTATACCAGCTAACCCTTAAAATTATTTTGTGATCTATTTCTCCTCTCAAGGCCACCCTTGAAAGATACAGCATCTTCTAAGAGTGACGTGTTTAGCCAGTCACATCAGAGCTGCGTCTACGAGGGGAGCGTTTTTCATATGTTTCACTTTCTCTGCCTTGAAGGGGTATAATCTGGAAGTTTTGCTTGACATAGAAAAAAAAAACCTCTTATCTGCCTTGCTCCACTCCTCATTGATAATATCCTTTAATTCAGAAAGGAGCGGAAAATTGGAACATTCCCTTCCCAGATTTTTAAAGAACTTCCTCTGCTTAGCCGGAGGAGTGGAAGGATCTTCCCAGACAAATTCATCTCCCTCCAATTTGCTATTTGAAGAGCCGGGGGAGGCATTATAAGGCTGAAATGGGCCTGGATCCTCCTGGGCCTCGTCAGCCACGGAGCCAGATAGAGTGGTTCCTTTAGGGATTGCTACACCACACTCTTAATAAGAGACTCCATCTGTTGGTTCTTCATCTCTTTCTCCCCAACTGCCCGGGGGGCATAACACGGATCACAGAGTGACTTGCCCTCCGGGACTTGTGTCCCGCATCCCCAGCAGGCTCTGCGATCAGAGCAGCTGTCATAGCGGTGGGTGTGGTGTCTGGAGGAGGAATGGGAATGTCTCCTCTGTTGATGGATCCTAGATGGAGAGTCACGCCAGACCTAGATGAAGGAGGTTGACGTTGTGGCCTCGCAAGGTCCCTGTTGTCCTGGACAATAAACTGTTGATCCGACCTGGAAGGGCTAAAAAGGAGAAGGGCAGAAAACACATCACATTAGGGAATACAACCATCCCACATGAACCTGGCCACCTCCCCTCACACACTCCACATACTTAGGGCATGAGGGCTAGCTGTACAGAGGTGATGACTTGTCTATGGCACCCTGGTGGACGATTGGTAATGATCCTGCAGCTTGTAGGAACACACAAACGTCCTGGGAGAAGGAGAGCAAATAGCATGTTGCTTGCCCTTTAAGAGCCATCTCTGCCCCCCTCACCCTGCATCATAAACCCTCACGCCGGCTTACCTTAACCTGGGAACCCTGGTGCATGGAGGAACTGTCACAAGGTGCCCACAGTGATCCCCAGTGTGACAAGAGCTCACACAGATTTAAATATGTCACTGCCATGTCTAGTGTGCCTGCGTGACTGCCGAGACCCAGCCGCACTGCGCATGCACGCAACCAAGCCTCGGTTGATCGCGAGAATCACGCATGCGCAGAAGGGCACTGGAGCCATGACCCGGAAGAGGGAGCCGTGTCCTGGAACGCACTTGCATTCCAGGCACCACAGAGGGGAGAGAAGGGGAAAGGGGGGGCAAACATAAGCATAAAAACACACACTTGCTGCCATGGAAGAACCTTCAGATGTGACAGCCGATCCACGCCTGGGCAAAGAAGGGCCATCCCTGCCACTGGAAAGAGGCCTGGAGCCATGCACCCACCCATGGCTGGTCTCTGGATATCCTGACACCATTAGAAGGTATGCCCAGCATCAACCTCGATCGATTGGACATTCGTAAACGTAAGTACATTGTTTGTAAGTCCAATTAGAGGACAAAAAAGGAACGCAGTCTCTAGCGGTGAGCTAAAATTTATGGGAGTGGGGTCCTATAGCATTGGAGAGGAGGCGGGGTTAACACACACACGTAGGCTGCCATGGTGTCTGTCAGGAAAAATATTTTTCCATGTAAACGAAAAATGTCATAAAGGACTGGTTAAAAGAGTGATTCAAGTGGTTAGAAGAGTGGGTGATGTGTGGCATAAGCTTCTAATGTTAGGCATAAAATTCCAGGACAGTTCAAGATCCCCTGAAATGACCCCTTTTTGTAAAGTAGGCCCCCCAAGCTACCGCATTCAGGCTTTCTAAGGGCGTAAAATGGTGATTTTACTCCTCACTACCTAACAGTTTTGGAGGCCCTGAAATGTCAAGATAGCACAAAACCTCTCCAAATTACCCCATTTTGCAAAGTAAACACCCTAAGGTATTTGCTAAGAGGCATGGTGAGTATTTTGCAGCTCTTATTTGTTTTTGAAAATGAAGAAAGAAAGGGTAATTTTTATTTTTTTAAAATTTTCAAAACTTTGTGACAAATAGCAAGATCTGCAAAATACTCAACATGCCTCTAAGCAAATAGCTTGGGGTGTCTACTTTCCAAAATTGGGTCATTTGGGGGTGGGGGAGGTTTGCGATGCTGCCATTTCATGGCCTCCGAAACTGTGATAGGTAGTTAGGAGTGGAGTCAAAAATGTACACCCTTAGGCTGCTTTCACACTGGGGCGGGAGCAGCGTCGACGGTAAAGCGCCGCTATTTTTAGCGGCGCTTTACCGACGTTTTAGCGGCGGTGTGCGGGCGCTAGCGGGGTGGTTTTAACCCCCACTAGCGGCCGAAAAGGGGTTAAACCCGCCCGCAAAGCGCCGCTGCAGCGGCGCTTTGCCGGCGGTATTGCCGCGGTGTCCCATTGATTTCAATGGGTAGGAGCGGTTTAGGAGCGGTGAATACACCGCTTCTTCACCGCTGCAAAGATGCAGCTGGCAGGACTTTTTTCACCGTCCTTTTTCACACTGGAGTTAAAGGGGCCGTTTTTTTTCAGGCGTTACACAGGCGCTATTTTTAGCGCTGTAACGCATGAAAACCGCCCCAGTGTGAAAGCAGCCTTAGAAATCCTGAAGGCAGTGATTGGTTTTTGGGGTCCTGTACACGTGTCATGAAAATCGCATGAAGAGACTGACCTCCAGGTCTTCTGGTTTACGATTGCATCCCAAAATCGGGCACACCAAAAGTGTCCGATCTGTCCGCCATAATGTTGCAGTCACGATAAAAATAGCTGATCTCCGCCATTACTAATAAAAAAAAAATATTAGTAAAAATGCCATAAAACGACCCCCTATTTTGTAAACACTATAACTTTTGCGCAAAAAACAATCAATAAAGGCTTATTGCGATTTTTTTTTTTTTTTTTTTACCAACAATTTGTAGAAGAATATGAATCGGCCTAAACTGAGGAAAAAAAAAGTTTAAGATTTTTTTGGGGGGATATTTATTATAGCAAAAAGTAAAAAATAATGTGTTTTTTTTTCAAAATTGACGCCATTTTTTTGTTTATAGCGCAAAAAATAAAAACCACAGAGGTGATAAAATACACCAAGCCACGTCACACGACCGCGTAAATTGTCAGTTAAGGCGACGCATTGCCGAATCGCAAAAAGTGCTCTCGTCTTTGGCCAGCCAAATGGTCTGGGGATTAAGTGGTTAAAATATGATGGCAACTGAATTATTCTATGGGCATCCCATATACCCTTTTCCCCAATCAAGTTGTATCCCCCAATATAAAAAAAAAAAAAAAAACAGCAAAAGACTGTTCATTGTCTCTGCAAGTGGCATATGGGAGTCTGGCAGCGGGGTGAATTGGTGGATTGTTTGTTACTACGGTAGTGGCAACTACACCGCTACAGATGGATAGATTTTCTAGTGTAAATTCTTAGGTAAAAATTTGTACAAAAATTCTCTGAACATTCTAAAAAAAAACGATAGCGTGTACCAGGCTTTAGGAGTTCAATGGGTTACAACACTTTATTATAAATGCTTATGTTTCCCCTGAAATAAGTTGGAGCACCTGGTCCTCAAGCCGTTTACTATTGCATGTGTCATTGCCTAAATAGGAGCATCTATGTCTCAACCTTTTTAAAGGAAAAATCTGTGCCTGCAAACTTTTCAGATTATGAATGCACATATAATTGTTCTCAAAACTATATAACACAATGTCTGCATAAACAGAGTAAATTACTTTATACTAAAACTTGGTTCTCGCTTTCGTGACAGAAGTCCCATATTCCTTGGAAACCAGAGCTTCTCTGATCAAATACCTGACAATGATCATCTTCAGATGTTCGGCTCAGCATGCAGCTGTCAATAGTGGTCAAGTAAGTATGATATTACTGGTACTGTCCTTAATCAGAATCTGAATTGCATAAATTTGACCACATCTTTGCCATTTAAAATAGCAACCAGATTAAAGTGTGTAGCCCTCTTTCGGGGTGGAGATCCTCCCCAAACAGGATATTGTGCTAAACCTATAGGTAGATAAGAGAACTAGAACCTTTGCTAAATGGAAGAGTCCATAAAGACCTGGATGAGCAAGTTTGGGATGGAGGAACTTGATTGGCCTGCACAGAGTCCTAACCTCAACCCGATAGAACACCTTTGGAATGAATTAGAGCAAAGACTGTGAGCCAGGCCTTCTCATCCAACATCAGTGCCTGACCTCACAAATGCACCTCAGGAGGAATGCTCAAAAATTCCCATAGACACACTTGTGGACAGCCTTCCCAGAAGAGTTGAAGCTGTTATAGCTGCAAAGGGTGGGCCAACTCAATATTGAATACTACAGACTAAGGCAGATTAAAGTTAATGTGTATGTAAAGGCAGGTGTCCCAATACTTTTGGTAATATAATGTAGTTATTAATAGAGATATGTCCTGATAAATGTTTCATCGACGTCCAGATACTTGGGCCCCTGAGGATGATACAGTATATTTCTTTGAAGACTTGAAGAAAAAATCTGTGGTGATGAGGAGGTCTTCCGACTCTTGTCCAACCAGCCTGGAACACAGACATAGCTATCTGGTACTAATTATCTTTCTATCTGATCTGGGTGAATATACAGCAGCACAGTACATGTACTAGTTTGCCTCACAACAGTATAGTCTCTGGCAGGTGCAGTTGTCAGGATCACTTAGTGCTCCTGTTCCTCATTCCAGCATCCAGGGTTTTGGCTAAGGCACTCTCCATGTCTGCTGTCCACTTGCAGGCTGATTAATGTGATCAGTCTCTGGGTAGAAACCAAGCCTGTTATAAGCCAGCTCAAACCTCATTTGGGTGCTTGCGACACCTGTGTTTTCCTGATCAAGCTCCCTGTCTGTCTGCCCTGCTTTGCTAGTTTGGATTTCCATGTATAGGACTTTGGACCGGATTATTGGACTATTCCTTGAACTCAGCCTGCCTTTTACCTGGACTGTCATAGAACCACATTATCTGTCTGCTAACCACAAATATCTATTTGCTTTGCTCAGTTTGCACTGGTGTTGTGACCAGGCACTATACCATTGTGTATAAGTCCTGGGGGCAACTGAGTACCGTTAGGCCTGCTTGCCTTATGGGAAAGAGGGCTTCTATGCTTTAGGGTAGATGTGACAGTAGTATGGCAGCTCTCCTTGAACAACATCAGTAGCACAGTCTCTGCCCACATGTCCCAGCAGCAACTCTCTGCACATTTCCTTGACACCCCTGGGAACGCTGAGAGATGTAATAACTCACTTTGGTGCAGCTCAGTAGAGCACACACAGCACAGTCCCTTTCTTAGTAGTGTATAATATTCTCTTCTGGTCCATTATTTAGTAGCATGAACAGAACATGTGGCTCAGTCTGCATCTCACCTTTTACTTCCTCCCTCCTGGTTTCCTAATCCAGACCACTGGGGTAGAAAGTGATGTGCATAATTATCCATAAAAACAGTGATATTAGCATCTAACAGTAGAGGACAGTAGACTCCTACAAGGGTCACCACTAGGGATGAGCCGAACACCCCCGGTTCGGTTTGCACCAGAACTTTCGAACGGACCCCAAATTCGTACGAACGTTAGAACCCCATTGATGTCTATGGGACTCGAACGTTCGAAATTAAAAGTGCTAATTTTAACCTCTAATATGCAAGATACTGTCCTAAAAAGGGTTTGGGGACCTGGCTCCTGCCCCAGGGGACATGGGTCAATGCAAAAAAAAGTTTTAAAAATGGCCGTTTTGCTGGGAGCACTGATTTTAATGACGATTATAGTGAAAAAAAAAGTGAAATATTCCTTTAAATATCGTGCCTGGGGGGTGTCTGTAGTATGCCTGTGAAGTGCCACGTGTTTCCCATGTTTAGAACAGTCCCTGCACAAAATGACATTTAACGGAAATAACGTCATTTAACCACCTCAATACAGTGCACTTACACCCCCTTCCTGACCAGACCAATTTTCAGCTTTCAGCGCTCTCACACTTTGAATGACAATTACTCAGTCATGCAACACTGTAGCCATATGAAACTTGCGCCCTTTTTTTCCACACAAATAGAGCTTTCTTTTGGTGGTATTTAATCACTAGTGGGGTTTTTTTTTTGTGCTATAAATAAAAAATGCCGTAAATTTTGTGAAAAAAATGCCTTTTTCTTTTTTTCCATCAAAATTTTTTGCAAATTAGTAATTTTTCTTCATAAATTTTGGCCAAAATTTATACTGCTACATATCTTTGGTAAAAATAACCCAAATTAGTGTAAATTATTTGGTCTTTTTTAAAGTTATAGAGTCTACAAACTATGGTACCAATCACTTAAAATTGATCACATCTGATCAGGCCTTCAGTATATCAGGTGTATCTCATTTCTTGAGACACTAACAAGTCAGGAAAGTACAAATACCCCCCAAATGACTCCTTTTTAGAAAGTAGACATTCCAAGGTATTAAGTAAGTATGATTATTTTTTTGTTGTTGTAATTTTTTCCCACAATTCTTTGCAAAATGACGATTTTTTTTTTTTACAAAATTGTCATATTATCAGGTTATTTCTCACACACAGCATATGCATACAACAAATTACATCCCAAAATACATTCTGCTACTCTTCCCGAGTATGGCGATACCACATGTGTGGGACTTTTACACAGCCTGGCAACATACAAAGGTCCAACATTGAAGAAGCATCTTCAGGCGTTTTACGAGCATAAATGACACATCTCATTTCTCAACCACATATTACACTTTTAAAGGCCCTGGAGAACCAGGACAATGGAATTGCCCCCAAAATTACCCCATTTTGGAAAGCAGACACCCCAACGTATAATTTGTGAGGCATAATGAGTCTTTATAATGGTTAATTTTTTTTCCAGAAGTTTTTGGAAAATGTGGAAAAAAAATGAAAACGCTTTTTTTTTTTTACACAAAGTTGTCCATTTATCAGATATTTCCAACACATAGCATGTACATAGCAAAGATGACACCCCAAAATACATTCTGCTACTCCTCCTGAGTATGGCAATACCACATGTGTGAGACTTTTACACAGCCTGGCCACATACAAAAGGCCCAACACTGAAATAGCATCTTCAAGCATTCTACGAGCATAAATGACACATCTCATTTCTCAACCACCTATTACACTTTTGAAGGCCCTGGAGCACCAGGACAATGGAATTGCCCCCAAAATGACCCCATTTTGAAAAGCAGACACCCCAACGTATAATCTATGAGGCATAATGAGTCTGTAGAACGGTTCATTTTTTTCCAGAAGTTTTTGGAAAATGTGGAAAAAAAATGAAAACGCATTTTTTTTTACACAAAGTTGTCCATTTATCAGATATTTCCAACACATAGCATGTACATAGCAAAGATGACACCCCAAAATACATTCTGCTACTCCTCCTGAGTATGGCAATACCACATGTGTGAGACTTTTACACAGCCTGGCCACATACAAAGGCCCAACACTGAAATAGCATCTTCAAGTATTCTACGAGCATAAATGACACATCTCATTTCTCAACCACCTATTACACTTTTGAAGGCTCTGGAGTATGGCGATACCACATGTGTGAAACTTTTACACAGCCTGGCCACATACAAAGGCCCAACATCCAAGTAGCACCATCAGATGTTCTAGGAGCATAAATGACATATAGTTTCCTGGCAACCTATCATTTTTGAAGGCCCTTCATATTTCTAACACATAGCATGTACATACCAAGAATTACAATCCAAAATAAATTCTATTGTAGAAAGGGTAAAAAAAAAGCATTACCTGTGTAGTATCCACCAGAGCACTGGTCCAGGCAGCAGGCAGGGATGTGCTTAGCGACAGCAATGGTAATTATCAAGGCAGCCGGCAGGAATATTGTCTATAGTCAGCACAAGGATATTGTCAGCACGGCAGTCCATAGAAATTGTCCAGGCAGAGACAGCCAGCACAGCCATAATATTGGTCCTGGTACACTGTTACCTGCAGACACTCATTATCGCACCGCTCTCCAGCCCTTCATAAACATACTGCCTCTTGCTACAGCTAATTATTTGCATAGTCCAGGTAGCGGTGTGTTCCGTTCATGCGGCAGGCAGAGGCATGGTGGCAGTAATTCAGCGGCAGGCTGAGGGCCGCAATCACGTAAGACCTGTGCACAGGCGCACAGGGGTAGAGGCTTCGACCCACTCAAATCTCTAAGAAGCCTCCGGACTCCAGACCCTATTTCGAAAACCGGAAAAAACAATAAAAATTGTGTGAATTTTTGGAAGGGGGTGGGGCTTTCCATGGATTTGGTGTAGACTATGTAGGAATTATAAATGGCCAAATGGATTAGATAGATTGCTACTTTCTTGTACCAGAATCGGGACCTCCTTATTGACAAATAGGGCTGAATCATTTGATCGTTGAAATCCACTCCCCCATGTAGAGATTATAATCTTGGACACACGTTGGCTTTTCAGTGGGACCTTGTCTTCTTTGAACATCAATTGTAGTGTCCTCATGGATGGTGGACATCATGTACACGTCCCTTTTATCTTTCCACCTCAAGGCCAGCACTTCGTTGCATCTCAGTGATGCTCTTTCCCCCCTTCGCAGCTTTTTGTTTGCCAGTGATTGTGGGAAGCCCTTTCTATTTTTTTTGCAGGTTCCGCAGGCCAGGGTTTTTGCAAGGTATAAGTGTCTGAAAAGGGGCAGGCTGGTGTAAAAGTTATCAAGGTATATGTGATATCCTTTGTTCAGAAGTGGGTATGCCAGGTCCCATACAATCTTTCCAGTTGTGCCCATGTAGGCCGGGCACTCAGGGGACTGGAGCTGGGAATCTCTTCCTTCATATATGCGGAACGCATACAGATATCCCGTGGCTCTCCCACACAGCTTGCATAATTTTATTCCATATCTGGCCCTTTTGCTAGGTATATATTGCTTTATTCCTAGCTGGCCTGCAAAGGGTACCAGGGACTCATCGACACATATATTTTGATCGGGGACATAGAGTTCTGCAAATTGTTGGGAAAAGAAATTTATCAGTGGGCGAAGTTTACATAACTTGTCATAATTTGGATGATTGTGGGGAAGGCACTCGGTGTTGTCTCTAAAGTGAAGAAAGCGCATTATCTTCTTGTATCGGGACCTGGATATTTCGGCAGAATAAATAGCCATGTGGTGGATGGGTTGGGTGGACCAATAGGCATGTCCTTCATTTTTTTTTGTAATCCCCATGTTCAGGGTGAGGCCCATAAAAATTTTGAACTCCTCCAAATTGAGATCTCGCCACTCAAAGGGACTGGCATATGATGAGTGGGGGTTATTGGCAATATACTGCTGGGCATATAAATTTGTCTGGTCCACAACTAATTGCAGAAATGTGTCGGGCAAAAACAGATGAACAAAATCGATCTCTGAAAAATTTTGGGTGTTGGTCTGCACACCTGGCTGTGCTGTGAAAGGGGGAATAATTGGTGATGCAGAGTCGGAAGGCAGCCATGTTGGGTTGGCAAGACCATCTGGCATAAATGTAGAGGCCCTGGCTCTTGGGGGATGTGACACTCTAGTAGTTGGATTGGAATTTCCTGTGCTGGTACTCAGGCGTGATGTGCCAGCACTGGTACTGGGTCTGGGCAATTGTTAGTGGGGCCCATCGCCGGTGGCAAAGCTGGTATTAGGCATTTGATCCAGGGGCCTAACGCTGACAGCAGCGCTGGTACTGGGCCTGGGAATTTGTTCTTGGGGCCTATTGCTGGCAGGAGCTCTGATACTGGGCCTGGGAATATAATCCTGGTTTTCAGAGGGCCTTGCCCTTTTAGGAGGGACCCATTCTTCCTCCGAATCATTTTCCGATTCACTATTCGGGTTAAATGCCGAATTTGATTCGGAATCAGAATCGGAATCTGATGAGAATTCCCCGTTGCTCTCATCGGTCATGGAGAGGATCTGGAACGCCTCCTCCCTGGTGTATACTCTTTTGGCCATGACGCTGATGGCTGTGTGACAGGTGACGTTCACTGATGGGCTGTGCGATGGGTGGCAGGTGATGACGGTGTGACAGGCCACAGACTGTGACGGGTGATGGTCACTAATGGCTGGCAGTCACTGATGGGTGATGGTCACTGATGGCTGGCGGTCACTGATGGGTGATGGTCACTGATGGCTGGCAGTCAAGATGGGTGGCAGTTGATGGGTGGCGGTTGATGGCTGGCGGTCACTGATGGGTGACAGGTGATGAGTGATGGCTGGCGGTCACTGATGGGTGACAGGTGATGGGTGACGGCTAGCGGTCACTGATGGCTGGCGGTGATTGATGGGTGACGGGTGATGGTTGGCGGTCACTGATGGGTGATGGGCAATGGCTGGCGGTCACTGATGGGTGAAAGGCGATGGCTGGCGGTCACTGATGGGTGACAGGCGATGGATGGCGGTCACTGATGGGTGACAGGCGATGGCTAATGTGTGACGGCTGGCAGTGGCTGATGGATGGCGGGTGAAGTCTGGCGGTCACTGATGGGTGACGGTTGATGTCTGGCAGTCACTGATGGGTGACGCCTGGCGGTGGCTGATGGGTGAAGGGTGACGTCTGGTGATCACTGATGGGTGACGGGTGACGGCTGGCGGTGGCTGATGGGTGACGGGTGACTGTTGACGGTCACCGATGGGTGACGGGTGACAGTTGACAGTCACTGATGGGTGATGGGTGACAGCTGGCGGTCACTGGTGGATGACGGGTGACAGCTGGCGGTCACTGGTGGATGACGGGTGATAGGTGACAGGTGCACCGCTGACGATCACTGATGGCAGTCTCCTATGTGACAGGTTCACTTTATTGGGTGACTGTGGTGACTGTTGGGTGACAGATGACAGTGGGGGGGCGATCTGATCAGTGTGGTGTTTGTGCAGACACTACAGAACACAGATCGATAACTCACTGCTCCAGGCTCTTCTCTCCTCACACTGGAAACGGTGTGTGAGGAGAGAAGAGCTGGTAACAGTCAGTTGCCGCTCTGTGTTTACATTTAGTGATCGGCTGTGAAAGGTTCACAGCCGATCACATGGGTTAACAGCCAGGCAATGGCTGTTTACCAGCATCGGTGACGAGCAGTGTTCCCGGGGAACACGCCGCCACCAATGTGAACGAGCAGCGCGCTCCCGATCCCGCGCATGCGCCGTTTACACAATACGAGCACTAGCTGTGATCGGCCGTGACTTCATCACGGCCGAACACGTGGTAAACAGCCATGACCAATGGCTGTTTACCATCCTCGGTGGTGAGCGGTGTCTCCGTGACACGTCGCCACCGAGGGAACGGGGATGCGCGCGCACGATCGCGCACATTCCCTGTTTAAACGGGAGGCCGTCATATGACGGCCTCCCGCCACAAGAGTTACACCGCCTGGCCGTCATTTGACAGCCGGCGGTCAGCAACAAGTTAAAACTGCTTACGGTTTTAATGTTATATCTGGTTCCTGCAATATGGTTGAAAATTATTGAGAGAAATGGCATGGGTAGCCCTCCCTTCCCATTACCAGCCCCTTTGGGTTTTGTACGCATATTAAGGGGAACCCCGTACCCATATTAAAAAAAGGAAATACGTGTGGCCCCCAGGCCCTATATACTCAGAACAGCGGTATACAGGTGGTGCAAACAAGACAGGGACTGTGTAGGTTTGTTGTGTTAAGTTGAATCTGTTTGTAATTTTCAACTGGTACATTTTTTAAGTGTAGCTCCAGTCAAAAAAACTATTTTTAAGCTTTTTGGAAAACATAGGGAAGGGTTATCACCCCTGTATAATTTGTTTTGCCGTCCGTCTTTTTCAGAGCACGCAGACAGCACGCACAATCTCCTACCGCTGACTGAAAGCTCTATTTAAAACGAGCAAGATAGTTAGCTATATAGGTGGATATAGCGGTGTATACTGTGTTCAGAGCACGCAGACAGCACGCACAAGCTCCTACCGCTGACTGCAAGCTCTATTTAAAACGAGCAAGATAGTTAGCTATATAGGTGGATATAGCGGTGTATACTGGGTTCAGAGCACGCAGACAGCACGCACAAGCTCCTACCGCTGACTGCAAGCTCTATTTAAAACGAGCAAGATAGTTTGCTATATAGGTGGATATAGCGGTGTATACTGGGTTCAGGAGCACGCAGACAGCACGCACAAGCTCCTAACACTGACTGCAAGCTCTATTATAAAAGATAGATCTATCGCTACTATATAGGTGAATATAGCAGTGTACACGAACAGCCGATGTTCGAGTCGAACGTATGTTCGACTTGAACACGAAGCTCATACCTAGTCACCACATTAAACAAAAAAAATTTGAAAAAGAACACTAAAAATTTTAACAGAGCACTAACACTTATCTACCTCACCACCCATCCCTCTGATCTTTATCTGAAAATATTTAAGTTGGCAATGATAAAGGTTAAAAAAAATAAAAATAAAATGAAAAAAAGGTTACTAATACTCATGTAGCACTACCCCCGAAGGAGCTGCTGGTTATTTTTGGGCTTACCGTTACCTTCCGCTCTCCTTGTTGCACGTCTAGAGGATGTCCCGTGGTAGATGACCCAGTAACTTGAGACTGACAATAGATTCACTTGAATGATTTTATTTGCAAACTTAAACCACTGAACAGTCTTTAACTTGGGATCAGAGGGTTGGAAAGGAAGCTCAGGTACTCTCAATCTCAAAGCCCAAAAAACGTTAAAGAACTTGCTTACTTTGACTGCATCCAGAGAATAGCCATTCACAGCTGGATGAACACTCAGGTTGGACAGTCCCTCTCTCACAAGGCCTAGCAGCCAACAAGGTGCTCAGGAACAAAGTCTTTGTCACAAAAGTTGTTGCAGAACACGTAGGGAAACTAAGCTGTAGAACACTTGTAGGATACCGGGATCTTTCAGCCTGCTTGGCGATATCCACAAGACCGGATTCTTTCGGTAACTTCAGCCCTTCCAAGCTCTTGTTAAGAAAACCAACCCGTACGTGGTGTTCTTCTAAAGAGTCCTCCCTTGGAATTTTCGAAGTACAATGGGTCTCTCCCGAACCGGAGAGGGCTCCCAACCACCTCAGAATCCTCCTTCCTGGGGGCTGGTCAGGAGGACCAGAACCATGTAATCAGCACATCATACTGGACCGGAACCCCGAACCAAGTGACGTCCGTGTCTTAAATGTCCTCTCTCAGAGGGCACAGCTGTCAGGAACCATGAAACAGACAGAGACAGAAGTACAATCAAATCACACTTGTTTATTAATAAAAATAAAAAGATAACTAGAAAAAAGCATAGTCAAGCATAGCCAGAGTCCAGTAGCCAGATCGGGTAGTCAGCCAGTCCAAAGTTCATAAACCAGATCGGGTAATCAGCCAGTCCAGACGTCAGGGATCCAAGGAGAGCAACTGCAAGCAGGATAGAAGCCAGGGGGGATGTCAGAAAGCCAGTCTTGAAACAAACGGCAGGAGGTGGTTCCTAGTGATGTGACCAACGCAAAGGCAAATAAAAGAGTAAGCTGGAAGGCTTTAAATAGGCAGGTCAGACGAGCATCATCGGGAACAGCTGGTAACTGTGTAAAGAGAAGAGAGCTGGCAATTAGCCAACAGCTGAGTGACCAGCCCAGAGGAGGAAGGGCTAAGCTAGCCCTGACAGTAACCCCCCTCAATGACCCCTCTCCCTCGGAGGGCCACCGGGTTTGAGGGGAAACCATCTATGGAACTCGCGGAGGAGGACGGGCATGTACGTCAGAGTAAGAAACCCAGGAGCGTTCCTCCGGACCATACCCCTTCCAGTGCACCAGGTACTGTATGCGCCCACGGAACCTACGGGAGTCAACAATGGATTGTACCTCATACTCCTCATGATTCTCAACCTGAATAGGGTGAGGACGTTGCACCGAGGTGGTAAATCGGTTACAATAAAGAGACATGAAACACATTAGAGATGCGCATACTAGGAGGAAGGTCCAACGCGTAAGCTACTGGGTTAACCCTGCGAAGGATATGGAAAGGCCCAATAAACCAAGGTGCAAACTTCAGTGAGGGAACACGAAGCTGGAGGTTGTGAGATGACAGCCAGACCCTGTCCCCAACCTGGTAGGAAGGCGCAGGCAGGTGTCTGCAGTCAGCATGGAGTCTGTACCTATCATTAGCATGACGCAAAGTCTCCTGGACTTGTACCCAAGTGTAACGAACACCACGGAGATGCTCCTCTAACGCAGGAATACTCTGCGGAACAAACGAGTCAGGCAACATGGAAGGTTGGAAACCATAATTCGCCATAAATGGAGACAATCGGGAGGCAGAATTCAAGGCACTGTTGTGAGCAAACTCTGCCCAAGGTAATAGGTCAGACCAGTTGTTATGATGGTCAGAAATATAGCAACTTAGGAACTGCTCCAAGGACTGATTGGCTCATTCTGCGGCCCCATTAGACTGCAGGTGATACGCAGAAGAGAACGGAAGCTGGATTCCCAACTGTGCACAGGCTCGCCAGAACCGGGAGACAAACTGACTGTCCCTATCCGAGACAATCACCTTGGGTAGCCCATGTAAGCGAAAGATCTCCCAAGCAAAAATGGAAGCCAGTTCCTTAGAGGTGGGCAACTTCTTAAGTGGAATACAATGGCACATCTTTGAGAACCGGTCAACGACCATAAGGATAACAGTGTTGCCTTGTGAGTTGGGCAATTCCACAATGAAATCCATAGACAGGTGAGTCCAGGGCCTCTCTCCATTGGGTATGGGTTGTAGGAGGCCCATTGGAAGGTGTCGTGGAGTCTTACTCTGAGCACACACGGGACAGGCAGCTACGAAGGCAGTAACATCAGCCCGTAGACTAGGCCACCAGTATTGTTAGGAGATATCCCAAATGAGTTGATTCTTCCCAGGATGGCCAGCTGCCTTGAGAGAATGGTAAGTCTGGAGCACTGCAGTACGGAGACTCTCTGGGATAAAGCAGCGGCCACAAGGTTTATCAGGAGGAGCGTGGACCTGAGAAGCAAGAATTTTGACGAACCGCAGCCAAGATACGATCAGGAGGAATCATAGGAACCGGAACCGACTCCGACTTGGAAGTGGAGGAAAATTGTCGTGAAAAGGCATCAGCCCTTACATTCTTCGTACCGGGTAAGAATGAGACAATGTAATTAAAGCTCGACAAGAAAAGAGCCCATCGCTCCCTTCTGGGAGAGGGTCGCTTAGCCTCAGACAAGAATGTAAGATTCTTATGGTCAGTAAGAATAAGAATGGACACAGTGGTACCTTCAAGGAGATGTCTCCATTCTTTCAGGGCTAAAATGATCGCCAACAGTTCTCTGTCACCAATCTCATAATTGCACTCAGCAGGTGACAATTTCTTGGAAAAGTAGCCACACAGATTCATAGCGCTCTCAGAGTTAGGACATTGAGACAGAAGGGCGCCAACTCCTGTCTTGGAAGCATCAACTTCTAGGATAAAAGGCAACATAGGATCAGGATGTGCCAACACAGGAGCAGAAACAAAGGCAGCCTTGAGAGTCTCAAAGGCCTTAATGGACTCCGGGGACCAACTCTTTGGGTTACGGTCCTTTCTGGTCATATCAGTCAGAGGTTTGACCAGAGACGAGAAGTTACGAATAAACTTCCGATAGTAGTTGGCAAAGCCCAGGAAATGCTGCAGAGGACGTAAACCCACGGGTTGAGGCCACTGTAGGACTGCCGACAGTTTCTCTGGGTCCATCGAAAAACCAGCAGTGGAAATGACATAGCCCAGGAATGTAACCTGTTCACGATGGAACTCGCATTTCTCCAGTTTACAATAGAAACTAATTCTCTCTTAGTTTCTAGTACACGACAGACATCTGTGTGGTGGCTCTCCAGGGACTTGGAAAATATGAGGATATCATCAAGATAAACCACCACACACAATTGCAACAAATCTCGGAGGACATCGTTAATAAATTCCTGGAAAACTGCCGGGGTGTTACAAAGGCTAAAAGGCATTACCAGGTTTTCATAATGGCTTGTTCTGGTATTAAACACAGTTTTCCACTCGTCGCCCTCCTTAATATGCATGAGATTGTATGCCCCTCTCAGGTCAAGCTTTGTGAAAACCGTTGCTCACTTGAGGCGGTCAAATAACTCCGTAATCAATGGAATCGGGTAGGCATTCTTAATCGTGATGCGATTGAGACCCCTATAATTTATACAAGGTCTCAATTCTCCGCTCTTCTTTTTCACAAAGAAGAAACCAGCACCAGCAGGAGACGAGGACTTGCGGATGAAACCTCGAGAAAGTGCGTCAACAACATACTCCTCCATGGCCTTATCCTTCAAGACCGACAAAGGGTAATCCCATCCACGAGGAGATATGGCACCAGGTTGAAGGTCAACTGCACAATCATAAGGCCGGTGTGGAGGCAAACTACCAGCTTGACCTTTATCAAAGACATCGCCAAAATCACAGTACTCCTCTGGCAAGGAGGGGAGTGAAGCAGTGCACAGGACCTTGGATACCTTCAGGAAGCATGTCTCACTGCATTGTGGTGACCAGGAGAGAACCTCAGCACAGAGCCAATCAAAAGAGGGGTTGTGCCTCTGTAACCAAGGATAACCAATAACCAGCGGAAATCTGGGTGAGGAAATAACTTGGATTTGGATTATCTCATGGTGAAGAGCCCCTACGGCCATGGACAACGGAACCGCCTCATGAGTCACATGGGCAGGCTGTAAAGGTCTCCCGTCAAGAGCCTCAATGGCAAGTGGAGTGTCACACAGCTGCAGTGGAATCGAGTGCTGCAAACCAAAAGCAGCATCAATGAACAGGCCTGCAGCCCCAGAGTCGATTAGAGCCTGTATCTCGATGGACGACTCAGCCCAAGAAAGGGTGATCAAAACCAGGGGCTTATCCTTCTGGATAACTGGGGACGAAACAAAGCCACCTAAGGTCTGTCCATGACAGGACCTCAAGGTTCGGGCGTTCCCTGGACGGGTAGGACAAGACTTCAAAAAGTGACCTGCCCGGCCACAATAAAGGCACAATCTCTCCCTCCTCCTAAAGGCTCTCTCATCTGCAGAGAGACGCGTGAAGCTCAGGTGCATGGGTTCATCTTCACTGACTAACTCATTACCAGGAGGCATGGGAGGTGAGGGAGGCATGGGTGGGACTACAAAGCTCGGAGGCAAAACATACAGGAGGCTTCCGCAAGCGCTCCTTAAGAGAGAGTTTTTCTCTGAGTCTGGAGTCAATGAGGATGGCAAACGAGATCAAGCTCTCCAGCTCAGTGGGTATATCTCGGGCTGCTATCTCATCCTTGATGGAATCCGAGAGACCATGAGAAAAAGCAGCCACGAGGGCCTCATTGTTCCAAGCAACCTTTGCTGCCAGAGTACGGAATTCAATGGCGTAGTCGGCAACAGTTATCGTACTCTGTTTGATGGACATGAGGCACTTGGCAGCAGAACCAGAGCCTGCGGGAACGTCAAAAAACATTTTAAAGGAGGCCACAAACTGAGGGCAACTCAAATAAACAGGTTTTTGCGTCTCCCATAGAGGGTTAGCCCAGGCCAAGGCTCTCTCAGAAAGCAAAGATATCACAAAACCTACTTTGCTTCTGTCCATGGGAAACGTCTGGGGCAGCAAGTAAATCTCAACCTGATTGAGAAACCCTCGGCATTGAACTGGATCGTCCCCAAATCGCTGGGGAAGCGGAGCAGAACCAGACATACCTCTTATAGAGGTAATACTAGAGGCGGGTGCCTGCACAGAGACTGGCGCAGCAGCAGGGATGGCCTGCGACTCAGGTTGTACCAGAGCAGCCACCGTGGGGGATTCCAGGTGAGCCATGCTATTCAGGAGCATTTGTAACACCAAGGCAAACTGACCATGCGGTGATCTTGCTCATCCAGTCTGGAAAAAATATTACCAACAAGTGGATTGACTGTATCTTCTGAATTCATGGCCTTTGCGTACTGTCAGAAACCATGAAACAGACTGAGACAGAAGTACAATCAAATCACACTTGTTTATTAATAAAAATAAAAAGGTAAATAGAAAAAAGCGTGGTCAAGCATAGCCAGAGTCCTGTAGCCAGATTGGGTAGTCAGCCAGTACAAAGTTCATTAACCAGATCGGGTAATCACCCAGGCCGGAAGTCAGGGATCCAAGGAGAGCAACCGCAAGCAGGATAAGAAGCCAGGTGGGATGTCAGCAAGCCAGTCTTGAAACAAACAGCAGGAGATGGTTCCCTGTGATGTGACCAACGCAAAGGCAAATGAAAAAGTGAGCAGGAAGGCTTTAAACAGGCAGGTCAGACAAGCATCATCGGGAAAAGCTGGTAACTGTGGAAAGAGAAGAGAGCTGTCAATTAGCCGACAGCTGAGCAGCCAGCCCAGAGGAGGAAGGGCTAAGTCAGCCCTGACATAGCCCTTATTTTGTCGACGTTATAACTTTTGTGCAAACCAATCGATATGCGCTTATTGCGATTTTTTTTTGTCAAAAATATGTAGAAGATTCCATATTGGCCTAAACAGAGGGAAAAAATATTTTTTTTATATATTTTTGGGGGATTCATTATAGAGAAAAATAAAAAATATAGCTTTTTTTTTCAAAATTGTGTCTCTTTTTTTGTTTATAGCGCAAAAAGTAAAAACCGCAGATGTTATCAAATAACACCAAAAGAAAGCTCTATTTGTGGGGAAAAAAAGGACGTCAATTTTGTTTGGGTGCAACGTCGTACGACCGCGCAATTGTCAAATTGACCCAGTGCCGAATCGCAAAAAGTGTTCTAGTCAGGAAGGGGGTAAAAACTTCCAGGGCTGAAGCAGTTAACCATTTGGCAACTGGGCACTTAAACCCCCTTCTTAACCAGACAAATTCCAGCTTTCAGCGCTCTCATACTTTCAATGACAATTACTCAGTCATGCAACACTGTACCCATATGAAATGTTTGTCCTTAATCACCGGTGGGTTTTTTTTTTTTGCACTACAAATGAAAAAAGACAGACAATTCTATAAAAAAATACATTTTCTTTGTTTCTGGATATTTAGAAAGAGACATGGTGAGTTTTTTGAAGTTGTAATTTTTTCCCACAATTCTTTGCAAAATCAAGATTTTCTTTTCTTCACAAAAGTGTCATATTATCAGGTTATTTCTCACACACGGCATATGCATACCACAAGTTACACCCCAAAATATATTCTACTACTCCTCCTGAGTATGGCGATACCACATGTGTGAGACTTTTACACAGGGTAACCATATACAGAGGCCCAACATGCAGGGAGCACCATAAGGCATTCTAGGAGTATAAATTACACATCTCATTTCTTGACTACCTATTACACTTTTGAAGGCCCTGGAGCACCAGGACAATGGAAATGCCCCAAAAATGACCCCAATTTGGAAAGAAAACAACCCAATGTATAATCTATGAGGCATTATGAGTCTTTTGAACATGTAATTTTTTTTCTACAAGTTTTTGGAAAACGTGGAAAGAAAATTAAAACACACTTTTTTTTTTTTACACAGTTTTCCATTTATACAATTTTTCTAACACATAGCCTGTACATGGCAAAAATTGCACCCCAAAATAGATTCTCCTGCTCCTCCTGAGTACGGCAATACCACATGTGAGACTTTTATACAGCCTGGCCACATAGAGAGGCCCAACATGCAGGAAGCACCATCAGGTGTTCTAGGGGCATAAATGTCAAATCTAATTTGACTACCTATTACACTTTGAGGCACTGTAGTGACATGGATGTGGCATGGATGAGAACTAATGTGGCATGTATACGCTGTGGATGGGGATGGCTAAGTATGGTTGAGCCATGAATGTGGATGGCTGGGTATGGTTGAGTATGGCTGGGTGGGTATGGCTGAGTATGGATGGATGGATGAGTATTGCTGAGTATGGCTGGGTATAGGTGGCTGAGCATGAATGGATGAGTATTGCCGAGTATGGACGGATGCATGGATGGATGGTTGAGTATTGCTGAGTATGGATGGTTGGATGGATGAGTATTTCTGAGCATGGGCAAGTATGGATGGGATGGATGAGTACTTCTGAGTATGGATGGGATGGCTGGATGAGTACTTCTGAGCATGGATGGATGAGTACTTCTGAGCATGGATGAGTATGGATGGGATGGATGGATGAGTACTTCTGTGAGCGTGGATGGGATGGATGGCTGGATTGGGCATAGAGCAGCGCTGTGGGCACTACACATCCAGCCCACAGTGCTGCAGTTTTTGATCTCTCCCCTCGCAGTGTACCAATAGGTACGGGGAGCGGAGAGCGAAACCGGACATGACGCCGTTTTTTTTAGAAGTGATCGCTTCCGTCATTTGGCGGAGGGGGCGCACGGGAGCAAAATTCTGGGAGGGGGTCCATGGATGCCCTCCCAGAATAAACCAACCACGCTGCAGCCGTCTTTCGGCTATGTTACGGTCGGCATGTGGTTAAGGTAGTTTTAGGACCATGAGGAAGCCATGATTTGCTCTTGGAGGACAAAATTATATAACTGATTACAAGCAAGCTAAGGTGTGATCAACTTAGTTTTTCTATTTTAGGCTCAGTTCACACAAGTGGGGACTGGGAACAAAGAGAAGGCTAATTTATTAAATACTTTCTTCAGCTCTGTGTATACAAAGGAGCCTGTCCATAATGGGGGTGGTAGTGACACAGCCTCAAATCCACAATGGCTCAAAAGTGATATGGTCCAGAAATATATGGACAGAATAAAGGTGGATAAAGCATCTAGACCTAATGGTATCCACCCGGATCCTAAAAGAATTGAGCTCTGTAAATTCAAAGCCATTGTATCAAATTTTTAGGGACTCATTGATGACAGGAATAGTACCACTGGATTGGCGCAGGACCAATGTGGTGCCTATATTTAAAAAGGGAACAAAGTCTTTACCAAGTAACTATAGACCTGTTAGTTTAACTTCTATAGTTGGGAAGATACTGGAGAGATTAATAAAATACCACATGGATGAATTCTTGCAGGAAAAAAATATTTTAAGCAACAGACAGCATGGATTCATGAAAGACCAAAGTTGTCAGACAAACCTGATTTCTTTTTATGAGGTGGTAAGTAAAACCTTGGACAGAGGGGTGGCGGTGGACGTGATATATTTGGATTTTGCAAAAGCGTTCGATACAGTTCCGCACACACGGCTTATGTGTAAGGTAAAGTCTACAGGTTTGGAAATATCAGTTTGTAAATGGATATAAAACTGGCTAAAAGACAGAATTCAGAGAGTAGTGGTTAATGATTCTTACTCTGAATGGTCTAAGGTTATCAGTGGTGTACCCCAAGGTTCAGTGCTGGGACCCTTGCTTTTTAATATCTTTATAAATGATATTGGGTCTGGGATCAAAAGTAACATTTCCGTCTTTGCAGATGACAATAAGCTATGCAGTAGAATAATGTACTTACAGGATGTCTCCAATTAACAAGCCAAACTCAATGCTTTGTCTAATTGGGCAACTATGTGGCAGATGAGGTTTAATGTTGAGAAATGTAAAGTTATGCACTTGGGGGCTAAGACTATTCATGCATCATACATTCTAGGGGGAGTACAACTGGGGGGATCCATCATGGAGAAGAATCTGGGGGTTTTGGTAGATCATAAGCTCAATAATAGCATGCAATGCCAAGCTGCGGTTTCCAAAGCAAGCAAAGTCCTTTCTTGTATTAAGAGAGGTATGTACATTTCCAAGAGAGCGATATCATTTTGCCCCTGTTCAAATCATTAGTAAGACCTCATCTGGAATATTCAGTTCAGTTTTGGGCACCAGTTCTCAAAAAGGATATCGGGGAACTGGAGAAAGTGCAGAGAAGGGCAACCAAACTGATAAGAGGCATGAAGGAACTCAGCTATGAGGAAAGATTAGAGGAACTGAATTTATTTACTCCTGATAAGAGGAGATTAAGGGGGGGATATGATAAACATGTACAAATATATAAGGGGTCCATATAGTGAACTTGATGTTGAGTTTTTCACTTTACAGTCAACAAAGAGGACAAGGGGGCACTCTTTACGTCTAGAGTAAAAGAGATTTCATCTCCAAATACGGAAAGGTTTCTTCACAGTAAGAGCTGTGAAAATGTGGAATAGATTCCCTGCAGAGGTGGTTCTGGCCAGCTCAGTAGATTGCTTTAAGAAAGACCTGGATTATTTCCTAAGGGTACATAATATAACTGGGCACTAACATTTATAGGTAAAGTTGATCCGGGGAAAATCCGATTGCCTGTCGGGGGATCAGGAAGGAATTTTTTCTCCCGCTTTAGAAAATCAGATCATGCTCTGCTGTTTTTTTTTTTTGCCTTCCCCTGGATCAACTCTGGGTATAGAATTGGGTATATGGGATTTTATGATATTATTTTTTTTTTTTTTTGTGGTTTACTGGATGGACTTGTGTCTTTTTTTTCCACCTGACTAACTATGTAACTAGTGCGACTCCAAAGCTGTGCAATTTCCAGTGCAAATTTATTGTGATTTAATGCGCCTTATTCCACTCTATGGCACTCAAGTAGTAAGAAGGTCAAATAAAAGTATTGCAGGAACCTTTTTTTAAAGGTGCTGCAAATTTTGTCACAAAGATTGAAATAGGTGCCATTGAAATAAATGGGTTTCCACTTGTCATGTGACTTTGTGTCACAAGTCGCATGATAAGTTGCACTAGTGTGAGCCGATTCTTATTCTTAATAAGTGCTCTTGCATTTCTACTAAGGTTTAAAATGTATGGGTCCTTTAAAAAAGCAGTGTTATCCTGTAGCTATAGCGCAGCATTAAAAAAAATTCAGTGGAGTGCAATCAAAATGAATGAGAGGAAAAAAACAAAACAAAGAAAAGTCCACAGGAAACTTCTGTTATACGCTGGGCACAAGTCCTGCGGGAACGTGTGGGAACGGCGTCCCTGCACTCTTTTCACAGCAGGAACGCCGTTCCCTTTGCAAGACTAGAGCCGCCCGAGGCTCTAGCACAGGCATCAACTAAATGGCGGACTGCGGGCCAAGTCAGTCAATGATCTGTGCGGCCCCGGCGCGGTCACGCCATTTAAGATGTGCATTCTGCCGCTGCCTGCTAGTTTTGTTGTCTTCACAGACACAGAGCTGACATTGGAAGAGCAGCACAGCGATGCACGGAGGGCAGGGGCTGGCCCAGTTAACTGATTGGTTAATAGAACCGCTCTGCATTCTTTCAACCAATCAGTTAACTGGGGCAGGTGCCGCCCTCTGTTTATCCCTTTGCTGCACTTCCGATGTCAGCTCTGTGCCTCCGATGTCATCTGCTGTGTCCTGTGTAAGGTAAGACAGGGAAGAGGGCACTGTTATGAAGGATGGAGGGGGAAAGTATCAGAAACTGAAAGGAATGAGGAGGGGTGATATAAAAGGGAGGCAGGGCAGGAATGTGAAGGGGGGTTCTACAAAGAGGGTGAGGACAGGAATGTAAAGGGGGTGAGGACAGGTTTAATTTTAAAACTGGCTACTTTGTCATCTTCTGTAGTATGTCGCATTCGCATTCTGGTCATCTCCTGTAGTCACATTCGCAGTCTGGTCATCTCCTGTAGTCGCATTTGCAGTCTGGTCATCTCCTGTAGTCGCATTCGCAGTCTGGTCATCTCCTGTAGTCGCATTTGCAGTCTGGTCATCTCGTGTAGTCGCATTCGCAGTCTGGTCATCTCCTGTACTATGTTGCATTCGCAGTCTGGTCATCTCCTGTAGTCGCATTCGCAGTCTGGTCATCTCCTGTAGTCACATTCTGGTCATCTCCTGTAGTCGCATTCGCAGTCTGGTCATCTCCTGTAGTATGTCGCATTCGCAGTCTGGTTATCTCCTGTAGTCGCATTTGCAGTTTGGTCTTCTCCAGTAGTCGCATTTGCAGTCTGGTCATCTGCTATAGTCTCATTCGCAGTCCGGTCATCTTTTGTAGCATGTCGCATTTGCAGTCACTGTATTTTATGTGAAATATATATGCATATGAGCATATCTTTTTTTTTTTTTTGGTGGGGGAGTGGATCTTGGGTGGGAGTTCCCACACTTTTTTCCCCAGGACTTGACCCCTGGTTATACAGTATATTCCCAGATAGCAAGATAACTTGCCACACTTTCGTGACAGTGTTGAATTTTAAGTCTGTTAACTGGCTGCATATTTTCACTGGCAAGTTATACACCTGCAGAGCACTTGAAGCACAAGTTCTAGTTGACACTTTTCCAATTTGTAGCAAATTTGCATGACAAGTCTTTGGCAAGAGCAAAGTTGCAGTGGTGAGTCTACAGCAAGAGCTCTACAAGTCTACATCATGAAAATTTAGGCACAGTGACCCCCTGTGGTGGGATGACTACTGCCCAACATAACTGAACCAGAACTTGCAGAATGTTTGCAGAGAAAGTTGATCTTGACTCGTGAATGCGGACTTGCTGCAATTGTGCAGCAAACTTGTGAAGCCTGGCGGGTCTAGCCATAGCTTAGCAAGTCTTTTTCAAACTTGCTGCACAATTGCTTGCTATCTGGGTTGGCCCATAGTTTAAGGCAGTTAATTTGCTTGTCACATACATTCAGGACTTTGGAACTATAGCATGAAAGAAAGGTCATGTTATTCATTAACATAGTTGTCAACAGTTCCTGAATTGCCTGGGACATTCACAAATTCTAAGCAGCCGTCACAAAATGTTCTTGTCCTGGGCAGAGTCACGAAAATCAACCTTTGTCACGGACAACTGCGGGGCTAGTTGCACAACATCATCGCACACTGCTGGGGACACAGAACCAATCCCTACCCCAGCCCTACCTCCTCTCCTAGCAGTAGCAGAATGGTGTTCTGTCCAAAACTGTCCGCCTATTGAATAGTGTCCGCTGTGTACGGCGCAGCACTTGCGCAGTACGGAGCACAAGGAGATTTGGAAAATCTCCGAAGATGAACGGCGCCTGCGCAATGAGTCGAGGTGCAAGCCCCTCCATCCAAGTGGACGGCCGCTCGCCACGCTTCGGGCATGGCCTCGTTTCACTTGGCTCTTTCCATTCTAACTCTATGTCCACTTGGATGGTGGGGCTTGAACCTGGACTCATGGCACAGGCTCCGTTCATCTTCGGATATTTTCAGAATCTGCTTGTCCTGTGTACTGCGTATGCGCAGTACACAGCGGACACTATACGATGGGGGACACTATTTGACATAATGGCATTCTCTTTTTACCATTTTTAAACTGATAATCTCTATTTCATTTTTCCATGGCTGCCAAATGCACTCAATGGGATGTGTTTTAAATGTGCTGAATGTCTGAGTAGTAAGGTTAAGGTGACATCTAGTGGCCATTGATATCAATTACACTATTTAAGATAACTTCACTGACCCCTCCTTGCTCTGAGGAAGCTAGCAATGATAGGCTAGCGAAACGCAGTGTCAGTGTGATGTCAGCATGTCAGTGAAGGAGGGACGGCCGTAGTATGCGGTACCAGCAGCTTCACATGGTTTTACACGGCGGAGGCACAGTGACCCCTGGAAAGGTTCCTGAGCTATGGAGACATTGCAACTCCTCCATACTGACAGCTAGGAGCTTTATTGCTCTGGCAGAGCAGAGGAAGACTGGGAGTGAACGGTGGATGTCCTAGTGTAGACGGCAGAGGTGGTGAGATGATATCTAAACTATAGTGATCGCCATATGGTTTATGGCTGAGCGGCTTGGTTTCATCCCCCTCTCTCTTAATTGAATTTTTTTCCACCATCTTCTCCCCTGATGAACTATTCCTCCAGAATTCTAGCATTCCAGGGTGATCACACCATGTTTGACACAGGTCCTTACTAGCCTGACTGATCAAGTACAACGTGCAGTCACAGCCTAAAGTCACAGAGAACTGAATACTAGAACAGCAGGAAGTATCTGCATGAACTTTCACTATCTTTACAGTTCCTCAATGTGAAAACCGCTTTACAGTATGCGCAACCACGCCATCTATATATGGTCCCATGCTAATTTCCTTGTGGGGGAGATAAGTAAGAGGGAGACTGAACCAGGATTACCCAAGTTGGGGGCTGACAGTACAGAGGAGGAGGCTGAGCAGTATTGATGGAGTTGCGGTGAATCATCTCAATTGGACAGGTCTTGGGGGGATTGTCAGTAAGACTGGAAAGCTAGGCAGTCTCCTGAGAGGGACTTCATGGGGCTAGAACAGAGCACACTGCACAAATATTAGAGAGTGGAAAGTCTATATGTGGATGTGACCTACAGAGCACATGCCTGCTTAAGGGGCCCTGTGTGGCTCCGAAACATTGCACTTATCTCTGTGATGCGATCTCTATACAGTAAAAAAACCTTTGGATGGTGATTGTTGATCCAAGGTGTGCTGGTGTATATGTACACTTGCTTGATGTTTCCAGTACCCAGCTGGTAATTGCTGCAGCACCCACCATTCTAAGAGCCATTTGCCAGGAATGTGTGTGATAGGAATATTGACAAGACTACACTGAACACAGACTGGGCTTTCCCTCTCCATGCATCACACAAGTCATGCCAAAAAACGAGACACATAAAGGAACTAATCAATAAGGCCCAGGATTCATTTGTGCTGTCAGGAAAGGGGATCATAAGAGAGTTGCCTTAATTCTCCAGGTTTCCAAAAGATGGTGGCAATGGAATATGAGCTTGAATGCCCCTATGTGCTAAAATCCTGGAGAAAGTGGGAGAAGAAGAGAGCGAAATGGTACAAAGAGGAAGTTTGGGGGTTACTTAGCATCTCAAGACTTTTCAGAAACCCAGACTACCCTGCCCTTTGGCAAAGATTCTTGGATTGGAGTTTGTGGCACTCCATCTACAAGGACAAGGTAATTATAAGGAAAGCTGGACACAGGGACCAGGTATGGTCTGTCAATACTTGGGATCCTAACGGCAAGATGGAGCAAGTCCTCAACCCGAACTTCTACGGTTGAGCTGTTGCATTAAACTGCCCTTCTCTAGTATGTGCCTTACAGGCCAGTTTTCATAGTTTGTTGCTTTAATAAGAGACGTAATTTGGCGGTTGCCGTTTTTTTCCCCCCCCCATTATACAGTTTGCTGTTTTTGTTTTTATTTCTCCTTCTTCTCAAGAACATTTGACCCACTGTACCTTGGGTTTGCAAAGCCACTGGCCATAATGTAAACATGTAAAGGTGTTCTACAAAGATTTTACATAACACTACAAAACATTTGTTTGCCCTCATTCAGGGATTAGCACTGTTAGCCCCTGTACACACTGTCGGAGATTTTGCCAACCAAATCCGTCGGATTTTGTCCGTCGGATTTAGTCCGACAGATTGTGTCCGAAACTGTTGCATACACACAGTCGGGCCAAGTTGGCGAAAAATCCGATCTTTCAGAACGTGATGACGTAATTTCGTTACAATGGGACTACATTCAGGCTAGTAGCCAATAGCTTTGATGTAGGAATTTGATCTGAGCATGCGTGGCACTTGGTCCGATCAAAATGCTATACACATGATCGGATTAGGTCCGACCGGCCCAGTTGGTCGGGAAATATTTCCAACATGTTGGAAAATTGGGTCGGACGGAGATTCGGATGGAATCAGTCCGATGCATACCACACACAGTCAGATTATCTGACGACACGGTCTGATAAGACGCATTCCAACAGATTTTCCGACCGGGTGTACAGGGGCTTAGGCAGGATGTGTTGTATCATTATAGTAGTTAAGATTTAGGTTAGATAGGATGTATCTCTGCTATATTCCAGGGCTCTGGAAAATAACCACGTGTCATGATCATGCCGATCTTTACAAAAATTTAGATTTTTAAATTAAGTTCAGTGTTTGTATTTATGGCCACTAAGTTGTAGTACAGTGCTGAAAAGTTGTTATGGACCCTAAAGCACTATATTCTAGTGCCATAGCCTATTACTGTGCACTTTTGTTCTGTTGGAGGGCCATTTCCACTGAGATGGTGCTCCAACATTAAATTGTGATATTTATGCTGCTTTCTAACTTTGTTTTTTTTGTAGGTTAATCATCACAAGAAATTTATACCCTGGACAATACTTTTAATGTGCTAATATGCTGTATGAGTTCTGTTCTCAGTCTCCTCCAAGAAGAATGTAAAAAGTTATTCTACCTCAATTATAAATGTTCATTATGTAGAATGCCACATATTTATTGTTACAATGTTATTTATTTTCTTACATCAGGGGAAACAGAGCCAGTACTTACTATGTGGGTTATAGGGCCACTGATAGGTGATGGACACTGGCACACCCTAAGGCAAGAAGTGTACTCCCTATATAACCCCTCCCACTAGTGGAAGTCCTCAGTTTTTTTTGCCAGTGTCTAAGGTGTTGGTCACGAGTAAAGATGTTATGTGCTGTGCTGAGCTCCAATGGAGCAATACTTACTGGGGCTAGCCATGGTGACCAGATCCATTCAGATGTCCTTTCATGGACTAAAGGAATGGTACCCAGGCCTCGTGTTAGAAGAAACGAGGTTTTGCGTGTGAATGCTTCTCTTTTTAGAGAGCTGGACCCTGGGATTTAGTACTTATTGGTAGTAAGGCCATAAAGTTTTTACTGGCAGGGTGCTCTTGCAGGTCTAGGATTGTGGGTAATCTCTAGGTTCCCCTGTTCCTGAAGGTTTTTCTGAAGGTTTTGGAGCCCATCGTAAAGGGTGAAGATTGGGTTTATCTCAGATAACCCTGCTGTGAGCAAAGGTAAGGGAGATTTTCTTAAGAATTTCTCCTTTTTGTGTATAATGTTGTCATGCCTATGTGTCACCACTGGGGGCTGTATTAAGCACTCACCGCCTGATGCTGGAAACAGTGCAGAAGCCTTAATTTCTCCTCTCCTCCAGCCACAAGCAGATCTTCCGGTAAGAAAGGGGGGTCTGGTTCTCCTCCTGCGCCCTCATGTTTTTTTTCCCCCTTCGGGGAATTGATATGCCAAAAGCAGTTTAAAAAAAAGGGGGACAGGCCTCTCAGCGGAGGTTTTCCCCCCCCGCCATGTCAGCTGTTTCACAGGACGCCTGAGTCTGCCACTCTCGTGGGAAGACACTTTCCTTTGAAAGGAAGGGGGTCGTAATTCACGCGGGGGTGTGGCTAAAGGCATCAGATACCCGCACATATGGAGGAAGTTGTTAAAGCGCTGTGTGTGTAGCTGCTGCCTGGCTGTGGAGGTACACATGAGCAGGAGGTTGGCTGGATTCAGGTTTGACACAGGCATTCCCTTTGAAACATTGTACTTTACCAGGCTAGGTATTAATAGCAGCTAATTGCACTGGACTATAACCTAGCAGTGTACATTCTTTTGCTGGTAGTGCCTCTGCTTTGTGCTTCAGGCTATGAGTGATAAAAGGGACCAGGAATTCCTCTAAGGGTTCTAAAGGGTCAATGGTTTAACAACAAACTAAATCCATTTCCAAAGAATATCATCCTCCTCTGAGGGTGATGCGGCTGGTCAGATTGAGCTGTTAGGGGAAACTGTGGTTGCAGCTGCACTAGACACTTCACCCCCTGTATATATCATACAAGAGGTTTTTTCTTCTACCATTTGTAAATTGGAAAAGAAGATTGATACTATGATATCTCTCCATAGTGGGGTCAAAGGTAGCAGATCCCCATCTAGTGCTCAGGACCCTCTAATTGAGGTTCAGGAGGCTGGGGATCAGGTAGATCTTCCCAAAGATTTGGAAGATACTTATTAATCCTCTTCCGAGAATCCTAATATAGAAGGAGTAACATCAAAAGACAGGTTGCTTGTGCACTCTTACTAAATTGGTTCGTTCAACCTTTTTGCTGCCTGCAGAGCAGGCTTTTCAGGAACCCACCTCTAATTTAGGATCATTAAAACCTCCCCGGTCTGGGGATGCTTTTCCTAGT
Organism: Lithobates pipiens; assembly: GCF_037356315.1. Classification (NCBI taxonomy): domain Eukaryota; kingdom Metazoa; phylum Chordata; class Amphibia; order Anura; family Ranidae; genus Lithobates; species Lithobates pipiens. The sequence continues at coordinate 595,628,412 of NW_027507748.1, read as the reverse complement.
CATGCATGGCTAAAGAAGCTTATGTATGCTGAAGGGGAACATCCGGATAAACAATATTATCCTACAAATGGCACGTACACACGATCGGACTATCCGGTGGACCAGCGTACGCTGGACAATCCGCCCGTGTGTGGGCTCCGGCGGATTTTCGTTCCCAAAAGTCCGGCGGACTTAGAAGTTTTGACTCAAAATTGTCCGCCGGACAATCCACCTTCTGTGTGCTAGTCCGCCGGACTTTTGAAATGAACAGACTTGCGCACACACGGAGAAAAGTCAGTTCATTTTGAACGTGGCTCCAGGTAGACGGGACTAGAGAAGGAAGTCAATTTCGCCGCCACCGGCATCTCACTGGCCCCGTCACCTGGTATGGATTAAAAAAAAAAAACGGCATGGGGGTCCCCCCAAAGTCCATAGCAGACCCTTATCCGAGCATGCAGCCTGACCGGGCAGGAAAGGGGGTGGGGACAAGCGAGCGCCTCCCCTCCTGAGCCGTACCAGGCCACGTGCACTCAACATGGGGGGTGCTTTGGGGAAGGGGGGCCCTGTGGCCCCCACCCCAAAGTACCTTGTCCCCATGTTGATGAGGACAAGGGCCTCTTCCCGACATCCCTGGCCATTGGTTGTCGGGGTCTGCGGGCGGGGGGGCTTATCGGAATCTGGGAGCCCCCTTTAATTGTTTGTTTTATTGTATGGGAAATGAGCAATAATCCACACGATGCATATATTGGAGGACTCCCTTACCTTCCAAAGTGAAGCAGAGGATAGTGATCTTGTCAATCTGACACAGAGACCCTGGCAGGGCAAAAAGCCACAGGCATGATAAGATCCCTATAAACAAGGGATCTGAATAGCTGGTAAGCAGTAGTAATTTTGTTTTGTGGAGGATCAAATCAGTAAACTAAGGCACATCTTCTTGGGTGACGAGTGTATTATCACTTTGGAAGGTTCTGAGAGACTAATCTGAATGGTCTAACCTCCTTTGGAATGCGGATTATAGATTGCAATTTGGACATTGGTGTTCTTATACACTTTTTTGGTTTATTATTGCACTGATTTGAATTGTTTGGAGCAGTTATACTTAAAATTCTGCCTGATCAGCAGGCCCAGCAATGGGCTGGTGTATCAGATGCACTATGTTTCACAGTAGATGCTATGAAAGATTTTATCATTCAAGCCTCACAGCTTATGCTTGGACTAGTGCATTCTCACAGAGTTCTATGGCTGAAAAATTGGTCAGCCGAAGCACCCTGTAAAAAGCTCTTAGCCAGTTTTCCTTTTCATGGGGAACAGCTATTTGAAGACGATCTGAATAAATACATCCAAAGGATTTCTAATGAAAAAAGCTATTTTACCAGTAAAGAATAGGTTCAAACAATTCTCCTTTAAAACGTGCTGCCTCACCAGTGCCAGGGGCATCAGCCTCTAAGCAGTCTCGACGGCCTCAACCATTAGGTTCAAGGGGAAGACCCCAAGGGCAGCACCTCGGTCAGAAGAGAGCTTGGGGCAGAAAGCCCACAAAGCAGAATGCTAAAGCCTCCTTATAAAGGGGCGCCCCCACTCACTTGGGTGGGGGGTAAGGTGCCTGCAATTCTCAAGGATCTGGCAGGTACAATGTCAAGACAGATGGGTGGCTTCTGCAGTTTCTCTAGGTTACAAACTAGAGTTTCGAGAGTTTCTGTCTCCTTGTTTTCTAAGGTCAAATGTTCCCAAGGACCCAGAGAAAAAAGAAGTCTCTCTTTCTAGCTCCGGATCATCCATTATCCCAGTCGGTGATATCAGAGGTCCCCTTAGTGAAACAGGGCACAGGCTTTTATTCAAACCTTTTCACGGTTCCAAAACCAAACGGAGAGGTAAGACCCATTCTAGATCTTAAAGATCTGAATCGGCACTTAAACATCCGATCCTTTTCCGTGGAGTCAATCCGATCGGTTGTTTCCATCCTGCAAGGAGGGGAGTTTTTGGCTTCTATCGATATCAAATATGCATATCTCCACGTGCAAATATTTCCCGCTCACCAGAAATTTCTGCACTTCGAAATAGAAAATCATCATTTTCAGTTTGTGGCCCTGCCATTTGGTCTAGCCACAGCACCACGGGTGTTCTCAAAAATTCTGGCACCTCCTTTAGCCAGATTAAGGGCTCAAGGCATAACGGTCCTAGCCTATTTAGACGATCTACTTTTAATAGATCATTCAGTCTCAGGTCTAAACCAGAGTCTGGTCACAGCTGTAAACTACCTGGAATCTCTAGGTTGGACACTCAACCTAGAAGAATCCTTCTTAAAACCATCAAGGAGATTATAGTACTTGGGGCTGGTCATAGATACCGTACAGAAAAAGGTATTCTTACCCCAGACAAGAATCAGTTCCATTGTAGGACTAATTCAACTCATCAAAGCAAAGAGAAATCCTTCCATTCGGTTGTGCAAGAGGTTGTTGGGGAAAATGGTGGCCTCCTCCAAGGCCGTCCATTACGCACAGTTTCATTCAAGGCTGCTTCAAAGCACCATCCTGTCGGCCTGGAACAAAAAGTTTCAGGCCTTGGTTTTTCCAATATGCTTGGCTCCCGACGTACATCAGAGCTTAAATTGGTGGTTGATATCCAGCAACCTCCAAAAGGGAAAATTGTTTCTTCCAGTTTCCTGGATAGTGGTGACAACAGATGCCAGCCTAGTTAGAGAGGACCTTGCCTATCAACATTTTAGAGATTTTGGGCAGTATGTCTGGCCCTAAAGTCTTGGAAGGTCAGACTAAGGGATTGTCCTGTCAAGATTCCGACAATTCCACAGCTGTGGCTTACATCAATCACCAGGGGGGCACGAGAAGTGGTGCAGCCCAAAGAGAGGTGACTCATGTTCTAGCTTGGGCAGAACACAACATTCCTTGCCTATCAGCAATATTCATTCCAGGAATAGAGAATTGGCAGACGGACTACTTGAGTCACCAACAATTATTTCTGGGGGAATGGTCTCTTCCCCCTGACATCTTCCTAGCGATATGTCAGAAATGGGGTATTCCGGACGTGGACCTGTTTGCGTCCAGATTCAACAACAAAGTCGACAATTTGTGTCGAACGAGGGATCCGCTAGCATGCGGAACAGACGCATTAGTCTTTACATGGGATCAGTTTTCACTGATCTATGCGTTTCCTCCAGTTCTGTTACTTCCGTGTCTTCTCTGCAGGATCAAGCAAGAATGAAAGGAGGTAATTCTGGTGGCCCAAAAGATCTTGGTTTGCCGAGATCATAAAGAATGCAGTAGGAGTCCCTTGGACTCTGCCATTATGGCCAGACCTTCGGGCACAAGGTCCGGTATTCCATCCTACCCAACAGACGTTAAATTTAATGGTTTGGCTATTGAGACCCACATTCTAAAGGATCGTGGGTTGTCTCATCCGGTAGTGTCTACCTTGATTAATGCCAGGAAGCCGACTTCCAGAATCATTTACTATAGAGTCTGGAGGGCATATGTTTCTGGGTGTGGATCCAGGGGTTCGCACCCCAGGAAATATGTCATAGGTAGGATCCTTGATTTCCTGCAAACGGGATTAGAAATGAAGCTGGCCTTGAGTACTATCAAGGGCCAGATCCCTTGTCAGTATTTTTTCAACGGCTTCTTGCTTCCCACCCTTTGGTGCGTCGCTTTCTTCAGGGGGGTAACACGGATTAATCCCCCTATCAAGGCACCTCTAAATCCTTGGGATTTAAATTTGCTCTTATCGGCTTTTCTTTTATGTACTTAAGGGGAAACAGAGGTCCCTCCCTTCTTCGTATACACTTGTATTGCTTGGCTACAAAACTGAGGACTCCCAGTAGTGGGAGGGGTTATATAGGGAGTACACTTCTTGCCTTAGGACGTGCCAGTGTCCATCACCTATCAGTGGCTCTATAACCCACATAGTAAGTACTATGGCTCTGTGTCCCCTGATGTACATCAAAGAAAAGGATTTTACAGGTAGGCTGAAACAAGAGCTTTTATGTTCATTATGTAGCACTGACCCCCGAATGAGCTGCTGGTTTGATTTGGGCCTGTACTCTGCTAATAAACCCCACTAACTTGACTCAGTACTCTTGACACAGCTGTGGTGCAATACAATACAGTACAATATAAAATAACAAAATATACCTTCATTGTCACTTCAGGATCCATTGGCTCCACCTGCTGGAAGAAAACAATACTCCACACAACGGGGTACTTAACCGTACTTAACTGTATATATTGGCAAACCGGTGATTACAGTAATTGTGCTATCATCCCAACATAGAATGACAGGACAATGAATTTTGGTAAAACAATTATAAACAATATAACCACAAGTGAGATCTCATTAAAAGTACTCAGTCTTTAGTCTTGTCTTCTGCTAGCTATTGTAATTCCTTATAATTTGTAATCCAAAGAGTGAAGGAATTAAAGTTGAGTTAAAGTTGATCCTGGTGTTGCTTCCGTAACTATGATACAAGACTTGAGATGCAATAGCAGATAGGCCTTATGCCTGCCTAGTGTCAGTTGCTTTACTCCTCCTCCGTAGGACTATGGATCCCAGCGAGGCCTGTGTATAAGTCTGACTAGGTGCAAAAGTTAATAAACTGTGGGCCACAACCCACTCACCAAATGGATCGGAAGCTCTGTATGGTAGCTCTGGTCCGGTGTTTGCAGCTTGCTTCTATGTCAGCCGGCTCCGTCACGTTCCAATAGGTGGACCCGGTATTCCGATGCTCAAACGAGTGTCTCTGGATCTTCCAATCACTATGTCACTGGTGCTCTGCAATGACAGTAGGCCGCTTCCTCCGGGAGGCCTCCTCACAAGTCCTCACAGCAGGCCATGCGTTCCCTAGAGACCTAAGATGGCCGCTCTGTTTTATTTTATGTCCTACCCAGCATGCACTGTCAGAGGATGTCCATGGGTAGGTCACCCGGCATCCTGGGTAAAAAGGTCAACTCTCCAAAAGTAAATAACAGTCACTTCCTGTAATTAGCTCAGTTCTTTGTGAAAGAAAAAATCATTCAAGTCCACTCTCACTGTTTGGCCACTAGATGGCGCCACACACTAAGCCATATAAATGTCCATAGACTTTCATTATAAATGCTAATATAATTTAGTAGACAAGGATACCAGCTCTACAATTGCTTGGTCCATGAGGACAGGGCATATTTGTAAGGGAGTGGATGTAGTGCCCTCCTAGCTTAGGTTGCTAGGCAAAATTAGCTTTGGCTCCTTCTTTAATCAAGGGAGCAGGAATTGTTCATTCTGGACTGTTCGGGGTCTCACAGGTTGAGAGATAAATTGCTTCCCTTTCCTCTGGAAGAAACTTCCAGAGATTAGGAGGGCTGATTCAAATCAACCAGCCTGAAGATTTATTGGGACTCCAGCCTTACCCTGGATGGGAAGTGTCCAAAAGAGGGAGAGATTAATGAATAAATAAAGAGGGAATGTGGATAAATGGTCAGACACTGGAGAGCAGTGTTTCTTCTCCCCAGGAGGGTTCCACAGGTGCAGGGGCTCCTATTGACCGGCAGCTCATGGACTGAACAGCTGCTCAAGAAAGCTACAAAGGTGCTAGGATCTAAGGCTCAAGTGTACTTGCTTAGAAATGACTGCAGAACCACACCACAAGGGATCTGGTCCTGATAGGTGCCATCTCATGCACGGGATTGAGATTGTGTGCTGGATGCTGCACTGGGTATCAACAGTTGCTCATTAGAGCAGGGTAAGCAGAGACCCGAAATTTTGCCCCCCTGGTCTTCAACTGTGAGCCCTTTGGCCTTGGACTGTTCTCAATCAATAACACTACTGTTAGGAAAGACTGTCCTCTAAACACTAATACTACTGACCATTTTAAAATACCCCAGGCCAAGTACCTCTCAGTACCTTTTAAAGTTTTACAAGCAATAGACTTTAAAAATATATCCCCTGGACTGTTTATTTGAGCTGGAGTGAGCAGACTTTGGGTGACTGGTGGCCTTTGAACTGTTTGGGAAAGAGCCAGTTAAAATCAGCAAGGGGGGAGGGGGGGTGTAGCACTACAATTGTTATTGATGAGTGCATCAAAAAGTATTGAAGCCAAGGGGTCAGCAAAACAAGCAGGCAACATTCATAAGAAATTGTTTTTAGAATCTTAATGTATAATATGTTATTTTATTTGTCTTCTGCAGTTTGACTTCTATTCTTGGATGCCTAATGCCCCCCCCACTATGAAAAGACCCCCACCCAGCACCAAAGGTATCACTACAATGGAGACTATTTTGGAAACATTGCCAGATGTGAAAAGTACAACTGTTGGCATAAATGTTGTGTGGGTTCTCAGCAATGAGCCCATGGATAGGGTGAGTGCCTGGAAGTAGTGAGAAGTAATATACAAATATGCCTTGGCCTTAAGAATGGTATAACGCATGATCTATGTCTAATAGAACCTGACAATTTAAAACATTTCCAAGGTCTGCTATAGCATGTAGTGATTGTTTATTACTGAATGGATGTATTGTAAGGAAAATAACAGGAAGGTCTCCTTTACAGAGGCGTCTAGGAGAGTACCCTGATGAACGTTTTACAGAGAAGACCCCACAACAGTTCATTAAGAAGTTCCAACAGCAACTGTCTGAAATCTCCAAATGCATCCAGGAGAGGAACAAGACCATGCGTCTGCCCTATCCCTACCTGGACCCAAGTCAGATAGAAAACAGTGTTTCCATTTAATAGTGGTAGCGATGGATCTGCTTTCTGACTCTGTTAATCCATCCTTTCAGTGCTTTGCATCTTTACTTTCAAAATGTGATAGTATCATTGCAGATTAACAGAATGTTTGAGAAATGCTGATGAAATAATCTCTTCTTTTAGGAATAAAGGCTTCTTCAGTGAATATCTTTTTATGTAAAAATATTTACCATTTCTTCACTGTTGTGTTCCCAGTTCTCTCCTCAGTAGTATACCAGTGTTTGTTGCAACTGAATACGACAACACTTAGGAAAACATCGATACCACAATAGGTCCAAATGCAGAGTATCATGTTACACATGCATTTTTTGCTTTTAAATAATTTTTTTCTCCCTCACGCCATAGTTAAGAGATGCTCTGTATAGCTAGTCCCACCTTTTTTCAGTGACTTTAATATTTGTTCTGAGCACATGTAATTGCTGGAGCTAGACATACTATGATTTTTAGATCTATCTGATGTTCAACTGTTAAGATCTGCACAAGTTTTGGATTAAAGCTTTCTGCCATCTACAAGGTGTCATTTGGATCGAGTCACTGTCTGCTATTTTACTGAGACAACTATCAATACACAACTATCTTGCCACAACTGGTTCAGTTATAGAGATCACACTTCAGTGCCTAGATTGGAGAGGCAGAATGCAGAGTAAATACAGTGCCTTGATAAAGTGTTCATACCCCTTAATATTTTCCACATTTTTTCATGTTACAACCAAAAATATACATGTATTTTATTGGGATTTAATATGGTAGGCCAACGCAAAGTTAATTAATTAAGTTGCCCATAATTGTGAAGTGGAAGAAAAATTATAAATGGTTTTCAAAATGTTTTACAAATAAACATGTTAAAAGTGTGGCGTGCATTTGTATTCAGCCCCCCTGAGTCAATACTTTGTAGAACCACCTTTCACTGCAATTACAGCTGCAGGCCTTTTTGGGGATGTCTCTACCAGCTTTGCACTTCTAGCGAGTGATCGTTCTGGCCAGTTTTTCATTGAAAAAAAGTTTATGCTCTTTCAGATTGGATGGAGAGAATTTGTGAGTAGCAATTGTCAAGTCTTTCCACAGATTCTCAATTGGATTTTGGTCTGGAATTTGACTGGGCCATTCTAAATCACCATACACGCTATCAGATTTTCTGCTGATTTTTTTTCCTTCAGATTTACCAAAACCATATAATATGAGGTCAAACTTTAGGAGTTTCAATTTGTATGCAATCAGGCAGGCCCTTGCACTACATGGTTTTGGTAAATCTGAAGGAAAAAAAATCAGCAGAAAATATGATAGTGTGTATAGGGGCTTTACACAAGAATATTCTTTGATCTAAACCAGGGGTCTCAAACTGGTGGCCCTCCAGCTGTTGCAGAACTACAATTCCCATGAGGCATTGCAAGGCTGACAGTTACAAGCATGACTCCCATAGGACTTCCCCAGTCTTTTCAGTTTGTTTCTGAATGGCCCTTCGTCAACCAGACATATTGCGGAATCGGAGGAGATAACATGTTATTTATTATTGGCTTTGGAGTTATTGCTTTGCCATTTTTTTTTTTGGTTCAATAATGATTTATAAAAATACAATTTAAAATTGACATCGACATAGTTGTATCTTTGATTTTATAAACCAGGGGATAATGATGTTGTGGTAACTTGCATAAATAAAAAAACAAAAACATAATATTATTCTTTATCATTAGAAATAAAAAAAAAAGCCTTTGGAAATGTGTTTGCAATGACTTCATCAGTATCCCCAGCAAAGCAGCTTCATTATTATCCTATTAAAGAAGAAGAGAATTGTGTGCTGAATTTGGAGATTTCATAATTTGTCATATCACTAATGTTAATTCTCCATTACGAACGCTAGTTTACAAGACCAACCGCTTCTGCTTCCGAGCATGTGTGTTTGTACTTTGGACATTTGTCCGACGGGCTTGTGTACACACGATCTGAACGTCAGACAACCAACATTTGTTGGTGGGAAATTAGAGAACATGCTAGCCAACATTTGTTGGCCGAAAGTCCGACAACAAATGTCCAATGGAGCAAACACATGGTTGGACTTACCGCCAACAAGCTCATATCCAACATTTACCATCAGAAAATCTGATGGTGTGTACACGGCATAACAAGTTTTCTTCTAAGATTGACCTGTATTTGGCTCCATCTATCTATTCATCATCTGACCAGCTTCTCTGCCCCTGCTGAAGAAAAGCAATTCCCAAAACATGATGCTGCCACCACCATGTTTCATGGTGGTGATGGTGTGTTCAGGGGGATGTGTAGTTTTCCACCACACATAGCGTTTTTCTTATAGGCAATAAAGTTACATTTTGGTCTCATCTGAGCACGTTTGCCATGGGCCTCTTGGCTGCTTCTCTGATTAGTGCTCTCCTTGCTCAGCCTGTCAGTATAGTGTCTTAGTAGGTTTGCAGTTGTGCCATACTCTTTCCATTTTTGGATGATGGATTGAACAGTGCTCCGTGAGATGTTCAAAGCTTGGGATATTTTTTCATACCCTAACACTGCTTTAACCACTTGCTTACTGGACACTTAAACCCCCCTCCTGTCCAGACCAATTTTCAGCTTTCAGCGCTGTGCTTCTTTATACAATTAGCCCCTTCATCTCAGTCTATGCAGTATATGTAAAGAAAAATAACATTCCATAGTGCAATAAAGTTTTATCACCTTTTGTTCCATGTGAAAATGTACAGAAATGCACTTACATTTGTTTAAAAATCATTGAGAAGTGTAAAACAGGATATCAGGGATTCTCATGCACTCCACGGACCAAACAGGAATGACTCAATGATGCTGAATCTCTGCCCTATGTGTTTCATCAGCACAACGTCACCAGGAGTGGCCTCCTGTTGACATACTGACGAAATATGTATGTCACGTACCTTCTAGTAGCGAGCCCGGATTGCGGAAAGAGGCCTCCCTTACAACTCCCACTACCGGTTTCCTGGCAATGTAACAGGGAACACAGGAGTAAGGAGGGATACAGGTGCCTGGCAGGATAAACAGATGAGTAGGATGGGTAGGTGAAGTTCAGTGGAGCAGGTAATCACAGCGAATGGATCAGCAGGTAATTAATAGCAGATAACACGGTTCAAAGGAACAGGTAACTTGAAGAAAAGCAGTGCAGGGAAGTAGGCAACTTGTAGCAGATGAACAGTGCAATATACACAGGTACTTGCAGCAGATGAACAGTTCAATATGAGCAGGCACTTGCAGCAGGTGAACAGTTCAATAAGACAAGTGACTTGAAGCAGATGAACAGCGCAATATAAACAGGTACTTGCAGCAGATGAACAGCTCAATATAAGCAGGTACTTGCAGCAGGTGAACAGTTCAATACAAGCAGGTTACTTGCAGCAGATGACACAATTCAATATAAGCAGGTTCACCTTTAGCAGACAGATGGTCAAAGCAAGCCGGGTCAGATATCAGACTGGAAGCGAAGTACAAGGGAACAGGCAGGAGAATCGTCACAACAAGCCGGGGTTGGGTGCAGGCAGATAGCAGTTGGGTCACAGGCAGGCCGGGTCAAACAGGAACGAATACTATGGATCAGGTCTCACAGGTATAACGCTGTAGAGCAGACAGCAGAGACCATTAGCAAGAGGCTAGTTTAAATAGGCCGTTTGGCGCCAACTCGGACGCACGCACGCGACCGCGCACCTGCACCTGCGTACCTGCGACCATCGTAAACCAGAAGACCTAGAGGTCAGTCTCTTCATGCGATTTTCATGACAGTGTAGGCTGAAGCTTCAGCGCCATTACGTCACTTCCTATTTGGTCCTTGGATCCCAAACTTCATGTTTTGCACTGCTCATTCATTTTTAAACAAATGAAATGCATTTCTGTACATTTTCACAGTATGTCTAGCTCCAGCAATTACATGTGCTCAGAACAGAAATTAAAGACACTCTGAAAAGAAGGTGAGACTAGCTATACAGAGCATCTCCTAGCTATGGAGTGAGGGAGAAATTTTTTTTTTTTAATGCATGGGTATTGGGAGGGGGTTAGCTCAACAGCGGGTGTGTGTGACCCCCTGGATGGGTTCACTACACAAATTCGGGCACAGCAGACAGCGTTGTAGGTGAAAAAGAAAACAAAGGTGCGGTTTATTTATACTATATGCAATGTTAATATAACAGCAAAACAAAAAGAAACATGAAAATAAATCCTGGTCAGCTTGTTTAGAAGTTTGCCACACAGGCGTTCACTCACCGCATATGGACAGTTACCACACTCCCCAGTCTACACAAACACAGAACTGGTTCCTAAGCATGCTGTTTTCTTTTTTTATAGAGGTCTTAATGAGCCCGCTTACTTCAGCTGGGCTCATTAACTTCCCCTGCAGGACTCCCAGCACTCCCCATAGTGGTACAAGCCAGCATAAAGCCTGAATCTAGGACATACATATTTTCCATCCTGGATGCAACCAGGTGATTTTACCTGCCTGCTGTCACAGTATGAATACTTTTTCAAGGCACTGTACCTATAAAACTAGGGACACAAAGCACAATAGAGAAGCAGTTATTTGGAAACTGGAAGATGACACTGTATGTGTTTTGATTGCATATAATGCAAACATGAGATTCTCAGGTCTCTTCTGAAAAAAAGAACTGTTTGACCAATATGTGTGTGACCGCACTCAAAATATCAAGCGTTAAACTACCTAAAACAAGAACAGGTGTTAAATGCTATATACAATTTATTCACTTTCAAAATATCTGACCCCAGGTCAGATACAAAGACAAGCATGCCAAAGTACCAGAGAGTAGCTTTTTTGCTTTGACCAATTTAACATTTTCATGATGGTGTCAGGTTCAAGGTAAGAACATTCATAAGTGGAATCAGGCAATAAAATGAGTTCTGAGCCCCGATAAAAAATTCAAGAAAACTTATACACAAGTACCTTCATCCTCATCAATAATTTTTGAAAGAAGAACCGGAGGTTATAAGGTCATTTTCAAGGGCCGTTGCTGCAACGGCAGCTAATATGACGAAACCTACACAGTTAATAGAGTGTCTATGGACTATCTCGGTACTTTTTAACACAGGTAAAATAAGTACCGAGATAGTCCATAGACTCTCTATTAACTGTGTAGGTTTTGTCATATTAGCTGCAGTTGCAGTAACGGCCCTTGAAAATGACCTTATAACCTCCCGGTTTTTCTTTAAAAAATTAAGTGGAATCATTCGAAGAGTTTATTGTTGAAATGAGAATGAGGAGTGTTTATGGTTACTCTTCATCTCTGAGGCTAAACTTAAATTCAACCCCTGCTAAGCACTATTTACTTCTAAACTGGTCACAAAGTATAAGCTGGGCATAAGTACAGCATAGATCCATTTGGTTCCCAAAGATTTTAGAGCAACCTTAAAGTATACCCGAAGACAAAACTTTTTTCTTAGTTTTGGATAGAGTGAAGATGAACTGGAACACCTGTCAGTTTTTATCACTGTCTGTGACCCTGGAGATAAAAGTAATTCTCACATTTTGGATTGTCCCCAGAAAAATAATAAAGGGGAGTCTTCCAATGGGGACACTGGTTCTGGTGACCTGGAGGTCCCTAAGAAATTCCCTTAATTTTCAGGGATTTCCTTTGACTTCCTGTTTGGCTATGGGACAGGAAGTGAAGGTAAATCTCTCTAATAGGATAAAGATGGCAAAAATAAACCTTACAGAAGTAATAACCCTCCGTTACTCTATCCAAAATGAAAAAAAGTTTTGCCTATTGTTCTACTTTAACGTTGATGACCAGTGTGACTCAGCACCTACAAGTTGTAGCCAAGCAATCTATAAGTGCTGTAAAAACTGTTTAGAAAATAAACTTCTTCCTCTGAAAGCACTGGGCAGAGCACTGTGGTAAGTACCAAAGGATAAATAAACAGGATTAGCATGTGATCAATGCAGAGAGGAATCTGCACATCTCAACTCCTAAGCAGCAATTTTATAATCCCTATATTGACATAGACTTGACACTCCCGCCCTAAGGCTCTTATAGAACCTAATAGGTTACTGTGGCTTTAGTTTTATCCTTAGTAAGAGTTTACATAGAGATGTCTTAACACTTCAGCTATTACAAACTATAGAATAGATTATGTTTAGACTTCTTTTCTTTTGCAAAAACTCCCAGAGCCTCACGAACAGCCAAATACTAGTCAGAAAATGAAGATGTATTGTTTAACACAAAGTTGGAAGTTTTGATATTTCTAACACACAGCATGGCCATAGTTAGAATTACACCCAAAACACTGCTACTCACCCAAGTATGGGTATATCATGTGTGTGGGTCTTTTTCACAGTCTTTTCAATAAATAGTTTTTATTGTTTTGAGAATATGCAAAAGACATACAATATACACATTGCATCATGGTTTACATGTTATCATAAAATTAAGGTTGTTAGGTACAGACTTGTTTGATAATCTAACATAGAGATACTAGAAACAGTAAAACTTGCAAGGAAATGGACTAATATGGTAACGCCTAAAACACTCTATTCTACTATTGGTCACCTCCCCCGGATACTCCAATGGGAACTCAACTGTATCCTAGGAGAGGATGGAGTTGTAATATTGAAGTTCAACATATTTCTTTTAACTGAATGTGACTAGTGAATAATGTACTGCATAGCCCTTGGTCAGAGTAAGCCCCCGTACACACTGTCGGAGAATCCGTCGGAATGTGTCCTATCGGACCGTGTTGTCGGATAATCCGACTGTGTGTGGTATGCATCGGACTGTTTCCGTCGGAATATCCGTCGGACCAAATTTTCCAACTTGTTGGAAATATTTTCCGACAAACTGGTCCGATAGGACATACTCCGATCATGTGTAGAGAATTCCGATCGGACAAAGTGCCACGCATGCTCAGATCAAATTCATACATCAAAGCTATTGGCTACTAGCCTGAACGTAGTCCCATCGTAACGAAATTACGTCATCATGTTCTGAAAGATCGGATTTTTAGACAACTTTGTCCGACCGTGTGTATACAACAGTTTCGGACACAATCCGACGGACAAAATCCGACGGATTTGGTTGGCAGAATGTCCGACCGTGTGTACGGGGGCTAAGAATATATCAAGGCAACTGTTGTGGGTATTATAGGAAATCAGCGGCTCCCAACCACTGTTCCCATGGTGCTCACCTATTTTTTTTCTCATTTAACCAACCGTCGCTGGAGGCCATCATCATTTCATAACTATAATGGAGGTTGACAGTTTCCAAGAGCGGGTTGGTGGAAGGAGTCTTGTCTGTTTTTCATAGCCTGGTTAAGGACAGTCTAGCTGCCAGTAGGATGTGGGTTGTTATGTGTCTAAGTGGGTGGGGAATATCTTCTATAGTTAAGTTCAGGATAGCTAGGCTCGGAGCACGGGAGACATGTAAGCATGTTACGTCAGCAATGATTTGGAATACGGTATTCCAAAAGGTCTGGGTAGTTTTACACTTCCAAAAAATGTGAAGTATATCTCATTTGTCAGAGTTGCACCTCCAATACATGTCTGGAGTATTGGTGTTGTGTGATGCTAACCTTGAGGGAGTTACGTACCATCTAAGGGACAATTTTTGGGTCAGTTCCCATAAAGCTGAACATTTTGTGGCTTGGTAGATGGACCATAATGCTTGTTCCCACTGGTTTTCAGTTTTAAGTTGTGTTTAGATCATTATCTCAGTGTGTATAGGAGGCTGATTTTGTGAATTTTAGATGCAAGGTATTATATAGGAGAGACAACCCCTTTGTTTTAGGGGAGGTAGAGTTCAAATATTCCCATGCTGCTGCTGGAATTGTGTAAAAAGGAGGTCTGAGCTTGTCAAGGCAATGTTTTGGGGAAGTTAAATTTGCTTTGGAAACTAGAAAAGGGTTTTGGGGGATGGAGTCTTGGAATAACTGTTGAATAGTTGTAAGACCTTTCTTAAACCATTGAGTCAGTGACAGGTCAGGTAAGAGTTGGTGCAAGGATTTGATTGGAATTGTTATATGCAGAGTGTTTGGTTTATGATGGATGGCATGGGTTCGTTTTTGCCGTGCTTTGGTCGCGGCCACCCTGGTGGGGGGGGGGGGGGAGTGCCTTGGTCAGTATAGGTCCTAGTGGGGTGCTCATTAACCACCAATTCATATTAGGGCATAGTAGTAATGAGTTTTCAATCGTACTCCACAATTTCCCAAGAGGTTGCTGGAACCAGTCGTTGATTTGATCTACTATTGCTGCTGTGTGATAATCTTCAAATTCTATGGATCCTGATTCTCCCACCATTTTATGTTTCTTAAGTCTGGAATGTGCGCTCCTAGATTTAGTATCATGCCAAATACACTGGTTGAGCAAAGGAAATTGGGTGGAAATACCGTGCCAACTATAATAGTGAGCAGCCAACACAAGAATCAGACAAATTATGAAGTGAAGAATAAATTAAAAGTGTGGCGCTTAGTGATGTATGTATTAAACACAAACCTAAGCA
Organism: Lithobates pipiens; assembly: GCF_037356315.1. Lineage (NCBI taxonomy): Eukaryota > Metazoa > Chordata > Amphibia > Anura > Ranidae > Lithobates > Lithobates pipiens. Next base: position 595,613,236 of record NW_027507748.1, on the reverse strand, counting down.
GAATGGAAATATGGAGGCAAAATGTGCTATAAATACTTGATATAACACTCAAAGAGTATATTAAACCTGTGAAAAAGTGGCCATAGGCGTGATCTGAAAACGCATGTGATCGCATGAAAAATATATATATTATATAAATAAATATATATATTCCAGCACGTGATTAGTTGTGTATGCCACAAAATAAATAATGAAATGTGGTATAAAATGAAATAAAACTGAAATACCCACTGTAATGTAGATACTCAAAACAAAAAAGGAATCAGTACTAAAGTGATATTGGTACAAAAACTGTACAAATATTCAACTAAAAAATAAGCAAACAGCTGGATATTACATGAAGTGACATGCAGTCACAAGATGTAATACAGCTGGAAATGTGCCCAAGTAATGTGAGTAATTAAAATGCTGTAGTCTAAGAACATATATCTAATCAATAAATGTCACATATAGTAATATTCAAATAGCTTGGAAGATACACCAACCTAAATGTAAGAATTACCAAACAAATAGTACAAATGTGAAATCGATGATGGTAATAAACACATAAGGTATAAAGTATAAATTCACACAAATTCCTCTCATGGTATCTGAAATAAGTTGATACATAATGAAATGCTGCAATGTTTAGAGTCTAAAATAGAAAATAGGCAATATGTAGCACCCCTGAAGGGGAAAAAGCAAGTTCGCACAAATGTATAGTAAACGCTCATACAAATGGTTTCAACTAGTTGATGTGTGTTCTTTGTTTATTTGTAGTTGACTATCAATGTATTCGATGTTGAGAATGGACATTCAAACAATACTTGTCAACTTCAAAGAGTAGGGAAGAAGATGAGTTACCCTTACCGAAATTGATGGACTCACAAACCAGTAGCGGTGAGTCAAACAAGCTTATACGGTAGGTAGAGATGTTAGCTAAATGGATGTAGGTAGAACTTTATCCCAGATAGGTAGATGAATGACCCAAGCTGTTACTCACCAACCACCTGAAAAGATATCATCAACTGGAAATTTCCATTGTTGTGTATATCAAAGGGTATTACCAGCACCAATCCTCATCTCTAGTCCTCTCAATGTAGATGGTAATTCCCCCCAAAAAAAGAAGAAAAAATTAAAATAAGTTCAATAGAACTGGTTAAAAAACGCTATATAATAGTGGCTCAGCAAGCATATCAAACCCGATGCGTTTTGTCTACAGAGACTTCAACTGGGGTATAAGGTTGAGCAAAGCTTGTAATGAGGTGAAGTAGTATTTAGGGATGGGGAGGGTTCTGAATAGACAGATAATTTGTGGCAACTGCATCATTTTGAAGGCTGCTGTCACGTACCTAGTGGTGAGCCCGGAATGCAGAAGGAGACCTCTCTTGCATCCCTGACTCACGGCCCCTGATGGTGGAGACAGGAGGCACGGGAGTCAAAAGTAGCACGAGTACCTTGCAGGATCAACAGCCGAAGGATGGATCAGGCAGTCTTCAGGAACTGTAGCTGCATAAGCAGATCTCAGCAGCAGTGGACAGGAACCAGCAGACAGCAGGGGAACCACAGGAATAGATCCCTCAGGAGCAGGCACATAGAAGAATCAGAAGAGTCAGGCAAGCCAGGTCAAACCAGATGGTAAGTACAGGAACAGATGCAGCAGGCATTAATGGTAGAGTGGGTAGATTTGTTATACGCAAACTCGGCCAATGGCAACAGAGAGAACCAGTCATCCCGAGTAAAGGAGGAGAAACAGGTAAGATACTGTTCAAGAGTTCCGGTGCCAAGGGTGTTCCTTTCAAGGGGACGAAGTGTGCCATCTTGGACAGCCGATCCACTACCATAAAGATGGCAGTATGGCCTTCTGAAGGGGGGAGATCAACAATAAAGTCCATGGAGATTAATTTCCAAGGTCTCTCTGGAGCAGGTAAAGGTCTGAGCAAGCCCCAAGCCCTGGCCTTATTACCCTTTGTTGTGAGTACAGATGATACATGGCTCCACGTATCTTTTGCAGTCCTTTGCAACTTGCGGCCACCAGAACGTGCATTGCACTAGATCAGAAGTTTTGGAGACACCAAAGAGCCCGGCTAATACATGATCATGGTAGAGCTCGAGTATGGTGACACGGAGATTTTCTGGAATGAAGATTTTATCCTCGAGCCAGAACAGACTGTCTTTCACTAGCAGCCCTGCTTCTGCAGGAGGGGGGGGGGGGGGGGGGTTTCACTGGAAGCTAGACATGTGCAGACTGAAATATTTTGTTTCGGAATTTCGTTTTCATATGAAAAATACATTTATTTAGTTTTATTAATTTTATATTTATTTTGTTTTTCGTTAAAAAATTGCATTCGTCCGAAACTCCAAATGAATTACGGTCGAATCTGTCATTGAAGGCTTATGGTGTCTGTCGGAATGTTTAAAGAAGATTCAACGGAGCAGCAAAACTCACTTATGATGCTGCAATCATACATTTTCGTTCAAATATTTCGACTACAAGCTATAGTAGGATTCTAATGTTGTACATCTTCTATGGGGTTTTTTAAGGCTATTTGCATTGCACACAGGTCATTAGCATTAGCATTAAGAAAAAAAATGTGTGGGGGTCTCCCTCAAAATCCATACCAGGCCCTCCAGGTCTGCCATGGATTTTAAGGGGAACCCCATGGCAAAAAAAATAAAAAAATGGTGTGGGGATCCCCCTCAAAATCCATACCAGGCCCTTCAGGTCTGGCATGGATTTTAAGGGGAACCCCACGCCAAAAAAAAAAAAAAGGCGTGGGGGTCCCCCTCAAAACCCATACCAGACCCCTATCCGAGCACGCAACCTGGCAGGCCACAGGAAAAGAGGGGGGGACAAGAGCATGCCCCCTCCTGAACCATACCAGGCCACATGCCCTCAACATTGGGAGGGTGCTTTGAGGTAGCCCCTCAAAGCACCTTGTCCCCATGTTGATGAGGACAAGGGCCTCATCCCCACAACCCTGGCCGGTGGTGGTTGTGGGGATCTGCAGGTGGGGGGCTTATCAGAATCTGGAAGCCCACTTTAACAAAGGGACCCCCAGATCCCACCCCCCCTGTGTGAAAAGGTAAGGGGATACAAAAGTACCCCTACCATTTCACCAAAAAAGTGACAAAAAAGTGTTAAAATGACGGTCTTTGACAATTCCTTTATTAAAGTCTTCTTTCATCTTCTTTCTTCTGGTCTTCTTCCTTCTTCTTTTCTTCATCCTTCGGTTTCTTCATCCATCTTCTTCTTCCTCCGATCCTCTTCTTACTCTGATCCGCTTCTTCTTGGTCCGGTGTTCTCGTCCGGCATCTTCCTCCACGCCGTCTCTTCTTGGTTCACGGGCCGCTCCGCACAATGGGAGGCTCCCACTAAGTGACACTTCGCTTCTTCTGACAGTTCTTTTATAATGGAGGGCGGGGCCATCCGGTGCCTCCGCCCCCTCTAACGCACGGTTCTGTTTGTCAAAACGATAACGAACATACCTGAAATTCGGACGAAAAAATGCATTCGGACGAAAACGAATGCACATGTCTAATGGAAGCTTGCTTAATCTGACTTAAAAGATCTTCTTGTAGTAGGAGAAAGCTTTCTGCGGACAGAATAGTGTCCGGAGAGGTAGGCACTTTGGGATCATTAAACATGCGGGACAAAGCGTCTGGTTTGGTATTTTTAGACCCTTGTGTGTAGGTGACATAGAAGGCAAACCTGGAAAAGAACAGCGCCCAACTGGCTTGACGTGGCTTCAACCTTCTTGCAGATTTCAGGTATTCCAGGTTTTTATGATCCGTATAGGTCAGAATCGGGTGAGCCGCTCCTTCCAGAAGGCACCGCCACTCCTCCAAAGCCTCTTTTATTGCTAATAGTTCTCGTTCTCCCACGTCGTAATTTCTTTCAGGAGCAGTTAGCTTGCGTAAAAAAAGGCAACGGGAAACAGAAGAGCCTTGGGACCTTGTCGCTGTGAGAGTACTGCCCCAACAGCGACTTCTGATGCATCAACCACCAAGACAAACGGAAGATCCGGGTCAGGGTGTTTCAGCACAGAAGCAGAAGTAAAAAGTCACTTGAGGGTGGCAAAAGCAGTTTGGGCTTTGGTAGTCCAATGGAAACAAACTCCCTGCTTGGTCAGCTGGGTAATAGGGGAGATGATGGCTGAGAATCCTTTAATATATTTCTGATAAAAGTTTGAAAAGCCCACAAACCGCTGAACCCCCTTTTTATCCACAGGAGCAGGCCACTCAAGGATAGCGGAAATTTTCTGGGGGTCCATTTTGATGACTTCAACAGAAATGATTAATCCCAAAAACTGTATGCTTTGTTGTTCAAATTCAGATTTCTCAGGCTTTGCATAAAGGCCATGCTGTCGGAGCAGCTCTAACACACACCTGACGTGTTGGCGATGACTATTGATGGAAGCAGAAAAGATCAAGATGTCATCTAGATAGATGATGACGAATAAGTCCAGGTAGTCTCTGAAAATGTAATTTATAAAATGCTGGAAGGTGGCAGGGGCATTGCAAAGCCCAAATGGCATCACAAGGTTTTCAAAATGTCCGAATCGGGTGCGAAAAGTTGTTTTCCATTCATCACCTTTACTAATGCAAACCAGGTTATGGGCCCCCCGAAGGTCTAATTTAGTAAAAATCACTGCTGCTCTCAGTCTCTGGAAAAGTTTGGGTACCAAAGGGAGAGGGTAGTGTTTTTTAATGGTCACCTTGTTTAGCTCCACATGGCCGAAGGGTATGGTCCTTCTTTTCCACAAAGAAAATGCTAGCTCCTGCAGGGGATGTGGATGAGCAGATAAATCCCTTCTTAAGGTTATCATCAATATAGTCTTTAAGTGCTGCCAGCTCCAGTTCAGTTAAAGGAAAAATCCTTCCAAAAGGTACTTCGGCCCCAGGAAGGACCCGGTGAGGGGGAAGAGTCTCTGCACCTTTCTTACTAAAGACATCCATGAAGTCGTGGTATGCCTCTGGGACTAATTGGGAGTTGTAATTCAGGGGTTGTGGGCCTGGAGCCAGGGCATACCCAGGATAACTGGAAACAAGGGTGAAGAGATGATATCGAGACATAAAAGTTCCTGGTGAAGATTGGATATGGTGGCAGAGATGGGGATGGTTTCCTGGGTGACTGGACCAGACCGGATGGCAGATCCATTGGCAAGATGTATAAGTAGTCCTTAGGTCTTGGAACGTAAAGGAATGCAGTGTTTTGCTGTGAAAGTGGAGTCCATAAAGAAGCTCCACCCTCCCGAATCAACGATAGTGGGAACCTGGATGTTCTTTCCAGGGAGCTGCAACAAAATGGAAAGAGCAAGGTGAGGGGAAGCATTGGAGACTGTGAGGATTTGATCAGCAGACAGAGGATGGCACTTACGGATCTTGGCGGGGCAGGATCTCACGTAGTGCCCAGGTTCCCCATAATACATGTATAGCAACTAAAACTGCGCTGGACAATATAAAACTAAAACCTATTAGCCTATTAACATAGAATCAAAAAAGGTTGTGCTGTAAATAAATAATATGTGATGAAAAAATAAATATTGAATAAAACAAATGTCCTTGTGATTAAACAAATGTCTGTAAAAAAGAGAAATAGGCCTGTGAAAGAACAAGCATATTGTCCCTTTGATGTAATAATCAGTGATTCTAAGACATTGTTCAAAACTGTAAGTAGTTGAGTGACAGCTTGAAGTCATTTGCACAGTTGCAGTGACTTTACTGAATATGTCCCAGCACAGAGTGAAATGTGTGCTTACCAAATTGAGGTACTTTCATACACCAACCAGTCCTCGATCTGAGTGGTAAGTGGTTTGGTTCAAAAAACGCCATCTTAGAATAGGGCAGGTTACCATTTGTGGCCAGACAGTTCCACTACCTCAAGGTGTAACACATGTAAATGTATTACCTGTGTAAACCTCAACTAAGATGTTATGTACCACCTCATCTCTCCAAGATAGTGTCATAGATCGCTACAAACTATAACTCATGGGAACGAGGGACAAAAATCATTCTTAAAACTCAGAACTGTTAGCCTCTTTATAGCACTGCAAAACCGCGGTGATCATAGACACCAACAATACTCATACCCTACCTAAACGTCAATATAAATCGGGTTAATGACCTAATCATTTCTCTTTTCGGATTATATACAAGATCTATAATCTAAAAAAAGTCTACCCTCAGCCATAGGTAATAACCCATGTCAGAAAGGGTTATTTCAAATTAGGAAACTTTTATTAAAATAAAAATAAAATAGAAGGGAGATGCAACACTTATACATCATATGGAGTGACACATTCAACACTTCCACATCATATAGAGTGACACAATTCAATTAGATTGGTATTTCACTATACCGCCAGCCTAAAGAGCCGTCTCATGGCCGACATCCAATGCTGAACCCCCATTAGCAGATCAGATCTTCCAGGTAAGTATCGTATACCGATCAGATCGGCCAATCCGAAAAAAATCTCCATTGAGTAGAAAGGCATTAATGTAGGGCCAAGAGTCAAATATCAATAATGGTATTCAATTCTAACCAATTCTGGTAAGGTTTCCAATCCTTACTCGTATATCCGATCAGATGCTCTAATATGAAACTCCATCTGACCAGATATAAACAACCTCTCGATGTGTCCTACTCCCGGGTACACAGGGTCCACACACATCAATAGTCTGTCACCCATCTAAAAAGAGGGTGAACTGAAAAAAAGGGGGAAAATTAAAAAAGAGGGAGGAATTAAAAGAGGGGGGGGGGGTCTCAAATACTAACAGTAGAGGAACGTTTGGATGCAATCCAGACTGGGGGGGGGGGGCGTCGATGACCTGACTGTTCAGTATATCTTTTGAGGAAAAGGCCCTGGCTGGGTGATAGCCATAAGCGTTAAAGTACTTCAATTTGGTAAGAGCACATTTCACTCGGTTTTGGGACATATTCAGTAAAGTCACTGCAACTGTGCAAATCACTTCAAGCTGTCACTCAACTATTTACAGTTTTGGACAATGTCTTTGAATCACTGATTATTACATCAAAGGGACATCCTTGTTCTTTCACAGGACTATTTCTCTTTTTACAGGAATTTGTTTAATCACAAGGACATGTGTTTTATTCAATATTTATTTTTTCATCACATATTTATTTACAGCACAACCTTTTTTGATTCTATCCCCACAATACATGCACATATCATTAATGCGGCGACATTGGCGTTCTTCAGGTGTAAGCGTAGGGTGTAGCATACCCAGCTGCATAGGCTCTGGCACATCTGAAGTAGGGGCAGTCTGAGCTGGTGGTGTAGTATTTGAGTAACTGGGCACTCTTGGCAGCATCCAGGTTGGACGTGTCGGACCTGTGGTTCTCTCCAACCTGCGTTCACATAGGCATCTATCAATCTGTATGGCTAGATTGATAAGTTCATCCAGGGTCTGAGGAACCCTATACACAGGCAAGTTCATCTTTAAAGGGGTCAGACAGACCCAGCCGGCACTGGTAGCGGAGGGCAGCATCATTCCAGTTGGTATCTGCACTCCAACGCCTGAACTCTGCAACATAGTCCTCTGTGGCCCTGCGGCCTTGCTGTAGTGCATGGAGAGCAGCTTCGGCTGTTGCTGAGAGCTGAGGGTCCTCATAGATTCGGGCCATAGCATCAAAGAATGTGGTCAGGTTGGAAAGTTCATCAGCTTTTTGTTCAAGAAGGCGATGCGCCCAGAGCTGAGGATCGTTCTGCAAGGAAATCACAAAGTCCACTTTGATGGCTTCCAAAGAAAATGTCCATGGTTGAAGGGCAAAGTAGAGCTTGCAGGAGTTGCAAAAGGCCCTGAATTTGCGGCGTTCAACAGAAAATCTCTCAGGAGTGGGCACTGGAGGTTCAGGGGGAAACATCACTACTGCTGGTGGAGCAGGCATGCTGGCAGAAGTGGGTGGTGACCCCTGGGTATGAGCAGGAGGAGAGAGAGCTTGAACATGTTCCTCCAGACGGGAGTAGCTTTCTTGGAGATTCTTTACTGCCTGGGTCAAGCCCGCCAAATGCAAACATAGTTCATCCAACGGAGAGACTCCCTGCCCAGGCTCAGACATGGCTGCTTGATACTGTCACGTACCTAGTGTTTAGCCCGGAATGCAGAAGGAGACCTCTCTTGCGTCCCCGACTCACGGCCCCTGATGGTGGAGACAGGAGGCATGGGAGTCAAAGGTAGCACAAGTACCTGGCAGGATCAACAGCCAAAGAATGGATCAGGCAATCTTCAGGAACTGTAGCTGGATAAGCAGACCTCAGCAGCAGTGGACAGGAACCAGCAGACAGCAGGGGAACCACAGGAACAGATAGGTCCCTCAGGAGCAGGCACACAGAAGAGTCAGGCAAGCCGGGTCAAACCAGATGGTCAGTACAGGAGCAGATGCAGCAGGCAGAGACAGGATCATGGAACAGCCCGGGTTGCTAATGGATGAGCACGGATGGACCAGGGAATAAGGCAGATGTAGAGTCGTAGATAAGCCGGAGGTCAGAGGCAGGCAGGAGGCAAGGAAGGTCACAGGTCGGGCTGGGTCAACACAAGATCAGATCGGATTCAGACAATAAGCTCAGGAAAGATCTGAAGGGAGAACTGGGTTTATCTAGCCCCCCTGGCGCCGGCAACTGCACATTCGCGCGCACCTGCACGCGCGTACCCGCACGCAACAGACGCTTTCGTGCACGCGCATGCACCTAGATGCCCGCAGGCGCGCACAGGCAGGGAATGGACCACTGTCCCCAGCCAGCCTTTCCTGACAGCTGCTAATCTACCAGAGAGAGAGCTGAGGCATAGTTTGTTCAGAAGGGGTTTAAAGTTAGTCGAAAAAAGATGTTAAGGGGTATTGGGTTTGCAACAAGTTTTTCGTAGTGGCGTCTAGTTTTAGATCGAGAATGTGTGATTTAGTAGTGTTAAGTTTGTAATATGATAGGCGCCCAAACCATTCTAATGATTTGTGAGCTTCTGCTAGGGATGGGGTTGGGTTTGTAAGGATCAGTATCAGATCATTCACAAAGAGGCTGATCTTGTGCACGATGGTCCCTATATTTATCCATGATATTTTAGAGTTTGTGTATATGTGTTCCATCAGTGGTTTCATTGCTAGGTTAAAAATCAACGGCGATAGGGGGCAACCCAGACGGGTACCATTTGTGCTATGGAATGGTTGGGATAACATACCAGCTGAGAACACTTGCTGACGGGTTAGTGTAGAGTGCCATAATAGCCTTGTATATGTGATCTTTAAACCCGAATTTCAGTAATACCTTTTGAAAGTATGACCAGTGGACCCTGTCAGAAGCCTTCTAAAGAGAGATCAGAGAAGGTATTCCGTTGGATTCCACATGGTGAATCAGGTCTATCATGCATCTCCTTGCGTCTGGAGCTTGCCTCCTTTTGATGAATCCTGACTGATCTTGGTGTATAAGGTCTGGCATAATGGTCATTAGGCATCTGGCAATGATTTTGGCGCATATCTTTAAGTCAAGATTTAGTAGGGATATCGGTCTAAAGTTTTGGGGGGAGGTTGGTTCTTTACCTGGTTTCGGGAGCGTGATAATTAGAGCAGCCGATGATTCTTTAGCGAACATCAAAGAGGAGGCAGCATTATTGAAGAGTTTCGTCAAATGGGGGAGTAGGTGTGTGGAATTTTTTTTAAAATGCTCTCCTGTAAGGTCGTCTGGGCCTGGGGCCTTCCCAGGGGGTAGTGAAGCAATAGTTGCGAGAATCTCTGTTGCAGAAAATGGTGCATTTAAAGAGGTCAGATGAGATTCTATCAGTGTAGGTAGATTGATCTGGTTGAGAAACTCGTCAATTTCATCAGGAGAAGGTTGATGCGTTGATGTGTCTATATTGAGATTGTCCAGGTCGCTATAGTAGTCGCTAAAGGAGTTTGCTATGTCTTGGGGATTGGATAGTTTTTCTTTCGAGTGTGGGTGGAATATATATGGGATCTTAGATATGATTTTTGAACCTTTTATGCTTTGTGCTAGTTTTTTACCAGCCTTATTGGAGGTAGAGTAAGAGGTGGCCTTAATCTTACGTTGTATATATGTTCCTGCAGGAGTTGTGCTAATAACCTGGGGTTGGGGTTGGTCTTGTGATCAGTCTCAAGTTTGGCAATTTGGGAGGTGAGAGAATCAATTTGCTGTGTCCTCTTCTTTTTACAGATTGAGCTTAGTTTTATAATAATACCCCTAATAACTGCGTTGTGCGCATTCCACACCATTGCAGGGTCTTCCACTGATTCACTGTTTATTTCAACGTATTCTTTCAAGTGATCGGCAATTTCTAAAGAATATGTGGGATGTTGTAGTATGGAGTTGTTTGCACGCCATAGGAAAGTATTCCTCTGGTGTGAGGTGTCGTTGATGAAAATTGAAATTGGGTTGTGGTTCGACCATGTCATGGGGTGGATAGTAGAGCTTACATTTTGTGGCACCCATTTATCAGCAAGAGACAATTCTCGATTAGGACTTGTGATGTGGGGAAAAATAGGTGTAATCCTTTTCTGATCCATGGTGACATCTCCAGACATCGTATAAGTCAAACGATGTCAGGAGCTGTCCCAGGGGAGAGTTCCTCCTCTTTGATGCTAATATAGTGTCCATTTGAACATCTGCCACTAGGTTAAAATCATACAAGGAGATGACCTTGGCGTACAGCTATCACTTTGGAGATTTTCTAATAAAATTCATTTGACAGGAATTGGGGGCATACAAATTCAGTATAGTGTATTTGACCCCGTTCACTGTGCAAATCAGGACTAAGAAGCGACCATTGGGGTCATACAACTCTTGTAGCGGATGGAAATCAGTGTCTCTCTTAATTGCTTTTAGAGGTATTGAAGTAACTGATGTCCAGATGTGTGGCACAGAGAGAGACAGCATATAAAGTCCTACTGTTCTGGTATAGGACCCCCGAGGTTATTCATCGGTATGATGCCTCTCTTTCTCCCATGTGCTGGAGGTGTGGGAGGACCAAGGGAACGCATTATCATATCTTTTGGCAATGCGCTCTAATTACTCCTTTCTGGTCCATGGTATCTCACATGCTCCAGCAAATTTTTGACACCCCCATTCCATTGGATCCTGTCCACCTTCTCCTAGGCCTTCCCTTCCCGGAGTTGGGGAAGGCAGCTAATAAATTAGCTTCCTATGTGCTGCTTGCTGCTAAAAGAGCTATCCCCTCTAATTGGTTGTCTACTCAGCCCCCAACCCAGACTCAGCTGATACAGACCATCGGGGACATACGCAGGATGGAACATTTGACGGCTATGGTGGAGGATGGGATCGACCGGTTTGGCGTGATTTGGGCCCCCTGGGATGCCTCGATTTTTGGGCTCCCACAGGCTCCCTTGGTGCCCCTAACCACCCGGTCGGTGTCCGTCCCCTAGTGTTCCCTGACCTTCTCGCTCCCCGATGTTTTGTATCTGGTCAGTACTTTAAGTCTGTTTCTGCTGGCCCAACGGCCATTTGAAGCTCACCTTACCTCCTGAGGAAATCTATAGTGGTATGTAGTGATGGACGAACTTCCGACGGGACGTTTCGCGAAAGCGAAATGCGAACGGACCCAAACGTTCGCGAAACCGAACGTTCGCCGCGGGCCCCATTGACTTCAATGGGAGGCGAACTTTGCAAACCTTCATGTCGAATTTGCGGCCACGTGGTAATTATTAGGGGGTAAAACGTAGTCCCACCATCTGGACAATGACATAATACATGTATGAGGTGAATTTGGGATCGATAACTACAAGCATTTTTATTTTATTTGGGAAATTGTTCTAACAATTCAGGACTATGGAGCTAATGAAGGCAATGGAGGAGAGGGAAGGTCAGGGACCAGGGTAGGCAAAGAAGAGGGTGCAGGAGATGATCACCAGCAGCGTGACATACCGGAATGACACATGCACCGTGATAGAGGCATCTGACAGCAGCACCGTAATACAGAGCACTGACAGCAGCACCGTGACATACAGCGCTGACAGCAGCACCGTGACATACAGCGCTGACAGCAGCACCGTGACATACAGCGCTGACAGCAGCACCGTGACATACAGCGCTGACAGCAGCACCGTGACATACAGCGCTGACAGCAGCACCGTGACATACAGCGCTGACAGCAGCACCGTGACATACAGCGCTGACAGCAGCACCGTGACATACAGCGCTGACAGCAGCACCGTGACATACAGCGCTGACAGCAGCACCGTGACATACAGCGCTGACAGCAGCACCGTGACATACAGCGCTGACAGCAGCACCGTGACATACAGCACTGACAGCAGCACCGTAAGCAGCCCCAGGAGGAAGTCAGCACAGCACAGGGATGGTGTGATCCCCTCATAATAAGAACCCCCAGGAGGAAGTCAGCACAGCACAGGGATAGTGTGATCCCTTCATAATAAGAACCCCCAGGAGGAAGTCAGCACAGCACAGGGATATCATAAGCAGCCCCAGTAGAAATATGACACCGCTCAACCTCTTCAAAGAGGAGGGTAGGGGCATATAGTACGGTGTGCTTTTTTGGGTCAAGGAAGTGAGCCAAATGAATTAAGAAGGTCTGTGTGCTTGATTAAAAAAATAGTTTATAGACATATACATGGTCTACTGGTCACATGTGTTGAATTCCTCTGAGATCCATGCCTCATTCATTTTTAGAAATGTGAGGTAGTTAACACTGTGGTGAGCTAGGCGAGTACGCTTATCGGTCACAATCCCCCCTGCTGCGCTGAACGTCCTTTCGGACAGGACACTGGATGAGGGGCAAGCCAACAGTTCGATTGCAAATTGGGCAAGCTCTGGCCAGAGGTCAAGCCTGCCCACCCAGTAGTCTAGGGGTTCATCACTCCTCAGAGCGTCCACATCGGCCGTTAACCCAATGTAGTCGGACACCTGACGGTCTAGGCGTTCCCTGATGCTGGATCCGGATGACACCTGTCGATGGGTCGGCTGAAAGAATGACCTCATATCCGAAGTCACCAACACATCTTCAAACCGGCCTCTTCTTGCAGGCGCTGTTGGATTGGTACCCGCAAATCCTTCTCTGGGAGTGGGAATTGCTCCTCTGCCAGCGCACGCAAAAGCAGAATGCAGCATTTCTCGAAGCAAGGCCTGGAAGTGCTGCATTCAGCCCTCTGCGACGGCGGTAACATTTCCGCCATTTTGTGTTTGTACCGGGGGTCTAAGTACGTTGCCACCCAGTACTGGTCCTTGACCCTCATGCTTTTTATACGGGGGTCCCTATTAAAACACTGGAGCATGAAGGCCCCCATTTGCACTAAAGTGGAAGCGGTGTGGTGGCCTGGCTCCTGCTCATCATCCAGGATAATGTCGTCCTCTTCATTCTCCTCTCCCCATCCTCGCACAACAGGGATCCCAGAAAGGTTTAAAGCATGCTCTTCTTGCTCCTGCTCATCCGCCCCGGCACCATCCTCCTCTGACTCCTCATCAGACTCCTGTTGTTGACTTGTCTCAGATAGAGTAGCCCCCCCTGGGAATTCATCCAGCGACTTCCTCATCTTCCCGCTCCTGCTCCTCCACAGCCTGATCAATGACACGACGCAATGCACGCTCCAGAAAGAAGGCATAAGGTACCATGTCACTGATGGCGCCATGGCTGCGACTGACCAGTTTGGTGATCTCCTCAAATGGCCGCAGAAGTCTGCATGTGTCGCGCATGAGCAGCCACTGGCGCGGTGAAAAAAAACCCAGCTCCCCAGAACCGTTTCTTTCGCAGAGTTCATACAGGTAGACGTTAACTGCACGTTTCTGCTGGAGCAGCCTATCAAGCATATAGAAGGTTGAGTTCCATCGCGTCGGGCAATCGCAAATAAGACGTCTGACCGGCAGATGGTGTCGCCGCTGAATGTCAGCAAGGCGAGCCATGGCCGTGTAAGATCTTCTGAAATGGGCCGAGATTTTCCTTGCCTGCCGCAAGATGTCCTGGACCCCAGGGTATTTGACAAGGAATCGCTGCACGACCAAGTTTAAGACGTGTGCCATGCACGGCACGTGCGTGATTTTGCCCTGTTTCAATGCGCTAAGCAGATTGGCACCGTTGTCACACACCACTTTACCAACTGTCAAATTGAGCGGTGTTAGCCACTCATCTGCCTGTGAACGCAAAGCTGAAAGGAGTGCCGGGCCAGTGTGGCTCTTTGCTTCCAGGCACAACAGACGCAGCACGGCATGGCAACGTCTCACCTGGCATGTGGAATAGGTTCTGGGGAGCTTGGGCGGTGCAGTGGAAGAGACGCTAGCAGCGGAAAAGGAGGAGGCAGCTGAGGAGGAGAGGGAGGAGGATGGAGTAGGAGGAGGAGAAGAAGAGTCAGGCCTGCATGCAATCCGTGGCGGTAAAACCAAATCTACACGGGTGCCACGGGTTACATGCTTGACGGCCGTCAGAAGGTTCACCCAGTGGGCAGTAAAACTGATATACCTTCCCTGCCCGTGTTTGCTAGACCACGTGTCTGTGGTCAGATGTATCTTGGCACCGACACTGTGTGCCAGAGATACATTCACTTGCCGCTGAACATGGCCATATAGCTCTGGGATGCCCTTCTCTGAGAAATACTTCCTTCCTGGGACCTTCCATTGTGGTGTTCCAATGGCCACAAATTTGCGAAAGGCCTCCGAGTCCACCAGTTTATATGGCAGTAGTTGGCGGGCTATGAGTTCTGACAAGCCAGCCGCCAACCGTTGGGCAAGAGGGTTATCCGGCGTCATCATTTTTTTACGCTCAAACATTAGGCCCACGGAAGCCTGCCTTTTTGCAGAAAAATGTGAGCTTGGCGTGATGGAAGGTGGAGTGGAGGACAATTGTGAGGAGAGAGGAGAAGGAGAAGTAGAAGACGAGGCTGGACGGTGAGAGCCTGCAGTGTGGCTTTGTGTGTTCCGTTGCTCCCACTGGGCTCGGTGATGGCTGCTCATGTGCCTTCTTAAGGCGGTCGTCCCTAGGTGAGTATTGGGCTTACCGCGACTAACGCGTTGACTGCAAAGATTGCAGATGGCAACGCTATTGTCAGCAGCGGACACGTTAAAAAAAGCCCACACTGCGGAGCCATGTGCCGGTGTCCTGGGAGCGCCAGATGTGACCGTACATGGTCGATGACTCGCTCCTGATACATTTGCAGTCTGCTTTGTCCCTGCTGTGCAATGTAAGTCATTGCTGCTTCTCCTCCCTATCTGCTGGTCCATATCTCCCTCTGAACTCCCCTCCTCTTCCTCTCTTGTGGGCACCCACGTGACATCACTAGACATGTCATCATCAACGTCACCTTCCCCACCGCTATAAGTAGAGATCTCGGAGTAGGCAGCAACACCGGGGACCAACCTCCTCCTTGGGCTGATCTGGGTACTGGCGTCAGACTGCTGAGTAGCGCTTGTTGCTACCTCCTCTTCCTGATCCAATACCAAGAGTGGCTGCGCATCAGAAATGTCCTCTTGATATGGATCGGAAAATAATTCCAGTGACTCAAGCGGAAGGTATGTGGTGGTGGTGGTGGTGGTCGTGTTGTTGGTGGTAGTGTCTTTGGGGGTGCACATAGCAGAGAGTGAAGAAGAGGGTGCAGATCGAGAGGATGAGGAGGGTGCAGAAGAGTAAGGCTGAGCGAGCCACTCAACCAAGTCTGGTGCATCCTTTAAAGTAATTGAACGCACCTTCTGCAACTTCCCACTTTGGCTCAAGCCTGTTGCTCCTGCCCTACCCCTACCACCCCTGCGGAAGGGCCTGCCTCTTCCTCTGCCTGTCATTTTTTAAATGACCCTGTGACAAAACTCTTAGTCCCTATACCGATGAAGGACTGCTGCAGTATAGGGCAGCGGTCAGCAGTGGTGCACGTCAACCCTATCTATTGTGGACCGATAGCGGTCCTTACAGAACAGCAGACTGTACCGCACTCAAGCCTATGTACCGTAGCACCCTATACCAAGTTACCAGTCCTTATAAGAACTTTTGTGGACCAAGCAGGTTGTGTATTAGTGTTTAGCAGACTGTACGTCAGTCCCTATACCGCTGAAGGACTGCTGCAGTATAGGGCAGCGGTCAGCAGTGGTGCACGTCAACCCTATCTATTGTGGACCGATAGCGGTCCTTACAGAACAGCAGACTGTACCGCACTCAAGCCTATGTACCGTAGCACCCTATACCAAGTTACCAGTCCTTATAAGAACTTTTGTGGACCAAGCAGGTTGTGTATTAGTGTTTAGCAGACTGTACGTCAGTCCCTATACCGCTGAAGGACTGCTGCAGTATAGGGCAGCGGTCAGCAGTGGTGCACGTCAACCCTATCTATTGTGGACCGATAGCGGTCCTTACAGAACAGCAGACTGTACCGCACTCAAGCCTATGTACCGTAGCACCCTATACCAAGTTACCAGTCCTTATAAGAACTTTTGTGGAACAAGCAGGTTGTGTGTTAGTGATTAGCAGACTGTACGTCAGTCCCTATACCGCTGAAGGACTGCTGCAGTATAGGTGAGCGGTCAGCAGTGGTGCACGTCAACCCTATCTATTGTGGACCGATAGCGGTCCTTACAGAACAGCAGACTGTACCGCACTCAAGCCTATGTACCGTAGCACCCTATACCAAGTTACCAGTCCTTATAAGAACTTTTGTGGACCAAGCAGGTTGTGTATTAGTGTTTAGCAGACTGTACGTCAGTCCCTATACCGCTGAAGGACTGCTGCAGTATAGGGCAGCGGTCAGCAGTGGTGCACGTCAACCCTATCTATTGTGGACCGATAGCGGTCCTTACAGAACAGCAGACTGTACCGCACTCAAGCCTATGTACCGTAGCACCCTATACCAAGTTACCAGTCCTTATAAGAACTTTTGTGGAACAAGCAGGTTGTGTGTTAGTGATTAGCAGACTGTACGTCAGTCCCTATACCGCTGAAGGACTGCTGCAGTATAGGTGAGCGGTCAGCAGTGGTGCACGTCAACCCTATCTATTGTGGACCTATAGCGGTCCTTACAGAACAGCAGACTGTACCGCACTCAAGCCTATGTACCGTAGCACCCTATACCAAGTTACCAGTCCTTATAAGAACTTTTGTGGACCAAGCAGGTTGTGTATTAGTGTTTAGCAGACTGTACGTCAGTCCCTATACCGCTGAAGGACTGCTGCAGTATAGGTGAGCGGTCAGCAGTGGTGCACGTCAACCCTATCTATTGTGGACCGATAGCGGTCCTTACAGAACAGCAGACTGTACCGCACTCAAGCCTATGTACCGTAGCACCCTATACCAAGTTACCAGTCCTTATAAGAACTTTTGTGGACCAAGCAGGTTGTGTATTAGTGTTTAGCAGACTGTACGTCAGTCCCTATACCGCTGAAGGACTGCTGCAGTATAGGGCAGCGGTCAGCAGTGGTGCACGTCAACCCTATCTATTGTGGACCGATAGCGGTCCTTACAGAACAGCAGACTGTACCGCACTCAAGCCTATGTACCGTAGCACCCTATACCAAGTTACCAGTCCTTATAAGAACTTTTGTGGACCAAGCAGGTTGTGTATTAGTGTTTAGCAGACTGTACGTCAGTCCCTATACCGCTGAAGGACTGCTGCAGTATAGGGCAGCGGTCAGCAGTGGTGCACGTCAACCCTATCTATTGTGGACCGATAGCGGTCCTTACAGAACAGCAGACTGTACCGCACTCAAGCCTATGTACCGTAGCACCCTATACCAAGTTACCAGTCCTTATAAGAACTTTTGTGGAACAAGCAGGTTGTGTGTTAGTGATTAGCAGACTGTACGTCAGTCCCTATACCGCTGAAGGACTGCTGCAGTATAGGTGAGCGGTCAGCAGTGGTGCACGTCAACCCTATCTATTGTGGACCGATAGCGGTCCTTACAGAACAGCAGACTGTACCGCACTCAAGCCTATGTACCGTAGCACCCTATACCAAGTTACCAGTCCTTATAAGAACTTTTGTGGACCAAGCAGGTTGTGTATTAGTGTTTAGCAGACTGTACGTCAGTCCCTATACCGCTGAAGGACTGCTGCAGTATAGGGCAGCGGTCAGCAGTGGTGCACGTCAACCCTATCTATTGTGGACCGATAGCGGTCCTTACAGAACAGCAGACTGTACCGCACTCAAGCCTATGTACCGTAGCACCCTATACCAAGTTACCAGTCCTTATAAGAACTTTTGTGGACCAAGCAGGTTGTGTATTAGTGTTTAGCAGACTGTACGTCAGTCCCTATACCGCTGAAGGACTGCTGCAGTATAGGGCAGCGGTCAGCAGTGGTGCACGTCAACCCTATCTATTGTGGACCGATAGCGGTCCTTACAGAACAGCAGACTGTACCGCACTCAAGCCTATGTACCGTAGCACCCTATACCAAGTTACCAGTCCTTATAAGAACTTTTGTGGAACAAGCAGGTTGTGTGTTAGTGATTAGCAGACTGTACGTCAGTCCCTATACCGCTGAAGGACTGCTGCAGTATAGGTGAGCGGTCAGCAGTGGTGCACGTCAACCCTATCTATTGTGGACCGATAGCGGTCCTTACAGAACAGCAGACTGTACCGCACTCAAGCCTATGTACCGTAGCACCCTATACCAAGTTACCAGTCCTTATAAGAACTTTTGTGGACCAAGCAGGTTGTGTATTAGTGTTTAGCAGACTGTACGTCAGTCCCTATACCGCTGAAGGACTGCTGCAGTATAGGGCAGCGGTCAGCAGTGGTGCACGTCAACCCTATCTATTGTGGACCGATAGCGGTCCTTACAGAACAGCAGACTGTACCGCACTCAAGCCTATGTACCGTAGCACCCTATACCAAGTTACCAGTCCTTATAAGAACTTTTGTGGAACAAGCAGGTTGTGTGTTAGTGATTAGCAGACTGTACGTCAGTCCCTATACCGCTGAAGGACTGCTGCAGTATAGGTGAGCGGTCAGCAGTGGTGCACGTCAACCCTATCTATTGTGGACCTATAGCGGTCCTTACAGAACAGCAGACTGTACCGCACTCAAGCCTATGTACCGTAGCACCCTATACCAAGTTACCAGTCCTTATAAGAACTTTTGTGGACCAAGCAGGTTGTGTATTAGTGTTTAGCAGACTGTACGTCAGTCCCTATACCGCTGAAGGACTGCTGCAGTATAGGTGAGCGGTCAGCAGTGGTGCACGTCAACCCTATCTATTGTGGACCGATAGCGGTCCTTACAGAACAGCAGACTGTACCGCACTCAAGCCTATGTACCGTAGCACCCTATACCAAGTTACCAGTCCTTATAAGAACTTTTGTGGACCAAGCAGGTTGTGTATTAGTGTTTAGCAGACTGTACGTCAGTCCCTATACCGCTGAAGGACTGCTGCAGTATAGGGCAGCGGTCAGCAGTGGTGCACGTCAACCCTATCTATTGTGGACCGATAGCGGTCCTTACAGAACAGCAGACTGTACCGCACTCAAGCCTATGTACCGTAGCACCCTATACCAAGTTACCAGTCCTTATAAGAACTTTTGTGGAACAAGCAGGTTGTGTGTTAGTGATTAGCAGACTGTACGTCAGTCCCTATACCGCTGAAGGACTGCTGCAGTATAGGGCAGCGGTCAGCAGTGGTGCACGTCAACCCTATCTATTGTGGACCGATAGCGGTCCTTACAGAACAGCAGACTGTACCGCACTCAAGCCTATGTACCGTAGCACCCTATACCAAGTTACCAGTCCTTATAAGAACTTTTGTGGAACAAGTGAGTTGTGAATGTTTAGCAGACTGCAGCAGAAGGGCAGCAGTCAAGTATAATATCCTTTCTATATTTGGAAGAAAGAATATTATACATGTACAAGCCTATTACTGTACCACTGATACCAGTCCTGAAAAGAACCTTTGTGGAACTAATAATAACAGCAAGTCTTTAAAATTACCCTCACTGCCTGACAACACTGCTTCCTTCCTGTCCCTATACAAATTGGCAAAAAAAGAGAACGATTAGTGGTTACTGGAACAGCTCTTTTGTGGACCTTGATAGTAACAGCTAATGATGATGATGATGATGATGATGATGAAAGACTAATCTGGCTGTCCCTGTAGCATACACCGTCCTTTCCCTTTCTCTAAACTAACAAAAGACACTCAGGCTGCTGCAAGAATCAGCAGCACAGCAAACCTATCAACACCTAACACCTATACCAGTCCTGAAAAGAACTTTTGTGTACCAAATAGCTAGTGGTTTATCTCTCCCTACTCCACACAGGAACCTGTCCCTATCGTAACAGAAGAAAGAATGTAAAATGGCCACCGGATCGGGTGTATTTATAGGTTAGGGGGAATGTACAAGTGTCCATGTGCTGTCATGTCTCAATTGGCTGTCCTGTATCACATGATAAACGTGTCACCAAAGGTTAAAGTTCTTGTATACATTAAACACGTAAGTCCGCCGCGGCGAACGACGGAAAAAGGCGTTCGAACGTGCGGACCGCGAATGTCGGAAATTCGCCGCGAAACGACCGCCGGGCGAAACGTTCGTCCATCACTAGTGGTATGTAGCCCTCTTTTGTCAGATATTAGTCACGTTATTGAAGCACCTGCTCAAGACCCCAACCCCTGCATTACGACATATATGTTGTTTCTCAGCCTTTTTATTTTAATAATGTTTTACGTAAAACTTTTCTGTTGTTTATTTCCTTTCTGCATTTTATTTTGCTTTGTTTTCTTTTAGTTATCTATTTTTATCCTTCAATTGCTACTGTTTGTCTGTAGTCACCATGAGGTTATATCAGTCTCTCCAATAAGGTATGCTCCAGATTTTCTTTGAATATTGTCAGTTCTGTATCTTTTCATTTTCTGTAAAAAATTCTCTCAATAAAAATTACAATTAAAAAAAAAAGAAGTAACTGATAAATACAACCTATTATTGTTATCAGTTATGTATTATTTTGTCTAGTCCCTATAGATTAGTTAGTCTATCATTCTGAGCACATGCTATCGTTAATATCAAAATACTACAGCAATTAGCTATGAACCCAAACACACGGTCTAAAATCAAACAATCTCATTTATTTCCCAAGGAAATAAGAAAGCTTAGGTATCAATAGAAATTACAAGAGTACATAGCATACAATCAGAATACAATACAAGCAGTATACTTAGTAGATCCTCGCGACTGAACCTCGTGATGGAATAAGAGAAAGCTCTCTGTGATAAACACACCTCAGCCACACCACACCCCATTGCCCACCCCCTTTGCTTGTGGACGAATCAGTGTCTCTGGGGCGTCTCCTCCCCCAGGCTAAATATCTCTGACAGTCCTGCCATAATTGGCCTCTGGGGGGCAGTGTTTGCCCATGAATTTCAACTGCTCCGACTGAGTTCACATCTTGTGATTCGATCTCGGATGCCATTCCCGCTCATTCAGCCCACCTTTTGTCCTCACAGACAGATCGGAGCCATCATTGTCCTAAATCTATTTGAAGCTTCGTGCACACCAGGTGGGCTGAAGAGACTTCCTTTTGAAACGTATGGGACTGCAAGTATCAACACGGCTGAGCTTGATTGTACAAACAGATGTGTAGAACATTAGATATATATAACATTAATTCATGTTCAATTCCAACATAATCTGCTTTGCGCCTAAAAGGCGCATACCACCCTTCTTCAGACACGGCTCCTATTGAACAGTCCATAACTGTCTTAACGTGTGTGGCTCCCCAACATGTGCTTCCAAACCAGTACCTGTGGCACAGTCCTTAGCTTGTGTAACGTGTGGTGGTTTTCAACATGTGCTCCAGAGACATCTCCCATGGAACAGTCCATAATGGTCTTACCGCGTTGTGCTTCCCAACACGTGCCGCTTTGCTACTGCGTGACACATCACCACCATTCTTCAGTGACAGCTTCCATGTCACCATTCTGTATCTTCGTTATCTTCAGGATGGCAGTACAGGCAAGGGATGTTAATTCACTCACCATTCACCAGCATACGTTCAGAGCAATATTTCACCCAGCTCTCAACTACCGCCTTTCTTGCCCATATTACTAGCCTACACTACACATAGGTCACACTATACCATAACATAAATCCACTTATTACCACAATATATACATACATATGTGTCCCCTCCAATTATGCACCCCACTCCCAACCTCCTATAATCTCTTACTGTAAATATGGGTCGTGATTCGGCAAACTTGCTCACAGCGGTGTTGCAGGGCTCTGACTTGGCAGCAAAGTCTCTAACTTGTACACAGAGACCTTACCGTCAAATCGTCCCTCAACTTGCATAGACAAATGGGAGACCCTTCTATATAAATATAGAGTTTAACCATACATACAAATCTACAACAACAAAAAAACCCACACAATTCCACCCCAGACCCTGGATTTCAGAGATCACGCCCAGGGTATACCATGCACCTCTATCTTTGGTTAGGTTCAAGGAACCCTCTAGTCCCATGACTAACACTACACCGGTATCCTTTAGGACAAAGAAACAACCTCGCCTATGTCCTAAATAATACCTGGGTGCCTCCTTCCCAGCAATGATCTCTCCATCCAGAACACAGAGAGAAATAACTTGCCAACATTATTCGTTCATCCCCATGTATTGAGCTGGCATACAAAGGACATCATGGTCATGCTTCCGACAGAGGGAAATATCAACCTGCCTCCAGCTTCCATCTTCCCTGATCACATGTGTGATATAGCCTCAAATGCAACAAGATAGAATCCCCAGTCAGTAAGCCCTTTGATGCCACCAAATATACAGACCGAGTCTGCACTTCTGTATATGGGAACATACAGCATAACACCTTTCACAATCCAAATTAGTACAGCCCATACAGGCATTCAACCACTACTTTGGATTAGTGTAAGCAACTTGTTTTGGCAAAATCTTACTGAGTGCTGATGCTAACTCATCAGGCCACTGCCCCTCATACAGAGACTGTACAATCATCTTGATGTTGGCTGACATTTCCACCTGCCACAGAGTGCACGCCAGAGCCAATGACAGGTTTCTGTCCTGTACCATCACATTCTCTACCAACCTCTCAACATGGTTGACAAAATCTGGAGCCACTCTAACCTGGGTGTTTCTGTGACTTCGTTGAATGTTATCAAGGACGCCACCAATCTCTCTGGGTAACAAAGTCACACTCCTTCTCTGAAGCTATGGCTGTGAGTTTGTTCCTCAGGAGCCGACGTCCACTCCATTAACAACACCCATCCCAGGTATTATTCCCCTCCAATATAGTGCTATATACATCCCTCCTCTTTCGTGTTACTCCTCAGAAATAAGCATTATAGTCTGGCCAACAGCTACCTTATTATGCATGAGTGCCAACCTGCAATTTGCGGTGTGGTGTGGCACAGACAAACTGCCAACCAGATGATGTTCCAGAACCCTCTCCAATCTCGCTCCACCAGGATTCTGGAAGTGAAAAACAAGAGCAGCATCAAATTCTTATCCATAACATCTGCTCGTTTACCATGTTTACTTATAGTTCCCTCCTTGGAACCCAGGACCTTAGTATTCCTGGTTTCTGCAACTCTGGCCAAACTATCCAACCAACCATGACCTCTTTAGGCTGAATCCACTCTAAAATGAATCCCCATGGTATGATCAAAAATGTTTAAAACTGAACGTCAATGTTGCCTCTCAAAAATTCTCAATTTAACCAGCTAAAAAGACAATGCATTTCTGTATCTTTACAATGTATGCACTACCTCCTTTCAGGTGGACAAAGCCTAAAACTTTTGGAACTCTCTTCCACCTGAATAAAAATAAAGTAAAGAAAAAAAACACAAAGCTCCAGTGGCTTAGAATGGTTTCCAGCTGCTAACTGAGGGCATTGTCCCCCTTTCAGGTGTACTAAACATACAAATTTTTCCACCTGAACAAAAATAAAAATAAAATAGACAACTAAACAAATGTAAAATATATATATATATATATATATATATATATATATATATATAAAAAATATATAAAATATAAAATATATATAAAATATAAAAAAAAAAATTAGAGAAAAAAATAAAAAATAAAAAAAATCTGGCCATCATCACACAAACAACCTGACAAGACAACCACCATAAAACACTGACAAACACTCAACTTTTAGTTAACAACATCCATGGACTTTTCTCCTGAGAAGAGTGCTCATTCCGATCTGAAAGACACTTAGTTAGGGAAAATCATTGTTTGCAAACAATTACTAATTAATGAGCTCATGGCATCATGTGATAATCGATTATGTATTTACAATAACCTAACCCCTGTTCTGCTATATTTTCCCACTGTTGTTCTCACTTTGACAGACCTGCAAACAAAACAGAAATGTTAGTATCTAAAGCCGTTTAACTTCCATGGTCTCTGGAAAAGGAACACACAGACAGTGATTACACACAATTTCTATATTAAGCAGCAGCATTGGATATTACTCAGGAAAAATTTACAAAAATTGAAAATAAGAGAAGAGGAAAGAAACAAAAAAAAACAATACTCATAACAGAAACATCTTTTAACCACTTCAATACCGGGCACTTAACCACTTGAGATCCGCGCTATAGTCAAATGACGGCTACAGCACAAATCTCCTTTTCCGGGACTACGTCTATTGACGTCGTCCCGTGCACGAGTGGCCTGCGCGCTCTGTGATCGGCGAGTCTACGAGACTCGCCTGATCACCGATCCGTGCAAGGGGTCGATCCCGACCCCTTATCACGTGATCAGCTGTCAGCCAATGACAGCTGATCATGTGATATAACGGAGCCGGTAATCGGCTATTATTCCTCCTCGCGCTGACAGCGCGAGGAGAAAAAAAAAGCCGATCACCAGCGGCCGTGATCGGGACATCAGTCCCGATCACCAGCGGCCGTGATCGGGACATCAGTCCCGATCACGGCCAGCCCTGCTAGTGCCCACCTGCCCCCTGCCAGTGCACACCTTCCCCCTGAAAGTGCCACATTAAAAAAAGTAAGTGCCCCCCATCAGTGCCACCCAGCAGTGCCCATAGTGCCACCCAGCAGTGCCCACAGTGCCACCCAGCAGTGCCCACAGTGCCACCCAGCAGTGCCACCCAGCAGTGCCCACAGTGCCACCCAGCAGTGCCCACAATCTGCCTTAACAAAGGTGCTGCACCCCAGTGCCACATATCCGTGCCCATCAGTGTCATCTACCAGTGCCCAGCAGTGCCATCAGTGCCCAGCAGTGCCACCTATCAGTGCCCATCAGTCCCATCTATCAGTGGTACCTATCAGTGCCCATCCGTGCCACCCATCCGTGCCACCCATCCGTGCCACCCATCTGTGCCACCCATCCGTGCCATCTTATGTGTCCATCTTTGCCCATCAGTGCCGCCTTATCTGTGCCCATCAGTGCTGCCTTATCTGTGCCTATTTGTGCCGCCTTAACTATGCCTATCAGTACCCACCAGTGCAGCCTATCAGTGCCCACCAATGCAGCCTATCAGTGCCCACCAATGCAGCCCATCAGTGCCCACCAGTGCAGCCTATCAGTGCCGCCTCATCAGCGCACTTCAATGAAGGAGAAAAATGACCCGTTTGCAAAATTTTATAACAAACTATTAAACATGATTTTTTTTTTTTTGCATCTTTTTTTGTTTGTTTAGCAAAAAATAAAACTCCGAGCTGTAATTAAATACCACCAAAAGAAAGCTCTATTTGTGGGAAAAAATGAGAAAAATTTCATTTGGGTACAGTGTTGTATGCCCGCGCAATTGTCATTCAAAGTGCATCAGCGCTGAAAGCTGAAAATTGGTCTGGGACTGAGGGGGGTGTAAGTGCCCAGTAAGCAAGTGGTTAAACACCTTCCTGCCCAGACCAATTTTGAGTTTTTAGCGCTGTCGCACTTTGAATGACAATTGTGCAGTCATGCTACACTGTACCCAAATGAAATTTTTATCATTTTTTTCCCACAAATAGAGCTTTCTTTTGGTGGTATTTGATCACCTCTGCGGTTTTTATTTTTTGCTAAACAAATAAAAAAATACCGAAAATTTTGAAAAAAAAAATGTTTTTTTTTGTTTCAGTTTCAAAATTTTGTAAATAAGTAAATTTTCTCCTTCACTGATGGGCACTGATGGGGATACACTGATGGGCAATGATAAGGCGGCACTGATGGGCACCGATGAGGTGGCACCAATGAAGTGGCACTGATGAGGTGGCATTGATGGACACTGATATGTGGCACTGATAGGCGGCACTGATGGGCACTGATAGGCAGCACTGATGGGTGGCACTGATGGGCGACACGGATGGGAACTGATAGGTGGCACAAATTGGCACTGATAGCTGGCATGGATGGGCGGCATGGATGGGCATGGATAGGCGGCACAGGTGGGCATGGGTAGGCGGCACAGGTGGGCATGGGTAGATGGCACAGGTGGGCATGGATGGGCACTGATAGGTGGCATGGATGGGCACTGATAGGCGGCATGGATGGGAACTGATAGGCGGCATTGTATTATAATATACTGTACTAATGGATGCCAATCAGTGCCAAACAATAATGCATGCCAATCAGTGATACCCATTGTGGGCACTGATTGGCATCCATTATGGGCACTGATTGGCATCCATTGTGGCACTGACTGGAATCCCTGGTGGTCTAGGGTGGCATACCTTATCCTGGGCATCCCTGGTGGTCTGGTGGCGTCCCTGGTGGTCCAGTGTGGGCATCCTCGGGGGGGCTGTGCTGATAATCGATCAGCACAGACCCCCCTGTCAGAGGAGCAGCCGATCGGCTCTCCTCTACTCGCGTGTGAGGAAAGACGCGAGTGAGGAAAAGCCGATCACCGGCTCTTCCTATTTACATTGTGATCAGCCGTGATTGGACACGGCTGATCACGTGGTAAAGAGTCTCCGTCGGAGACTCTTTACCGAGATCATAGTTGCAGGGTGTCAGACTGACACCCCGCAACAACGATCGCCGTGATGCGCACCCCCGGGGGCGCGCAGCGGCTCATAATCCTGATCACGTCATATGACGTCCGATCAGGATTATGAAACCACTTTGCCACCGTCAATTTGTAACAGGGCGGGCGGCAAGTGGTTAACCACAAAAGAAAACACAATACCAATTCAGAGGTTTATCCTTGAAAATACAAAAAAATATATATATATCAAGGTCCTCTATCATATTCTGAACCTGAAACTCACATCAAACCTTTTTCATAGCAGGGAAATGTTGCCTACAGCTCACTAAGTTCTGCTAACATTGTTTCCCCCAGCGCTATATTTGAATAACCATGCGGCTACCTCCATTTTGACTTTACGCTACTGTCCTACATATTGCTTTTCAGTTTGTAGACTCCGCATTTGGGTCTTACACGGGAAATGGGTTTGATTACTATGGGTTCCATGCTTTGGATGGCTACCCCACCTGGCTGAATAACACACATAACGCCTCAGGGTCGTTTTCGGGTATGATCTCCTTTTGATATCATTATTCGCCGCCCAACAATATTTTGCGATGTGACCCCCCCTTTTACACAAAAAACATTTTAACCCTGGTTTCCCTGCATAGGCCCTTCTTTGAGCATATGGCACTGGAAACCCACATTGCTGGATAATATTACTGCGATTGGTATGAACAGACTTTACACTTTAATCGTCTGAGGAGTCATCAGAAGTTTCCATTGTTTCAACTCCTGAATCAATTTCAAGTGCAGTCATCGCACCTTTATTTGCCTCTTCCACATCGATTCCCATCACAGTAATATCATTTGCAGTGATAATAGCATACGGGTTTTCTTCATGTTCCCCTTTTATCTTTTCCGTATACTGAGCATGCGTGGAGGGTATCTCCACCATTGCACATTTGGCTATTGCATGCTTGGAGGATAACTCCATTATGGCTGCTTGTGCACCCTGTAATTCCACATTAAGCAGTGTGACAACTTGCAAAATCTCAGCCTCCCTTTGATACAGAGGCAATGCAACTTTCTTCTAATTTACACGTTTGTTCTAATTCATCTAATCTCTGTTGCAATACACATTTCTCAGTCACTAATTGTTCAATCCGATTCTGAGCATCTGCATCAGCCTTTTCAATCCCCATTAATATATTTCTTACCTGTTCCATTGTTTTCTTTCAGCAAACCATTCTAATTCTTTCATTCTCACTAACTAGCATAAGGCATTGGCCATTCTCTGTTTCCTGCCTTTTTTTGACTTATTACTTATGAGATCGTTATGTGTATTACATTGTCTCAAAAGTTCACTAAATTGGTGTTTTAAATCACTCTCTTGTGTAGATTGAGACCTAATACCACCATGCTTGCTAATGAAATGTTCAATGGCTTCCATTGATATTCTAATTAGCCTACCCACGCTAAAGTTGCTCAACCAGTTGCTTAGACAATAGACACAGACGAACAGATAACACCCACAAAGACACAGATAAAGCTGTTTAAAAGCTAGCTTTCACCTGTAGTCCCACCAACAAACAAGAAAAAACTAAAAAAAAAATAAAAAAAAAAAAACAGATACGAACCGTTTAAATCTACAGTGACTTGTGGTTCTACAGCATACAAGACACAAGGCACACTCTTAATCAATGCCTTAGGTTGCAGGCCATATTGATCTTCTATTGGACCAGAGCTATTTCACTCTCACGTGGGTAGAAATAAAAACCTATATTTCTCCCACTTTTTTTTACTTTTTCCTCAAAGATGTATGGTAATTCCTGTCAAACTCTAACCAACACTTTGCATTAGCAATACACTAGACGAACAGATACCAAGCACACACAGAAACACAGATAAAGCTGTTTAGAAGCTAGCTTTCACCTGTAGTCCCACAGCAAACACAAAAAAACGCAAAAGGAAAAAACAAATACAAATCCGTTTAACCACGAATTTCTTCAGGAGAACACACTCTTAATTAATGCTCTCCTCTCCAATTGCAGCCCACAGGGAACTTCTATTGGGACAGAGAGCTTTTTCACACTCACGTGGGGATTTCCACTTTTCGCTCAAAGTTGTATGGTTATCCTGTCAATCTGCGGTTATATCACATAACCAGGGATGATCGGTCCCTAACTCGCCAGTGCGCCAACTTGCCCTCTGGTTACAGGTCTGCAGCACAATACAACATTAACGCACATACATATATCAGCCACAGTTCTCATCAGGTTCTACGCATCCGTTTCATCAGTGAAATATCTCACAGAATTTTCATGCTCATCCAAGCGTGCTTTCAGAATTCACGAGCCAGCGCCAATCTTGTCCACACTAGAGATGATTTTCAGTTCTGGGTGTCTTTGAGGATTCGTGCTTACAGGGACTCAGAAACAAAAATACATTAGGTTTTTGTGGATTCTGTGTAAAAATACCTTCTACACGCCTTTCTGGGGTGCCAAATGAAGTAACTGATAAATACAACCTATTATTGTTATCAGTTATGTATTATTTTGTCTAGTCCCTATAGATTAGTTAGTCTATCACTCTGAGCACATGCTATCGTTAATATCACAATACTACAGCAATTAGCTATGAACCTAAACACATGGTCTAAAATCAAACAAATCTCATTTATTTCCCAAGGAAATAAGAAAGCTTAGGTATCAATACTAATTACAAGAGTACATGGCATACAATCAGAATACAATACAAGCAGTATACTTAGCAGATCCTTGTGACTGAACCTCGTTATGGGATAAGAGAAAGCTCTCTTTGATAAACACACCTCAGCCACACCACACCCCATTGCCCACCCCCCTTGCTTGTGGACGAATCAGCGTCTTTGGGGCGTCTCCTCCCCCAGGCTAAATATCTCTGACAGTCCTGCCATAATTGGCCTCTGGGGGGCAGTGTTTGCCCATGAATTGCAACTGCTCCGACTGAGTTCACATCTTGTGATTCAATCTCGGATGCCATTCCCGCTCATTCGGCCCACCTTTTGTCCTCACAGACAGATCGGAGCCATCATTGTCCTAAATCTATTTGAAGCTTCGTGCACACCAGGTGGGCTGAAGAGACTTCCTTTTGAAACGTGTAGGACTGCAAGTATCAACACGGCTGAGCTTGGTTGTACAAACAGATGTGTAGAACATTAGATATATATAACATTAATTCATGTTCAATTCCAACAGGTATAGTTGGTTCAGTATATATGGGGGTAGTTGTTGTTGTAGCATAGGGCAGCTGACGCTTGTGTCAGGTGTGCCTCTTGGACACAAATAATGTTACCACAGAGATTCTCAGCTGTATGCCAGGGAGAGTGTCTCTTTGCCGTGTGGTTGAGCCCCTTGGCATTTAAAGATATTACCGTGAGTGGCATAGTTGTTGGAAGGGCTAAAAGGGGGATTGATAGTAACAAAAACACTTACAGTTAACAGATGGTAGGTGGTTCGTGGGGTGAGTGGTCGAATCCTTTAGCTGTGATGAAGCAGGCTAGCACTTTTAAGGTAAAAAGCAACAAGTCATAAACAGGAACTTACAATAGTAGAGGGTATGCGGTGGCTTGTGTACTACACTGAAAAAAATAAGCCTGAGTCAGATCTGCCGCTGAGGGGGGAAACAGTTAATAACCAGTAGGTGGAAGAAAGAACATATTTCTATGAGGGAGTAATGAAGACGTATGTGATGGGCCCTTTAATTGCATTGGTTGGTGTCCGTTGGGTCCCTGGTTGCGATAGTGTTGCCAAGGTTTCCATTGTGGAAGGGGTGGGATAGAATCCTTAGGGAGTTCCAGGATGATTCCCCATTCATGTAGGGGCCGTATGCCCTTTTAGAGATTGCCAATGACATGCGTTGCGCCATTCTTGGTGACGAGCATATTTGTTGGATTTGTACAGTAATTTATGATTGTGGAAGCCTTTGGTGACTGGGTTCATATCTCTTCTAAGTTGTAGTGTGTACTTGGAGAGGTCAGGGAATATTTGGACTCCTTCATATGGCTGAGGTAGAGGGTCCTTGGTTCTGGCTTCAGACATCATTTTCTCTTTAATGCAAAAGAAATGGACCCTCATAAGTACATCTCTTGGTACAGAAGCAGCCAGGTGAGAGGGATTCGCTATTCTGTGGATTCTGTCAATAACGATGTCAAGGGATGCTGCATCAGGTAGTATGGTGTGTATCAGGTCTTTGACATATTTGGGTAATTCTGGCGGAGCAATGGTTTCAGGGACTCCCCTCAGTTTGACGTTATTATGTCTTGAACGATCCTCCAAATCGGCCAGCTTGGCCCGGACCCATTCTTGTTCTTCTTTTACTTTATCATTAGAGTCTATGATGTCGTTCACCATGGATAAACATTCTGACATGCCCTTTTCATTAGTGGACACTCTGCTCTCTAAAGAGCTCCCATCAGAATTTAGCTTGTTAAATAGGGTCGATAAGTCAGTGATCAGAGAAGCCTGTAGTGACATTAGCATGTCTTTTAACGTGGTGTCCATGACAGGTTGGCCTGATGTGGGGAAGGATGCCATGGGTGTGTGTAAGGCCTGGTTTGATTGTAGGCGGTTGAAGGCCTGGGCTTCTAGTAGGGGCTGGGGCAGCTGTGGAGGCGGTGCATCAATCTGCATCCATGCTTTGGCGAGGCTATTCATCATGGGATCTGCACCTGGGTCAAGTGTAGGGAATCTGGGTGTTTCTCCTGTGCTTATTTCTCCCTGATGATCATCAGGGAGATCTGTATATGCCTCCCACGGCGTGGCTAGGCCGCCGCCACCATCTTGAATTTAACTGACCTGGTCTTCAGGAGGAAACTGCAGTGTGGTGAGCTTTTTGGGATTGTGATCACACATCCTCCAAAGACATCCTCCAAGTGTCCATAGACACTTTAAGCTGAGAGGCAATGACAGACATGTACTATTTTAATAGTCAACAACCAGTTTTTATTTTCAATAATTTTTATTCAAGTTTTGACAATCAGACCAAGAGAATCATATTTCCTGACAGGAAGCATAGGTATGGGTTGACCCCTCCTCCACTTCTCCCCTATAGGATCCCACTCCCATAAATATTTGCTCTGAGCCAGAGGCCACGTTCCTTTTTTGTTCTCCTCCTGAGGACTGGTTTGGTATTCAGCTACCTGAAGTTTTTCCTCTCCGTGATCAAGACTGGCCAACAGCAACCACTGGGAAGACAGATCGCGATACTCCGATGAGCCTTAGCTGTTAGCAGGGTATGGAGTGGGCAAACAGAGGCTCTGGAAGAGCTGGAGCCTGGCCATTGGCAGGCAAGTGGCGCAATAGCCAGATAGCCCAGTTATTAGCGGGTACCCTAACTGCCCCAAGTGCAGCATGGTCATGCTACCTGGCCTGGTTTGATCGTGGAAGAAGGACTGAATTGCAGATCTGTGTTCATGCCATGTGCGTTGATGTATACTTTTATGTTACATATTCCATGACAGCAGTTTGTATGTTTTTCTGTTTGTCTATTTTCTTCCCTGGCTCTAGTGTCTTCAAGTCTATGGCAGCTGGAGTACAAGGGTGTTCCAAGCTGCCGCTCTCTCTTCCGGCCGGGTGTACCTGGGTTACTCCTGCCCAGGGGCTCGGTGCATGCGTGCTGGGGGCGGCGCTGGTGTCATTTCAGTGGAGAAATTCAATCAGTGGTCAGTACTGTTGATGTTGAGATTTCTCTGTGGACAGCTTGCAGCAGTTTCCCTAAGTGCTGTGTGCAATCATCACAGGTATGTGCTCTGCATTAACCTACAGTCGCTCCTCTGTAAGATTAATTTTGCATGCCGTATCACGCCGATGGGCAGAGTTTTTTGTTGGTGGGTATCGGCCACCACTGCTGGGGTCAGTTCACCCAGGCATTTTGTTCAGCTGAATAATGAGCATAGGGCCGACCTGCTGGTGGGGCACCTTCAATGGTTGGTAAATCTGGATGGAGGTGCCGGTGAGCAACTTTGGTCTTGAGTTTTTCACGAATGCTGCCGGGTCCACTGGCTATAGAGCATTCTTAGGGGGTCGGTGAAGTGCAGGCTCCCTTTAGTGCTTCTGGACCTTTTTCCAGTCGTGATCGCCATATCACTTTGGGGAAGTCGGTTCGGAACAAAAAGATTTGTCTCCACTATGAGAACCTGTTTAAATTCTGGGGCATCCCCGATTTTATTAAAGGTTTTCTGGTAAAACAGGCCCTGAGAGGTTATCGAAAGGGTAATCGGTGGCTGGACGGCCACCGGCCTATCACTTTTGACATCCTACAATCCTTGTTTATGCAGACGCTGTATGTTCATGCAGTTTCTAAGTTTTGTTATTCCAGGTTGCCTTTGGTTTGGCTTTTTATGGAGCCCTTAGGGTGGTGAGTTGGTCAGTTCATCCAAGGCTGCCCGGGGGGGCTTGTCAGTGGCAGACGTCTGCTGTGATGGCTCTTCTGTTGTACTTTTTATCCGCCGATCTAAGATGGATCAAGCAGGAAGGGGGGGCGCATGTTCGGTTGCTGCGGATTCCTGGTTCACCCATCTGCCCAGTGTCCGTGCTGGAGAGGTACATACAGGTTTGCCCTGTAGTAACTGGTTCCCTTCTTATTCATTCGGATGATTCAGCATTGTCTAATTTTCGGTTCGTGATGATTCTTCAGCGCTGTCTCATGGCTGCTGGTCTGGAGGCATGCAGCTATTCTTCTCAATCTTTCCACATCGGGCAGCCACTGAGGCTGCCTGGTGGGGATTGGATAATGCGGTCGTAAAACAAATCCGCAGGTGGGAGTCAGACAGGTTTAAACTTTATATGTGTCCCCACTTGATTTAATATCCCCGGGTTCACTGGAGTATCTTTATGTTATTCCTATTGCATGTGTAGTTGGGTTTTTGGGCTATGTTCTGTGTTACGTG
Source organism: Lithobates pipiens (assembly GCF_037356315.1). Classification (NCBI taxonomy): domain Eukaryota; kingdom Metazoa; phylum Chordata; class Amphibia; order Anura; family Ranidae; genus Lithobates; species Lithobates pipiens. The sequence goes on along the minus strand of NW_027507748.1, from coordinate 595,579,479 downwards.
TTATGTTTTATGTATTTCTTTTCAGATCATGCTTGCCTTGTGTGGATTTAGGGACACTACTTTGTTCATTGGGGGGCCAAGAGGGCTGATGTTCGGCCCAATGGCCATCAGCTAGGATTCCCCAGGTCTGAGGCTAGCATCAGGTGGATAGGCGTTCTGGGGTTGTTATGGAGCAGGATGATCCCGCAGGTACATAGAGTCTTGAGGTGGGATAGGCCCCCCAAAATGTTGGTCTTGCACGCTGAAGGCAATTATCTTGGGGTCTGGTCAAGCCGACACCTCATTCAAGTTTTACATGATCTGCCTGCAGTTGGCTTTTCCTCATACTGTGGTGGTTTGGTCTGACATGGTAGGTCTCACGATTTGGCGTTTTGCCAGGTCTGTGGCAAAACTGAACAGAGCCAGAGTAAAAGTTAGTAAGGAGGTTAGGAGGTTCATACAGTGGTTTTGTAGTACGGCATCGTAACTTGGAGGTGGATACGTGGCAGCATCTCCACAGTGACGGGGTTCATCTGAATGCAGTGTGCACAAATCTGTAGTCCCTGGGATTGAAAGACATGGGTACAGAGGGAATTACATTTTTTGCAGGGCACAAAGGTATGAGGTTTCACACTTTGCGCTGTGGCAGTTTGGTCTTTGGAGGCATTTTAAAACAACTTGCTGTGATTAGATTCTTGGGACCCATCTAAGGTATGGGTCCCCGGAGGAATGCCAGTTATGGTGGATTAACTGGTAATTACAGTGGTGGTATCTGCAGAATATGGTTCGTCCCCAAACCAGTGCAGTGCGGTAGGGACCATGGAAGTAGTTACACAGATGCAAGGGAAAACGTTTGATACATAGTGCCTCCAAGGATCAGCAACCAAAAGTGTTATGTTTTTGTGGTAATATTTGTTTACATAACTTGTTATTGTTTAACCGCTTGCCAACCGACTCACGCCAATATATACATCAGCAGAATGGCTCGTACAGGCAAACTAACGTACCTATAAGATGCCCTATAAGAGGCGGCCTGCGGGCGAGCCCCATGAAACGGGTCGCGGGTACCGAGGACTCAATCGCCGAGGGGATCCCCGCGATCGTCTCACAGAGAGGAAGAATGGGGAGATGCTTACAGTATGTAAACAAGCATCTCCCCGTTCTGCCTAGTGACAGTGTCACTGATATCTGCTCCCTGTGATCGGGAGCAGATATCAGTAATGTGCCACGTGTAGCCACGCCCCCCACAGTTATAAACACTCCCCAGGACACACTTAAACCCTACACTGCCAGCTAGTAGTTAACTCCTTCACCGCCAGTGTTATTTACACAGGAATCCGTGCATTTGTATAGCACTGATTGCTGTATAAATGATAATGGTCCCAAAAATGTGTCATAAATGTCCGATGTGTCTGCCATAATGTCGCAGTCATGATAAAAATCGCTGATCGCCGCCATTACTATTAAAAAAAAATATTAATAAAAATGCCATAAAACTATCCCCTATTTTGTAAATGCTGTAACTTTTGCGCAAACCAATCAATAAATGCTTCTTTCGATTTTTTTTACCAAACATATGTAGAAGAATGTATTGGCCTAACCTGAGGAAAAAAATAGTTTATATATATATATATATATATATATATATATTTGGGGGATATTTATTATAGCAAAAAAAAAAGTTTTTTTCAAAATTGTCGCTCTTTTCTTGTTTATAGCCCAAAAAAAAAAACCGCAGGGGTGATCAAATACCACCAAAAGAAAGCTCTATTTGTGGGAAAAAAAAGGACGTCAATCTTGTTTGGGAGCCACGTCGCACGGCCGTGCAGTTGTCAGTTAAAGCAACGCAGTGCCAAATCACAAAAAGTGCTCTGGTCAGGAAGGGGGTAAAATATTCCGGGGCTGAAGTGGTTAATAAAGGGGCCAAAACAGCCAATTTACTCCAACCTTTTGTGTCAGGGTCATTTTTGGTAAATCTAGTTAGGGTAATAGGATGGGGGTACAGTATTTATTTATACAAAAGGGTTAGGATGCATCTGAGGTACCCTTTTCATGTGATCTTGGGGGTTGTTTAGCCCAAGTGTGGCACCAGCTATCGAGAGCAGTCCACACAAATGTTTCTTTTTCAGGGCTTGTTGGCCCACTTTTATTAAAGAAGATCAAACAAAACAACAGGGTTTCCCTTGCAGGGGGTTTTCACCGTCAACATCAAACAACAGTATGTTCAGCCTCCTGGCTCACACATGCAACATTGAAAACAAAAATACAGAGCCGCCTGGCTCTCTTCAGCAGCAGTACCACTGCTCAGGTTTCCACATGGAGCCCTCCTGACTCCTGTCAGCGACCTCAGACTCGGGTCTCTGGCTTTCACAGTGCAGCCTGCACTCTCTAGCTACTCCAGTGCACACCTGCACTCTCTGGGTTCTCCCTTGCAAGCCTGGACTCCTCGGGAGGGTGGAGCCCAGAACCATGGTCAGGTGTCTACAAATAGGCCAACAGACACCTGACCAGTCAGTGTGCTGGTGAGTCTCAAAATCAGAACCCACAACTGGGGATTTAATCCCACTCTGATCTCTAATTCCGCGTACAAACGATCAGACTATCCGCCGTGTGTGAGCTCAGGCGCACTTTTTTTCCCCAAAAGTCTGGCGGACTTAGAAAGTAGTTTTGACTCAAAAATTGTCCGCTGGACTCGCCGGCCGTCTGTATGCTAGTCCGACAGACTTTTGAAATGAACAGACTTTCCCGCACATGGAGAAAAGTCAGTTCATTTTGAACGTGGCTCCAGGTAGCCGGGACTAGCAAAGGAAGTCAATGTCGCCGCCTTCGACGGCGAGATTGACACATCGCTGGCCCCGTCACCTGGTATGGAGTTAAAGGGGAAGCCCTACGCCAAAGAAATGGCGTGGGGGTCCCCCTCCAAGGTCAATATAAGACCCTTATCCGAGCACGCAACCCGGCCGGTCAGGAAAGGCGGTGGGGACGAGCGAGCGCCCCCCTCCTGAGCTGTACTAGACCGCGTGCCCTCAACATGGGGGGTGCTTGTTGATGAGGACAAGGGCATCTTCCCGACAACCCTGGCCGTTGGTTGTCGGGGTCTGCGTGCGGGGGGCTTATCGGAATCCAGGAGCCCCCTTTAATAAGAGGGCCCCCAGATACCGGCCCCCACCCTATGTGAATGACTATGGGGTACAATGTACTCCTACCCATTCACCTGGTGAAAAAAATGTAAATAAAACACAACACAAGGTTTTAAAATAATTTATTGCACAGCTCCAGGGGTCTTCTTCCGTCTTGGGGGGGTCTTCTCGCCGGACTCCTCCGCTATCTTCTGCTCTTTTGCTAGCTCTTTTACTAGTGAAGGAGCCCGGCTTTCTCCTTCGTCGCCGTCTGGGGGTCTTCTTCCGACTTCAGGGGTCTTGTCCCCCTCTTCGGGGGTCTTGTCCCCCTCTTCGGTTCTTCTTGCTGGGCCTCTGCTTTCTTCCTATAGCTCTTTTATTAGCGGTGGCCCGGTCTTCCCGGTCTTAGCAAATCCTCATATCACAGGAAAACTTCCCCAGAATTACCCTCCTGAACCTGTAGGGGGCTCAATTCTACTGTACCTTTTTTTGTATCAGCTACACCATTCATCTCCACACATTTTTTAGGATTAGCAGCAACCACATTACCTTGACCATTAGGTTTGCCATTATTTTTGTTGTCACCCATGGTAACCAAACCATCAAAAATTGCCAATGCGCTGCATTTTTCCATCATGGTCAGAATTATCAATGCATTTGTCATAGTACATTTCACCCATGTTCAGCAGGGCAGTATCTGGAGAGGAACTGCACCCAGCGGAGGGGTTGTCTACAGTAGCTTCACTATACACCAAGTCCATTGGCATGAGATCCTCTGCCAGCAACTGTCTTGACCCCTGACCATAATCGCATAAAATAACATTTGGACCAGTGACTAAAATCACTTAATTTATTGCTGTGCCACCTGGTACTTCCACCAACACACCAACACAAGTCCGATCGGACCCCCTCCGGCTGGATGCGGCGGTCCGTTTCGCTTCAGGAGCGATCTGGGATGAGGGGATGGCCGTTGGTTTCTGGCCACCCCCTCTCGATCGCTCCTAGCGAATGAGAAGCTTCCTCCCACTGTGTATAGTAAACACAGGCAGGGAGGAAGTGATGTCATTCTCCTTGGGGCGGTCTTTTTGACCGGACTACGAGGAGAACACTGAAAGTAAGTGTGCACCAACACTACACTAACACGTAGGCGCACATAGGCACACAAACCCCCCCAATCACCCCCCCGATCGCCCCCCGATCCCCCCCCTGTCACAGTGTCACTGATTGCAGTGATCATTTATTTACTGATCACTGCATTCAGTGTCAGTTGTGACAGTAAAAACTATCAGGGCAGTTAGTGTTAGGTCCAGGGTAGCCCCCTACCACCCCCCAATAAAGGCTTAACCCCCTGATTGCCCCTAGAGTTAACCCCCCTTTGCCAGTGTCACTAAGCAATCATTTTTCTGATCGCTGCATTAGTGTCGCTAGTGTCGCTAGGTAGCTAGTTATTTTTTTAGGTTCACCGCCAGGTTTTTATAGCGCTAGGTACCCTGATATGCTACCCAATAAAGGTTTAACCCCCTGATTGCCCCTAGAGTTAACCCTTTCACCCCCTTTTGCCAGTGTCACTAAGCGATCGTTTTTCTGATCGCTGCATTAGTGTCGCTAGTGTCGCTAGGTAGCTAGTTATTTTTTTAGGTTCACTGTCAGGTTTTTATAGCGCTAGGTACCCCGATATACTACCCAATAATGGTTTTAACCTCCTGATTGCCCCTAGTTAACCCTTTCACCCCCTTTTGCCAGTGTCACTATGCGATTGTTTTTCTGATCGCTGCATTAGTGTCGCTAGTGTCGCTAGGTAGCTAGTTATTTTTTTAGGTTCACTGCCAGGTTTTTATAGCGCTAGGTACCCCAATATACTACCCAATAATGGTTTTAACCCCCTGATTGCCCCTAGTTAACCCTTTCACCCCCTTTTGCCAGTGTCACTAAGCAATCATTTTTCTGATCGCTGCATTAGTGTCGCTAGTGTCACTAGGTAGCTAGTTATTTTTTTAGTTTCACCGCCAGGTTTTTATAGCGCTAGGTACCCCGATATACTACCCAATAATGGTTTTAACCCCCTGATTGCCCCTAGTTAACCCTTTCACCCCCTTTTGCCAGTGTCACTAAGCAATCGTTTTTCTGATCGCTGCATTAGTGTCACTGGTGCCGCTAAGTAGCTAGTTATTTTTTTAGGTTCACCGCCAGGTTTTTATAGCGTTAGGTACCCCCATATACTACCCAATAACGGTTTTAACCCCCTGATTGCCCCTAGTTAACCCTTTCACCCCCTTTTGCCAGTATCACTAAGTGATCGTTTTTCTGATCGCTGCATTAGTGTCACTGATGCCGCTAGGTAGCTAGTTATTTTTTTAGGTTCACCGCCAGGTTTTTATAGCACTAGGTACCCCGATATACTACCCAATAATGGTTTTAACCCCCTGATTGCCCCTAGTTAACCCTTTCACCCCCTTTTGCCAGTGTCACTAAGCGATCATTTTTCTGATCGCTGCATTAGTGTCACTAGTGTCGCTAGGTAGCTAGTTATTTTTTTAGGTTCACCGCCAGGTTTTTACAGTGCTAGGTACCCCCATATACTACCCAATAATGGTTTTAACCCTCTGATTGCCCCTAGTTAACCCTTTCACCAGCGATCACAGTATAAGTGTCACTGGTGACACTGGTTAGCCAGTTAGTTATTTAGGTTCCCGTCAGGTTTTTATATAGCGCCAGGGACCCCCATATACTACCTAATAAAAATTTGAACCCCCTGATTGCCCCTAGTTAACCCTTTCACCAGTGATCACCATATAAGTGTTACGGGTGACTCTGGTTAGTTTGCTTTTTATAGCATCAGGGCACCCACCATTTATTACCCAATAAAGGTTTAACCCCCTGATCACCCGGCGGGTGATATCAATTAGGTTTTAGGGTCAGGGTCTGCGTCGCCCCAGGCAGCGCTAGGTTAGTGCCAGTACCGCTAACACCCACGCGCAAAGCATAAACCTCCCGTAGTGGTATAGTATCTGAACAGATCAATATCTGACTTATCAGATCTATACTAGCGTCCCCAGCAGTTTAGGGTTCCAAAAAAATGCATTGTTAGCAGGATCAGCCCAGATACCTGCTAGCACCTGCGTTTTGCCCCTCTGCCCAGCCCACCCAAGTGCAGTATCGATCGATCACTGTCACTTACAAAACACTAAACACATAACTGCAGCGATTGCAGAGTCAGGCCTGATCCCTGCGATCGTTAACAGTTTTTTTTGGTAGCGTTTTATATTTAAATCCGGAAGGCAGTGCTTGGATTTCGGGGTCCCGTACGTGGCTAGGCTCCCAAAAAGTCCCCCACATGGGGTATCCCCGTTCATCGGGAGAAGCAGCAGAATTTATTTTGGGGTGTAATTTGACTTTTGCCCATAGCATGTGTGAGCAATATATCATTTAGTAACAACTTTGTGCAAAAAAAAATAAAAAATTGTAATATTCCTGCAACTGGTGGCAAATTATAAAATATTTCATGTACTCAACATGCCTCTCAGTAAATAGCTTGGGGTGTCTACTTTCCAAAATGGAGTAATTTGGGGGGGGTTTTGTGCTATTTTGGCATTTTATGGTCTACGAAACTGTGATAGGTAGTGAGGAGTGAAATCAAATATTTGCACCCTTAGAAACCCTGAAGGTAGTGATTGGTTTTCGGGGTGCCGCACGGAGCTAGACTTCCAAAAAGTCCCACATATGTGGTATCCTCGTACTCCGGAGAAGCAGCAGAATATATTTTGGGGTGCAATTCCACATATAACTATGGCATGTGTGAGCAATATATCATTTAGTGACAACTTTTTGTAAACTTTTTTTTTTTGTGTCATTATTCAATCACTTGGGACAAAAAAAAATATTCAATGGGCTCAACATGCCCCTCAGCAATTTCCTTAGGGTGTCTACTTTCCAAAATGGGGTCATTTGGAGGGGTTTTGTGTTATTTTGGCATTTTATGGCCTTCGAAACTGTGATAGGTAGTGAGGAGTGAAATCAAAAATTTGCATCCTTAGAAATCCTGAAGGCAGTGATTGGTTTTCGGGGTGCCGTACGCGGCTAGACTCCCAAAAAGTTATTTTTTTTTGTGTCATTATTCAATCACTTGTGACAAAAAAAAATATTCAATGGGCTCAACGTGCCCCTCAGCAATTTCCTTGGGGTGTCTACTTTCCAAAATGGGGTAATTTGGGGGGGGGGGGGGTTGTACTGCCCTGCCATTTTAGCACCTCAAGAAATGAGATAGGCAGTCATAAATTAAAAGCTGTGTAAATTCCAGAAAATGTACTCTAGTTTGTAGACGCTATAACTTTTGCGCAAACCAATAAATATACGCTTATTGACATTTTTTTTACTGAAGACATGTGGCTGAATACATTTTGCCCTAAATGTATGACTAAAATTGAGTTTATTCGATTTTTCTTATAAAAAGTAGAAAATATATTTTTTTCATCCCACATGGATCTCTAATGGCATGTACACACGACCGGACTTTCCAGCAGAGTAGGTCCGACGATCTCCCCGACGGACTTTTGGCAGACTTCCGACGGAGTTTCCAAATAAACGGACTTGGCCACACACAATCACACCAAAGTCCGACAGATTTGACTGTGGTGACCTACAACTGGACTAGAATAAGGAAGTTCATAGCCAGTAGCCAATAGCTGCCCTAGCATCGGTTTTCGTCCATCGGACTAGCATACAGACGAGTCCTTTAGAAAGATTTCAAACATGTTCTAAATCTAAAGTCCATCTGATTTTTCGACAGCAAAGGTCCGATGAAGCCAACACACACGATCAAATTGTCCAAAGGATTTGTTCCGTCGGACCATTGCTGTCAATGTCCGGCCGTGTGTACATGGCATAAGAAATCCCCAGGCTCCAGGTCCCAAAGCGGACTTTACTAAATAATGAGGAAACTGAAAAGCCAGTTTCCTCCCAAATAAACAAATACACTGGAGCTCCTCCACCTGCCTGGTTAAGAAACTTGCGTCCATACACTCGTGGGGTACCACAGTACCTGTGTATTGTATTGTCGAGTACCTGTGTATTGTTGAGTATTAGTGTCAGGAAGCTAGTTGTTAGTTAATTTGGACCGGGTATAATCCCCAATCCTCATTAAATTAGTAGGTACGATGCGGGTGTGAAGATGCGACTCAGTGTACATCTTGCGGCATGTATGTGTTCCTTGATCATCTGATCGAGGGCGAATACTGATGTGTAAAATGTAAGCACATTGTTTCCCTGGTAGCCCAGGTTCTGAATCTAGGGAAGCAACTGTCAGCACTGAGAAGACCCTCCATACTAAAGCAAAGCTGGGAATATACCCGGCAGGTGCCAGCACAGAGGTGAGAGGAGAAAAAGAGGTGCAGGCACTAGAAAGGTGTAGATGGGTGACAGTCAGGAAGGGTAGAGGGGAAAGTGCCAGGGAGGGAGATCCTGGGCTGGAACATCCCAATAAGTACACCCAGTTGAGTGACATTGGTGAAACCAGTCAGGGACCAGCACTGCTGGAGCTCAGGGACTCCAATAGCTGCCAGGGGAAGAACTGAGAGTGGGGGGAAGTGAAAGGACAGGAAAGACAGTTTCTGGTGGTAGGGGACTCAATTCTTAGAAGGACAGAGAGAGCAATCTGGGACAAAGATCTGAAGAGCCAAACTGTATGCTGTCTACTGAGCGCTCAGGTTCGGAGCATCACAGATCTGGTGGACAGATTACTGGGAGGGGCTAGAGAAGACCCGGTTGTTATGGGGCACATTGGCACCAATGAGAAAGTCAGAGGCAGATGGAGTGTCCTAAAGAATGATTTTAATGACTCGGGAGCTAAATGAGGAAAAGGACCTCCAAGGTAGCATTCTCAGCAATACTACCGGTACTGAGCCACACCAGAAAGGCAGAGGGAGATTAGAGAAGTGAACAAGTGGCTGAGGAGCTGGTGTAGTAAGGAGATGGGTGACAGTCAGGAAGGGTAGAGGGGAAAGTGCCAGGGAGGGCGATCCTGGGCTGGAACATCCCAATAAGTACACCCAGTTGAGTGACATTGGTGAAACCAGTCAGGGACCAGCACTGCTGGAGCTCAGGGACTCCAATAGCTGCCAGGGGAAGAACTGAGAGTGGGGGGAAGTGAAAGGACAGGAAAGACAGTTTCTGCTGGTAGGGGACTCAATTCTTAGAAGGACAGAGAGAGCAATCTGTGACAAAGATCTGAAGCGCCAAACTGTATTCTGTCTACTGGGCGCTCAGGTTCGGAGCATCACAGATCTGGTGGACAGATTACTGGGAGGGGCTAGAGAAGACCCGGTTGTTATGGGGCACATTGGCACCAATGAGAAAGTCAGAGGCAGATGGAGTGTCCTAAAGAACGATTTTAATGACTCGGGAGCTAAATGAGGAAAAGGACCTCCAAGGTAGCATTCTCAGCAATACTACCAGTACTGAGCCACACCAGAAAGGCAGAGGGAGATTAGAGAAGTAAACAAGTGGCTGAGGAGCTGGTGTTGTAAGGAAAGGTTTGGGTTCCTGGACTTCTCAGTCGGTCACCAGTACTATAGAAGGGATGGTATGATTAAAACCCATACTATGTGTAGACACTAACCTTGAACTCTTCACTTGCTTCATTAGCTTCATACTTTCTTTCTTTGCCCCTTCCCATTCCTTTTTCTTCTTTTCTCCCCCCCCCCCAGCCTTACCATGGCCAACTACTGTGGTAGTGCATGGGTTGATCGAATGAACAAAATTAAAACTACAGCATTAGGGGACAACATCGAGACTTTCTGCCCCACACGGGACACAGATCATTTTGAAGTGGTGAAAGACATCAACTTGTTTGCCAGGAAGTTACATTTTAAAACTTTCTGGCATAATCAGACCAATGAAGAAGAAACAAACCCTGAGATCAAATGGTCCCGCATGGATTATAAAATTTTGAAAATCCTAACACAACTGGAAAGGGAGGGTGGCATTTGGGATGATCCTGAAACTATGCACCAAATGCTAACTGACACAGAGGTTAGTGCACCTTCAGGGTTCACACCTCCTGAATATAAAAGTAAATCACTTAAATTCCCGGCCCTTTTCAACCCGAACCTTAAACTTTTTGTGGCTCATACAACTCAAGATATTCGAAAAATTAATGCCATCCCAACAAAATCCAGGCAGGTCTATTATCTCGGGTGTAGGATGTCTTACCCAACAAGTCAGTTCTTTAATAGATGATTACCTATGCCCCCATATAGAAAGCTTACCCACGTATCTGAAAGACCCCATGTCCTGACAGCCCTGGAAGGCTTATTTTTACCATTCTTGCATCTATAGACATAGAGGCTCTATATTCCTGTATGCCTTATGACAAGGGGATTATAATCATCTCCACCTTTTTAAATTAAAGAGATTTTGACACTATTCCCTACAATGCATTTATCATAGAAATGCTGTACTTTAATTTGACTCACAATGTCTTTACCTTTGACGGGTTCCACTACCTCCAGGTCCAGGGTATGGCAATGGGGACCAAATGTGCCCCATCCTATGCAAACCTGTATCTGGGGGAGTGGGAGAGTGAGTTTTTTTCACCGGATGCTTCCTCGATATATATCTGTGCCACACATTAGTGTGACGTAGGCATATCGATGACATCCTGATTTTTTTGGACAGGGACCCCGGAACTCTTATCTTCACCTATTATTGGCATAGATAGACTCTTCTATTTCTTGATTTGAATATATATAAAGACACAGAAGGAGTTATTACCACCAATCTACATTGGAAAAACACTGCAGGCAATTCCCTGCTAGATTCTACAAGTGCTCATCTGTCGCACCTGATTGGTTCCATCCCCAAGGGCAAAAATTTATGGGCCCCATGGAATTGCACCAACGAGGATGATTTCAATTGTAGAAACGTTTCTTGGACCGTGGATACAGCAAGAGATCTTTGAAAAAAGCATTCCAAAATGCAAGTAACAGCCCTCGAGACCTTCTGCTGTTCTAGGTGAGAAGGGAACTGCATTATAGCCGCAAGGCATTCATCCAATCACGAAATTTAACAACTAATCCAAACTATCAAACACATTTTAAACACTCACTGGCACTTTCTAAGCGATGATCCCACTTTAAAATTATTTGTAGAACCTGAGCTGCATGTTATTTACAATGGAATAAATCACTATGTGACATTCTAGTCTCCCGTCACTTTAATTTACTGCATGGTACCTTCAAATGCGGGAATTGTGACTTTTGTTAATACATTATAACTGGGAAGAGTGTTGTTCTACCTACAGGGGAACATCTACAGATGTAACATTTCGTAAATTGCGACACTATCGGCATTGTGTATTTGCTAACATGCGGTTGTGGTAATTATTATGTAGGAAAGACCAAAATAAATTTCTGGAAAAGAATGAAAGATGCTGTAGATATACAGATAGGTGTCACAGAGAAACCAATACCCAGACATTTTGCGTAATGCCATGATTATAGTACTGAATCTTTGAAATTTCAGGTACTGGCCTGAGTGCACCCCCCATTCCGTGGAGAAAACTTTGATAAAAAAAATCCTCCAAATAGAGGCCAAGTGGATTTTCAAACTAGGGGCAACACATTCACCAGGAATGAATGATGCGATCAGTTATGCTCCTTTTTTATAATAATGCTATTTGACCTATCCACTTACCTCTATTTACTTCTATCTACTTTTTTCGGCTTTAATATTTGTATTCTAGCAACTAATAGAATGTTTGTTTAATCTAATATCTCTGGGGCACAAATCAAAAAACTGCTTATATTCGCTTTGCCCATTTTGGCTTATTAGTATGTGTATAAATTTGGATGTATATGTATTGACTAATTGGGAAGCTGAGTTGGAGGGTTCTGTGTTTTGGATTACCCTACATTTATGTATTTATATGTCGTAAATTGTGTATTCACTTTTGTCTAATTATTTAATTGCTCTCTGACATGTCCTCTGGCCTCCCCTATTTTTAGACTGCGTCTGGAATTAGCTCCTGATTTGTGGGACTGTTGGCCATGCCCGTATCTATACACTGCCTGGGGTCTGTCTATGTGCTGTCTTCACAAACGGCTACATTTTTTTGGTTCATTTGCCAAGTCCCCCCAAAGGCGTTCCTATCAGATCTTCTATTGGGGGACACCGACATCTGACAGCCTTCGGGCTGATGTGTGTACGGTTCCTCCCCCTCCCTGTGGAATGCAGCGTAGCTAACCCTAATCCACCTGAGCCGGTGTGACAACATGCTGTTCAGGTCCCTCCCCCTTCTCCGCACGGATCAGCTTTCTCCCCGTCCGTGGTTATTTTCCATGGCCGGCCGGGTTTAGTGATCCCCTCCCCTCCTTCCATCTGGACTGCGGAGTATTTGGGTTGTGGATCGGGAGTTTCTTTGTATGCTATTCTCTCGGCGTGCATTACCCACAGTATTCAGTGCATAGATGGACTTGCTCCGGTCCCTCCGTATTTTTTATCCGGGCAACCCGAGCAACTCCTGGAATCCTCTCTCGTACACCTCCTGGGACCAATTATGTTAGTTAGGCTTCCCTATATAACACACATTCCCTCAGTCTCTCCTCAGCGGCTCATCCCTCCACTTGTGAGGAACACTGTGCAGAGACTGTGGGTATAAAATTGCAGATATTTGACTTTGAATTTTTTCTTTTCTTTATATATGCTTTTTCATTCATCAGCCGTCTTTCCTCTCAGACTAATATTCTTTTTGTCTGTTTGGATTAGACTACTCTTGGCTGCAAATCATACCCCTCTTTCCACCTTGGGACGTGTTTTAAAAGTTTCTACTCACACTACCTTTCATCATGATTGTAACTGAATTGAATTGGTTTAAATTATGATGAAAGGTAGTGTGAGTATAAACTTTTAAAACACGTCATTCATATTTCTTTGGAAACATTTAATAATTTTTTTTGTGTTTTTATTTTTTTACCTATGGCATTCAGTGCATAGATGGATTTGCTCTAGTCCTCCTGGATTATTTATTTATTTTTATCCTGGCGACCCGAGCAACTCCAGGAATCCTCTATCATACACCTCCAGGGACCAATTATGTTAGCCTTCCTATATAACACACATTCCCTCAGTCTCTCCTCAGTGGTTCATCCCGCCACCTGTGAGGAACGCTGTGCAGAGACTGTAGGTATAAAATTACAGGTATTTGACTTTGAATTATTATTATGCTTCTTTTTTTATTTTTTTTGACCACGGTATTTATTATTATTTTTCACCAATCAACTTTTTGCACGTATAGGAGCCCCTCCATTTTTGTCTGCCCAGGTGGGGAAAAGTATTCCCATGGGCTCCCAAGCCTCACCTGTCCCACTGAGCCGGCGTTCTCCATTTGCGGGCTTTTTTGGTGAGTTGAGGGGCATGCCATGGAAATTTTGCACTCTATTTGCTACTTAGCTATCTGGTTTTATCTATTTTGACCTTTTGCATTTAAGTAATTTTATGTAAAAAATGTTGGTACACTTTTGGAGAAAATATAATTATGTTTATATATTTAATATCTTTTTAATGTGGTATAGGAATTTTATCAACATCTGTTTTAATGTTTATATTTTCTGATGTAAGTGCATGTAAAGCCAAATAGATTAACATGTCTATGTTGATTGCATCATTATGTATTTACATCAATTACATGATATATGGTACATTCATCAACACTCTATTTGTAGAATTCATGCAACGCTTACATCTGTGCTATTCTCAAGGCCCTGACGAAGTGGAATGACCCCCGAAACACGTAGGCCATTTTCTGTATAATCTGCTGGGAACTCAAAATGAATCATTAAGACTGTAATGTATCTTAAATTTTGTTTTTTAGAAAATAAAAATGTGTTTATTTTTGTATAATTATATTGTCTTTCAATTTTTTGTACTCCCCTGAGGCACAATTAGTCCCACTTTGCTCTATTATTTTTTAAAATATATATTTACATATATCTTCTGCAATGGTGCCTCTGTAGGAGTATTGGTGTTCCACGCTCACCCCACCCCTGAAGTGATGGACTGCACCTAATTGAGGAGGGTGCAGATTGGCTGGGAGTGAAGATGGCCAAAAAAGTTAGATGGGTTTTTAAACTAGGTGACAGGGGAAGGTCCAGAGGTAGAGATAGCCAGCGCACAACTTATTCCAGAGGTTAGCCTTGGAGGCATTAGTGGTAGGTTGACTAAATCACATAAACCCAAGGTAAGTATAGTAACAAGCCCTAGTTGCAATCTTGGAACACCCAATAAGAGGATAGTTTGCAACCGGTCTAAACTATGTGGCAGGTTCACCAATGCCAGGAGCCTGGCGGACAAGATGGGTGAACTAGAGATACTGTTATTTGAAGAGGATTTGGATTTTGTGGGAATTTTAGAGACTTGGTTCAACAGCTTGATTGGCTGGCAACCATTCAAGGGTATACCCTTTATCGCATGAATAGAGAGGATAAAAAAAGGGGGAGGTAGTGAATGTGAGAGATGACATCACTAAGGGAGCTAGGGAGGAGGGTGAATCCTTATTGGTAGAGCTCCAAAAGGGATGAATCTAAGGGAAAAATAATACTGGGAGTATGCTATAGGCCCCCTAACCTGAGGGGGGAGGGGGAGACAGATCTCCTATCACAATCTGGATTAGCAGCAAGAATGGGAAGTGTTCTCATAATGAGGGGTTTTAATTATCCAGACATAGACTGGGTGGAGGGAACCATGCATTCGTCTAAGCCCTTGTACACACGGTCGGACATTCCGATGGAAGATGTCCGATCGGACCCTGTTATCGGATAATCCAACAGTGTGTGGCCTCCATCGGACTGTTTCCGTCGGACCAAGTTTGAGAGCTTGGCTATGAAACTTTCCGACAACATGATCCGATCGCGTCAGTTCCGATCGCTTGTAGCCTAGTCCGACGGACGGAAGCGCTTGGTCAGGTAAAACTACCACTCGTAATCGATATAGCACATTCGTCATGCTGCAATGTTAAAAATTCTTTAATGCAGCGCATTCTCTTTTTCTTTACATTGCTACAAGAATGAAGTTCTTTTACTGCTCATATTCACACACACTTCTCCCAAACTTATTTCTTTATTCTTTTTACTCATTTCATCAATACAATATTTTAATTCGTCACATCTCCCCAATCTTTTTTTTTTTGTTTTTAAATTTGGTGGTTGGTTTTTTTAATCAACATCTCCTTTTTTTTGACAGTTTGCTCATCTTCGCAGTTTTTTTGCTGTGTTTTGTGTGTCAACTTACCACAACACCATTATTATCTTTTTATTTTATTGTTTTCTTTTTTAATCTAGAGGAGGTTGTTTGGTGTTGGTGCCCATTGTTATTCATTTGACTTTGTATTTTTGAAATGTACCTGCCTACTCACAAATAAACTGTCCTTTTTGAAGTAAAACCCATAGGCAAGTATTTCTTCAACCAAAAAAACCCTTTATTTAGGTGTCAGTAACAAATAAAGAGGGAGGCTTCACTGGAGAAACTGGGGAGATTTAGCGAAGCCTTTAAATCCCAGGGCACACATCAACTATTTAAATGCAAAAATTGGTGGGCAGAGGAGTACATATCTGAGGGAGAGCAGTCTGGTCCTGAAGTCCAAGAAACCCGGAACAGCAGCAGAAGACATCTATGTTCCCAGGCTGTGGTCCTACAAGAGGCTGCATCTTCTGTCAGACCAGACTGAACCCAGGTTATCACACTCTGGTCTTCCTTCCACGCTTCCTACCAGGCTGTGGCTGTGGTGCTGGAGGTGTGGCAGAAGGAGGAGGAGGAGCATGGTCCAAATCACACAAGTGTGTTGCTTGTGTGATTTGGCCCACAAACCCCTTGTTGAGGGTGTGTATGATGAGCTCCTCACACAAGATCTGTTGCTCTTCCTCCATTTGCTGGAGTTTGCAGGCAGCCAAGGCGGCAAACACCTCTTGATATGTGGGGGTGTCTTTGAGGGCTGCTGAAGCCTCCCTGATGAGCTTCAGGGCTGACTCCTCCACATTCCTCCCCTTTCTGGCCCTTTTGTGTGGAAGGTGGAGGGGAGAGACTTGGGATTCAGTCAGGCTCCTCCGCCTGCCCACCGCTTGGCTGCCGCTTACAACTGCCTCCTCCTGGCTGCCACTTTCCACAGCCACCTCCTGGCTGCTGCATTCCACACCCTCCTCCTGGGTGATGTCTTCCTGTGTATGAAAAAGGGACATAGTTTTAGTTTCTGGTTCATCAAACACACATACAATTTTCAGCTCAAGACTGTTGCAAATTGTTAACAAATAGAAAAGACTATCATTCTGAGCCCAGCATTTTACATTCTTGGCCCAAAGGTTTTGGCCACTACTGTCTATTGATATGTGAAACACTTTCTAAAATCAGCAATTAATGAGCAAAAATCAAGTTAACATCATTCATTTTTACTCCCAAAAAATGTAGAACAATACTATACCTGGCCCAAGCTGGGCTCCTCCAGTTCTTCCTGAGTGGAAGGCCCAGGTTGGGTGTCGGAAGACTCAGCAGGGGTGGAATGTAGATGGATGTGGATGTCCCTGACATCAGCCTGGTCTGACCGAAAATGCAGCCTGTCACAATACCACAGCCTGGGGACATAAACTTCATCTTTTGCTGCTCCAGTTTCCATGGACTGCAGCACCTTCTTGCGCTCCCTCAGATATGTACTCCTGAGGCCACCAATTTTCATTCTTAAATAGTTGATGTCTGCCCTGGGGACCACCGGCTTCACAAACTCAACCAGTTTCTCCATCGCTGCCTGCCTCTTTAATTTGTTACTGTAGTGTGACACAACACAAGACAAACCCTAATGTCAGGCTAAACTCCACTAAATCTTGTCCCAATACAGGCCTCAATCTAGAAGCAGTATAGGCTAGTGATGTACAAAGTTAAAAATTGTACGTTCGTTTGCACGATCGGCGCGTCAGCTTCTCCCTCTGTTCACAGACCTTACGTATGATACACGCGCTTTGCGTTTTATATACAGTCCGCCCTTCTCTTTCAGCGCAGTGGGGAGAGCACATGGCGGAGACACAGCAGGTGCGCACTAATAATTCCACTAACGAGGAGGAGGACGAGGAAAGCCCAGAGCCTGAAACGTCCCGATCCCGGGGGAGAAGATTTAAGGCCTCAAATATGTCTTTTGGAGAGATGTTGGAGATGGTGGACATATTGAAGAGGAAAGACTATGATGGGAAGTATGGACCTTATCCAAACTCAAATATCATGACTAAAGTTGTGAAGAGTCTTCAGAGGAATTTTGGGGTACGACGATCCAAGGATCAACTAAGAAAACGCTGGTCAGACCTGAAACTGAGGGAGCGCGATCAGTACAGAAGGATCAAGTGAGTTCTTCATAAAAGTAAGTAGTTGTCGTGTGTTCATATTATTATTATTATTGCTTGCATACTGCTCCATGTGCTTTAATTTAATGTTGTACAGTTTAAAATGGCCACTTTCATGTTCATGGGTTCACTCGTTCGTAATAAACATCGTTCGTTAGCCCACTCCAAAAGCGATGTTTTGCCAACTTGCACTTGACTACATTTGTTCACACTACAGGTAAGTATTCCAGCTTTAGAAAGTGTCAAAAATAATGTTTTTCACCTTTGAACTCTGCCAAAAAACACAATTGTACGACACTTCCAAGCAATGTTTCATATTCCTAGTTCTTCCCTCAAATATCAGTATGCTAAGTATTCCTTTTTTACATTCTCATAGGGGAGAGAAGACTCGGAGCATCTGAGGACACCAGGGACCTCACACCTCCCAAAGAAGGGGAAATACCAAAAGCACAAGCAGAGGAGGAGGAGGAGGGAGGAGAGATTTTTGAAATTGGCGAAATTGGCACCACAACAGGTGAATGTCGGAGACCCAGCTTCTGGTAAGCTAATCAATGTATGTCTGCATATTTATAATACATGTTTTTTTTTGTTAGGTGATGTGGAAGAAGAATCGCATTTTACCAGTGAAAGTGCCCAGATCCTCATTGGGGAGATAATGGGGTGCAATCGCGATTTAGAGAATATACAGAAAAACATCAATGATGTTCAACAAAAAATGAAGAACATCATTGATGTTTTGGAGAGAGTCTGAAACACCCCAAACTAGCTAGCATAGTTTTTAAATTTTCAAAAACACTTATAAACACTTAAATATATTTTTCGAAAAGCCAAATTTGGAAGATGCACACAGTGTGTCAACATGTACTATCTCCCATCATGGGGGATCAATGTATGTGTTTTGTGGGTGCAACCCCTTCCTTGCTACTAAAGTGGCTGAGATGAAGGGGTTGCACCCCCAAAACACGTACATTGATACCCCATGATGGGAGATAGCACATGTTGACATTAGGCATGGGATCAGGAGGAAACTGGCAACTTTTTGATTCTCAATTTGTGTGCATCTTCCAAATTTGGCTTTTGCAGGGGTGACACCCCATCTGATGAAGGCAATATCAGCACAGTTTGTACATACTCATGTCTGATATTGTCTTCACTTTTCAAAGTTGAACTTTGTAAGTTCCTGTGTTCTGTATGTTATGCTTTGATACATGCCTGTTTACACAAAAACGCCAAGTTTGTAAAATATTAACCAAAATAAATGTTTTCTATACACCAAATATGTTGGTTTGTTGTAAAACCCCTTTCTAAACGCACATGTGAATGTGCTTTGAGTACAAAGTTAAATTATCAACAATGTGTGGCTTCCATTTTCAATGTGCAAAAGCAGTATTTGTAGTAAAGTTGTTGTTTTCTGTGGCAATGGGTGTTATTTACTAAAGGAAAATCCACTTTGCACTCCAAGTGCAGTTTCAGGGGTACTTTTGCAGTGCACTTGTAGTGCATAGTGGATTTGCCTTTAGTAAATAACACCCACAGTGATGTTTAAATTTCCCCAATCACGCCATATTCATGACCTCACATATTTCTGCCATGGTGCTAAACATGATCAATATTTTTGGCATCAACAAAAACAAGGTGTGTGTGTAGCAGACCCACAACATAATGAGATTATCTGAAGAAGAGACTGTCACCTCATCTCTGTCAGGGCTGGCTTAGCCCTTCCTTCTCTGGGCTGGCCGCTCAGCTGTCGGCTAATTGCCAGCTCTCTTCTGTTTCCACAGTTACCAGCTGTTCCCGATGATGCTCATCTGACCTGCCTATTTAAAGCCTTCCAGCTCACTCTTTCATTTGCCTTCACGTGGTCACATCTCTAGGAACCATCTACTGCTGTTTGTTTCAAGACTGGCTTGTTGACATCCCTCCTGGCTTCTATCCAGCTTGCAATTGCTCTCCTTGGATCCCTGACGTCTGGACTGGTTGATTACCCGATCTGGTTTATGAACTTTGGACTGGCTGACTACCCGATCTGGCTACTGGACTCTGGCTATGCTTGACTAGACTTTTTCCTATTTACTTTTTTATTTTTATTAATAAACAAGTGTGATTTGATTGTACTTCTGTCTCTGGCTGTTTCATGGTTCCTGACAGTACGCGAAGGCCATGAATTCAGAAAATACAGTCAATCCACTTGTTGGTAATATTTTTTCCAGATTGGATGAGCAAGATCACCACATGAAAATACCAGCAATCTCATAAAATGCGCTCTATATCTCAAAGGCCTATATCAGATATTCTATTCCCACACTAATGGGAATATTAGCCTCTATCAGGGACAAGGTTCAATAATCCCAAAAAATGCTGGGCGCCAAGAGCTCTATGTGATTTAACCAATGTGAACCCCTATGCGACTTTAACAATAAAATCACATAGATAATCTTGGATGTGGCCTGGTCCAGAAACGATACGCACTTGTATCAGAAGGACCTAGACCTCAGCTTCCAAAAGGTGCTTATGTGCAAAAATATATAGAAATATGTGATATGGTGCTCACATGCAACTTATGCCAGAAATCGCATAGATGTTGGTGCATGTGAACTCATCCAGCAACATCTCACCCTCACGTATAAGCAAATCTACTCCTAAAGTGCAAATGTGTAACAGATTAAATCAAACATACAAAATGCGTGTGCCTATATCCGAAGTGAATCAGAATTATAAAGTGAAAATTATTGTAAACATAAGCTCCAAATCTTCCTAGTGAAATACCCAACCACAAAAAATATATTGAGTAAGACTGAAAAATAAATAAAATGATTAAAAAATAGAAAATAGTCAGAATCTAGATAAAAAAAATCAGTCTGAAAACAAGAAGAAAAAAGCACAAAACAAACAGGCACCACACCCTAGATTGAGGTGTATATAGAAAAGACCTAGAAATCATAGGCCAAAAACCCTATCACAAAGTGTAAATGTATATTACAGATCAAAAGTCCATATATAAAAGGAAAAAAAGGAAAAAAGAAAAAAATGAAAAAAATTGAAAAAAAAAAAAAATGTATGGATAAGTGTACCACACCACCCTTAAAAAATATATATAACCAAAAACCAAGAACCACAAAAATTAAATTAACATATTAAATGTCCATTGTTGAACAATCTTCTATTGTGCAAGTCCAAAAATTATATTCATAAAGTGACTTTCGTGCTTGCTGTATATCCTTCAAAGTGACTTCCGTGCTCACCCACAAGGTTCCCCACTCACCAGAAAGATGCACCCGAGCTGGGGTAATTCGCCTTTAATCAGCCTTTTAAAATTCCGGCTCCTTGCCCATGTATTCCTTCATATCCAGACGGGGGTTCCGTTTATCCCTCATAAGAAAAATATAAAGTCTCCATAGTGTAGTATATGTATATACTTGAGAGAAGCACTAATGGTTTATTTAGGCAAAAAACTGTTTATTTCCACAAAAATGTATAAAAATATAAAAAAATATATCAAAACAAGCTACGTATAGCATATATGTGTATATAAGAAAATATAGTCCGGGACTCCCACTTTCTATAACATCCGTGGGTCAGTGACCATCAGAAAAATCAGAGAGCCCACAAGCAGATAAAGATATGAGTTGGGAAATATAGAAATACATTTTTAACCATAAAAATTAAAAAAATAAAGATAAAAAATATATAAAAAATAAAAATAAAAATCATTAATGTAAAAAATAATAAAAGCTGCACAAATGGCTATCCAACCCAAAGGGATCAGGATCAGTTCTTACTTATGGTCAACACCACTTCACTATAGGAAAACTCAAATAGTTAATTTTGGTTAGTGAGCCTTCTTAGTTGTAGGTGACCTTTAAATTCCAGGACTATCCAGTGTGCAAACCGCAATTGTAGATTCCCCTAGGGTAGGGCCATGTATTTCGCCTTCATAGCATATGTTAACCACTTCAGCCCCGGACCAATTAACAGCCTAAGGACCAGAGGTCTTTTTACATCTTCGCACTGCACTGCTTTAACTGGTAATTGCGCGGTCATGCATTGTTGTACCCAAATGAAATTTGCGTCCTTTTCTTCCCACAAATAGAGCTTTCTTTTGATGGTATTTGATTGCCTCTGTGATTTTTATTTTTTGCAATATAAATGGAAAAAGACCGAAAATTTTGAGAAAAAATTATATTTTCTACTTTTTGTTATAAGAAAAATCGAATAAACTCAATTTTAGTCATACATTTAGGGCAAATTTATTCAGCCACATGTCTTTAGTAAAAAAAATGTCAATAAGCATATATTTATTGGTTTGCGCAAAAGTTATAGCGTCTACAAACTAGAGTACATTTTCTGGAATTTACACAGCTTTTAATTTACGACTGCCTATCTCATTTCTTGAGGTGCTAAAATGGCAGGGCAGTACAAACCCCCCCAAATGACCCCATTTTGGAAAGTAGACACCCAAGGAAGTTGTGGAGAGGCATGTTGAGTCCATTGAATATTTTTTTTTTGTCCCAAGTGATTGAATAATGACAAAAAAAACAAAAAGTTTACAAAAAGTTGTCACTAAATGATATATTGCTCACACATGCCATAGTTATATGTGGAATTGCACCCCAAAATATATTCCGCTGCTTCTCCTGAGTACGAGGATACCACATATGTGGGACTTTTTGGGAGTTTAGCTGCGTACGGCACCCCGAAAACCAATCACTGCCTTCAGGATTTCTAAGGGTGCAAATTTTTGATTTCACTCCTCACTACCTATCACAGTTTCGAAGGCCATAAAATGCCAAAATAACACAAAACCCACCCAAAATGACCCCATTTTGGAAAGTAGACACCCCAAGCTATTTACTGAGAGGCATGTTGAGTCCATGAAATATTTTATATTTTGCCACAAGTTGCAGGAATTTTACATTTTTTTTTTTTTTTTGCACAAAGTTGTCACTAAATGATATATTGCTCACACATGCTATGGGCATAAGTGAAATTACACCCCAAAATAAATTCTGTCGCTTCTCCCGAGTACGGGGATACCACATGTGGGGGACTTTTTGGGAGCCTAGCCACGTACGGGACCCTGAAAACCAAGCCCTGCCTTCCGGATTTAAATATAAAATGCTACCAAAAAAAACTGTTAGCGATCACAGGGATCAGGCCTGACTCTGCGATCGCTGCAGTTATGTGTTTAGTGTTTTGTAAGTGACAGTGATCGATCGATACTGCACCTAGGTGGGCTTGGCAGAGTGGCAAAACGCAGGTGCCAGCAGGTATCTGGGCTGATCCCGCTAACAATGCGTTTTTTTTGGAACCTTAAACTGCTGAGGATGCTAGTATAGATCTGATCAGATCAGATATTGATCTGTTCAGATTCTATACCACTACGGGAGGTTTATGCTTTGCGTGTGGGTGTTAGCGGTACTGGCACTAACCTAGCGCTGCCTGGGGCGACGCAGACCCTGACCCTTAAACCTAATTGATATCACCCGCCGGGTGATCAGGGGGTTAAACCTTTATTGGGTAATAAATGGTGGGTGCCCTGATGCTATAAAAAGCAAACAAACCAGAGTCACCCGTAACACTTATACGGTGATCACTGGTGAAAGGTTTAACTAGGGGCAATCAGGGGGTTCAAATTTTTATTAGGTAGTATATGGGGGTCCCTGGCGCTATATAAAAACCTGACGGGGAACCTAAATAACTAACTGGCTAACCAGCGTCAACAGTGACACTTATACTGTGATCGCTGGTGAAAGGGTTAACTAGGGGCAATCAGGGGGTTAAAACCATTATTGGGTAGTATATGGGGGTACCTAGCGCTATAAAAACCTGGCAGTGAACCTAAAAAAATAACTAGCTACCTAGCGACACTAGTGACACTAATGCAGCGATCAGAAAAATGATCGCTTAGTGACACTGGCAAAAGGGGGTGAAAGGGTTAACTAGGGGCAATCAGGGGGTTAAAACCATTATTGGGTAGTATATCGGGGTACCTAGCGCTATAAAAACCTGGCGGTGAACCTAAAAAAATAACTAGCTACCTAGCGACATCAGTGACACTAATGCAGCGATCAGAAAAACGATCGCTTAGTGATACTGGCAAAAGGGGGTGAAAGGGTTAACTAGGGGCAATCGGGGTTAAAACCATTATTGGGTAGTATATCGTGGTACCTAGCGCTATAAAAACCTGGCAGTGAACCTAAAAAAATAACTAGCTACCTAGCGACACTAGCGACACTAATGCAGCGATCAGAAAAATGATCGCTTAGTGACACTGGCAAAAGGGAGTGAAAGGGTTAACTAGGGGCAACCAGGGGGTTAAAACCATTATTGGGTAGTATATGGGGGTACCTAGCTCTATAAAAACCTGGCGGTGAACCTAAAAAAATAACTAGCTACCTAGCGACACTAATGCAGCGATCAGAAAAATGATCGCTTAGTGACACCGGCAAAAGGGGGTGAAAGGGTTAACTCTAGGGGCAATCAGGGGGTTAAACCTTTATTGGGGGGTGGTAGGGTGCTACCCTGGACCTAACACTTACTTTTACAACTGACACTGAATGCAGTGATCAGTAAATAAATGATCACTGCAATCAGTGACACTGTGACTGGGGGGGGGTTTGTGTGCCTGTGTGTGCCTACATGTTAGTGTAGTGTTGGTGCACACTTACTTTCTGTCTTCTCCTCGTAGTTCGGTCAAAAAGACCGCCCCGAGGAGAATGACATCACTTCCTCCCTGCCTGTGTATACAATACACAGTGGGAGGAAGCTTCTCATTCGCCAGGAGCGATCGAGGGGGGATGGCCAGAAACCAACGGCCATCCCCTCATCCCGGATCGCTCCTGAAGCAAACCGGACCACCGTATCCAGCGGGAGGGGGTCCGATCGTACCCCCCACCCGCTGGAAGGCAAGCACGTACATGTACTTGCTTGTGCCTGTACGTGCCATTGCAATGACGTACATTGGCAATACGGCGGTCCTTAAGTGGTTAAAATACTCTAGGAGTATATTTCAACAATGGACATTTAATATATTAATTTAATTTTTGTGGTTCTTGGTTTTTGGTTATATATATTTTTTAAGGGTGGTGTGGTACACTTATCCATACATTTTTATATTTTGGATTTTTTTCATTTTTTCTTTTTTTCCTTTTATATATATGGACTTTTGATCTGTAATATACATTTAAACTTTGTGATAGGGTTTTTGGCCTATGATTTCTAGGTCTTTTCTATATACACCTCAATCTAGGGTGTGGTGCCTGTTTGTTTTGTGCTTTTTTCTTCTTGTTTTCAGACTCTGATTTTTTTATCTAGATTCTGACTATTTTCTATTTTTAATCATTTTATTTATTTTTCAATCTTACTCAATATATTTTTTGTGGTTGGGTATTTCACTAGGAAGATTTGGAGCTTATGTTTACAATAATTTGCACTTTATAATTCTGATTCACTTCGGATATAGGCACACGCATTTTGTATGTTTGATTTAATCTGTTACACATTTGCACTTTAGGAGTAGATTTGCTTATACGTGAGGGTGAGATATTGCTGGATGAGTTCACATGCACCAATATCTATGCGATTTCTGGCATAAGTTGCATGTGAGCACCATATCACATTATTTTTGCACATAAGCATCTTTTGGAAGCTGAGGTCTAGGTCCTTCTGATACAAGTGCGTATCATTTCCGGACCAGGCCACATCCAAGATTATTTATGTGATTTTATTGTTAAAGTCGCATAGGGGTTCACATTGGTTAAATCACATAGAGCTCTTGGCGCCCAGCATTTTTTGGGATTATTGAACCTTGTCCCTGATAGAGGCTAATATTACCATTAGTGTGGGAATAGGATATCTGATATAGGCCTTTGAGATATAGAGCGCATTTTATGAGATTGCTGGTATTTTTAGGGACTATAAAAATACTCACTTTGTATTTCTACTCTATACTTTATCTAATTTTTACTTAATCATAGGTAGCGCCAGATACCCCGGTTTTTAGGTTATCATATTGTGAAAACCCTGTTTGGGGGTTTTCTTTGGTGGGGGGCTGCAACCTGTCTAGTCCTTACTGCAAGGACATTTTCTATCCGTAAAAAAAAAATTTCCACCCATTTTCCCCTCTACCTGTGAATAAGTAGCGCGGTTTCCCTCAGAATTTATAAGATCACCACATGGATCAGTTTGTCTTGGCGTTACAAACGCTCCTGAATTGCACGGCTCACCTGGAATCCTCCACGGGGGGCTGCTCTGGTACAATCTGAGTCCCAGGCCGTCCCTGCTGCTGCGCCAGTCTCTGTGCAGGCACCCGCCCTGAGTATTACCTCTATAAGAGGTATGTCTGGTTCTGCTCCACTTCCCCAGCGATTTGGGGGTGATCCAGTTCAATGCAGAGGGTTTCTCAATCAGGTTGAGATATACTTCGAAATGCTGCCCCAGGCATTTCCCACGGACAGAAGCAAAGTAGGTTTCGTGATATCTTTGCTTTCTGAGAGAGCTTTGGCCTGGGCTAACCCATTATGGGAGACGCAAAAACCTGTTGTCTTGAGTTACCCTCAGTTTGTTGCCTCCTTTAAAAGGGTTTTTGACATTTCCGCACGCTCCGCTTCTGCTGCCAAGTGCCTCATGTCCATCAAACAGGGTATGAGAACTGTTGCCGACTACGCCATTGAATTCCGTACTCTGGCAGCAGAGGTTGCTTGGAACAATGAGGCCCTCGTGGCTGCCTTTCCTCATGGTCTCTCGGATTCCATCAAGGGTGAGATAGCAGCCCGAGATATACCCACTGAGTTGGAGAGCTTGATCTCGTTTGCCATCCTCATTGACTCCAGACTCAGAGAAAGACTTTCTCTTAAGGAGCGCTTGCGGAAGCCTCTTGTACGTTTGCCTCCGAGCTTTGTAGTCCCACCCATGCCTCCCTCACTTCCCATGCCTCCTGGTACCGAGTTGGTTAGTGAAGATGAACCCATGCACCTGGGCTTCACGCGTCTCTCTGCGGATGAGAGAGCCTTTAGGAGGAGGGAGAGATTGTGCCTTTATTGTGGCCAGGCAGGTCACTTTTTGAAGTCTTGTCCTGCCCGTCCAGGGAACGCCCGAACTTTGAGGTCCTGTCATAGACAGACCATAGGTGGCGTTGTTTCATCCCCAGTTATCCAGAAGGATAAGCCCCTGGTTTTGGTCACCCTTTCTTGGGCTGAGTTGTCCATCGAGATACAGGCGCTAATTGACTCTGGGGCTGCAGGCCTATTCATTGATGCTGCTTTTGTTTCGCAGCACTCGATTCTGCTGCAGCTGCGTGACACTCCCCTTGCCATTGAGGCTCTTGACGGGAGACCTTTACAGCCTGCCCATGTGACTCATCAGATGGTTCCATTGTCCATGGCCGTAGGGGCTCTTCACCATGACTCACCCAGATTTCCGCTGGTTATTGGTTATCCTTGGTTACAGAGGCACAACCCCTCTTTTGATTGGCTCCATGCTGAGGTTCTCTCCTGGTCACCACAATGCAGTGAGACATGCTTCCTGAAGGTATCCAAGGTCCTGTGCACTGCTTCACTCCCCTCCCTGCCAGAGGAGTACCGTGATTTTGGCGATGTCTTTGATAAAGGTCAAGCCGGTTGTTTGCCTCCACACCGGCCTTATGATTGGGCAATTGACATTCAACCTGGTGCCATACCTCCTCATGGCCTGGTTTACCCTTTGTCGGTCTTGGAGGATAAGGCCACGGAGGAGTATGTTGCTGACGCACTTTCTCGACGTTTTATCGGCAAGTCCTTGTCTCCTGCTGGTGCTGGTTTCTTCTTTGTGAAAAATAGGAGCGGTGAACTGAGACCTTGTATAGATTATAGGGGTCTCAATCGCATCACGATTAAGAATGCCTACCCGATTCCATTGATTACAGAATTATTTGACCGCCTCAAGGGAGCAACGGTTTTCACAAAGCTTGACCTGAGAGGGGCATACAATCTCATGTGCATTAAGGAGGGCGACGAGTGGAAAACTGCATTTAAATACCAGAACAGGCCATTATGAATACCTGGTAATGCCTTTTGGCCTTTGTAACGCCCCAGCAGTTTTCCAGGAATTTATTAATGATGTCCTCCGAGATTTGTTGCAATTGTGTGTGGTGGTTTATCTTGATGATATCCTCATATTTTCCAAGTCCCTGGAGAGCCACCACACAGATGTCTGTTGTGTACTTCAGAAACTAAGGGAGAACAATCTCTATTGTAAAATGGAGAAGTGCGAGTTCCATCGTGAACAGGTTACATTCCTGGGCTATGCCATTTCCACTGCTGGTTTTCGATGGACCCAGAGAAACTGTTGGCAGTCCTACAGTGGCCTTGACCAGTGGGTTTACGTCCTCTGCAGCATTTTCTGGGCTTTGCCAACTACTATTGGAAGTTTATTCGTAACTTCTCGTCTCTGGTCAAGCCTCTGACTGATATGACCAGAAAGGACGGTAACAAACAGAGTTGGTCTCCAGAGTTCATTAAGGCCTTTGAGACTCTCAAGGCTGCCTTTGTTTCTGCTCCTGTGTTGGCAGATCCTGATTCTACGTTGCCTTATATCCTAGAAGTTGATGCTTCTGAGACTGGAGTTAGCGCCCTTCTGTCTCAACGCCCTAACTCTGAGAGTGCTATGCATCCGTGTGGTTACTTTTCCAAGAAATTTTCACCTGCTGAATGCAATTATGAGATTTGTGACAGAGAGCTGTTGGCGATCATTTTATCCCTGAAAGAATGGAGACATCTCCTTGAAGGTACCACTGTGCCCATTCTTATTCTTACTGACCATAAGAATCTTACATTCTTGTCTGAGGCTAAGCGACTCTCTCCCAGAAGGGCGCGATGGGCTCTTTTCTTGTCGAGCTTTAATTACATTGTCTCATTCTTACCCGGTAAGAAGAATGTAAGGGCTGATGCCTTGTTACAACAATTTTCCTCCACTTCCAAGTCGGAGTCGGTTCCGGTTCCTCCTGATCGTATCTTGGCTACGGTTCACACCAGTCTTACTTCTCCTTTGGGTGACAAAATTCTTGCTGCTCAGGTCCATGCTCCTCCTGATAAACCTGCTTTGTCCCAGAGAGTCTCCGTACTGCGGTGCTCCAGACTTACCATTCTCCCAAGGCAGCTGGCCATCCTGGGAAGAATCAACTAATTTTGGGCCATCTCCCAACAATTCTGGTGGCCTAGTCTATGGGCTGATGTTGCTGCCTTCGTAGCTGCCTGTCCCGTATGTGCTCAGAGTAAGACTTCACGACACCTTCCAGTGGGCCTCCTACAACCCATACCCAATGGACAGAGGCCCTGGACTCACCTGTCTATGGATTTCATTGTGGAATTGCCTAACTCCAAAGGCAACACTGTTATCCTTATGGTGGTTGATCGGTTCTAAAAGATGTGTCATTGTTTTCCACTGAAGAAGTTGCCCACCCCTAAGGAACTGGCTTCTATTTTTGCTCGGGAGATCTTTCGCTTACATGGGCTACCCAAGGTGATAGTCTCGGACAGTCAGTTTGCCTCCCGGTTCTGGCGAGCCTTTTGTGCACAGTTGTGAATCCAGCTTGCATGCTCTACTGCGTATCACCCGCAGTCTAATGGGGGCGCAGAAAAAGCCAATCAGTCCTTGGAGCAATTCCTACGTTGCTATATTTCTGACCATCATAACAACTGGTCTGACCTATTACCTTGGGCAGAGTTTTCTCACAACAGTGCCTTGAATTCTGCCTCCCGATTGTCTCCATTTATGGCGAATTATGGTTTCCAACCTTCCATGTTGCCTGACTCGTTTGTTCCGCAGAGTATTCCTGCGTTAGAGGAGCATCTCCGTGGTCTTCGTTCCACTTGGGTACAAGTCCAGGAGGCTTTGCGTCTTGCTAATGATAGGTACAGACTCCATGCTGACCGCAGATGCCTGCCTGCGCCTTCCTACCAGGTCGTCATACGTGGCTTACGTCCCCGCGTTCTTGGCAACCGGAAATTCCGACAACTTAGTCCGACCTTGT
The DNA here is from genome assembly GCF_037356315.1 of Lithobates pipiens. Taxonomy (NCBI): domain Eukaryota; kingdom Metazoa; phylum Chordata; class Amphibia; order Anura; family Ranidae; genus Lithobates; species Lithobates pipiens. The sequence continues at coordinate 595,550,005 of NW_027507748.1, read as the reverse complement.
GTATGCAACACCACTTCTGTTCCACTTCCGGACTAAATCCGTCAGAATTTATCCAACGGGTTTGGTTGTCGGAAATTCCGACCGTGTGTACAAGGGCTTAGGCTCGCCAGTTGCTAAATGTCTTGCTGGACAATTTCATGGGTCAGATGGTAGACGCACCAACTATAAATAAAGCGTCACTGGATCTACTGATTACCAATATTACAGACCTAATCACGGATGTGGAAATATGGGGAAGTTTAGGAAATAGCGATCACAGGTCAAATGGCTTCAGTATAAATCACACAAATAGGAAACATAAGGGGAATACAAAGACACTAAATTTCAAAAGAGCCAACTTCCCTAAACTACAGACTTTGCTAGAAGACATAAATTGGGATAAAATCTTAGGAACAACACAGAGGAGAGATGGGTTTGATTTAAGAGCATATTAAAAAAGGGCATTAGCCAATACATCCTGTTGGGTAATATATTTAAAAGAGCGAACAAAAGTCCTGGATGGCTTAACTCAAATGCAGATAAAAGTAAAGGAGAAGGCCTTCAAAAAATACAAGGTTGAGGGATCATCATCATCATCATCAGACTTTATAAAGAATGCAACAAGAAATGTAAGGGTGTAATTAGGGTGGCTAAGATAGAACACGAAAGACATATAGCGGAGGAGAGCAAAAAAAAAACCCAAAGAAATTCTTTAAGCATCTAATCAGTAAAAAGGGGAGGACAGACCATACTGGCCCTATAAACAATGAGGAAGGACATCTGGTTACAAAGGATGGGGAGATAGCAAAGTTATTTTATTCTTCTCCTCAGTCTCCACTAGGGAATCGGGGGGCTTCAGTAACCAAAACTGCAGTGTTTATCCTCATGACACATCACAGGAAGCACCTCCATGGTTAACAGAGGACAGAATTAAAATGAGAAGAAAAGAGGTTTAACCTTAAACTACGTAGAGGGTTCTTCACTGTAAGAGTGGCAAGGATGTGTAATTCCCTTCCACAGGCAGGGGTCTCAGCGGAGAGCTTCGATAGTTTAAAAAAAATATTAGATAAGCACCTGAACGAGCACAACATACATGGATATATAATGTAATACTGACATAATCACACACATAGGTTGTACTTGATGGACTTGTGTCTTTTTTCAACCTCACATACTATTTAACTTTAATTTTTTTTGAGTTCCAAAAAAATAGATTCCTTTATTTACATAAGACCATGTATACACGCTATTAGAGATGAACCAGAACCTGCGAATGGACCGAAAATTTGCGCAAACTTTGGAACCCCATTAAGGTCTATGGGACTCAAACGTTTGAAATCAAAAGGGCTAATTTGAAAGGCTAATCTGCAAGTTATTGTCCTAAAAAGGGTTTGGGGACCCGGCTCCTGCCCCAGGGGACATGTATCAATGCGAAAAAAGTTTTAAAAACTGAAGTTTTTTCGGGAGCACTGATTGTAATGACGCTTAAAGTGAAAACAAAAAGTAAAATATTCCTTTAAATATCGTGCCTGGGGGTATCTATAGTAGGCCTGTGAAGTGGCACGTGTTTCCCTTGTTTAGAACAGTCCCTGCACCAAATAACATTTCTAACGGAAAAAAGTCATTTAAAACTGCTTGCGGTTTTAATGTAATTTCTGGTTCCGGCAATATGGATGAAAATCATTTAGAAAAATGGCATGGGTAGCCCCCCCCTGCCCATTACCTGCCCGGTAATGGGCTGGTAATGGGCAGGGGGGGCTACCCATGCCATTTTTTTTACGGATATTAAGGGGAACCAAATAAAAAAAAAAGGAAAGGCATGGGGCCCCCAGGCCCTATATACTCAGAACAGCAGTATACAGGCGGTGCAAGCAAGACAGGGATTGTGTAGGTTTCTTGTTAAGTAGAATTTGTTTGTAATTTTGAACTGCTACATTTTTAAAGTGTAGCTTCAGTCAAAAAATCTATTTTTAAGCTTTTTGGAAAACATAGGGAAGGGTTATCATCCCTGTGACATTTTTATTCCGTCTGTGCACCTCTTCAGAAGATTTCACCTCACTTTCTGTCCCAATGACCAATGTTTTTTGAAAATTTGGATTTTTTAGTAAAACAAGGATTGGGATAAAGCATCAGTGGAGAGGAGACACGTTTTTCCCATATCAACTCTTACAGGAGAGAATTTCCCTTCCTAGGGGTATATTTCATCTCACTTCCTGTTGTCTCCTTCCATTTTCAAGTAGGAGACATTTGTAAGTTGGATGTTTGAAAATCGGGGCCTGCCCTATATGCTCTGCAGAAATTTGGGCCTAAGGTGTTGGTGTTGCCACAACACTGTAAGCCCTCAAAGTGACTCTTGGTGGGCGCTGGAGCTCCCTGCTGTGAACTATTATATCAAGAATTGTAATTGCATGGCATTGTTGAACAGTTGTAGAAAAATTGGGCCTTTGGTGGTGGTGGTGCTGGTGCCACAACACTGTAAGTCCACACCGTTACTCTCAGTGGGTGCTGGAATGGGCCCTGCTGTGAAATTGTAATTACATGCACCTGTTAAACAGGGGCTGAAAAATTGGGCCTTAGCCACTGGTCTTATAAGCTATCAGCAGGATCATTGAGGAGGAAGAGGATAGTCAGACAGCATAACAGGATAGTATCAGCAGAGGCAGTCTTGAAGGGATATGACATTTCCAAACAAAATTATTCGGTTATATCAGCTTCAGGTGCTTGGTAGCTGGTGGTGATCTAAGACTGATTCATCTTTATGAAGGTCAGTCGATCAACCAAGTCGGTGGATAGGCGCACCCTGTGATCGGTTACAAGGCCTCCAGCAGAACTGAATGTGTGTTTCGAAAGAACGTTGGATGCAGGACAGGCCAATAGCTCAATTGCATACTGTGCAAGCTCTGGCCAGTGATCCATCCTCAAGACCTAGTAACCTAGAGGATTTTTGGTGGGAAAGGTGTCCAAGTCTGATCTTGCCCCTAGGTATTCCTGTACCATGTAAATTAGACGCTGGCGACGGTTGGTGGAACCGATCCTATCTTGGGGCCTTGAGAGGTAAGGAAGTCCTCCTCTTCCTGCCTCTGTTCTGCCTCAAGTGCCCTGTCCATTATTCCATGCAGCGTGTGCTCCAACAAGTGGACAAGAGGTACAGTGTCACTGATGCATGCACTGTCACTGCTCACCATCCTTGTGGCCTCCTCAAACGGTGAAAGGACAGTGCATGCATCCCTGATCATGGCCCACTGGCGTGGTGAGAAAAAAACTGAGCTCCCCTGACCCTGTCCTGGTGCCGTAGTCACACAGGTACTCATTAATGGGCCTCTGCTGCGTGTGCAGCAGCTGCAGCATGGCCAACGTTGAGTTCCACCTGGTGGGCATGTCACATATAAGGAGGTTCTTGGGCAGGTTCAACTCCTTTTGGAGCTCAGCCAGCCGAGCACTGGCATTAAATGATCAGCGCAAATGCACACAGACTTTCCTGGCCTGCTTCAGGACATCCTGTAAGCCTGGGTACCTGCCCAAGAACCGCTGCACCACCAGGTTACGGAAGTGAGCCACACAGGGCACATGGGTCAGTTGTCCCTGTCGGAGGGCGGAGAGGAGGTTGGTGCCATTGTCGCAAATAACCATTCCTGGCTTAAGCTGGCATGGCGTCAACCACCTCTCGGCCTGCCCCTGCAGAGCTGACAAAATATCTGCCCCAGTGTGGCTCCTGTCCCCCAAACAAACCAGTCCAAGCACGCCATGTGTTGGATTCAGTATAAACTCATGGGTGTCAGTCCCAATGGTGCAATATCATGGAGAACAGGACACCATCCCCCGGTTCGAATGCAATCAGTTAAACCTCAATTGTGACTTCAGATTAGAGGCGTCCATCTATCTGTGAGGGCTACTCTACATGACAATGCTGACTCCGATCTGTCTGTGAGTACAAAAGACAGGCATAATGAGCGGGAAGGGCCCCGGAGATCGAATTCCAAGATGTGACCCCAGTCGGAGCAGTTGCAATTCATGGACAAACACTGCCCCCCAGAGGCCAATTATGGCAGGACGGTCAGAGATATTTAGCCTGGGGGAGGAGACGCCCCAGAGACACTGATTCGTCCATAAGCAAAGGGGGGTGGGCAATGGGATGTGATGTGGGTGAGGTGTGTTTGTCAAAAAGGAAATGATTGAAGAGAGCTTCCTCTGTTTCCATCACGAGGCTCAGCCACGAGGACCTGCTAAGTATACCGCTTGTATTATACTCTGATTGTATGCTATGTACTCTTGTAATTTCTATTAATACCTTATATAAGCTTTCTTATTTCCTTGGGAAATAAATGAGATTTGATTGATCCGTGTATTTGGTTTCATAGCTAATATGGTAGTATTGTGATACTAATGATAGCATGTGCTCAGAGTGTTAATAGATACACTAATCTATAGGGACTAGACAAATTAATACACAGCTGATAATAATAATAGTTTGTGTTTATCAGTTACTTCAGCATGGCATAGTTTTGCCTGTGTACTTGCGTAGCCCCTTGAACGCCTATGGAGCACCGTTGGTTCCGAGGACAGAGCACTGGAAGAGGCCATGGAGGAAGAAGAAGAGGAGGGGGTGGAGGAGAGAGGTGTGTCACAACCAGTAGTAGCATTTTGGAGGCTTGGTGGCAGAACAACCTCCAACAATACTGCACCTTGCTCTGCATGCTTCCCAGCTGCCAGAAGAGTGACCCAATGGGCCAGTGAAAGACAGGTAATGTCCCTGTCCATGCCTGCTGGACCATGAGTCAGCGGTAATATGCACCTTACCGCTGACTGCCCTGTCCAGCGAGGCAAGGACATTGCCTTCCACATGCCGGTAGAGAGCCGGAATCACCTTCCGTGAGAAAAAGTGGCGCTTGGGGACGTGCCACTGAGGAACCACGCATTGCACAAACTTATGGAAGGGGGCCGAGTCTACCAACTGAAAAGGCAGCAGTTGAAGTGCTAGCAATTTAGCCAAGTTAGCATTCAAATGCTGGGCATGTGGATGGCTGGGAGTGAACTTCTTTCTACAGTCCAGCAGCTGGGGCAGGGAAATTTGTCTGCTACAAACAGACGTGGGGTGTACTGATAGCAGAGTGCCCGCAAGCACTTGGCTGTGACACACCTAATTCTACATCTTCATTCCTCTTAGTGCAGGTTTCAGAGAGGACCGAAGGTCTAGTGGGGTTGGAGATCCCAGCTGATGAGGAGCAAGGAGAGGTCCGCTTTGTTCTTTGGTGTGGGTCTTTGAGGTACGCTTGCCAATGAGCTGCATGGCAGGTCAATATTTGTCTGGTCAAGCATGTGGTGCCCAAGCGGCTGATGTTTTGGCCACGCAAGATACGCTTGAGACATATGTTGCAAATTGCAGCGGTGCGATCTGATGCACTGGTCTCAAAAAAGGCCCACACCAAAGAACTTTTAGAATAACGCACAGAGGCAGCGCCCTGCACAGGCGGAGCTCTGCGGTGTGATTCAGTCAGTGTGCTGCCTTAAGCTGGCCCCCAGAGGGCATCCTGCCTCGTTGGAGATGTGCCTCCTCCTCCTCCTCTCTCCTACCAGGCACCCACGTGGAGTCAGTGACCTCATCATCCCCTCCCTCTTCATCACTAGAGCAAACCTGGCAGTATGCTGCAGCTTGTGGAACATGACTGCCAGATTGCTGTCCTTCTTGAGCATCCCCTCTCTTTGCGCTCACGCTACTGCCTTCCTCTAGCTGAGTATCATCATTAGAGCCTACAAAACACTGGCCATCCTCCTGGAGCATGTACCCAACACTGTGCTCAAACAGTTCGGGGGACTCCTCAGGGGGACATGGTGGGTCTAGGGAAGGAATGACTGATAATGACATTGAGACTAGGGAAAAGGATGCGTTGGCAGCTGCTTTGCTAGAACCCTGAACCTGGGTGTGAGAGGATGAGGAGGATGAAGAGGGCTTGGTCATCCACTCTACCAAGTCTTATGCCTGATGTGGCTCAACACATCCAGCTGCCGAAAATAAGGACAAGCGTGCCCCATGGCCACATGCTGATGACGATGCACCTCATCCACGACCAGCACTGTTGTCTCTAGACACAGAGCCTGCTTGCCCTCTTTTATTGGCTTGTGCCTGTCTGCCTCTCCTTGTTGGCCTTCCAGACATGGTAATGGCCTGCAGGGAGAGGGGAAAACCAGCAATTAGGTAGTGTATATTGTACTGGAGGCACACAACACCCACTAACTCCTGCAGATGCCTGTATGATAGAACACCAGAAATAAAGGGTAGATACAGATGTATACTGCGCTTGAGGCACACAACACCCGCTAACTACTGCAGATGCCTGTATGAGAGAACACCAGCAATTAAAGGGTAGATACAGGTGTATACTGTGCTGTGCTGGAGGCACACAACACCCACTAACTCCTGCAGATGGCTCTATTTGAGAAAAGCAATAAAGGGTAGATACAGGTGTATACTGCGCTGGAGGAACACAACACCCACTAACTCCTGCAGATGTCTCTATTAGAGAACAGCAATAAAGGATAGATACAGGTGTATACTGCGCTGGAGGCACACAGCACCAACTAACTCCTGCAGATGGCTGTATTAGAGAACAACAGCAATAAAGGGTAGACGCAGGTGTATATTGGGCTGTGCTGGAGGCACACAACACCCACTAACTCCTGCAGATGCCTTTATTATAGAACACCAGCAATTAAAGGGCAGATACAGGTGTATACTGTGCTGTGCTGGAGGCACACAACACCCACTAACTCCTGCAGATGGCTCTATTTGAGAACAGCAATAAAGGGTAGATACAGTTGTATACTGCGCCGGAGGCACACAACACCCACTAACTCCTGCAGATGGCTGTATTAGAGAACACCAGCAATAAAGGTAGATACAGGTGTATATTGTGCTGTGCTGGAGGCACACCACACCCATTAACTCCTGCAGATGGCTCTATTTGAGAACAGCAATAAAGGGTAGATACTGGTATATACTGTGCTGGAGGCAAACAACACCCACTAACTCCTGCAGATGCCTTTATTATAGAACACCAGCAATTAAAGGGTAGATACCGGTGTATACTGTGCTGTGCTGGAGGCACAAAACACCCACTAACTCCTGCAGATGCCTTTATTATAGAACACCAGCAATAAAGGGTAGATACAGGTGTATACTGAGCTGGAGGCACACAACACCCACTAACTCCTGCAGATGGCTCAATTAGAGAACAGCAATATAGGTAGATACAGGTGTATACTGCGCTTGAGGCCCACAGCACCCATTAACTCCTGCAGATGGCTCAATTAGAGAACAGCAATATAGGTAGATACAGGTGTATACTGCGCTGGAGGCACACAACACCCACTTACTCCTGCAGATGGCTCAATTAGAGAACAGCAATATAGGTAGATACAGGTATATACTGCACTGGAGGCACACAACACCCACTAACTCCTGCAGATGGCTCAATTAGAGAACAGCAATATAGGTAGATACAGGTGTATACTGCGCTGGAAGCACACAACACCCACTAACTCCTGCAGATGGCTCAATTAGAGAACAGCAATAAAGGGTAGCTACAGGTGTATACTGCGCTGGAAGCACACAACACCCACTAACTCCTGCAGATGGCTCAATTAGAGAACAGCAATATAGGTAGCTACAGGTGTATACTGCGCTGGAGGCACACAACACAAACTAACTCCTGCAGATGGCTCAATTAGAGAACAGTAATATAGGTAGCTACAGGTGTATACTGCACTGGAGGCACACAACACCAACTAACTCCTGCAGATGGCTCAATTAGAGAACAGAAATAAAGGGTAGATACAGGTGTATACTGTGCTGAAGGCACACAACACCCACTAACTCCTGCAAACGCCAGAACACTACACAAGACCGCCGCTCTGGAGGCCTTATATAGTGTGGGGCGTGTACTAAACAGCCTGAGCTATAATTGACCACAGGCTCCAAGCTCATCCCTATTCCTGAATGTACAGCTATTCAGTACAACATTACACCAGAACCTTTCCCAGCTACCCGGATCGTGCAAGGAGCCTGTGGGACGCAGTAGAACTGCTAGGACTACATACTTATGACGAGCATGACTCCCACTTATATCTTATGAAAGAAAAGAAAATGCCAATGAAGACGCCTGGGATACATTACATCATTTTGGCCAAAGCCAGAAACAAGGAATGAGCTGAAGAAATGTTAAAATAAGGTTAAATAAAAAAAAACTGTTTCATACGGAGGCTCCATGAACATCTAAAGGATTGCGGGAGACCTATTTCCCAAACGTTAGGCAAGACTGTTCTTTTGGCAGTCAACGCCCTCTGGTAAGCAGGCAATCTACATATTATTTGTGGTGAAGAGGATGCACATTGCATGCTGTTGAAGATAGATCACGGAGATCATTATTGTTCACTTACTGTGTGGACACTTCATAATTTTTTTTTACCATTGTTTCTAATGGGACTCTGAATTAGTTTTCTTTGTTCTTTTTTTTTATCACAATTTTTTTTCTTTTTTGATTATTTAATTGCAATCATTATTCACGGATAAATCAATTACGTTATTCAGTCACGGGTTTGTTATTAGCGTTGCATCTATTTGGTTTAAAAAAAAAAGATTAACGTTTTTATCGGTGTATAACACATACAGGCGTATAACATGCACCTTCATTTTAAGAGAGAGGTTTCAGGGAATTTTTTTTTTTTAAATAAAGAATTTTGAATAAAAAAAAGGGTCAATGCCCATCAATGCAGTCTTATCAGTGCCCATCTGCACTGCAGCCTCGCCATTGCCCATTAATGAAGCCTGGTCAGTGTCCATCTGCAGCTTGATCAGTGGCCATCTGCAGCCTCGCCATTGCCCATTAATGAAGCCTGATCAGTGCCCATCTGCAGCCTCACCATTCCCCATCATTGCAGCCTGATCAGTGCCCAGCTGCATCCTTGCCATTGCCCATCATTGCAGCCTAATCAGTGCCCTATCTGCAGCCTTGCTCCTCACTGAAGCATAATCAGTGCCCATCTGCAGCCTTGCTCATCGTTACCCATCTGCAGTCTATTGCAGTTTATTGCCTCTTTATTCCCTCTCTCTGCTTGTCCTGCTTATCATTATAAAAGAGTGACAGACCAGAGCGCGAGGAACATCATTAGCGGCTTTAATTTCAATAGCAGAGTGTTCCCCACACTTGCTGTAACACACAGCCCCGCCCGCTGATCCCGGAACTTTGATAGAAAGGTCACTTGTCCGATCCCAGGACGAGTGACATGTATCAAAGTTCCTTGGCCAGGAGGCGGGGCTGTATGTGATGCCAAGCAGCGGGAAAACACTGATATTGAAATGAAAGCTGTTCCAATGATGTTCCTCGCACTCTGATAATACGGCTGGCAATCCTCTTCCTCTCCTCTGTTCTCCTGCATGATGGACACAGATACAAATAGGCTGCATTATGGACACAGGCTGCATGATGGACATGGGCAGGCTGCGTTGGTGGACTCGGGCAGACTGCATTGGTGGAAACGGGCAGGCTGCATTGGTGGACAAGGCAGGCTGCATTGGTGGACATGGGCAGGCTGCATTGGTGGACAGAAAACAAATACTGCGCACAAGTGAGCCAACCAGATGGGCTGGAGTTTGTAGAGGACAATACCTCAGGCCTTGCTGCCCTCGAGGATAGAGGTATTCTAGCAGTCAAGAAATAAATATAAAAAAGAGGGCACACCAACCTTGTGCATTATCTTTGGATATATTTTATTTAAAAAGTACATTTTAAAACTACTCACAAACATGTGAAAGAAAACCGCAATATAAATAGCCTTCAGATGATGGCCATCGGGATCACCACAACAGATTCCAGATGGCAATGGAGAAGATTTTAAGGGCCACTGCCGGCTTACAAGTTTCTAAAGGGATACCTTCTTCCTCAGAGCCCAGCCTTGGTGGACACAGGCAGACTGCATTGGTGGACACAGGTGAAGAAGTATTGATGGACACAGGTGAAGAAGATTTGATGGGCACAGATGAGGCTGCATTGATGGGCACATGTGAGGCTGCATTGATGGACACAGGTGAGGCTGCACTGACGGGCTTGTATAAAGTTGCTGTTAATATTTATTGTTAGAACTTAATTCTGCATAAAACATTTAAGTGTCATCTCATGAGATAATTTATATTTAATTTAACCTGACTTGAGTGGACAAAGTAATGTCCTGGTTGTGAAAGATCATTTTACCTGATACGCTCAAGCTTTCCCCACTAGGGACCAACAAGCCAGTACGGTAGCAAAAACTCTATTGGGGAAGTTTTTCCTTCATTACGAGCTGCTTCATCACCTACATTCGGATCAAGGTCGGGATTTTGAAAGCAAGCTGATCAGAAGCTTATGTGAACTGTGGCAGCACGCAGGTAAAATCACCTGGTTGTATTCAGGATGGGAAATATGTGTGTCCTAGATTCAGGCTTTATGCAGACTTTTACAATTAGAGGGGAAGAGTTAATGAGCCCAGCTGTAGTAAGTGGGCTCATTAAGACCTCTACAAAAAACCCCAGCATGCATAGGGAGATGCTCCATCCTGGAACCAGTTTTGTGTGTTTAGACTGGGGAGTCTGAGATCTGTTCTGTGCGGTGAGTTAACGCCTGTGTGGCAAACCCCTACAATAGAGACAGGGACTGGGGCAGCACAAGGCTGCACCCAGTTGTTAGACAGGGAGTCTACGTGTGTAGTTAGAGGTCAAGCTGACCAGGATTTATTTTCTTGTTTTATTTTGTTTGGCTGTTATATGTATCACTGCATGTAGCCTAAATAAACCGGATCTTTTATTTTTTGCACCTACACCGTTGTCTGCTGTGCCTGACTTTGTGTTGTGAACCCATCCAGGGGGTCACACACACCCGCTACCGAGCGAACCCCCTCACAGTTGGTGGAGAATTTTGGCAGTTTTTTTTTTTTTTTTGTTAAGGCCAGCATGGAGGAGATACTGAGACAGCTGGCTCTAGCAAATGCAAACCAGCAGCAAACAAATGCAGCTTTACAAAAGAGCCTTGCAGCTCAACAACAAGCCCAGCAGCAGGCAAATGCAAATCAGCAGCAGACAAATGCAACTTTGCAGCAGAGTTTGGAAGCCCAGCAGCAGGCAAATGCAAATCAGCAGCAGACAAATGCAACTTTGCAGCAGAGTTTGGAAGCTCAGCAACAAGCCCAGCAGCGATCTGAAGCCCGCTTCATAGACCTGTTGCAGAAGCAAGAGCAGAATTTTCAACAGCAAATAGAGACATTGATACAGCAACGTCCGCAGACCAATGAAGCAAGTGGGTACAATAATACCGCAACCTTTGGTGTGAGCCATTTACTGACAAAAATGACTGGAGAGGATGATCCGGAGGTGTTTTTGACCACATTTGAAAGGACTGCTGAAAGGGAAAAGTGGCCTAAGGAGCAATGGGCTGGACTGGTGGCCCCTCTGTTAACTGGGGAATCGCAGAAAGCTTATTATGACCTAGAGCCTGACCAAGCAAAAGACTATGTGGTGCTAAAAGCAGAAATATTGGCACGGCTGGGTGTCACCCTGGCAGTCCGGGCTCAGCGTGTGCATAACTGGACTTTTCAGGTTGGAAAACCTCCCAGGTCTCAAATGTATGATCTCATTCACCTGAGCAGGAAGTGGCTGCAGCCAGAGATTTTGACCGCACCAAACATTGTGGAACGTGTGGTTATGGATCGTTTCCTGAGAGCTCTTCCTACTGCCATCCAAAAATGGGTAAGCCATGGAGACCCAGAAAATGCAGATAAACTTGTGGATCTGGTTGAGAGGTACTTGGCTACAGAGAACTTGACCACCTCTTTCAGGGACTCACGGACTTTCCCCCCTAAGACCAGATCATCCCCAGTGGCGGGTAAGATGACTCCAAGGGGTGAGGGTGGAGAGAGTGAGAGGGTGGGAGTTCTACCTAAGGTCTGGCGGGAGCAGCCCAGGAAGCCCATGCTGCAAGAGGCAGCGAAAAAAATAAAAGATCCGGTTTATTTAGGCTACATGCAGTGATACATATAACAGCCAAACAAAATAAAACAAGAAAATAAATCCTGGTCAGCTTGACCTCTAACTACACACGTAGACTCCCTGTCTAACAACTGGGTGCAGCCTTGTGCTGCCCCAGTCCCTGTCTCTATTGTAGGGGTTTGCCACACAGGCGTTAACTCACCGCACAGAACAGATCTCAGACTCCCCAGTCTATACACACAAAACTGGTTCCAGGATGGAGCATCTCCCTATGCATGCTGGGGTTTTTTGTAGAGGTCTTAATGAGCCCACTTACTACAGCTGGGCTCATTAACTCTTCCCCTCTAATTGTAAAAGTCTGCATAAAGCCTGAATCTAGGACACACATATTTCCCATCCTGAATACAACCAGGTGATTTTACCTGCGTGCTGCCACAGAACTCTTAAGTATAAAGAAATCCAGAACTACTCCTTACCATCCTCAAGGGGATGCACAACCTGAGCGTTTCAACCGTACCCTACTGAACATATTGGGAACCCTTCCTTTGGAGAAGAAACAGCATTGGGGAGACCATATAGCTGCTGCGGTTCATGCTTATAACAGCACTTTGAAAGATTCTACTGGATACTCCCCCTACTGATTAATGTTTGGAAGAGAGCCTCGTTTTCCAGTGGATCTGGCCTTTGGAACATCATTGGATCACACCTCTCAGCCCTCCTACCGGGGGTATGTTGACAGACTTGGGAAAAATTTAAGAAAAATTTAAAAGTAGCATATGAGAAAGCCAAGGACCCAAGGCTCTCTACCCTCAGAGAACAGAGGAACAAAGGTACCTACAACCAACCTACAACCGAGAGTGTTGTTGCGCAATCTATTGGTGCCTGGGAAACATAAGCTGGCTGATCAATGGTGCTCCCAACCCTACATTGTCTGTAAATGATTACCTGGGCTCCATGTATACCAGATTGGACCTAAAGGGAAGACTGGACCTTTGAAGACTTGGCATCAAAAACACGTGCTGTCCCCTACACTGAAGTCTAGGGCCAGAAAACCCTGCCCACCCATGCCACCTGAAGAGGAGAGAGATGACTAAGAATTAACTCTTGATTGGCTGTGGGTCTCGCCTTTGGAAGACAATACCATCACTCTACCGGTGTTAAGGAGGAAGACCGTCAGAGGATACCCTTGAGAAGGAAGACAAGTCTCCCCTTGTCGGAAATTGAAACACTAGACCTTCGCTCACTAGGAGGAGATGAGAAAGTCAAGATGGACTCCAATGAAGTATCTAATGTGTTGGAGAGTCCCACTCCTCCTACTAATGAAGCAGAGAGAGAGAGACTGTCCCTGAACCAGTGAACCAGCACCTGAACCAGAGCCTGATTCAGAACCTAAGCCTGAACCCAGATGTAGTTTCTGGGGAACAGATAGGGGACTGGAGCCGCTGGAAAGTATCTACTCTAGGTTGAAACAGGAAATATGCCCTCCAAAAAGACTGACGTATGATACCTGACAAATGTATCCCTACTGCTCCATGTTCTGGTCAAGCACTTCCCTCCCTTTATTGAACTTTAGTAAAGGATGACTTCGATCCACCTCCTAACAATACTGGGTGGGCCACTAACTTGTTGCTGGCCTGTCACAAAATTATTATGACTTTGCCTGATGATGTATATAATTTACTGTTAGAAGATCCTTCTTTGCTCCAGTTGTTGGCTGTTACAATGTCTGGTTTTTCAGATGATTAACTATTCATTCACTTTCTTATGATACAGTAAGGTGATCCCACGGGTGGTGTTCTGTCTTCAGGGACTAAAGACTTTCAAGTGGGGGGAGGATGTAGCAATGTGAACTACAATTGCAAAGTGCAGTGAACCTCCGTTGTTTCTGCATATTGTGTTGTCCCTCCAGTGCCCAGTATCACTAACTGACAGCATATCCCTGAGCCAAACCAAGGGCATTGTGGGATTAGCAGTTCCTCAGTATGGCCAGTGACCCGCCTTACGCACTCTTCCTCCTGGGCCTTGTGCATGACAGACCTCTCCGTGCAGGGAGGGTGAGGTTGCGGCCTACCACGCGAGGTACAACATTTCAATAAGGACAAGAAGGGCCTAACACTGCTTGTTGTCATCAGACATCCAGCACCAGCTCGGTCATCCGACAACCCATACTTCGAACTTCCCATCGGGAGATTGTCACAGTGGATCTGCTGCAAGGACATCGCTTGGGGAGCTGCTGGCCAGAAGGCATTAAACTGGCCTAGTCATTGGTGAGAGGGCCATTGTCCACCTTTGCAAACATTTTCTTATTACTTCACTGGGACACTGTGTAAAGACAAGACAGCTTACCTCAGGAATACTTTACTGCACCTATCTTTGAACACTGTACATAGACATCTTTGGCTTCATGCATTCCAAGAAATACCATTGTTTTGTTACTGCACCTTATTAGATATAGTTAATGAGCTCTGACTCCTGGTGAAGACCACTAGGGCTGCAAAGTGGACACTGCTTTCATTACTGCTTAAAGGGTCCTCATATCATTCCTATTAAACTTGATCTCTCATTAGCATTAAAGGTTATTTAGGCCGTCCTGGGTTCCCCCTTTAGAAGTTTGCCAGTATCAATGCTTAACTCTTGCTTCTCCTTTCAGGTCATGTTCCAGTGGTATCCCTTTGTAAATATACGTGTATATAATACATTTTTACAACCAAAATTATCTTAACTTGTGTTATTGTAGAGGAATTCCTCTGCTGAGCTAGGACTGTACCCAAAGCTCAGTGGATCTATTACCTCCCCTGTGTAATATTATTCTTTTTGAGTTATTTCATTAAACATTAATAGAATATAAACGTACTGAGTTGATTGACTTATTACTTTAAGGTGGTGCAAAGATGTCCGAACCCAGAGTGTCATGTGGGTTGGAATGTTCACAAGGTCATGGCGGTGCAGATGACCAGGTAAATCCAATCAGTTCCTAAGGGGGTCGTGCTATAGAAGAATAACTCATTTACTGTTACAGGTTTGTTTGAGTGTATGATGGTGTGCAGAGGATAACGTGTTGTGTCAGACTGACAGCTGTTAGGTGTAACATGAATAGGAGTGAAGCCACACTATAATTGAAGATTGTACATGTGTTATTGGAAATTTACTGTATACATTGTGAAGTGCTTACCATAGCACTGGGGGGTGCGCTTGGAAAGTGAGTGTCTTTTCTACCACATTGAACGTTACTGTATATTCACACTACGATCAGTACTGCACTGATTATTCATTTACTGTATATATACATGGTATTAACATTTTCAGCAGCCATTTCCCTGTAAAGTAAAAGTGATTTGAGTGGCTATAGATAATTTCTACAGTCGGCGGAAGGGGGATCCGACTTTGTAGGGCTATCCCATCTGATCCAGGAGCTATTCCATCTGATACATTTTTTAAAGGGACAGTGTAAAAAATGTTTTAAATAAAATAAATAATAAAATAATATTTTTGTTTTTTTAAAGTGCCCCTCTCCCACTGTGCTCATGCACAAATGCGAACTAATTTGTAAGTCCCGCACGCATATGTAAATGGTGATTGCACCACACATGCAGTATTGCCGCAAACGTCAGAATGAGAGCATTAATTATAGTTCTAACCTTCCTATGTAGCGCTAAACTGGTAACCTATAAAGGCTTTTAAAATACCATCTATGGAAATTTTTATGTATTGTAGTTTGCTACCATTTTGTGGGCATATGCAATTTTTGAGGTAAATGTGTATTTATTTATTGATTTTCAAAAAAAACAAAACAATATTAACGTTCAGTATGAAGGTACCATATAATAGAAGGATAAGTAGGTGGGGAGTGGTTAAAGAGTAACTCCACTTTTGCTGAGTAAACGAAAATTCTCCTCTGGGTGATTAATGTACATTGCATAGATTTTAACCCAATTGTTGCAGATTTCTACTTGTTTCTGCTATAGAGAAAAAGCTGTTTGTTGTGTGCAGAGTGACTCTGAATAGCAATGACTTTTTCACTATTAATCACCTGATGCTCTTGCAGTGATCTAATGAGGAAAATGCAGGGTCTGCATTCCTTTAGAAATGATTAACCCTTTGGGTTATCACCAAAAATTATTATTTTTTTGTTGCAAAGGGTGCCTAAAATCTGATTTGTATGCTAGCGCAGACTTCAGAGAAAATCAGTGCATCATTTTCACAAGCAGAAAATGACTTTTATGATGGGTGTTCCATTCACCAAAATGCCTCCAGGTTGCTTTATTCTGGGGTCACTGCTTAAAAAAGTATATATAATATTAGGGGATTCTGGTGATTTTTACAAGTGTCAGAGAAGTGTCAGAATAGGCCTGGGTGGAAAACAGTTAAATGGTAACTCAAAGGATAAAGTGTTGTGTCAGACTCGTACTGTTACCGTGATGCTAAATGACTTCCTTGAGTGGAACTGTTAATAATGGTAGTGATGAAACATTGACTGAAACCGGAGGAAGCCACATTATAACTGAAGATTGTATGTGTACAAGTTATTGGCAAGTTCCTGTATACATTGTGAAGTGCTTACCACAGCACTGGGGGGTGTTTTTTTTTAATGTGAGTGTATTTTCTATCACATTGAACGTTACTGTATATTAACATTAAGATTAGTACTACGCCGATTTTTGATTTATATATACCTGGTATCAACATTTTCAGCAGCCAATTCTCTGTAATCTAGAAGTGATTTGAGTGGCTATAGAGCCACTTGATCATTTATACAGTTGGCGGAAGGGGGGATGCCCGCTGCCGACTTTCCTGATCTGGTAGCTATTCCATCTGATAAAAAAATAAAATAAAGGGACAGTGTAAAAAAATATTTCGATAAAATTGCCCCCCTCTCACCGTGTTCATGCACAAATGCAAACTCACTTGTAAGTCCCACACGCATATGTAAATGGTGATTGCACCACACATGTGATGATTATGATTTTCACAGGTATGAGAGAAGTGTCAGAATTAGCTTGGGTGGGAGCAATTCCACTTTTGCAGAGAAAAAAAAATCTCCTCTGGGTGATTAATATACATTGCATAGATTTTAACAGATTGTAGCAGCTTTCTTATGCCGCGTACACACGAGCGGACTGTATGGCGTACTTAGTCCGTCATACAATCCGACGGACAGTCCGTCATACTTTCCACTGAACGGACTTGACCACACACGGATACCCAAACAGTCCGACGAAAGCTTGCGCGATGACGTGTACAGCACGTACGACGGGACTAAAAATAGGAAGTCCAATACACAGCAAAGCACCCTTCCGCCGTGTAAATCCTTTCTGGGCATGCGCCATTCTTAGTCCGTAGAACTAGCATACTGACGAGCGGATTGTCCGCTGAAACCAAAGTACGACGGACAGAATTTCGAAAAATCCGAAATTCTTAGTACGCCGGACTGCACGCTGAAAAAGTCAGCTGAAGCCCACACACGAGCGGACTGTCCGCTGAAATGTGTTTAGACGGACTAAGTACGCCATACAGTCCGCCCGTGTGTACGCGGCATAATTGTTTCTGCTCTAAAGAAAAAACTGTTTGTTGTATGCAGAGTGAATCTGAATAGGAACAACTTATTCATTGTTAATCAGCTGATGCCCTTGCAGTGTTCTAATGAGGAAAATGCAGGGTCTGCATCCCTTTAAAAGTGATTAACCCTTTGGGAGTATATCACCAAAAATGTTTTTTTTTGTTGCAAAGGATCCCCAAAATCTCACTTGTATGTTAGTGCAGACTGTAGAGAAAATCAGTGCACCATTTTTACAAGCAGAAAATTACTTTTCTGGGAGGGTGTTCCATTCTCCTCCAGGTTGCCATATTGCATTGATTTTTGCAGAAAGTGACAGCTTTGCAGAATGAAAAGGAAAGGTCATTTTTAATAACATTAAATTACAATATGGTTTGTGTAGCAATTGTATATGTAGTATTTTTTTATTTGCTATTTTTTTTACCACAAAAGAGGAGTTATCCCGAAGGCTGAAGTCACAAAGACCCTCTATTTTCTATTAAATTAGCTTGGCATTATCATTGAAGCACAAGATATTATTGCACTGAATACCCTCTGCAGTGTCTCGCATTTTCTAGACGGAGCTGTAATCAAAAGTGAAGTATACTAAGTCTCTTCTGCTTTATGTCTATTGAAGCCCCTTCATGAGTTCTCTCTGCTATTGTCTGCTGCACTGTTTGAGTGATAAGCCTAGTGATCATTTCCCCAGGTAAACCCATGTGAGTACACTGCCATAGATAAGTCATCATGTGTATATGCAAACAATGTTGTCTACAATACAATTCTGTGCACTCATATTTCCACCTTACAATTGCATATAGCGAAACCACCTCCCAACTTTTAGATGAGGGACACCATTAGCAAAAGTATGTAGGCATAGGACAACCCCCCCCCCCCCCCCGTCACACCCCCTTAACAGAGAATTATATAAAAAAATTAGGTAAACCCACAAGTGCTTTTTTACCACTACTATTCCATTATACTGTCTTTTTAAATTTACCAGTGGAGAAATTTAGAAATTAGATGAAAAGTTTAGCACTGGGAAACAATTTTGAAAGATAAATAGTGCATTTATATACAACTATATAGATCAGACCAAAATGAGGGACAAGTGAGGAGGAAAGAGGGACAGAGGGACACTGTCAGGGTCAGTCCCTCGAAATCAGGGACAGCTTTTTAAGAGGAGAAAGAAGACAAACTTTAGCATAAGATTAAAGGCAAATGACACACTCCTGCTATACTCCCTGTTAAGTAGACTGCTCATTTTTTTTCACTGCTACTTTTGCTTTATAGTGTTTTTTCAAAAGAATACATTTAATCATCGTAAGTTTGGTTTAGTGAGTATAACACTTTCAGTAATTAAATAAAGCCCTTTTCTTTATAGAGGTCTTTATTTCAGACTGAAAAGGACAACTGGGGTGGAAAGAGGGATTTAGTTCCAAATGGGATAGAGAGGATCTAAGACATCAATTCTATAGTTCTTTACAGATCGCTTACTGTATAACCGTTTACATCAATCCTTTTCTCTGAAAAAGTTACATTGCATTGTCCCTATTAGTCCTTAAAGTATAACCCAATGCAACATTTTTTTTTAAATCTGTTTATTGTTTTTCAAAACATGCATGTAAGGATGCACCTATGCTGAGCTCCCAACTCTAGCCCGGCTTGCTAGGCCTAAAAAGATCCCAATCATCTATGGCATGTACCCCAAGAGAAGGGGAACTAAGGGGAAAGCAAAGGCAGTGAATCCCTGCAGGGCTGGGGGTGATATTGAGCAATTCCTCACGCACTCCCAGCTGACCCCCACCACCTCTAAAATGGCAGAACGACATGGAGAAATGGAGGCCCGGGTTTGAGATGACCAGCCAGCATCCCCTGCGCTATCCATGGAGTCGGACTGTTATTCCGATACCCCGGTGGCATTACAGATGGGATCTCAGGCCCAGACACCTGAAATAAGAGAAGCGGGTGCAGATGCTGAGCTATGGGCCCTGTTAAAGGCCCTTCCTACCAAGGCTGACATTCCTCATATGCTGCATAGAATCACAACACCGCAAAGAAATGCAGGCGGTGAGGGATGAAATTAAGTCCCTTACAACCAGACTCTCAGTGGGAGAAACATCAGTAGCAGAGCTAGAAACACGTGTCTCTGATTTGGAATATCTACAGGAGTCCCACATAGACGCCATGACGATGCTTCAACTCCATATGGAGGAAATGGAAGACAGAAGCAGGCGCAACAATTTGCATCTACGAGGTCTCCCAGAGGCAACTGGAGCAGAGGATCTTGCTGCCACCACTGCAGATATCTTCCACAAACTGCCAGGGGACACACTCCCCCAGACTTTGGAATTCGATCGGATCCACAGGGCCCCTGGCCTGTGATCGGCAGATCCTAACAGGCCGAGAGACATTATCTGCCACCTTCATCATTAGTCCCACAAGGAGGGCATAGCATGGGAGGCTGGAACGGTGGATTTTGATGGGGTACAAGTGAAGATTTTGCTGGACATCTCCCAGGCCACCCTACAGAGAAGAGCCATCCTCTGCCCCACCCTAGACCTGGCCTGCCAGCATGCAGCGACATACCGCTCGGGATATCCCCTGTCAGTTCGCTTCAGAAAAGACCAGCGCACCTTCACCCCCCGGTTCGGTTCGCACCAGAACTTTCGAACGGACCGCAAATTCGTGCAAACTTTAGAACCCCATTGAAGTCTATGGGACTCGAACGTTCGAAATAAAAAGTGCTAATTTTAATGGCTAATATGCAAGATGTTGTCCTAAAAAGGGTTTGGGGACCTGGCTCCTGCCCCAGGGGACATGGGTCAATGCCTAAAATGTTTTTAAAAACTGCAGTTTTTTCGGGAGCACTGATTTTAATGATGATTAAAGTGAAAAAAAGTGAAATATTCCTTTAAATATCGTCCCTGGGGGTGTCTCTAGTATGCCTGTGAAGTGCCATGTATTTCCCGTGTTTAGAACAGTCCCTGCACAAAATGACATCTAACGGAAAAAAAAGTAATTTAAAACTGCTTGCGGTTTTAATGTAATATCTGTTTCTGGCAATATGGATGAAATCATTGAGAACAATGGCATGGGTAGCCCCCCTGCCCATTACCAACCCCTTTGGGTCTTGTATGGATATTAAGGGGAACCCTGCACCCATATTAAAAAAAGGAAAAAGGAAAAGGCAAACTACCGGCTTGACCTTTATCAAAGACATCGCCAAAATCACGGTACTCCTCTGGCAGGAAGGGGAGTGAAGCGGTGCACATGACCTTGGATACCTTCAGGAAGCATGTTTCACTACATTGTGGTGACCAGTAGAGTACCTCAGCACGGAGCCAATCAAAAGAGAGGTTGTGCCTCTGTAACCAAGGATAACCAATAACCAGCGGAAATCTGGGTGAGGAAATAACTTGGAATTGGATTATCTCATGGTGAAGAGCCCCTACGGCCATGGACAACGGAACCGTCTCATGAGTCACATGGGCAGGCTGTAAAGGTCTCCCATCAAGAGTCTCAATGGCAAGTGGAGTGTCACGAAGCTGCAGCGGAATCGAGTGCTGTGAAACAAATGCAGCATCAATGAACAGGCGATGGACGACTCAGCCCAAGAAAAGGTGACCAAAACCAGGGGCTTATCCTTCTGGATAACTGGGGACGAAACAATGCCACCTAAGGCCTGTCCATGACAGGACCTCAAGGTTCGGGCGTTCCCTGGACAGGTAGGACAAGACTTAAAAAAGTGACCTTCCTGGCCACAATAAAGGCACAATCTCTTACTCCTCCTAAAGGCTCTCTCATCCGCAAAGAGACGCGTGAAGCCCAGGTGCATGGGTTCATCTTCACTGACCAACTCAGTACCAGGAGGCATGTGAGGTGAGGGAGGCATGGGTGGGACTACAAAGCTCGGAGGCAAAAGTATAGGAGGCTTCTACTTCTTAAGCGCTCCTTAAGAGAAAGTCTTTCTCTGAGTCTGGAGTCAATGAGGATGGCAAATGAGATCAAGCTCTCCAGCTCAGTGGGTATATCTCGGGCTGCTATCTCATCCTTGATGGAATCCGAGAGACCATGAGAAAAAGCAGCCACGAGGGCCTCATTGTTCCAAGCAACCTCTGCTGCCAGAGTACGGAATTCTATGGCGTAGTCGGCAACAGTTCTCGTACTCTGTTTGATGGACATGAGGCACTTGGCAGCAGAAGTGGAGCATGCAGGAATGTCAAAAACCCTTTTAAAGGAGGCCACAAACTGAGGGTAACTCAAGGGTAACTCAAGACAACAGGTTTTTGCGTCTCCCATAGAGGGTTAGCCCAGGCCAAGGCTCTCTCAGAAAGCAAAGATATCATGAAACCTACTTTGCTTCTGTCCGTGGGAAACGCCTGGGGCAGCATTTCGAAGTATATCTCAAACTGATTGAGAAACCCTCTGCATTGAACTGGTTCACCCCCAAATCGCTGGGGAAGCATAGCAGAACCAGACATACCTCTTATAGAGGTAATACTCAAGGCGGGGGCCTGCACAGAGACTGGCGCAGCAGCAGGGACGGCCTGCAACTCAAGTTGTACCGGAGCAGCCACCGTGGGGGATTACAGGTGAGCCGTGCGATTCAGGAGCGTTTGTAACGCCAAGGCAAACTGATCCATGCGGTGATCTTGCTCATCCAATCTGGAAAAAATATTACCAACAAGTGGATTGACTGTATCTTCTGAATTCATGGCCTTCGCGTACTGTCAGAAACTATGAAACAGACTGAGACAGAAGTACAATCAAATAACACTTGTTTATTAATAAAAATAAAAAGGTAAATAGGAAAAAGCGTAGTCAAGCATAGCCAGAGTCCAGTAGCCAGATCGGGTAGTCAGCCAGTCCAAAGTTCATTAATCAAATCGGGTAATCAGCCAAGCCAGAAGTCAGGGATCCAAGGAGAGCAACTGCAAGCAGGATAAGAAGCCAGGAGGGATGTCAGCAAGCCAGTTTTGAAACAAACAGCAGGAGATGGTTCCTTGTGATGTGTCCAACACGAAGGCAAAGGAAAAGGAAGGCTTTAAATAGGCAGGTCAGACGAGCATCATCGGGAACAGCTGGTAACTGTGGAAAGAGAAGAGAGCTGGCAATTAGCTGACAGCAGAGCGGCCAGCCCAGAGGAGGAGGGACTAAGCCAGCCCTGACAAAGTCAAAACCAACAGTCTCCTTTCCAACCCCTTTCAGATAACAAATGGGACCAGGTAAGGCTGTCCATTATCGCCCCTTTTACTTGCCTTGTCTCTCAAGCCATTTCTATGTAGAATTAGACTGAACCTAGACATACAGGGCTTTAAGATAGAAGATACCCACAACAAAGTCTCGGCATATGTGGACAACTTGTTATTTTCTCTAACAAACCCCTCTCCCTTCCGAGCTTCCTCTGGGAATTTGACAATTATGCGACCTAAAGATTAATTACAGCAAATCGAAGGCTATGGAGATCGCAGTGCTGACCACTCTAATGTCAACACTGCAATCCGGCTTTAACTTCAAATGGACATCTCACGCATTGAAATACTTAGGAACCTCCATTCCTGCTGATTTATCCCGCACATTTGACTTACACTTTCCTCCCCTACTAATTAAAACTCTGACCTTATTAAACACATGGCAGAACGGGCTCCACTCCTGGTTTGGTAGATGTAGCCTAATTAAAATGTGTGTACTACCTAAATATTTATATTTGCTGCAGACACTCCCGATCTCCATTCTTCAAACAGGTACATACTGAATTTACTAAATTTATCGGGGCGAATAAAAAACTGTGCTTACCCTGCAAACTTCTGTCACTCCCTAAACTTAATGGGGGACTGGCGGTCCCTGATGTGAGGAAGTACTATCAAGAAGCCCACTTAGGGAGAATTATTGATTGGTGTAGACATCAAGATCTTAAGTTATGGATACAGTTAGAACAAGGCGAAGCAAGGATTCTGTTGTCGAGCGTGCTTTGGTGCTACGACCGCCTACCAAAACACCTAACAAAACACCCATTTATAGGCACAACACTCTGCACAGGACTGCGAGCTTGCTTTGCACACTCATTATCCATGACCGATTCCCCACTGTTCCCAATTATTGGTAATCCACAGGTCCCCCCGATCTAGAGCTTCAAAGCGGGGATCTACTTTGCACGGCCAAATGCACGAGGGCACAACACTTTGTAACAAATGGCTCATGGCCCTCACTGGAGACGCTAAGATCTGATACAGGTCCCTTTAAACTGCCATTTTGGTCTGCCCTTCATCTATGACACTACCTCATGTCAATACCAAATCGGCAACGTTTTGATAAAACATTAACGACGTTTGAGGAATACTGCGCCTGAAGATAGTCTCCCACGGGTTCTCTCGTTAAAGAGGAAGAGGAGAGGGAGCGGATGCTAAGGAGTAGGGAGCTGTGATCTGAGAACCCACTGGGTAAGTATGAGGCTTCCAAAACATCTGCCAGCATAGTCAGGTTTGCAAAGGCCAGGTCAATGCGGGAGGAAGTCTTGTATGTGGTGGAGAAACAGGAGTAGGCCCAGGTCATGGGATGTTTCCATCTCCAAACCTCAGTCGCCTCCATTGCCTGGGCCCAGAAGAGCAGATATGTGGAGAAATGTTTGGAGGGGACAAGCCTGTCTAAGTCAGGGGCCAGAATGGCATGAAAGTCACCCATAATTAGCAGCCTTGCAGGACATTACGGGGTGAACCTCTCTAGGATGGTATACAGAGTAGATGGTGTAAAGGGAGGAGGGATATATACTCCGAAGACATGCAGGTAGGTTAATTGGCTTCTGTCCAAAATTGGCCCTAGTATATGAATGGGGACCTTGGATTGTGGGCTTGAGGTAGGGACCACTGTGAGTGTGCAATGTATAGGGATCTCGACAATTGTAGACACTCAGGTTGAACTGGATGGACTGGTGTCTTTATTCAACCTTACTAACTATGTAACTGTAACTATATATATACATTTACCACTATACATCGGGTGCCCCACACAGTGAACACTATTATCACATATTTGCCTTGGGGGTCAGTATGAATCTGTTCCATCACGCATGGGAGAGATTTACTGGTTAGTAATGTGACCCCTTTGGCATATGTAGAGTAGGAGGCATGGAAGGCTCTCTGGACCCACGGCTTTTTCAATGCTAGGAGTTTGTTGCCCATGAGATGTGTTTCCTGCAACAGTACCACAGGCGGGGAGTGTAGTTTGAGATATTTAAAGAGCACCGTTCTTTTAAGTTTGGAATTGAGCCCCCAAACATTCCAGGGCATTATGTTAAACTTGGTTATATCCCGTACCTCCATGGTGGGTTTGTAAGGGGAATCAAGGAAGGAGGATCAGAACCTGCTTAGGAGTACAGCTCAGGAGCAGCATGAACCCAGGTGGCCTATACCAGGTAGAGTCATTACCAGTGTGAATAACCAAACTATAAAAAAGACATGCACATAAACACATAAAACAGATAATACCCATGGTGGCAGCAAGGTGTCAATCCTGCCCTTGTCTGATGGCATCCCTAAAACTGTGATCAGATCGGGCCTATACCCAAAAAAATAATAATTTTAACCCTTTAAACTTTAACTAGCAACAGTTCAATGATATGTGTTAATACTTGCGGAAGATCTCAGGGAGGGCAAGCAGGTACAAGTCAGTAACAGCACTCTGTGTTGTACTAGTTCCCTGGAGTTTTGGGGGGGGGGGGCTGCCTGCCAGCAGCAGCTGGCACTTGTGAAATCCAGGGGGAGGTGGGCGAGCAGGAGCGGTAAGGATGCACAGGGAGATAGTGGAGCCATGGAGCCAGGAGGGAAAGACAGGAGGTGTGGGTATGGGAAATTGTTAGAAGGGTCCAGCAGGCCTCAGGAGAGTCATCTCATTTGGCCTGAGGAGTGAGGCATAGCATGGAGGGGGATAATTCAAATGTCCACAAAATTGGAACAGGCAGAAAGATGTGTGAAGTACTTAGCTGGTAGCAGTTTCTATGGCCCTCTCTTGCGATGCATGTACCTGCAGCTGTAGGGCCTGGAGGTCCCTGGAATCCGACCGGACCGCATCCTGCACGCTAGAGGCCCGGTCCTCCACCTTCAACACCCGGGCCCAGAATTTATCAAGATACTGATGGATGAGGCCGACATCTGTTGCTACATAGACAAACTTTGCTGTTAGGGAGGCTTTGCACTCAGCAATCACCGCTAGGATGGCTGCACCAGAAGGGTGAGCCGCGTCTTCTTTTACCTCCTGAGGCTGTTTGCTGGCAGACATGGTGCCGGCCGGCGCACATGGGGTTAAGATTGCTGTCGGCCTGGGAGAAGGCAGAGCGCTGGAATGTAGTTTCATGGAGTGAGTCCTAGGTAGTCCCGTCTGAGCGGAGAGGAAGCTGTGGATGTGTTCCCGGGGTGATCAGGGAGTGGCTGGCCATATTTAGGGTGAAAAATGAGGGTCGGGACTGCTGGAATAGGCTGGTATCTGGGTAGTAGGATCAGAGCTCCTGAAAGGCACGTCTGCCCTGGTTCACATGCTTACCATGCCCCGAATGCAACATTTCTATAAATTTTTTTGTAATAGAGAGGGATTAGAACCCATGTTAGATTTTTATTGCTGTCTGTACACCAATTAAGGAGATTTAAGCCTCGTACACAGGATCAGATTTTCGGATTACGTTTCGTCCATTTTTTGTTGCTTGCTAGTCTCATGTCGAAAGTGAAGAGGTTACTCATCATATGAAAATTCTTGTGTGACAGAATACAATGTTAGAAGTGACGTAATGTGTTGACTAGTTTTGTATCTATTCTTTAGTTTCTGAGCATGGTGTAGTCTTGCTCTTCTGATTTTTTTGTACGAAAACCGTACAGCAGCGAAAATTGGACGTTGAGTTCATGTACGACAAAAATTTTATAGTCTGCACATCCAGCTTTTGTCCAATGAAAAAATGCAATCGTCTGTCAAAAGCACCATAATAATGATCCGAAAATCAGAAGATCGTTCGTCAGACAAAATTTTTCTTCAAATTTATGTATCGTGTGTATAGGCCTTGACCATCTCTGCTTGTCCTGATTATTGTTATAAAAAAAAGAGTAAAAGTGAAAAAAAAAAGAGTGAAAGTGAAAGGAAATCCCACATTTTATCTTGTCTCCAGAAATAGATTAGCGGGAAAATCTTTCAAAGAAGAAACTTTCTGCAGACCTTGGTGACAGCAAGGCACGTCCTCACTTTAGAGGGAATTCCTCTCAATTTCTGTTTTGACTATGGGACAGAAAGTTAAGAGAAACCTTCCCAAAGGGGACACAGATGACAAAAAAAAAATAGTTATAACTAGGGTTGTCCCGATACCGATACTAGTATGTGTGCCGATACCGAGCATTTGCTTGAGTACTTGTGCTCACACAAATGCTCCCAATGCCTAGTCCGATACCTGGCAATGAAGAGGTAGCATTGCCTGCAATCGGAAGTTAGTGGGCAGAGAGTGTGGAGTGGAGAGCAAGTCCTCAACAGGCTTGCAGCAGTAGAAGGAAAGCTGGCCAGGGCAGGGGTGCAGGGCACAGCCACATGTTCCGTCAGAATCGGCGACCGGGGCTGTCATATTCCAAAATGGAAGTGACATTCCGTGTCTCCGTCAGAGGTTGAACATCCCGACGCTCATCTTCACATCCCAGAACATCACAACAAAGAATAAGGGGTCCCCTGGGGGTAGACTTTTAAGGCACGTACAAATTATAATAGTATACAAATTATTTTATTACATAAAACCAACAAAAGGTAATTGAATATACAGTATACATTAAAAAGTACACCAACAGGTATATATACAACCAGTATTGATGCTATGTCGTATCATTCATTTGAACAGAAACACCCTATAAAAGAAAGTAAGACATATACTGTAAACAAAGCGATAATATACGCTAAAAATCTTATTACAAAGTATTCAGTATAGTACGTGGATCTTTCAAACCCAAAAAGCGGGGAACGGTATTTGCTACCAATATGTATAAACAAGAGAGAGGGTATGACAGGGTCACGTAATATATACCTGTTGGTGTACTTTTTAATGTATACTGTATATTCAATTACCTTTGATGTTCTAGGATGTGGCAAAACAAATTTACGTGACCCTGTCATACCCTCTCTCTTGTTTATACATATTGATAGCAAATACAGTTCCCCGCTTTTTGGGTTTGACAGATCCACGTACTATACTGAATACTTTGTTATAAGATTTTTAGCGTATATTATCGCTTTGTTTATAGTATATGTCTTACTTTCTTTTATAGGGTGTTTCTGTTCAAATGAATGATACGACATAGCATCAATACTGGTTGTATATATACCTGTTGGTGTACTTTTTAATGTATACTGTATATTCAATTACCTTTTGTTGGTTTTATGTAATAAAATAATTTATATACTATTATAATTTGTACGTGCCTTAAAAGTCTACCCCCAGGAGACCCCTTCTTCTTTGTTGTGATGTTCTAGGATGTGGCACAACAAATTTACGTGACCCTGAGTGTCAGTGAGTGAGGGTCAGTTTAATCAGTAGCTGTTACTATATTAGGTCCACAAAGGTTCTTTTCAGGACTTGTATCAGTGGTATGGTAATAGGCTTGTACACGTATAATCTTCTTTCTTCCAAATATAGAAAGAATATTATACTTGACTGCTGCCCTTCTGCTGCAGTCT
Source organism: Lithobates pipiens (assembly GCF_037356315.1). Classification (NCBI taxonomy): domain Eukaryota; kingdom Metazoa; phylum Chordata; class Amphibia; order Anura; family Ranidae; genus Lithobates; species Lithobates pipiens. Next base: position 595,521,788 of record NW_027507748.1, on the reverse strand, counting down.
GCTAATCATTCACAACCTACTTGTTCCACAAAGCTCCTTATAAGGACTGGTAATAACCTGGTGTAGGGTGCTATAGTACATAGGGTTGAGTGAGGTACAGTCTGCCATTCTATAAGGACTGGTATAGGTCCACAATACATAGGGTTGAGGTGCACTACTGCTGGCCGCTGCCCTATACTGCAGCAGTCCTTCATCGGTATAGGGACTGACATACAGTCTGCTAATCACTCACACACAACCTACTTGTTCCACATCCTCTCGATCACCCTCTTCTTCACTCTCTGCTATGTGCACCCCCAAAGACACTACCACCAACAACACCACCACCACATACCTTCCGCTTGAGTCACAGGAATTATTTTCCGATCCATATCAAGACATTTCTGATGCGCAGCCACTCTTGGTATTGGATCAGGAAGAGGAGGTAGCAACAAACACTACTCAGCAGTCTGACGACAGTACCCAGATCAGCCCAAATAGGAGGTTGGTCCCCGGTGTTGCTGCCTACTCCGAGATCTCTACTTATAGCGGTGGGGAAGGTGACGTCGACGATGACGTGTCTAGTGATGTCACGTGGGTGCCCACAAGAGAGGAAGAGGAGGGGAGTTCAGAGGGAAATATGGACCAGCAGATAGGGAGGAGAAGCAGGAATAACTTTCATTGCACAGGAGGGACAAAGCAGACTGCAAATGTATCAGGAGCGAGTCATCGACCATGTACGGTCACATCTGGTGCTCCCAGGACACCGGTACATGGCTCCGCAGTGTGGGCTTTTTTTAACGTGTCCGCTGCTGACAATAGCATTGCCATCTGCAATCTTTGCAGTCAACGCATTAGTCGCGGTAAGTCCAACACTCACCTAGGGACGACCGCCTTAAGAAGGCACATGAGCAGCCATCACCGAGCCGAGTGGGAGCAACGGAACACACAAAGCCACACTCCAGGCTCTCACCGTCCAGCCTCGTCTTCTACTTCTCCTTCTCCTCTCTCCTCACAATTGTCCTCCACTCCACCTTCCATCACGCCAAGCTCACGTTTTTCTGCAAAAAGGCAGGCTTCCGTGGGCCTAATGTTCGAGCATAAAAAAATGATGACGCCGGATAACCCTCTTGCCCAACGGTTGACGGCTGGCTTGTCAGAACTCATAGCCCGCCAACTACTGCCATATAAACTGGTGGACTCTGAGGCCTTTCGCAAATTTGTGGCCATTGGAACACCACAATGGAAGGTCCCAGGAAGGAAGTATTTCTCAGAGAAGGGCATCCCAGAGCTATATGGCCATGTTCAGCGGCAAGTGAATGTATCTCTGGCACACAGTGTCGGTGCCAAGATACATCTGACCACAGACACGTGGTCTAGCAAACACGGGCAGGGAAGGTATATCACTTTTACTGCCCACTGGGTGAACCTTCTGACGACCGTCAAGCATGTAACCCGTGGCACCCGTGTAGATTTGGTTTTACCGCCACGGATTGCATGCAGGCCTGACTCTTCTTCTCCTCCTCCTCCTACTCCATCCTCCTCCCTCTCCTCCTCGTCTGACTCCTCCTTTTCCGCTGCTAGCGTCTCTTCCGCTGTGCCGCCCAAGCTCCCCAGAACCTATTCGACATGCCAGGTGAGACGTTGCCATGCCGTGCTGTGTCTGTTGTGCCTGGAAGCCAAGAGCCACACTGGCCCGGCACTCCTTTCAGATTTGCGTTCACAGGCAGATCAGTGGCTAACATCGCTCAATTTGACAGTTGGTAAAGTGGTGTGTGACAACGGTGCCAATATGCTTAGTGCATTGAAACAGGGCAAAATCACGCACGTGCCATGCATGGCATACATCTTAAATTTGGTCGTGCAGCGATTCCTTGTCAAATACCCTGGGGTCCAGGACATCTTGCGGCAGGCAAGGAAAATCTCAGCCCATTTAAGAAGATCTTACACGGCCATGGCTCGCCCTGCTGACATTCAGCGGCGACACAATCTGCCGGTCAGACGTCTTATTTGTGATTGCCCGATGCAATGGAACTCAACCTTCTATATGCTTGATAGGCTGCTCCAGCAGAAACGTGCAGTTAATGTCTACCTGTATGAACTCTGCGGCAGAACTGGTTCTGGGGAGCTGGGTTTTTTTTCACCACGCCAGTGGCTGCTCATGAGCGACGCATGCAGACTTCTGCGCCCATTTGAGGAGATCACCAAACTGGTCAGTCGCAGCCATGGTGCCATCAGTGACATGGTACCTTATGCCTTCTTTATGGAGCGTGCATTGCGTTGTGTCATTGATCAAGCTGTGGAGGAGCAGGAGCGGGAAGATGAGGAAGTCGCAATGCTGGATGAATTCCCAGGGGAGGGCTACTCTATCTGAGACAAGTGAACAACAGGAGTCTGAAGAGGAGTCAGAGGAGGATGGTGCCGGGGCAGATGAGGAGGAGCAAGAAGAGCATGCTTTAAACCTTTTTGGGATCCCTGTTGTGTGTGGATGGGGAGAGGAGAATGAAGAGGACGACATTATCCTGGATGATGAGCAGGAGCCAGGCCACCACACCGCTTCCACTTTAGTGCAAATGGAGGCCTTCATGCTCCAGTGTTTTAATAGGGACCCCCGTATAAAAAGCATAAGGGTCAAGGACCAGTACTGGGTGGCAACGTACTTAGACCCCCGGTACAAACACAAAATGGCGGAAATGTTACCGCCGTCACAGAGGGCTGGCAGAATGGAGCACTTCCAGGCCTTGCTTCGAGAAATGCTGCATTCTGCCTTTGCGTGCGCTGGCAGAGGAGCAATTCCCACTCCCAGAGAAGGAGTTGCGGGTACCAATCCAACAGCGCCTGCAAGAAGAGGTCGGTTTGAAGATGTGTTGGTGACTTTGGATATGAGGTCATTCTTTCAGCCGACCCATCGACAGGTGTCATCCGGATCCAGCATCAGGGAACGCCTAGACTGTCAGGTGTCCGACTACATCGGGTTAACGGCCGATGTGGACGCTCTGAGGAGTGATGAACCCCTGGACTACTGGGTGGGCAGGCTTGACCTCTGGCCAGAGCTTGCCCAATTTGCAATCGAACTGTTGGCTTGCCCCTTATCCAGTGTCCTGTCCGAAAGGACGTTCAGCGCAGCAGGGGGGATTTCGACCGATAAGCGTACTCGCCTAGCTCACGACAGTGTTAACTACCTCACATTTCTAAAAATGAATGAGGCATGGATCTCAGGAGAATTCAACACATGTGACCAGTAGACCATGTATATGTCTATAAACATTTTTTTTTATCGAGCACAGAGACCTTCTTTCTTCATTTGGCTCACTTCCTTGTCCAAAAAAAGCACACTGTACTATATGCCCGTACCCTCCTCTTTGAAGAGGTTGAGCGATGTCATATTTCTACTGGGGCTGCTTATTATGAGGGGCTCCCACCATCCCTGTGCTGTGCTGACATCCTCCTGGGGCTGTACCTCTGCTGTGCATATTATGAGGGGCTCCCACCATCCCTGTGCTGTGCTGACTTCCTCCTGGGGCTGTACCTCTGCTGCGCATATTTTGAGGTGCTCCCACCATCCCTGTGCTATGCTCATTATGAGGGGCTCCCACCATCCCTGTGCTGTGCTGACTTCCTCCTGGGGCTGATTATTATGAGGGGCTCCCACCATCCCTGTGCTATGCTTACATCCTCCTGGGGCTGCTTATTATGAGGGGCTCCCACCATCCCTGTGCTATGCTGACATCCTCCTGGGGCTGCTTATTATGAGGGGCTCCCACCATCCCTGTGCTATGCTGACATCCTCCTGGGGCTGCTTATTATGAGGGGCTCCCACAATCCCTGTGCTATGCTGACATCCTCCTGGGGCTGCTTATTATGAGGGGCTCCCACCATCCCTGTGCTATGCTGACATCCTCCTGGGGCTTCTTATTATGAGGGGCTCCCACCATCCCTGTGCTATACTCATTATGAGGGGCTCCCACCATCCCTGTGCTATGCTCATTATGAGGGGCTCCCACCATCCCTGTGCTATGCTCATTATGAGGGGCTCCCACCATCCCTGTGCTATGCTGACTTCCTCCTGGGGCTGCTTACGGTGCAGGTGTCAGTGCTGTATATCACGGTGCTGATGTCAGTACTCTCTATCACAGTGCTGCTGTCAGTGCTGTATATCACGGTGCTGGTGTTAGTGCTTTATGTCACGCTGCCTATGTCAGTGCTCTCTATCACGGTGCTGTTGTCAGATCAATCTATCACGGTGCAGGTGTCATTGCTGTATGTCACGCTGCTGATGTCAGTGCTCTCTATCACGATGCTGCTGTCAGTGCTGTATATCACGGTGCTGGTGTTAGTGCTTTATGTCACGCTGCTGATGTCAGTGCTCTCTATCACGGTGCTGTTTTCAGATGATTCTATCACGGTGCAGGTGTCATTGCTGTATGTCACGCTGCTGGTGATCATCTCCTGCACCCTCTTTGCCTACCCTGACCTTCCCTCTCCTCCATTGCCTTCATGCGCTCCACAGTCCTGAATTGTCACAACAATTTCCCATATAAAAAAAGAATGCTTGTAGTTGTCGATCCCAGATTCACCTCATAGATGTGTTATGTCATTGGCCATGTGGTGGGACTATGTTTGCACAGCTATTAATTATTTTGTGGCTGCAAATTTGACCTGTAGGTTTGTGAAGTTCGCCTCCCATTGAAGTCAATGGGGCCCTGCCACGAACGTTCTGGTTCGCGAACTATCGGCTGCGTTCGCGGTCCGCGTTCGCGAAACGTCCCGTCGGAAGTTGGACCATCACTGGTAGCAAATACCGTTCCCCGCTTTTTGGGTTTGACAGATCCACGTACTATACTGAATACTTTGTTATAAGATTTTTAGCGTATATTATCGCTTTGTTTATAGTATATGTCTTACTTTCTTTTATAGGGTGTTTCTGTTCAAATGAATGATACGACATAGCATCAATACTGGTTGTATATATACCTGTTGGTGTACTTTTTAATGTATACTGTATATTCAATTACCTTTTGTTGGTTTTATGTAATAAAATAATTTGTATACTATTATAATTTGTACGTGCCTTAAAAGTCTACCCCCAGGAGACCCCTTCTTCTTTGTTGTGATGTTCTAGGATGTGGCACAACAAATTTACGTGACCCTGTCACACCCTCTCTCTTGTTTATTCTTTTATAATGTCTTGAGTTAGGCCTCTTTCACACGGGGGGGATCAGTAATGATCCGCCCCGTGATGATCCGCTCGCTCAGCGGGGATCGCTCCGTTGTCCCCGCTGAGCCGGCTGCGGACAGGGCGGTCTCCGCACACTGTGCGGGGACCGCCCTGTCAGCTCTCCGCTCTCCTCTATGTGGATCGGACGAGCACGGACCGTGTGTCCGTGTTCATCCGATCCGCTCTGCAGACGGACAGAAAAATAGGATTTTCCTCCGTCTGCAGAATCGGACATTTGCGGAGGCGGACAATAGCGGGTGTCTGCGGATGCTCATCCGCAGACACCCGCTATCCCATAGGGATGAATGGATGTCCGTATTTCATCCGCAAACGGATGGATGAAATACGGACATACCATCAGCATGTGTGAAAGGGGCCTTACAGTTCATAATTCTAGAGAAGAAATCATTAGTCTGTATTGTCCTTTCAAAACTGTTGCATGACATTAAAAGAAAGTATTGGTAATCAGTATCGGCAAGTACTTGAAAAAAGTATTGGTATTTGTTTGCGGTATTAAAAAAGTGGTATGGGGACATCTCTAGTTAGAAGCATAATTTTACTCTATCCAAAATAAAAATAAAGTTTTGCCTTTAGTTCTTCTTTAAAGTGGACCCATTACTTCAAGCAGGGTCTACTTATTTATTCTATTTATTCTAAGTTCTTCTCTAGGGCACACTGTAGTAATGAAGACCCTCTGTTTATCCCACCAGAATCTTTTTAGACAATGCAAAAAATCTAGTCATTGCATAAAAAAACACATATGGTAGTGTATAGGTTTTTATTTGTATTTAAAGGCTTACACCCAGATTGAACCTGTTGACAAGATACATCATGTCTGGTAATTAGCAATGACATACATGGTCAAGGAGAGACATACATAAGTCACACTAGAATACTAGAACCGTAAGTTGTTAATTATACATATAGTAGTTACATAGTAGGTGAGGTTGAAAAAAAGACACAAGTCCATCAAGTCCAACCTATGTGTGTGATTATATGTCAGTATTACATTGTATATCTCTGTATGTTGTGATCGTTCAGGTTTTTATATAATAGTTTTTTGAAACTATAGCTGCCCCCTGCTGAAACCACCATCTCATGGGAAGAATATTCCAGCAGTCTTGTGTCCAGTGGGGAAGGGAGGGGAAAACAAATTTATACAATGAAGGGGAAGGGAGACAAGGGGAGAGGTGAAGGTGAGGGGACGACTGATTGGCACGTCCCACCCGTGCAGTAGAGTAATTTACAGTACTGTGCAAAAGATTTAGGCAAGCAAGAAATGCTGTAAAGTAAGAATGACTTCAAAAATATATATTTATTTTTATCAATTTACAAAATGCAAAATGAAAAATCTAAATCAAATCGATATTTAGTGTTACCCTCCTGTGGCTTCAAACCAGCATCTATTCTTCTAGCAGAGATAGGCGAACAGTTTGAGCCGAGCATAAGTTCGGCCTGACTTTGCCTGTTTGCCGGTTCAGCGAACATCTAAATTTGCGGGAAGCATCATAATGCATTCTAGGGCCTTAATTGGATGAAGCCTTGCATCTGTCTGCAGTGCTGTTCAGGTACAAGCCTTTGCCAATTAGCACTGTCAGAGCCCTGATTGGGCAAAGTGATGATTACTTTCCCCAATCATGTCTCAGTACTCATAGTCCCACCCAGTGGCGGTGCATCCATAAGGGTGCACGGGCGCGGCTCACTCTCTCCAGCCACCCCTCTAAGCCCTTGTACACACGGTCGGAGAATCTGTCGGAATGAGTCTTATCAGACCGTGTCGTCAGATAATCCGACTGTGTGTAATATGCATCGGACTAATTCCGTCCGAATCTCCGTCCGACCCAATTTTCCAACATGTTGGAAAGATTTCCCGACCAACTGGGCCGGACGGACCTAATCCGATCATGTGTAGAGCATTTTCATCGGACCAAGTGCCACGCATGCTCAGATCAAATTCCTACATCAAAGCTATTGGCTACTAGCCTGAATGTAGTCCCATCGTAACGAAATTACGTCATCACGTTCTGAAAGATCTGATTTTTCGCCAACTTGGCCCGACCGTGTGTATGCAACAGTTTCGGACACAATCCGTCGGACTAAATCCGACGGGCAAAATCCGACGGATTTGGTTGGCAAAATCTCCGACCGTGTGTACGTGGGCTAACACCAATAGATAGATTCATGAATTGCATGAATCTATCTATGGCCTCCGCTGCCACCCCCTATTCAGGCGCCTGGCCCCTTTCAAGCACTGGGTGCCTGAATTACAGCAGAAAGTTTTCTTTTGGAAGCACCTGATTAGAGCCATAGGCCCTAATAGGCATCAAAAAAGGTGACCTGCGAGCACCATCAGCTGTTTTAGAAAAGTGAATGAATAATTGCTTTCCTAACACTAAACCGCCACTCCGCCAATCAGGTGCTCGGATCTGTTACTCGTCACCTGATTGGCTGAAACGACTAGCGCTGTAATTTTACGCCTATCAGGCGTCCAATCATAGCAGAGGATGGGAAGAGAGGACGGGAGAAGACATCAAGGAGCTGTTCCACTGTCACCGAGACAGGGTAAGCGCAGATCACTGGCGGGGGGCACACTGACAGCATTTGATATGGCACAGTGGCTGCGTTTGATGGGGCACAGTGGGAGCATATGATAGGGGCACTGTGAGGCTGCATTTGATGGGGCACACTGAGGCTGCATTTGATGGGGCATAGTGAGGCTGCATTTGATGGGCACAGTGAGGTTGCATTTGATGGGCACAGTGAGGCTGCATTTGATGGGCAGAGTGGTTGCATTTGATGGGCACAGTGGCTGCATTTGATAGGCACAGTGGCTGCATATGATGGCCACAGTGGCTGCATTAGATGCTGCACAGTGGCAGCATTTGATGCTGCACAGTGGATGCATTGTAACACAAGTTGAAGAGCAGAATCCTGATTTTAATATAGTTAATCTTTCCTCTCACAAACTTTCTAATGACGAAATAAGAGTGCTTAAAAAAAGGTCTGAATTTTTGTCCAAATCAAGACACAGATACATTCGAAGTCTATAAAGACCTTCAATTATTTGTTCGCAAGATACTGTTGAAAAAATTGTTTCATAAACAAGGTCCCTCTACAGAGTTTACTCCCCAAGAAACCCAAGCATTAGATCAATTGGTTTCTCTTTTGGAAGAGAGCGACCCGGCTGATCTTATTGACCGGGTCGATCTCTCTCAAATTTTGGAACAAATTGAAAGTTCTAATGACACCCCTACTATGAAGAAGTTAGCACTAATGAAAAAATCCGACTTCTGTCTAGCACCTAGTACCTGTCCCAACGCAGCAGTATTCCGCAAATTGGTCTGCAGTGAGCTTGACAAATGAAAAAAAACAACAAAACTCCAGCAAATTTAAGTGAAAAAGAAAATGCAGCTCTAAAACAACTCTCCAAGAACAATAAAATTATGATTAAGCTGGCAGACAAGGGTGGGAATATTGTTGCCTTGGATAATGATCTTTATGTCAATATGTGCAACAAAATACTTAGAAATTCTGAATGGTATCGCCATATCCCGGATGATATTATAAAAAAATACAATAGAGAATTTTATATGCTCATTGACACTGCCTATATGGGGAATAAAATTACAAAACAGCTCTGGGAGTTCATTAAAAATGAGTTTCCACGCATACCAGTGTTTTATGCACTTCCAAAGATCTACAATGATGCCAATATCCCACCTGGAAAATCGATCATTTCAGGTGTGGGAGCCATTAGCGAAAATGCAAGCAAGTTAGTGGATGAATTCCTAAAACCCTTTGTTACATCTCTGCCCTCCTTTGTAAAAGACACACTCTATTTTCTACAAATCATTGACCATCTATACATTCCCGGAGAATGCTCTATTGGTTACAATAAATGTCGAATCTCTATACAGCTCAATCCCTCACGAAAAGGGCAGAGCAGCAATAACATATATCATACAAAGAAATAGAAATGTAGATCCCGTGTATGGAGAATTCGTTCTCTCACTTTTTTTTCGAACATAATGTCTTTTTCTTTTAATGGCTCCCACTACCTCCAGGTGCAGGGGGGGGGGGGGGTGGGGACTTGCTGTGCCCCATCTTATGCCAACCTGTACCTGGGGGAGTGGGAGTCTTCGTTCCTGGACAATGATGCCTTATCAATGTACACGGACCACATAGTATGTTGGTGCCGGTACATTGATGACGTGTTCATCGTCTGGGACAGACCTTCTGGCTTATTGCAAGAATGCCTCTTAAGAATGAACAAAAATGACTTTAACTTAGGATTTACTGTGTCCTTTGACAAGCATTGGGTTACCTTTCTAGATGTGGAGATTTACAGAGGAGAGGGAGGGTCTATTATGAGCAAACTTTATAGGAAGCCTACTGCTGGCAATGCGATTCTGCATGCCACCAGTTTCCATCCAAAGCCACTGATGGACTCAATCACTTACAGCCAATACCTTAGGGTAAGGCGTAATTGTACAAATGAGAACACCTATAAGGCAGAAGCAGACAAGCTTCGTGACAGGTTATTGCTACGGGGATACTCTCATACCTCTCTGAAACGGTCATTCAGAAAGGCCTCTTTACAAATGAGAGAGAATCTCCTTTATTCTAATAAATCCAAAAAAGGTGCAAATACTGTCAGAATCATTACCAGATACAGCAATCAGCAAAAGAAAATTCAAACTATTATAGAAAAATATTGGCATCTGCTTTCACTGGATCCAATACTGGGACAGTTTGTCCCTACCAAACCTCTTTTCCCCTTTAAACGCGCTACATCCATCAGAGATAGAGTGGTTAGTAGTGAATAAGGATGAGCCGAACAACCCCTGGTTCGGTTCGCACCAGAACCTGCGAACAGACCTAAACTTTGTGTGAACTTTAGAACCCTATTAAAGTCTATGGTACTCGAACGTTCAAAATCTAAAGTGCTAATTTTAAAGGCTAATATGCAAGTTATTGTCCTAAAAAGTGTTTGGGGACCTGGGTCCTGCCCCAGGAGACATGTATCAATGTAAAAATAAGTTTTAAAAATGGCAGTTTTTTCTGGAGCAATGATTTTAATAATGATTAAAGTGAAACAATAAAAGTGTAATATTCCTTTAAATTCCGTACCTGGGGGGTGTGTATAGTATGTCTGTGAAGGGCACATGTTTCCCGTGCTTAGAACTGTCCCTGCACAAAGTGTAATTTCCGCAGAAAAAAAAGTCATTTAAAATCACTTGCGACTATAATGAATTGTTGGCTCCCGTAATACAGAGAACACTCATTGAAAGTCATTGATTAAAAAACAAAAAGCGTGGGGTTCCCCCAAATTTAATTACCAGGCCCTTCAGGTCTGGTATGGATATTAAGGGGAAACCCGCGTCAATTTTTTTTAAAAAAAAATTGCCGTGGGGGTCCCCCTAAAAATCCATACGATATAGACCCTTTATCACAGCACGCAACCTGGCAGGCTGCAGGTCCCCCCAAAGCACCATGTCCCCATGTTGATTGGGACAAGGGCCTCATCCCCACAACCCTGGCCGGTGGTTGAGGGGGTCTGCGGGCTGGGGGCTTATCAGAATCTGGAAGCCCCCTTTAACAATATATGAGTTGGCCCCGCCCTCCTCATATAAGAAATGTCAGGCCACCAGGATCCCGCAGTGTCTCCAACGGTGGAGACGGAGAATGCATGGATGGGCTGCTCTGTTCTGGACTGAGAGATCATCCATCGCTGGATAAGATCAGCCATCGCTGGACCCCGGAGAGATGATCATCCGTCGCTGAATAGCAAGAGTGGATTACCACCGCTGGAATCTTTTTTTTATTTTTTTATTTTTAATAAAGGAATTTTTCAAAAGTGTGTTTGTCTTATTTAACTATTTTTTACACATTCTTTGTGAAATGGTACCCCCTTACCATTTCAAACACGGGGGGCCGGGATCTGGGGGTCCCCTTGTTAAAGGGGGCTTCCAGATTCTGATAAGCCCTCAGCCCGCAGACCCCCACAACCACCGGCCAGGGTTGTGGGAATGAGGCCCTTGTTCCCATCAACATGGGGACATGGTGCTTTGGGGGGGACCCCAAAGCATCCTCCCAATGTTGGGGGCATGTGGCGTTCTCCTGTCCCCCCCTCTTTTCCCCCTCTTTTCCTGCGGCCTGCCAGGTTGCGTGCTCGGGTTTAAAGGGTCTGGTATGGATATTTAGGGGGAGCCCCATGTCAAATTTGACGCTGAGTTCCCCTTAATATCCATACCAGACCTGAAGGGCCTGGTAATTGAATTTGGGGGAACCCCACACTTTTTTTTTTGATCAATTACTTTCAATGAGTGTTCTCTGTATTACGGGAGTTGACAATTCACAATTCATTATAGCCGCGAGTGATTTTAAATGACTTTTTTTTCTGCAGAAATGACACTTCGTGCAGGGACAGTTCTAAGCACGGGAAACATGTGCCCCTTCACAGGCATACTATAGACACCCCCCCCCCATTATTAAAATCACTGCTCCCGAAAAAACTGCCATTTTTAAAACTTTTTTTGCATTGATACATGTCCCTTGGGGCAGGACCCAGGTCCCCAAACACTTTTTAGGACAGTAACTTGCATATTAGCCTTTAAAATTAGCACTTTAGATTTCTCCCATAGACTTGTACAGGGTGTTGCGGCTTTTTGAATTTCCTGCGAACACCCCAAATTGTTCATTGTTCTCTGAACAGGCAAACAGGCAATGTTCGAGTCGAACATGAGTTTGACTCGAACTCGAAGCTCATCCCTAATAGTGAATTTCGAGGTGATACTGTAAATATAAAGGGACGTTCATCTGCGGTAAATGTCATTATTGCAAGTATATGTTGGTTCAAAAGAACCCCAGGCTACTCAATGGCCAGATTTTCCACCCCAGGCATTTTGCCAACTGCAAGACGTTTGGAGTGGTCTACTTATTACTATGTGATTGCACATGCTTTTATATTGGCAAAACGAAAGTGGAATTCTGGCGTAGAGCATATAGACATATTTTAAGTATGCAAACCTGTGACCCTGAACTTCCCTTAGGAAGACATACCAGTATACTACACAATGGGAAATTTGCCAAAATAAAATTTCTTATCCTGGACCGTGTACATCCTGACCTCGGGGGGGGGGGGGGGACTGGCTGGAATAAGACCCTTCTACAACTGGAATCCTGATGGATTCATAGACTTAAGGCCACACAACCCCCAGAATTAAATGAAACCATCTGGTTTAAACCCTTTCTTGAGGGGTTCTCCTCAGGGGGAATGGAGAAATAATCATTTCAATGGTGACCCCCTACTTATAGACCATTTAACAACATATACTAGATACATCTTCAAGACATACGTCCCCTTTGTCACTTACTAAAGGACAATTGACATTGAACAATATAAACTACTGGAAATCATGAATTGATGCATACATCTTGGCTGTTGTTTTTTTTTTGTCCTTTACATATGGGTATTGCAGTGTCTGTATATAATATGATTTTTTTTGGGGCTTTTTTTTGTATAATTACCTGTACACTATATGAATGCATATAGATATTTACCGTGTTGCTAAATACAATGTTGTATATATGTTAATATGATATGCCCACCATGTCATTAGATATAATGTTATATGTTTATGGGTATGATATGCTACTACGCTAAACGTCTCTGCATAATATAGTGAATGTACCAGAGTGTGTTTTGGATCCGAACCAGAACCGCTCGGTACCTTTGTTTCTGTTCCCCTGGCCAAATTAATCTTCAATATGAAAGTGTGCACACTTGAAGTCAAACACTGACGCAGACACGGTTCAGTATTCAGATACTTCTCTATTTTATTTCCTGAACTCCGGCTGATATACAATGAGCCGGATATCTTACTATCAAATCAAAAATTAGATGAAAGACAGCGTGTACAAGCCACAAATTATACATATTCATTATTGTGATGAAGTAAGTATAAGCTTTCTAGCTGGGTTATGTCTTAAAAAGGGAAAAGCAGACTATCGTAGCTATATAGAGTCTTGTTTTCAGCCCCTTCTTCCTCTTGGGTACAGTCTCATGGTTCCGAAAACAGGCGCAATCTTCTTCTTAACTTTGTTCTTTTTAACCCTTGCAGTTTCGTTCCACATGAAGGGAGAAGCTGGCAGACATCTTAACTGAGTATGATTAAGGTTGATAGCTGATAATGAAAGATAAGCACTTATATCTATAAGAGTACCAGAAATAGGCATTTCACTTATAACACTCATGATCACATCCATTACAAGTGCTTCTTTATTTACACGCTCCTCAGTAAAACAAAAATATGATTTCTGGCGGTTTTATGTTTTATGTCTTATGATGTATTACAGCGCTTATTTCAATTAGTATACCACAAAAGAATCTGCTTATGCTAGGTATATGATGTCCATATGTGCTAATAACATGGCTGATAGCTCTTATCTTTTTATGGTACTCCTATTCTTTTTTTCTAACCCCTATGCAGTGTTCCACTCTGGCTGGTGTCATTACTGCCTTGACCACTCCCCCCTTTTTTCTACAGGTGGGTGGCCCGGGGGAACACCCGGCACACCAAGCCGCCCAGGCTATCTAACCTGTGGCAGCATTGTGGGAGAGCACAGTCACATACATCATCTGTGACTGCTCTCCCTTGGCTACTCCCACCGGACATGCGCAGTCCGTTGGGAGAAGCCTACGGTGTCAGCGGGCGGAGTGGGCGTGGCCTCGTTCTGACATGCGTGCGCATGCGTGCCGTGGTCGGGGTGGCGTGCACATCACTCGGGGGGCAGACAGGCATTCGCTCTCCCCTCCCCATCCATCAGCTGCTGCAATTTGTTGCGCCAACTGATTGGAGAGGGGCTAATATAAAGAGACACATCCACTGTCCGTCCGACATCCACCACTAGGGATTAGCTTGATGTTCGAGTCGAACATACGTTCGACTCGAACATCGGCTGTTCGCACGTTCGGCGAATACCGAACATTATGGGCCGTTCGCGCCATATTCGTGTGGAGCTCACAGCCCGCAATGCAATGTGCCATCACAGTGCATTGTTGGCTCATGATTGGCCAAGCATGCACTGTGACCCCGCCTGCTTAGCCAATCACAGCGCCGGCAGCGTGGAGAGCCATGATTGGCCACAGGCAGGATGCCTGTGGCCAATCATAGCTCAGGCTGTGTAGTACACGCCCCACACTATATAAGACCGCCAGCGTGGCGGCCTTGTGTAGTGTGTTGGCGTCTGTAGGAGTTAGTGGGTGTTCTCTGTGTAGCTTCAACACAGTATACACTGTTTCGTTATCGGCTGATTTAGCATTCTTGCTCTTCTGTAATTGAGCTTTTAGAAATCTGCAGGAGTTTGTGGGTGTTGTCTGCGTGCCCTGACCACACTATACACCATTATATCTACCTATATAGCTAGTTATATTGCTCTTCTGTAATAGAGCTTTCAGTCAGTTGTAGGAGATTGTGCGTGTTGTCTGCGTGCCCTGACCGCAGTATACACCATTATATCCACCTATATAGCTAGCTATATTGCTCTTCTGTAATAGAGCTTTCAGTCAGTTGTAGGAGATTGTGCATGTTGTCTGTGTACCCTGAGCGCAGTATACACCATTATATCCACCTATATAGCTAGCTATGTTGCTCTTCTGTAATAGAGCTTTCAGTCAGTTGTAGGAGATTGTGCGTGTTGTCTGCGTGCCCTGACCGCACTATACACCATTATATCCACCTATATAGCTAGCTATATTGCTCTTCTGTAATAGAGCTTTCAATCAGTTGTAGGAGATTGTGTGTGTTGTCTGCGTGCCCTGACCGCACTATACACCATTATATCCACCTATATAGCTAGCTATATTGCTCTTCTGTAATAGAGCTTTCAGTCAGTTGTAGGAGATTGTGCGTGTTGTCTGCGTGCCCTGACCGCACTATACACCATTATATCCACCTATATAGCTCTTCTCTAATTGAGCCATCTGCCATCTGCAGGAGTTAGTTGGTGTTGTGTGCCTCCAGCACAGCACAGTATAAACCAGTATCTACCCTTTAATTCCTGTTCTATAATAAAGGCATCTGCCGGAGTTAGTGGGTGTTGTGTGCCTCCAGCACAATATACACTACCCAATTGCTGTTTTCCCATCTCCCTTCAGGCCATTACCATGTCTGGAAGGCCAAAAAGGAGAGGCAGACAGGCATGAGCCAATAAAATAGGGCAAGCAGGCTCTGTGTCTAGAGACAACAGTGCTGGTCGTGGACGTGGTGCATTGTCATCATCAGCACGTGGCCATGTGACACGCTTGTCCTTCTTTTCGGCAGCTGGATGTGTTGAGCCGCATCATGCCGAAGACTTGGTAGAGTGGATGACCAAGCCCTCTTCATCCTCCTCATCCTCTCTCACCCAGGCTCAGGGTACTAGCAAAGCAGCTGTCAATGCATCGTCTTCCCTCGTCTCAATGTCGTCATCAGTGACTCCTTCTCTCGACCCACCACGTCCTCCTGAGGAGTCCCCTGAACGCTTTGAGCACAGTGTTGGGTACATGCTTCAGGAGTTTGCCCAGTGTTTTGTAGGCTCTGTTGATGATACTCAGCTAGAGCAAGGCAGTAGCGTGAGCACAGAGAGAGGGGATGCTCAAGAAGGACAGCAATCTGGCAGTCATGTTCCACAAGCTGCAGCATACTGCCAGGTTTGCTCCAGCGATGAAGAGGGAGTGGATGATGAGGGCACTGACTCCACGTGGGTGCCTGGTAGGAGAGAGGAGGAGGGGGAGGAGGAGGAGGAGGAGGCACATGTCCAACGAGTCAGGATGCCCTCCGGGGGCCAGCTTAGGGGCAGCACACTGACTGAATCACACCACAGAGCTCCGCCTGTACAGGGCGCTGCCTCTGCGTGTTATTCTAAAAGTTCTTTGGTGTGGGCCTTTTTTGAGACCAGTGCATCAGATCGCACCGCTGCTATTTTCAACATATGTCTCAAGCGTATCTCACGTGGCCAAAACATCAGCCGCTTGGGCACCACATGCTTGACCAGACATATGTTGACCTGCCATGCAGCTCGTTGGCAATAGGGATGAGCTTCGTGTTCGAGTCGAACATTGGCTGTTCGTCCGTTCGGCGAAATCCGAACTCTTGGTCCGTTCGCGTCAAAATTCGTGTGGCGCGCACGGCCCACAATGCACTGCGATGGCGCAGTGCATTTCTGGCTCGTGATTGGCCAAGCATGCACTGTGACCCCGCATGCTTGGCCAATCGCAGCGCCAGCAGCGAGGAGAGCCATGATTGGCCACAGGCAGGATGCCTGTGGCCAATCATAGCTCAGGCTGTGTAGTGTACGCCCCACACTATATAAGGCCACCTTTGAGGCGGCCTCGTGTAGTGTGTTGGCATCTGAAGCAGTGGGTGTTCTGTGTACCTTCAACACAGTTACACACCAATCGTTTTTGGCTGATTTCCTATCTTGCTCTTGTGTAGTGGTTATTGTCTGTGCCCTGACCGCAGTATACACCACTATATTCACCTCACCTATATAGCTAGTGATCTAGCTTTAATAATAGAGCTTGCAGTCAGTAGTGTTAGGAGATAGTGCGTGCTGTCTGCGTGCTCTGTACCCAGTACATACCGCTATAATCCACCTACATAGCTGTTCTCTATTTGAGCCCAATTGCCATCTGCAGGAGTTATTGGAAGTTGTGTGTGCTTCCAGCACAGCACAGTATACATCTGTATATACCCCTTTATCTCTGCTGTTTTCTGGTTATTGTCTGCGTGCCCTGACCGCAGTATACACCGTGATATTCACCTCACCTATATAGCTAGTGGTCCATCTTTAATAATAGAGCTTGCAGTCAGTAGTGTCAGGAGATAGTGCGTGCTGTCTGCGTGCTCTGTACCCAGTACATACCGCTATAATCCACCTACATAGCTGTTCTCTATTTGAGCCCAATTGTCATCTGCAGGAGTTATTGGAAGTTGTGTGTGCTTCCAGCACAGCACAGTATACATCTGTATATACCCCTTTATCTCTGCTGTTCTATAAAAAAGGCATCTGCAGGAGTTAGTGGGTGTTGTGTGCCTCCAGCACAATATAAACTACCCAACTACTGTTTTACCCAACTCCCTTCAGGCCATTACCATGTCTGGAAGGCCAGCAAGGAGAGGCAGACAGGCGCGAGCCGATAAAAGAGGGCAAGCAGGCTCTGTGTCTAGAGACAACAGTGCTGGTCATGGACGCGGTGCATTGTCATCAGCACGTGGCCATGGGACATGCTTGTCCTTCTTTTCTGCAGCTGGACATGTTGAACCGCAACATGCTAACGACTTGGTAGAGTGGATGACCAAGCCCTCTTCATCCTCCTCATCCTCTCTCACCCAGTCTCAGGGTAGTAGCAAAGCAGCTGCCAACGCATCGTCTTCCCTCCTCTCAATGTCATCATCAGTGACTCCTTCCCTAGACCCACCACGTCCTCCTGAGGAGTCTCCTGAACTCTTTGAGCACAGTGTTGGGTACATGCTCCAGGAGGATGCCCAGTGTTTGGTGGGCTCTGATGATGACACTCAGCTAGAGGAAGGCAGTAGCGTGAGCGCAGAGAGAGGGGATGCTCAAGAAGGAGAGCAATCTGGCAGTCATGTTCCACAAGCTGCAGCATACTGCCAGGTTTGCTACAGCGATGAAGAGGGAGGGGATGATGAGGGCACTGACTCCACGTGGGTGCCTGGAAGGAGGGAGGAGGAGGAGGAGGAGGAGGAGGAGGAGGAGGCACATGTCCAACGAGTCAGGATGCCCTCCGGGGGCCAGCTTAGGGGCAGCACACCGACTGAATCACACCGCAGAGCTCCGCCTGCGCAGAGCGCTTCCTCTGCGCGTTATTCTAAAAGTTCTTTGGTGTGGGCCTTTTTTGAGACGAGTGCATCAGATCGCACCGCTGCTATTTGCAACATATGTCTCAAGCGTATCTCACGTGGCCAAAACATCAGCCGCTTGGGCACCACATGCTTGACCAGACATATGTTGACCTGCCATGCAGCTCGTTGGCAAGCGTACCTCAAAGACCCACACCAAAGAACAAAGCGGACCTCTCCTTGCTCCTCATCAGCTGGCATCTCCAACCCCACTAGACCTTCAGTCCTCTCTGAAACCTGCTCTGAGAGGAATGAAGGTGTAGAATTAGGTGTGTCACAGCCAAGTGCTTCCGGGAACTCTGCTAGTGGTACATCCACGTCCGATTATAGCAGGCAAATGTCCCTGCTCCAGCTGCTGGACCGGCGGAAGAAGTTTACTCCCAGCCATCCACATGCCCAGCGGTTGAATGCTAGCTTTGCTAAATTGCTAGCACTTCAACTGCTGCCTTTTCAGTTGGTAGACTCGGCCCCCTTCCGTGAGTTTGTACAATGTGCGGTTCCTCAGTGGCAGGTCCCCAAACGCCACTTTTTCTCACGGAAGGCGATTCCGGCTCTCTACCGGCATGTGGAAGGCAATGTCCTTGCCTCGCTGGACAGGGCGGTCAGCGGTAAGGTGCATATTACCGCTGACTCATGGTCCAGCAGGCATGGACAGGGACGTTACCTGTCTTTCATGGCCCATTGGGTCACTCTTCTGGCTGCTGGGAAGGATGCAGGACAAGGTGCAGTAGTGTTGGAGGTTGTTCCGCCACCACGCCTCCAAAATGCTACTATTGGTTGTGACACACCTCTCTCCTCCACCCCCTCCTCTTCTTCTTCCTCCATGGCCTCTTCCAGTGCTCTGTCCTCAGAACCAGCGGTGCTCCGTAGGCGTTCCAGGGGCTACGCAAGTACGCAGGCAAAACGATGCCATGCCGTGCTTGCGCTGGTTTGTTTGGGGGACAGGAGCCACACTGGGGCGGATGTTTTGTCAGCTCTGCAGGGGCAGGCTGAGAGGTGGTTGACGCCACGCCAGCTTAAGCCAGGAATGGTGGTTTGCGACAATGGCACCAACCTCCTCTCCGCCCTCCGACAGGGACAACTGACCCATGTGCCCTGTGTAGCTCACGTCCTTAACCTGGTGGTGCAGCGGTTCTTGGGCAGGTACCCCGGCTTACATGATGTCCTGAAGCAGGCCGGGAAAGTCTGTGTGCATTTCCGCCGATCATTTAATGCCTGTGCTCGTCTGGCTGAGCTCCAAAAGGAGTTGAACCTGCCCAAGAACCGCCTTATATGTGACATGTCCACCAGATGGAACTCAACATTGGCCATGCTGCAGCGGCTGCACACGCAGCAGAGGGCCATCAATGAGTACCTGTGCGACTACGGCACCAGGACAGGGTCAGGGGAGCTTGGTTTTTTCTCACCACGCCAGTGGGGCATGATCAGGGATGCATGCACTGTCCTGTCACCATTTGAGGAGGCCACAAGGATGGTGAGCAGTGACAGTGCATGCATCAGTGACACTGTACCTCTTGTCCACCTCTTGGAGCATACGCTGCGTGGAATAATGGACAGGGCACTTGAGGCAGAACAGAGGCAGGAAGAGGAGGACTTCCTTGCCTCTCAAGGCCCCCTTTATCCAGACAGTGTTCCTGCTGTGCCACCCATCACACAGGAAGAGGGTGAGGAGGAGGAAGAGGAGGAGGAGGATGATTGTGTCAGCATGGAGGTGGAGGCTGGCACTCAGCATCAGCAGCAGCAGCAGCAGTCTTATAGGGATGATTTACAGTCCCAAGAAACACGTGGACTTGTACGTGGCTGGGAGGAGGTAGCTGCGGATCATGTTGTCCTTAGTGACCCAGAGGACTCCGGACCGAATGCCTCAGCTAACCTACGCTGCATGGCCTCCCTGATCCTGCAAAGCCTGCGGAAGGATCCTCGTATTCTTCGGATCAAGGAGAGGGACCATTACTGGCTGGCCACTCTCCTTGATCCACGGTACAAGGGTAAGGTTGCCGACCTTATCTTGCCATCGCAGAGGGAGCAGAGGATGAGACATCTCCGGGAGGCCTTGCAGAAAGCTCTGTGCAACGCGTTCCCAGAGACTGGGAGGTTACAAATTCCTGGTCCTGGACAACGTGTTGCTGAGGCATCGGTCAGAAGGAGCGGTGGAGAAGGTGGCCGTCTGACTGATGCTTTCAGACAATTTTTTAGTCCGCAGCCCCAAGGTATGATTGGTTCCAGCACCCATCGCCAGCGTCTAATTTACATGGTGCAGGAATACCTAGGGGCAAGGTCAGACTTGGACACCTTTCCCACCGAAAATCCTCTGGCTTACTGGGTCTTGAGGATGGATCACTGGCCAGAGCTTGCACAGTATGCAATTGAGCTACTGGCCTGTCCTGCATCCAGCGTTCTTTCGGAACGCACCTTCAGTGCTGCTGGTGGCTTTGTTACCGATCACAGGGTGCGCCTGTCCACCGAATCAGTTGATCGACTGACCTTCATCAAGATGAATCAGTCTTGGATCACCCACAGCTACCAAGCACCTGAAGCTGATGTAACCGAATAATTTTTTTTGAAATACCACATCCCTTCAAGACTGCCTATGCTGATGCTGAGTGACTGTCCTGTTATGTTGATTATCTATCCTCTTCCTCCTCCGCTGATATGTTGGAAGAATATTTTTGGTTCTGGGTGATGCCAGCAGCCCAATTTTTATGCCCCTGTTTAACAGGGGCGTTTAAGTACAATTTTTGATGCAATGCTTTGCAGCAGGGCTAATTCCTGCAATAAAACTAGAGTATATGGCAGAGGTTGGAGTGTGGTGGCACCAGAACCAGTGCCTAAGGCCCAATTTTTCTGCCCCTGTTTAACAGGGGCGTTTAAGTACAATTTTTGATGCAATGCTTTGCAGCAGGGCTAATTCCTGCAATAAAACTAGAGTATATGGCAGAGGTTGCAGTGTGATGGCACCAGCACCAGTGCCTAAGGCCCAATTTTTCTGCCCCTGTTTAACAGGGGCGTTTAAGTACAATTTTTGATGCAATGCTTTGCAGCAGGGCTAATTCCTGCAATAAAACTAGAGTATATGGCAGAGGTTGGAATGTGGTGGCACCAGCACCAGTGCCTAAGGCCCAATTTTTCTGCCCCTGTTTAACAGGGGCGTTTAAGTACAATTTTTGATGCAATGCTTTGCAGCAGGGCTAATTCCTGCAATAAAACTAGAGTATATGGCAGAGGTTGCAGTGTGATGGCACCAGCACCAGTGCCTAAGGCCCAATTTTTCTGCCCCTGTTTAACAGGGGCGTTTAAGTACAATTTTTGATGCAATGCTTTGCAGCAGGGCTAATTCCTGCTATAAAACTAGAGTATATGGCAGAG
Organism: Lithobates pipiens; assembly: GCF_037356315.1. NCBI lineage: Eukaryota > Metazoa > Chordata > Amphibia > Anura > Ranidae > Lithobates > Lithobates pipiens. The sequence goes on along the minus strand of NW_027507748.1, from coordinate 595,500,320 downwards.
GTTGGAGTGTGGTGGCACCTGCACCAGTGCCTAAGGCCCAATTTTTCTGCCCCTGTTTAACAGGGGCGTTTAAGTACAATTTTTGATGCAATGCTTTGCAGCAGGGCTAATTCCTGCAATAAAACTAGAGTATATGGCAGAGGTTGCAGTGTGATGGCACCAGCACCAGTGCCTAAGGCCCAATTTTTCTGCCCCTGTTTAACAGGGGCGTTTAAGTACAATTTTTGATGCAATGCTTTGCAGCAGGGCTAATTCCTGCTATAAAACTAGAGTATATGGCAGAGGTTGGAGTGTGGTGGCACCTGCACCAGTGCCTAAGGCCCAATTTTTCTGCCCCTGTTTAACAGGGGCGTTTAAGTACAATTTTTGATGCAATGCTTTGCAGCAGGGCTAATTCCTGCAATAAAACTAGAGTATATGGCAGAGGTTGCAGTGTGATGGCACCAGCACCAGTGCCTAAGGCCCAATTTTTCTGCCCCTGTTTAACAGGGGCGTTTAAGTACAATTTTTGATGCAATGCTTTGCAGCAGGGCTAATTCCTGCAATAAAACTAGAGTATATGGCAGAGGTTGCAGTGTGATGGCACCAGTGCCTAAGGCCCAATTTTTCTGCCCCTGTTTAACAGGGACATGTAATTACAATTCTTGATATAATATTTCACAGGAGGGCCCCTTCCTGTGCCCACCCAGAGTAACGGTGAGGACTTATAGTGTTGTGGCACCAGCACCACAACCACCAAAGGTCAATTTTTCTACCACTGTTCAACAATGGCATGTAATTACAATTCTTGATATAATCGTTCACAGCAGGGCGCTCCAGCGCCCACCAAGAGTCACTTTGAGGGCTTACAATGTTGTGGCAAAACCAACACCTTGTTCCGCCATTTCTGCAGAGCATATAGGGCAGGCCCCTACTTTCAAACATCCAACTTACAAACATCAGACAGCAGCAAGTGAGATGAAAAAAGATGGACGACAAAACAAATTATACAGGGGTGATAACCCTTCCCTATGTTTTCCAAAAAGCTTAAAAATAGTTTTTTGGACTGGAGCTACACTTTAAAAATGTACCAGTTGAAAATTACAAACAGATTCAACTTAACACAACAAACCTACACAGTCCCTGTCTTGTTTGCACCGCCTGTATACTGCTGTTCTGAGTATATAGGGCCTGGGGGCCACACGCATTTCCTTTTTTTAATATGGGTACAGGGTTCCCCTTAATATGCGTACAAGACCCAAATAGGCTGGTAATGGGCAGGGAGGGCTACCCATGCCATTTTTCTGAATGATTTTCAACCATATTGCAGGAACCAGATATAACATTAAAACCGCAAGCAGTTTTAAATGGTGTTATTTCCGTTTAATGTCATTTTGTGCAGGGACTGTTCTAAACACGGGAAACACGTGGCACTTCACAGGCATACTACAGACACCCCCCAGGCACCATATTTAAAGGAATATTTCACTTTTTTTTTTCACTTTAATCGTCATTAAAATCAGTGCTCCCGCCAAAACGGCCGTTTTTAAAACTTTTTTTTGCATTGACCCATGTCCCCTGAGGCAGGATTCAGGTCTCCAAACCCTTTTTAGGACAATATCTTGCATATTAGCCGTTAAAATTAGCACTTTCCATTTCGAACGTTCGAGTCCCATAGACTTCAATGGGGTTCTAACGTTCGTAACGAACGTGGGGTCCTTTCGAAAGTTCTGGTGCGAACCGAACCGGGGGGTGTTCGGCTCATCCCTAGTTGGCAAGCGTACCTCAAAGACCCACACCAAAGAACAAAGCGGACCTCTCCTTGCTCCTCATCAGCTGGGATCTCCAACCCCACAAGACCTTCAGTCCTCTCTGAAACCTGCTCTGAGAGGAATGAAGGTGTAGAATTAGGTGTGTCACAGCCAAGTGCTTCCGGGCACTCTGCTAGCAGTACACCCACGTCCGATTATAGCAGGCAAATTTCCCTGCCCCAGCTGCTGGAATGTCGAAAGAAGTTCACTCCCAGCCATCCACATGCCCAGTGGTTGAATGCTAGCTTGGCTAAATTGCTAGCACTTCAACTGCTGCCTTTTCAGTTGGTAGACTTGGCCCCCTTCCGTGAGTTTGTACAATGTGCGGTCCCTCAGTGGCAGGTCCCCAAACGCCACTTTTTCTCACGGAAGGCGATTCCAGCTCTCTACCGCCATGTGGAAGGCAATGTCCTTGCCTCGCTGGACAGGGCGGTCAGCGGTAAGGTGCATATTACCGCTGACTCATGGTCCAGCAGGCATGGACAGGGACGTTACCTGTCTTTCACGGCCCATTGGGTCACACCTCTCTCCTCCACCCCCTCCTCTTCTTCTTCTTCCATGGCCTCTTCCAGTGCTCTGTCCTCAGAACCAGCGGTGCTCCTTAGGCGTTCAAGGGGCTATGCAAGTATGCAGGCAAAACGATGCCATGCCGTGCTTGTGCTGGTTTGTTTGGGTGACAGGAGCCACACTGGGCCAGATATTTTGTCAGCTCTGCAGGGGCAGGCCAAGAGGTGGTTGACGCCACGCCAGCTTAAGGCAGGAATGGTAGTTTGCGACAATGGGACCAACCTCCTCTCCGCCCTCCGACAGGGACAACTGACCCATGTGCCCACTGTGGCTCACGTCCTTTACCTGGTGGTGCAGCGGTTCTTGGGCAGGTACCCGGGCTTACAGGATGTCCTGAAGCAGGCCAGGAAAGTCTGTGTGCATTCAATATTTTATATTAACATTTAATACCTGTGCTCGGCTGGCTGAACTCCAATAGGAGTTGAACCTGCCCAAGAACCGCCTTATATGTGACATGCCCACCAGGTGGAACTCAACGTTGGCCATGCTGCAGCGGCTGCACATGCAGCAGAGGGCCATCAATGAGTACCTGTGTGACTACAGCACCAGGACAGGGTCAGGGGAGCTCGGTTTTTTCTCACCACGCCAGTGGGGCATGATCAGGGATGCATGCACTGTTCTGTCACCGTTTGGGATGGCCACAAGGATGGTGAGCAGTGACAGTGCATGCATCAATGACACTGTACCTCTTTTCCACCTGTTGGAGCATAAGCTGTGTGGAATAATGGACAGGGCACTTGAGGCAGAACAGAGGCAGGAAGAGGAGGACTTCCTTGCCTCTCAAGGCCCCCTTTATCCAGACAGTTTTCCTGCTGTCTCACCCATCACACAGGAATAGGAGGAGGATGAGGAGGAGGATGATTGTGTCAGCATGAAGGTGGAGGCTGGCACTCAGCATCAACAGCAGCAGCAGTCTTGTAGGGATGATTTACAGTCCCAAGAAACCCGTGGACTTGTACGTGGCAGGGAGGAGGTAGCTGTGGATCATGTTGTCCTTAGTGACCCAGAGGACTCCAGACCGAATGCCTCAGCTAACCTACGCTGCATGGCCTCCCTGATCCTGCAAAGCCTGCAGAAGGATCCTCGTATTCTTCGGATCAAGGAGAGGGACCATTACTGGCTGGCCACTCTCCTTGATCCACGGTACAAGGGTAAGGTTGCTGACCTTATCTTGCCATCGCAGAGGGAGCAGAGGATGAGACATCTCCGGGAGGCCTTGCAGAAAGGTCTGTGCAACGCGTTCCCAGAGACTGGGAGGTTACAAACTCCTGGTCCTGGACAACGTGTTGCTGAGGCATCGGTCAGAAGGAGCGGTGGAGAAGGTGGCCGTCTGACCGATGCTTTCAGACAATTCCGCAGCCCCAAGGTATGATCGGTTCCAGCAACCATCGCCAACGTCTGATTTACATGGTGCAGGAATACCCAGGGGCAAGGTCAGACTTGGACACCTTTCCCACCGAAAATCCTCTGGCTTACTGGGTCTTGAGGATGGATCACTGGCCAGAGCTTGCACAGTATGGAATTGAGCTACTGGCCTGTCCTGCATCCAGTGTTTTTTCGGAACGCACCTTCAGAGCTACTGGTGGCTTTGTTACTGATCACAGGGTGCGCCTGTCCAGCGACTCGGTTGATCGACTGACCTTCATAAAGATGAATCAGTCTTGGATCACCCACAGCTACCAAGCACCTGAAGCTGATGTAACCGAATAATCTTTTTTTTTAAATATCACATCCTTTCAAAACTGCATATGCTGATGCTAAGTGACTGTCCTGTTATGTTGATTGTCTATCCTCTTCCTCCTCCGCTGATATGTTGGAAGAACATTTTTGGTTCTGGGTGATGCCACCAGCCCAATTTTTCAGCCCCTGTTTAACAGGGGCGTTTAATTACAATTTTTGACGCACATTCCTGCACCACAACTAGAGTATATGGGAGAGGTTGCAGTGTCGTGGCACCAGCACCAGTGCCACCAGCCCAATTTTTCAGCCCCTGTTTAACAGGGGCGTTTAATTACAATTTTTGATGCAATGCTTTGCAACAGGGCTCATTCCTGCACTACAACTAGAGTATATGGGAGAGGTTGCAGTGTCGTAGCACCAGTGCCACCAGCCCAATTTTTCAGCCCCTGTTTAACAGGGGCATTTAATTACAATTTTTGATGCAATGCTTTACAGCCGGGCTCATTCCTGCACTACAACTAGAGTATATGGGAGAGGTTGCAGTGTCGTGGCACCAGCACCAATGCCTAAGGCCCAATTTTTTCAGCCCCTGTTTAACAGGGGCATGTAATTACAATTCTTGGTATAATATTTAACAGCAGGACCCGTTCCTGTGCCCACCGAGAGTAACTGTGAGGGCTTATAGTGTTGTGGCACCAGCACCAGCACCACAACCACCAAAGGCCCAATTTTTCTACCACTGTTCAACAATGGCATGTAATTACAATTCTTGATATAATCGTTCACAGCAGGGCGCTCCAGCGCCCACCAAGAGTCACTTTGAGGGCTTACAATGTTGTGGCAACACCAACACGTTGTTCCGCCATTTCTGCAGAGCATATAGGGCAGGCCCCTACTTTCAAACATCCAACTTACAAACGTCTCCTACTTGCAAACGGAAGGAGACAACAGGAAGTGAGATGAAAAAAGACGGACGGCAAAACAAATTATACAGGGGTGATAACCCTTCTCTATGTTTTCCAAAAGCTTAAAAATAGATTTTTTGACTGGAGCTACACTTTAAAAATGTACCAGTTCAAAATTACAAACAGATTCTACTTAACACAACAAACCTACACAGTCCCTGTCTTGTTTGCACCGCCTGTATACTGCTGTTCTGAGTATATAGAGCCTGGGGGCCCCACGTCTTTCCTTTTTTTAATATGGGTACGGGGTTCCCCTTAATATCCGTACAAGACCCAAAGGGGCTGGTAATGGGCAGGAGGGGCTACCCATGCCATTTTTCTCAATGATTTTCATCCATATTGCCGGAACCAGATATTACATTAAAAACGCAAGCAGTTTTAAATGACTTTTTTTCCGTTAAATGTCATTTTGTTTCGGGACTGTTCTAAACACGGGAAACACATGGAACTTCACAGGCATACTATAGACACCCCCCAGGCATGATATTTAAAGGAATATTTCACTTTTTTTTCACTTTAATCATCATTAAAATCAGTGCTCCCGCCAAAACGACCATTTTTAAAAACATTTTAGGCATTGACCCATGTCCCCTGGGGCAGGAGCCAGGTCCTCAAACCGTTTTTTAGGACAGTATCTTGCATATTAGCCATTAAAATTAGCTCTTTTTATTTCAAACGTTTGAGTTCCATAGACTTCAATGGGGTTCTAAAGTTCGTACGAATTTGCGGTCCGTTCAAATGTTCTGATGCGAACCGAACCGGGGGGGTGTTTGGCTCATCCCTATCCACCATATTTGGATGCTGGATGCCATGACGGACGGTTGGATGGACATAGTCTAAAGGTATCTCCTCTTGGCTAATTTAAAGCAACAATCAATTTTTTTTTTCCATCTAATGAATTTACATTATTTTTATCAATGGGGTTTTCTACTGGAAATTTATGGATTAAACATTACATTATACCTAATTGATTATATTAATGAATCATATTAACTATATCAATTGATTATATTAATTACATAATCAATATAATATAATTATATATTATATTAATTACAATAAAATATCAATCAATCAAGTTTTTTTTTATTAAAAAGCTCATGGATTTGACATTATATTATATTGATCAATTATATAAAAAATATCAATTTGGTTCTTTATTAAAATATTCATGGATTTAATGTCACATAGACTTGATTTAATCCTGATATCAGGTATATTTGTTATATAGTTCGGACCTTGATGGCAAGTTTATATATATATCAGATAAAATACAAAAATACCCCAATAATAATGATATAAATATAATTTTTTAGGAGCTGCCTTTATTCGCCAGTATTACTACCGTAATAGCTACTATTTTTCAGGTATGAGATTTTCTAATTAACCACTTAACAACCGCCCATTGCCGATTAACGGCTTCAGGGCGGTTGTTTAACTCTGAGAGTTAATTAACGGCCTCCCAGAATTCTGCTCTCGCGCGCCCCCTGGGGCGCGCACACGAGATCATCCGTGACCGCCGGGTCCAGTGGACCCGTCGCATCACGGATCACGGTAAACGGCCGCTCGTCGCGGCCCTTTACCACGTGATCGCTCCGTCAAATGACGGAGTGATCACTTGTAAACAAACCGGCGTCATGTTATGACGCCGGTTCCTCCCTCCCCCTCTCTGTACCAATCGGTACAGCGGAGGGGAAAGAGATCGGTGTTAGCAGCGCTGTGGGCTGCATCTGCAGTGCCCACATCGCGGCTCACCAAATTTAGCCCCTCAATTCCCTGCCAATACTCTGCAATACCCTGCAATACTCTGCAGTACCCTGCCATTACTCTGCAGTACCCCCTATTACTCTGCAGTACCCCCTATTACTCTGCAATACCCTGCCATTACTCTGCAGTACCCCCCATTACTCTGCAGTACCCTGCCATTACTCTGTAGTACCCCCCAATACTCTGCAGTACCCCCCAATACTCTGCAGTACCCCCCCCCCATTACTCTGCAGTACCCCCCCATTACTCTTCAGTACCCCCATTACTCTGCAGTACCCCACCATTACTCTGCAGTACCCCACCATTACTCTGCAGTACCCTGCCATTACTCTGCAGTACCCCTCAATACTCTGCAGTACCCCCCAATACTCTGCAGTACCCTGCCATTACTCTGCAGTACCCCCCAATACTCTGCAGTACCCTGCCAATACCCTGCAATACCCCCCAATACTCTGCAATACCCCTAATACTCTGCAATACCCCCCAATACTCTGCAATACCCCCCAATACTCTGCAATACCCGCCAATACCCCGCCAATACCCCACCAATACTCTGAAATACCCTGCCATAAATTGCCATACCCAGCCATACTCGGAGATACCCAGCCATACTCGGTGATACCCTGCAATACCCAGCCATAGACACCCCCCCACCCCTCACCGCCCTCCGGTGCTTCTACCAACTCGCCAGTATGATCAAAGCCAGAATCTTTTTTTATTTTTTTTATTTCAGGCTTCCCAGCCTAGAGGTGAGATGTGGGGTCATATTGACCCCCAGATTTCACTGTAAAGAGGACCTGTCACCCCATATTCCTATTACAAGGGATGTTTACATTCCTTGTAATAGGAATAAAAGTGATCAAAAAATTATTTTTGGGGAAAAAAATGTCAAACTAAAATAAATAAAGTAAAATGAACAATAAAAAAAAAAAAAAAAATGTAAAGCGCCCCTGTCCCCATGTGCTCGCATGCAGAAGCGAACGCATACGTAGGCCCCGCCCACATTTGACAACGGTGTTCAAACCACACATGTGAGGTATCGCCACGAACGTTAGAGCGAGAGCAATAATTCTAGCCCTAGACCTCCTCTGCAACTCAAAACATGTAACCAGTAAAAAAAATTTAAAGTGTCGCCTATGGGGATTTTTTAAGTAGCGACGTTTGGCGCCATTCCACGGGCATGTGCAATTTTGAAGAGTGACATGTTCAATATCTATTTACTCAGCATAACTTCATCTTTCACTTTATGCAAAAATTGGGCTAACTGTTTTTTTTTGTTTTTTAAAGCACAAAACTGTTTTTTCCCCCAAAAAAACGCATTCGAAAAATTGCTGCGCAAATACCGTGTGAGATAAAAATTTGCAACGACCACCATTGTATTCTCCAGGGTCTTTTCTAAAAAAATATATATATATAATGTTTTGGGGTTCTCTCTAATTTTCTAGCAAATAAATGATGATTTTTACATGTAGGAGAGAAATGTCAGAATTGTCCTGGGTGCTCCAGAACGCCTGATGGCGCTCCCTGCATGTTGGGCCTCTGTATGTGGCCACACTGTGTAAAAGTCTCACACATGTGGTATTGCCGTACTCGGGAGTAATAGCAGAATGTGTTTTGGGGTGTAATTTGTGGTATGCATATGCTGTGTGTGAGAAATAACCTGATAATATGACAATTTTGTGGAAAAAAAAAAAGGAAAAAAATCTTGATTTTGCAAAGAATTGTGGGAAAAAATGACAACTTCAAAAAACTCATCATGCCTCTTACTAAATACATTGGAATGTCTTCTTTCCAAAAAGGGGTCATTTGGGGGGTATTTGTACTTTTATGGCATGTTAGGGTCTGAAGAATTGAAATAGGCCGTCAGTCCTTCAGGTGTGATCAATATTCAGATATTGGCACCATAGCTTGTGGACTCTATAACTTTCACAAAGACCAAATAATATCCACCAATTTGTACTTATTTTTACCAAAGATATGTAGTAGTATAAATTTTGGCCAAAATTTATGAAGAAAAAATAACTAATCTGCTAAATTTTATAACAGAAACAAAGAAAAATTCATTTTTTTGCAGAATGTTCGGCCTTTTTTCTTTTATAGCACAAAAAATAAAAAACTGAGAGGTGATTAAATACCACCAAAAGAAAGCTCTATTTGTGTGAAAAAAAGGACAAAAATTTCATATAGGTCCAGTGTTGCATGACTGAGTAATTGTCATTCAAAATGTGAGAGCACCAAAAGCTGAAGCCAACCAAAGCTTGCCCAATGGTCAAGTGGTTAATCCTATACACCTTTGTTGATAATTAAAAAAAAACATTTCTACGAAAAAATATATTTTTCATGTTCAAAATCGCATGGGGAAAGAAAAATTTCCTTTTTTTCTCAATGAGAATAAAACACGCCCTTTTCTCATCCTCTACAGGACCGGCTGCTTTGCCCTAGTGTTTTCCCGGGGTTCTTTCCTTGTCAAAAAGATCTTATTGAAGATACAATAGAGTATTTCACAATAGGTTAAAGCGGGATTCCACCCTAAAGTGGAACCTCCGCTGATCGGATCCCTCCCCCCCTCCGGTGTCACAATTGACACCTTTCAGGGGGGAGGGGGGTGGAGATACCTGTCAAAGACAGGTATTTACACCCACTTCCGGGCATAGACTCCCGTGGGAGTCTACGCCATTTCCTGCCCTGCCGCGCTGTCTGCTGGGACACACACGGGTCCCAGTGACAGCGCGGAGATTTCCTATTGCGCGACGCGACTCGCGCATGCGCAGTAGGGAACCGGGAAGTGAAGCCGATTCGCTTCACTTCCTGATTCCCTCACCTAGAATGGTGGCGGCAGCAGCCGAGAGCCGAGCGATCGATCGGCCTCGGCTGCCGGCATCGCTGGAACCCGGGACAGGTGAGTGTCCATTTATTAAAAGTCAGCAGCTGTAGTATTTATAGCTGCTGGCTTTTAATATTTTTTTTTTTGGTGGAATCCCTCTTTAAGTACATAATATACAACAGAAGTAATGAAGCTCAGAGTTATATATTCAATACAATGTAAATGATATATTCAACTATAATTACTACTATAACAATAACGCATATTAATGGTATGGTGTAAGCCCCATACACACTATCAGATTGTCTGCTGATTTTTTCCTTCAGATTTACCAAAACCATGTAGTACAAGGGCCTGCCTGATTGCATACACATTGAAACCCCTAAGGTTTGACCTCATATTATATGGTTTTGGTAAATCTGATGGAAAAAATCAGCAGAAAATCTGATAGTGTGTATGGGGCTTTATAAGAGGAATTAACTTCCAAAGTAGAAAAGAGCTTCAAAATCATAATAGCAATAGATAGAGAAGAAAGGAAAGATAGGAAGAGAAGAAACTAGGAAAAGAAGAAGAGAGGTCCACAGGGTCGAATCGAGGGCCGCTGTATCACTCAGAATCCAAATACTGTAATCACTTACTCATCGGGTCAGCTACCATGGTAATAGAACTTCTTTGTTAAAATTTGATGGTAAATAATTTTTTATCCATGGATGCCATACTTTTTCAAATTTGATAAGCGTGTCAGCTTCAAGAGCTGCGAAGCTGTGTTGTTCATCCTATTCACTAACTCATCCACAATCAATGAAGGGAATTTCCAGGCTCTTGCAAGTGTTTGTTTTGCTGCGGTGAATAAATGAACAATTAATTTAAATTGGGTGTGTGTTAGAAAGTCTGGCTTTCGATTGATGAGTGCCATTGAGGGATCTGGGGTAATGGATATTCCTAACATTTTAGATGCTATAGTAAAGATCTCATTCCAATAAATTTGAGCTTTGCGATATGACCACCAAATGTGGAAATGTGTTCCTAATTTAGCGCATCCACAGTAACATTCTGATGAGTAGTTATGCACATATTTCACTATTCTAGCTGGTACAAGGTACCATCTTATTAGTACTTTATAATTTGCCTCTACCGCTAATATATTGGGAGAGGCTGTTTTGGTTGTTAACCAGACTTGATTCCATTCTGTGGTTTCCAGTGTTTGTTCTAAGTCCACCTCCCATTTCTGGACATAAGCTGGTTTCACTGTTTCAGGTTTAGCTAACAATTGAACATATAAGGTTGAGATTATGCCCCTAGCATGAGGGTCGTTTTTACAATATTTTTCAAAGTTAGTTAAATTAGTTAGTGAACTGTATGTGGTTAAAAGAGGTATAAAGACATTTTTGATCTGGAGGTGCCTAAATAGTTCTGATTGCGGTATTCCATAATTATCACAGAGGGTTGGGAAAGGGATAAAGGACGAGGAATTCACACATTTTTGCATCTGCAGCATATCACTTCTAGCCCATGCTCTGAAAGATCTAGGAGATACCCATGCTGGGTAAAATGCAGGGTTTTTGTAAAAAGATAGTAGAGGATTATGTAATGATTGCAACTGATTTCTGAATTTGTATCTGTCCCATAGGGAAACAAAATGCTTTGTAATTGGATTACGCAACCCTCTATGATCTCTCGGTGAGAGCCAAATCAGATTTGCCATTGACAAGGGATCACATTCAGCAGCTTTGATCGATACCCATAGAGGGGATTCTTGTAGTGCATGATATTTAGTTAATGATAATATATGTGCTGCTCTATATTAAGATGCGAAATTAGGAAAACCTAGACCTCCATTTAATTTAGGGAGGTAAAGTGTGTGTTGCTGTGTACGTGGTCTAAAAGAACCACATATAAATGCATTTGCCTTTTTCTGTATAATTTTCAGGTAATAGGCAGGAATTGGAATTGGTAAGACTCTGAAAAGGTACAATAATTTGGGTAAGACTGTTATTGTGTTGATTCTTCCGAACCATGATAAAGGAAGGTGGCTCCAAGATTTCAACATATTTGTTATATTTTTTAACATTGGAGGGTAATTAGCTGAACAAAGATCCAAGAGTGATGCAGTGAGGTGTATTCCTAGTTATGGAATGGATTTATCTCCCCAGGTAAAGGGGAGACCTATCTTAGCTGAACTTAATTCTAAATTTGAAAGAGATACATTTAGTGCTACACATTTCTTGGGATTAATGAAAAGGCCAGAGAAGGTAGCAAAGTCATCAAGTATTGGCTTTAGGTTAGGGCCTGATACTTGTGGCGATGAAAGAAATAGGAGGATATCATCTGTGAATAGACAAATTTTGTGTTGAAATCCCCCTACTTCAATACCCGTTATGGTGGGATCTGATCTGATCTGGTGGGCAAGTGGTTCTATAAGAAGTGCAAATAACAGGGGGGAAAGCGGACACCCCTGCCTAGTGCCCCTTTCAATAACTAAGGTATCAGATTTATAACCTGCATATTTAACATATGCTTTAGGTTTATAATATAGTGCCCTGATCCAGTTAGTAAAATTTGGGCCAAAACCCCACTTCTGTAATGTGTAATGCAGGTAGGACCAGGATATAGAATCAAAAGCCTTTTGAATATCAAGTGCGAGAAAGCAGGAGGGAATGTGGCGTGTTTTGGTAATTTGTGCTAAAAACTGCTCGGCGTACATTATCGCCTGCTTGTCGTGTTGGCATAAAGCCAACTTGATCACGATTTATAAGTGCGCCAATGAATCTACTTAGATGGGATGCTAAGATCTTTGCAAGAATTTTGATATCAAGATTTAGCTTTGATATAGTTCTGTAGTTAGTACAAGAAGTATCATCGGAATGGGGTTTGGGGATCATACATCTGATTGCGAATAAGGATTCTTCTCTAAATGATTTATTTTCAAGTAAATCATGCCAATATAGGGGAAATAGAGTCTGAAAAGGTGGCGTTAGTATTATGCTGAATAACCATCTGGTCCTGGTCTTTTATTAATTTTCAACTCTTTGACCTTTTCTCTACCGTATTAGGTATCTCATGTTGTGTTTTTTGTGAAACAGTTAGTTCGGGTAGGTTAATTTGTGAGAAGAAGTAATCTGCTTAGTTTGAATTGAATGTATTTGATTCCGTGTATAGTGTATTTAAGTGAGAACGAAACTTGTGAACGATTTTAAGGGTTTTCTTGTATATATGTTTTTAGATAGTTTTAATCGAATTGGTTTAAATTAGTTATTTGTGATCTGAGTGCCCTCGCCAGGTATGTGCCTGGTTTGTTAGATTTCATGAAGAAAGCATGTCTGGAATGACGCAGTAATTTATCAGATGATTCTGTAAGAAAAAGATCATATTCCAGGCGTGCCTTCTCTAAATTATTTTTAGTAGTTGGATTAGGATTGCTTTGGAAAGATAAGAAAAGGGAGTTAAATTGTGTTTTTAATTTACGTGCAAGATTTCTGCGTTTTCTATTGAGTATTCCATACTGCTGCTGAAGTGTTCCTCTCAAGACCGGTTTATTTACTTCCCACAATGTTATTGGGGAAATTTCTGGGCTTTTGTTGAATGTTAAATATTCTTTCAGAGCATGTTCAATTTTGTGACACTATAAAGGGTTTTTAAGTAATATCTCTGGTAAATACCATGTTTTATCTTGTGCTTTAGGTATGGTTGATGCAATAGTTGTTAGGATTACATTATGGTCAGACCATGGGATGGGGATTATATTTGATGCGAGAATCTCAGGTATCATTCCTGTGGTTAGGAAAATGTGGTCAATACGACTGAATGTTTGGTGAGGGTGTGAAAAGTAGGTGTAATTTATTTTTCTTGGATTATTCTCTCTCCATGAATCAATTAAATTGTGTGCATTAACTACTTGTAATAGATGTGTTAGAATGAAATTGTCTGTTAGGTGCATAATAAGAAATCACAGTTACTTCTGTGTCCAAAATGTGTCCCGTAAGGATTAGATATCTTCCTTCCGGATCCTTAATTTCCGAATGAATTGTGAATGGAGTGAACCGGTGGAAAGCCAAAAGAGTTCCACATTGTTTGGTATTGGCCGAGGCAGTCAATATTTGTGGATAGGATGAACTAAAAAATGTAGGTGTTCATTTTACTGTAAAACGAGTCTCTTGCAATGTGTGCATTTTTTGCCTAGAATGACCTAAACGCTTTAGTGTGTTCCTGTGGTACATTGAGTCCCTGTATGTTCAGGGATAAAATGTTTAAGGGGGCCATGGTAGCTGAGTCAATAGGCAGCACTCACCCGTTGTTCCAACCTGAAGATTTCTCGACTCAACCCTTATGGACTTGAAAAGGGAAAAAAGAAAGAAAAGTCCAATATTATCTAGATTAGGAAAGAAGAAAAAGACAGATAAGTTTACATTACCTAAGCTTAATAATATAATATGAAGGTATTCAAAATGTACCCGTGGTGAAGGGTAAAACCCCCCAACAGGGGACAAGAGGCCCTCGTCGAGTTCCCCCTGAGGAAGCTACACCACACCCTGAGTATCGACACGCGTAGGGGAGGGGCCAGGACGGAGCGAGAGACAGTACACCTGCCTTGAGGAGATACAAACCATACCTATACTGTTTACAGTATTTTATTGAGCCTTATGAAGTACGGTGCATTGACGCACCTTACATATAATGTGTATATTGGGTACTAATGAAAATGCGGAGCGTCATAAGAATCCTCAATACATGGATCGTTTGTTCCTGATTGGCAAAGTGTTCGGTGGAGGCGAGGAGCTGTCAGTAGCTTGAGATCATAAACGCTCCTTATGCTTTACCGTCTGGTAAGCGCATTTATTTGTCAGTGGCTGGGCACAGTAGTGATAAGGAAGTGTGGAATCACTGTGGTGCGATCGCCTTTTTTACCTCAATAACACAAACTCTTCATGGACTTTTGCTTATAGTATTGGATTATTGATTTGTTTTTTATTGGTGTAGTTTTTCGTTTGGCGCAGGTCTATTCTCCTATTTTTTGTCTATTTTTATGTGTGTGTATCCCACAGTGGAGCAGCAGCCTTATATTATTTGAACATTAATTTGTCCATTCTTTCAATTATTTTTTATTTGTATTTGTTTTTTAGATTGATTTTATATTCATTTATTTAGAAAAACATTCTTTCTTATCTGATAAGTAAGGAAAAAATATATATTTTTGGGTCTCAGCGCGGTTTTATTTCTTTTGTTAGCTTATAACTGTATTTCTTAAAGAATAGCCTGTCAGTCCATTGGATCTTCTTGGCCCTGTGGAGGGGAAACATAGCGACCCCTTTCATGTGTGTTATGACCCCCATTTTTCCCGGTTGCATGGGATGAGTTAGGTAGGGAAGAGGTAGATGCTGTTCTTCTACGTGAGGTTGTAGCTGCAGATGTTCCATCGATCAATTTAAGGTCAACTAAGACTTGTTGAAGTTCGTTTGGTGATCTACAGATGTGTTTGGTACCTTTGTAGCTGAAGCGTATGGAGAATGGAAAACCCCATTGGTATGTGATGTTATGACATTGTAATTCCATCAAATGTGGTTTCATGGCACGTCTTTTAGAAATGGTTACTTGAGAGAGATCAGCGAAAATCTGAAAATTGTGACCCTGGAAGGTTAGGTTGTCTTTCTCTCTGGCTGCAATTAAGAGTTGTTCCTTTGTGCGATAAAAATAGAACTTTGCTATGATGTCACGTGGGGGTCCATCTGCTTTTTTAGGCATAAGAGCTCTGTGCACCTTGTCCATTTCCAGCCTTTCAATCGGTATTCCTGGTTGCAATTCTTGGCATAATGCTGTTATTGTGGCAGATAAGTCAGTGATCGATTCAGGTATGCCTCTGAATCGCAAATTGGACCTTCTTGCACGGTTATCATAATCTTCCAGTTTATTTTGTAGTGTAATGTTTTCTTCTTTAAGAGATCTTCCGACGGGTCGTTTTGCGAACGCAGACCGCAAAGGCGGACAAAAGTTTGCGAACCGCAAAGTTCGCGGCGGGCCCCATTGACTTTAATGGCAGGCGAACCTTAAAAACCTCCAGGTCATATTTTCAGCCACAAAATACTTACTAGCTGTGCACACATAGTCCCACAACATGGACACTGACATAACAAAAGTATTAAGTGAATCTGGGATCGACAACGACAAGCATTCTTTTTTTATCTGTGAAATTTTGACAATTCAGGAGCGTATGAAGGCCATGGAGGAGAGGCAAGGTCAGGCCAGGCTATGAAGGGGATGCAGGAGATGATCAGTGTCACAGTCAGGGCAGCGTAGTCCTGTGCCAGTGTCCCAGTGTGCCAACCTGTGCTTGAGCCCTTCCCTCTGCCTGGCCCTTACTCCCACCTATGCAGGGCTCCACTGCGGTGGTCCGGAGGTGCCAGTCCAGTGCTGATCCTCAGCCATGGTGCTGGCACTGCTTGCTGATTGGCTTCTCCGCTGCTATCTCCCTCACTGTCTGAAACCAGCACTGCGATAGAGACTGAGCACTGACACCAGCACCGTGATAGAAACTGAGCACTGACACCAGCACTGAGATAGAGACCACTGACACCAGCACCGTGATAGAGAGCACTGACACCAGCACTGAGATAGAGAGCACTGACACCAGCACCGAGATAGAGAGCACTGACACCACACCAGCACCGTGATAGAGAGCACTGACACCAGGACCAAGATAGAGAGCACTGACACCAGCAGCGAGATACAGAGCACTGACACCAGCACCGTGATATAGAGAACTGACACCAGAACCATGATAGAGAGCACTGAGACCACACCAGCACTAAGATAGAGAGCACTGACACCACACCAGCACTGAGATAGAGAGCATTGACACCACACCAGCACCAAGATAGAGAGCACTGACACCAGCACCGAGATAGAGAGAGAGCACTGACACCAGCAGCGAGATAGAGAGCACTGACAACACACCAGCACCGTGATAGAGAGCACTGACACCAGCACCATGATAGAGAGCACTGAGACCACGCCAGCACCGAGACAGAGAGCACTGAGACCACACCAGCACCGAGATAGAGAGCACTGACACCATTACCGAGATAGAGAGCACTGACAGCAGCATTGATACCAGCAACTCGCTGTGGGACCCAAAAATATGACACCGCTCAACCTCTTCAAATGTGAGGTAGTCAACACTGTCGTGAGCTAGGTGAGTGCGCTTATCGGTCACGATCCCCCCCTGCTGCGCTGAACGTCCTTTCGGACAGGACACTGGATGAGGGGCAAGCCAACAGTTCCATTGCAAATTGGGCAAGCTCTGGCCAGAGGTCAAGCCTGCCCACCCAGTAGTCCAGGGGTTCATCACTCCTCAAAGCGTCCACATAGGCCGTTAACCCGATGTAGTCGGACATGTGTTGGTCTAGGCGTTGCCTAAAGCTGGATTGAAACCTGTCGATGGGTCGGCTGAAAGAATGACCTCATATCAGAAGTCACCAACACTTCTTCAAACCGCCTTCTTCTTGCAGGCACTGTTGGATTGGTACCCGCAACTCTTTCTCTGGGAGTGGAAATTCCTCCTCTGCCAGCCCACGCAAAAGCAGAATGCAGCATTTCTCAAAGCAAAGACTGGAAGTGCTCCATTCTGACAGGCCTCTGTGACGGTGGTAACATTTCCACCATTTTGTGTTTGTACCGGGGGTCTAAGTACGTTGCCACCCAGTACTGGTCCTTGACCTTTATGCTATTTATACGGGGGGGGTCCCTGTTAAAACACTGGAGCATGAAGGCCCCCATTTGCACTAAACTGGAAGCGGTGTGGTGGTCTGGCTCCTCCTCATCATCCAGGATAATGTCATCCTCCTCGTTCTCCTCTCCCCATCCACGCACAAAAACAGGGATCCCAGAAAGGTTTAAAGCATGCTCTTCTTGCTCCTCCTCATCCGCCCCGGCACCATCCTCCTCTGACTCCTCTTCAGACTCCTGTTGTTGACTTGTCTCAGATAGAGTAGCCCCCCCCTGGGAATTCATCCAGCATTGCAACTTCCTCATCTTCCTGCTCCTGCTCCTCCACGGCTTGATCAATGACACGACACAATGCACGCTCCATAAAGAAGGCATAAGGTACAATGTCACTGATGGCACCATGGCTGTGACTGACCAGTTTGGTGATCTCATCAAATGACCGCAGAAGTCTGCATGCATCGCGCATGAGCAGCCACTGGCGCGGTGAAAAAAAACCAAGCTCCTCAGAACCTGTTCTGCCGCAGAGTTTGTACAGGTAGTCGTTAACTGCACATTTCTGCAGGAGCAGCCTATCAAGCATATAGAATGTTGAGTTCCATTGCGTCGGCAATCGCAAATAAGACGTCTGACCAGCAGATTGTGTCGCCACTGAATGTCAGCAAGGCGAGCTATGGCCGTGTAAGATCTTCTGAAATGGGCCGAGATTTTCCTTGCCTGCCGCAAAATGTCCAGGACCTCAGGGTATTGGACAACGAATCGCTGCACGACCAAGTTTAAGACGTATGCCATGTATGGCAAGTGTGTAATTTTGTCCTGTTTCAGTGCGCTAAGCAGATTGGCACCATTGTCACACACCACTTTACCAATTTTCAAATTGAGCGGTGTTAGCCACTGATCTGCCTGTGAACGCAAAGCTGAAAGGAGTGAAGGGCCAGTGTGGCTCTTGGCTTCCAGGCACAACAGATGCAGCACAGCATGGCAACGTCTCACCTGGCATGTCGAATAGGTTCTGGGGATCTTGGGCGGCGCAGCAGAAGAGACGCTAGCAGCGGAAAAGGAGGAGTCAGCCGAGGAGGAGAGGGAGGAGGATGCAGTAGGAGGAGGAGAAGAAGAGCCAGGCCTGCATGCAATCCATGGCGGTAAAACTAAATCTACACTGGTGCCACAGGTTACATGCTTGACGGCCGTCAGAAGGTTCACCCAGTGGGCAGTAAAAGTGATATACCTTCCCTTCCCGTGTTTGCTACACCACGTGTCTGTGGTCAGATGTATCTTGGCACCAACACTGTGTGCCAGAGATACATTCACTTGCCGCTGAACATGGCCATATAGCTCTGGGATGCCCTTCTGTGAGAAATACTTCCTTCCTGGGACCTTCCATTGTGGTGTTCCAATGGCCACAAATTTTCGAAAGGCCTCCGAGTCCACCAGTTTATATGGCAGTAGTTGGCGGGCTATCAGTTCTGACAAGCCAGCCGTCAACCGTTGGGCAAGAGAGTTATCCGGCGTCATCGTTTTTTTACGCTTGAACATTAGGCCCACGGAAGCCTGCCTTTTTCAGAAATACGTGAGGACGGTGTGATGGAAGGTGGAGTGGAGGACAATTGTGATGAGAGAGAAGGAGAAGTAGAAGACGAGGCTGGACGGTGAGAGCCTGGAGTGTGGCTTTGTGTGTTCCGTTGCTCCCACTGGGCTCAGTGATGGCAACTCATGTGCCTTCTTAAGGCGGTCGTCCCTAGGTGAGTGTTGGGCTTACCGCGACTTATGCGTTGACTGGAAAGATTTCAGATGGCAACACTATTGTCAGCAGCGGACACGTTAAAAAAAGCCCACACTGTGGAGCCATGTGCCGGCATCCTGGGAGCACCAGATGTGACCGCACATGGTTGATGCCTCGCTCCTGATACATTAGCAGTCTTCTTTGTCCCTCCTGTGCAATCTAAGTTTCGCCTGCTTCTCCTCCCTATCTGCTGGTCCATATCTCCTTCTGAACTCCCCTCATCTTCCTCTCTTGTGGGCACCCACGTGACATCACTAGACACGTCATTATCGACGTCACTTTCCCCACCGCTATAATTAGAGATCTCGGAGTAGGCAGCAACGGTGGGGACCAACCTCCTCCTTGGGCTGATCTGGGTACTGTCTTCAGACTGCTGAGTGGCGGTTGTTGCTATCTCCTCTTCTTGATCCAATGCCAAGCGTGGCTGCGCATCGGAAATGTCTTGATATGGATCGGAAAATAATTCCTGTGACTCAAGCGGAAGGTATATGGTGGTGGTGGTGGTGGTAGTGTCTTTGGGGGTGCACACAGCAGAGAGTGAAGAAGAGGGTGCAGATCGAGAGGATGAGGAGGGTTCAGAAGAGTAAGGCTGAGTGAGCCACTCAACCAAGTCTGGTGCGTCCTTTGACGTAATCGCACGCACCTTCTGCAATTTTCCACTTTGGCTAAAGCATGTTGCTCCTGCCCTACCCCTACCACTCCTGCGGAAGGGCCTGCCTCTTCCTCTACCTTTACCTACCTTTACCTCTACAAAAGTCTCTAGAGAAGTGCAGTATGTATGTGGAAGAAGGTATATAACACCCCGCTTCAATCTGTCGTTTTTAGGGGCCACTGGTCTATCACACCAGTTATAATACTTTTTTTAATTGCGTTTGTCACTCTTTGTAGTATCGCTGCAGAACCGCACAGCAGTCACAATGCTGCACAGTGGAAATGCACTATACCAGGCATGTCCAAAGTCCGGCCCGCGGTCCGGTTTTGAACGGCCCGCCTGCTCTTTCTCAATTTATTGTGCCATGGGAGCAGGGCTGTCAGATCAGCCGATCCCCGGCACTGTGAGAAGCTCCGTGAGCTTCAAAAGTGAAAGTAAAGTGCAGAGGATTGTGCTGTGCTCTCTGCTTCCCCCTACAGTGCAGTACCCGGCTGAATGAGGAAGCTGCAAAGGTACTGTACTAGGGTGCTAACTGTACTACAAGCTAGATTCGTGTTAAAAAGGCCTTTATTCATGTGTGTGTATGTATGTATGTGTATGCATGTGTCTGTATTTGTGTGCATGTATGTCTGTATGTGTGTGTGTATGTGCACATGTGTCTGTATGTGTGTGTGCACATGTGTCTGTATGTGTGTGAGTGCACATGTGTCTGTGTGTGTGCACATGTGTCTGTATGTGTGTGTGCACATGTGTCTGTATGTGTGTGTGTGTGCACATGTGTCTGTGTGTGTGTGTGCACATGTGTCTGTATGTGTGTGTGTGCACATGTGTCTGTATGTGTGTGTGTGCACATGTGTCTGTATGTGTGTGTGTGTGCACATGTGTCTGTATGTATGTGTGTGCGCACATGTGTCTGTATGTGTGTGCGCACATGTGTCTGTTTGTGTGTGTGTGCACATGTGTCTGTATGTGTGTGTGTGTACATGTGTCTGTGTGTGTGCACATGTGTCTGTGTCTGTGTGTGTGCACATGTGTCTGTATGTGTGTGTGTGCACATGTGTCTGTGTGTGTGCACATGTGTCTGTATGTGTGTGTGCACATGTGTCTGTATGTGTGTATGCACATGTGTCTGTATGTGTGTGTGTGCACATGTGTCTGTATGTGTGTGTGTGTGCGCACATGTGTCTGTATGTGTGTGCGCACATGTGTCTGTATGTGTGTGTGCGCACATGTGTCTGTATGTGTGTGTGCGCACATGTGTCTGTATGTGTGTGTGCGCACATGTGTCTGTATGTGTGTGTGCGCACATGTGTCTGTATGTGTGTGTGCACATGTGTCTGTATGTGTGTGTGTGAGCACATGTGTCTGTATGTGTGTGTGTGCGCACATGTGTCTGTATGTGTGTGTGTGCGCACATGTGTCTGTATGTGTGTGTGTGCACATGTGTCTGTATGTGTGCACATGTGTCTGTATGTGTGTGTGCACATGTGTCTGTATGTGTGTGTGCACATGTGTCTGTATGTGTGTGTGTGCACATGTGTCTGTATGTGTGTGTGTGTGAGCACATGTGTGTGTGTGTGTGCGTGTGTGCACATGTGTTTGTATGTGTGTGTGCGCACATGTGTCTGTGTGTGTTTTTTTTTTTTTTATTGCACTGCACCAAAAGCACCCTACATTTTCCAATGTGTGGGGTACCATTAAGAATTAACGGTGCCCCCTAAAGTGCAGAGCATTCGTCTGTGTGTTGGGAACGAGTGCGACAAAGGCAGGAGAATTCTTGTTGGGCAGTGTATTAGTGCTCGGATGGATACACTTAGACCAAATTTTCAATGGTTCAAAGAATGTCTGGCAAAATGGTCGGCCCTCAGGCATGTTCACTTCATCAAATCCGGCCCACTTTGAAAAAAGTTTGGACACCCCTGCACTATACTATGCTTTCTATATGTGCAAGTATTTTATACGTGTATTACACACCTATATACTGCACACCAAATAGTACACCTATACCAGTTTTTAAAAGGACCTTTGTGGACCTAGTAGCTAGTGATTTGCAGACTGTCCCTCAGTCCCTACACTGATAAAAGACAGCTGCAGAAACGAGCAGTAATCTGCAGCAAAGCAGTGCACCCTAACCCTTTATATTGTATACCTATATCAGTCCTTAAAAGGACCTTTGTGGACCTAGTAGCTAGTGATTTGCAGACTGTCCCTCAGTCCCTACACTGATAACAGACAGCTGCAGAATCGGGCAGCAGTCAGCAGCAGTGCACCAGCACCCTATATACTGTATACCTATACCAGTCCTTAAAATGATCTTTGTGGACCTAGTAGTAATAGCTAGCTAGTGATTAAACTGACTGTCCCTGCTCCACACAGCGTCCTGTCCCTACACTGACAAAAGGCAGCTGCAATCACCAGCACAGCAGTGCACTGACCCCTATATACTGTACTACACCTATACCAGTCATTAAAAGGACTTTTGTGGACCTAATAGCTAGTGATTTGTGTCACTACAGTCTCTCCCTGCTCCACACAGCGTCCTGTCCCTACACTGACATAAGACAGAATGTAAAATGGCCACCAGATCAGGTCTATTTATAAGGTAGGGGGTATGTCCAATTGTCCATGTGCTGAAATGTCTCAATTGGCTGTCCTCCTGTACCCCATGATGGATGTGTCATCATGAGTCAAAGTTCTTTCACACTGTAAACACATATGTCTGCCGGGCGAACAGCGCCAATAGTCCACCGGTTTGGCGAATCGTGACCACGCAAAATTCGCTGCGAACGGACCGCCGGGCGAACCGTGAGGCCATCCCTAGCAGCAATTATAGAATTCGGGCTAAATCAATTGACCTCCTGACAATTAGCCAAGGCAACTATCACTTGGCAAATACATTTAGGAGCAACCCTGTCTAAACATCAGGGTGCTATATCCTTTTAAGATATTTGTAACAAAAATTTCTGCTGAAAGGGGTGTTAGCAAGGGGTCTTATGTACTATTCATCTGTCCCTTCCCATGTATAGGGTAAATATACTCACTGTGCAGTGTTAACAATGGTTAAATAATTCCATTGGTGGTGTTTTGTGAAGGATAATACTCCAGTGGAAGCATCCCAGTTGAGGGAGCACATCTACCATGTTCTCACTGCTTAAACTCCAATTGGGAACATGAGAGGGTTCCTAGCACTGGCACGGTTTTAAGCCCTGAGCACTCTGGAGAAGGAGTTTTCTTATGACATCTTATTTTGTGATCACCCTCCCAGTGTTGTTTCAATACTATGGAGAGCCCCTGCCACTTAAATATTTTTTTTTTTCTTACAGCTACAGTACATTGAATGCTTCTTGCATTCGCCTGGTCACACATTCATTCTATTGTAAACAGGATGACTGCAACTACTGCATGCCAAACAAATGCGATCAAATGACACTTGGGCAAAAAGCAGTAAAGGATTTAGTAGCGGAATTTCACATTACATTCTTCATAAATAGGCACATGCAATCTACTAACATTCTTACCTTATTTGGTAAGTTATTTAGTTGGGGATACGGATAATAAGCACTTAAGCAGTGGCATGTCAGGGAGTAATATTTCCAAGGACATTACATTGAAAGCCACTGTATGCTGCTGAGCAAAGTATGTAGGCACAGCAACATTTCTTGGGGACCTGAGGTACTGAGCTGGGCATAGGGAACTGTATTTTTTTCCTGGGCAAGTGCTGAGCCTTGAATAAAGTTCACATAATTTCCCCAGTATAATGAGCTGCAGGGGTAGGCGTACAGGAATGTTATAATGTTGGGTTAGATATGGAAAGCATTCTGTTTTTGTTGAGATACTGTTGAGCCATGGATGGGGGCAGGGCCGTCTTTAAGGCAGGGCAAAAGGGGCAGCTGCCCTGGGCCCTGTCATTGTTGTGGGGCCCAAAGCAGCTGCCTCTTACTTGCCAACTATCCCAGTTTAAATTCCCTTGTCCTTTGAACTTTTAGTCCTGTGCTGTGTCCCTATATCTCAGTGTGATGGTACTAATGATGCCCAGCTCTGCCCTATTGTTGTGTACAGATGACTCACCTGCAGACCCTGTGTTTATATGTAAATAACCTGCATTCATATGTAAATAGTGGCGACATTCAAAAGTAATTGCTGTGGGTTGATATGTAAATAATTTTAATATGTATTGATATGTAAATAAAGGCAGCATTCATATGTATATCATGCCCCCGTGCAGTGAGGAGCTGATGTACTATATCCTCTAGCAACCAATTGGTGAGCAGTATTCCTGTACAGTAATCTCTAGCAACCAATTAACAAGCAGAAATCATTTGCTGTAACCTCTAGCAACTAATCAGTGAGCCGTAATGTGTGCTGTAACCTCTAGCAACCAGCCACTAAGCAGTAATTATAAGCTGTAACCTCTGGCAACCAATTGCAATTGCTGCCTGATCTGATACAGTATACTGATTTAAGTCTAGCTGCTATTTATTGTATGTATCACAGCAGGTGAGAGTGAAATTGCATGGGGGGAGGGGGCCCAAGAATTTTTTTGCCCAGGGTCCAATCAATATTAAAGATGGCCCTGGATGGGGGCACATCTAGAGATGCTGAGCTGGGTATGACAAGCTGTTTTTTTTTGCAGGATGTAAACATTTTCCAAGTACTGTGTGCTTCATTAATTAGGGTACAGAGATGTTTCCAGGCACAGGCTACATGGGAAAAATGCAAAAGAGAAAACATAGTGTGGAAAACTCGATTGATGATTTTCTTACACACAGGCACACTACAGTTCTCAAGTGCCAAAGCTGCATTGAGAATTGTGATTGATTATCTGTTTACAATAATTTTTTGAGGGGGATTAATACAGCAGCACACTAAGGGATTTTTTTTATATATTAACATTTATTTTGCTTTGTATATATACTGTATATATATATATATATATATATATATATATATATATATATATATATATATATATATATATATATATATATATATATATATATACACATGTACTTTAATGTGATAAATAAATAAATAATATTTAACTAACAGCACTCTTCTTCCAAGTAATCACTGTTATTGCTATAGTTTCCATACATAACACCAGATCACTTGTAGCTTTTTTATTGTGTTATCATGTTTCAATTGCACAACCCAGAACAGGGTAAAATGATGACACAAGGTGTTTTTCTTGTTTTCTGCACGGCAATTTCCTGTAACTGTCATGTTATTCAGGGCCTGGGGAAGAGGGCAAGTACAGTAATAAAAGACAATTTATTGCACAAAGTATTGCACTTATAGAATGGAAGATATTCTGATCATGTCTGTTGTCAAAACCTGGTGTACACTCCAGAGTCCAGATGAACGATCATAAAGTCCAAGGGTAAAGGAGATGTTAAAGTCTTTTGGCGTCCTTAAGAGTTCCCTGCCACTTTGCAGGCTGTGTGGATGGATGGGTAGTTTGGGTAGAGGATAGGCATCTTATTCTGGGGACCTCCCTGCAGTGCTCTTGTCAAGCTGGGAGGTAAATTACTTCATCTGTAGTTGATTGATTGACCGCATGTCTATCCTTGCTGCAATATTCCTCTGCAGCTTCAAAACTGGGGACCTGATGCTTCCTAATTTTCTCCCTGGGTTTTGTGGCTCCTTGACTTCCTTTGCTGTCTAAGAGCAAAACATTACTGTTCACTTTATGCCCTCAAGTGCCCAGTTCACCTTGTTGGGCATGGGCAAGCCTACCTGCATGTCAGTGATTTCTTGAGTGTCCTGAGTGGTCTGTAAGGGCAATTTGGCCCACTTGACCATATTTGCGTTTGTTAGCCTGCACTGACTTTGCTATGATCCCTTGTCTTACTACCAGCACCTCAGCCCACATGCCCTCCTTTGCTGAAAGATGTAAATAGGGGCTATCAAGCTCTTAGAAACAGACAGGTTAAGTTGGAAACTATTTTGACCTTGGCTGTATTGCAGAAAAAAAAGTCACTACATGGAAGGCTGGCCCCTCTAGTGACTTAGGTGAGTTCTTGGAAACCCACCTAGTTGACATGTTATTTATTTTATCATCGAATGTACAGCTGTGGCCAAAAGTTTTGAGAATGAGTTATATATTAATTTTCACAAACCTGCTGCCTCAGTTTTTATGATGGCAATTTGCATATACTCCAGAATGTTATGAAAAGTGATCAGATGAATTGCAATTAATTGCAAAGTCCCTCTTTGCCATGCAAATAAACTTAATCCCATAAACCCTGAAGAAGGCTTCAGGGCACCCAAGAAAGTCCAGCAAGCACCAGGACCGTCTCCTACAGTTGATTTAGCTGCGGGGTCAGGCACTACCAGTGCAGTGCTTGCTCAGGAATGGCAGCAGGCAGGTGTGAGTGCATCTGCATGAACAGTGAGGCAAAAACTTTTGGAGGATGGCCTGGTGTCAAGAAGGGCAGCAAAGAAGAAGCCACTTCTCTCCAGGAAAAATGTCAGGGACAGACTGATATTCTGCAAAAGGTTTAGGGATTGGACTGGTGAGGACTGGAGTAAAGTCCCTTTCTCTGATGAATCCCCTTTCCGATGTTTTGGTGAATCTGTAAAAAAACCTTGTCCAGAGAAGAAAAGATGAGCGCTACCATCAGTCCTGTGTCATGCCAACAGTAAAGCATCCTAAGACCATTCATGTGTGGGGTTGCTTCTTAGCCAAGGTATTCGGCACACTCACAATTTTGTCTAATGCTGCGTACACACGGGCGGACTGTATGGCCTACTTAGTCCGTCGAAACACATTTCAGCGGACAGTCCGCTCGTGTGTGGGCTTCAGCGGACTTTTTCAGCGTGCAGTTCGGCGTACTAAGAATTTCGGATTTTTCGAAATTCTGTCCGTCGTACTCGCATTTCGGCGGAGAATCCGGCCGTGTGTATGCCAGTCCGCCGTACTTTTGAAATGAGCTGACTTTTCCCGCCCGGAGAAAAGTCCGCTCATTTCGAGCGGCTATCCAGGTAGGCGGGGCCCGCGAAGGAGACGTCGCTGGCCCCGCCAGCCTGGTATGGACTTAAAGGGGAACCCCAACGCCGAAAAAAATCGGCGTGGGGGTCCCCCCCAAGTCCACAACAGACCCTTGTCCGAGCAGGCTACCCGGCCGGCCAGGAAAGGGGGGCGAGCGAGCGCCCCCCCCTCCTGAGCCGTACCAGGCCGCGTGCCCTCAACATGGGGGGTGTCTTGGGGAAGGGGGGGCCGCACGGCCCCCCCACCCCAAAGCACCTTGTCCCCATGTTGATGAGGACAAGGGCCTCTTCCCGACAACCCTGGCCGTTGGTTGTCGGGGTCTGCGGGCGGGGGACTTATCGGTATCCGGGAGCCCCCTTTAATAAGGGGGCCCCCCACCCTATGTGAATGAGTATGGGGTACAATGTACCCCTACCCATTCACCTGTAAAATAAAAGTACAAAAAAAACCACAACACACGAGATAAAATACTTTATTGCACAGCTCCGGGGGTCTTCCGTCTTCGGGGGTCTTCTCGCCGGACTCCTCCGCTATCTTCTTGTAGCTCTTTTGCTAGCGGAGGAGTCCGGCTTTCTTCCTCGCCGCCGGCCTCTTCTCCCGACTTCGGGGGTCTTGTCCCCTTCTTCGGTTCTTCTGCCGGGCCACCGCGCCTTCTTATAGCTCTTTTACAGGCGGTGGCCCGGTCTTCTGTCGCCGCCGCCGCCGCCTTCCGTTCTTCTTCTTCTTCTTCTCCTCCTTCTTCTCCAGGAGATGTTGACTCGACGGTCTCTCCGGCCACAATGCCAGGGCCGTGCTGCGCGGCCACTTATATAGGGACAAGGGGCGGTGTCACATGGCTTTATGTCACATGGGTTGGTCACATGGGTTGATGTCACATGGGGACTATGACATCCTAAGGGTGCGGGGTCACCATGTGACACCAACCCATGTGACATAAAGCCATGTGACACCGCCCCTTGTCCCTATATAAGTGGCCGCGCAGCACGGCCCTGGCATTGTGGCCGGAGAGACCGTCGAGTCAACATCTCCTGGAGAAGGAGAAGAAGAAGAAGAAGAAGAAGAAGAAGAAGAAGAAGAAGAAGAAGAAGAAGAAGAAGAAGAACGGAAGGCGGCGGCGGCGGCGACAGAAGACCGGGCCACCGCCTGTAAAAGAGCTATAAGAAGGCGCGGTGGCCCGGCAGAAGAACCGAAGAGGGGGACAAGACCCCCGAAGTCGGGAGAAGAGGCCGGCGGCGAGGAAGAAAGCCGGACTCCTCCGCTAGCAAAAGAGCTACAAGAAGATAGCGGAGGAGTCCGGCGAGAAGACCCCCGAAGACGGAAGACCCCCGGAGCTGTGCAATAAAGTATTTTATCTCGTGTGTTGTGTTTTTTTTTGTATTTTACAGGTGAATGGGTAGGGGTACATTGTACCCCATACTCATTCACATAGGGTGGGGGGCCGGTATCCGGGGGCCCCCTTATTAAAGGGGGCTCCCGGATTCCGATAAGCCCCCCGCCCGCAGACCCCGACAACCAACGGCCAGGGTTGTCGGGAAGAGGCCCTTGTCCTCATCAACATGGGGACAAGGTGCTTTGGGGTGGGGGGGCCGTGCGGCCCCCCCTTCCCCAAGGCACCCCCCATGTTGAGGGCATGCGGCCTGGTACGGCTCAGGAGGGGGGGGGGGGGGCGCTCGCTCGCCCCCCTTTCCTGGCCGGCCGGGTAGCGTGCTCGGACAAGGGTCTGTTGTGGACTTGGGGGGACCCCCACGCCGATTTTTTTCGGCGTTGGGGTTCCCCTTTAAGTCCATACCAGGCAGCAGGGCAAGCGACGTCTCCTTCGCGGGCCCCGCCTACCTGGAGACGCGCTCGAAATGAGCGGACTTTCCTCCGCGTGTGTGGGCGAGTCCGTTCATTTTAAAAGTAGGGCGGATAGTACGGCGGACTTAGTACGCCGTATTAGTCCGCTCAAAAAGTGCCGTGTGTGGGCAAGTAGCCCGTTCGCGGCATAAGAATACAGCCATGAACAAAGAATGGTACAAAGAAGAGCAACTTCACCCCACCATCCAAGAACAGCTTGGTGATAAACCAAACATGATGCATGATTCCAACATGATGGAACACCTTGCCATAAGGCAAAAGTGATACCCAAGTGGCTTGAGGAACAAAACATTGACATTTTGGGTCCATGGCCAGGAAACTCCCCAGACCTTAATCCCATTGAGAACTTGAGGTCAATCCAGGGCGAATTGCAGAGGTCTTGAAAAGGAAGAGTCACCACTGCAATTATTGACTCTTTGCATAAACTTAATGCAATTGTCAATACAAGCATTTGAAATGCTTTTAATTTTGCTTCAGTATACCATAGTAACATCTGACAAAACAATCCAAAAACACTGAAGCATCAGACATTGTGAAAATTAATTTCTTGATCATACATCACGGGACACAGGAGCTCATTACATAGTGGGTTATATAGGCACCTCTGGTGATTGGACACTGGTTAACCCCAATTAAGGAGAATTCCTCCCCTTTATAACCCCTCCCATATGGGAGGCACCTCAGTTTTTTCGCCAGTGTCTATGGTGGTTGGTCACGTAAAACATGTGCCATGAAGAAAGCTCTGTGCAGGTCCCTGCAGGGGCCTAAGGGATACAACAAACCGGATCCATATCTCGGGCCGATATTTGACTCCCAAGATGGTATGGTACCCGGGCCTCGTCATCCGAAGAAACGAGGTTTGGCCTGTAAGTCCTCTCCTATTGGAAGACTGGGCTCTGGGAAAACCAGACTTGGTGTACTATTTACATAGTGGCACGAAAGTTTCTGGCAGAGTCTTTTACAAGGTCCAGGTAGGAGGTTCTTCTGAGAAAGAACCCCAAAAAAACCTGAAGGTTGGCACAACTCTGCCCACAGTGATGGGTGAAGGCTGGAATCTGTCTGTTTTCAGCAATTCCTGCGGTGAGGACAGGTAAGGGAAGTTAATCCTATATATAATTATATTATGGATTTCTTCATTTGAGTTGTAGTATGTCTTACCTGGTTTCCACCACTAGAGGGAGTAAGAGCAGCCTGATGCATACTTACATGCCTTTCAGTACACACGCTCAGTGAAGCCTGATTCTCCAGAGGTCTCACGTCTCCACTGCAATCCCTGCCACAATAAAGGTAATACAGGGGTCCCACGTAGTCTGGGGGTCCCACGCAGCTCTGATGGAGATTCCCTTTCCCCCCTGGATTCTGGCGGTCCTTGTGCACGTGCGCCGAGCGCGCTCCCGGGCTAATAGAGGAGGGGGAGTGTGGTTGTGAGCCGTGCACGTTGGTGTGCACGGCGCTGTACTGCGCAGGTGCCAGGCAGCAGTTTTAAAAAGCCCAGAGCGTCAGGGGGCTGTAAGTGTGAGACACAGGAGCTGTGGGCAGTAAGCATCCCAAGGGATTGGATCCAGGCAAACCTTAGACACCTACTCAGCATCAGGTTGTGCAGTTTAAGCATATATATTTATTGTGAGACTTTAAGCACAACAGTGATTGCACTTTGTACTAGTACCTCTGCTTTGTAGCTTAGGACTATGTCTCCTCGTAAGAGGGTCTCAGGGGGAGGTAACAAGGGCACTGGTAAATCACCGCCTAGGTCCAGGGGTTCTAAAAATGCCTGTAAGTTACCATCCCCCCCTGCAAGACTGGAGCCAGCCTCACAGGATGAGTCAGTGCCCCTGTCAGGTTTTTCAGCCTCTCCTAATGTCTCAGCCCCGATATACGTCACTGAGGACTCCCTTAGGGCTACATTGGAGGGTTTTGAAGGGAGAATCATTAATTTTATTTCTGCTTCCCTGAAAGATAGCAGGAAAAGGGGTAGATCCCCCTCCCTCTGCTGAGATTCCTCTTTCAGATGATTCTTCTGACAATGAGGAGAGATCCCTATCTTGGGACAGGGATCTTGAGCAGTCGGAGGAATCAGAGGAAGAGGAGAGAGTCCCCTCCTCCCAGGTGCTCAGAAAACAGGTGCAGTATTATACTGAATTGGTGCGTACCACATTCAGAATGCCTGCTGCTGAAGTCGCTACGTCCTCTGTTTCTTCCCTGGGAGTCAGGAAAGTCCCACAGACTGCTTTTTCCTTTCCAATTTATCCCTTAATGGATAAATTGATGTATGAGGATTGGGGACATCCCGATAAACTGTTTGCTCCTCCTAAAAGGTTTTCTATGCATTATCCTCTGGAGGAAAGTTTCACCAAGAAATGGGGGGTCCCATCTGTCGATGCGGCTGTTTCTTGCGTGAATAAAAACCTGACCTGTCCGTTGGATAATGCTCAGGTATTTAAAGATCCAACTGATAAGAAGTTGGAAACATTATTAAAAGCCTCCTTTTCCATGACTGGCGCTGTAGTGCAACCTACAGTCGCAGCCGTGGGGTTGTATCAGTTCCTCAAGGAATAGGTTAAGCAGATGCTTGGCCTCCTTCCCAGTGAGGAAGTGGAGAATTATGCAGAAATACCTCAAATTCTGTGTTTCATGATTGATGCGATTTTGGATTCTGTCCAACAAGCATCTCGTTTGTCTCTCCTGTTGGTACACATGCGAAGGGCCCTATGGCTAAAGAATTGGGCAGCTGAGCTATCATGCAAGAAGCATTTGATTGGGTTCCTGTTTAAGGGGAACGTTTGTTTGGAGAAGAATTAGACAAATTCGTCCAGAAAATATCAGGGGGTAAATCTACTCTCCTTCCAGTCAAAAGGAGCAAACGTCCATCATTTAGGCGTTCTCTCTCTCCCGGAGCATCAAGCTCTAACTAAGCAGTGGCGACGGCCTTCTCAACCTTCCTCTACAGGAAAGGCTCAGGGCCGGGCCCAGGGGCAGAAAAAGACTTGGGGGCGAAAGCCTGCCAAGCAGAGCCCAAAAGCTTCCTTGTGAAGGGGCGCCCCTTCGAGACCATTCCATTCGCCCAGTTACACTCAAGGCCTCTGCAAAGAGGCATCCTTGCGGCTTGGAACAGGAAGCCCCAATCCTTGGATCTTCCTATGCGTCTGGTGGTTACAAACCGAGAATTTGCTGAAAGGCAAAACTTTTCTTCCTCTTCCATGGAAGGTTAGTTATTACGACAGATGCCAGCCTGACAGGCTGGGGAGCAGTGTTAGAGGAGACGTGCTCGCAGGAGAAATGGTCTGCGATCAAGAAGCTATTGCCCATAAATGTCTTGGAGATCCGGCCAGTTTATATGGCTCTCATAAACTGGTCTTCCAGAATACGGGGTCTCCCTGTTTGGGTTCAGTCCGACAATGCCACAGCAGTGGCCTATATCAATCACCAGGGTGGTACCAGGAGTCTGGTTGCGCAAAAAGAGGTGAATCGCATACTTGTCTGGGCAGAAAAGCATGTTCCATGCCTTTCTGCAGTCTTCACTCCAGGAGTGGAAAATTGGCAGGCGGATTTTCTGAGCCTCCAGCAGTTGTGCCCAGGAGAATGGGCTCTGCACCCCAACGTGTTTTGGGACATATGTCGCAGGTGGGGTACTCCAGACGTAGATCTGTTTGCGTCCAGGTTCAACAGAAAACTGGACAAATTTGTGTCAAGAACAAGAGATACACTTGCTCAGGGGTCAGATGCTCTGACAGTTCCCTGGGATCAGTACAATCTGATTTATGCCTTCCCCCCATGCCCGCTTCTGTCGCGGTTCCTGGGAAGAGTCAAGAGGGAGACAAAATTGGTTCTTTTGGTAGCCCCGGCTTGGCCCAGGCGACCGTGGTACGCAGAGATCATGAAGTTGGCAGTAGGCAGGCCATGGATCCTCCCTCTCCGGCCAGATCTGCTCTCACAGGGTCCAATTTACCATCCTGCTTTACACAGTCTGAATTTGACGGTTTGACTGCTGAGACCCACATTCTGAGAGACCGTGGGCTTTCGGGGCCAGTCCTTTCTACTCTGGTTAATGCCAGAAAGCCGGCCTCCAGGCTTATTTACTACAAAATCTGGAGGGCATATGTTTCCTGGTGTGAACTCAGGGAATGGCATCCTAGAAAGTATGTCATTAGCAGGATCTTGGCCTTCCTCCAGTCAGGCCTAGAAATGAATTTGGCCGTAAGCACTATCAAGGTGCAGATTTTGGCCTTGTCAGTGTTTTTTCAGAAGCCACTTGCATCGCATTCCCTGGTGCGGGCTTTCATCCAGGGGGCTATGCGGATAAGGCCGCCAGTCAAACCTCCGGTATGCCCATGGGATCTGAATTTGGTTCTCTCGGCTTTGCAGGGGCAACCTTTTGAACCTTTGCATCTGGCTTCATTAGTTCTTTTGACCAAAAAATTGGTTTTCTTGGTAGCCATATCCACGGCTAGAAGAGTGTCAGAACTAGCAGCTCTCTCCAGCAAAGAGATGTATCTAATTGTTCATAAGGACCGGGTGGTCATGCGTCCCAACAGGTCCTTTCTACCTAAGGTGGTTTCGGGATTCCATTTGAATCAAGATGTAATCCTTCCATCCTTTTTTCCGGATCCACAGTCCGCAGAAGAAGAATCTTTGCACACTTTGGATGTGGTTAGGGCAATCAGTATCTATCTTCAAGCAACTGCTCAGATAAGGAAAACCCGATTACTTATTTATTTTGCCGGAAGGCCCTAGGAAGGGCCAGGCGGCATCAAAATCCACTCTCTCAAGGTGTTAAAGGGAAAATCCCTCCTTTTCAAGTGAAAGCGCACTCTACTAGGGCTGTAAGTGCTTCTTGGGCAGTGCATCACCAGGCTTCCCTGGATCAGATCTGTAAGGCTGCAACTTGGTCATCAGTCCACACATTCACCAGATTCTATCAGGTGGATGTCAGAGGGCAAGAGGATATCGCCTTTGGGCGCAGTGTACTGCAGGCTGCAGTTTAGGTCCTCCGGTCCATGGCGGTCTATAATTATGATCTGTGTCTCCCTCCCCTCAATCTGAGCATTGCTTTGGGACATCCCACTATGTAATGAGCTCCTGTGTCCTGTGATGTATGATCAAGAAAATAGGATTTTTATATACAGCTTACCTGTAAAATCCTTTTCTTGAGAGTACATCACGGGACACAAGGCTCCCACCCCTCTTGGGTTTTACGTGGTTTCCTATTGCTTTGCTAAAAAACTGAGGTGCCTCCCATATGGGAGGGGTTATATAGGGGAGGAATTCTCCTTAATTGGGGTTAACCAGTGTCCAATCACCAGAGGTGCCTATATAACCCACTATGTAATGAGCTCCTGTGTCCCGTGATGTACTCTCAAGAAAAGGATTTTACAGGTAAGCTGTATATAAAAATCCTATTATTTGTGTCATTCTCAAAACGTTTGGCCTCGGCTGTATTTCTATCATCTACTTCAGTATTATTTTAGATGTGTTTTGCAGAACCTTAACACTTGTTTAGACAATGATGCAGAGTTGGGGATATACCTTCGGGCCCTTTAAAAAATCAAATTAAAGTGTTTTTTCCCATAATGCCCTCTACAGTGGGGGCTGTAAATGAAAAGAGTGTATCGTGCTGCTGCATGTACATCATGCCCAGAACCCCCAATCAGCTAGGACCTCAACCTACGGAATAGTAAATTAACCCATTCATGACTCCTGTCATGATTCAGGACATATAAAAAAAATCCTGGAAGTATCATACTGACTTCCTTGTCTGAGTATTTCAGTAGTGTATATTTACCAAAACAGATATAAAAAAATGTACTAATTCAATCTAAAAATATAGTCCAAACAAGATTGGTTCATGCTACTGATCTTGTAATTAGTTGTAGGTGTGAACTTGTTGTAAATTGCATAAAAGAGGAAGATATAGCTGACTGTTCAAACTGTACTTGTGTCTTGCAGAACTGCTTCCTTAAGAGTCATCTCCTGAATCCTAAAGATGTATAAGTTGAAGGTAGCGACGGGTACTGACCTGGCTGCTGGCACCTGTAATAATGTCTCTATTGTCCTTGTTGGGGTACATGGAGAAAGTGAAGTACACCAACTGCCCCATCAATGGAACAACTTCATATCTGGAGCTGTGAGTATCACTACATAGTGCTGAAAGTATTTGTAATAGGTTACAATGGCATTACAGCAGCTTTAGCAGCCAACGGAACTGCTATAGGGCCAGGGGGTGGGAGGGGGACCCATTAGGGAGGCTGGTATTGAAAACTAAACATAGAAAATCTGTGTGAATGTGTAGATACAAATCCAGTACTGTATCATTAAGAGTTTGAGAGGTTGCTGCTAACACTGACTCTGTAAACCCTATGCCATTTCCAATCAAGAGAAACAGACTGGAGGGATTTTCAGGATCGTAGTCATAGTTGCTAGTCACAGACTCCCCTTTGTAGATGGGGCAATAAGGAGAATTTGTTTAGCTGTCTAATTAAATCCCAGAAAATCTAATTAGGCAGCTGAGGTTTGTAATTCTGCAACAACCCCCCACAGTTGTAAGAAGGTTGTATTAGGGTTATAGAATTATTGTGTGCAGGAATATTAACAATTACCTAATAATATAAAATATTGCAATGGTCATTATTACTACTATATCTTGTCTATATCTTATCTTATTAACTACTAGACTACCTTTTTCAGCACTTTCTTGCTATGCCAGTGGTAATGGTGGAAGGATATAGAATTTACACTAGTGATGGGCAGAACACTCCCGAGTTTTGTTCTACATCAGAACTCCAGAACAGGGAAAAAGGAAAAAAAAATCAAAAGTCTCCATTTTTAAGGCTTATATGCAAGTTATTGAAAATGGAAAATTCCCCTAACTGGACTTTAAAGGCACTGAAATTCTAAGGTACATACAAAAGTATACATTTTATTAATGACAAAGATTTTTTGCATGAAATACAGAATAAAAAAGCTGTCGGATAAACCCAAGGAGGGGCAGTCATCCAACATGCTGAAGTCGAGAAAAGGCGTGACCCTTATGATGGAATTTATTCACAGGCAGTGATGGTATGCCATGAAACGGGTTGCCACTTGTAGATGTAAAAAGCGTTGTGAGAACACAATCTCGCAACCAGCCTGGAGACATCCACCTCCTGACTGGATGCTGGATTGTGTCCTTACATCACTTTTTACATCTACAAGTGGCAACCAGTTTCATGGCATACCATCACTGCCTGTGAATAAATAGCATCTATCTTTCCCATTTTCTCGTTGTTTTTAATATCTTCAGAATGTTTATACATATGACAGTTTCAGAAATATACACATGGTTCACTCTTTTCAGATTTCAGATTTTGGAAAACTCCATAACGCGTCGGGTGAACTAAAAAGGAATATTGCCAATTATTATATGACTGTCAGTACATACGCACTGTTGCTAATATTCCGCTTTTTTATTCTGTATATCATGCAAAAAATCTTTGTCATTAATAAAATGTATACTTGGAATTTCAGTGCCAAAGCCCAGTTAGGGGAATTTTCCTTTTTTGATTTAGATATTTGGCTGTAGCACCCCTCAGGGACCCCCTCCAATAATCAAATTTATATACAAGTTATTGCCCATAAAAAGGGTATGGGTAACATGTGGCAATTCATAAAACATTTTAAAAAAATATCACTTTGAAACGAGCAGTGATTTTAGTGATACTTAAAGTGAATCAATAAAATCCTTTAACCACTTAAGCCCCGGACCAATTGTCAGCCTAAGGACCGGAGGTCTTTTTACAATTTCGCACTGCACTGCTTTAACTGGTAATTGCGCGGTCATGCAATGTTGAACCCAAATGAAATTTGTGTCCTTTTCTTCCCACAAATAGAGCTTTCTTTTGATGGCATTTGATTGCTTCTGCGATATTTATTTTTTACGATATAAAAGGAAAAAGACCGAAAATGTAAAAAAAAAAAAAGATATTTTCTACTTTTTGTTATAAGAAAAATCGAATAAACTAAATTTTAGTCATACATTTAGGCCAAAATGTATTCAGCCACATGTCTTTCGTAAAAAAAATGTCAATAAGCGTATATTTATTGGTTAGCGCAAAAGTTATAGCGTCTACAAACTAGAGTACATTTTCTGGAATTTACATAGCTTTTAATTTATGACTGCCTATCTTATTTCTTGAGGTGCTAAAATGGCAGGGCAGTACAAAAGCCCCCCCCAAATGACCCCATTTTGGAAAGTAGACACCCCAAGGAAATTTCTGGGAGGCATGTTGAGCCCATTGAATATTTTTTTTACAGTTTACAAAAAGTTGTCACTAAATGATATATTGCTCACACATGCCATAGTTATATGTAGAATTGCACCCCAAAATATATTCTGCTGCTTCTCCTGAGTATGGGGATACCACATATGTGGGACTTTTTGGGAGTCTAGCTGCGTACGGCACCCCGAAAACCAATCACTGCCTTCAGGATTTCTAAGGGTGCAAATTTTTGATTTCACTCCTCATTACCTATCAAAGTTTGGAAGGCCATAAAATGCCAAAATATCACAAAACCCCCCCAAATGACCCCATTTTGGAAAGTAGACACCCCAAGCTATTTACTGAGAGGCATGCTGAGTCCATGAAATATTTTATATTTTGCCACAAGTTGCAGGAATATTACAATTTTTTTTTTTTTTTTTGCACAAAGTTGTCACTAAATGATATATTGCTCACACATGCTATGGGCATAAGTGAAATTACACCCCAAAATAAATTCTGCTGCTTCTCCCGAGTACAGTGATACCACATGTGGGGGACTTTTTGGGAGCCTAGCCACGTACAGGACCCCAAAAACCAAGCACTGCCTTCAGGATTTAAATATAAAACACTACCAAAAAAAACTGTAATGCCGCGTACACACGACCAGACTTATGTCCAACAGACTTTCGACGGAGTTCTGACGGAGTTCTGACAGAGTTCTGACGGACTTTCCGAATGAGCGGACTTGGCCACACACAATCACACCAAACTCAGACGGATTCGACCGTGATGACGTACGACTGGACTAGAATAAGGAAGTTCATAGCCAGTAGCCAATAGCTGCCCTAGCGTCGCTGTTTGTCCATCGGACTAGCATACAGACGAGCGGATTTTTCGATAGGAACTGGATCCGGCGGAGTTCTGGCGGAAAAATTTGAAGCATGTTCCATTTCTAAAGTCTGTCAGACTTTTGTGAATCAAAAGTCCGTTGCAGCCCACACACGATCGAATAGTCTGCCGGAATCATTCCGTCAGACTTTTGATGTTGAAAAGTCCGGTCGTGTGTACGGGACATTAGCGATCGCAGGGATCAGGCCTGACTCTGCAAACGCTGCAGTTATGTGTTTAGTGTTTTGTAAGTGACAGTGATCGATAGATACTGCACTTGGGTGGGCTGGGCGAAGGGGCAAAACGCAGGTGTTAGCAGGTATCTGGGCTGATCCCGCTAACAATGCGTTTTTTTGGAACCCTAAACTGCTGGGGATGCTAGTATAGATCTGATCAGATCAGATATTGATCTGCTCAGATACTATACCACTACGGGAGGTGTATGCTTTGCGCGTGGGTGTTAGCGGTACTGGCACTAACCTAGCGCTGCCTGGGGCGACGCAGACCCTGACCCTAAAACCTAATTGATATCACCTGCCGGGTGATCAGGGGGTTAAACCTTTATGGGTAATAAATGGTGGGTGCCCTGATGCTATAAAAAGCAAACGAACTAACCAGAGTCACCCGTAACACTTATACGGTGATCACTGGTGGGGGGTCCCTGATGCTATATAAAAACCTGACGGGGAACCTAAATAACTAACTGGCTAACCAGCGTCACCAGTGATACTTATACGGTGATCGCTGGTGAAAGGGTTAACTCTAGGGGCAATCAGGGGGTTAAAACCTTTATTGGGTAGTATATGGGGGTACCTAATGCTATAAAAACCTGGCGGTGAACATAAAAAATAACTAGCTACCTAGCGGCACCAGTGACAGTAATGCAGCGATCAGAAAAACGATCGCTTAGTGGCACTGGCAAAAGGGGGTGAAAGGGTTAACTAGGGGCAATCAGGGGGTTAAAACCTTTATTAGGTAGTATATGGGGGTCCCGGACGCTATGTAAAAACCTGACGGGGAACCTAAATAACGAAATAACTAACTGGCTATCCAGCGTCACCAGTGACACTTATACGGTGATCGCTGGTGAAAGGGTTAACTCTAGGGGCAATCAGGGGGTTAAAACCTTTATTAGGTAGTATATGGGGGTACCTAGTGCTATAAAAACCTGGAGGTGAACCTAAAAAAATAACTAGCTACCTAGCGGCACCAGTGACACTAATGCAGCGATCAGAAAAACGATCGCTTAGTGACACTGGCAAAAGGGGGTGAAAGGGTTAACTCTAGGGGAAATCAGGGGGTTAAAACCTTTATTAGGTAGTATATGGGGGTACCTAGTGCTATAAAAACCTGGCGGTGAACCTAAAAAAATAACTAGCTACCTAGCGGCACCAGTGACACTAATGCAGCGATCAGAAAAACGATCGCTTAGTGACACTGGCAAAAGGGGGTGAAAGGGTTAACTCTAGGGGAAATCAGGGGGTTAAACCCTTATTAGGGGGGGTAGGGGGCTACCCTGGACCTAACACTAACTGCCCTGACACTTTTTACTGTCACAACTGACACTAAATGCAGTGATCAGTAAATAAATGATCACTGCAATCAGTGACACTGTGACTGGGAGGGGGGGGGGGGGGGCGATCGGGGGGGTGATCGGGGGTAATTTGTGTGCCTATGTGTACCTACATGTCAGTGTAGTGTTTGGTTCACTTACTATGGGTTCTGCTCGCAGTGCGGTCAAAAAGACCGCCCCAAGGAGAATGACATCACTTCCTCCCTGCCTGTGTTTACACTACACAGGCTGGGGAAGCTTCTCATTCATCAGGAGTGATCGAGAGGGGATGGCCAGAAACCAACGACCATCCCCTCATCCCGGATCGCTCCTGAAGCGAAACGGACCGCCGCAGCCAGCGGGAGGGGGTCCGATCGGACCCCCCACCCGCTGGAAGGCAAGCACGTACATGTACGTGCTTGTGCCTGTCGGTGCCATTGTGCCGACGTACATTGACATGCGGCGGTCCTTAAGTGGTTAAATATAGTGCCTGGGGGTCCCCTTAGTCTGCCTGTAAAGTGGCCCATATGTGCTGTGTATAGAACCTGCTGCACAAAACTGACATATACTGTATAAAGAAAACAAAATGACATTTAAATTGATTTTCCCTGCAAGCTTTCTTTATTTTGTAAACAACTGCTTGGGGACCCAGTCTGTATGATGAGGCCACATTTTAGTGCACACAGACACTGCTGGGCCCCTTATACTGGCATGAAAATGTCTCTCCTTGTTGGCCTCCCAGACCTGATTGGGGTAGGGGGGGGGGGGGGGGGACTTACACAAATTTATTAGATAATAGGAAATGGGTGATTAAATGCATTTTATTTAATTAAATGTGGTGTTTGGTGCACTGTAAACTTTGTACAGTTGAGCACTGCTGCTGACACAAATTGAAAAACCACAAAAATATTAATAAAAAAGGGGGGACACCAGTGTCTCAATAAGACAAACTGACAAACTGACAACTTAAAAAAAGGGGACAGGGGAACAACAACAATAACAAAAATGTGGACACAGGGACACAAAAAAATAAATAAATGAAATGTGGCGCTTGGTGCAGTATAAACTGGGTACAATTGGGGACTGCTGCTAACACAAATTGAATAATGTTAAAAATATATATATTATTAAAAAGGGGTAAACACCAGAGTTGCAGTAAGACAAAACTGCGCTGACAATTTTAAATAAGGGGGCAGGGGAACAAAAAAAAAAGGACGCAGTGACAAAAAAAAAACTGTGGATACAGCACTAAATGTAGTGCTGTTAAACACTACACTTACACTACACTGACACAACACTATCACACCACTGACACTCTACACAGCGGTCAGGAGCATTGCTTCAGCCAATCAGGGCCCTAGAGTGCACCCCCGCAAATTTGGGTGCTTGGCGAACACCCGAATGGGTTCTGTTTGGGGTCGAACCAATGTTTGGGCCTGAACAGCTCACCTATCTCCAATTTACACTTAGGCACTGAGATCTGAGATGCTTCAAAAGTCTGGTGAGCTACTGTGGCCTAAGAGATTACTTGAAGAATTAAAGCTGAGATGTGATTAAAAACTTTATTGGGGCACTAGTTAGGTACCAATAAGGTACCTCTAATGATGTCTTTCCAGACCAATAGTTGCTGTTTCTTTCTTGGAAAATGTTACTTACATGTAGCCTCTGAAGTTCTACTGGTGACAATAACAGTTGGGGTTGAGGAACAGCGATCAGAGCGGGTCACTCGCTGTGCATCTCCTCCTTTCCGAAAAAACTCTTTTATTCTTTTTAAAGAATATAAGGTTTTTTGTGATTGTACAAGGGGACAATATGATGTTCATACGCCCCTTGTATAATCACAGAACGCTTTGTATTATTTGAAAAGAAGACATTTTATGAATGGAGCCACTGCACAGCAAACGACCTATGAGGACCATTGACCTTAAGCCCAGCCCTTCACCTCCGGAACTTCAGTAGGGACATGTCAGAGACTGCATGTCAGTAAAATTCTTCATGAAAGGAGCATCAGCTACTAGTGGGGCACACAGTATTAGACCTTACTGGTACAGGTGGTCCCCTAGTTAAATACATCCGACTTACAAATGACTCCTACTTACAAACATAGGGAGGCAACAGGAAGTGAGAGGAAATCTACCCCTAGGAAGGGAAATTCTCTCCTATAAGAGGTATCATAGGAAAATATGTCTCCACTGGAGCTTTATCACCAGTCCATGTTTGCCTAACACAAAATTTTCTAAATCCAATTGTCACAGAGACATAAAATGAGGTAAAATCTTCTGAACAGGGGCACAAACAGCAAAACAAATGTTGCAGTGGTGATAACCCTTCCTTATAGTATCCAAAAAGCTTAAAAATAGATTATTTGGCTGAAGCTACACCTAAAAAATGTACCTGTTTAGACTAAAGCCGCGTACACACGGGCGGACTGTCTGTCCAACTTAGTCCGCTGAAACACATTTCAGCGGACAGTCCGCTCGTGTGTGGGCTTCAGCGGACTTTTTCAGCGGACAGTCTGGCGGACTAAGTATTTCGGAATGTTGGAAATACTGTCCGCTGGACTCGCATTTCGGAGGACAATCCGCCCGTGTGTGTGCCAGTCCGCCCTACTTTTGAAATGAGCGGACTTTTCCCGCCTGGAGAAAAGTCCGCTCATTTCGAGCGCGTCTCCAGGTAGGCGGGGCCCGCGACGGAGACGTCGCTGGCCCCGCCGCCTGGTATGGACTTAAAGGGGAACCCCAACGCCGAAAAAAATCGGCGTGGGGGTCCCCCCCCAAGTCCACAACAGACCCTTGTCCGAGCACGCTACCCGGCCGGCCAGGAAAGGGGGGCGAGCGAGCGCCCCCCCTCCTGAGCCGTACCAGGCCGCGTGCCCTCAACATGGGGGGTGCCTTGGGGAAGGGGGGGCCGCGCGGCCCCCCCCACCCCAAAGCACCTTGTCCCCATGTTGATGAGGACAAGGGCCTCTTCCCGACAACCCTGGCCGTTGGTTGTCGGGGTCTGCGGGCGGGGGGCTTATCGGAATCCGGGAGCCCCCTTTAATAAGGGGGCCCCCGGATACCGGCCCCCCACCCTATGTGAATGAGTATGGGGTACAAAGTACCCCTACCCATTCACCTGTGAAAAAAAGTACAAAAAAAACACAACACAGGGTTAAAATATTTTATTGCACAGCTCCGGGGGTCTTCCGTCTTCAGGGGTCTTCTCGCCAGACTCCTCCGCTATCTTCTTGTAGCTCTTTTGCTAGCGGAGGAGTCCGGCTTTCTTCCACGCCGCCGGCCTCTTCTCCCAGCTTCGGGGGTCTTGTCCCCCTCTTCGGTACTTCTGCCGGGCCACCGCGCCTTCTTATAGCTCTTTTACAGGCGGTGGCCCGGTCTTCTGTCGCCGCCGTTGCAGCCGCCTTCCATTCTTCTTCTTCTTCTTCTTCTTCTTCTCCAGGAGATGTTGCCTCGACGATCTCTCCGGCCGGAATGCCAGAGCCGCGCTGCGCGGCCACTTATATAGTGACAATGGGGCGGTGTCACATGGTATATGTCACATGGGTTGGTCACATGGGTTGATGTCACATGGGGACTATGACATCGTAAGGGGGCGGGGTCACCATGTGACACCAACCCATGTGACATAAAGCCATGTGACACCGCCCCATTGTCGCTATATAAGTGGCCGCGCAGAGCGGCTCTGGCATTCCGGCCGGAGAGATCGTCGAGGCAACATCTCCTGGAGAAGAAGAAGAAGAAGAAGAAGAAGAATGGAAGGCAGCTGCGACGGCGGCGACAGAAGACCGGGCCACCGCCTGTAAAAGAGCTATAAGAAGGCGCGGTGGCCCGGCAGAAGTACCGAAGAGGGGGACAAGACCCCCGAAGCCGGGAGAAGAGGCCGGCGGCGCGGAAGAAAGCCGGACTCCTCCGCTAGCAAAAGAGCTACAAGAAGATAGCGGAGGAGTCTGGCGAGAAGACCCCTGAAGACGGAAGACCCCCGGAGCTGTGCAATAAAATATTTTAACCCTGTGTTGTGTTTTTTTTGTACTTTTTTTCACAGGTGAATGGGTAGGGGTACTTTGTACCCCATACTCATTCACATAGGGTGGGGGGCCGGTATCCGGGGGCCCCCTTATTAAAGGGGGCTCCCGGATTCCGATAAGCCCCCCGCCCGCAGACCCCGACAACCAACGGCCAGGGTTGTCGGGAAGAGGCCTTTGTCCTCATCAACATGGGGACAAGGTGCTTTGGGGTGGGGGGGGGCCGCGCGGCCCCCCTTCCCCAAGACACCCCCCATGTTG
This sequence comes from Lithobates pipiens, assembly GCF_037356315.1. NCBI lineage: Eukaryota > Metazoa > Chordata > Amphibia > Anura > Ranidae > Lithobates > Lithobates pipiens. Next base: position 595,456,772 of record NW_027507748.1, on the reverse strand, counting down.
AGGGCACGTGGCCTGGTACGGCTCAGGAGGGGGGGCGCTCGCTCGCCCCCCTTTCCTGGCCGGCCGGGTAGCGTGCTCGGACAAGGGTCTGTTGTGGACTTGGGGGGGGGGGCCCCACGCCGATTTTTTTCGGCGTTGGGGTTCCCCTTTAAGTCCATACCAGGCGGCGGTGCCAGCGACGTCTCCGTCGTGGGCCCCGCCTACCTGGAGACGCGCTCGAAATGAGCGGACATTCCTCCGCGTGTGTGGGCGAGTCCGTTCATTTCAAAAGTAGGGCGGATACTATGGCGGACTTAGTCCGCCGTATTAGTCCGCTCAAAAAGTGCCGTGTGTGGGCAAGTCCGTTCATTCGAAAGTATGACGGACTGTCTGTCGGATTGTCTGACGGACTAAGTTGGCCAGACAGTCCGCCACGTGTGTACGCGGCTTTAGAAACAAATTCAACTTAAGAACAAACCTACAGTCCCTATCTTGTTTGTAACCCGGGGACCACCTGTACCTAGCTAAAGCCCAAATAAAGTTTTTGCCCACACTTCAGGTTTTACGCTAAAAGGTAATTCCTCACACTGTCTTCCAGGACAACTTATTTCTATAGCCCTGTTCCCAAGTAGTGTACTGCCTATGCTGACAGCTGCTATGTGTCCTTAGTTTTGGTATACTTTATGTAAATGATACTGTGAGCTGCCAGTTAGAGACGTAGCCATGGGGCCCCTTTAAATTTTTTCAGGCACCCCAATTCCAATTTTTTGCCTAATTTGAAACATCATCAGATAAAATTGGAGGGTGGGATTTTCAAATATGTGTTTGTAGTTATTGGTGACAGTATGGCCGCGTACACACGCGGGGACTGTTCGCTCAACTTTGTCCGCTGAACAGTGTTTCGGCGGACAGTCCGCTCGTGTGTGGGCTTTCAGCGGACAGTTTCAGCGGACAGTCTGCTGAACAAAGTTTTTCGGAAATTCCGAAAAACTGTCCGCTGAAACTTTGTTTCAGCGAACAGTCCCCTCGTGTGTAGGCTTGTTCGTCAAACTAAGTTCCGCGCATGCTCAGAAAGGATTTACACGCCGAAGTTTGCATTGCAGTGTATAGGACGTCGTTTTCTAGTCCCGTCGTACGTGCCGTTCACGTCATCGCGCACGGTTTCAGCGGACTGTTCGTTCGTCGTGTGTGGCCAAGTCCGTCCATGCTAATTTTGAGCGGACTGTCCGCTGAAACTGTTTGACGGACAAAGTTGAGCGAACAGTCCCCGCGTGTGTACGCGGCCTATGTTGGGTATCAGAGGAAACCAATTAAAATTTTCCTCAATCACATTACATTGCATGTTCTTATTTCTTCAGGATTCTAAAATTTTGACAATTATACAGTACAAAACATGTGTAACTACAGAGATCCTGTGTTTAGGCTGCTAGTATGGTGTTATTATTGAGTGTATAACAGTTATTTGTGAAAAAATGCAATTAAAGTGCTGCGCTCCCCACATATGCATAAGTACTGTGCTCATAACTAATCTTGTGAAAAACCGCTATAAATGATTAACTAATAATTTAGTGTAATAAACATACAGTGAAAGCCATAAAGTTAAAAGTAAGACTCATCAAACGTGTTATTTTCTTTAATTAAAATAAGTCTTTTGATCACTCAGGCCGCGTACACACGCGGGGACTGTTCGCACAACTTTGTCCGCTGAACAGTGTTTCAGCGGACAGTCCGCTCGTGTGTGGGCTTTCAGTGGACAGTTTCAGCGGACAGTTTGACGAACAAAGTTTTTCGGAAATCCCGAAAAACTGTCCGCTGAAACTTGGTTTGAGCGGACAGTCCGCCCGTGTGTGGGCCAGTCCGCTGTACTTTCGAAATGAGCGGACTGTTCCCGCCCGGAGAAAAGTCTGCTCATTTCGAGCGCGTCTTCAGGTAGGCGGGGCCCGCGATGGAGACGTCGCGGGCTCCGCCGCCTGGAATGAACTTAAAGGGGAACCCAACGCCGAAAAAAATCGGCGTGGGGGTCCCCCCAAAGTCCACAACAGACCCTTGTCCGAGCGCGCTACCCGGCCGGCCAGGAAAGGGGGGCGAGCGAGCGCGCCCCCCCCTCCTGAGCCGTACCAGGCCGCGTGCCCTCAACATGGGGGGTGCCTTGGGGAAGGGGGGGCCTCGCGGCCCCCCCACCCCAAAGCACCTTGTCCCCATGTTGATGAGGACAAGGGCCTCTTCCCGACAACCCTGGCCGTTGGTTGTCGGGGTCTGCGGGCGGGGGGCTTATCGGAATCCAGCAGCCCCCTTTAAAAAGGGGGCCCCCGGATACCGGCCCCCCCACCCTATGTGAATGAGTATGGGGTACAATGTACCCCTACCCATTCACCTGTAAAATAAAAGTACCCAAAAAAAAACACAACACACGAGATAAATTATTTTATTGCACAGCTCCGGGGGTCTTCCGTCTTCGGGGGTCTTCTCGCCGGACTCCTCCGCTATCTTCTTGTAGCTCTTTTGCTAGCGGAGGAGTCCGGCTTTCTTCCTCCCCGCCGCCGGCCTCTTCTGCCGAGCCACCGCGCCTTCTTATAGCTCTTTTAGAGGCGGTGGCCCGGTCTTCTGTCGCCGCTGTCGTCGCCGCCGCCTTCCGTTCTTCTTCTTCATCTTCTTCTTCTTCTTCTTCTTCTTCTCCCGGAGATTTTGACACGTCGCTCTCTCCGGCCGGAATGCCAGAGCCGCGCTGCGCGGCCACTTATATAGTGACAATGGGGCGGTGTCACATGGTATATGTCACATGGGTTGGTCACATGGGTTGATGTCACATGGGGACTATGACATCGTAAGGGGGCGGGGTCACCATGTGACCAACCCATGTGACATATACCATGTGACACCGCCCCATTGTCACTATATAAGTGGCCGCGCAGCGCGGCTCTGGCATTCCGGCCGGAGAGAGCGACGTGTCAACATCTCCGGGAGAAGAAGAAGAACGGAAGGCGGCGGCGACGACAGCGGCGACAGAAGACCGGGCCACCGCCTCTAAAAGAGCTATAAGAAGGCGCGGTGGCCCGGCAGAAGAACCGAAGAGGGGGACAAGACCCCCGAAGTCGGGAGAAGAGGCCGGCGGCGGGGAGGAAGAAAGCCGGACTCCTCCGCTAGCAAAAGACTACAAGAAGATAGCGGAGGAGTCCGGGGAGAAGACCCCCGAAGACGGAAGACCCCCGGAGCTGTGCAATAAAATATTTTATCTCGTGTGTTGTGTTTTTTTTTGGGTACTTTTATTTTACAGGTGGATGGGTAGGGGTACATTGTACCCCATACTCATTCACATAGGGTGGGAGGCCGGTATCCGGGGGCCCCCTTATTAAAGGGGGCTCCTGGATTCCGATAAGCCCCTCGCCCGCAGACCCCGACAACCAACGGCCAGGGTTGTCGGGAAGAGGCCCTTGTCCTCATCAACATGGGGACAAGGTGCTTTGGGGTGGGGGGGCCGCGCGGCCCCCCCTTCCCCAAGGCACCCCCCATGTTGAGGGCACGCGGCCTGGTACGGCTCAGGAGGGGGGGGCGCGCTCGCTCGCCCCCTTTCCTGGCCGGCCGGGTAGTGTGCTCGGACAAGGGTCTGTTGTGGACTTTGGGGGGACCCCCACACCGATTTTTTTCGGCGTTGGGGTTCCCCTTTAAGTCCATTCCAGGCGGCGGAGCCCGCGACGTCTCCGTCGCGGGCCCCGCCTACCTTGACACGCGCTCGAAATGAGCGGACTGTTGCCTCGTGTGTGGGCGAGTCCGTTCATTTCAAAAGTTGCGCGGACTTAGTACGACGAACTTAGTTTGCCGTATTTGTCCGCACAAAAAGTACCGTGTGTGGGCGTGTTTGTTCATTCAAAAGTTTGAGCGGACTGTTTGACGAACTTAGTTTCGGCAGACAGTCCCCGCGTGTGTACGCGGCCTCACTGTGTTCATTAAAAAAAAAGGGGCTAGTAAATTACATACTGCCCTTCCCCTGCTCTCCATCCTGAAGCATCCAGCTGTGTGCCCGCAGCAGCAGGCAGCACAGGAGAGGAAAGGAGCGAAGTCAGCATTGTGTGAAGGGGGGGGGGGGGGCAGGCAGAAGGGTGAATCTGCCCCGTTAAAATAAAAAACTGAAAACTTTCTATCAAATACTTAATGAAATTTTACTTTCCTAATGGACTCCATGGCAGTCTACGTGTGGGTTAACCCAGCATCCTCTCCAATGCTATAGGACCCCATTCCCATAAATGTGAGCTCTCGGCAAGAGACTGCATTCCATAACTAGCCAACTCTTGATCCATGGGTGAGAATGCCTTCTGCCATGAAGTCCATCAGGAAATGAAAATTATTGTAAGTATTTGATAGAAAATGTTCAGTTTTCCCTGACAAACTCAATGGCAGTCTACGTGTGGGAAATAAGTAGACGCCTGTCGAATGTGCCATCATCGCCTCCAAGGGGCCAAGCCCTTAGCCCTATAGGTCTGCTCCATAGTCTCAACAATCCAGGATGCAATCATTCTGGAAGAAGCACGTTTCCCCTTATTCTTTCCAGAGAATACAACAAATAAGTAATCCGATCGTCTAAGGGAGACATAGCACAAAGGTAATCTTAGCGTTTCCCCCACGTCTAGTGGATGAGCCTCTGAGGTCCCTGGAGTTTTGAAAGTGGGCAGGACAATCTCTTGATTCTCATGAAAAACCGACGTGACTTTAGGCTTTGAATTGAGCATCGGTATCAGCACCACCTGGTTTGGAAAAAAAAAATGTTGAGAAACAGTTCTTTGTGGCCAAGGGCCCCAATCTCTGAAACTCTCTTGGCCGATGTGATGGCTGCAAGGAAAGTGGCCTTCGCCGAGAGATCCTTAATGGAAGTTGGGTCAGATCCTGTGCTACTAGAAGATCCCATTTGGGGAATCTCGGTTTTCTTTGGGGCCTAAGTTTTGCTGCCCCTCTGAAGAACTGGCGGCCCAGCGGGTGAATGGCCCAAGAAATGCCAGAGAAGGCTGAAAGAGCTAAGACCTGGAGCCTTAGGGAGCTGACCGACAGAGTCAGATCTAGTCCCGACTGTAAAAATTCTAGGAGGTCCCGTATTCCCAGGTCTCTGTATGATCTGCCTAAGGAGGAGGAGAACTCCACAAACTTGGCCCATATTCTTCCATAGACTTTTTTTATGCTTGCGCTCCTGGAAGTCCTGAGGGTAGAAACAACACCTGAGGCATAGCCGAGGGCCTCCAGCCTCTCCCGCTCAAGAATCAGACCATCAGCTCTAATAGCACCGGCCATGGCTGCAGGACTGCCCCCTGGGACAAGAGGTCCAATCTGAGGGGGAGAGATACTTGGTTCCGAACGCAGAGCTGTGTCAGGAAAGGAAACCATGACCTGTTTGGCCAGTAAGGAGCAACTACCACTTTCTTTATCGTAAATCACGGGACACAGAGCCACAGTAATTACTGTATGGGTTATATGGCACCTTCAGGTGATGGACACTGGCACACCCTAGACTGGAAGTTCAATTCCCCATATAACCCCTCCCCTTACCAGGAGTACCTCAGTTTTTTCGCCGGTGTCTTAGGTGTTGGTCACGAGCAAAGATGTACTGTGTTGAGCTCCGACTGAATATTCCTTGCTGGGGCAAGCTATGCAACTGGATCCATTCAAAGTGTCTTCTCCAGGCCGAATTGAATGGTACCGAATTGAATCCGAAAAAGAGAGCTTCTCGTTACTCTCGTCGACCGTGGAAAGTATTTGGGATGCCTCCTCAGTGGAAAAGCATTTTTGGACATGGTTGCTGGTGGTGATGAGACTGCACAGGTGTGTGCTAACCCTGCACTGATGGGCACTGATGAGATGGCACTGAGGACTGATGTGCACTGATTGATGACACAGATGTGCACTGATGAGACGGTACAGATGGGCACTGATTTAACAGATGTGCACTGATGAGGCTGCACAGATGTGCACTGATGAGGCGGCACATATGTGCACTGATGAGGCGGCACATATGTGCACTGATGAGGCGGCACATATGTGCACTGATGAGGCGGCACATATGTGCACTGATGAGGCGGCACATATGTGCACTGATGAGGTGGCACATATGTGCACTGATTGATTGCACAGATGTGCACTGATGAGGCGGCACAGATGTGCAGTGATGAGGTGGCAAAGATATGCACTGATGAGGTGGCCCTGATGAGGAGACACAGATGGGCACTGATGATGCAGCTCAAATGTGCACTGATTGATTGCACAGATGTGCACTGAGACGGCACAGATGGGCACAGATATGCACTGATGAAGTGGCACTGAGTTGGCACAGATGGGCACTGCTGAGTCGGCATAGATGTGCACTGATTGATTGCACAAATGTGCACTGTTGAGGTTTGCACAAATGGGCACTGATGAGGTGGCACAGATGGGCACTGATGAGGCGGCACAGATGTGCACTGATTGATTGCACAGATGTGCACTGATGAGGCGGCACAGTTGGGCACTGATTGGTACAGATGGGCACTGAAGAGGTGGCACTGATGAAGTGGCACAGATGTGCACTGATTGTACAGATGGGCACAGACAGGCACAGATGGGCACAGGTGGGCACAGACTGGCACAGATGGGCACAGATGGGCACAGACTGGCACAGATGACACTAGCTATAGATGTTAATTGTCACTGTGGTACTGATTGGGCACTGATTGGGCACACTGTGTTTTTTTACTGAAATAGAACACACGATCCAGCACAGAAGCGCTCCCTCCTCACACTCTGTCTCTGTGTACTGTGCACTGTAAACGGCTGCTGTGATTGGCCATTTACAGAGATCTGTGATTGGCTGTGTCCAAGGGACACGGCCAACACAGATTTTCCCCGATGCACGCTCACGAGAGCACGCGGGGAGTGAGGAAAGGGGAGAACATCAATAGACGTAGTCCCAGCAATGTAGATCCGCGGTGCAGCCATCATGATCTGAACTGGTTAAGTAAATGTTGTCATGCCTATAGTCAACACCTGGGGCTGTCAAGAGCACGTGCCTGGTTCCATGCTTGTCAGTTTCGCTATGTGTCACAAGCTGCACGCTTCCTCCAGCCCAAGCCCCAGGTAAGTCTTGGGAAGGGTTTTTTTTTCTCTTTGGAATGTCCCCCACCTAGATAGCTTCAATCCAGGAGGAACAAGGAGCATGGCTCAGTTGGTGGTGTGCTGCGCCACTCCCGCCACCATTTCAGTGGTTCTCCATCGGCAGCTCAGATCGGAGCTCGTTCGCACGGGAAAAAGGTCTATTTTGAAAAAGATGAGGGGGGTGCAGTGGGTGGTCGGCGGAAGGGGGCGGGGCTTAGCAGGCCATGTCGTGCTTCAGCATCCACAATACGGCTGTGTGAAATATAAAGCGCACCTTTTTCAGGTCCATACAGCTCAAGGAGGGACACAGAGCAGACGGGTGGCATGTGAGTGTTGTTGACACAGGCATTCCCAGGGCACATTTACTTAAGCATCAGGCTGAGCTTAATAACAGTGGCAGTTGTTGGACTATTGCTCAGCAGTGGGTGCATTTTTTTGGCAGTACCTCTGCATTTGTGCTTAGCACTAATACCAGAAGGGGTGGTACAAATACCACAAAAACCAAGGGCACAAAGGGGTCGCCCTCAGGCCCTAAAGACTCTCCCTCTGCAACACCACCCCCCTGAAAGATCTAGGGAGGCTGGTCAGAGTGAGCCATCGGGGTCATCAGGGGCTGCAAATTCCGACACTTCAGCCCCTGTCTATATAACTGAGGAGGTTTTCTCCTCAACTATGAGTGGATTGGAGGAAAGGTTAGCGGCTTTAATCGTATCTTCACAGAGTGGAAGAAAACGCATTAGGTCCCCTTCTACCACCTAGGATCCTCAAACAGAGGAACAGCAGGAGGGGGAAGATGAATCCCCCTCAAGGGGCCGTGGAGATACAGATGACTCCTTTTCCAAGGGATCAAGTGGGGAAGGGCCTTCTTCAGCTTCACATGCTGAGAAGTTGCTGGCGAATTCTCTTACTGAAATGGTCCCGTCCACATTTAACCGGTTCCCGACCAGCGCACGCCGATGTACGTCGGCAGAATGGCACGGGCAGGCATATTGGCGTACAGGTACATCCAATCTTCAATGCTGCCCTGCCATCGCAAGCGCGCCGCCGGCGCCACGCTCGCGTGGCGGTCGGGACCCCCGTGAGTCCGGTCATGGGTCCCACGGACTCGATCGCCGTGGACATACCCGCGATCGTCTCACGGGACAGCTGAATGGAGGAAATGCTGTGTAAACAGCATTTCTCCATTCTGCCTAGCAACTAGTGACAATGATCTCTGCTCCATGTGATTGGAGCAGAGATCAGTGTTCACTAAATGAAAGCCCAACCCCCCCACAGTTAGTAACACACCCCTACAAACACTTAACCCCTACACTGCCACCCACTGGTTAACCCCTTCACTGCCAGTGTCATTTACACAGGAATCACTGCATTTATATAGCAGTGATTACTGTATAAATGACAATAAATAAATAAATAAATGACAATGGTCCCAAAAATGTGTCAAAAATGTCCGATGTGTCCGCCACAATGTCGCAGTCACAATAAAAATCGCTGATCGCCGCCATTACTAGTAAAAAAATAAAATAATAAAAAATTATTAATAAAAATGCCATAAAACTATCCCTATTTTGTAAACGCTATAACTTTTGCGCAAACCAATCGCTTATTGTGATTTTTTTTTACCAAAAATATGTAGAAGAATACGTATCAGCCTAAACTGAGGGGAAAAAATGTTTTTGATATATTTTTGGGGGATATTTATTATAGCAAAAAGTAAAAAATAATGCGTTTTTTTCAAAACTGTCGCTCTATTTTTGTTTATAGCGCAAAAAATAAAACCTGCAATGGTGATTAAATACCACCAAAAGAAAGCTATATTTGTTGGAAAAAAAGGACGTCAATTTTGTTTGGGAGCCACGTCGCACGACCGCGCAATTGTCAGTTAAAGCGACGCAGTGCCGAATTGCAAAAAGTGGTCTGGTCATTGACCAGCAAAATGGTCCGGTCTGTAAGTGGTTAAGCTACCCTTAACTGAGTCGGTTGAAGAGCCCACTTCTTGTTTGGGTTCACTAAAGCCTCCTCAAGCTTTGCGTGGCTTTCCTGTCCATTCATTGCTGGAAAAGCTTATGTATTCTGAGTGGGTTCACCCATTTTTTCCCTCCTAAAAAGTTTTCAACACTTTATCCTATTCAGGAAAAAAATACTAAGGAGTATACCAGCAATTGACGCTGCTATATCCTCTGTGAATAAAAGTTGGAATAAAAGTCTGGTTGACAATGCGCAAATGCTTAGGGATCCAACTGATAAAAAATTGGAATTCCTGTTAAAAAAACATTTTTTTCCTTGGCAGGTTCAGTGGCTCAACCTGCAGTGGTGGCAACTGAGGTATATCAATCCTTGAGAGACCATTTGAAACAGGTGCTCAAGGTTTTCCCTGAACAGCAGGCCCAAGAGTTAGCCGAGCTGCCATCGGCTTTGTGTTTTGCAATTGACGCAATCAGAGATTCTATTTTTCAAACCTCTCGCCTTAAGCTTGGGTTGGTACATATGCTTAGAATCTTATGGTTGAAAAGTTGGTCAGCCGAAGGGCCATGCAAAAAGCTCCTGGCTGGTTTTCCTTTCCGTGGTGAAAAGCTGTTTGGGGATGATTTGGCCAAATATATAAGTATATATCAAGTATCCTTTTGCCAGTTAAGAAAAAGAATAAATGTCCCTCATTTAAATGGGCTCTTTCTCCAATGCCAGGGGCATCAGACTTCAGGTAGTCATGATGGCCTTCACCGTCAGGTTCAAAAGGTAAACCTCAGGGTCAACCCCAGGGACAAAAGAAATCCTGGGGGAGGAAACTCGCAAGAACGCTAAAGACTTTTTATGAAGGGGCGCCCCTGCTCATTCGAGTGAGGGGAGGACTTTTGCAGGTCTAAACGTTTTGGCAGGAAGAATTTCGAGACAGATGGGTGGTCTCCACAATAGCTCTAGGTTACAAACTAGAGTCCCGAGAATTCCTGTCTCCTCGTTTCCTCAGGTCATATGTCCCCAAAGATCCAGAGAAAAAGAATTCTCTCTGTCTAGCGTTAGACCGACTTTTGTTGCAAGAGCAGGGGCTGGGGTTTTATTGAAACCTTTTCACAATGCCAAACCAAATGGAGATGTCAGACCCATTCTAGATCTCAAAGATCTAAACTGGTTCCTGAAAATTCGCTCTTTTCGTATGGAATCAATCCGATCAGTAGTCTCCATCCTACAAGGAGGAGAACTTCTGGCATCAATCGACATCAAAGATGCATACCTGCATGTACCTATTTTCCCCGCTCACCAGAAATATCTGTGTTTCGAAATAGAAAAACTTAGTTTGTAGCCTTAGCTTTCGGTCTAGCTACTGCATCTCGGGTGTTTACAAAACTTCTGGCCCTTCCTCTGGCCAGATTAAGGACTCAAGGTATAATGATAATAGCATACCTAGACGACCTGCTCTTGATAGACCTGTTGGTAGCCTGCTTGGACCAAAAGCATGGTCACCACAGTCAACTACCTGGAATAAATCTTCTTTAAAGCCAGTAAGAAGATTAGAGTACTTGGGTCTGGTTAAAGATACAGCCCAGAAGAGGGTATTTTTACCCCAGGCAAACATCAGCACCATAAAGGAGCTGGTTCATGTGGTCAGGGCAAAGAAGGGTACTTCCATTTGCCTTTGTATGAGGTTGTTGGGGAAGATGATGGCTATATTTGAAGCAGTTCCCTATGCTTAGTTTCATTCGAGACTGCAGCAAAACAGTATCCTATCGGCCTGGAACAAGAAGGTCCAAGCACTGGTGGAGGATATCCGAGAATCTGCAGAAGGGGAAATCCTTCTTACCAGTTACCTGAAAGGTGGTAACAACAGATGCCAGCCTTTCAGTTTGGGGAGCAGTCCTGGAAGAGGCGTATGTCCAGGGTAAATGGTCCAGAACCGAAAGCACCTTGCCCATCGACATTCTAGAGATTCGGGGAGCATACCTAGCCCTAAGGGCCAGGACATTCAGGTTGCGGAATTCTCCTGTCAGGATTAAATCCGACTATGCCACAGTAGTGGCTTATATCAATCACCAAGGGGGCACCAGAAGTCAGGCAGCCCAGGGAGAGGTAAACTATATCCTAACCTGAGCAGAAAACCATGTGCCGTGCATATTGACAATCTTCATTCCAGAGGTAGAGAACTGGTAGGCGGACTACTTAAGTCACCAGCAGTTGTTCCCGGGAGAATGGTCCCTTCACCCCAACATCTTCCTGGCTATATGCCAAAGATGGGGGATCCCGGACGTAGATCTGTATTCATCCAGGTTCAACAACAAAGTCGACAACTTTGTGTCAATAACAAGGGATCCACTCGCATATGGAACAGATGCGTTGGTGACCCCGTGGGATGAGCTCTCACTGCTTTATTCATTCCCTCCTATTCTCCTGCTATCTTGATTTCTTTGCAGGATCAAGCGGGAAAAGAAGTCAGTAGTTTTTATGGCCCCAGCGTGGCCCAGAAGATCTTGGTATGCAGAAATAGTAAAGATGGTGGTAGGGGCCCCATGGACCCTACCACCAAGTCCAGACCTGCTATGACAGGGACCAGTGTTCGACCCTACTTTACAAATGCTAAATTTATCGGTTTGGCTATTGAAACTCACATTATGAAGAACTGTGGGCTTTCAGGCTCAGTGATATCTACTTTGATTAATACAAGGAAGCCAGCTTCCAGAGTCATTTATTATAGAGTCTGGAAGGCATATGTTTCCTGGTGTGAATCCAGGGGTTAGCATACTAGAAAGTATGTCATAGGTAGAATTCTTGCCTTTCTAAAAATGGGGTTAGAGATGAAACTGGCCTTGAGCACTATCAACGGCCAGGTGTGGGCCTTATCATTATTGTTTCAATGTCCGCTTGCTTCGAATTCTTTGGTCCAAAGGTTTATACAGGGGGTAACGCGGCTTAATCCACCCCTGAACCCTTGGGACATGAGTTCTGTTGGTGTTAAAGAAACAGCCTTTTGAGCCAGTATGACATATTCCTTTGGTCCTTTTGACAAGGAAGCTAGTTTTTCTGGTAGCCATTTATTCTGCAAGAAGGTCAGACTTGGCGGCTCTTTCTTGTAAAGAGCCATATTTAATCATTCACAAGGATAGAGAAGTATTGCGTCCTCATCCTAGCTTTCTGCCAAAGGTGGTGTCAGATTTCCATCTAAACTAGGATATTGTTTAACCTTAATTTTTCCAGAACCCTGTTTTAAGGAAGAAAAGTCACTACACTCTTGGGATGTAGTGACAGCAGTCAAAATCTATTTGAAGGCGACTACTCAGATTCGGAAAAAGGACAGTCAGCGTCGAAAATCCACTATTGCCAAATGGATTCGGCAAGTAATTATTCAAGCTTATGGTCTGAAGAAGAAAATTCCACCTTTTCGAATCAAAGCGCACTCCACCAGGGCTGTTCGTGCTTTGTGGGCAGTGCATCACCAAGCCTCCGTGGCTCAAATCTGCAAGGTCACAACTTGATCTGCAGTCCATACATTCACCAGATTCTATCAGGTGGATGTAAGAAGACATGAGGATATCGCCTTTGGGCGCAGTGTGCTGCAGGCAGCAGTATAGGTCCTCAGGTCTGATTTCACCCTATTTTTTTGGTGTCCCCTCCCCTCAGATAGCATTGCTCTGGGACATCCCATACAGTAATTACTGTGGCTCTGTGTCCCATGATGTACGATAAAGAAAATAGGATTTTTATAACAGCTTACCTGTAAAATCCTTTTCTTGGAGTACATCATGGGACACAGAGGTTACTCCCCTCTTTCTGGTTACACATGTATTGCTTTGCTACAAAACTGAGGTACTCCCAGTAAGGGGAGGGGTTATATGGGGAATTGAACTTCCTGTCTAGGGTGTGCCAGTGTCCATCCCCTGAAGGTGTCATATTACCGATACAGTAATTATTGTGGCTCTGTGTCCCGTGATGCACTCCAAGAAAAGGATTTTACAGGTAAGCTGTTATAAAAATCCTATTTTTTCTATGGTCTCTGCGAGAAATTTTAGAATGACTGGGAATGGGGGAAAGGTCTACGCCCGGTTGAAGCACAACGGGTCTGTTAAGGCAACCACCCCAAAAGTCTGACTGCAGCGGCTCCTAGGATAATACTTATTGACTTTGAACTTGCAGGGGGATGCAAACAGATCGGCTCCCAAGGACAGGATCCATTTGAACGTCTCCGAGTGGAGTGACCACTCGTTGTTGCCTAATTGCACACGAGACAAAAAGTCTGCCTGGCCGTTCTAGGCTCCTGGAAGATAGACTGCCGAAATGTTGACCAAATACTACTGGGCCCACACCATGATTGGCTTAACTTCTTGGAGTAAGGTAGAGCTCCGTGTCCCCCCTTGTCTCTTCATATAGGAGACTGTTGCAGTGTTGTCCATTCTTTGCAATACTGATTCCCCTTTCAGAGGATGACTGAAGCCTACAGGGCGCAAGAAGCAGCTCGTAGTTCTAGGATGTTCGAGCCTGAATTGTGTAGGCAAAGATTCCATCTTCCCTGCGCCAGTTCTGATTTGCATCCAGCAGCGCTGGCATCGGTCATGACCATGGCCCATGCGATGGAGGCAATGGAGTGGCATGTGAGCAGGTTCCTGCGCTGTAGCCTCCAAGCCAAAGGTTATGTGGTGAGCTGGTTGCTGCCGCCTGAGTCCCATTGCTGGAGAAACCCTGTATTGGAAGGGGCATAACCTCCAGAGAAACCATTTGACCATGGAGACCGTAGAGCATTGTGCCAATAACTTTGAGGCATTATGAGGTCCACAGATGTGAGGAGGTTAGGGCCAAGCTCACCCTGTCTTATATGCCTGGGCTCTTCTCTGCCAGGAGAGAGATGGTATTTTCGATTGTGTCAAGCTGAGCTTCTAGGTATAACAGGTGCCCGAGGTGAGGTTGTCAGAACAAAAAGGGAGGCAGGTGAACTGTAGATGTTCTTTCCTGACCGTGAACCGGTGGTATCTGCAAAACCCTTCCGCCACAGGTAAGTGGAAGTAGGCATCTTTTGAGTCGATCCAGCTTATTACCGAATAATGAGGGCCCCTAACAGGGAATCCTACACCAGGCCTGTTTTGACGCCATGGTGTCTGGACCTAGATGAAGAATGCCATTGTTACAGCCTGACAGGGTCTCTGTTATCCCAAGGATTGACTCATTGCCGCTCATGCATGAAACAAAGCCTTGGTTTCACCCGTGGCTTGCGCATGCACGGAGGCCTCCCGCAGCCAGGAAGTACCACGGCGTTATGTAATGCAGAAGCGTTCCAGCTGCCACGAAAATGTGTAGAGGAGACTAGAGCCAGGAAAAAGAGAAACAGAGAAAAAAAACATAAACCACTACCATGGAGGAGAACCAATGTCACAAGCACCATCTTCAGACCCTGCCAGTTCAGCTGCACCACGTTGGTCATCCTGTCATGGGCATTCACAGGCCGGCCCCCCACCACCGGGGCATTATGTCTGGAGCCACTCACCCACCCATGGCTGGGCCCTGGGTTCTTACACAACTTCGTCAGTATGCCCAACTCAGGCCTGCAGGGGCTCATTCATCCAGACTGGACATCAAATAAAACATAAGTACACATGCTGTATTGGTCGAAAGAGGAGGACAAAAAAGGAATGCAGTCTCTGGTTAAGAGCTCACATTTATGAGAATGGGGTCCTATAGCATTGGAGAGGAGGCGGGGTTAACCCACACGTAGACTGCCATGAAATCTGTCAGGAAACATAGATAAAGGCTACCAATGAAATATAAAACCACTAAAAATGTTTTAGCACTTGAGAAATAAATAATGGGAAGACTTATTAAAACTTGACCTATTTCTCTAAAAGTTTTTTTGTGGCTTTTGCTATATGCTAAATTACACTGAATAATTAGTTGATCATTAACCACTTGCCGACCGCCGCACGACGATGTACGTCGACAGAATGGCGCGGGCAGGCATATGGGCGTACATGTACGTCCCTGCCTTCCCGCGGGTGGGGGGCCCGATCGGGCCCCCCCCGGTGCCAGCGGTGGTCGGTATCCGTTCAGGAGCGATCCGGGATGAGGGGGCGGCCATTCATTCATGGCCACCCCCTCGCGATCGCTCCTGACGAATGGAAGTGAAGCATGACATCACTTCCTCTCCTGTAATGTAAACACAGGCAGAGGAAGTGATGTAATCTCTCCTCCGTGTCGGTATTTTTCACAGAGGAGAGAGGATCGGTGAGTTGCACCAACACTACACTACACAGTAGAACATGCCAGGCACACTCTCACCCCCCCTTCACCCCCCGATCACCCCCCTAATCACCCCTGCCCCCCCAGTCACAGTGACACCAATTGCATTTTTTTTTTTGCATTGGTGTCATTTGTGACTGTAATAACTGTTAGGGCAGTTAGGGTTAGCCCCCTTTAGTTCTAAGGTACCCCCCTAACCCCCCCAATAAAGGTTTAACCCCGTGATCACCCCCCGTCGCCAGTGTCACTAAGGCTGGGTTCACATTGCAGCGGTTTATGAGAACGGATGTGATTCGCACCGCACTGCAGTGCAAATCACATCTGATCTCTGTGCGATTCGAGTTCAGCCATACAGATAGTATGGCTGAATTCACGTCGCACCCGCCGCACCCGCCGCAAACTCGCACGGGACCCTTTTTTTGGTCCGCAGCAAAATCGGATCGCATGGGTGTTCACACCATGCGATCCGAGTTTGCAGATCGCACTGCGATATGCGAACTGATCTGGGGGTGTCATTAACATTTCACTGACACTCCCAGCAGTTCGCATAGGGCAGTGTGAACTGCCGCCAGGAGGCATGCGATGCGGGAACCCGCCGCGGATTCGTGGCTTTCCCGCATCGCTCCAGTGTGAACCCAGCCTAATAAGCGATCTTTTTTCTGATTGCTGTATTAGTGTCACAGGTGACGCTAGTTAGGCAGGTAGGTATTTAGGTTCGCCGCAGCTTTTTATAGCGCCAGGGACCCCCATATACTACCGCATAAAGCCCCCTGATTGCCCCCTAGTTAACCCTTTCACCAGTGATCACCATATAACTGTTACAGGTGACGCTGGTTGGTTAGTTATTTTTTTTATAGTTTCAGGGCACCCGCCATTTATTACCTAATAAAGGTTTAACCCCCTGATCACCCGGCGGGTGATATAAGTTTGAGGGTCAGATAAGGTCTGCGTCGCCCCAGGCAGCATCAGGTTAGTGCCAGTACCGCTAACACCCACGCGCAAAGCATACACCTCCCTTAGTAATATCGTATCTGATCAGATCTATATTAGCGTCGCCAGCAGTTTAGGTTTCCCAAAACGATACCTGCTAGCACCTGTGTTTAGCCCCTCCGCCAAGCCCAGACCAGCCCACCCAAGTGCAGTATCGATCGATCACTGTCACTTACAAAACACAACACACATAACTGCAGCGTTCGCAGAGTCAGGCCTGATCCCTGCGATCGCTAACAGTTTTTTTGTAGCGTTTTGATACAGTCGCTGACAGCCTAGGTGCTTTTTACCTGTGAGTCTCACTAGTGTACCCCTAAATTTAGGGGTGTCTACTTTCCAAAATAGGGTCATTTGGGGGGGGGGGGGGGGGGGTTTGTGCCATCTTGGCATTTTATGGCCTTCAAAACTGCGATAGGTAGTGAGGAGTAAAATCAAAAATTTACACCCTTAGAAATCCTGAAGGCAGTGCTTGGTTTTCGGGGCCCCGTACGCGGCTAGGCTCCCAAAAAATCCCACACATGTGGTATCCCCGTACTCAGGAGAAGCAGCAGAATTTATTTTGGGGTGTCATTTCACATATGCCCATGGCATGTGTGAGCAATATATCATTTAGTGACAACTTTGTGAAAAAAAAAAAAAAAAAGTTTGTAATATTCCCGCAACTTGTGGCAAAATATAAAATATTCCATGGACTCAACCTGCCTCTCAGCAAATAGCTTGGGGTGTCTACTTTCTAAAATGGGGTCATTTGTGGGAGTTTTGTGCCATCTTGGCATTTTATGGCCTTCAAAACTGTAATAGGTAGTGAGGAGTGAAGTCAAAAATTTACGCCCTTAGAAAGCCTGAAGGCGGTTCTTGGCTTTCGGGGCCCCGTACACGGCTAGGCTCCCAAAAAATCCCACACATGTGGTATCCCCGTACTCAGGAGAAGCAGCAAAATTTATTTTGTGGTGTCATTTCACATATGCCTATAGCATGTGTGAGCAATATATCATTTAGTGACAACTTTGTGAAAGAAAAAAAAAAAGTTTGTAATTTTCCCGCAACTTGTGGCAAAATATAAAATATTCCATGGACTCAACATGCCTCTCAGCAAATAGCTTGGGGTGTCTACTTTCTAAAATGGGGTCATTTGTGGGTGTTTTGTGCCATCTTGGCATTTTATGGCCTTCAAAACTGTGATAGGTAGTGAGGAGTGAAATTACAAATGTATGCCCTTAGAAATCCTGAAGGCGGTGCTTGGCTTTCGGGGCCCCGTACGCGGCTAGGCTTCCAAAAAGTCGACCACATGTGGTATCCCCGTACTCAGGAGAAGCAGCAGAATGTATTTTGGGGTACAATTCCACATATAACCATGGCATGTGTGAGCAATATATCATTTAGTGACAACTTTGTGTAAAAAAAAAAAAAAAAAAAAAAAAAAATTTTTGGTCATTATTCAATCACTTGAGGCAAAAAAAAAAAATATTCAATGGGCTCAACATGCCTCTTATCAATTTCCTTAGGGTGTCTACTTTCCAAAATGGGGTCATTTGGGGGGGTTTTGTACTGCCCTGCCATTTTAGCACCTCAAGAAATGAGATAGGCAGTCATAAACTAAAAGCTGCGTAAATTCCAGAAAACGTACCTTAGTTTGTAGATGTGACAACTTTTGCGCAAACCAATAAATATACAGTTATTGACTTTTTTTTTACCAAAGACATGTGGCTGAATACATTTTGGCCTAAATGTATGACTAAAATTGAGTTTATTGGATTTTTCTAATAACAAAAAGTAGAAAATATAATGTTTTTCAAAATTTGCGGTCTTTTTACGTTTATATCGCAAAAAATAAAAATCGCAGAGTCAGTCAAATACCTTTAAAAGAAAGCTCTATTTGTGGGAAAAAAAGGACGCAAATTTTGTTTGTGTACAACATTGCATGACCGCGCAATTACCAGTTAAAGCAGAGCAGTGCCAAATTGTAAAAAGACCTCTGGTCATTGACCAGCAAAATGGTCCGGTCTGAAAGTAGTTAATAGCGATTTTTAACAAGATTTGTCATGTTTTTTTTTTTATATGAGCACAGTATTTATGCATATGTTGGGAGCGCAGCACTTTATTTAGTTGCATTTTTCATAGTGCGAAACGTATCACTTGATTTTTATTCTACTTTTTTGAAAAAGTATTTTTACCTCTTCCAGCACGCTCTTTGAATTATCCATGATCAGTGCTTAGATTGGTAGTGTGTGCAGATCTCTTAGATTCTACTTTTGGCTTTTATAGGTGACAGAGTTTAATATCACTGTAAATAAAGACCTTGGAGAGCTTCTGATGGTTAGGCTGTCCATGGAGCGCTACCTAAAGTTCCCTCTGGATCCCTGGTACTGCAGTTATGTCACTGTGACCTGTCCCAAAGGCCAACTCTACAAATTCCCATTGTATCAGTGGATATTAAAATCTGAGGAGATCCCAGAAGGGAAGGGTGAGATATAACTTTATCATTCTTATAATCATATTGGAATTCTATTTAACTATCTCTTCTGTGTATTTCATTTTCTATATGAGGCAGATGTGAAATATTATTACCAAACATTAATGTTATGAGTTTAATTGTGGAGATCCTTAAAGTTTAGACCCCTTTCACACCACACCGCACATTGCGTCGGCGGTAAAACGCCGCTATTTTTAGCGGCGTTTTACCGCCGGATTTGCGGCGCATTTCGGCCGCTAGCAGGGCGCTTTTACCCCCCGCTAGCGGCCGCGAAAGGGTTAAAACCGCCGGCAATACGCCGCAATAGCGGCGTTTTGCCGGCAGCATTACAGCGCTGCCCCATTGATTTCAATGGATAGCAGCGGTGGAGGAGCGGTAAACACACCGCTCCTTCACCGCTCCAAAGAAGCTGCTGGCAGGACTTATTTCTGACGTCCTGCCAGCGCACCGCTGTAGTGTGAAAGCCCTTGGGGCTTTCACACTACATACAATGGTGCAGCTTCTTTAGGGCGGATTGCAGGCGCTATTTCTAACGCTATAGCGCCTGCAAAATGCCCTGGTGTGAAAGGGGTCTAACAGCCCATAGCAGCATGTGCACACTTTTAAACATTCATACTTTATTTCTTACTTTTTGCTTTAAAAAAAAAAAAAATAGAAAGACAACCCTGTGAGCTACCAATTCCTAGATGCTAAAACGTAAATAAAATACCTAAAATAATTATAAATATATATACACTGTGCAAAAAGGTATGTATAATTTGGCTAATACACATTAATATGTTAATACACATATATCTTACTATGGCTATAGTTAAAGTGCCTAGTGCATAACTGTGTAAATACACCATTAAAAAAATAAAAATATGTTATATATATATATATATATATATATATATATATATATATATATATATATATATATATATAAAAAACAGCTCACCTTGGAGCATGCAAATTTGCGATTAAGCTAAGTCAAAACACGCATGTGAACCACCTCTGGGCTCTATGATAGTATTGGGCTGCTGGATTCCTCAGCATACACAAACCGGGATATGAAACAGGAATAACTTGGAGCATGTGACTTTGCGATTAAGCTAAGTCAAAACGCGCCTGTGAACCGCCTCTGTGCTCTATGATGGTTTTGGGCTCACAGATTAGGTGCGTCAGTGCACCGCTCTATAGTAAGCCTATACTGGTGTATATCAATTGTGGTATCGGGATGATGTGGGCATCCTCCTCAGTGCACAAGATGCCTGCCGTGCCATCCTAATCCCTCCCCAAGCGTATCGATGCAGGTATTACACATCTACTTTAAGCCCCTCTCTCTGTTCTCACTATTCTGTGCAATTTGGCCTCCTCCACCCATCGGTGTGGTTTACTATGTGTGCTTCTATTGGCTTTGTCTTCTATGTCGCACTCCCCCCCATTTGGCCCAACAATAAACATCTCTTCTATAGTCATGTTTGGAGATTCTTTTACACATGTGTAGAAAAAGCAGAGCCTGGTTTTGAGGCTTTTGGAAACTAGGATGGATGTAGGTGGAGAGAGTGGAGACTTGGGGATTTGCTGGAGGGAAGGGCGGCATTTATAAGAATGTTTTTTAGAAGAGTAGAATTATAGTTCCACCCATGACATAGTGCTACAGTTTATTAATACAACAACCAGTTCTCTTTATTTTATTAACTGCAAAATACTGGGAATATCTAATACCAAGCTGCTATTGGGTAAAGTCAAATTTAGGTATTTGAGTATCTGATTGTCAGGAAGGGCATGCCAGTAGACAACATGGTCCCTCTGGACAGACTTTACAGGCCAATTCATGCTTCCTCTTGTAGACATAGCAATTTGACTAATACATATGCGCATGCATAGGTGCGCATACATGTGCTCATTGGTCTGTTCACATGCATTTGTGAGAGATGTTGGAGCCAAAGGAGCTATTTGTGTCAGTGCTCAGAATCAGTGCTGCTCTGTCTTCAGCCTGCCTTGTATCTTGTGACCCTGTCATTCTGCATCATCATTCCAGTTGCTAGTCTGACATCTCTTGCCAAACTCTGCTTGCACTGACCCTGGCTTGTCCTTGGCCCCCACTTCTGCCTGCTCCATTTGCTTCTGTTCCACTGATTGGCTCCTGACTTGGCTTGTACCCTGACCATGCTCTTGCATGCTCCTGTGTACCTGATCCGTCCTGCCAGTGCATGACCTGGCCTGCCTGACATGACCTGGCCCGGCATGCCTGCCTGACTCTGCGAATCTTCCTTTTGTTTCCAGTACTTGCCTTACATCCTGCTGTGCCTGCTGTTCTACAGTCTGCTACTGGTGTATTCCTCACCTGTCTACTGTGGCCAGTATTGGCCTGCTTCAGTCTGCCACCCACCATCTATCTACCAGCCCGCCTGCTTCACTAAAGACTATTGATGAATTTTCCTGCCTGGGGTGGATACCTGCTCTGCTACTAGCAAGACTTACAGACACTAGTGCCACTCTGCACTCCTGTGCCTTCTGTCCACACTACTAGGTACCCAGAGTCAAGGTGTAAGAGAGGCCTTCTTCACCATTTCAAGCTCTGCTACCAGGTACTGATGCTGCAAAGCCCAAACATTAACTCAATAGCCCTATAGAGCTCAGTCTTAATTGGGATTGGCTATTTGGTACTTCCATCACAGGGGTGTCAAACTCAATTTATTTGTGGGCAGCATCAGCATTGTGGTTGCCCTCAAAAGGGGCGGTTGGATCTGGAAAACTATAAAAATGTATCCAGGTCTTTTTTTCTCAGAGAATAGGTGCTCAGCCACACCTCCACCGCCAATCTGCATTGAACTGTGGGTGTGTCCAAATTACAGTAACAGTGCGAAGATCCTAACCACTTCACCCCCGGAAGGATTTCCCCCCTTAATGACCAAGCCAATTTTTGCAAAACGGCACGGCGTCGATTTAACTGTCAATTGCGTGGTCGTGCAATGATGTATACAAACAAAATTGACGTTCTTTTTTTCCCACAAATAATAAATAAATAATACATTTTGGTGGCATTTGCTCACCTCTGCTGTTTTTTATTTTCTGCACTATAAACAAAAAAAGAGCGACAATTTTGAAAAAAAAAAATACAAAAAGAAAAAAAAAAAGAAATTTCTTCATCAGTTTAGGCCAATATATATTCTTCTACATATTTTTGGTAAAAGAAAATCGCAATAAACGTATATTGATTAGTTTACGCAAAAGTTATAGCGTCTACAAAATAGTGAATAGATTTATAACATTTTTATTATTTTTTTTACTAGTAATGGTGGCGATCTGCGATTTTTAGCCGGACCGCAACATTGCGGCGGACAGTTTGGACACTATTGACACATTTGTGGGACCATTGACATTTATACAGTGATCAGTGCTATAAAAATGCACTGATTACTGTGTAAATGTCAATGGTAGGGAAGGGGTTAACACTAGGGAGCGATCAAGGGGTTAAATGTGTTCCCTTGTGTGTGTTTCTAACTGTGGAGAGATGTTCCTGCCAGAACGAGGATTTGTGTTTTTACACATACACACATCCCCGTTCTGGCTCTTGTGCCTGTGATCGCACATGGCCGGCGGTCATTGCAACCACCGGCCACGCGCAGTGGGCACGCCTCCTATAGCTATTTAAAGGGCCGACCTACAGCTATGGCAATTTGCGGGAAAGAGCCAACCTGCAACAGGATAATGATGGCGGCTGGTTGGCTAGTGGTTATAGGGGAAATGCATACCAGAAGTGAGTTGTGTGCAGAGTTCAGGGGTGCTCTATGCATATTCAGGGATTTGCCGTTTACAGAGTGCAGGATTGAGGAGTGTGCTACATACAAAGTGCAGGGTTTAGCTCTCTTTCACAGGCTATCCACAACTCACTTTCTCCCCTGTCCTCTGCACCGCTCTTCCCTATCCCCCACCTCTGCACAAATCTCCCTCCATAGCTCTCACCCCCCCCCCCCCCAAAAAAAAGCTTCCTCCTCATCTCACCTACACCGCACAGCACTGGTAACTCGTGGCAGTGCAGGTGGCTCCGCCTCTCTCTCTCACTTGCAGGGAGATCAATGCAGCTTACCACTTGATGTCCCATCCCACACTGCACCTGCATCTGCATCTTCCTTGTCCCCGCTGTGAGTGCAGGGCAGGCAGGGATCTATGATAGTCGCTGAAAGTAAAGTTGTTGTAAACACAGAAGGCTTCTGTGTTTACAAGTGACATTGGTGAGTGAGAAGCTCTAGGTGACGGAACTGACCACTGCCACGTTCCAGGAGAAAAAAGCCCTGGATGCAAGGGTCACATGAAATGGCCTGCAGGGCCAGATTCAGCTCGCAGGTCTTGTATTTGACACATGTGCTCTATCAGATGTATGTGCTAAATGGGGGTATTGCAGTAGCAAATATGTGCATTTATAACCTGTTCTATTTCAGGTGTTGTGATAACTAAGAATACTCACCCTGTTCTCCAGCAACAAAGAAAATTAGAATTGGGGATAAAAAGAGAAACATACAAGTAAGTGATCAGCACATAATTCTATCTCTATATGGTGAGAGGGGGTTGTCCATTAGGGATGAGCCGAACACCCCCCCGGTTTGGTTTGCAGCAGAACATGCAAAAAATTCATTTGAACATGCAAACAGCGTTAAAGTCTATGGGACACGAACATGAATAATCAAAAGTGCTAATTGTAAAGGCTTATATGCAAGTTATTTTCATAAAAAGTGTTTGGGGACCTGGGTCCTGCCCCAGGGGACATGTATCAATGCAAAAAAAAGTTTTAAAAACTAACATTTTTTCAGGAGCAGTGATTTTAATATTGCTTAAAGTGAAACAATAAAAGTCAAATATTCCTTTAAATTTCGTACCTGGGGGGTGTCTATAGTATGCCCGTAGCGCATGTTTCGGGTGTTTACAACAGTCCCTGCACAAAATTACATTTCTAAAGGAAAAAAAGTAATTTAAAAGTACCCGTGGGTATAATGAATTGTCGGTCCTGGCAATACACATAAAAGTCACAAAAAAAAAACGCCATGGGATTCCCCCACAGTCCATTACCAGGCCCTTCAGGTCTGGAATGGATATTAAGGGAAACCCCGTGCCCAAAAAAATGGGGGTCACCCTCAAAATCCATACCAGACCCATTTTTTTTTAAATGGCGTAGGGATCCCCCCAAAAGTCCATACCATAACCATATCCGAGCACGCAACCTGGTAGACCATAGGAAAAGAGGGGGGACAAGAGCACGTCCCTCCTGAACCATACCAGACTACATTCCCTCAACATGGGGAGGATATTTTGGGGTAGCCCCCCAAAGCACCACCCCCATGTTGATGGGAACAAGGGCCTCATCCCCACAACCCTTGCCCGATGGTTGTGGGGGTCTGTGGGTCGGGGGCTTATCGGAATCTGGAAGCCCCCTTTAACAAGGGGACCCAAAGATCATGACCTCCCCCCATGTGGAATGGTAATGGGGTACAAATGTACCCCTACCATTTCACAAAAAGTGTGAAAATGGTAAAATTTACATGACACAGCCTGGGACAAGTCCTTTATTAAAAACAAAAAAACTAAAAATGTCCCACAAAGTCCTCTTCTACTTCTCTTGCTTCGCCGACGAATCGAAAAAGAAAAAAAAATGTGACCGACCTGCCTCCATGGGAGGCTCCTGCTGTATGATGGTCCGGCCCCCCTCTGACGCTACGGGGAGCCCATAGGGAAGTCCCTGTGCATCAGGGGGCGGGGTCACCCGTGAACATCACGTGTGGCCCCGCCCTCCGTTATACAAGAACTGTCAAAGCGAAGAGGCGTCATACAGTGGAGTCGGTCACTTTTTTTTTGGTTCCCCTTAATATTCATCCAAGACCCAAAGGGACTGGCAAAGGACTGTAATCCCATGCCGTTTTTCTCAATGACTTTTATGTGTATTGCCGGGACCAACAATTCATTATAGCCGCAAGTACTTTTAAATGATTTTTTTCCTTTTAGAAATATTATTTTGTGCAGGGACTGAAATTTAAAGGAATATTTCACTTTTATTGTTTCACTTTAAGCATTATTAAAATCACCTCTCCCAAAAAAGTCAGTTTTTAAAACTTCTTTTTGCATTGATATATGTCCCCTGGGGCAGGACCCAGGTCCCCAAACACTTTTTATGAAAATAACTTGCATATAAGCCTTTAAAATTATCACTTTTGATTTCTCCCATAGACTTTTAAAGGGTATTCTGCGGCTTTCGAATTTGCCACGTACACCCCAAATTGTTCACTATTAAGGCGAACACCCGATGTTCGAGCTCATCCCTATAGAGGATATTTTATTTGGATTGTTCTTTTTCACACTCTCATATTGCTTATGATAAAGTCGTCTTCTACTTCAGCCTTCCTGCTGATCGTGTAATCTTTATTTAAAGAAGAATTACAGGTTTGATCAATTTTATGGCTTGATGCACTCTAAACACTGGAGGTGGGCCGCTCCGCATGGGCGCTATTCAGAGAAAGCTTTGCATTTTCTAAATGAATGCAAAGCATTCTCTGATTGGGCAAGGTGCAGAGTATAATATCACTGCCAGGCCTCTCCACCTCGTCAAATCAGACAAAGCTTTGCATTCATTTCAAAGTTCCAAAGCATTTTCCCAAATCACGAGCTGATCTCCTGTGTTTACAAGAGATCAGACTGGCCACTCAGCAAGGTACCTGGAAGCAAGTGGAGATCACTGGAGTGGCAGTGTCAACTTCAGTGATTTCCAGATTCCAGGGGCATTGGCCAGGTATGGTATATACAAGCTGGACCAGTGTAACTATCTAAAAATATACAATACCTGGAATTCATCTTTTATTTAACCTTGTTATCCATTTTATTTATCTTTTTTTTTTTTAACATCAATAGCTATGCAATTGCAGATATAGTCTGGAGAAGTAATAACCAAACAGGGTTTAGTATCAGTTTATCAAATGCTTTATAACATCAGATTTACTGTGTTCTCCCAGTACAGAGACCTAAGTGAATGACATATAGCTTCTGCAGCACACTGCATCATAAACAATTGTCATAAAAAAAAATAGTTTTACGTTTTTAAAACTTTTGCTAACCTCTGTCCCTTCTTTTGTACAAGAGAAAAAATTTGTTTACTTTTTGTTAAGTTAATAATTTTGTTTTGTCATAGTAGTTATGTTAAAATGATTTGTTTTTGGAATTCTTTTTGTAAGTTTTGTGAGATTGGCTATATTCATTTTATTGTTTTAAACCTTTCATGACTAAGCACATTTCTGACATTTGGTGTTTACAAGTTAAAATCTGTATTTTTTTCTAGAAAATTACTTAGAGCCCCCAAACATTATATATATATATATATATATATATATATATATATATATATATTTATTTATTTAGCAGAGAATCTAGAGAATAAAATGGCGATTGTTGGAATATTTTATGTCACACAGTATTTGTGCAGCAGTGTTTTAAAACACAACTTTTTGGGAAAGGGGACACTTTCATGGATTTTAAAAAAACGAAACAGTAAAGTTACCCCATATTTTTTGTATAATGTGAAAGATGATATTATGCCGAGTAAATAGATACCAAACATGTCACACTTTATAATTACACGCACTTGTGGAATGGCGACAAACTACGGTACCTAACAATCTCCATAGGCGACGCTTTAATTTTTTTTTTTACGGTTACCAGGTTAGAGTTCTAGAGAGGTCTAGTACTAGAATTATTGGTCTCGCTCTGACGATCGCGGCGATACCTCACATGTGTGATTTGAACACCGTTTACATATGCGGGCACAACTTCCTTATGCGTTTTCTTTGCTGCACGAGCTCGCGGGGATGGGGGCGCTTTAAAAAAAATGTTTCTTATTTATTTTATTTATTTTTATATTATTAAGTTGTGTTTAAAAAAATTTTTTTATCACTTTTATTGCTGTCACAAGGAATGTAAACATCCCTTATGACAGTAATAGGTGGTGACAGGTACTCTTTATGGAGGGATCGAGGGTCTAAGATCCCTCCTTTGCATTTCAAAGCATTCAGATCACCATTTTCAGCAATTCTGAATACTGTATATTTTTAAAAAACCGGCTCCATTGGCAGCCGAGTAAACAGGAAGTGACGTTGTGACATTTCCAGCTTCGTTCCAGTCTGTCCCTAGCTGCCGGAAGCAGTGGATGTGCGATCGGGATGTGCGATCGGGTCTGCCGTGCTACCGGGAGGCCCGGGAAGAGTGGCGAGAGGCAGCGGGAGGGGGGGGGACGTTCCCTCCTGCTCCTTCAGGATAATAGCCGAGTGGCTTTTAGCCGCATCGGTTGTTATCCCTCGATAGCCGATTGCCCGCTCTAAACAACTGCAGCTGCGGGCATCATCCCGGTATAATCCCCGAAAGCAGAGTACACACATCTGCGTACGCTCGGCGGGAACGGGTTAATATTTTATTTCAGGAGATTATTTCTGTACGCACTTTGAGTATTCCCTGCTAGTCCAACCCACAAAGAGAAATGGAATTAGCCGTTTTTTTTTTTTATAACAATGAAAAATATATGCAAACTAAAAATAAATGGATCCGAAAGAATGAATGGAATGAAATTATTTTCAGATTCATTCATTATGTTATGATTCAGAGATGGATCCACCACACCTTATATCCAAATGAAACAATTTTATTTCATTGTTGGTTATAATTTATTTTGGATTAGTTGAAATTCATTTCTTTTGTGATTTAGAAATTTATATACAGTAAAACCTTGGATTGCGAGCATAATTTGTTCCGGAAACATACTTGTAATCCAAAGAGCTTGTATATCAAAGCGAATTTCCCTATGTAGCGACCATAACCCATTGCAGGGTGGCCTTGACTTATTGGGCTTACCAGTTACCTTCTCTTGGCCTACTCTTCCATGTCTAGGGGTTCCCATGGTTGATACCCAACGACTTGAACACTGACACAGATGAAGTCCTCTTTAAAAGGGTTTATTTTGCAGCAACAGCTTTCAATAACACAGTCTCTTAGGGAACAGAGGGCACGGGTGAAGAACTCAGGCACCTTGAACTGCAGGTCTAGAAAAGTCTCTATTTCTACCCAGAGAGTAGCCACTCGCAGCTGGGTACTTCAAGGCTGAACAGATCTCTAGCCAGAGATCATGGCATTCAGCATGTTGACTCAAAACTTGAACAATCAACTAAGGGTGAACAGAAACCTTTTTCCTCCGTACCTGGAACGTTTCCAGTTTCCTCAATGGTACTGGAAAAGTGTGAATTCGTCAATGTCCTTCCCAACTCAGTAACCAGGCACTTCTCAGGATGCCACTTGCTGGCCCTCCTCCGAAGAGTCCTCCCCCGGTCACTTCCATGAGCTGTGGTGTCTCTCCAAGCCGAGAGCACACCCGGACACTTCGAATCCTCCCTCAGTTACTGTTCCTCGGACCAGCTGGTTCCAAGACTCGGGAACAGACGGATCCCTACCCTAAGCCACGCAGGTCTATCAGGGGCCACTAACAGGAACATGTTGCAGGATGTCGAACACCCCATGACCGGGACCCCTCATGGGGCTACCCCGGTCCTGGAACCAGAACAGACCACACGATTCTCACGAACACCTCCCCTCCTCACGTGACCCACACCACTTAAGTACCTCTTCCCAGACTCCTGAGTGGGCCCCGGCACTCCCACTGATTGGCTCCGAGAAGGCTGATACCTAAACATCCAACCAGACCTGGTTCTGACCTGTCATGTGCACCTCACCGCTCACATGACCAAGCAGAACTTCCAAACACAGCCTGGCCAGACTGGTGTTAAGGCCTACCTACACAATTAACCCTCAGAACCCCTATTGTTCTGAGGCAAAAAAAACTAAATTTACATGCGTGTGACATTTCATCCAAAATGTCATCCGCTACACCTATAAGAAATAATGGAAACTCAAATGATTCGTTCCACAACAATTTATTCATAAAGCCTTCAGTTTATAGTCCATATGAAAAGATTTTAGCAATGTGATTGTGGTTGTGTAACCATAAAATGTCCATCCACAAATGTCATTCTCCACAAGGGGATAAGAAGCAAAATCCATCAGGAGCTACAGAGTATAAAAGGGAAGAGAGACGCCTCCAAGTATAGCAATATGGTTCCATTTAATGAAGGTACAACATTTAGCAACTTGCATGGTTGATGATTAAAACAGGCATATCTAAGTATGCAGGCATCTGGGGTAAAGCTGTCCACATAGAACATCCTCCGCACCGCTGGCTCTCAATGTTGTCAGTCTGCAATCGTGACCAGGAAGATTACCCTGCAGTAGAGCGATTTGAAAGCGATGTGCACAGCATGGAAGGGATGACGTCGATGGTGGTGAGGAGGATGGTCTATGTGGACAGTTTTAAACTGGATGCCTTAAGCCGCGTACACACGGGCGGACTGTCTGGCCAACTTAGTCCGTCAGACAATCCGACGGACAGTCCATCATACTTTCGAATGAACGAAATTGACCACACACACCACTTTTTGAGCGGACTAATACGGCGTACTAAGTCCGCCATACTATCCGCCCTACTTTTGAAATGAACGGACTAGCCCACACACGCGGAGGAAAGTCCGCTCATTTCAAGCGCGTCTCCAGGTAGGTGGGGCACGCGAAGGAGACGTCGCTGACCCCGCCGCCTAGAATGGACTTAAAGGGGAACCCCAACGCCGAAAAAAAATCGGCGTGGGGTCCCCCCCAAGTCCACAACAGACCCTTGTCCGAGCACGCTACCCGGCTGGCCAGGAAAGGGGGGCGAGCGAGCGCCCCCCCTCCTGAGCCGTACCAGGCCGCGTGCCCTCAACATGGGGGGGTGCCTTGGGGAAGGGGGGGCCGCGCGGCCCCCCCCACCCCAAAGCACCTTGTCCCTATGTTGATGAGGACAAGGGCCTCTTCCAGACAACCCTGGCCGTTGGTTGTCGGGGTCTGCGGGCGGGGGGCTTATGGGAATCCGGGAGCCCCCTTTAATAAGGGGGCCCCCGGATACCGGCCCCCCACCCTATGTGAATGAGTATGGGGTACAATGTACCCCTACCCATTCACCTGTAAAATAAAAGTACAAAAAAAAACAACACACGAGATAAAATACTTTATTGCACAGCTCCGTGGGTCTTCCGTCTTCGGGGGTCTTCTCGCCCGACTCCTCCGCTATCTTCTTGTAGCTCTTTTGCTAGCGGAGGAGTCCGGCTTTCTTCCTCGCCGCCGGCCTCTTCTCCCGACTTCGGGGGTCTTGTCCCCCTCTTCGGTTCTTCTGCCAGGCCACCGCGCCTTCTTATAGCTCTTTTACAGGCGGTGGCCCGGTCTTCTGTCGCCGCCGTCGCTGCCGCCTTCCGTTCTTCTTCTTCTTCTTCTTCTCCAGGAGATGTTGCCTCGACGATCTCTCCGGCCGGAATGCCAGGGACGCACTGCGCAGCCACTTATATAGGGACAAGGGGCGGTGTCACATGGCTTTATGTCACATGGGTTGGTCACATGGGTTGATGTCACATGGGGACTATGACATCGTAAGGGGGCGGGGTCACCATGTGACACCAACCCATGTGACATAAAGCCATGTGACACCGCCCCTTGTCCCTATATAAGTGGCCGCGCAGTGCGTCCCTGGCATTCCGGCCGGAGAGATCGTCGAGGCAACATCTCCTGGAGAAGAAGAAGAAGAAGAAGAACGGAAGGCGGCGGCGACGGCGGCAACAGAAGACCGGGCCACCGCCTGTAAAAGAGCTATAAGAAGGCGCGGTGACCCGGCAGAAGAACCAAAGAGGGGGACAAGACCCCCGAAGTCGGGAGAAGAGGCCGGCGGCGAGGAAGAAAGCCGGACTCCTCCGCTAGTAAAAGAGCTACAAGAAGATAGCGGAGGAGTCCGGCGAGAAGACCCCCGAAGACGGAAGACCCCCGGAGCTGTGCAATAAAGTATTTTATCTCGTGTGTTGTGTTTTTTTTGTACTTTTATTTTACAGGTGAATGGGTAGGGGTACATTGTACCCCATACTCATTCACATAGGGTGGGGGGCCGGTATCCGGGGGCCCCCTTATTAAAGGGGGCTCCCGGATTCCGATAAGCCCCCCGCCCGCAGACCCCGACAACCAACGGCCAGGGTTGTCGGGAAGAGGCCCTTGTCCTCATCAACATGGGGACAAGGTGCTTTGGGGTGGGGGGGGGGCGCGCGGCCCCCCTTTCCCAAGGCACCCCCCCATGTTGAGGGCACACGGCCTGGTACGGCTCAGGAGGGGGGGCGCTCGCTCGCCCCCCTTTCCTGGCCGGCCGGGTAGCGTGATCGGACAAGGGTCTGTTGTGGACTTGGGGGGGACCCCCATGCCGATTTTTTTTCGGCGTTGGGGGTCCCCTTTAAGTCCATACCAGGCAGGGGGGCCGGCGACGTCTCCTTCGCGGGCCCCGCCTACCTGGATACCCGCTCGAAATGAGCGGACTTTTCTCCGGGCGGGAAAAGTCCGCTCATTTCAAAAGTACGGCGGACTGGCACACACACGGGCGGATTGTCCGCCGAAATGCGAGTACGACGGACAGTATTACGGAAATTCCGAAATACTTAGTCCGCCAGACTGCACGCTGAAAAAGTCCGCTGAAGCCCACACACGAGCGGACTGTCCGCTGAAATGTGTTTCGGCGGACTAAGTAGGCCAGACAGTCCGCCCGTGTGTACGCGACATTAGATATGCCTCTTTTAATCAGAGAAAAGTTTGATTGCTATGCCCTAGGGTGGCAATCAAAACACCCTAAATACCAAAGTGCCACATCCTAATATATAGATATTGAAGGATAAGGAAGAATCGTCTTTAACGACACATATAGAAATGTATATATGTGCCGTTAAAGTCCATTTTTCCTTATCCTTCAATTTCTTTTAATCATCAACCATGTGAGTTGCTAAATGTTGTACCTTCATTAAATGTAACCATAGTGCTACACTTAGAGGTGCCTCTGTTAGTTTTTATATTCAGTTGTGACATGACGCTACTTGTATATCAAGACATCGCACATGTTTGGTGTATATGCACTCGTTCTAATGATGGCTTTATGGCACTTCTCAGGGTAACTTTCTTGATGGTACAATAGTGGACCATATCTGCATAATGTGTGTAAAAATGGCCACTTTTAGTCTCCATCAGAAGCCCTGGGGGGACAGAGTGATAATACCAGACATCCCAAATCTCCCGCGAGGTGCGGGAGCCTCCCGCATTTCAGGGGCGACTCCCGGCCACCCGCAAGTGCTGCCCAATATTGCGGCTGCGGGGCTGATCCTGGATGGTCCCCTGGTTCACAGCCGGCGATGATCAGTGCAGCAGGAGGGACAGCTGTAAACACCAATCTGCCTGTATAGCTGACAGCCACTTCTCCTTCTCTCCCTCCCGTGGCTGTCGTCTAAAAAGCTATACAGGGAGATCGGTGACTGATCATCGCTAATTGTTCACTGTAGCCTCCTCCAGCCCCCCCGTGTCCTTCACCCCCCCCCTTCTAATCCGGCTCCCTGTCCTCCACCCCCCCCTCGCCCCCTGCAGCTGGCTTCCCTCCTCTTCTCTTCCACCAGCTATGGGTATCTGCCAAGAGGGAGAGTGGAGGAAGGGACTGGTCATTTACCGCCCCCTGCCTTTTCTGAATTGGACACAGTGAGCGAGATCGCTCCTGTGTCCTGTGAAAACTGAGCAGAGTAGCCTGTGCTCAGTTCATGAATGGACAGGAGCTGTCGTCTTCTGTCCATTCATCTTCAATGCTGAGAAAGGGACTGGGGAATCAATGTCCTCAGTCTCTTTCCCTGTCTCAAAGAAGAGATGTCAGGGGTCTGTTTATATCCCTGATATCTCACCAAACCCCAACAGGGTTGATAAAAAAAAGCAAAGATGTGTAAAAAAAATTAAATTATAAAAAAAATATAAATAAAAAAACTACTGACATCACCCCCTGCCCTACCAACTCTGTCCACTGCCCCACCCCCCTCCCCCCAAAAAGCATTGTGAACAACAAAAATAAAAAACTGAATTGTAAAAAAATATATATAAAATAAAAACTACTGACACTATCCACTGCCCTACCAACACCATCACCGCCACATACTCTCCATCCCTGTGAAAAAAAATATAAAAAAAAAAATTATTTAAAGAATATAATAAACAACAAAATTGCAAAAATAGAGAAAATAATAAAAAACAAAAAAATAAAAAACACTGTTCTACTGACAGTCCACTGCCCTCCCCACCTCCAATCATTGTAAAAAAAATAAAAATTAAAAAGTAAATTGTAAAATAATTAAAAAAATACAATTGTAAAAAATAAAGAACTACTGACACTGTCCACTGCCCTACTGACACAATCCTGCACATACTACCCACTGCCATACACTTCACACGGCATATTCCCTATTTAACATTACTACATTCTGCACTATGTAAGTCATCTCAGACTCTATTAAACCACACCCCATTTAAGCCATGCCCAATATGTATCACAGTTTAAGCCACGCCCACCTTCCTGAAATGTGTTTGCCAGCTCCCTGAAATTAGTTTTTTCAGGTTGGGATGTCTGTAATACAGGAGTGCAATTGGAAGACAGGGACAGTGTGACACCATCACACCTGATCGCTGTGATAGCCTCTGATTGGCTATCATACTAATCAGTCACTGTGTAGCCTGCCTCTGTGTTTTTTTTCTCCTCTTGACAAGAGAAAAAGATACATTGTATCTTCTTCACCTTGCTGAAAGAGAAAAATGTAAACAAAGAAAACAAAGAACAGTATGTATAAATAAAAACAAAGCTAAAAAACCTTGAGCTAGATTTTACTAAAGGCACAACGTTTTTTTTAGTTTTGAATAGAGTGGAGAGGGATTAGAACACCTGTCAGTTTTTATTGCTGTCTGCGCATCTTTTAGGGAGATTCACCCTCTCTATTTGTCCTGATTACCATTATCATTGAAAGTGAGAGTAAAGAAAATCCCACAATTTGAGTTTGCCCCAGAAAAGTAATAAAGGGGAAATCTTCCAATGGGGCACTAGTTCTGATATTCTGAAAGAATATAATTAATTTGCAGGGATTTACTCTCACTTCCTGTTTGGATATGGAACAGGAAATTAAGAGAAATTTCTGCAATGGGACACAGGTCGCAGGTTTGCTCTATCCAAAATAAAAAAAAAAAGGTTTTGCCTATAGTTAACGACCAGTTGCTGTCATTATACGTTGGTACTTTGACATGGAATACCATTGTTATGGCAACAAATAGCTGCCATAACCCCGGTATCCTCTTAAACGGTGGGAAGCTGGCTTTCCGATAAAAGTGATCTCTGCAGCAGATTTGCCGCAAGATCACTTTTATTGGTGGCGGGAGTGGTGCCTCCCCTCTAAGCTCCGGTCATCTCCACCGCTTACCAGAGCCGTCGGCAGCGGCGGAGACAATCAGTTCCTCTCCCGTGCTAGACTGGATGCCTAGTGAGTGAAAGATGGTCCCCACTCGGTTCCATAACATTGGATGATGGAAACAATGTCAAACGTCACTTCAGCCCAGTGCTCTTAAAGGGGTGACATAAAGTATTGCAATTACCGCCATTTTATTCTCTAGGGTGTTAGAAAAAAAGATATAATGTTTGGGGGTTCTAAGTCATTTTCTAACAAAAAAAAATTATTTTAACTTGTAAACAACAAATCTCAAAAAGAGGCCCTAAGTGGTTAAGATTTGTTCTAAGTAAGTGTCAGAGTTATGCCTTGTACACATGATAGGATTTTCCGACAACAAATGTTGGATGTGAGCTCGTTGTCGGAAAGTCTGACCATGTGTATGCTCCATAGAACATTTGTTGTCGGAATTTCCGCCAACAAATGTTTGAGAGCAGGTTTTCAAATTTTTCACGTTTTATTGTCGGAAATTCTGATCGTGTGTACATAAGTCGGATGCACAAAAGTCCACGCATGCTCGGAATCAAGCAGAAGAACCACACTGGCTATTGCACTTAATTTTTCTCGGGTAATCGTACGTGTTGTACATCACCGTGTTCTTGATGTTCGGAAATATTGGGAGATACCGATTATCATTTAGCACCAAATTAAAGCCCAATTTGTCCTGAAAAAAACAACAAGGTATAATTCATATTGATGCACTAATAGTTGCGATGATATGTATATTTTTACATGTCAAAGTTGAAAAGTTAGATATTTAGATTTGTTTTAGCTTTGTCATGAAGGGGTTAAATCCGCTACTTTAGAATGATTGTAACTAAATACTGACTTGGTTCTAGTAACTAGACCTTTAATAATAATATTCTATTATGTAGGTGGAAAGTTTATGCAGAAGGTGTCCCTCATTGCATTGATGTAGCCAATGATGATCCACTGAATCTGCCTCCTAATGAACAGTACTCCTTCCAGAAGCAAACCAATTTCGGTTTATTATCATATTCCACGTATGTATCAAGTATTTGTTGATCTGCAAAGAAATGCCAGACAATATAAAGTAAACATTGATATCTCATTGACTTTCCTAATGTGTCAGGAAACCCACTGCCACTCAGTACAATAAAGCAAATATAACAATATAAGCTACAGTCAGTAGAAAACATGGAAATATTTTCTAGTACTTTATTTTCTATAGTATATGTATACTGTGGTCATGTGACTTTTTACGTGCTACGTATCACACTGTGAGATCACCGGTGGAGCAATCAGTAAATCTGATGCATCCAGCAGATGTTCCTTTGCTTCCCTGTGCCTGCGCAGAGCTGGTTGGCACTGTGGTAACAAGGGTTGATAGGGAAGAAAAGCATTCTAATTCAAATAATAAAGACTTAATAAAAAGCAGGTGAGCAGTGTTTTAAAATGTAAAATGACAACAAAAAAAATATGAAAAATAATAATCATACTGTATTTATAATGGGGGAGGTGCAGTTTTTGCTGATTGACAGCCTCTGTCACACTCATAAGCCACTCGCAATCCGAAACTCATTATCATGTGGACAGATACAGGGGAGAGGAAGCAGATGTCACTCAAAATGCTGGTGCCACCCCTCAAGCCCCTAAAAAGTTACTTCCAAATGACAAACCAGACATTGATCTATACAGGGAACTGGTGGAGCATGCACACTTGGAGTGGCAACGCAGAGCACAGTGGATTGGTTGTTACAGTATTGATACTAACAACAGAGAAGTGCATTGAAACAGCAAGATCAATCAGGTAATTACTAATAATGGAAATGTGCATTAATTAAAGGTTAAGCAAACAGCTACAGATCTTAAAAAAAAAAAAAAAAAATTGGGGTTTACTGACACATTCTATAGGCTGCTGCTTTTCCAATCTCCTAAAGCCGGCCATAAATGGTTCAAATCTTGGCCGGTTCAGCAGGGTCCGGCCAAGATTCAAACCATCTATGAGTAGGCTGATTGTACCAAAGTCGATCCATTGATTGATTTGGGTACAACCGCTATAACGGGAGGGATTACCCCATCAAGACTGACTGTGGTAATGTGGGAATTTTGTGATTTTCTTAAGAAAAATTGCATCATCTATGGCCTGCCTAAATCTTTTGATTAATAGAAAAAATATGCTAATTCTTCTCGAGTTCAGCTTTCATGCTCTGCAATAATTTATGTTTCAGAAATTTTTCCAGCTGATTAATATTGTCTAAATCATTGCTTTTTTTCTAACACAGAAAAAGCCTTTATTTCAGTTCCATGAATTTTATGTAAAATATTCAAATACAGTAACTTGACAGTCATTTGTTGTTTATTAATATAGCCAATTTAAAACCTCCTAAATTTAAAGTTGACAGTAATCCTGTTAGTTACTGTACAATACTGTCAAATTATAGTGACAGAAGGTAGCACAAAGAGGACTTTAAGGTCTATCAACATCAACAATCGAGGTACCGACTGCTCAAATACAGCTAAACAACGTTCAGAAAAAAATACATTTGGGATGGGTCGAATATTAGGGCGGCAAGCGGCCAATGAGCAACAGCGAAGGCATGAGATGGGGGAGGAAAGCAAGCCATCCATGGCCCGCCAATTGCCACGCATCCAGTCAAAAAAGGAGACAGAGTGAGCGGTGCTGTGTGGCCACATAGGAGGATAAGGAAGCCTCCATATCCCCACCAGGGTCACAAGGATAGGCAGAACCAACTGGACCAAGACAAAGTGACACACATTCACAAACATAACAAAAATACGGGCTTTTATAGATGAAATAAAATATTGCTTAAAACAAGTAGGTAAATATATTACAAATCCATAACCCTGAAAAACAGTAAAAAAATGTTACACTAACTTGGGTTTAGATATATTATATCACTAGGATTGTGGGATTAAATAACACAATTAATAGACCAATGTAGCAGATCTAAAGTGGAAGTTGGGCCATATCTTAGGATATTGAGCTCCAGTCATGAGTATAAACAAATAACATATTAATTAATCCAATAGGAGGTACCTATATAACTATGGAAAATATTGATATGTGTATATATATATATATATATATATATATATATATATATATATATATATATATATATATATATAGGTAACCCACAATTTCTGCCAGGGCAAGCAAAATTTTGAGCACAACTGTGTGTGTGTATATATATATATAGAAAGGCCAGTATGGTGGCCTGAAATTATGGGAGGAGCCCGGTGGAGTATATAACCAGCCCGTTCGCCTATCTTCCTCGTCGGTTCCGGTGCGCGATACCTGATACGTCAGATATCAAGGGCCGACTATCCAGACCAGACGCAGTGAGCCTGTTCGTCAGTTCCCGCATTTTTCGTCTCCGTCTTGACAACTCATCTTCTCGTTCATCAGCGTCCGTCGGTTTCGCCGTCGGAGTGTCGTCGTACCCATCGAATTTGTCGTTGCACGTCGGGCCGGCTGTCGCAGGTAGGGCTTCGGCACCCCCTTTTCAATTCATGTATTTCGATGTACCGTCAACATTCCCTGTGCTCACGAGCCGCTCGCTGCTTTCAAATCGAATGTTTTCTGTGGCCCTCGTACGCATGTCACTGTTTTCTATTTTCGATGTAGTCGTTATCACCTTTCGACACGTTCGATTACGCCACGTCAGGCGATTCATTCGCAGGTACGGCATTCGAAACCGTTCGACTGCCCGAGCATTTCTATTAGTATCGGTCGAATCGTTCGACTCACAGCCGACTGCTTGTTACGGCAAGGCAAGCAGTCCGCACGTTTCGCTTGGTCTGCTTCAATTCGAATATATCTCTTCATTCATGCAGTTATGTTATGTATTTCATTTCATCTCATTCCAAGTCATTTCAGTCCCAGTCATTTCTTCCGTTTCAAAGCATCTCTGTCACTAGTCGCGCTCCGGCGCGAATCCTGTCGCAC
This sequence comes from Lithobates pipiens, assembly GCF_037356315.1. Classification (NCBI taxonomy): domain Eukaryota; kingdom Metazoa; phylum Chordata; class Amphibia; order Anura; family Ranidae; genus Lithobates; species Lithobates pipiens. The sequence continues at coordinate 595,418,656 of NW_027507748.1, read as the reverse complement.
CTCTGGTGCACCGATTCGCTTTGAAGTGCCCCAGGGTTTGGCCTCATTTCTGTACATGCTCCAGAGACTGAATCACTCGCAGGTTCACGCACGGTCCCTGATTCTTGTCTTTGTCATGGCATACCATTTCTGTCACTTATTACGCTCCAATTCGAATCCTGTCGCATTCTTCTATGCACCGATTCGTCCTGGTGTGCCCAGCTGCTACGCCTCATTTCGGTACATGCTCCAGAGACGGATTCTTTGTAACCTACAGTCCAGTCGTTGAATCCTGTCTCTGTCATGGGATATCATTTCTGTCACTTATTACACTCCAATTCGAATCCTGTCGCATTCTTTTATGCACCGATTCGTTCTGGTGTGCCCAGCTGCTACGCCTCATTTCAGTACATGCTCCAGAGACGGATTCTTTATTGTTACCATCAGTCCAGTCGTTGAATCTTGTCTCTGTCATGGGATATCATTTCTGTCACTTATTACGCTCCAATTCGAATCCTGTCGCATTCTTTTATGCACCGATTCGTTCTGGTGTGCCCAGCTGCTACGCCTCATTTTAGTACATGCTCCAGAGTCGGATTCTTTGTCGTAACCATCAGTCCAGTCGTTGAATCTTATCTCTGTCATGGCATATCATTTCGGTCACTTATTACGCTCCGATTCGAATCCTGTTGCATTTATTTATGCACCGATTCGTTCCGGTGCGCCCAGCTGTTACGCCTCATTTCAGTACATGCTCCAAGGACAGGTTTCATCTGTTTGGTTCAAGGGCTCGTCCTCTGATTCTTGTCTTTGTCATGGGTTTCATTTCATTTCACCTATCACGTTCCGGTATGAATAGTCACATCTGTGTACCAAATTCATCCCGGCGTACCCCAGGAATGGCCTCATTTCAGTACATGCTCCAAGGACAGGATTCATCTGTTTGGTTCAAGGGCTCGTCCTCTGATTCTTGTCTTTGTCATGGGTTTTCATTTCATTTCACCTATCACGTTCCGGTACGAATAGTCACATCGGTGTACCAAATTCGTCTCGGCGTGCCCCAGGAACGGCCTCATTTCACTACATGCTCCAGAATCCGTTTCGTGCTCAGTCGCAAGTTGTGGCATGGCGATCCGGATCTCTGTCATGGCAGGTTCTCTCATTTCACTGTCACATGCCGCTCCCCGGTTTGGGTCCAGTTGATTTTTTAAGGTTTGGATGCCTACCAGGGGGCCTTGCTCCTCGGCCTCATTTCATTATAAAGTTGCCTCAAAAGGGAAGAACACAGCTTCGTTTAGGCGTGTCTCGTTGTTTTTCTCCACATACAAGCGTAGACTTCGTGCAATCGTCGTGAATACACATCCAAGCGTAGACTTCTTGCAATCGTTGCAAGCACGCATCCAGATATAGACTAATCGCAATCATTGTAGACCTCTCGCACTCATTGCAAGCACGCATTCGAGCGTAGACCTCTTGCAGTCGTTGCAAGCACACATTCGAGCCTAGACCTCTTGCACTCGTTACAAGCACGCATTCGAGCATAGACCTCTTGCACTCATTACAAGCACGCGTTCGAGCATAGACCTCTTGCAGTCGTTGCAAGCACGCATTCGAGCATAAACCTCTTGCAATCATTGCAAGCACGCATTCGAGCATAGACCTCTTTCAATCGTTGCAAGCACGCATTCGAGCATAGACCTCTAGCGATCATTGCAAGCACACATTCGAGCATAGACCTCTTGCAGTCATGGCAAGCACGCATTCAAGCATAGACCTCTTGCAATCATTGCAAACTGATGTCCAGGCACAACTTATGGCAGTCATTGCTGGCATGCACTTCTGGCTGCGCAATAGATTGCTTTGGGGAAAGCCTGGATACCTTCCTAAATGTTTCGTTGTATTACAGGGTACTTATACTATATATAGAATTGGGCGTGTCGGGTGGTGTGATACCTTATTATTTTGATTTGTGGTTGGACCGGATGGACTTCTGTCTTTTCCGGCCTGGCTACCCATGAAGCCTACTGTAATTCCTTGCAATCGTTGCAGGCACGCGTCCTAGCATAACATCTTGCAATCATGGCAAGCACGCATCCTGGGTAACATCTTGCAACCATCGCAAGCACGCGTCCAAACATACATGCAAGCACAACTCCCGCAGTCTTCGCAGTGCACATGCGGTAACACGAATTGCTCACAGTCACCACGTACACATCTCCTGTGACAAACTCCCGGGCAATTGTCGCAAGCACACGTTCAAACACAACCTTTAGTCATGCCAAGGCTCGCGACTTAGCATAACTTCTTGCAATCATTCGTTGCAAGCACGTTCTCAGTGGCACGCTAACTGGCTACACGTCATTTTCAGCAGCACTTAATTGGCCACTCGTCTCCTGTGGCTTACAAACCACTCACTGTTGCCTGTCTGTCCGTCTCTTCCTTGGGACAGTTGAGTTCAACTTCCGTCCGCACCAGGATCATGTTGACACACGCGACTGGCTTCTTCCTGTAGCACGCCCAGGCTATTTCTAGCCAGCGTTCAACATTTCTTATCCTTACAATGCTCGGAGAGCCATCTGTTGTTACGGCCCATACAGCAAGATCCCCACTACGAGGCGTCCAGAGGCATCAGCCCATAGCCATCGGCCAATGCTCGCCCATTACAACTGCCATCTTTACGGGCATATAATATCCTCGCATATTCCCCAGGTTAGTCATCCAAAAGACACCTACAGTCCCTTCACGGCATGTCGAGCGTCGCTATGCACATCATCCCTCAGGGGTCGCGCCTTTGTGTCACGCCTATTGGTCTTACTGTCCCTCTCACAGGATCCAGAGCAAGTCCTCAGCCGGGTTCCCGCGGCAATAGCAGTCCTGGCTATGCGGGAGGAATTCCTATCGTCTGGGAATGACGTCTCCCTGTTCATTCCCTCCGTGTCTTCCCTTTCTCCCCAGGTGATGACCGACGCAGCGGCCTCCACGGGCTTGCGGCTGTTTTTTGGCCACCTCTGGCTCGCAGCTCCCTGGCCTCCCCAGTTACTGGCAATTCCTGGCTGCGCCAAGGCGTCCTCTCTGTTGGTTATGTCCTTCCTACGTCGACTGGTCCAGCTCTTGTTGTTGTTTCAGTTCAACATCCATTCTTCCTTTATCCCCGGTAAATTCAATCAGGCAGCGGACGCCCTCTCCCGCTTTTAACCTTGTCTCGTTTTCGTCCAGGTACCCGGAGCCGGACCAACATCAGCAGCTATCCCGGACTGATCTCAACTGACCCTGGGTTAGCCCCTCACCTCCTAGCGGCTACCCAACTCATTTGATCACTCCCTTTCCCGCAATACCCTCAAGGCCTATCAATCAGCCTGGAGGGCCTTTAACCAACTTCATCACGTATCACGGTACAGAGACGTCCCGTGTCAAGCAAGTCATAGCCTTCATTTCCTGCTGCCACTCGCAGTTGGCGTTATCCTTTAATACGATCCGGCTATACCTGACCGGTGTACAACATTTCACGTCCCTCCAGGACCCTACCGTACCCTTCCTATTTTCTTACCACGCCGTTCGGGCTGTTATGCGCGGTATCCAGAAGCGCCAGCCGATGGCCGGCACCAAAACGACTGCCTATCACAGGAGACGTTTAGAAATATGTCAGATATCCTGGCCACTTCACCTTTTCGGTCTCCACATTAGTGTCATTTACAAGCAGCCATACACCTGGCCTTCTACGGCTTCTTACGGCCAAGCGAGTTTACTTGTCGTAGCCTCACAGCACGCATGCTGTGCAAGCACCACCTGGTCCGATACGAAGACCATTTCGTCTTACACTTAGCAGTCTCCAAGACGCAGCAGCTTGGCTCGGGTTCGGACATTCACTTCTATAAGTCCAACAACCGCTGGTACCCGGTCGCCATTCTCACGCGCCTGTTGACCCTTTTGGCTGATCAACCAGGAATTAGTCCTCTTCTGCCATTTCTCACTAAACCTCTGTACGCTGCCCGGTGGAACGTGTCAGGATACTCCCGGGTATCCTTCACCTCTGTCCTACTCACATTATCAAGAAGTTGGGCAGATGGAGGTCCACCTGTTTCGCCCGCTACATACCCAATCCGCAAGCGGAGATGACCCAGGCCTTTGTCGAGCTCACCCAGTAACAAACTTGGATCAATAAAATGCAACCCCTACCTGAATGTTTTTGCCCCCTTATTTTGGTATACCGTACGTCAGACCAGGGCACACTTTCAGGTCCATTTCAAGTAAGCGAGTTTATGTTAACCTTGTTTGTCATCCTTATCCGTATCGGTCAGAGGGCTCCACACCATAAATAGAAAGGCCAGTATGGTGGCCTGAAATTATGGGAGGAGCCCGGTGGAGTATATAACCAGCCCGTTCGCCTATCTTCCTCGTCGGTTCCGGTGCGCGATACCCACCCACCCACCCCCTTTTTCAGGGCATTTCTCAAGCATCATACTCCTCATGAGAGTACTCATTTCACTCCATTCATATTCATTTCATTTATCACCCACTTCTATCTAAGGTATGCCCCCTTATTTTGGTATACCGTACGTCAGACCAGGGCACACTTTCAGGTCCATTTCAAGTAAGCAAGTTTATGTTAACCTTGTTTGTCATCCTTATCCGTATCGGTCAGAGGGCTCCACACCATAAATATATATATATATATATATATTATATAAAAGACATGTAAAAACGTTTAAATTATGTCATAGGAACCACAAGTGGTAAAGATAAATCCAATGTAGGTGCTTATAAATATCAATAAAAAATATACATTAACTAAGTATACTCCTCTGCATCATCCTGGTTTCAATTTTTAGCACATTGGAGTTAGTGATGGACGAACTTCCGAGCATTCTACAAGCATTCTTTTTTTATATGGGAAATTGTTGTGACAATTCAGGACTGTGGAGCGCATGAAGGCAATGGAGGAGAGGGAAGGTCAGGGACCAGGGTAGGCAAAGAAGAGGGTGCAGGAGATGATCACCAGCAGCGTGACATACAGCAATGACACCTGCACCGTGATAGAATCATCTGACACCAGCACCGTGATAGAGAGCACTGACATCAGCAGCGTGATATACAGCAATGACACCTGCACCGTGATAGAGTCATCTGACAACAGCACCGTGATAGAGAGCACTGACATCAGCACCGTGATATACATCACTGACATCTGCAACGTAAGCAGCCCCAGGAGGAAGTCAGCATAGCACAGGGATGGTGGGAGCCCCTCATAATGAGCATAGCACAGGGATGGTGGGAGCCCCTCATAATAAGCAGCCCCAGGAGGATGTCAGCATAGCACAGGGATGGTGGGAGCCCCTCATAATAAGCAGCCCCAGGAGGAAGTCAGCACAGCACAGGGATGGTGGGAGCCCCTCATAATGAGCATAGCACAGGGATGGTGGGAGCCCCTCATAATATGCACAGCAGAGGTACAGCCCCAGGAGGATGTCAGCACAGCACAGGGATGGTGGCAGCCCCTCATAATAAGCAGCCCCAGTAGAAATATGACACCGCTCAACCTCTTCAAAGAGGAGGGTACGGGCATATAGTACAGTGTGCTTTTTTTGGACAAGGAAGTGAGCCAAATGAAGAAAGAAGGTCTGTGTGCTCGATTAAAAAAATTGTTTATAGACATATACATGGTCTACTGGTCACATGTGTTGAATTCCTCCGAGATCCATGCCTCATTAATTTTTAGAAATGTGAGGTAGTTAACACTGTCGTGAGCTAGGCGAGTACGCTTATCGGTCACGATCCCCCCTGCTGCGCTGAACGTCCTTTCGTACAGGACACTGGATGAGGGGCAAGCCAACAGTTCCATTGCAAATTGGTCAAGCTCTGGCCAGAGGTCAAGCCTGCCCACCCAGTAGTCCAGGGGTTCATCACTCCTCAGAGCGTCCACATCGGCCGTTAACCCGATGTAGTCGGACACCTGACGGTCTAGGCGTTCCCTGATGCTGGATCCGGATGACACCTGTCGATGGGTCGGCTGAAAGAATGACCTCATATCTGAAGTCACCAACACATCTTCAAACCGGCCTTTTCTTGCAGGCGCTGTTGGATTGGTACCCGCAACTCCTTCTCTGGGAGTGGGAATTGCTCCTCTGCCAGCGCACGCAAAGGCAGAATGCAGCATTTCTCGAAGCAAGGCCTGGAAGTGCTCCATTCTGCCAGCCCTCTGACAGCGGTAACATTTCCGCCATTTTGTGTTTGTACTGGGGGTCTTAGTACGTTGCCACCCAGTACTGGTCCTTGACCCTTATGCTTTTTATACGGGGGTCCCTATTAAAACACTGGAGCATGAAGGCCCCCATTTGCACTAAACTGGAAGCGGTGTGACCTGTCTGGTGATCTACTCAAATGGGCGCAGAAGTCTGCATGCGTCGCGCATGAGCAGCCACTGGTGCGGTGAAAAAAAACCCAGCTCCCCAGAACCTGTTCTGACGCAGAGTTCATACAGGTAGACGTTAACTGCACGTTTCTGCTGGAGCAGCCTATCAAGCATATAGAAGGTTGAGTTCCATCGCGTCGGGCAATCGCAAATAAGACGTCTGACCGGCAGATTGTGTCGCCGCTGAATGTCAGCAAGGCGAGCCATGGCCGTGTAAGATCTTCTGAAATGGGCCGAGATTTTCCTTGCCTGCCGCAAGATGTCCTGGACCCCAGGGTATTTGACAAGGAATCGCTGCACGACCAAGTTTAAGACGTGTGCCATGCATGGCACGTGCGTGATTTTGCCCTGTTTCAATGCGCTAAGCAGATTGGCACCGTTGTCACACACCACTTTACCAACTGTCAAATTGAGCGGTGTTAGCCACTGATCTGCCTGTGAACGCAAAGCTGAAAGGAGTGCCGGGCCAGTGTGGCTCTTGGCTTCCAGGCACAACAGACGCAGCACGGCATGGCAACGTCTCACCTGGCATGTCGAATAGGTTCTGGGGAGCTTGGGCGGCGCAGCGGAAGAGACGCTAGCAGCGGAAAAGGAGGAGTCAGCCGAGGAGGAGAGGGAGGAGAATGGAGTAGGAGGAGGAGGAGAAGAAGAGTCAGGCCTGCATGCAATCCGTGGCAGTAAAACCAAATCTACACGGGTGTCACGGGTTACATGCTTGACGGCCGTCAGAAGGTTTACCCAGTGGGCAGTAAAAGTGATATACCTTCCCTGCCCGTGTTTGCTAGACCATGTGTCTGTGGTCAGATGTATCTTGGCACTGACACTGTGTGCCAGAGATACATTCACTTGCCGCTGAACATGGCCATATAGCTCTGGGATGCCCTTCTCTGAGAAATACTTCCTTCCTGGGACCTTCCATTGTGGTGTTCCAATGGCCACAAATTTTCGAAAGGCCTCCGAGTCCACCAGTTTATATAGCAGTAGTTGGCGGGCTATGAGTTCTGACAAGCCAGCCGTCAACCGTTGGGCAAGAGGGTTATCCGGCGTCATCATTTTTTTACGCTCGAACATTAGGCCCACGGAAGCCTGCCTTTTTGCAGAAAAACGTGAGCTTGGCATGATGGAAGGGGGAGTGGAGGACAATTGTGAGGAGAGAGGAGAAGGAGAAGTAGAAGACGAGGCTGGACGGTGAGAGCCTGGAGTGTGGCTTTGTGTGTTCCGTTGCTCCCAATCGGCTCGGTGATGGCTGCTCATGTGCCTTCTTAAGGTGGTCGTCCCTAGGTGAGTATTGGGCTTACCGCGACTAATGCGTTGACTGCAAAGATTACAGATGGCAACGCTATTGTCAGCAGCGGACACGTTAAAAAAAGCCCACACTGCGGAGCCATGTGCCGGTGTCCTGGGAGCGCCAGATGTGACCGTACATGGTCGATGACTCATTCCTGATACATTTGCAGTCTGCTTTGTCCCTCCTGTGCAATGTAAGTTATTCCTGCTTCTCCTCCCTATCTGCTGGTCCATATCTCCCTCTGAACTCCCCTCCTCTTCCTCTCTTGTGGGCACCCACGTGACATCACTAGACACGTCATCATCAACGTCACCTTCCCCACCGCTATAAGTAGAGATCTCGGAGTAGGCAGCAACACCGGGGACCAACCTTCTCCTTGGGCTGATCTGGGTACTGTCGTCAGACTGCTGAGTAGCGGTTGTTGCTACCTCCTCTTCCTGATCCAATACCAAGAGTGGCTGCGCATCAGAAAGGTCTTCTTGATATGGATCGGAAAATAATTCCTGTGACTCAAGTGGAAGGTACGTGGTGGGGGTGGTGGTGGTGATGTTGTTGGTGGTAGTGTCTTTGGGGGTGCACATAGCAGAGAGTGAAGAAGAGGGTGCAGATCAAGAGGATGAGGAGGGTGCAGAAGAGTAAGGCTGAGCGAGCCACTCAACCAAGTCTGGTGCATCCTTTAAAGTAATTGAACGCACCTTCTGCAACTTCCCACTTTGGCTCAAGCCTGTTGCTCCTGCCCTACCCCTACCACCCCTGCGGAAGGGCCTGCCTCTTCCTCTGCCTGTCATTTTTTAAATGACCCTGTGACAAAACTTTCAGTCCCTATACCGATGAAGGACTGCTGCAGTATAGGGCAGCGGTCAGCAGTAGTGCACCTCAACCCTATGTATTGTGGACCTATACCAGTCCTTATAGAATGGCAGACTGTACCTCACTCAACCCTATGTACTGTAGAACCCTAGACAGACCAAGTTACCAGTCCTTATAAGAACCTTTGTGGAACAAGTAGGTTGTGACTGATTAGCAGACTGTACGTCAGTCCCTATACCGATGAAGGACTGCTGCAGTATAGGGCAGCGGTCAGCAGTAGTGCACCTCAACCCTATGTATTGTGGACCTATACCAGTCCTTATAGAATGGCAGACTGTACCTCACTCAACCCTATGTACTGTAGTAACCTATACCTTACCAGTCCTTATAAGGACCTTTGTGGAACAAGTAGGTTGTGACTGATTAGCAGACTGTACGTCAGTCCCTATACCGATGAAGGACTGCTGCAGTATAGAACCCTAGACAGACCAAGTTAACAAGTAGGTTGTGACTGATTAGCAGACTGTACGTCAGTCCCTGTACCGATGAAGGACTGCTGCAGTATAGGGCAGCGGTCAGCAGTAGTGCACCTCAACCCTATGTATTGTGGACCTATACCAGTCCTTATAGAATAGCAGACTGTACCTCACTCAACCCTATGTACTATAGCACCCTACACCAGGTTATTACAAGTCCTTATAAAGGACTTTTGTGGAACAAGTAGGTTGTGAATGATTAGCAGACTGCAACAGAAAGGCAGCAGTCAAGTATAATATTCTTTCTATATTTGGAAGAAAGAATATTATACGTGTACAAGCCTATTACCATACCACTGATACCAGTCCTGAAAAGAACCTTTGTGGACCTAATATAGTAACAGCTACTGATTAAACTGACCCTCACTGCCTCACACACTGCTTCCTGCCTGTCCCTATATAAACTGACAAAACAGAGGCTACTGGAACAATAACTGGAATAGCACTTTTGTGGACCTGATAGTAACAGCTAATGACTAAACTGACTGTCCCTACAGCAGACACACCGTCCTGTCCCTTTCTCTAAACTGACAAAAGACACTCAGGCTGCTGCAACAATCAGTAGCACAGCAAACCTATATACACCTAACACCTATACCAGTCCTGAAAATAACTTTTGTGTACCAAATAGCTAGCGATTTGGGTCACTGCAATCTCTCCCTGCTCCACACAGCAACCTCTCCCTATAGTGACAGAAGAAAGAATGTAAAATGGCTGCCGGATCGGGTGTATTTATAAGTTAGGGGGAATGTCCAAGTGTCCATATGCTGTAATGTCTCAATTGGCTGCCCTGTACCCCCTGACGGATGTGTCATCATAGGTCAAAGTTCTTTTACACAGTAAACACGGAAGTCCGCCAGGCGAACGGCGGCAATAGTCTGCCGATCGGGCAAATCGCGAACAGCCGAAATTCGCTGCGAAACGACCGCCGGGCGAACCGTTCGGCCATCACTAATTGGAGTCATCTAGTGGACAAAACTATATCTTGCATTTCAAATTATTTAGAGCTAAACTCCAGGAAAACTTTAAAAAATACATACGTTACAACTGTTTTACATGACAGCGATTTTGTATATCTGCCAATTCAGTCCAGAGATTTACAATGCTCTGCCACAAAGCACAGCCATGTCAGGTAGCATATGAGACCTGATTTTTATGTGCTGCTGTTCAGTAATGCTTAAAGATTACTCCCAACAGCCGTTGACTGGATAGTACAAGGAGAAGCAGCACAATGGCAAGCTCAAATTCTGCTGTCTGCTCCAATCAGTATGTTCTTTGCACTGCAATACAACTAAATTTCTTCATATGCTGCTTCTCCTTCTCCCCTTCTTAGTACTGTAGTACAATGGACTGCAGCACAATGATATCAAGGCAGATTTAGGTACTTATACTTTTTGCATTAAAAATACATTTAAGGATGTGTTGATAAATTCAGAGCTAATTTCTGCATTTTTTATTTCCATGGAGCTCAGATTTAATTGTTTACACAGAAGCCTAGCAAGAAAGCAGAAACACATAAAAAAAAAAAAAAATTTTTTCTTTTGAATAATATATTTTTAAAATCTATCCCATTTGGACATAATATTGCTGTGATGCCTCCTGTTTGGGCAGTCTTTCCCAATTTTCTTACCGTGTAGCAGAGGCCACAACTAAGAATGATTATACCTATACTATCTTGATTAGTAAAGTAAGGGCGCGTACACACGGGCGGACTGTTCGCCCAACTTTGTTCGTCAAACAATCCGACAAACAGTCCGCTCAAAATTTGCATGAACGGACTTGACCACACACGATGAACGAACAGTCCGCTGAAAGCGTGCGCGATGACGTGAACGGCACGTACGACGGGATGAGAAATTCGACGTCCAATACACTGCAATGCAACCTTCGCCGTGTAAATCCTTTCTGAGCATGCGCGAAACTTAGTTTGTCGAACAAGCCTACACACGAGCGGACTGTCCGCTGAAACCAAGTTTCAGCGGACTGACTTACGGAAATTCCGAAAAACTTTGTTCCACAGACTGTCCGCTGAAACTGTCCGCTGAAGCCCACACACGAGCGGACTGTCCGCTGAAACACTGTTCAGCGGACAAAGTTGGGCGAACAGACCGCCCGTGTGTATGCGGCCTCAGATTTAATAGATAAAAAATGAAGAATATGGTATACTTCGAGTATGTTACACCCAGAGCAGATATATTTTCAACATCCTCCTGCTCTATACAACAAAATATCAATAACAAACATAAAATGATTATGTTGAAGTGGTCAATGTAGTTCTCTTTTACATTGGACTGAAGAAAAGTCTCATATTGGTGGATAGTAGGAGAAAGGCCCCCTTGCATTGGAGAAAGTACTGTGCCTAGCACAAAACATGTAGACTAGAACTCGTTTCTGCTTTCCATTTTAATAAATATGATTATTTTGCATCTTAGTTTGCAACATTTCTGTTGCTGATATAATTGTCCTTACACTGGTAGCTAGTGAAAAAAGAAACTATTACAATGAAGGTTAATGAGAAGAATACCCCTTACAATGGTGGTCAGTGTAGTGCCTCCTTAAACTGATGATTAGTGGGAAGTGTGCCATTGAGGGTCATTTGACTGACCCTCAACCATTGGTGATCAATTAGAAGAATGGCCTCTTTATACACAGCTACAAATACCACTGCTGTCAGTGTTTTGTTTTTCTTTGCCTAAAGGAGAGTAGAAGCCGTTTATTACCGGAACTATGCAGGCACCAGTGGCATATCATCCATGTGTGCAATGTGTGTGATACACATGGGCCTTGAGGAGGTTGGGGCTAACCCACACTCTGACCCACACTGCACCCATGGACAAATAAAGTCTATGTTGCTGCAGCCAAAATGTAAAAGCAGAAAAAATCAGCGCAGTACAACCCCTTTACAGAAAGCTGCTGAACACCAAGGGTCAATCACCAAATCCCAAAATACAATATATGAAACAGATAGTGCAGCGCTCTAACTAAAATAATTTCTAACATATTAAAATTAATATAATTAAAAGTCCAAAATAGCTTATATATCTAAAAATCCATGTGAGAAATCTTCAGTGGTATACAGTCAGATCATGCATAAAGTGACTCAGTGCCAGTGGGGGCCACCACCATTGGTAGAATTGGCTGCTCACCTCATCGTGTGGACCCTTTAAATTACAGAGGGTCACATGCACTTAGTATCAGCGAATGCTTATCAACTCGTCCAATTGCTGTATTCCTCCTCACAGATAATATCTGACCGGTTCACAATCGAAGATACAGCTTTCTCCCACTCAGAGTCAAATCAACTGACAAATTCGTGGAGTATCCACATTGGATAGTTGTATGGCAGTAGCATGGGCGTCAGCAGCAGGGGGCAAGGGGGGTCAAGTGCCCCCCCCTGGAATCCCCAAGGTGTTGCAGCTGCCGTCATGCTGCATTTTTTTTACTGAGTCCGCTGGCGGCTGCATCCTCCGCTCTCTCCTCTGGATCACAGCGCTAGCTGGCTCTGTGTTCGGCGGCCGCTCTGTAACATGGCCCCGCCCCCCCAGACCTGTTCGTGTGATAGTAGAGATAATCAACGTTCCGCCTATCACATGAACCGGTCTGGGGGGGGGGGGGCAGGACTGTGTTACAGAGCGGCCGCCGAACACAGAGCCAGCCAGCGCTGTGATTCAGAGGAGTAGATGCCCATCCATACAGCTCGCCATGCGTGCCACAGTGCCTGGAGAGGAGAATCGAGGGGGGGCTGCAGTGCTCTCCTCCACCACCACACTCTCCTGCCCCCCCAGTGCTCTCCTCCACCACCACACTCTCCTGCCCCCCCCCAGTGCTCTCCTCCACCACCACACTCTCCTGCCCCCCCCCCAGTGCTCTCCTTCACCACCACACTCTCCTGCCCCCCCGCTCTCCTCCACCTCCACACTCTCCGCCCCCCCCCAGTGCTCTCCTCCACCACCACACTCTCCTGCCCCCCCCCAGTGCTCTCTTTCACCACACTCTCCTGCCCCCCCCAGTGCTCTCCTCCACCACCACCCTCTCCTGCCGCCCCCTGCTCTCCTCCACCACCACACTCTCCTCCCCCCCCAGTGCTCTCCTCCACCACCACCCTCTCCTGCCCCCCCCCCAGTGCTCTCCTCCACCACCACCCTCTCCTGCCCCCCCCCAGTGCTCTCCTCCACCACCACCCTCTCCTGCCCCCTGCTCTCCTCCACCACCACACTCTCCTGCCCCTCCCCAGTGCTCTCCTCCACCACCACACTCTCTCCTGCCCCCCCAGTGCTCTCCTCCACCACCACACACTCCTGCCTCCCCCCAGTGCTCTCCTCCACCACCACACTCTCCTGCCCCCCGTGCTCTCCTCCACCAACACACTCTCCTGCCCCCTGTGCTCTCCTCCACCACCACACTCTCCTGCCCCCCCCCAGTGCTCTCCTCCACCACCACACTCTCCTGCCCCCCCGTGCTCTCCTCCACCACCACACTCTCCTGCCCCCCCCAGTGCTCTCCTCCACCACCACACTCTCCTGCCCCCGCGTGCTCTCCTCCACCACCACACTCTCCTGCCCCCCCTGCTCTCCAGCTCTCCCCATCCTTCTCTAGCCACCATTCCAGTGCTCTCCACTCCCCCCGTTCACCCCCCAGTGCTCTCTACTCCCCCCAGTGCTCTCCCCCCTGCTCTCCACCCCCCCAGTGCTCTCCTCTCCCCCCAGTGCTCCCCCCCTTGTCCCCCCCAGTGCTCTCCTCCACCACACTCTCCTCCCTCCCCCCACAGTTTTCTCCTCCCCTGTTCTTGCTGCCCCCCTGCTCTCCAGCTCTCCCCATCCTTCTCTAGCCACCATCCCAGTGCCCCCCCCAGTGCTCTCCCCCCCTGTTCCCCCCAGTGCTCTCCACTCCCCCCAGTCCTCTCCCCTCCGTGCTCTCCTCCCTGTTCTCCCCCCAGTGCTTTCCCCCCTGTTCTTCCCCCCAGTGCTCTCCACTCCCTCCAGTGCTATCCCCCCTGTTCTTCCCCCCAGTGCTCTCCACTCCCTCCAGTGCTATCCCCCCTGTTCTCCCCCCCCCAGTGCCCTCCACTCCCCCAGTGCTCTCCCCCCGTTCTTTCTCCCCCCAGTGCTCTCCCCCTGTTCTCCCCCCCCCAGTGCTCTCCCCTCCCCCCAGTGCTCTCCCCCCTGTTCTTTCTCCCCCCAAGTGCTCTTCAGCTCTCCCCATCACTCTCCAGCCCCTACCCTAGTGCTCTCCAGCCCCCCATTCTCCCCACCCCTGTTCTTTCTGCCCCCTGGTGCTCTCCAGCCCCCCCAGTGCTCTCTACCCTCCGTGCTCTCCACCCCTGTTCTTTTTGGCTCCCCCCCAGGACTGTCCACTCCCCACCCCTGTACTCTCCACTCCCCCTGCATTTTGCCCCCACCCATGTGCTCTCCACCCCCCATAGTGCTCTCCAGTCCCCCGTGCTTTCCACCCCTGTTCTTTCTGGCCCCCACTGGTGCTCTCAAGCTCCCCCCCATTGCTCTCCACTCCCCCCTACTCTTTGTACCCCCCCAGTACTCTCCAGCCCCCGTGCTCTCTTCACCCCTGTTTTTCTGCCCCCCCCAGTGCTCTTCACCACCCCAAACTCTTAGCCCCCCCCAGTGCTCTCAGCCCACCGTGCTCTCTACCCCTGTTCTTATTGGCTCCCCCAGTGCTCTCAAGTTCCCCCCCAGCGCTCTCCACCCCCCCTCGTTATTTGCCCCCACCCATGTGTTCTCCAATCCCGCCAGTACTCTTTGCTCCCCCTTCTCTCCAACTCCCACCCAGTGCTCTCCACTTCCCCAGGACCAGAGGGCAGGCTGACTGGGGCCGGAAAATGAGGACGGCAAAAGGTGCAGGTGGCCAGGGACCACTCCATCTCACAGCAAACAGATCCTCTGGAAGGAGCAGCGTCCCCATCCAAAACGAGAACAAACCCTGCCTGCTGCTGGCCGTCATGGATATCCTGCTGGCATGCAAAGTATCGTACCGAGCATCGACAACACACCTTCCCACAGACAGGGACTGTAGACTGGGACATGGGACACAGGAGGGGCTGCAATGGAGGGCACAGTGAGACTGCATTCACGGCACAGTAAAGCTGCATTTGATGGACACAGTAAGGCTGCATTTGATGGGCACAGTGAGGCTGCATTTGATGGGCACAGTGAGGCTGCATTTGGTGGGCACAGTGAGGCTGCATTTGGTGGGCACATTGAGGCTGCATTTGGTGGGCACAGTGAGGCTGCATTTGGTGGGCACAGTGTGGCTGCATTTGATGGGCACTGTTGAAGCTGAATTTGATGGGCACTGTTGAGGCTGCATTGAGCTCTTGCATCAAGTCTGCAGTCTCTGACCATCTCCTGTAGCATGTCTGCAGTCTGAGGTAGTCTGGAGAGGAGTCAAGAGTGGGAGCACCGCTGGAATGGGGGTCATGGGAGAAGTCAGACTTGTGTGGACTGTGGACAGGAGACTATAGGATAAAACCAGAGCCACCAAGCTGGAGCCTACTGACTGAGCCCTGCACATTGCACCTGAGAGGAGGTCAGTGAAAGCACTGCCAGGCCAGTCGGGAGGGGGGGGTGGTCACTGATGTAAGGGGGGAGGGAATACGATAATGTAAGGGGCACTGATATAAAGGGTTTCCTCCTTATATTAGTAACCCCCCCCCCCTTACCCTAGAGTATTCTTTCTGCAGAAAGTGGTCCCCCCCCCACGTTCTGAGTTTCTGGGGTCCCCCTTGATGATTGATCACTTACCACTATTAACTGTAATTTGAATATATATATATGTATATATACTGTATATGTATATATATATATATATATATATATATATATATATATATATATATATATATGTATATATATATATATATATATATATATATATATATATATATATATATATATATATATATATATATATATATATATATATATATATATATAAAGCCCTATGTGATTTCATATCTTTATCTAATACTCTCTTCATCAAATGTGCTTTAAAATGTATGGTTTTCCCTTTCATGAACAAGAAAATAATGACGTTATGCTGTTGGGCTGGTATAATAATGCTGTGAGGCTGGTATGAAATTTTTTCCAGGGCTGGTTTTTGAAAGCATGGGCGTCCGCAAGGTTACTCAGGTGGCTGCGTACCATGCCCATATAGCCTAGAGAATGTACATCTTTTTACATTGCAATACATATTTTTATCTTGATAAAAACAGCCTATACAGTGACAGTATGAGATCAAAATATGGCCACAACAGATGTATTGCAATGTAAAAAGATGTACATTCTCTAGGCTATATGGGCATGGAACACAGCCGCCAGAGTAACTTCCAATACAAAGTGAAGATGAATTATCTGTTATATAACACATATGTATTACCAGTGGAAAGATTTTCATGAGATTGTCGAAAAGGGGCAGAGCATGAGTGGCCTTAAAACGATGCCCCCCCTTGGAAAAAGTTCTGCGGACGCCCATGGGCAGTAGTCACATTTCCGGTGGCCGGGCAGAGGTAGCAGACAAGGTCACAGAAATGTGAATACTGCCATACAACTATTTAATGTGGGTACTCCACGAATTTGTCAGTTGATTTGACTCTGAGTGGGAGAACGCTGTATCTTCGATTGTGAACCGGTCGGATATTATCTGTGAGGAGCAATACAGCAATTGGACGAGTTTATAAGCATTCGCTGATACTAAGTGCATGTGACCCTCTGTAATTTAAAGGGTCCACACGATGAGGTGAGCAGCCAATTCTACCAATGGTGGCGGTCCCTCCTGGCACTAAGTCACTTTATGCATGATCTGACTGTATGCCACTGAAGATTTCTCACATGGATTTTTAGATATATAAGCTATTTTGGACTTTTAATTATATTAATTTGAATACGTTAGAAATTATTTTAGTTAGAGCGCTGCACTATCTGTTTGATATGATGCTGCAGCCATGCCTGTCACTGACTGCTGCCTGGCCCTTGTCACAGGTTTCTTGTGTTTGACTCATAGTAATACGTTTCTTTAGCTGTCCAGGAGCTGCAGGTAGCTGTCTGGGGACAAGTTTGGCATCACTGGGGGGCAGGGCAATGATGTCATCCTAATCACGGGGAAATATTCCATACCGCTGTGGTCCATCTAAGGTCTCTGAATTTTTTTTTTTTTATTCTTTATTTTGCAAGTTTTCAGTATTGTACTCATTTACAAAAAATACAATAAATATAACATAATTTCTACAATACCTCCCCCCCCCCTTACCCTACCTCCCCCTCCCTATCCCCACTCTCTTAGTCGATCCTTCCAATAATATTTCTTACTAACATTCAAGCAGCTTCATATATCTTTCAGTTTTTCCAAATTGCAACCATTGCCGCCACTTATTATGGTACCTCCCCACTAAACACTCTGATTTGTATATTAACTCTTCGATATACCTTGTCTTCTCTAATCTTTCTACCCACTCCTTCATTAAGGGAGGTTCCTGTTTTTTCCATCTTCGCGGTATCAGTCCCTTAGCTAAGTTCAGTAGGCAAGGAGTGAGAGAATGGCTATACTCTCTCTCTCTCTCCTTTTTCAGAGTTATGGAATAGGCACGTCCATGGGTCTCTCCTGATCCTTTTGCCTGTTATATCATAAATAGCTTCTATTATTTTTCCCCAAAATATCTGTATCTTGGGGCACTCCCACCACATATGTGCAAAGGTTTCCAATACCGAACAACCTCTCCAACACATTGGAGGGGTCGCTATACTCATTTTATTTCCTTGCTGTGGAGTTATATACCACCTCGTTAACAGTTTATATGACATCTCTCTTGTTTGTGAGTCTATAGCAACCAAATAAGTTTGTCTCATAATCCTGTCTCTCTGATGGTCGTTACTTAAGGGCCCGATTTCTCTTTCCCACTTCTCTATATAACCAGGATAATTGAGATCTGCTGCCTCAATTAAGATTTTATATATTTTTGAGGTCCTTTTTTCCAAGCATTGGCGGCTCTCTAATAACTTTTCCAGGGGTCTAAATTGCTCCTTACTCCGCAATGGCTGTGATAAAGACTGGGCGAAACAAAATAATTGTGAATATCTCCATTTATCTAGTGTCTTGTGACCCCACTTCCTTATAATTTCCTCGTATGTGCAAAATCTATTTCCCTCCATAACATCCTGCAATCTAATGTCATCTTTCTTAGCCCACCTACTGAAATATATGTATTCCTCTTGCCCTGGTAAAAAAAAATTGGTATCCAGTAACGGAATTAGTGGTGAATTGTGCTCCCATTTGTGTTTCTTATTTATTATATCCCAAACCCGAAGTGAATTTTTTGTTAATATACTTGTATTAGGGCCTAGTTCTCTACATCGTGCCGGTATCCATATTAGCTCACCTATTTTCTTTTTACTTAACTTGATTTCTAATTCCACCCAATCTTTCCCCCATCCCCGTGGATCCAGTCTGCAATTCGTGACATCACTATCGCCTCATAATACTTTTTAAAGTCTGGTACTGCTAGACCACCTCTATCTTTGCTCCTAGTCAAAGTATTAAAGGCCACCCCCGCCACTTTTTGTTTCCAGATAAATCTTATAATCATGGTTTTCAGTTTGTTTAAATATGCTTGGGGTAATAATATTGGGACCATTTGACATGTATATGTAAATATTGGTAAAATGAACATCTTAACTACATTTATTCTCCCTATCCATGAGAGACCTTTATATTGAATCCTTCCCAAATGCTGTTTAATTTTGTTCAGGAGGGGGATAAAATTGATCTCAAACAGGTCTCCCAACCTTGCTGTCAATTTTATTCCCAAGTATCCTAGTTCCTTCGGGCACCACCTAAAAGGTAATTTGGTTTGGAGTGCAATCTGTTCTTCTACCGACATATTTAAACTTAATATTTTGGATTTGGACATATTCACTTTAAAATTAGCCACTTTCCCAAATTCTAACAATTCCTCCATAATCACTGGGATAGAGGTCCTAGGGTAGCAATATAGAGCAGGAGGTCATCTGCGAAGGCCGCGATATTATACTCCCTCCTATCCACCCATATTCCCTGAATGTCTTGATTTTTCCTGATGGCTGCCAGGAGGGATTCCAACGACAGGATAAACAGTAGTGGGGAAAGCGGGCATCCCTATCTTGTCCCATTGAACAATTCAAGGGGACAAGACAGGGCCCCATTAATTGTTATTTTGGCTTTAGGGTGACAGTACAAAGCTTTTATCCAGCTCCTCATCCTCTCACCTAATCCGTAACCATCTAATGTCTCGAAGAGGAACCCCCAGCTAACCCTATCGAATGCTTTTTCCGCATTTATAGACATGAGTACCGTAGGGGCCCCCCGCCTGATTGCTTCTTGGATTACCATAGTAGTCTTCAAGACATTATCCCACCCCTCCCTCCCTTGGACAAATCCCACCTGATCCTTCTGTATCCAATCTGGCACATAGCGCCCTAATCGCTCCACGATAATTTTGGCGAACAATTTAATATCTGAATTTAATAAAGAAATTGGCCTATAGCTTTCAACTGCCAAAGGATCCTTTGCTTCTTTCAGGATCAGAACCACATGTGCCAGGAGTGTCTCTTCAAGAAATCTCTCGCCCTTCCCCACTGCGTTAAAATAATAGCATAATTTTGGAGCTAGCTGTTTTTTAAATATCTTATAGTAAGAGATCGGGAACCCATCGGGTCCAGGGCATCCTCCCGTAGCTGTGTTTTTAATTGCTCTCTCAACCTCCTCGATTGCAATTGGAGCTTCTAATGCATCTAATGCTTTCTTCTTGTTTAAGCCTGTGTAAATCTAAACCCTTCAGGTATTCCTTTATCTCATCTGACCATCTACTCTCAGCATTATCCAGATGTCCAATATTATAGAGGGACCTATAATATGCATAAAATGTGTTCATTATACCATCCGGCATATTTTGTACTTCCCCCTCCCTATCTCTCACCTTTGAGATAAAAGTTCTGCTCTTCCTTTCCTTCACCCTCTTGGCCAACCATCTACTTGATTTATTTCCCCATTGGTACCTGTCTCTTTCGAGGATGTAATAAGCAGCCCTCCTGTCCTGCTCTAAACAGTCTTCTAACTCCTTCTTTTTCATCATTAAGTCCTGCCTATCTTGGATCCCCCTTGGTCTCGTACTCTGCTCAAGTCTCTGAATTTCCTCGTACAGTAGGGTTTTCCTCCTCTCTATATCCCTCTTTTTCCCCGCTCTGATCCCTATTAATACCCCTCTTATTACTACTTTGTGTGTCTCCCATAGTATTGAACTAGAGATTTCCGGGCTGTCAATCTAAAAAATTGTTCCAACTCCTGCTCGATCCTATTTACTGAGTCCTCATCCTCCAGCAATGATACATTCAACCTCCAGTTTGTCCATCTGTTTATCTCCAGCTGTATCTTTACAGGTGCATGATCCAAAACCGTTCTTGTTTTAATTTCCGCTTTCTTAAGTGCCGACAAGAACTGATGTTCCAAAAAAATTTAGTCTATTCTAGAGAAGGACCCATGGAGTGGGGAGAAACATGTGTAGTCCCTATCTTTTGAGTGCAGTACCCTCCAGGTGTCTTGTAACTGATAAATAGCCAGAGCCTTTGAAAACATTCTCTGTTTCTGTTCCAATGTCCTATTCCCTCCACCTGTAGTATCTATTTTGGGGTCTATACTCCAATTGAAATCGCCTGCTAGTATCAATTTGCCCTGCTTAAACCCTTCTATTTTATTTAATACTTTATTTAGGAATTTGTCCGCATTCTCATTCGGTGCGTAAACATTTACAATTGTGCATTTAATATTGAACAGCATCCCTTTTAAGCACAGGTACCGTCCCTCTGGGTCCACTAGACGCTCCTCCAGACTAAACCTGATTGTTCTACTAAAGCCTATCGCTATTCATCTAGAATAAGAGGAAGGGGAATCCCCCTGAAACCATACCGGGAAATTTACCGAATTCAATCTAATACCTGAGGTATGTGTTAAGTGCGTCTCTTGGAGACAAACTATATTTGCATCCATATAGTACAGTTCATCATTTATCCTATATCTTTTCTTTTTTGTGTTTAAGCCCCTTACCATATAGGTGACTACATTGATTACTACCATACCTTTCTTCTAGTGGTGATTCCCTCTATTTTTTGGTGCGTCCAGTGGACCCAGCTGTACCTGCCCTTCCTAAACCTATGGAAGGATCGAGTGAGAGCCCCAAAAGAAAATTAAAAAACCCAAGAGGGAACCTGAGAATTCCCCCCTAAAACCCTTCCTTTCCCCCCTCCCCCCTCCCCCTTGTCCTATAACGGAACATCTCGCAAGACTGGGTTGGACTTTCTCATTCCCGTTAGAACTATGGGTCCAATTGACCAATATTTGTGGTCGTATCTCCCCCATAGCCTCCCTGGGGCTTACGCCTATGACCGTCTGAGACCGCCCCCCCTCCTTCCCTCCCCCCAACCCCCCCATCCCCCCCACTCCCGACACTGGGTTCAGTTGCCTTCAGGGATTCAGGATCTTCCCTCTCTCCCTCCGAATGCCCCATTCATCCTGCCTCTCGCTCCTTTGGGTTCTGTGTGCTAATCCCCCCACCTTTTCCTCATTTTCCCATTCTATCTGTGGGATGGGTCTTATTCCTTATTATTGCTCACAGAATTCTTGGAGGTCTTCTGGGAAGCGCAGGACCGCAGATCGCCCCTCTTTCTTTCCTATGAGACATGCCGGAAATCCCCATTGATATGGGATATCGGCAACCCTCATCAATTCCGTAAGCGGTTTTAAACGTCTCGTTCTTGAAAGTGTCTCAACTGCTAAATCGGAGTAGATCTGCCATTCTGCACCCCCGTAGACCACCCCGGTGATATTCTGACTTTTCTCATTACCTGCATTTTTTCTTCAACATAATGAAATCTTACTATCACATCTCGTGGGGCTTCTGATCTTAATCCGGAGGATCGTGACACTCTATGTATTCTATCTATTTTCAATGGGGCTGCGGCTTCTTTATCCAGGAGGGGGTTAAATATTTGCTGAGCTATTTCCCTTAGCGCTAAACTGCTATGTGACTCGGGGAGGCCTTTTATTCTCAGGTTCTTTCTTCTACCTCTGTTCTCCTGATCTTCTAACCTATACCTAATTGTTCTATTTCCCTTCCGGAGAGCTGTTACCTGCTCAAATATATCCTCTATTCTTTGCTCCTGGGCCTCTACTCTATTTTCTATTTCCTCCACCCTCCCCAGGACCTGGGCAATATCTGCTCTTAATGTCGCAATATCTGCTTTTAGAGAGGTTTCCATTCTCGAGAACATCTCCGTAAGCATCTCTCTAATTTGTAAACCTTGTTCTGGGTGAGTGTCAGGTCACCTTGAGGCGAGGTGACAGGTGCACACCGTAGGGATCCGGAGTGCACCACAAGGTTGTGGACCCTACGGCTGACTGCTGCAGACGGGGGACAGATCCCACTGGGGATAGAGCGTGAGATTCCCTGGGGCGTGGAGTCTAAGAGCCAGCAGGTGTTCACCAGAGCCTCCAGTGGTGAGGATGGACTTGGCTGCAACTGGCTCCAGGTCGCGACCCCCAGGGTCCCACAGCTCACACCCACAGTAGGCAACAGGAGGATAGGGATGGTGAGGGACAAAGCCAAGGTTGGGGCCACAAGCAGACAAGGATAGTCGGGTACACGCCAAAAGGTCAGGGTCACAGGCAAGCAGGGATAGTCAAGACACGCCAAAGTCGGTAACGGAAACCAGTAGCAGAGCACACGGCAGGAAACAGGAAGCTGATACACAATGGATACACAATGGTTGATCAGCCCTGAGGATTGCAGTGCACAGGTTAATATAGGGCTCCCTGATAGGGCTTGGGATGGAGCCATGCTTAGAGGAGAGGTTATAAAAACCCCCAGGTGGAAGTGGCTGGCTACTTAGTCTGAAGACATGGGGGAAGGTAAGCAAACACAGGAAGATCACTGCATAACCATGACAGTACCCTCCCTCTTACGAGGCCTCCCCCTCCCCCGCCTGGGTCCAGGCTTAAAGGGAAACTCCAGATGGAACCTCCTAAACAGACCGGGAGCAAAGACCTCAGATGCAGTGATCCAAGACTTCTCCTCAGGACCCAACCCTTTCCAAAGTACGAGGTATTGAAGAATGCCTTTACGGAGCCGGGAATCCAAAACTTGACTAACCTCGTATTTTAGATTATCCTCAGAAACCAAAGCAGAGGTAGGGAGAGGACGAGAGGACTTGAGGACTAAAGGCTTTTTAGGAATGGGTAAGGGCATGAGAAGATCAGGAGTCTGAGCAGGGACCCCCACACCCTTAAAGTTGAGTTGGGCATCCATAACAGGACCACCAGACTGGGCAGAGGTCAGTAGATCCCTGAGGTCAGGTTGGTTAGAGGGTGACATGTCGCAAGAGTCAAGCTGGATAGCTAAAACACAAACAGAACCCTGAGAAAAAGATTGAAAACCCCTCCTGGCCGAATGAGGTATTCTATCCAAAGGATGGATTGAGCCTCTTAAATGGGTTTGAACGGACATAGTAGTAGTAGGGTGAGGCTGGGTCACAGAAGGTCCTGAACAAGAAGCAGGAAGCTCATTGGGCATGGGCTGGACTGGCATAAGTGGTGTGGAGGCCGACTGAATAGTATTGTCAGATGTAGCGACCATCTCAATCGCATCACAAGGCATAGCGACTCTGAAACTTGCAGACAAGTTAGCCTGGCTGTGTGTCCAAGGGAGATTAGGGACAGGAAGAGGTAAATGGTTATGCGAACTGGAGCGAATGATCGACTCAGGTTCATAGGTGGGCTCCTCATCCAGAGTACCACATGACCTAGAGAGTGCACCACTCTTGCAGGACGCGTCCCAGAGATCGCCATATACAGCAGGAAAAGCAGAAGATACTGGGATGGTGGTAATGGGAAATCTCTCCTTTGGGGTACCCTTGAGTAGGCAGGAAGAGGAACAGGAGGAACCCCAAGCCAGGATCTGTCCAGCAGACCAGTCAACGTGTGGAGAATGGAGCCGAAACCAAGGAAGACCTAATATGATAGGAGATGAAGCCTTAGGTAAGACAAGGAAGGATATCCACTCCTGGTGGAGTGTCCCTACTGACATCTTAACAGGAATAGTCTGGAAGCGGATAGGACCCCCTGGGAGAACCGTGCCATCAATCGCCAAGACCACCAATGGTGTTGTAAGGGGCAAAAGGGTAAGTCTCATGGAGGATGCAGTTTCCCAATCCATGAAATTGGCAGCGGCTTCGGAATCCAGATGTGCTGAGACCGAACGAGAGGAAGCACCGACATGAAGCAACACAGAAAGGAGAAGACGAGAAGGTGAAGGTGATATTTCAGGGTCTAATACTCCACCTTCCAGATGTATTAGCCCTGAGCGTTTTTCCGGACGAAGAGAACAAGTGTCACGGAAATTACCTTTGGCCCCACAATAGAGGCATAGGCCCAGAGTTCTGCGCCTAGCGCGTTCTTCGGGAGATAATTTAGTCCAGCCCAACTGCATAGGTTCCTCGGTAGGCAGGGGGTGCTCCTCGGATCGAGGAGAAGGGACTAGGGACTCAGGCTGCCTAAAGAACGGGGAGTGCTGGCGTCTTTTTTCCAGGGCCCTCTCCTGAAAGCGAATATCGATCTGGTTACACAAGGTGATGACACTGTCCAGATCAGCAGGAAGGGATCTTCCTGCTAATTCATCCTTCACTCTATCAGAGAGGCCATGTAAAAAGGTTGCAACTAGGGCCTCATTATTCCAGCTCAATTCAGCTGTGAGGATACGGAACTGAAGAGCATACTGTCCCACAGAAGCGGACTCTTGGCGGAGACGTAAAAGAGCGCTAGCCGCTGAGGAGACACGACCCGGTTCCTCGAAGATATTCCGAAAAAGTTTCAAGAAATCAGACAGGCTAGAAACCACTGGATCATTCAGTTCCCACAGAGGGGCGGCCCAAGCTAACGCCTCGCCGGACAGGAGGGATATGATATATGCGACTTTTGCCCGATCGGACAGGAAGTTTTGGGGCTGAAGTTCAAAATGAATTGTGCACTGGCTAAGGAACCCCCTGCAAGCCTTGGAGTCCCCAGAGAAACGGACCGGAGCTGGTAGTTGTAATGAATGTGTGGCTGCGACTGATGCGATAGGTGCAGTGGCAGATAGCGGTTGAGGTTGTTGAACCGGGGGTCCTAATGAGGCCTGAACCTGTTCAAAACGGGACGCCAAATCCTGAAGGAATTGCATCACCTGGGTCTGATGCGATTCTTGGGTCTCAAGTCGCCGAACTAAGCTCTGCAATGGATCATCTGCAGGAAGCGGCACGTCAGCCGGGTCCATGGCTGATCAAACTGTCAGGTCACCTTGAGGCGAGGTGACAGGTGCACACCGTAGGGATCCGGAGTGCACCGCAAGGTTGTGGCCCCTACGGCTGACTGCTGCAGACGGGGGACAGAACCCACTGGGGATAGAGCGTGAGATTCCCTGGGGCGCGGAGTCTAAGAGCCAGTAGGTGTTCACCAGAGCCTCCAGTGGTGAGGATGGACTTGGCTGCAACTGGCTCCAGGTCGCGACCCCCAGGGTCCCCCAGCTCACACCCACAGTAGGCAACAGGAGGATAGGGATGGTGAGGGACAAAGCCAAGGTTGGGGCCACAAGCAGACAAGGATAGTCAGGTACACGCCAAAAGGTCAGGGTCACAGGCAAGCAGGGATAGTCAAGACACGCCAAAGTCGGTAACGGAAACCAGTAGCAGAGCACACGGCAGGAAACAGGAAGCTGATACACAATGGATACACAATAGTTGATCAGCCCTGAGGCTTGCAGTGCACAGGTTAATATAGGGCTCCCTGATAGGGCTTGGGGTGGAGCCATGCTTAGAGGAGAGGTTATAAAAAACCCCAGGTGGAAGTGGCTGGCTACTTAGTCTGAAGACATGGGGGAAGGTAAGCAAACACAGTAAGATCACTGCATAACCATGACAGTGAGGGGTTTCCACCTGCCCTTCCAGAGTAAGTTCTCCTTCCTCCATATTTACTTTTCCCCCCCGTTTCCTTGAGGACCCTTATGTCCCTGACTTGTGAATTGACCCCGTTTTTTTGGACTCAGTTGACTTTGTGGCAGGGTTCTTGTTCCCCCTGCTCTCCTCCCCCCTTTGTCTACTTGGGCCCGACCGGAGTGATTTTTCCCCCCTGGGGCTCCCAGCCTCTTCTTCCCTTATACTTGAGTTTTGCGGCCATATACCTTTGAATTACGACCAGGCTTGCAACTGGGGTAGGTGGTTTATTTGCCTTACCTGCTTTCCCCCTCATCTTTAAAGAGGAAGGGAAAAAAAAAGGGAGACAAACAATACCTCCCTTGCTTTACCAAATTACTCCTAGCTTATATTCTACAGCTTTAACTCTTAACTTATGCCCTTCTAACCCTGCCCCAGTCTGTTATAATACACCTCCTTTCCCTTACCTTTTAAACCGCCCTCCCCTCAGGTGCCCCCACAATATTATGCAATATTATTCAATCTGAATGCAATACCTAGTACACTACCACCAAAATTTCACTGGCAATCATTTTCCATTCGGGGGGGCAAAGGAGGGACAAGAGGGTGGAGAGAAAAAAAAAGGGAGAGGGGGGGGGAGATGGGGGGGTCTAATATGTCCCTTGGGGACAGCCCCTCCTATTTTTCCTTCTCAAGCAGAGTCCAGGCTCATATATCCCCAGTTGCTATTACTTAGCACCGGAGCAAGAGTTTTTATACAAGTCTCGTTAAATCGATCTCTCTGTAATAGTACACACTACTGGCCAAAGAAGCAAATATAGAGATACATAAGCACACGTTTTAAGCAGTGATTGATTCAAAAATTGTCACAGGAAATATCAGGTAGCAACCATCATCCATCCTCCGATAGCAGCTTTTGCGTCCACATCAAAATATCAAGGCCGTCTCCAATGGACATTAAACAGTGTAAGCATCCCTCTCGCTGCCCCTTGTATTAGTGACCCGTACAGACAATGCAGTCTCTAGTCCATCTCAGGGGCCACAGGGCAGACCAGACTTCCGTCACCAGATTTCCCCCTTTCTTCCCTTTTATATTTCTTTGGGGAGGACCTATATATATATAACAGCGGTTGTGGGGATCCTTCACCAGGGGAATGAAGTCTTTTTAAGCTTTCCTGTATTTTTGCGTCGATTCCAGATATTTCTCCAATAACCGCTATACACTATGCACTCCCCTCCCCCTACAATTTTACTTCCGTATGTTACTGTCTCTATTCATTTGAGGGGGTCCCCAGGTGAGTCATAGTGTATCCTCAATGTTACAGCGTCAGGGATTATTTCAGCAGCGATTATAGGCAACACTCACCCAGTCCAATGACAGAGGGTGAGACCCTCCATTTTATGCCCTCACTCGATTCCACTCAATTCCTTTTGCTTGTTCCCGACAGGGGGGGGGGGGGGGGGGGGGGGAGTTGGGGGGACACTACGCCCAAATTGCCTGAGGTCTTTTCCCCCTGTGTGATTTAAAGTTCTTGCATACCTCTTATCTGGGGAAGGCGGTAGCGTAGCAGAGGGAGGGCTCAGACAGCCAGACCGCTAGCTTATGCTGGGGCTGAGGCAGATGCAACAGCGGCGTCTTGCTCACAGAGAGCCGGTCAGCTGGCAAACAGCGCTGCTTTGCCTCAGAGCGGGAGAGAGCGGAGGGGGGGGTCATCGGGAGGTCCGGGATGCGAGGACGCCTCCTACGTCATGGCGCTCCGCCCCCCCCCCCCCCCCCAGAAGGTCTCTGAATTTAAGGAGGGGGGGATTGTACACATTGTGACAGACTGACCTTGGGAAGGTGTAATGATTGTGACAGCCTAACCTTGGAAGATTGTACTAGGTGACTGACTTGGGGGAAAATTGTACTGGGGGACTTATCTGGGGGGGTTTTAATGATTTTGCTGGGGGACAGACTGACCGCAGGGGATAGGGGATTGTATTGGGGACAGAGTCTATCTCACAGTACAATTTCCCCCCTGTTCTACTTCAGGTGCCCAAAAGTGCCCCAGGACCTTTACAATCCTAGTGCAATGAAAACCTTGCCCACTCTTGACCACTTTTTTTTTATCAAGCCCATCCTATCTTACACCATGAGTCTGCCATTGCTTACTGATCAAGGAATATCCAGGAATCTGAGGAGGAGCAGGGTATCATGGAACCCTGGTTGAGAAAAGATGGTCTAAATTATACCTCTGAATGCACATGACAAAAAAAAAAAAAAAACTTAATTTGTAGCAGTGAATCATAAATGTAAGAATATTGTACTGTGCATGAGCAAATCTTTGCACACAGCCACCAGTCAGCACATGGGAGTCCTTACATGGGTATTTAGAATACAGATTACAGGGGGTGCATGGTGCGGAACAGGATGGAAGTCTGATCGCTTAGCTCTGTCTAGCGCAGTTTGCTAAATCGCGCTTGAGGGCCATGCACATCGCTCCAACATGGATTATTTATACCTCTCAAGGCATACAAGCATGGTGTATGTCTTCTGCCAAGAAAACACACCGGAGTTCTCCTAAATAAAGTTGCTGACACACTACCTCCTGAGGACAAGGGAGAAGTACAGCATGGCTCAAGATGGCGCCAGCAACCCCTCTGCCTCCCTTAAGAGAACTCCAAACAACTCCACAACAGATCTCTACTCCTGTAGTCTCTTCTAACAGTAAATACAGTACACCACTCATAAAATCTGATCTGGAAATCAGCCTGAAAGCCATGTACACACAACTGGCTACTAAATTCCAGTCAGAATCACATAAAACAGCAAATACTCTTGCATAGAAGTTGTCTGCCCTGGGCAGCAGAACTGAGAAATTGGAAACTAAACATGATGAGTTAAGCCTGGCTTAACAAGAACTCAGCAGGGAACATGAGGCATTGGGAACTGCTTTCACCCAGCTTCAATCACAAGTTGAGGATCTTGATAACAGAAATAGGCGGAACAATTTATGGCTTAGAGAGATTCCAGAATCTTACACAGATTTAATACCCACAGTAACTCGTCTGTTTAAATCTCTACTACCTGAGTGTGACTAATCAGCATTTATTTGTGACTGTATTCACCAAGCCCTTAGGCCAAAACTGCCTTCTGATAAACCACCTAGAGACATTGTTCTCTGTATGAAAGACTTCCCTATAAAGGAATAATTACTAAGGGCAGCCAGGAATACCCTGAATATCCTACTCATACCTCCCAACATTTTGAGATGGGAATGAAGGGCACCTACTACCAAACGTATGTAGGCATAGGACATGCCCCCTGCCACACCCCCTTAAAGGAGAATTAACCAAAAAAAAGGTTAATTAAAACCACAAGTTTTTTGTTCCTTTATATTGGCTTTTAAATGTACAAATGTAGCAATTTAGAATTTGGATGAAAGGTTTAGCACTGGGAAACACTTTTTGAAAGATAAAAAGTAATTTCTTTTTACAACTATATAGATCAGACCAAAATGAGGGACAAATGAGGAGAAATGAGGGACAGAGGGACATTGCTCCAAATCAAGGACAGTCCCTTGAAATCCGGGGCAGTTGGGAGCTATGATTCTACTTGATGCCCATGGATTGCAGCTTTATCCTGATATATCCCAAGCAACATTGGGGATTCCTCTTCAAACGTATAATTCCACATAATGGATTAACATACGTTGCTACCAACATTCCTTGAAGTGCAAGACATACTAATCAAACTTGGCCTCTTGGACCCTGAAGCAATCCCTCGCCCTCCTTCTACCCCAAGATTGTCACCACTGGCAAACACCTGCCTCAAGAAGAGGCTGATGCAGGATCTATACCAAAGTTGGATAATCTCCCTTATGTTTATTATATAATACAAAAGTTATCCAGTTGTTGAACAATATTCTTCTTTCCTTAGGAAATACGTTGTTTTCCTTTATAGTTCATATTATCCAGATATTGAACAGAGTCTTACTTCCATTTTATCCAATCTTAAACCATTGGATTGGATTCATGTGTTCTCTTCCTTTTTTGTTCAACATGAGAGTTTGGAAGATACTCACTTCAATTTTGTTCTGATGTCCTGGCTCTGTAGTTATAATTTCAGTGGACACCCTTTATTCTAACTTCAAACTGATAATAGACAGATACTGTTAGAACATTAAGATTCTTAATACAACAGCAACATCTTGTATCGGTTTTTGAAAATGCATCTGCTTTTACCATTTAATTTCCTCTTGGACCCTGAAACAATTCCTTATCCTCCTCCCATCCCAAGATTGTCACCACTTTGGCAAATACCTGCCTCTGGAAGGGGCCGACATTGGATCTGTAACAAAGTTGGATAACTTCCTTTATGTTTACCATGTACTACAAAAGTTCTCCAGTTGTTGAACAATATTCTTCTTTACTTAGGAAACAAGTTTGCTCCGTTATAGTTCATTCCATTTTGATACTGGACAGACTCTCAATCTTGTTAAGTCTTAACCTAAATCAGTTGAGCGGAATCATATTTTTTTTCCCTTTTTGTTCAGATATGAAGATCTGGAAGATACTCCCTTCCATTTAGTTCCTGATGACTTGGTCTGTTGTTATCATTTCAGTGGATAATCTTTATTCTACCTACAAGCAGATAATAGTGTCAGACTCTGTTGGAACTTCATACAACAGTGACATCCTGTGTCGAATTTTGGAACTACATCTGCTTCTTGTTACACCATCTGTTTTAAGTTTGGATATAGATCAGCAGACAGCAGTCTATCTCATATATCATACATACCTCCCAACTTTTTGAGATGGGAATAAGGGACACCTATCAGGAAAAGTATGCAGGCATAGGACACACCCCTTGCCATGCCCCCTTAAAGGAGAATTGTACAAAAAAACAAGATTGGTTAAACCCGCAAGTTTTTTTTATCACTAATATTCCTTTATATTGGCTTTTGAAATTTACAAATGCAGCAATTCAGGAATCAGATGAAAGATTTAATACTGGAAAACACATTTTGATAGATAAAAAGTGCATTTTTTATACATATATATAGATCAGACCAAAAGGGACAAATGAGGAATGAGGGACAGAGGGGCATTGCTCCAAATCAGGGACAGCCCCTCAAAATCAGGGACAATTGGGAGCTATGTATCATATATAATAGCTTTAACCACTTCCTTACCAGACCATAGTAAAATGATGGCGGCAGAAACATTGTCTCCCTCCGGGCAGGCGTCATATGACATCCGCCCCTTCTCACTGCTCCTGAGGGCACACAGCATAGCGATCGGGGATGAGACATGTTCCTCAGGATCAGTGTAAAGAGCCAATAAAAAATGTCTGTAAAGAGCCAATGAAACTGGATCTTTACCACTTGACAGGCTATGTCCAATCACAGCCGACCGGTCACAGAATGTAAACAAGCCACAGTAACTAGCTGTTCCCGGGTTCTCCAGCTCATACACCGATCATGTGTGAGCAGGAGAACCTGGTAACAGCTAATTATCGATTACAGTACACACCAATATACACGGATTGCCCCCAGTAATAAAGGGAACCTGTCAGCAGCCCATCAGAGTACCTGTCACCAGCCCACCTGAGTATCCGAGTACCTGTCACAACCCCTCAGACTACCCAAATACCTCTCACCAGCCCATCAGAGTATCCGAGTACCTACCTGTAGCCCACCAGAGTACCTGAGTACCTGTCCCCAGCCCAGATTACCCGAGTACCTATCTCCAGCCCATCAGAGTACTCGAGTACCTGTCTCCAGCTCATCAGAGTACCCAAGTACCTGTCTCCATCCAAGAGTACCCAAGTACCTATGTCCAGCCCAGAGCACCTGAGTACTGGTTCTTTACCACTTGACCGGCTGTGTCCAATCACAGCCAACCGGTCACAGAATGTAAACAAGCCACAGTAACTAGCTGTTACCGGGTTCTCCTCCTCACACACCGATCGTGTGTGAGGAGGAGGTTGTGGTAACAGCTAATTATTGATTAGAGTACACACCAATATACACGGATTGCCCCCAGTAATAAAGGGAACCTGTCAGCAGCCCATCAGAGTACCTGTCACCAGTCCATCTAAGTACCCGAGTACCTGTGACAACCCCTCAGACTATCCAAGTATTTGTCACCAGCCCATCAGAGTACTCGAGTAACTATCTGTAGCCCACCAGAGTACCCAAGTACCTGTCTTCAGCCTATTAGCGTACCCAAGTACCTACCTGTAGCCCACCAGAGTACCTGAGTAACTGTCCCCAGCACAGATTACCCGAGTACCTATCTCCAGCCCATCAGAGTAATCGAGTACCTATCTGCAGCCCATCAGAGTACCCAAGTACCTGTCTCTAGCTCATCAGAGTACACTAATACCTGTCTCCAGCCAAGAGTACCCAAGTACCTATTTCCAGCCCAGAGTACCTGAGTAACTATCTGCAGTGCATCAGAGTACCTGAGTACCTGTCTCCAGTCCATTAGAGTGCCCGAGTACCTATCTGGAGCCCATCAGAGTACCTGAGTACCTATCTGCAGCCCATCAGCGTACCTCAGCACCTATCTGCAGCCCATCAGATTACCCGAGTACCTAGCTGCAGCCCATGCCTCATAGAATATACGTTGGGGTGTTTGCTTTCCAAAATTGGGTAATTTTGTGGGTAATTCCACTGTCCTGGTGCTCCAGGACCTTTAAAAGTATAATAGGTAGGAATGAAATTAGATGTGTAATTTATGCTCCTAGAACACCTGATGTTGTTCCCTGCATGTTGGGCCTCTCTATGTGGCTAGGCTGTGTAAAACTCTCACACATGTTGTATCACCATACTCAGAATGAGCAGCAGAATGTATTTTTGGGTGTAATTTTTGATATGTACATGCTGTGTGCTAGAATTATCTTATGAATTGACAACTTTGTGTAAAAAAATTATAGTTTGTTTTCTTTCCACATTTTCCAAAAATTTGTGGAAACAAATGACATGTTCAAAAAGCTCATAATACCTCATAGAATATACGTTTCCAAAAGGGTCATTTGGGGCGTATTGTACTGTCCTGACATTTCAGGACAGGTGTGATCAATTTTCAATGATTGGCACCATAGCTTATAGACTCTATAACTTTCAAACAGACTAAATAATATCCAGTAATTTGGGTTATTTTTACCAAAAATATGTAGCAGCATACATTTTGGCCCAAATTTATGTTTTTGAACAAAAATTACTTATTTGCAAAATTTTATAATAGAAACTAAAAATAAATAGTTTTTTTCCCATATTTTTGCTCTTTTTTTCACTTATATCGCAAAAAAAAAATTAAAATAGGGGTGATTAAATACCACCAAAAGAAAGCTCTACTTTTAGGAAAAAAAATGATAAAAATGTTGTTTTGGTACAGTGCTGCATGACTGAGTAATTGTAATTCAAATCGTGAGAGAACTGAAAGCTGAAAATTGCTCTGGGCAGGAAGAGCATATAAGTGTTCCTCTCAAGACATTAACATAAATTGAGAGTAGTCAGAGAAGAAGAGAACCATTGAGTGCCTTTCATTCTATGCTCCTCTGCTTACAGTTTACACGTCAATGCTTTAACCACTTGCCGACCGGACGCCGTAGTTATACTGCGGCAGGGCATCTCTATTGTGCAAATTGCCATACCGGTATGGCAATTTGTGTAATAGATTCAGCAAGGCAGAACGGGGATCTGCTAATGTAAACAAAGCAGATCCCCATTCTGTCAGGGGAGTACAGTGTGATTGTCTATTCCTAGTGATTAGGAACAACGATCTCTCTGTACTCCCAGTCAGTCCACTCACCCCCACAGTTAGAAAGCACCTCCCTAGGACACACTTAACCTTTTGATCGCCCCTGGTGTTAACTCCTTCCCTGCCAGTGTCATTTATACAGTAAGTAGTGCCTTTTTATAGCACTGAACGCTGTATAAATGTCAGTTGTCCCAAAAAAGTGTCAAAAGTGTCCGATCTGTCCGCCACAATGTCGCAGTCCCGCTAAAAATCGCTGATCACCGCCATTACTAGTAAAAAAATCTAATAAAAATTCCTAAATGTATCCCCTATTTTATAGACGCTATAAATTTTGCACAAACCAATCAATACACGCTTATTGGGATTTTCTTTTATCAAAAATATGTAGAAGAATACATATTGGTCTAAACTGATGAAGAAATTTGTTTTTTTTTTTACATTTTTTGGGGGATATTTATTATAGCAAAAAGTAAAATATATTGTTTTTTTTTTTCACAATTTTTGTTTATAGCGCAAAAAATAAAAACTGCAGAGATGATCAAATACCACCAAAGAAAGCTCTATTTTTGAAGAAAAAGGGACATAAATTTTATTTGGGTAAAACGTTGCACGACCGTGCAATTGTCAGTTAAAGCGACGCAGTGCTGTATTGCAAAAAATGGCCTGGTGGTTAATAACAATTCAGGTCAACTATTTCTTCTGTGCTAGTGCATAGCATCCCCACTCACCTCACTTGATGATATTTAGATTCTACTCAATAGACAAACCCATGTGGTTAGTTTTTCTATTTTATTTTATTTTTTTTATATGATTTCTGGGCTGTCTACATCAAATGAGCTATTTAAGAGATATTTCTTTTTCGTTGGAAATATTTTAGTTTCAGTTACCTACAGGTATACTGTTCCAGATGTTTCTTTGACAATTTCTTCTGTTCGATGTTTTAAGTTTTTTTTTATATTTTCTTCTTACTGAATGTTATTTTTTTTAATGGGTACGTTTTTAGCTCTCATTACGAAACTTTGCAAATTTTCTATCAGTATCTTACATTATATCATATTCACATCTTCGTTATTGCTAGGCTCCTTATGACTCCCTCTCGGGTTGACAGTTATATAAATGAATAAAAGATGTATCGCACACAATGTTCAGGGCCTTAATTCACCTAACAAAAGGAAGAAGACTTTTCATCACTATAAATGGTTAGGTGATAAAATTATTATAATCCAAGAAACCCACTTTACTGACTCAGGACATCTCAAATACTTCCACAAGGCATAAAACCAATCATATTATACAATTGTCTCCTCCAAATATAGAGGGGTTGCTATCTTCATACACAACTTGTTTACATTTGAGGTCCAAGATGTATATCGTGAAAGTGAGAGCAGATTGTTAATACTTAAAGGCCGAATTCTAGGCCAAGTGCCTACAATAGCACATATTTATGCTCCAAATGAAGCTTCCTCTTTCTTTCATGCATTCCTTGACATTCTGGAAAAATATCATTCCCCTCACATTATACTAGGAGGGGAATTCAAAATGGTTGCTCAGTCACTATTAGACATAAGCAACCCTTCCTCCTTATCTAAGACATTCCCTAATTTTCTTTCTAAAAAAAATACAGGATCTGCAATTAACAGACACTTGGAGAGCCCTGAACATTGGCACTAGAGAATATACCTTTTACTCCAATCCTCATAATACTTCAGCCAGGTTTGGTTATATTTTTTGCTCTCAATTTATTTGGCCAATTCTATATCCTCAGATATCTACAGTTGTGTTTGGTCAGATCCCCATATCATGTCTTATGTTTAAAAAATTCAAAGGTTTATCTCCTACACCGGGGATTTCCTAACTATGGCCCTCCAGCTGTTGAGGAACTACAGATCCCATGAGGCATTGTAAAACTCTGGCATTCATAGACATGACTATGACATAGACATGATGGGAATTGTAGTTCCTGAGCAACTGGAGGACCGTAGTTTGAAGACCCCTGCCCTACACGATATTTAAGGAGATTGAATGAATCTCTACTTTCGGATCCCATTGTAGAGCGAGAAATCTCAAAAACACTTGAACAATACTTTTTCTTAAACCCAATTCAGGATACCTCGATTTCAACAACATGGGTAGCGCACAAAGCTTACAGGAGAGGAAAACTAATAGGTTTAAATCCATCCAGAAACAAAGAGTGCACTAAAAGGATCAAATCTCTCACAAGAGACCTAGATACACTTTACAAAATCCCACAGAATGTTAATAATCATGAAACCAGACTCATTATTGATCAAAAAAGGACAGAATTGAATATTATTCTTTCTGCTAATACAGAAAAAAGCATTATTATACTCTAAGGCAAAATTTCTACTTTATGGTAACACAGCTTCCACAATGTAAAAAAAAATAATATAAACAAATCAGTGTTATACATTTTTTTGACAACTAAACCTTAATACCACTCATATTTTATAGTAATGAGTAAATATACATCCCAACCAATTTATTATATTGTAGCTAATATCTTTCAACTAAAAATTATAAATTATATATCACATACATTTACATATAGCTACTCCATCCGACAGCCCCTATAAGGCGGAGCAAATACATGCAAATATTTTTACTATAAACTAGTCAATCATTTAATAAAAACTGTTGAAAAAGAGACATAGCTTCATATTGAAAAAAGCTACCTAATAATCTTTAACTGTTAATAATATAACAATTAATGTCCCATTCAACGTTAAGTTCTAAAGGACTATAAGATTGGAGGGTAAATATCCATCGGGTTTCCCTCCATGAGATATGTCTCTTAAGATCACTTCCCCTCCAATTTAGAGAGTATTATTCTATGGTAATAACTTTTATTAGGGAAGGATTCCTTCTATGACATTCCCGAAAGTGTCTAGATACACTATGACCA
This sequence comes from Lithobates pipiens, assembly GCF_037356315.1. Classification (NCBI taxonomy): domain Eukaryota; kingdom Metazoa; phylum Chordata; class Amphibia; order Anura; family Ranidae; genus Lithobates; species Lithobates pipiens. Next base: position 595,381,965 of record NW_027507748.1, on the reverse strand, counting down.
ATAAATCCTTTCCGGATTTTAGCCAATTGTTTACCAATTCTGACATTTAGTGCCTGTGTGGTTCTTCCAACATATTGGAGACCACACGGGCAAATCAGAAGATAAATAACCCCCACCGTCCTGGGGGTGATAAAGTCTCAGATTCCCAAACATACCAATCCTAAGAAGAGTGTGATTATTAGCAGTTGGTGCTAAAGAGTATTACACTTATAGATATTGTAGCACCAAGTGAGGGTTTTTTCCCCATGTAAAAAGTGTAAACTATGTAGAACATCTAAAACCATTAGGACTTCTACTTTCTCTTTGAACGCAACGTCGAATGTGTCCGAGATTGAAGACGTTATCACCTGCAGGACAGTGGGGGTTATTTATCTTTTGATTCGGCAATTTGTATGACACCAGGAGAACCTATATAAATTTATACTTCTGGTGTCCCTCCTGCCTAATTTAGCATAAAGTACGTGGTGAGTAACGTCTCAGGACTATCTCCGTTCCCAGTCGATGCTTCTTACAGGGAAACGCGTCAGGTGGAGAGACTGTCAGTGATATCACCACACACCAGCCTGCAGTGTGTATTCCGCGACTGGATTTATATGGATTTCTTTGTTTTTTCATGAATGTGCTATAAATGGGAATAAACAACCACGTTTTACTGCACCATGAAGTTTGTTATTCTTTGAACCTTACAATGTTGGAGAGTCGGTGAGCAGATTTATTGAATGAATGCTTGGAATATCATTATTTGATTCTGCCTTTGGTGGGAGGAAAGTCTAACATTGGAGCTGACAGAGTGGAAATACCGCAGGCGGTGCCTTGATAATCAAGCGTGTTTGATCCCAATAATTTGGGATCCATGGTGTCTGGTAAGAGGCCAATTGGTTTTACTTTTTCCATGTGATTTAAAGAATATGCTGAATATGGTGAATATCCATGCTCTGCACTGGAATTATATATGGACACTCCAATTAAATTCATGCTAATTTTTCATGTGGACTTTGATTGAATTTTATTCACTGGGTATTTTAATTATATTTTTTCACTGACTTGTAGTTTTATATGTAGTCAGGATTGCGCAATTTCTATATTCTTCAAAGTCATACATATGATCTATATTTCTTACAATGGTTGCTTCATATGTTTCATGTAAAACAACAATGCATTTTCAATAAAAAGTTTGTAATGAAAAAATATTACATATTACAGTGCTAACTGCTTGCACATAAGTTTACTTTTTTGATACAACAAGATAGCACACAGTTTTTTTAGTTTTTTTCATATGGCATGCTCATTTTATGGCTTATAGAGCTGGTCAAATTTTTTCAGCCTAATTAAAAAAAAAAATGGCAGTCTTTTTTTTTATTATTTTTTTTATTATGTTTTATACAATACATATTATAACAAGCCACACAATGTGGCTGGTGGGCCACAAACTTGCCAGTACACTACAGAAAAACAATACAACATAAAAGTTATCACAGAAACTTGTGGCACGCCCCCCCCCCCCCCCCTTAACTTTGCCCTTTTGCAGTCTTTTTAAACAATGGGCGTGAAAAGATGCAAGTTTCTTTAAAAACACTTAGAGGTCTGTTTATAAATGTCTTCACCCAAGATTCACACAGTTTTACCTGATGTACATTTGGATGCTAGAGCATAAATTCTTTAGCAAATCACCCTTGATAAATTCTCCACATATTCACTATAGTCTGAGTGAAAATGTGTTAAGAACCCTTGTATATTATATTTGTTGAGAGATTGGCATTCATCATAATGAATTAGATTTGAATAATTGATTAATTTCATCCACTCCTCCAATGCTTATATAGTTAGTAAGGTTGAATAAAGACCCCAGCCCAACCAGTTCAACCTAAGTGAGTGTCTACAATTGTCCGTATCCCTGTACATTGTACATCACACACTCACATTGGTCCCTACCCTCAAGGAGCCCACAATCCAAGGTCCCCATTCATATACTAGGGCTAATTTTGGACAGAAGCCAATTAACCTACCTGCATGTCTTTGGAGTGTGGGAGGAAACCCACACAGGCACAGGACGAACATGCAAACTCCAGACAGGTAGTGTCATGGTTGGGATTTGAACCAGTGACACTTTTTACTGCTAGGTGAGAGTGCTAACCACTAACCACTACACCACTGTGCTGCCCTTATGAATGACTTTATGCAACACTAACACTACTAACACTACTAACACCACACCAACCACCACACCAACCTTACCAGTGATTAAATCCTACCTATCAACAGCAGAAGCTGTGGGAGTACTGCCCGCACCCACCAATGCATGGTTAGGAGGACTAGCAAGAGATAGGCGGATTTCCATTGTGTAATAACTGGTACCATGACTGGTAGTCCCAGGGAATTTTATATATATAATGTCTTCATAGTAATCAACAATAGTTAACATATTTTACAAAATAGTTATTTTGGAGTGCACGTGTGTCAAAAAATATGTTTACTATACCATCTAGTGTTCTTCGCTGAGAAATTTTAGGGTCATAACCAGACAATCTTTTTGCCCAAGACAAGGTTTCATCTGAACTTTCCTGGTGTCTAAGCCTCAGTATGGCTGTTACCTGGCATGTCTGGTTTATTAGCTGTAGTCCATGGTCTAGTAGTTCTGATCCTTCAAATAAAAGATCTGCAGGGAGAGGCTGGGCATTGTGTGGAATTTACTGGGTACATACTTCTGTGTACCAGCATTATCCACCCATAACAGGCATTAATAGTCATTGTTTATGTTCTCTTCTCTTAGTGGCTTAGAAGCAAAGCTGAATGGATTTTCCTTCAACACTGATTCATGGCATATCCTGGAAGACATCAAATTAGTGTCCTCCCTACGAAAATCACAATATTCAGGTGTGTAAAATTTGCTTCTGAATCTCTGGTATACTCTTCGAAAGTGAACTCAGTAATTCAAACGTAGTCTGTAAAAACATATCCCTGAACTAAACTTTAATTTTTCTTGTTGGGGGCAAAGCAACAAGTTCACTCATCCTCCCCTACAAATTTACATTCGCTCCCTCTAACAACCCTTTTTAGCAAACAGGAGCAAAGAGAGTTAGCCCTGCAGAAAGCTTGCTATTGATAGCAGGAGGAATCCTCCCCAACCAGGACATTTTATTCCGACAGGAGGACTCTCTGCTGTCAGAATACACTGATCAGCAACTGCAGCTGCTGATTGACAAAAGTTTTCCAACATTCACATTCAACAGAAGTCAATCCAACAATTAACAGCCTGTCCTTGCTGAACTGACCATTTGGGGCAAGGGGAATGAGTTATATGCTACCGCATTCTCAGGCCGCGTACACACGCACGGACTGTTCGCCCAACCTTGTTCGTCAAACAGTTTCGGCAAACAGTCCGCTCAAAATTAGCATGGACGGACATGGCCACACACGACGAACGAACAGTTTGCTGAAACCGTGCGCGATGACGTGAACGGCACGTACGACGGGACGAAAAATACGACGTCCTATACACTGCATTATAACTTTCGGCGTGAAAATCCTTTCTGAGCATGCGCGCAACTTTGTTTGACGAACAAGCCTACACACGAGCGGACTGTTCGCTGAAACAAGGTTTCAGCGGACAGTTTTTCGGAAATTCCGTAAAACCTTGTTCGTCAAACTGTCCGCTGAAACTGTCCGCTGAAAGCCCACACACGAGCGGACTGTCCGCCCAAACACTGTTCAGCGGACAAAGTTGGGCGAACAGTCCGCCCGTGTGTACGCGGCCTCAGAGTTGACAGATATTTACACCTGGGGCAGATTCACTTAGGGCATATCTAAACCCAAAAACCAAAAAGTAATATATTGCATCGTCTCTGTTTTTAGATATGGTGGTTGAATGCGTTTTCTTTTTTCAAGCTTTTGCCTATTTGCTTGCAAGCTAATCAAAGCAGCCTACAGCCTACAAGAGAACAAAATACAATGTTTTTCTAATGGATCTGTAGGTAGGTGCCTACAGGAGGGTTAACATGAGAGTTTACATGTCTTCCCGTGTCTTCCCGTCTCGTCTTTCCTGTCTGGGCTCATACCCTCATGTTAATTGAATCAGCCAGATACAAAATGTTACAATATCTCGATGTTGCATCATGTTCTCAGGTTGACCTGTTAGCTGGAGGTAGCCAGGATGTAAGGTTTTCCTGACATTTTCAGCTAGGTTTCCCCCCCTACAAGTCAAATAGTGTAAAGGGGGCTGACTCCAAGCCCCTAGGAGAATGTAATATGTTACTCTGCTGGGGTGATCACCCCCTTTGGGAGGGTGATGGGAACCCAATCAAGGTACCTGATGAGGGTCCTGAGTCTGGAGACCCTCATGGACTTTTGCTGTTAATCATGGCCAATCATCACCTCTAAGGGACTTGCACTACCTCTTGTGGATTATTGCCTAAATGGACTCTTCCCTTTAAAGGGATTGCTTTGTGGACACTCTCCTGCCGAAGGCACACACAGTTTATGGAGCTCTAGACGAGCTTTATTTAGGAACTATGTTGAGAATGACTTTTGAGAACTGTACTCTCTCAGTAAAGGATACCATTTGTTTATTTGCTTTGCCTTGTCTGTCTGAAGTCTCTTAAAGCATGCACAGCATATCAGAAGAACAGCAGTTGCTACACACAAGGGGACTGAGTTATAGGAAGATACAGTACATGGGTCTAACATACCCATACATGGCCTCAGCAACATTGGGAGGCGAATATATGCACCGAAACAATGGGGGTGCTCCTGTGCCATCATTAGAGGGTGCAACCCTAAATTCTGTCAAAATGTCCTGCCTTTGAAGTAGGCTTTGTAATAGATCCTGGCCTGAGGCACCGGACACACTGCCAGATAGATGGTCAGGATGCCCTTTGGGCTGTATGTGGTACCTACAACTGTCATTCCACTTTTTGCCATGGGCTTGTTGTCTAGCATGCTATACTTCCTTGTTTCAGATGTCACTATTTGTTGGAGATCCTTGCCATCTGGGTGCCAATTGCTTCCCTATAGTTGCTCTTATGGATTGTAGCTGCCAAATAATGACTATCAAGGATGTCATTGCTGCGTCCCCTAAAGAGGCTGGTGTGGTCTTTGATTCACTGAGGGCGGTTTGGGTAGAGTCAGCTCCATGTGGAGCCTCCCAAAAGCTTCTACCTCCACGATGGATCATTTGGTGCTTTCCCTGGAGCAGCTGAATAGTCCTTTCCCTGCCCTCACCGAGGAGGAAATGGATCCATCCCACGGGTGCTTAACTTCTTCATATTCTGGAAATATCAGATGAGTTGTCCCCTCTTCAGGAAGATAAGTCAGGTGGTGCTGTTACTACTGGTGTGCCTTGTCTTACCACTCGTCTTCCTCTGTGGAGAGTGCTTAAGGCAGAGATCACCTCCATCCATTCTCCGCTTGCCACACATCAGATGCCTGACCTATGGTGTAGCCAGGTTTGTATATGTCTTGTAGGAAACCCAGTATTATGGTGTCTGTATGTGAGCCCTGGATGCCTCTGGAGATCGGTACAGCCTCAGTGGTACTGGTCTCTAAATGCTGCACACCTATGAGTGGTGTCCTTTAATAGAAAGAAGAGTCAAGTGTAAAAGCAACAGAGCAAGAAAGTTACAGTAATTGGGCAAGTGCAACCTGCTTCTAAGTTGGAGTGCTGCCTTAATATTGATTTCACAAGAAAGTGTCTCTGGGCCTGTGCTACAGGCATTAGCGGGTGCAGTTCTGCAGTGTCCCCACTAGGGTGCCTTAAGCCCCGCCAACAGACCTGTTATATAATTCAAGTCAACAGTAGAAGCTGACTGCATTACTACAAGCCATTCTGATTTCTGCTTATGATACCCATAGCTCCAACTGTCCCTAATATCAAGGGACTTGTCCCTCTTTCCTCCTCATTTGTCCCTCACTTTGGGCTGATCTATATAGTTGTATATAAAATGCTGTACTTATCTATCAAAAAGTGTTTCCCAGTGCTAAACCTTTCATCCAATTTCTAAATTGCTGCATTTGTAAATTCCAAAAGCCAATATAAAAGAATAGTAGTGGTAAAAAAAGCACTTGTGGGCTTAACCAATAATTTTTTTGTACAATTCTCCTTTTACCACTTCAGTACAGGGCACTGCCCAGACCAATTTTCAGCTTTTGGTGCTTTCACACTTTGAATGACAATTATTCAGTCATGCTACACTATAGCCAAACACAATTTTTAAATTTTTTCTCACAAATAGAGCTTTCTTTTGGTGGTATTTAATCACCGCTGGGATTTTTTTTTTTTGCGATATAACCAAAAAATGAGCAAACATTTTGAAAAAAAAAACACTTTTTTAACATTTCTATTGCAAATAAGTAATTTTTCTTTAAAAATCTGGGACAAAATGTATGCCGCTATATATCTTTGGCAAAAATAACCCAAATTAGTGGATATTAGTCTGTGCAAAAGTTATATAGTCTACAAGCTATGGTGCCAAAAATTGATTACACCTGATGTACTGACAGCCTCATCTCATTTCTTGAGACACTAACATGCCAGGTCAGTACAAATACCCCCCAAATTACCCCCTTTTTTTTACACAAAATTGTCATATTAACAAATTATTTCTCTCACACAGCACATGCATACTTACAATTACTTCCCAAAATACATTCTACTACTCCTCCTGAGTATAGTGATACCACAGGTGTGAGACTTTTACACAGCCTGGCCACATATAGAGGCCCAACTTCAAAGTAGCACCTCCAGGCGTTCTAGGAGCATAAATTACACATCTAATTTCATGACAACCTATCACACTTTTGAAGGGCCCTGGAGCACCAAGACAATGGAAACGCCCATAAAATGACCCCATTTTGGAAAGCAAACATCCCAACGTATATATTCTATGAGGCATTGTGAGTCTTTTGAACTGGTTATTTTTTTTCCACACGTTTTCGGAAAACATCGAAAGAAAATTAAAACTTTTACACAAAGCTGTTCATTTTTTAAGACATTTCTAACGCACAGCATGTATATACCAAAAATGATACCACAAAATACATTCTGCTACTCCTCCTGAGTATGGTAATACCACATGTATGAGACTTTTACACAGCCTGGCCACATACAGAGGCCCAACATTCAAGTAGCACCTCCCAGGCATTCTAGGAGCATAAATTACACATATAATTTCATTCCTACCTATCACAATTTTGAAGGCCCTGGAGCACCAGGACAGTAGACTTACCCAAAACATTACCCAATTTTGGAAAGCAAACACCTCAAGGTATATTCTATGAGGCATTATGAGGCTTCTGAACATGTAATTTTTTCCACAAGTTTTTGGAAAATGTGTAAAAAAAAATGAAATTGTATTTTTTTTTTTACACAAAAGTTGTCAATTTATAAGATATTTCTAACACATAGCATGTATATAGCAAAAATGACACCCCAAAATACATTCTGCTACCCCTCCTGAGTATGGCAATTCTATATGTGTGGGACTTTTACATAGCCAAGCTACATAGATAGGCTCAACATCCACACACAAAGCTGAGGAACTGATACATTTCTCATCAGTGGCAACTCTAGGAATAATATATAGGGGGCACATACGATACCACAGTCAAAATGGGGGGGGGGGGCACTAATAATTTTTACCACTAAAATCATACAATTGAAAAACACAAAATAAGTATATATAAATAAGATTATAAAATATGAGAGTAATGCAGTATGCAATAGTACCTATTGTAGTAACCTAACACTTAAAAGACAAGTTTTCAAGAGTTTCTCTTTCTTCCTCAGGTATCGCTTCAGCAGTGAGAAAGAGGAAAACTCTCAAAAGCTTTTCTTTATAGTTTAACTACCTCCCAACCGCCGTATAGTAAAATGACGGCGGGCGGGATCTCCTCACGTTCTGGGGCATATGATGTCCCCAAGTGTCACTGCTCTTGCGTGCCCGCTGGGGTGTGCAGCTCGACAAACGCTGTCGTGCTGTGTCCCTAGGACACAAAGTGACCCCAGTCTTGGAAAAGAGCTGATGACGTGGCTCTTTACTCATGTGATTGGCTGTGTCATTTAGTGTCCATATTATTCATTACTCAGTAGCTACTGTGCAATAGATCTCAAAGACACCAATGTGATATATCAACATAAATGTCCAAAAACAAATAAAAAAAAAAGTTTACAAACAGTTTCTCAAAAAAGACAAACAGATGAGTAAAAGTGCACCGTTCCCAGTTTTCCTTAATAATGACATCCAATAAAGTGCTTCTGTGTTCCATCAGTGCTCAAAAATAGAAATAGTGGCCTCTTACTATCTCCAGATTATAAGAGATCATGAACAGCCTGAGTTACAGAGCTTCCTTCAACCTCCCAGGTTCAGCTGTACATTGGGACTGTGTGGAAGTGGATCATATGTTCACGAATAGATGCCTCAATCTCCACACCAGATCTCGTTGTGAGCCTCGAGACAGCTATTCTTAGTATTGAGCCCTATAAAAAGAAGGAAGACTAATCGTGCATTATGTTAAAAAAAATGTATTTAATAAAATATATGCACTTACAGCAATTAGATAAAAAATGAGCAGTAGAAAGAGGGGTCCGACTGCGGCTTACACCGCCAAGTACGGAACACAGTATTGTCTCAGCTTCTATCTCCTTCCGATGCATTTCCCCATATAAAGCTACAACTGGGATTGGTGAGCTTCAGAAAGGAATGCAAAGAGCATTTAATTAAACTTGGAGTTTGCTTCAAATGCTGTGCTTCCACAGAACACCATTGTGTATACCTCAAGGGTCAACCTGAAAAATATGTAAGACTGTATATTATTCTAGATGATAAGAGTAAAAGATCTCTTGCAAGATCAAAGCTGTTTGACCTGGTAAACATAATAGGAGATGCCTTACCACATACCCTGGGTATCTGTGGTATCACAGAAGTTTCAGGCAGGAGAGCCACTGGTCTTTTAGTAGCTCCTCTGAATAACAGTATATAAATACCATTGGCCACTCTCATTGAGTGCCGTCGGATTCCAGCCAAGAGAGAGGAGACCCTATTCCAGCAGCCACCTCTCATCACTCTCACTTAAGAGGCATAGGTGACAACATACCAGCTCTTGACAAAAATGCTGAAATGCTGTCCTCTTTATCATCCTATTGTACATGTTCTACGTCACCGCATTTTGAATGATCGGATTATCCGACAACTTTGTGCGACCGTGTGTATGTAACACAAGTTTTGGCCAAAATCCATCAGAAAAAATCAGACTGTCCGACCGTGTGTTTAGGGCATAAGGGTACACAAGCCTCGGCAACAAATCGGTGGGCCACATGACGTACCATATGACCTATGCCTGGACCAAGGCTGGGTCATCATAGGCAACATCTGTCTGGGTAATGTCAGGATGTCTTCAACTGACTCTATACAGAATTAATTTTCAAAAGATCATTCTAAACCTATACAAACTTATGGGGAAGAAGAAGAATGTTGGTACCTCCCATGGTTTGGTGTGTACCATCCTCGCAGGCCAGATCGGATCATGGTGGTCTTCGAATCTAGGTCTCAATATGAAAGGTTTCCCTCAATGATGTCCTTCTTACCGGATCTAATCTGAAAAACAATCTTATAGGAGTTTTGCTCTGCTTCAGACAAGAACCAATTGCTATTATTACTGACATTCTGCAAATGTTCCACAGTTTCATTATTCGAGAAGACAACAGAAACATCCTCAGATTTTTATGGTATCTCAACAATGAGTTCACACCGATTCTGCATTTGAACTGGTTAATCTTGAGTCAGATAGGAAATCAGAGCTAATATCGTGAAACAACACCTCTGTGAGGTCAAAGATGAGACGAGTTCTCACCATTTTAAATGCTTTTTGAAGTGGTATTTTGTAGTACAAGCTATTCCATGACTTACTGTATCTATGTTGCTGACTTCCCCTCTGAAGAACTTGATTCAAATGGAGGTATGAAGGACTGGTGCATTTTGCTGCCTTCCCCTCTGAAAATACACTCAAACTGTCTTCTGTGCCATCTTTCAGACACCTGTAATGACTTTACAAGTTTTACAGTATGTAAATGTTTGCTTTATTCTTCTATGTTTCCCCTTTTCATCTCTTTTAGGTGTTCCTGGAAAAGAGTTTTCACTTGCAGTGCTTGAATTTTACTCTCAATTGTTTATTATTTGAAACCTTAGATTTTTATGGGCAGTGTCAATTTACATATGCATTGTCTGTTTGCCTTTAATAATTTTGTCCCTACACCACTCTGTATCTGATGCTCATCTTTGAAGATCTGCACAAGTTTTCAATTAAAGCTTTCTATTATTTGCAAGATCAGTTATTATGGATCAGTTATAGAGGTCACACGTTCAGTCCTTAGGTTGTGGAAACAGAACAGATATCTAATACGTCTGGGTGTGTTAGCCAACTTTAAAGTGGATCTAATAGTTAAATATATAATACTGCGAACAGGCAGGCCTTTTATTTTCGGAAGAGACATGCAATATCTCTTCAGTGATAAAATACATTAACTACCTGTTTACAATCCTCTGTAGAATTTACACTAAGCTGCAAATGCGTAGCTCAGTTTGAATTCCTGCACAGTATCTGTGTGCCAGGATAATTGCATTTCTGTGCATGCACAGGAGTGACATCAGCTCGCAACAGCCAATCAAGATGGTTGTAGACTGGCATTTAGCAGAAGCCAGGGAGAAGATGTCTGCGCCAACGAGAGACCTCACAGGTGTAGGACCACTAGTGAGAATTCTACTTTTAGGCCGCGTACACACGCGCGGACTGTTTGCCCAACCTTGTTCGTCAAACAGTTTCGGCAAACAGTCCGCTCAAAATTTGCATGAGCGGACTTGCCCACACACGAGCGGACTGTTTCAACGAACTGTTTGCCAAACAGTCCGCTCAACTTTTGAAATGAACGGACTCGCCCACGTAAGGCGGAGGCAAATCCGCCCATTTCGAGCGCGTGTACAGGTAGGCGGGGCCCGCGAAGGAGACGTCGCGGGCTCCGCCGCCTGGAATGGGCTTAAAGGGGAACCCCAACGCCGAAAAAAATCGGCGTGGGGGTTCCCCCAAAGTCCACACCAGACCCTTGTCCGAGCACGCTACCCGTCCGGCCAGGAAAGGGGGGCGAGCGAGCGCGCCCCCCCTTCTGAGCCGTACCAGGCCGCGTGCCCTCAACATGGGGGGTGCCTTGGGGAAGGGGCGGCCGCGCGGCCCCCCCACCCCAAAGCACCTTGTCCCCATGTTGATGAGGACAAGGGCCTCTTCCCGACAACCCTGGCCGTTGGTTGTCGGGGTCTGCGGGCGGGGGGCTTATCGGAATCCGGGAGCCCCCTTTAAGAAGGGGGCCCCCGGATACCGGCCCCCCACCCTATGTGAATGAGTATGGGGTACAATGTACCCCTACCCATTCACCTGTGAAATAAAGTACAAAAAAAAACACAACACAGGGGAAAAAATATTTTATTGCACAGCTCCGGGGGTCTTCCGTCTTCGGGGGTCTTCTCGCCGGACTCCTCCGCTATGTGTGTGTAGCTCTTTTACTAGCGGAGGAGTCCGGCTTTCTTCCTCCCCGCCGCCGGCCTCTTCTCCCGACTTCGGGGGTCTTGTCCCCCTCTTCGGTTCTTCTGCCGGGCCACCGCGCCTTCTTGTAGCTCTTTTACAGGCGGTGGCCCGGTCTTCTGTCGCCGCTGCCTTCCGTTCTTCTGTCGCCGCCTTCGGTTCTTCTGCCGGGCCACCGCGCCTTCTTGTAGCTCTTTTACAGGCGGTGGCCCGGTCTTCTGTCGCCGCTGTCGTCGCCGCCGCCGCCGCCGCCTTCCGTTCTTGTTCTTCTTCTTGTTCTTCTGCTTCTTCTCCTGGAGATGTTGACTCGACGAGCTCTCCGGCCGGAATGCCAGAGCCGCGCTGTGCGGTCACTTATATAGTGACAATGGGGCGGTGTCACATGGTATATGTCACATGGGTTGGTCAACGGCCAGGGTTGTCGGGAAGAGGCCCTTGTCCTCATCAACATGGGGACAAGGTGCTTTGGGGTGGGGGGGCCGCGCGGCCCCCCCTTCCCCAAGGCACCCCCCCATGTTGAGGGCACGCGGCCTGGTACGGCTCAGGAGGGGGGGCGCGCTCGCTCGCCCCCCTTTCCTGGCCGGCCGGGTAGCGTGCTCGGACAAGGGTCTGGTGTGGACTTTGGGGGAACCCCCACGCCGATTTTTTTCGGCGTTGGGGTTCCCCTTTAAGCCCATTCCAGGCGGCGGAGCCCGCGACGTCTCCTTCGCGGGCCCCGCCTACCTGTACACGCGCTCGAAATGGGCGGACTTTCCGAGCGGGAACAGTCCGCTCATTTCGAAAGTACAGCGGACAGGCCCACACACGGGCGGACTGTTCGCTCAAACACAGTTTCAGCGGACAGTTTTTCGGAATTTCCGAAAGACTTTGTCCGTCCAACTGTCCGCTGAAACTGTCCGCTGAAAGCCCACACACGAGCGGACTGTCCGCCCAAACACTGTTCAGCGGACAAGGTTGGGCGAACAGTCCGCCCGTGTGTACGCGGCCTAAGCCCCTTGTATACTTGATCATCCCCTCTGTAGCTACTTCTTTAATAAAGCATATCTTCATTTTTTAAATTCTTGTATTTCAGATATAGTGAGTAAGATATGGAAGGAGGATACTTTCTTTGGAAGCCAATATCTGAATGGAATTAACCCCACACTGATCAAGAAATGTGTTAAAGTTCCAGGGAACTTCCCAGTTACTGACCACATGGTGGCTCCATCCCTGGGGGCTTACACAAATCTACAGAAAGAACTCCAGGTGAAGTTATTATCTGTTGTGGAGATATGGATCTTTATTGTACAATCCAACTCCAAAAAAGTTGGGAAGCCTTGTAACATCTACATAAAAACAGATTGCAATGATTTTCAAATCTCATAAACCCATATTTTAATCACAATAGAAAATATAAAATGCATCAAAAGTTTAAACTGAGAAAATGTAAAATTTTAAGTAAAAAATAAGGTAATTTTGAAGTTGATGGCAGCAAAACATCTCAAAAAAGTTAGAACAGGGCATCAAAAAGGGATACTAAGAAGGAAGAGCTGGAAGAACATGTTGCAACTAATTACTGTATTTTTCTCTCTCGCTCTGTAAAACGCACTTTTTCCCCCCAAAAAATGGGGGAAAATGTCTCTGCGTCTTATGGAGCGAATACTGACCAGGCCAAATACCCCCCCCCCGCCGCCACTGCCACCATGTCCGAATATCGGGCCAGCCATCTCCCGTGAGTGCCGGTGATCTCCTGGCTGAACTTCTCATTCACAGAAGACAGAGCATTGAGTACGGCCACGTGACAGGCAGATGTGATGACATCCTCGCCAGTCACCAAGCACAGATAAGGCTGCATTACATGGGACAGATCTTGCTGCAGTACATGGGACAGGTCTGGCTGCAGTATATGAGACAGGTCTGGCTGCATTACATGAAACAGGTCTGGCTGCATTACATGGGACAGGTCTGGCTGCAGTACATGGGACAGGTCTGGCTGCAGTACATGGGACAGGTCTGGCTGCAGTACATGGGACAGGTCTGGCTGCAGTACATGGGATAGGTCTGACTGAATTTCATGGAACTGGTAAGGCTTCATTTAATGGCACTGGTAAGGCTGCATTTCATGGGCACTGGTAAATATTTTAGTACACAATTTGGTTCAGAATAGTTGTTTTTCTTGTTTTCCTCCTCTAAAACATAGGTGCATCTTATGGTCAGGTGTGTCTTATGGAGCAAAGAATATGGTAGGTTAATTGGCAATAGGTCAGTAACATGATTGGTTATAAAAAGAGCATCTTAGAGAGTCAGAGTGTCTCAGAAATAAAGATGGGCAGAGGTTCACCAATCTGTGAAAAGCTGCACCTAAAAATTGTCAAACAATTTCAGAATAATGTTCCTCAACTTCATCGTTAGGGCAGATAATGGTGTCAGTCAGTAGAGCAGTAGACAGTGCCAGTAGGGGAGGTGGACTTTGTTAGTTGGGCAGAGGACAGTGTCAGTAGAGCAGAGGTTGGTGTCTGTAGAGCAGTGGACAGTGTCAGTATTGTATAGTGATTTTTTATTTTATTTTTTTATTACAATTGTATTTTAGCTTTTTTACAATTGTATTGTATTATTTTTTACAATTTTATTTTTTTATTATTTTTGTATAATTTTTTTTTTAACAGCCTTGTTGGGCTGATTGAGGACACGGTCCTCAACATCCACCTCTGCAGCCTAAGCTATACAGAATGAATGAACAGGAAGAGCTCTGCACTGCACTCTCCCTGGTCATTCACAAACATACATAGTAAAAACAAATTACTATGCTTCAGTTATGAAAGAACACAGTGAGTGATCGGTACCGATTACCTACGGTGTTCATTCAGTAAAGGAAGGGGCTGAAAGGGGATAACTATGATGTTACCTGCCCTCTTCCTGATGTCAGACATAGGCGATAACTATGGTCTTACCCTCCTCTTCCTGATGGCAAATATAGAGGATAACTATAGTGTCATGCAGAGACAGATCTGAGGCGGGGGTGTGCGTAATGTCACTCATTCTTGCTCCTTTCATTTCCAGGTGGAGGTGAATTACTAGGACAGTCAGAGAATTTTATTGTCTGAGTGCAGCCACCTGATGAATTCAGCAAAATGTATTGGAACTGATCCCCAGTATTTCAGCTGCTGCAGGAGGATTGTATCTAGTAAATGATACTAGATACTCCTCCTGTCTAGGTCCCGGGGGTCAGCAAGGAAGGGACAAGAGCTACATGTCACTTGTCCATGATTGACGATCTGCTGACTCCTGCTTTACAGGCTCCTAAGAAAAAATCAAAATAAAAGCATATTCTTTTACCTGCAAAAAAATGTGCATTTGTTTTTTTGTTTTTTTAAAGTGAACTTATTCTTATTCAATAGATGCAGACAGCTGGGCTCGGGAGCAAGCATGCACGAGTGCCCCCATAGAAAGTATCTTTCTATGGGGCACTTGGCGCAGGGCAGGAGCCAGGAACACTGGTAGAAGACCTGAGAAGAAGAGGTTCAGGGCTGCTCTGAGCAATTCCACTGTACATTGCAATAGTCTGTTGCAAAGTGGAAACTGTTGGGGCGTGGCTTAGCGGCGGATGTAGGAAGACATGCTTACCTTGAGCTCCGCCGGCCATCCGTGATTCCATCCTTCCAGTCTGCCCTGAAACGCCGTTTTCGGGGCCCCTACCTCCTGCCAAGCTAGGTGAAGCAGCCCGGACCACCGCGGTACATCCCGGGACCCTCGCTGTGATGTCCAGACGCCATACCGGAGGGAAGGGGCTGACGGACCCCCCAGGCCAAGATGGCGCCGGCGCGCGGCGCGCAGCCAAAGACCAATACAAGGAAGCAGCACAGAAGCTCCTCTATGGCGGTAAATCATACAAGGATGCCCTGGCGGGCCAGCCCTCTCCTCAAGCTACCCCTGGAGGCTCTCCCGAGGCAGATGACACAGTTCCCTTGGAGGATGAGGATGGATTGTCTGCAGCATGGCAAACAGTGAGTACACCCAGGGACAGTGTTAGGCCTGAAACACAGACCATCCCCTCCCCAGCGCTGGAAAATGAGCCTACACTAAGGGACATATTCACTGCTGTCACCTCCTGTAATCACTCTATTGCAGCCCTCTCTGAGGACATTAAAGGGGTTAAAGCTGAAATAACGTTTGTCCGCCATGACATGCAAAAGCTCAGGGAGAGAACGGCTGCATTGGAAGGCAGACTGAGCACAGTAGAGGATAACCTGGCCCCCATGCAAAGGGATCTAAAATATAATTGCCATCTTACTGAACAGCACGCTATGCGACTTGATGAGATGGAAAATCGCATGAGACGCAATAATATTTGCGCTGTGGGGATTCCGGAACGTGTTGAGGGTAAAAACCCGGTAGACTTTATTGAAAATTGGTTGCTTGCCACCTTTGGTAAAGAAGCCTTGTCACCGCTTTTTGCAGTGGAACGTGCCCACCGGGTGCCGTCTCGCCCCCTACCTCCGGGCAATCGTCCCAGGCTCTTCTTGTTTAAACTCCTCAACTATAAAGACAGAGACACCATTCTTTCTAAAGCGCGGGGGTTGTCGGACAAGATGGAGATTGAGAATTCCAGGATTTCACCATTTCCGGATTTTTCAGCAGAGCTCCAGAAAAAGCGTGCAACATTTCTTGAAGTTAAGAGACGCCTTCGGGACCTTAACGTTCAATATGGAATGCTATATCCAGCCAGGCTCAGAGTTACGGCCCTGGGTTCAACGCACTTTTTTGATCGCCCCGCGGAGGCAGCACAGTGGCTTGACCAGGAGTACAACGCACTCAAAGCCGCCAAACTTCAAAGATCTCCTCCACGCTAACGGCACTTTCAAACAGGCTGACTGGACTTCCACTTTTACAAGACCGGCAGAAGGCTGAGGTTTGTGGTTCCACTGTAACCCTACTAGAACTACAACATGCCTGCATATGTGAAACCCCGCTTGTCATCTGGGAGAGTCCTCTCTGGGTGTTTCCATGGCCTTCCCCCAGCCCCCAAGTTTCGGATGGGGCCTATTATTCTGCTATCTTTCCCGTGTGTGAGCCCCATGGGCTTTAATACAGAAGATGCTACGGTTTTTTGCTGTTTAACTGTTTTTCTTTTCTTTTTCTTTTTGATTCATTTTTTCTCTCTCAGGATCGCAACGGACGAGGACTATTTTCCGGCCTGTCTGCACCCCTCTGGGCGCCTCTTCCTAGCTGCGACAGCTCCTGTCGGACTTTTTTCTCTCCAGTCTTGGGACATCTCAGGTGATGCGACTTCCCAGTCGCTAGCCGCTGATAAATGTGTGTTAATTGCCTTTTTCCTCCCTGGTGGTCTACGACTGTTATTATGGTTACTCCTACTTGCACTAATGTTTTGTATTTCTGATGGCTAAGATTAGATTTCTTTCTTGGAATGTTAGGGGGCTGGGCAGTCCGGTGAAGAGGCTGGCGGTGCTTAGGCACCTTAAAGATATGAAAGCTGACATTGTGTGTCTGCAGGAGACACATTTTGCTCCTGCTGGTACTCCTAGCCTGGGTTCTAGACAGTATATCCACCAATACCATTCCACATACTCTGCCTATGCAAGAGGAGTGAGTATCCTAATTAGACAGCATGCACGTTTCTCTTGCTCCCAACAGCTTATTGACCCGGGGGGAGGTACATTTTTCTGCTGTGTAAGCTTGCTACTATACAATGCATTATTGCCAATGTTTATATCCCGCCGCCGTATTCGGCAGAGATTCTTAGGCGCCTAGCTGGGTTCATGGCACAGTTCCCTGGCATACCCCTGTTGGCGATGGGTGATTTTAACAACTATGTCAACGGCCTGTGGGATAAGATTCCAACTCCTCCGGTGGTCCCCTCACGCCCTAATGGCGATACTCCATTTGCAGCTCTGTTAGCTGAACTTGGGTTGGTGGATGTCTGGCGGAAAGCCCACCCCCACTCCCGTTTATATTCCTGTTGCTCTCCAGCGTTTGGGAGCTTGTCCAGAATAGACCTGGGACTGGGAAACTCCGCCCTCCTCCCCCTAATTAGAGATTCGGGTTATGGGGTTAGACATGTATCCGACCACTCCTCTTTGTGGATTGAGATGTCCCTACCTACTGACCTCGCACCTAGGAGTTGGAAGCTTAACCCCTTTTGGCTTGCATTATTCCCGCAGCCTGACCCCATTACAAGTGCCCTTAAACTTTTCCTGCAGGACAATTTAGGCTCGGCATCTATAGATGTAGTCTGGGATGCAGCTAAGGCCTTCCTTAGGGGACAATTTATCACTACTATAACTGACATAAAACGGAACACTAAAGCTTGGGAAATGGAGGTCGGTAGAGCACTTAGAGAGTCGGAGCAGGCCTATGTTGACAACCCCTCGGAGGACACTAAGAGGGCTTGGTTGGGGGCGCAATCTATGTCTAGACAAGTAACTTTACAACTGGCAGAAAATAAAAGGTTTTTCCTACAACAAACACACTTTGAGGAGGGTGAATCGACAGGCCATATGCTGGCTCTGCTGGCGAGGGCCCAGGGCTCCGCGCCTATGACTCACTCACTGTGCGATTCGCAGGGAGTGACCCATTCGGACACCCCTGGGATCTTGCGGGTATTTCGATCCTTCTATGCAGACCTGTACTCCTCTAAGGTGCAGCCCGGTGATGGGGAGATTGTGGACTTTTTAAATGGTTGTGATATTCCATGCCTGTCTGCGTCGGACGGAGAGCTGTTGAACGCCCCCTTAACGGAGGAGGAATTGGCTTCTGCACTGGAACACTCTCATAATAACAAAGCTCCGGGGGCGGATGGTCTCCCATCCGAGGTATACAAGCGTTATGCCGGGGTTCTTTTGCCAACCCTTTTGAAAGTGTTTAACAACGCCTTAGAGACGGGGGTCCTACCTGCTTCTATGAATGAAGCAATCATAATTGTACTTCTGAAACCGGGTAAGGTAGCAACATCACCGGACGCATATAGGCCCATCTCCTTGCTCACGACAGACGTTAAACTATTAGCTCGGGTCTTGGCAACGAGATTATCTCTGGAAATACACAAACTGATCCATAGGGATCAATCAGGATTTATTCCCTCACGTTCCACTGCCCTAAATATTCGCCGTTTATTCTTAAACCTACAGGTCCCTGTGGATAACCCCGGTAATCAGGCCATCCTCTCGCTGGACGCGGCTAAGGCCTTTGATAGTGTTGAGTGGCCTTATCTGTGGAAAGTGATGGAGCGGATGGGGCTGGGCAGCACATTTATTAGCTGGGTCCGACTGTTATATGCCAAGCCTACGGCTAGAATCAGGGCTAACGCGGAGCTCTCCGATCCATTCGTGCTGTACAGAGGCACGAGACAGGGGTGCCCTCTGTCGCCCCTGCTCTTTGCCATGGCGCTTGAACCACTTGCAGCCAGAATAAGATCGGCTCAGGATATTGTGGGTTTCTGCAGGCCCACTGGAATGGATGTGGTATCGCTCTACGCTGATGACACGCTTATATACCTGGGGGACACCCAGGGCTCCCTTACGGCCACCATGAACCTGATTACCCTATTTGGTACATTGTCAGGTTTTAAGATTAACTGGGACAAATCTGTACTGATGCCCTTGTCCCCTCTAACGGCTCCCTTACCCCCTTGTGCAAACATGATCCAGACGGTTACATCCTTTAAGTATCTGGGGGTGCAGATATCCCCCGAGGTGACGGAATATGCCAAACTGAATCTTATGCCATTGTTACTTAAGTTCAGGGATAAATGTAAGATCTGGTGTAAACTACCGTTATCGGTGGTGGGCAGGGTAAACCTCATTAAAATGGTGTGGGCCCCGCAGTTGCTCTATATTTGTCATAACTCCCCGACCTGGATCCCGAAACGTTGGTTCGATAAAATTGACTCTCAGTTTAGGGAATTAATATGGTGTAGAAAGACGGCCAGACTTAGTTTACTTACCTTGCAATATAATAAGGACGAAGGGGGGTTGGCACTTCCACACGCTAGGATGTATTTTTTTGCTTCGCAGCTCCAGCACCTGGGTGGGTGGGGGTTGGATGACCCATTGGACCCGATCCGAAGGATACTGGCTGACACGGTCGCCTCGGACATAGCATTGTCTAGATTGGAGGCAGGCTTCCCTCATATGGACAGGGGTTCCCCGACTATTATACTGCTGAATACCCTGTGGTCTCATGTTAAAAAACTGCTACGAATACGTGGCTTCCTTGCCCTCACCCCTATTTGGCGGAACGCTAATTATGGTGAACTTTTTAAGCTCAAGGGATTTGGTAACTGGAGTAGGAGTGGTCTTCAGTATCTTTCGCAACTGTATAGTGGACGGGTACTGAAGTCCTTTATGGAAATACAAGCGGAGTTTGACATCCCTCGTAGGGATTTTTTTAAATATTTACAGTTACGTCATGCGCTGCAGACACAGGCACGGAGTGTGCAGCTCTCCCTAACAGACCATCCTGTGGTGCAGGGGATATTTATGCAGATTGACCGTAAAGGCATGATCTCTAGGGGGTATGCTATGCTTCTTGACGCGGTGCAGGACCCGACACGTCTTCCATGTCGGCAGAGATGGGAGGCGGACCTGGGGCCCGTGGACGCGGAGACCTGGAACCTTTGCTTGTCCTCCGCTCCGTTGGTGTCGGTATCGGCCTCCCATAGGCTCTCCCACCTATATTTACTACATAGGACCTATAGAACTCCAGTTAAACTGCACAGTTGGGGTGTTAGAGGGTCTCCCCTTTGCCCTAAATGTATGCGGGACCATGGGGATCTTATGCACATGTTCTGGAGGTGCCCGAAACTAAAACGATATTGGGCGGGAATTTTTGACACTATATCCTCAGTGTTCTCTGTTGGTATTCCGCGGTGTCCGTTGGTCTGCCTGTTGGGTGCCCTCGATGAGGAATCATTGACGCCCTCGGCCCATACAGCCATTATCAGGTTACTATATGTAGCTAGGAAATTGATAGCGAGATTATGGATGACCCACAGGGTTCCCACCAGGCAGCAATGGATAGAACAGGTGAACCAGATGCTGATCAGAGAAAAGATAACATACCAACACAGAAACGCACCGCACAAATTTAATGCCATGTGGGGGGGGTGGCTTGAGGTCCCGGGACTAGCTCCCCACCAACTTATACAGGACAGACTTTTACAGGGTTAACTGAAGGTCCTAGGACCGGTATATGGAGGTACATAAATGGTCATGTTTCCAGGATGGGTCTAACTCTATGTCTCTCCCTTATCCGGTAATTGTACGGGGTGTAGGGAGACACCAGTGGGACTGTGTGATGGGCTGTGGGCCGTAGTATATATGTAAGGTACCTATGCGGCTGTTTCCTGGTGCGGAGTGGTCTATGAGAGAACGTTACTTTTGTTTTTACTTTTGGTTCCTTCTTCTTACCTCCTTTCTTCTTTATTTTTTGGTTTTATTGATATTTTCCATGTCTCAACAGTTTTCAAACCGAACCTATTTGTATTTTTATATTTCCTGTATACTTTTGGATGTAAAAACCAATGCTATTGTAAGACTGTACTTTACTCCTATGTTTGGTTTGTACCATAAGTGTTTTACAATAAAAACTTATTTGATTTAAAAAAAAAAAAGTGGAAACTGTTCTGTGGTCAGATGTATCGAATTTTGACATTTATTTTGGTAACCATGGGTGCTGCGTCTAGCAGACTAAAGAGGAGAGGGACCTTTCAGTTTGTTATCGGCACTATGTTCAAAACCTGCATCCCTGATGGTATGGGGTTTCATTAGTGCGTATGGAATGGACAGCTTGCACATCTGGAAAGGCACCATCAATGCTGAAAGATATATCTAGGTTTTAGAGCAGCATATGCTCCCATCTAGATTATGTCTTTATCAGGGAAGACCTTGCATATTCCAGCAGGACAATGCTAATCTGCATAATGCATCTATGACAGCAGCATTACTTCATAATAGAAGAGTCTTCTCTCAACTCTCTCTTAATTGGCCTGCCTGCAGCCCAGACCTTTCACTAATTGAAAATAGTTGACGCATCTTAAAGGGAAAAATTTGACAAAGAAGACCGAGGACTGTTGGCCAGTTAGAATCCTATATCATATTATCAGGCAAGAATGGGACAATATTCCTCTTGCAAAACTGAGTGTTGTTATAAGAAGAGGGTGTGTTACTCTGTGGTAAGCATGGCCCTGTCACAACTTTTTTAAAACATGTTGCTGCCATCAATTTTAAAATTGCCTTATTTTTTTCTTAAAATGGTACATTTTCTCAGGTTAAACATTTGATATGCTTTCTATTTTCTATTGTGAATAAAATATGGGTTTATGAGATTTGCAAACTATTGCATTCTGTTTTTATGTAGATTTTACACAGCATTAAAAAAACTTTTTTGGAATTGGGGTTGTAAAACGATCTAGTATAGTGTATGTGCGGCCAACACTTACGTTTTGGATACAGTAGAGTTGAAACCCTTGTCTGTTTACTTTTTGCTGCATCCCAATAGGATGATTTCCTCAGACACAAGAAGTGAAAGGAAATCTGAAACTTCATAGAGGTTCTAATCCATGTGTATACTTCTATCCAAAATAACCATAATGTTTTGTCTTTACATAGACTTTAAGTTAGCTCAGTGGTTTGGTCCTATGCAACAAAATAAACATTTGCTTATGTGCACACATAGACTAAATGAATTAATTTATTTCATTGCTGATCAGATTTTGTAATTGTTACCTTTCAGAATGGTCACATTTTCCTGGCAGATTATGAGGTTTTCCAGGGTGTTCCTGCTAATACTATCAATGGAAAGCCTCAATACTGTGCAGCCCCTATGTGTCTACTGTGGAAGAATCCTCAGGATCAGCTTGTCCCAATTGCCATCCAGGTATTTTCACTTATGTATTTATGGTTGTAGCACCCTTCTACGTAGACTGTGAGGTCAATTTAGTATGAGGCTTCTGCTGTAGCCATGGGGGGCAGATTTTAGTTTGGTCCGCTCAATACAATACAGGCTTGAAGTTTGATTACCTCCCCATGTGTCTAGGAGAAGCTTCTGAGGATTAGGGCAGGAGGATGCAAATACCTTGCCTAAATATTTAGTAGGGCCTATCCAAACCCTGGGGAGCTATATCCAGATGGTGGATAGGTTCCTGTTAAGTAGGCTGAAGTCCAGAGGAAAGGGTTCTTTCCCCTGTGAGGAAATAGATCCGTTTGCCCTGGAGCACTCCTGGGCTGGATGCTGGACTTCTCATTTGGGTAGTCATGCCCATGGACTGTGTACGCTTTGGGACCCTGTGAGTAAAACCTCCTCACTAGAGCTAGAGTTTTCTTGGCCTCAGGCACTGGAACTTGGACTACCTCAGTCTTCCACTATTTGTGCTACTTTTTTGGTGTCTGGTTCTCAGCTGTGCACATATAGACTGCCTTATGTGATAATCATTGCCATGAGAATTACTAGTGCTACTATCAAGATAGAAGTCTCCTCCATTAGAAATCTGCTTCGTTTTGGGGTATCTTGCATTACTTCCAGACTGGTGCTGATGGGGGGGGTTCATCAGAAGGACTGAGGAGCTAGATGGTCTCCTGGAGGAAGTCCAAAGGAAGCGGGTCACCAAAAACATGCTACCAAGAACCTTGAGAGCAGTAAGAGACTGCACCTTAACGTGGCCTACAGTGAGCGCAGGTTGGATCTGTTCCCCTTCGTGCACTCGTCCACATGTGTGGCACAAAATGAGGCCCATAACGAATTGAACTCGAGAGCCCCTGATACTTGTGCCTTTGCCCAACTCTCCAGATTTCAGAGAGCCTGCAAAAGAAGTTAGATGGGTTGGAATACCCTTATGTGCCTAAGGCTATCGTGGAGGACATAGAGAGAAAGAGAACAAAGTAGTATCGGGAGGACCTCTAAAATGACCTCTGTGTTCCCAAACCTTTTAGGAACTACAGTTACCCTGCCTATTGGATAAGGTCCCTGAACATTAAGGCTAGCAGGAGTTTAGGCTGTCTTATTCGGAAAAATAGCGAATTCAAAAGTGCACAAGTACCGCATGTAGCAGTACCCTCATGAGGGCTGCTAAGTATAGTAGTCCATCTGTCACCCTGCCCAGCCCGGCACACACTTTTTACACTCCTCAGAGACAATAAAGCAGTTCAGGAAAGTGATCAGAACATTGCAATTTGCATACATCCGGTATATACATCACTCCATTTCTCCTCCTGCACATCGCTTCCTCTTTTCTATCACTCCATACACCTCTTGCACATTGCTTCCTCTCTACCGAGTATCACTCCATACTCCTCCTGCACATTGATTCTTCTCTTCTCCTTTTCAGGACCAGATAGCACTGATTTGGTAGGCCTGACACTGGCTCAGTCAGGCCCAAAGTAGAAGCCCTTTGCAGACAAGGCCTGCAGGCCCCTTTTAGTGTAACAACAAAAATAAGATAGTTCTTTAGTGCTAGTTGGCCACATGGCTACTGAGTCCAGTACCACATCTTCAGGCCCTGCCAGCCCTCCTTGCTGCCGATGCCTCTCTCCACTTCCCATGTTTCCACAGTTTTCTCACCTAGTTCTGCACCCATCTCAGACTGCAATCTCTCAGTCATCTCAGGCGGGCCTCCCCAGTCCACTCTTCTGGTTCTACACTCATCTCAGACTGCTCTCTAGCAGTCCTCTCAGGCATGTCTCCTCAGTCCTCTCAACTGTGATTCACTCACCAGCCCTCTTGGCTGCGACCTGTTGTTCCTCCTTGAAAACTTGCCTGGCAGTGCCTTCTCTCCCTGTCCTCTCCTTGCTCCTCTTGGCCAGGACACCTCTGTGTGTTGTAGGAGGGTCCCGTTCGTACCCATACCCAGGCCCAAGGTCAACCCCCCCCCCCGACTGGGGAGCTCCTTCCAAGGCCACCAGCAGCCTAGCCCTCCATCTCCAACTTTCTCTCGAACAACTCCACCCCAGCTGGGCTGACCCTGGGTATTTAAGGAGGCCTGCCCCCTGCCAATCCAAGTTGGGGATTGGTCAGGGCTCCTTAGAACACCCCCAGGTGGTCTCACCTCCCTTCCAGCCCCGCTTTCTAGAAAACACTGGAACCTTTTAGAAAGAAGTAGGAGGTCCTAGTGATACCATCTGTGAATCACCCAGCACTACCCTGGGGCACTCCCAGTCCAGGTCAACTTGGTGCTGTATGTGGTTTGTTTTCAAATTCTACATTGTTCGAGTAACCCTTTACTATGGTGGAATGCCACATATAAAAATGGTCATACTGTTGTTACCTTCTCTCACCCTTGTTCATCGCTAGATACTTTGCTCTTGTTTAAGAGCTCTTTTTCATGTTACAGCCTATGTAAATTGAGCACAGGGCTTCTGCTGTAGCCAAAGGAGCGAGAATTGTTTAGTTTGGTCTGCTCAAGACTCCACAGGCTGAGAGTTTGATTACCTACCCCTGACTCTAGAAGAAGCTTCTGAACATTAGGACAGGAGGATGCAAATGCAGTGCCTGAATATTTAGGAGGGGCTAGTCAATCCCTGGGGAGGTGTGCCCATATAGTGGAGGGGTTCCTGTTAAATAGGATTACAGCCTTGCGTTAAAACCGTTTTTTCAGTATACTTGACATTGTGTTGCACATTGTGTTGACAAATGTTGCACACTGCATACATTTCTCCTATGCAAATGGTTTTGTGGGAATCTGTTGCATAGCTTTTTTTAAGTAGCTGCCAATAATAATTCATTGACTTTTAATTAGCAGCAGCATTGTCAGCCTGTTGTGTACATTCCTTCAATTGGCAACTGAAATACCTATTTGCTAGACCTGATAGGCAGCCCAATGGCCAACTGCAGGAGTGCACACTGCAGGCTGACAACGCTACTGCTGATTATGAAACAGTGGCTAAGCCTTTACCAGCCTACAATATAAAGTGCTGTTACTAACTTGATCTCAATGTAGGGGTGTCTGCAACAAATTCACAAAAAAAAGAATACTTTGTATAGTGAAACTCGAAGCCAAACATATTAAAATAGATTTTGGGCTTACATAAAATTTAATACATCCTTTTTTCACATGTCTTTTTTAATGAAACTCAGCCTCTCCCAGTCTCTCTACAGCGTAGTTCATTGAAGGGTGGCAGAGCCTGCTCAAGGAGCCAATAAGTTGTGGGGTAGTGAAAGGAGCATGCTGATAGGAGGAAAGAAGTGTGGGACAGAGAGATGAGCTCAAAAGTGTGCTGCTACTCCTTCCACTGTCCAGTCACAAGGTGGGGTAGGGAGGAAACCTGTAAGTGAAAGATCAGATCCTTTTCCCATCCTTTCCAGAAAGGACTTCAACTGCTAAGAGCTTAATCATGTAGCAATTTAGCCCTTTGCAGGTGAAACGCATTAGAGGGGTGTGCCTGATGGGTGGGAGACTGAGCCGAAACATTATGATGGATTCCTATCAGTTTGGCTTACATCGGCTTTGTGCAGTATTTGCTATTCATTTTGGGGTCAAGTCCTTTTCCTATTTTGCTTTACAGGGTTACTGAGTCCAGGCATTTGGGATTGACAGAAGTATGATGGTGTTAAAGAGGAAGTAAACCCAGATGAGTTTACTTCCTCTTTCATTACCTGCAAAGGTAAAGCATAATGGACTACTATGCATCGCATAGTAGCCCATTATGTGTCACTTACCTGACACAGGAGCCAGCGAAGTCACCGCTGTCCCCTGTAGTCCGCCGCATCTATCTTCTCGGTGGGTCTCGCAGCTCCGCCGCTGTCATTCGGCGAAGCCGCGATGACGTCACTCCCGCTCATGCGCACGGGAGCCGAGACGCGCGGCATTGCGTGGCATCTTCGTTATCGAGGATGCCACGCTCAGTGCGCCTGCGCGCCGCTGTCTACGGCGCATGCGCCGTAGACAGCGGTGCCCGTCTTCGGGCAAATATCTCCTAAACCGCATAGGTTTGGGAGATATTTCTTGGACCTACAGGTAAGCCTTAATCTAGGCTTACCTGTAGGTCAAAGTGGTTTGTAAGGGTTTACAACCACTTTAATAATGGTGAGGATTCTTTTTAGGGATCCTGTGCACATTTGTCCACATCTAAATCTGTGTAGGGGTTTCTGACCTGTGTTGTTGGATAGCTCTGTTCTGGAGTCCTCCATTCCCAAGGGTGCTCTATTCCAGGCCCCTGCTTTACAGAGTCTGATGTGTTCCAGGCTCCCCTTTTCCCAGGCTGCTCTCTTCCACTCCCCCCTTAACCAAGGCTGTTCTGTTCTGGGCTGCTCTTTTTCTCAGTCTGCTCTGCTCTAGACTCATGGCTTATCTACCTTTTACCCAAGTTACTCTGTTTCAAGATTCCACTCTCCTCACATTTTTTTGTTCCATACTTCCCTTCTTCCTAGGCCAGACTGCGCATTAAAAGGAAGTAAACCCTGATGAGTTTACTTTCTCTTTGATTCCCTGCAAAGGTAAAGCATAATGGACTACTATGCATTGCATAGTAGTCCATTATGTATCACTTACCTGACACAGGAGCCACTGATGTCACCGCTGTCCCCTGTAGTCCGGAGCGTCCATCTTCTTGGTGAGTCTTGCTGCTCCGCCGCTGTCATTTAGCGAAGCCGTCACTCCCGCGCATTCGCACGGGAGCCGCCACTCGCGGCATATCGCCGTTGACAGCGGCGCGCTCAGTGCGCCTGCGCGCCGCTGTCTACGGCGCATGCACCGTAGACAGCAGTGCCTGTCTTTCGGCAAATATCTCCTAAACCATGTAGGTTTAGGAGATATTTCTTGGGCCTACAGGTAAGCCTTAATCTTGGCTTACCTGTAGGTCAAAGTTGGTTGTAAGGGTTTACAACCACTTTAAATTACACTAGCATGCTTTGCAAGCACTTAAGGAAAAGCAGTATGAATGAACTTTGTTAAATAAAACAAGTTTTCAGTTTGTGATGCTTGGACCATTATATGACATTAAATGCAATATAATGGTAAATAAAACAAGATCAAAACAATAAAATACAATACTTTTGGTTAAATGTCATGGCCAATAAATAAATCCCATGATCTTTTTTGTATTCCAGATATCTCAGATCCCCGGAAAAATGTTTCCAATATTCCTGCCCAGTGACTCGGAATATGATTGGTTATTGGCCAAGATCTGGGTGCGTAGTGCTGACTTTCAGTTACATGAAGTTGACACTCACCTTCTCCGTACACATCTCCTAGCCGAGGTCTTCTCAATTGCAACTACCAGGCAACTTCCAATGGGGCACCCAGTGTATAAGGTGAGTAAAGAGTCTGAAATTATTATATTATATGGAGACTGACTGGATATTTTGCTGTTCCCTAGGAGAATTGCCAGCAAATGAGTAATTTCTATTAAAATTACATGAGGCAGATCATCTCAATGGGTGCAGACATTTTGGTAAAGGTTTATAGGTTCCAATAATTTTTTGAATTGTGCATAGGTAAAACAGATTTGTTTAGGTTTAGGTCAATAGCACTATTTGCAGTGATTACAAATATACAGTATATTCATCACCGTGTTTTGCTAAAGTTTAAGGTCAATGTTAAGGTTTAAAGTAATACTACAGTGATTGTAGTGCTGAACCCCTGAAGGAGCCCCTGGATCCATTTGGTCCCGTTTCTCAGTCCACAACTCTGTGAACAACACCACACACTCTGACACACCTGGGTGGGCAGGGAATGCAGGGCCATCTTTAATATTGAATGAACCCTGGGCAAAAAAAAATGTGGTCCCCCCCATCCCGCTTCGCTCTCCACCTGCTTTGAGACATACAATAAAAAGCAGCTAGACTCAAAATCAGTTTACTGAATCAGATCAGACAGTGATTGTGATTGGTTGGCAGAGGTTACAGTGTATCATTACCACTCATTGACTGGTTGCTAGAGGTTACAGCACATAATTTCTGCTTGTTGATTGGTTGCTAGAGATTACTGTACATCCATACTACATTATTGATTGGTTGCTAGAGGTTACAGCACATTATCTCCTCACTGCCTGCACACCATGGACTGGGGGGGGGGGGGGGTGAGGGGGCCTATTAATAGACAGAACACTCCTAGGGATCCTAGGACTTCTGCACTCTCTGGGCACAACTCAGTGTTGTGGGAGGGAAGGGTGTGATCAATGGCAATGCTGATATTTTTTTTACTGACTACCAATATAAAGAGGAGTTTCAACACTGGCCACCAATGTAATAGGGGTTTACACTGACCACTAATGTAATAGAAGAATTCACAGTAACCACCAATGTAAGGAGGGATTTACACTGACCATCAATGAAGAGGGACATTCACACTGACCACTAGCGTGAATGAAAGGATTCTACACAAGCAACAATGTAATGAGAAGATTTACACTGACCACCAATGTAACTGAGACATTTAGTCTGCATTCACATTTGTGTGTGTCGGGAATGCTTTGAAAATCACTTTCCTGACACCACAGAAATGTTCTTCCCTTTAGCAGATACACAGCAGTGGCATTAATTATTAATGACACCCTCACGCATCTACTGACATGTGCCTTGGCATTGTGTGATTTTGGAAAACGGTTTTCTAGTTGGTAGCCTTACACATGACCTACATCTTTATCCAGCCTGTCAGTACACCTTTGCATCCTAAAACCCCTGCTAACCTCTGCACCCCAAACCTCCCCCATCTTCTCCATTCCTCCTCCCCTTTAACTCTACCTGCCTCCTCTGCTCATCTTTGCACCCACATTACTTACCTCTATACATCCCTTCCTTGCTCATCTATGCACGCCAAACTGTAATTCCTTCTCTGCCTACCTCTGCACATACCAGAATACCCTCCCCCCCCCCCCACACTAATTTGCTTACCTTTGCAGAACAGGCTGATAATAGGCTTAATGACCACAGTTGTAGGCAGGGCTTTCAAGCTTTCCCCTTTACCTCCCCAGTGGGCAGCATTCAGTATAGGTGATGGTGGATATGACCTCAGGGGAGCATGATATACATATGAATACCACCTCTATTTACATATGAATCCTGCCAGTCTGTCGCTATTTACATACGAATGTTGTCACTATTTACATATCAATGTCGGTATTTACATATAAACACAGGGTCTGCAGATGAGTCATCTGTACACAACAATAGGGCATAGCTGGGCAGTATTAGTAACAGAACTTCACACTGAGATATCAAGACACAGCATGGGACTAAAACCTCAAGGGACAAGGGAATTTAAGCTGGGATAGTTGCCAAATATGAGGCAGCTGCTTTGGGCCCCACAACAATGACAGGGCCCAGGAGAGCTGCCTCTTTTGCCTTGCCTTAAAAACGGCCCTGGGCATGCACTAAGGATTCATTATATTGCTCAGTTGTATAGTCAACATGTCTAAAAAACATTGCAAGACCTACAGATGACTTATTTACTGCCCTCTCCCAGATTCTTCCAATATTTACAACTGCGATGCGCCCTACAGGCCCAGTTCAATGATATTAAGCCAGAGGTGCAGACTGTGCTACTTATATAGATTTCATATACATTTCTTCAGAGTGCAAATGATAATCTGGCGAGTGATATTAGATGGTGTGATGAGAGTCACTTTGGACGGGGGCTTGTGGAACCCAGCTTACCTTTGAAAGGCCTGGAAATGCCTTGTCCAGCTCCCCCGGCCCTCCTATGTGTAAATAACCATGTGTCTATTAGGGACATAGAGTGACCGAGAACCTCAGTGGGGTCTGCACCAACCAGACTTACCGTTCAACCACACCGGACTCAGCATTTCCTTTTACCCCTGTTATTTTGGGTTCTATATGAGTGGTTTGTGTTTAAAGAATGAAGGGGCTCTTTCACTTGGGACAGTAATATTTCTGAACAATATCCCTCAAGAAATATATGCAGATAAATTCCACCTTTCCTCTCAGACCATTGCTAGATAGTTTGAGGTGGGGTGGGGGTGGTTATGTGTTTAAGTGCCTGCATCCCATTGTTATATTGTTTCTGTCTGACTTGGGAGCAAAGTATTATGGGATACATTTGTATATGTGGATTAGATGCTAGACAGGGCGGGGGGATTTCTCCCGCAGCCCCTCCTAAAAACGGTCTACTGTTGGAAAGTTGAATACATCTTTGTGTCATGTTGCTGGCGAAGGTACAGTTTAAACTGCCCTCTGTCCTTATTCAAAGAGAGGGGGTTGTCCCCTGTGTATATATCTCTTTGTACCTGTGTTTGAATAAACAGTCTTCCGCTTCTTACCATCCTACACTGATGCCTCAACAAGTGACTGGGTGGGCTAAGGGATCTTGGATCATGCTGGTACCGGACAAGGAAAGCTTATACGGCGGACATACTCTTCTTGAATAGGGGGGTCCGTCACAGATGGTATAAGCATATTTACTGTTTGCCTGTTTAGTACGACAGATCACTATTCAGACTAAAGTGATTTAATACTATATCTGTTATAAACTACTAGAGACACAGCCTTTACAGGTTTTAAAATTAATAGTAGACATGAGCGATATTAACAGGGAATGTCTTGAGACCTGGTATTGACACGATTAGTTGTAATAATAAGGCCGCGTACACACGCGGGGACTGTTCGCCCAACTTTGTCCGCTCGTGTGTGGGCTTTCAGCGGACAGTTTCAGCGAACAGTCCGCTGAACAAGGTTTTTCGGAAATTCCGAAAAACTGTCCGCTGAAACTTTGTTTCAGCGAACAGTCCCCTCGTGTGTAGGCTTGTTCGTCAAACTAAGTTCCGCGCATGCTCAGAAAGGATTTACACGCCGAAAGTTATAATGCAGTGTATAGGACGTCGTATTTTTCGTCCCGTCGTACGTGCCGTTCACGTCATCGCGCACGGTTTCAGCAAACTGTTCGTTCGTCGTGTGTGGCCATGTCCGTCCATGCTAATTTTGAGCGGACTGTTTGCTGAAACTGTTTGACGGACAAAGTTGGGCGAACAGTCCCCGCGTGTGTACGCGGCCTAAATGTCGATTTTCACATATGCAAACTTGTGAACCTAATAGGAGGACATAAAGCTGGAAGTTGTCAAATAGTTTCTACTGAACCATTATGCTATAATGCTCACTTTTTTAGTTTTTATTTGTTTTATGCGTGTGCGTGTTGTTTTCTTAACCTGTAATTGAAAAAATCTTTAATTAAAAAAATAAATTAAAAATCAAAATAAGGACTGGGAATTTATACCTAATGCTAGTGAAACCAGGTTAGATAAACTATATCACAAAAGTGAGTACACCCCTTACATTTTTGTAAATATTTTATTATATCTTTTCATGTGAAAACACTGAAGAAAATACGCTTTGCTACAATGTAAAGTAGTAAGTGTACAGCTTGTATAAAAGTGTAGATTATTGTCTAAATTATTGTCTAATGTCTAAACCGCTGGCCATTTTCCCTCCCCGGTGTCATGTGACTCGTTAGTGTTACAAGGTCTCAGGTGTGAATGGGGAGCAGGTGTGTTAAATTTGGTGTTATCACTCCCACTCTCTCATACTGGTCACTGGAAGTTCAACGTGGCACCTCATGGCAAAGAACTCTCTGAGGATCTTAAAAAAAGAAGTGTTGCTCTACATAAAAATGGCCTTGGCTATAAGAAGATTGCCCAGACTCTGAAACTGAGCTACAGTATGGTGGCCAAGACCATACAGCGGTTTAACAAGACAGGTTCCACTCAGAACAGGCCTTGCCATGGTCAAGCAAAGAAGTTGAGTGCACATGCTCAGCATCATATCCAGAGGTTGTCTTTGGGAAATAGAAGTATGAGTGCTGCCAGCATTGCTGCTGAGGTTGAAGGGGTGGGGCGGTCAGCCTGTCAGTGCTCAGACCATATGCCCCACACTGTATCAAATTGGTCTGCATAGCATTCGTCCCAGAAGGAAGCCTCTTCTGAAGAAGATGCACAAGAAAGCCCGAAAATAGTTTGCTGCAGACTAAGGACATGGATTACTGGAACCATGTCCTGTGGTCTGATGAGACCAAGATAAACTTATTTGGTTTAGATGGTGTCAAGCGTGTGGTGACAACCAAATGGTGAGTCCAAAGACAAGTGTGATTTGCCTACAGTAAAGCATAGTGGTGCGATTGCCATGGTCTGGGGCTGCATGAGTCCTGCCGGTAGTGGGGAGCTACAGTTCATTGAGGGAACCCTGAATGCCTACATGTACTGTAACATACTGAAGCAGAGCATGATCCCCTCCCTTTGGAAACTGGGCTGCAGGGCAGTATTCCAACAGATAACGACCCCAAACACACCTACAAGACTACTACTGCCTTGCTAAAGTAGCTGAGGGTAAAGCTGATGGACTGGCCAAGCATGTCTCCAGACCTAAACTCTATTGTGTGTAGCGCCGGCTCCTGAAGAGCATGCCCTAATTTTTTTTTTTTTTTACTATTTAGATTTCCTGAAGCCATAGTTGGGTTTTAGGTTTAATTATACCAAATTATGGTTTCAGTACCAGTCTAGCTGGAGTGCACTGGGTTCTGCTTGGCCACAGGTGTCGCTGTGAACGCAGTTTAGCTGGGCATATTGAGTGCCATTCTTTTTTTGGAGTCAGCCCATTAGGAGTGTCATCTTGCTGTGCATTCTGGGAGAGGGTACTTAAGGTACTGACATCACGTGCTTCTGGGTTCCGGTCCAGAAGATTTTTCTGTCTGCTTGGTCCTGGTCCTTCTGGGGTGCGGATCCATTCAATTTCAAGTCTCGGGGCTGGCTATCCCAAGGCAAAGTAACTGGGAGGAGGATTCAAAGGTGGTCCTGTGCCGTCTCATCTGTGGAGAGGCCCAGCAACTGGAGAAGCAACCAGGGGAGGACTCTTCGGGAGAAGGCCACGCATAAGGCTGGCTTCTCAGAAGGAGCCTGGAGGCTCAGTTGAAGGACACCAAGTGAATCTACACTCATACGGTATTGCTAGACCAGCTGTAAGATACTGGTACCATATGATAGCTCTCTAAATTTATCTACGTCCCTCAGTTACGTTCAATTCTGTGGCAGAGACTTTATTTACAAGCGTTCTACATTCAAGTCTGTGGCAGAGACTTTGCTTTACTTAAACACTCTATCGGCTGCTAGGCGTAGTGATAGGAGGTCTATCTGATAGCTGTGAGAATCCAGTTGTGAGTGGTAATTCTCTGGATTTCTATAGTGAGAGACTTCCTATCTCTTGCAGTTCCAAGAGTACCAGAACTTCCTACCCAACCCTCTACTTTCCTTTGAGAGACTGTTTTGTCTACTTGTTTTCAAATAAATATCCCAAAAAGTGGATCCAGTGTCAGTTTCTGCAATTCTTTGGGCCATCTACTTGGAGAAACCCCTAGACGCACGCAAGGTCAGGAAGGTAGTGGTAAGCCCAATAAAACCAGCCGCTCCTTCGGGGGCAGTGCTACATGTGCATCTTTGGGGTATCCTCAAACAGAAGGTGGAGGAGCACAAGGTCTCCAACATCCATCAGCTACTTGATGTCCTCATGGAAAAGTGGAAGAGGACTCCAGTGACAACCTGTGAAGCTCTGGTGAACTCCATGCCTAAGAGGCAGTGTTGGAAAATAATGGTGGCCACATAAAATATTTACACTTTTGGCCCAATTTGGACATTTTCTCTTAGGGGTGTACTCACTTTTGTTGCCAGCGGTTTAAACAATAATGGCTGTGTGTTGAGTTTAGCGGGGGCAGCAAATTTACAATGTTATACAAGCTGTACACTCAATATTTTACATTGTAGCAAAGTGTAATTTCTTCAGTGTTGTCACGTGAAAAGATATAATAAAATATTTACAAAAATGTGAGGGGTGTACTCACACTTGTGAGATACTGTAGATAAATTTATCATGGTGGTTAAAGTTCAGCTATAAATTGATGGAAGGCAATAATAAGGTAACCTATAATGATATTTTAACTGTCCAACCTACAGAAAATGTCATTTCATAAACTAATATTTTTTTTTCCTAGCTGATAATTCCACACCTTCGCTACACTCTAGAAATAAATGCCTTTGCAAGGACGAAACTCATTGGACCAAATGGAGTCTTTGATCTAGTAAGAACCAAAATAACTTTATTATTATGGAAATTATTTGTATTTCTAAAACTGTAAAAATGGTGTTGGTTGGGGATGGGGTGGGGTACAGAAGGATTTGTGGATGGAGACTGAAAATCCTTGCTCTTTGCGCTAATGTCTACCCACAACTATTTTTTTTAATGAATGTACAGTATGTTTAGGGCTTTATTTTCAGTCCATCCTTCCTAGGCACATGTGAAAGATAATGCTCTACCCCTTTTGTTTTCATCAGTTGTACACAATTGTTACTGACCAGAACTAAGATAAAATGATTGCAATCACTGTCACATAACATACTTCCAATCAAGTTTCTGGAGTCTTATTTTTAGCTCCCCTCCAATTAAAATGGTAATAAACACAAAACCAAAGATATAATATATTACAGCTTACCAATCATTAGATGTTGTGGCTGTATTTTTTTTTTTTTTGGCTTTTTTTTCTCTATGTTTTTACCTGTTGATCTGGCCAGAAACACACCTCTATTAGGGCTCTTTCTCACTGCATCTAAAAAAATCAAAAGCTGATTTTACAGGCATTTAAGCTTTAATTCTCTTCCTCGGATTTGGGGTTTTAGAGTGTCTACACTCTGGATGAAGGGGCACATTTGGACAGCAGTATTGTCAGTCTGGGGAGAGGGGAATGCTAAATGTACTGGCAGATTTAGATACACTAACAAACTGAAGCTAAACTCCAGCTAACACTTTATAAGAATATTTTTTCCCTTTCTTTCCCTTTTGGGATAAAGATTTTACATGCATAAATAAAAACTGACCATTGTAAGCACCCCTGTCTGTAAATGATTTGCCTCAACCCTCGAACTGCTAAATCTGCTGGGCAAATTGTTCTGTTAAAAAACAAAACAAAAAAAACAGACTTACTGACCAGATCACAAGGTGAAAATAAAGAAAACTAGTGCAAGAATCACATCTAATAACTGGTAATCTGCAATATCATAAATGTTTGCTTTTGGATTTTATACTGCTTTAAAGTGTTAAATGTCAGTGCTAAAAAATTCATTCAATCGGCGTTCCACCCAACTTCCACTTTAAGGACTCCTCACCCCCTTACATGCCACATTTGACCCCCCCCCCCCACACACACTTGGTTTCTCCTCCTCACCTTCCTACCAGCTTTCATCTGCTGCAGGTGGAGCCACAGGGGGATCAGTTTCAGTAATTGTGCCATCAGCTCCCTTCTCACAGCTCTGATCTCCCTGTGTGCCCCCTTCCCCCGTAGTGCTGCTGGCTTCTCCTCCTCTTCCTCCTGCCAGCTGCTGCAGGGAGAGCCACAGGGGGATCAGTTCCAATAATTGTGCCACCCACACCCTCCTTCCTTGCAAGCTTTATCGCCGCTTTTACTTTCTGATATCTCCCCCTTCCTGCAGTTTAGATCCCCCTGTGTGCCCACGTTCCCCCCCCCCCCCCCCCCACCTGCTGATGGCTTCTACTTTAAAGGTTCTTACCTACCTGTCTGCCCGCACTTGCAGCTCAGTGTGCAATTTCACCAATGCTGAGATGACTGAACTCACACATGCAAGGGGGTAATGTCATCTCAGCCCGGTGAATGAAATTGCCCAGGGATTGATACCCAGAGGTTGCTGGTTTCAAGATATCAGTGGCCATCTGGGAGATCTGGAACATTGCAGCACTGGAGAAAAGGTGAGTATGGTTCCACTTTAAGGGCTCATTCACTGTCTGTTTTATTGAAGATTTGAACAATAGGATAACAGTACAGTTGTAGGCCATTGATGGCAGATTCAAGCAAAGGCAAGATGTAATTAAGAGATGTATGTAATAGATGCGGACAGGATGGGTACAATAAACATCTACAGGTTGAAATATACTGTCAGAAAACAAGCAAAAATAAGCAAATCGAAAGCGAAGAAGCAGGTGTTCTAGGTCCATGAATAAGAATTAAGTGAATCAAAACCAGGTGCCCATTAAGGGCTCATTCTGACAGATACTCTGGCCACATGAATGAGTGGTTTGTTCATGCGGCTGGAGCCACCTGTTAGGGTTGGTTTACACATACAGGTGAGACAAAGAGCAGGCGTGTTTCTGGGTGTTCTCTACATGTTCCCTTTATTTCAAAGGGAAGCCCTAGGAGTGAGAAACATGTAAATAAAGTTTCTGACTCTTTTCCAAAAATGTGCTGCACCGAACCGCATGGTGCTGTGGTAAATAAACAGATCGTGTAAACACAAAAAGAAATCTGAGTCTGAATTTATTTGCAAATGTCCAGTGATTCCTACAAAGTAAACCCCAAAGAGACAAACTGGGAAAACAAATGGCATATGTTGTGTTTTAGTGCTGCTCTTGGTACTGGTCCATAAGTTCCTTAAAGCAAAGCTATACTCATCTATACTCCAGCACTGTTATCTCCCAGAGCTCCATGCTGGACATGGACATCTTAAGACCGATGGCCTCTGGGTATCGATCCTGGCTGTTAATTGGCCAGGCCGAGATGATGTTATGCCAATGCATGCGTGGGAGTGCAGTCAGCTTGGCACTGCCTACATTCTATGCACCTCAGCTTACAGTGATTGAAAGGTAGGTAATCTACTTTACTGCAGAAGACATATGTTGCCTATTTGCCAATTCTTTTTTTTTTTGTCATTAAAATTCTTAATGAACTCCTATAGCACTGATAGTAGTGGACCTTATCTCCTTTTCATCACACTCTTGTTAGATTTCATTACATGACAATATTTTTACACATATTTTGTTTTTCTATATTTTCTCTCAAGGCTTTGGTGACTGGGAATGGAGGGGTCCAAGTACTTTTGAAGAAAGCAATGGCGGAGGTGACCTATAGCAGCCTTTGTCTTCCTGATAATATAAAGAGAAGAGGAATGGAACATATTCCCAACTACTTGTACAGAGATGATGGCATGAAGGTCTGGGCAGCTATCGAAAGGTAAAGATCTTTGAGGTTCAAAAACAAATCAACTTATTCTAGAATGCTTAGTCTACAACCTTCTGAGGTCCTACCTCACTGAAAACAACCGTATTGATCCCTTACAGTCTGGCTTTTGCTCACAACACTCCAAAGAAAATGCCCTACTAAAACTCAATTATAATTTACTTCTAAAACCAAAGGCCACTACTCCATACTCTTACTACTTACGAAAAAACAACAGAAACGCATCAAAATAGATGAGGAGATCTGTGCTCTCAAGGAAAAACTGAATCCCTATAAAGGGAAAGATGATTATAATAAAACATCTGAACTATTAAGGTTATACCTTGAGAAGGAGGAATTAGAACAGAGAAACAAAAAGAAGAAAAAATTCCTTAGAGACGTCTCTGACTATAAAAATAAAGAGGTTTTTAAGTGGCAAATAAAGAACAAATCAAGTGTGGTGGGTTGAGCCATGAAAGATGTGACGACCACTGCTGGATTAGGTCTTAACTCTTCGCAGGCACCCCCCAAACACTTAGCTTCCAATCAAACTCAGCTTCCCAGGCCATTTTCTAAAGGTGGCCCTAAGGGGAGGGGTGGGGGTAGAAAGAGAGGGGGTCAAAATACACACCATGCTCTTTTCCTAACCACCGCTCAGAATGGTTTTGAATCTTTGAATAGGGATAGTCCACTTAGGGATGATAGATGCATCACAAATTACCATGATGATTGGAGCCATCAATATCAATCACATGATGACCATTTCCCCCGAACTCCCTTGCGAAGTAATTGGTGGCAACAACAGAACTGCCTTTCTGACTATGAATTTGCCAGAAGAAGCGGTCTTGTTGACAGTGGTCCTAATGGAATTTTTTTTTACTGAGGTCATAAACAGCGAAAGGGGCATA
This sequence comes from Lithobates pipiens, assembly GCF_037356315.1. Classification (NCBI taxonomy): domain Eukaryota; kingdom Metazoa; phylum Chordata; class Amphibia; order Anura; family Ranidae; genus Lithobates; species Lithobates pipiens. The sequence continues at coordinate 595,343,571 of NW_027507748.1, read as the reverse complement.
GACCTAAAAGGGGTACCAGAGGGAGGAGGAGGATCCACTCAAAAAAGGAGGCAGGTCTGAAGGACTCCAGTCTCTTTAATTTGAGCCAGACCGTTTTATCTAATGAAGAAAAACAAGTCCTCAAGTTTGCCCCTTCAAATTTGAACAAATTTGAAACGTTCATTGATATGCAAATATATGATAACATATATGGATATAATATATGGAACCCTTATCATTCTAATGTGGTGGTCTCGGGTGATATGCAAAATTCTAGATGGTATAATGCAGCCTTTCTCAACCTTTTTACCCCAGGAGAACCCTTAAAATAATTTTCCTGTCTCGGGAACCCCTGATAAAACCCATTGGGGGTCAGTGGGAACAATGCCCCTTACTTTGGTGTTCAGTGAGAAGAATGCCCTTTTTTACAGTGGTGGTAAGAATGGCCCCCTTACCGGGAGTTATAAAGATCATTGGTGTCATACCACTGGCTCCTTCATGTGGCATTTGCTCAGATCTATGTAGGCATCATCACACAGGAGGTAAATCGGCCACAGCTCAAGGAACCCCTAGCCACCTCTAAAGGAACCCTGGTTGAGAATGGCTGGTCTAATGCATCCCTGTTTAACCCTCCGGTTCATTTGGCACCTGCTATTTCTGTTTTTAGGGACTTGGTGAACAAAGGCTTACATTCACTACACATTAAGAAAAATAGAGAATACACCTTTATAAAGGGTTTGGAGGCGCTTAAAGATTGGAATGACATCATTGTATACCCCGCAAAGAGGGGGATGTTGTCATTCTCGATAAAAATGCCTACAACACTGAGATGCTTAGGTTGCTATCTGATCAGGAGACCTATGTCCCCTTAAAGGGGAACCCCACCCTCAAGTACAAGAAGGAATTAATCATGCTGGTGGAGGATGGATTCCAAAATAAGATCATATCCAAGAAAGAAAAGGCTTTTTTAGTCCCTACAGCACCCCGTGTCCCGGTAATCTATTACCTGCCGAAGATGCATAAGGATTCTGTTTGCCCCCTTGGAAGGCCGATTGTTAGTGGCATTGATTCGGTTACCTCCAGGGTGGGCAAATATGTGGATCACTTTTTGCAATCTCTGGTGATAAAAACTCCCTCATATTCGAGGAACTTAACACAAGTGATTAATGCACTTAAAGGGGTGGAATGGAAGGAAACCTATATTTTTGACACCGCTGACATTTCCTCTTTGTATATAGTGATTTCTCACCAACATGGGAGAGAAGCAGTGGAGCATTTTTTGAGAACCGATACTCTCCATGACAGTTAGAGAGCATTCATTTTGAAGCTCCTTGACTATGCCATGGAGCACAACCATTTTTGGCATGATGGTTTGTATTATGTCCAGAATAGAGATGAGGCCATGTGGGTGAAGTTCGCCCCCAGTAGGGCAAACCTCTTCATGGCAAAATGGGAGGAGAATGTCTTCTATTAGGAACCCAGATCGGAGCTGGTGTTATGGAAAAGATATATAGACAAAATCCTCCTCCTATGGGATGGCGACCATGAATCCCTTAATACTTTTATTGCCAGACTGAATATTAATGACAGGGGAATTTTTTTAACTCATGAAGCTAGCAGCTCTGATATTTATTTTTTGGATCCTAGGATCAGAGTTGTGGAAGGCAAGGTCATTACATCTACCATTTTTAAGGCGACAGACCACAACGGTTTTATAGATTCCAAAAGTTGCCACCATAGAGCCTGGCTACAATCAGTACCAAAGAGCCAGTTCCTAAAGTTGAGGAGGAATTGTATGAATGAAGCTGATTTTGTGAGTGAGGCCTCAATACTTAGGAAGCGCTTCTGGGAAAAGGGATATAAGATCACTGAGCTGAACGATGCTTTTAGACAAGCATCCCAGAGAAATAGAGATGACCTATTAGTCTCCAAACCAAAAATTCAGGATGAATCCTTTAAATTCTCTTTTATAACCCGTTATTCTAATCAGCATTAGGACAGTAAAAAAAATCATGCTGAAGCACTGGAAGATTCTGCAATGCGATAGAGTGCTTTGTTCCAAATTACTTGATAAACCACGCATAGTCTATAGGGGTGTACCCCCATTAAGGCTTCAGGTTGCCCCCAATGTGGTGGATCCACCGAAACAGCTTTATTTTTTTTCAAAATATGGGGAGGGGGTTTTTCTTGCAGAAAATGCAAACCAAATGTGAATAGGAGTAGGAGGACCAATTATTTTCAGTCCACTTCCACACAAGATTTTTCCCATAAAACCATTTATTACTTGCTCCCCCAAACATGTGGTGTACATTATTCAATGCCCATGTGGGCTTCAATATATAGAGCGTACTATACGTATGTTTCACATCAGATTGAGTGAGCGTGTTGCTAACATCAAGAGAGGCTATCCTAAACATAGTTCCTCTAAGCACTATGCCCTTAAGCACGATTGCAAGCCAGATGGTACTATCTTCTTAGGGATTGATAGGTTCTCTGGTCACTGGAGGCTGAGCAATATGATTAGGGAGGTCTCCTGTCTAGAGACCAGATAGATTTACCAAGCACAGACATATAATTCCTTTGGCATGAACATCGAATGGGATGTCAACTCCTTTATCAACAATTTAGTTGATGAGTTGCTAGTTTTCTTTTTTTTTCTTTTTCTTTTTTATTATTTTCTAGTTATGTTATGTTTCTGCTAAATTTTGATTGGCTTGTATTTTAGATATAACATATAGTTTTTTTTTTCTTTTTCTGTATTATAGTTATAATATGATAGTTTTACCGCAAAATGCTGCCACCTCTCATTTATCGATTTAATGTGTATTTGATTTTACACGGTCTGTTCACTTCGTTCCTTTCTTACTCTATGATTCGATTTTGGCTCTTTGTGATTATTTTTAATCATTCAAACGAATTATTGAACTATTGGATGTGTATTTTTTAACTATGATGCAGACATCGATTATTTCTGGTCCGTGGAAAGCATATTATACCATGAGTACTTCCAGGTTGTATTGAGTACTTTCGAGTTGTATTGAGCACTTCCGGGTTGTATTGAGTTTCACATTACCTTCCTGGTATTTTGCTCGTTTTACGTTTCCGCCCCTTTCACCTCCCCATACTGTATAAATAGAAGTCTTACACGTCGTAACCACGCCCCTAATGATTGGGACTTTGGGTGGAGCTTGCAGATTGTGGGCGGTGAAGTGGCGGCCATCTTAGTGGTTTGAAATGCTGGACAGTTCTAATGTGTCTGTTTTACCTACATTAAATGTGAGTGGATCCATTTTTATTTTATTTTCAATAAATAGTTTTGTATCGATCATTGCGCAATGAGCGTTCCTTTCTATTTTTACATATATGTGGATGCTGGAGCTTGCCTGTAGTAGGTATTTTCTGGATGTGGAGTGATTTCCTTACCCTAATGATCTTACATGCGGTGGAGGAGCTTTAACTGCATGTGGAGTGGAAAAGTGTTTGCGGGAAGGATCGATTGTGACGCTATTTAGTACACTTAAAAGTGTATACCCTATACACTGATGGTAAGAGTCATTACTATTGGGTGATTGTGATTAGGGATGAGCCAAACAACTCCCCCCCCCCCCCCCCCGGTTCAGTTCACACCAGGACTTTCAACCGGACCGAAAATTCGTACAAGCTTTTGAACCCCATTTAAGTCTATGGGACTCGAACGTTCGAAAAATAAAAAGTGTTAATTTTAATGGCTAATATGCTCCTGCCCCAGAGGACATGGATCAATGCCAATTTTTTTTTTTTTTTAATGGCTGTTTTTTTCGGAAGCACTGATTTCAATAACGATTAAAGTGAACAAAAAAAGTGAAATATTCCTTTAAATATCGTGCCTGGGGGTGTCTATAGTATGCCTGTGAAGTGGCACGTTTCCCGTGTTTAGAACAGTCCCTGCACAAAATGACATTTAATGGAAAAAAAATCATTTAAAACTACTTGCGGTTTTAATGTAATGTCTGGTTCCAGCAATACGGATGAAAATCATTGAGAAAAAAATGGCATGGGTAGCCCCCCCTGCCCATTAGGGTCTTGAACGGATATTAAGGGGTTCCTCGTACCCAAATAAAAAAAAGGAAAGGCATGGAGCCCCCAGGCCCTATATACTCAGAACAGCAGTATACAGGCGGTGCAAACAAGACAGTGGCATCACCCAGAACCAAAAATGTTCTTCCAAGCTATCAGCAGGATCATTGAGGAGGAAGAGGATAGTCAGTCAACATAACAGGACAGTCACTCAGCATCGGCATAGGCAGTCTTGAAGGGATGTGACATTTAAAAAAAAAATATTCGGTTACATCAGCTTCAGGTGCTTGGTAGCTGGTGGTGATCCAAGACTGATTCATCTTTATGAAGGTCAGTCGATTAAACGAGTCGGTGGACAGGTGCACCCTGTGATTGGTTACAAAGCCTCCAGCAGCATTGAAGGTGCGTTCCAAAAGAACGATGGATGCAGGACAGGCCAGTAGCTCAATTGCATACTGTGCAAGCTCTGGCCAGTGATCCATCCTCAAGGCCCAGTAAGCCAGAGGATTTTCAGTGTGGGAAAGGTGTCCAAGTCTGACCTTGCCCCTAGGTATTCCTGCACCATGTAAATCAGATGCTGGCCATGGTTGCTGGAACCGATCATACCGCTTTGCACAGACCTTTCTGCAAGGCCTCCCGGAGATGTCTCATCCTTTGCTCCCTCTGCGACGGTAAGATAAGGTCCGCAACCTTACCCTTGTACCGTGGATCAAGGAGAGTGGCCAGCCAGTAATGGTCCCTCTCCTTGATCCGAAGAAGGATCCTTCTGCAGGCTTTGCAGGATCAGGGAGGCCATGTAGCGTAGGTTAGCTGAGGCATTCGGTCCAGAGTCCTCTGGGTCACTTAGGACAACATGATCCGCAGCCACCTCCTCCCAGCCACGTACAAGTCCACGGGTTTCTTGGGACTGTAAATCATCCCTAAAAGACTGCTGCTGCTGAGTGCCAGGCTCCACCTCCATGCTGACACAAGCCGCCTCCTCCTCCTCCTCGTCCTCTTCCTGTGTGATGGGTGGGACAGCAGGAACACTGTCTGGATAAACGGGGCCTTGAGAGGCAAGGAAGTCCTCCTCTTCCTGCCTCTGTTCTGCCTCAAGTGCCCTGTCCATTATTCCACGCAGCGTATGCTCCAACAGGTAGACAAGAGGTATAGTGCCACTAATGCATGCACTGTCACTGCTCACCATCCTCGTGGCCTCCTCAAATAGTGACAGGACAGTGCATGCATCCCTGATCATGCCCCACTGGCGTGGTGAAAAAAAACTAGCTCCGCTGACCCTGTCATGATGCCGTAGTCGCACAGGTACTAATTTATGGCCCTCTGCTGCATGTGCAGCCGCTGCAGCATGGCCAACGTTGAGTTCCACCTGGTGGGCATGTCACATATAAGGTGGTTCTTGGGCCGGTTCAACTCCTTTTGGAGCTCAGCCACCCAAGCACTGGCACTAAATAATCAGCGGAAATACACACAGACTTTCCTGGCCAGCCTCAGGACATCCTGTAAGCCCGGGTACCTGCCCAAGAACCACTGAACCACCAGGTTAAGGACATGAGCCACACAGGGCACATGGATCAGTTGTCCCTGTCGGAGGGCTGAGAGGAGGTTGGTGCCATTGTCACAAACCACCATTCCTGGCTTAAGCTGGCATGGCATCAACCACCTCTTGGCCTGCCCCTGCAGAGCTGACAAAATATCTGCCCCAGTGTGGCTCCTGTCCCCCAAACAAACAAGCGCAAGCACGGCATGGTATCTTTTGGCCTGCATACATGCGTAGCCCCTTGAATGCCTATGGAGCACCGCTGGTTCCGAGGACAAAGCACTGGAAGAGGCCGTGGAGGAAGAAGAAGAGGAGGTAGTGGAGGAGAGAGGTGTGTCACAACCAGCAGTAGCATTTTGGAGGCGTGGTGGCGGAACAACGTCCAACACTACTGCACCTTGTCCTGCATACTTCCCAGCTACCAGAAGAGTGACCCAATGGGCCGTGAAAGGTAGGTAACGTCCCTGTCCATGCCTGCTGGACCATGAGTCAGCGGTAATATGCACCTTACCGCTGACCGCCCTGTCCAGCAAAGCATGGACATTGCCTTCCACATGCCGGTAGAGAGCCAGAATCGCCTTCCGTGAGAACGTGGCGTTTGGGGACCTGCCAGTAAGGAACTGCACATTGCACAAACTCATGGAAGGGGGCCGAGACTACCAACTGAAAAGGCAGCAGCTGAAGTGCTAGCAATTTAGCCAAGCTAGCATTCAACTGCTAGGCATGTGGATGGCTGGGAGTGAACGTCTTTCCACAGTCCAGCAGCTGGGGCAGGGAAATTTGCCTGGTACAATCGGACGTCAGTGTACTGCTAGCAGAGTGCCCGCAAGTACTTGGCTGTGACACACCTAATTCTACACCGTCATTCCTCTCAGTGTAGGTTTCAGAGAGGACTGAATGTCTAGTGGGGTGGTTGGAGATCCCAGCTGATGAGGAGCAAGAAGAGGTCCGCTTTGTTCTTTGGTATGGGTCTTTAAGGTACGCTTGCCAACGAGCTGCATGGCAGGTCAACATACGTCTGGTCAAGCATGTGGTGCCCAAGTGGCTGATGTTTTGGCCACGCGAGAGACATATGGTGCAGATAGCAGCGGTGCGATCTGAAGCACTCGTCTCAAAAAAGGCCCACACCAAAGAGCTTTTGGAATAATGCGCAGAGGCAGCGCCATACACAGGCGGTGTGATTCAGTCGGTGTTCTGCCCCTAAGCTGGCTCCCGGAGGGCATCCTGCCTTGTTGATGTGCCTCCTCCTCCTCTCTTCTATCAGGCACTCACGTGGAGTCAGTGACCTCATTCTTTCCCTCTTCATCACTGGAGCAAACCTGGCAGTATGCTACAGCTGATGGAACATGACTGCCAGATTGCAGTCCTTCTTGAGCATCCCCTCTCTCTGCGCTCACGCTGCTGCCTTCCTCTAGCTGGGTATCATCATCAGAGCCTTCAAAATGCTGGGCATCCAGGGTCTAGGGAAGGAGTGACTGATGACATTGAGGCGAGGGAAGAGGACGCGTTGGCAGCTGCTTTGCTAATACCCTGAGCCTGGGTGAGAGAGGATGAGGAGGATGAGGAGGGCTTGGTCATCTACTCTACCAAGTCTTCGGCATGATGCTGCTCAACACGTCCAGCTGCTGAAAATAAGGACAAGCGTGTCCCATGGGCATGTGCTGATGACGATGCACAGCGTCCATGACCAGCACTGTTGTCTCTAGACACAGAACCTGCTTGCCCTCTTTTATGGGCTCGTGACTGTCTGCCTCTCCTTGTTGGCCTTCCAGACATAGTAATGGCCTGCAGGGAGATGGGAAAACCAGCAATTGAGTAGCTTTAGGTGCACACTGAGCAGATGACACAGTACACTGACTGTAATTACTGCAGCTGCCTGCCTGTGTTACAGAAACAGAACAACACCGGCAACAAGCAATTGGGTAGCTTCAGGTGTATACTGTGCAGGAGGCACACAACACCCACTGTAAATGCTGCAGATGCCTGTATTACAGAACACCAGTAATAAAGGGTAGCTTAAGGTGTATACTATGCTGGAGGCACACAACACCCACTTTAACTGCTGCAGATGCCTGTATTACAGAACACCAGTAATAAAGGGTAGCTTCAGGTGCATATTGTGCTGGAGGCACACAACACCCACTTTAACTGCTGCAGATCCCTATATTACAGAACACCAGTAATAAAGGGCAGCTTCAGATGTATACTGTGTTGGAGGCACACAACACCCACTTTAACTGCTGCAGATGCCTGTATTACAGAACACCAGTAATAAAGGGTAGCTTCAGTTGTATACGGTGCTGGAGGCACACAACACTAGGGATGGCCGAACTGTTCGCCCGGCGGTCGTTTCACTGCAAATTTTGTGTGTTTGTGATTCGACCGATCGTCGGACTATTACCGCTGTTCGCCCAGCGGACATATGTGTTTACAGTGTAAAAGAACTTTGACCAATGATGACAAAGCATGATAAAGCAGTCCTTTATCAGTGTAGGGACTGAGGTACAGTCTGCAAATCACTAGCTACTAGGTTCACAAAGGTCCTTGTAAGGACTGATATAGGGGTACTATTTGGTTTGCAGTATATAGGTGTGTAATACACGTATAAAATACTTGCACATATAGAAAGCATAGTATAGTGCATTTCCACTGTGCAGCATTGTGACTGCTGAGCGGTTCTGCAGCGATACTACAAAGAGTGACAAACGCAATAAAAAAAAAGTATTATAACTGGTGTGATAGACCAGTGGCCCCCAAAAACAACAGATTGAAGTGGGGTGTTATATACCTTCTTCCACATACATACTGCACTTCTCTAGAGACTTTTGTCACAGGGTCATTTAAAAAATGACAGGTAGAGGAAGAGGAAGGCCCTTCCGCAGGGGTGGTAGGGGTAGGGCAGGAGCAACAGACTTGAGCCAAATAAAAGGTAGCTTTGGGTGTATATTGTATGATTATGCTGCCTCACTCCCTCCCCAGTGTGAGCTCTGTTGTACAATGACAAACAAGTGGCTAATACCAGTTCAAAAGCTTACACTGCTTGTATTTGAAAAAAAGATGTAAAAATGTATTCTACATTCATCTGTATCTGTTGGACTTAAGTTTTGTTGTGCATCCATGAGAGTAGCCTTTTCTTTTTTTTTCCTTTTTCAGTTTCGTGGCCAACATAATTAATTACTATTATACAAGTGATGAGATGGTCAAGGAAGACCCTGAACTTCAGGCCTGGGTAGCTGAGATTTTCAAGGAAGGATTCCTGCAAAATAAGTCTTCAGGTATATTTTCACTCCGGTGTTCTTCAGTCAACGTTGATAGCTAAAAAAGTGAAATAAATCTAATAAAATCTAAATCAAAAGTGTTTTCTCAAACATGAGTTCTGTGTTGTGTCCATGTAAAGATGTGATGCACACAACCATTCAGGCACCTATGTGAGTATGGTTATTGGTTAAAATAAAGGTTAAAGCTGGGTCTCTTTTGCTAGCTGAAATGACAGAGTACTGGGGAAGATTTTGTTCTTTTTAGCAAATTTCCCCTCGCACTCGAGCTATTTTGATTATTATAAACCGATGAGCTGCTTGCTTTTGCCTCTTGCAATACATGACATATCTGCTGGTGAAGAAAAGTTTCGCAGGCAGGCACACATGCCACCACTGTGTTTTTGAATTTACATTGCATTTAGGTAGCAACTTAATATTTCTAAAGCACATCTTTACCTGCGTTGTGCATGGAAGCAAATATGTAATGTTTAATTGTGTTGTTTTGTGGTAAATGCATGTTAACTGATATTAAAGCGATCCTGTGACCAGCCTACTCAGATATTAATTTATTATTAACAAGCAGCAATTGGACATTAAAAATGACGTGTAGCTGCACTATGGAGAAATTAATCTTTAAATTTCTCAGGAGAATGCAGAAGTACCGCAATTGATCAAGTGGTTCTCTCAGCAGCTCAGTTCACCATGCTACCCCTTTGAGCCCTCGTTCACACTGAACGCGGGTTTGAAATCATGCAAGCTCAGCAGAACTCGGACGATTACAAACCCGCATTTCAGTACGAGTTCGGGGGCAATTTGAAATCCATCTGCGCGGGTTCACCCCTAAAGTTGCCAAAAGTAGTACAGAAACTACTTTTGGAAATCGCTGTGGCGCCGAAAAGTTGGCCTCACACCGATTGGGACAGTGCCATTTCCGGAAATAGGCTGCAATTCGGCATGCGATTTAAAGCGTCAAATCGCGCCGATGTGAACGGGGGCTTATAAAGTGACTCATTAACAACTTCCCACCCTATTCTCTCTCCCACCTGTGTATTAGCAGCCCTCCAGGTTTTCCATATAATGTAAACACAGAGCAAGAAGTATCTTTTTGTTATCCATGTGAGTTTTCTCAATGTGTTTCACCCACAAATGTTTGGAAAAATGAGCAAACTTTCTTAGAACATTCTTTTCGTTAGAATTTTCTTTTGAAATTCTACCCATCCATGGCCCGATTTAGCATTTCAACAGGTTAGAAAACCTTTATTATACGTGCTATTGTTTCCCCTGAGATAAGTTGGTGCTCCTTGTTAGGCCCCATTCACACATACGGACCTTTCAGATCCACATGTCAGTTTTTCAGGCAGACCTAAACGGATGCTTCATGTACCCCTATGGAGCAGCGGTGACATCCAATCCACTAAATGCAGATGGATGGAAACCCTATTTTCCATCCGTCTGGCGGATCGGACAAAAAACGGACAGGCAATCAGTTTTTATCCGATCCCCCATAGAGAGCAGGGCTCTGACAGGTCCATCCCTGCACAGTGAGTGGAGATGGACCTGTCATCCACCGGCTCAGTTGGGATCAACAGAGCAATCCCTGCTGAGCAATGTGTGAAAGGGGCCTTAAACTGTTCACTATTCCTTGTGCCATTGCCTAAACAGGAAGATTCATGTCTCTACAGCAGGGGTCAGCAAACTACCGGGGTTGACATAACTTCCGTTTTACAGAAGGCTTAAAGGCACCAAATAAAAAAAAAAAAAATGACAGCATTCAAAACAGCCAAACTGCGTTTTGAATGCTTTTAAGTGAAAAGGAGGGATTTGGGGTCTTATAGACCCCAGATCCCTCCATAAAGCATACCCGTCACTGCCTATTATTGTCACAATGGATGTTTACATTCCTTCTGATAGCAATTAAAGTGATCACACTTTTTTTTTTAAAGGGACAGTGTAAAAAAAAAAATATTTTTTTAAAGCACCCCATCCCTCCATGCTTGCGCACAGAAGCCAACGCAAACGTAAGTCGCGACCGCAAATGTAAAGACTGTACAAACCACAAATGTGAGGTATCACCGCGATCGTTAGAGCGAGAGCAATAATTCTAGCACAAGATCTCCACTGTAACTATAAACTGGTAACCTAACCTGTAAAAAGGTTTAAATCATCACCTATAGAGATTTTTAAGTAACGTAGTTTGTCGCTATTCCATGAGTGCACGCAATTTTAAAGCATAACATGAGGGGCTGTGGGTAGAGGGGGCTGTGTGATGTGCAGCGGGGCTGTGTAATGTAAAAGGGTCCAGAGGTACAGTGGCTGTGTATTTTAAAAGGGTCTAGAAGTGTGGGGGCTGTGTAATGTAAAGAGGTCTAAATAAGCAGAGGAAATCTCTTTCTACTAAAACTTGGTTCTCTATTTCATGACAGGAGTCCCATATTCCTTGGGAACCAGACCTTCTCTGATAAAATACCTGACAATGGTGATCTTCAGATGTTCTGCTCAGCATGCAGCTGTCAATAGTGGTCAGGTAAGCATAATATTACTGGTACTGTCCTTACTGTGTAGGCAAGTGAATTAGCAACCCAAAATCTGAATTGCATAAGTTTAGCCAGTTACAAGCATTAAAAGTGTGCAGCGCTGTTTTTTTTGGGGTTTCTTTAGTGGCGGTGGTGGTGGGATGGGGTGTGTCTGGAGTTTGAGAAATAGCCCTTCCCAAACAGGATATTGTGCTAAACCTGTGGGTAAAAGCCTTTGCTAGGTGGAAGAGTGGGTTTGATAATAAAGTTGGCAGTGCCTCCAGCCAGGACAGGACCTCTATGAACAGGAGATTCCCTTCCTGAGTAATTAATCAGTAATCTAACCAAAGTAAATAGGAGCAGAAACACCACTGCAATCAGCATATAACATTAACCATAAGCAAAAAGATGTACACCAGTATAGAAAAACCGCAAGCTTTACATAAGAAGAGATTAATAACTGTAAATACATCCAATTTATAAACAAGCATTATCAGCAAAGGCCCTGATAGGGGTCCTGGTGGAATTGTGTACATACAGTGCCTTGCGAAAGTATTCGGCCCCCTTGAACTTTTCAACCTTTTGCCACATTTCAGGCTTCAAACATAAAGATCACCAACAAGTGGGACACAATTGTGAAGTGGAACGAAATCTATTGGATATTTTAAACTTTTTTAGCAAATAAAAAAATGAAAAGTGGTGCGTTCAAAATTATTGAGCCCCTTTACTTTCAGTGCAGCAAACTCACTCCAGAAGTTCAGCAAGGATCTCTGAATGATCCAATGTTGTCCTAAATGACTGATGGTGACAGTGGCGTAACTAGAACCTTCAGGGCCCCGATGCAAGAAACCATGGAGGGCCCCCTGACCTCCAGCCAGGGATCTTCTGACTGATTCCGGGGGCAGCAGGACCTGGATAGGAGGGGGAACAAATCCTCTCCATTTTGCTCCTGCAGTTACTTAATTCCTATCAGAGAGGAGGAGAAGCAGACTTTTAGTGGCTACAGGAGAAAAATTGAGGGGATGTGTTCCTCTAAATGCCCCCCTCCCCCATCTAGGTGTTCAGGGGCAACATGTGCGCTATCACAATTGTGAACCCTGTAGTTACGCCCCTGGGATGAGTGCCAGTGGTGGTGGTGGGGGATGGGATTAGTGGCAGCAGTGGTGTTTGAGGAGGGATAGGATCAGTGACATCGGTGGTGGGGGATGGGATGAGTGGCAGTGGTGAGGGAGAGATGGGATGAGTGGCAGCGGTGAGGGAGAGATGGGATGAGTGGCAGCGGTGGGGAGGATGGGAAGAGTGGCAGCGGTGGGGAGGATGGGATCAGTGGCAGCAGTGTTGGTTGGGTGGGGATGGGATCAGTAGTAGCGGTGGTGGGGAATGGGATGAGTGGCAGCATGAGTGGCAGTGGTGAAGGTGATGGGATCAGTGGCAAGGGTTTTGGTTAGGGTGTGGGATCAGTGATGGGGGGTTGAATGGGATGAGTGGCAGATGTGGTGGTGGGAATGGGATCAGTGGCAAGGGTGATGGTTGGAGGGGGATGGGATGGGAGGAGTGGCAGTGGTGGTGGGAAGATGGGATCCGTGGTGAGGGTGATGGTTGGGGGGGTGGGATGGGATGAGTGGTGGGGAGGGGAATGGTATCAGTGGCAAGGATGGTCGTTGCTGGATGGTCATGGTGGGGTGGATCAGTGGCAGCAGTGGTTGTGGTGGTGTGGGGGGTATAAATGGTGGTGGTGTGGGGTAGGGGGAATCAGTGGCAGTAGTGGTGGTGTGGGGGGTATCAGAGGCAGTAGTGGTTGTATGGTGGGTATCAGTGGCAGTAGTGGTGGTGTGGGGGGTATCAGTGGCAGTAATGGGGGTGTGTGGGGGTATCAGTGGCAGTAATGGTGGTGCGTGGGTGGTATCAGTGGCAGTTGTGATGGTGTGTGGGTGGCATCAGTGGCAGTTGTGGTGTGTGGGTGGTATCAGTGGCAGTTGTGGTGGTGTGGGGGGTATCAGTGGCAGTTGTGGTGGTGTGCGGGGGTATCAGTGGCAGTTGTGGTGGTGTGGGGGTATCAGTGGCAGTTGTGGTGGTGTGGGGGGTATCAGTGGCAGTTGTGGTGGTGTGCGGGGGTATCAGTGGCAGTTGTGGTGGTGTGCGGGGATATCAGTGGCAGTTGTGGTGGTGTGCGGGGGTATCAGTGGCAGTTGTGGTGGTGTGCGGGGTATCAGTGGCAGTTGTGGTGGTGTGCGGGGGTATCAGTGGCAGTTGTGGTGGTGTGCGGGGGTATCAGTGGCAGTTGTGGTGGTGTGGGGGTATTAGTGACAGTAGTGCTGGTGTGGGGGGTATCAGTGGCAGTGTGCGGGGTATCAGCGGCAGTTGTGGTGGTGTGTGGGGGTATCAGTGGCAGTTGTGGTGGTGTGCGGGGGTATCAGTGGCAGTTGTGGTGGTGTGCAGGGGTATCAGTGGCAGTTGTGGTGGTGTGGGGGTATTAGTGACAGTAGTGCTGGTGTGGGGGGTATCAGTGGCAGTTGTGGTGGTGTGGGGGGTATCAGTGGCAGTTGTGGTGGTGTGGGGGGTATCAGTGGCAGTTGTGGTGGTGTGGGGGGTATCAGTGGCAGTTGTGGTGGTGTGCGGGGGTATCAGTGGCAGTTGTGGTGGTGTGCGGGGGTATCAGTGGCAGTTGTGGTGGTGTGCGGGGGTATCAGTGGCAGTTGTGGTGGTGTGCGGGGGTATTAGTGGCAGTTGTGGTGGTGTGCGGGGGTATCAGTGGCAGTTGTGGTGGTGTGCGGGGGTATCAGTGGCAGTTGTGGTGGTGTGGGGGTATTAGTGACAGTAGTGCTGGTGTGGGGGGTATAAGTGGCAGTTGTGGTGGTGTGGGGGTATCAGTGGCAGTTGTGGTGGTGTGGGGGGTAACAGTGACAGTTGTGGTGGTGTGGGGGGTATCAGTGGTGTGGAGGGGGGGATCAAGAGATGTGTGCCACTCACTTGTAGATCACTTGGTTCCCCCTCCTTGCTCGGTCTTGCTTGGGTGAGCAGGGAGGCTGGGCTGGGGCCTGTGATTGAAGGTGTGGACGGAGACGATGGGCGGAGCAAGCAGGGACAGAGAATTTGGGCGGAGACTGTGCGGGCAGAGGGAATGGGCGGAGAGGATGGGCGAAGCGGACGGGGACTGTCCCCGATGAGTGCGGGAGCAGAGGATGGGCGGGGAGGATGGGCGGAGCAGTCGGAAAGGATGGGCGGAGCTTACCGGGACTCCGCGTAAATGACTATCTCCCGGGCGGCGGCGGGCCCCCTTACAGTGGCGGAGCTCAAGGGCCCAGTCGCAAATGCGACTGGTGCGACCCTGATAATTCCGCCACTGGATGGTGATAAATAGAATCCACCTGTGTGTAATCAAGTCTCTGTATAAATGCACCTGCTCTGTGATAGTCTCAGGGTTCTGTTGAAAGTGCAGAGAGCATCATGAAGACCAAGGAACACACCAGGCAGGTCCGTAATACTGTTGTGGAGAAGTTTAAAGCCGGATTTGGATACAAAAAGATTTCCCAAGCTTTAAACATCCCAAGGAGCACTGTGCAAGCGATCATTTTGAAATGGAAGGAGTATCAGACCACTGCAAATCTACCAAGACCTGGCCGTCCCTCTAAACTTTCAGCTCAGACAAGGAGAAGACTGCTCAGAGATGCAGCCAAGAGGCCCATGATCACTCTGGATGAACTGCAGAGAACTACAGCTGAGGTGGGAGAGTCTGTCCATAGGACAACAATCAGTCGTACACTGCACAAATCTGGCCTTTATGGAAGAGTGGCAAGAAGAAAGCCATTTCTCAAAGATATCCATAAAAAGTCTCGTCTAAAGTTTGCCACAAGCCACCTGGGAGACACACCAAACATGTGGAAGAAGGTGCTCTGGTCAGATGAAACCAAAATCCAACTTTTTGCCCACAATGCAAAACGATATGTTTGGCGTAAAAGCAACACAGCTCATCACCCTCAACACACCATCCCCACTGTCAAACATGGTGGTGGCAGCATCATGGTTTGGGCCTGCTTTTCTTCAGCAGGGACAGGAAAGATGGTTAAAATTGAGGGGAAGATGGATGCAGCCAAATACAGGACCATTCTGGATGAAAACCTGTTGGAGTCTGCAAAAGACCTGAAACTGGGACGAAGATTTATCTTCCAACAAGACAATGATCCCAAACATACAGCAAAATCTACAAAGGAATGGTTCACAAATAAATGTATCCAGACCTGAATCCAATCGAAAATCCGTGGAAAGAGCTGAAAACTGCTGTTCACAAACGCTCTCCATCTAACCTCACTGAGCTCGAGCTGTTTTGCAAGGAAGAATGGGCAAGAATTTCAGTCTCTCGATGTGCAAAACTGATAGAGACATACCCCAAGCGACTTGCAGCTGTAATCGCAGTAAAAGGTGGCTCTACAAAGTATTAACGCAAGGGGGCCGAATAATTTTGCACGCCCCACTTTTCATTTTTTTATTAGTTAAAAAAAGTTTCAAAAATCCAATAGATATCGTTCCACTTCCCAATTGTGTCCCACTTGTTGGTGATTCTTCACAAAAAATTAAAATTTTATATCTTTATGTTTGAAGCCTGAAATGTGGCAAAAGGTTGAAAAGTTCAAGGGGGCCGAATACTTTCGCAAGGCACTGTAAAGTCAGATATATATAGGTATTAATAGAGATGTGTCCTGATAATTTTTGCAGCAAAGTCCAGATGCAGCAGCCCTTGAGCATAATGCAGCTTCTGCGTTTGTGTCAGAGACTTGAAGACAGCATATGTAGCGCTGAGATCCTGCAGCTGTTGTCCAACCAGTCTGGAATGCCGACCTAGCTATCTGGCACTAATAGTCTCTCCTTTTGATCTGGGTGGAAATATAGCAGCACAGTACCTGTAATTGCTCACTTCACAATAGTATAGTCTCTGGCAGGTGCAGAATGGTGGCTCTCCTTGAGCAGCACAAAAACAGCAACACAGGGTTTGGTAGGCTCAGCACAATAGCCTTGTACTCACAGCTATCAGTAGCAGATTCTCTGCCCACAGGTCCCTCGCAGCAGTACTCTGCATGTTTCCTTAGCAACAGTACAACACTCCTGCACATGCTGGGAGATGTAGTCGCTCACGTCACTGCAGATCAGTAGATCACACAGCAGCACAGTCCCTCATTAGTAGTGTATAATAGTCTCTTCTGGTCCAGGATTTAGTAGCATGGACAGAGCATGTGGCTGAGTCTCTCTTTCTTGTGTTACTTCCTCCTTCCTGGTTTCTTAATCCAGACCACAGGGGCATAAAGTGATGTACATAATTATACATAAAACTGTGATATTAGCAGCTAACAGTAGAGGGCAGTAGACCGCCTACAAGTGTCACCACATTAAACAAAAAAAAAATTAAAAAGAACACTCAATATTAAAAGAAGAGCACTAAAACGTATCTCCCTCACCACCCCTCCCACTGATCTTTATCTGAAAAAAATTGAAGATGGAAGTGATAAAGGTCATTTTGAAGCCATGAGGTGGACATGATTTTCTCTCTGAGGACATTATAAAACACCTATAAGCAAGCCAAGGTATAATCAACATAGTTTTTCTCTTTTACTGTAAATAAGTGCTCTTGCTCCTCTACTGAGGTTTAAAATGTAGAAGTCCTTTCAAATAGCAGCGGTATGTTGCTGCCATATTGCAGTTTAAAAAAAAAATCAATGGAATGTAATCAAAATGAACGAGGAAAAAAAAAAGTCCAAAGGAAACCTGTCAAAATCACATGACCAACTCACTTCAATTACAGAGTTCTTTCTACGTTAAGCATTTTATGAATGGGCTACAAAACACAGACTATGATATTAAGAAATGCTACGGAGTATAAACTACAGTGGATAGCGTTATTTGCTCTTTGTTATATACTGTCCTTTTAGTTTCAGGCAGTTGATTTGTTTGTCACAGGCATACAGACCTTCGGAACTATAATATAAAAGATATATGGACAATGATATAGCGCTCTATCTAAAACAAACATAATATATAAAAAAGTTCATAAACAAAAATATAATGAATGGCTTCAAAATGCGATATCCTCAGATATGGTGATCACATCCAAAGGCAGAAGAAGGAATAGTCATGATCCATATCATACGCAGAGGAGGAGGGGAACCGTCACCAACACCCAAAAACACTGACTCTTACCATAAATGTGCAGATAAAAACGCATGTAGTACATTTTGAAGCCATTCATTATATTTTTGTTTATGAACTTTTTTATATATTATGTTTGTTTTAGATAGAGCGCTATATCATTGTCCATATATCTTTATATATTGTTTCCAGCAATATTTGTGTTAGCAGCTATTTTTGTTTTATATAGATTTACACTTTTTATAATATAAAAGAAATATGTTATTCGTCAGCTTTAATGAAAGCAGCTAAAACAAAATTCAGACGGGGGTAATACGTTTTCCTAATGTATAAATATTGAATTTGTTTTTTTATTTAAATTACATCTGTTATGTAGGCTACCATTGCTGGTTGCTTAAAGTGGTTGTAAACCCTTACAACACACTTTGACCTACAGGTAAGCCTAGATTAAGGCTTACCTATAGGTCCAAGAAATATTTCCTAAACCTATATGGTTTTGGAGATATTTGCCCGAAGACAGGCGCCGCTGTCTACGGCGCATGCGCCGTAGATAGCGGCGAGCAGGCGCACTGAGCGTGGCATTTTCAACGACGGAGCTGCCGCGTGTGTCGGCTCCCACGCGCATGCGCGGGAGTGACGTCATTGTGGCTTCGCCAAATGACAGCGCGCGGAGCTGCGAGACCCCACCGAGAAGATGGATGCGCCGGACTACAGGGGACAGCGGTGACTTCGCTGGCTCCTGTGTCAGGTAAGTGACACATAATGGATTACTATGCGATGCATAGTAGTCCATTATGCTTTGCCTTTGCAGGGAATGAAAGAGGAAGTAAACTCATCAGGGTTTACTTCCTCTTTAAATGTCATACTGATCCTTTAGGTTAAATAGGCAATAATAATCATTCACATTGAAATGGACGTATCCTGTAATGCTGAAGATGTTTTGTAGCTTATCCAAGCCATTTCTTCAGTTCTAATGAGCAACAGGAAACAGTCACAGTATGTACACATGACCAATGCATTAGGGACATACCTCTCCATACTTTCTACCCCCTGGTAATTAACCTTCTTTTACTTTATATAATCCTAATACCGTTATTCTATAAATTTTTCCCCTTATCCCAATAAACATGCCACACAGGAGTTTGGAGTATAACTGGCCATAGCAGCCTTTTATTAACACTCTTCAAACCAATAACTTAAATAACTTTATTAAATATATATATATATATAACACTTTTTGGTAACGGCAATTTTAACGAACTCCCAGTCAGTTGGTCTTTGACGGTACCACGCTCCACCTTTTAAACATAACCTTTTTACCATTACACTGCGGGACCACCTTTTAACCATACTAGGCCTCCGGCCGTTTATAAGCCTGGAGACAACCACCTTCCCGCAATGCCACCAAATCCCGTATCCAGCCTACCCTTCCGCTGTGATACACCAAAAAGGGGAGGGGCCATATCCCTATGAGCTCCCCCCCACATTTCCATCATCTGTTTCCTTTTTTGCCCCATCAAAGACCAAGAGACACCGCCGCTACAGCTGCTATGACGACCTTCAGCACCGAACCTGCAAGAAAGAAAAACACAAACAACAGAACGACCACAACACCAATGACACCTCATCACCTTCTTTTTTTTTTTTTTATATAAATTATGGGACGGGTGGGTGGGCAACTCTTTTTTTCTCTGAGCCACGCTGCCTTGTCCGCTCCTCCCCTTCCTTTAAATAAAGCTCCGCCCCCTTCCATTCTTCCTCTCTAGACCCACCCCATTACCTCCCCTCCTCACCTTAACCCCTTCCGCTCTTCCCCTCAGCCTTTGTCATGTCCGGCCCTCCTCCCAGCCTCCGGCTTAGTTCCGTGCCTCTCTTGACCAATGCATTAGGGACATACCTCTCCATACTTTCTACCCCCTGGTAATTAACCTTCTTTTACTTTATATAATCCTAATACCGTTATTCTATAAATTTTTCCCCTTATCCCAATAAACATGCCACACAGGAGTTTGGAGTATAACTGGCCATAGCAGCCTTTTATTAACACTCTTCAAACCAATAACTTAAATAACTTTATTAAATATATATATATATATATAACACTTTTTGGTAACAGCAATTTTAACGAACTCCCAGTCAGTTGGTCTTTGACGGTACCACGCTCCACCTTTTAAACATAAGCTTTTTACCATTACACTGCGGGACCACCTTTTATCCATACTAGGCCTCCGGCCGTTTATAAGCCTGGAGACAACCACCTTCCCGCAATGCCACCAAATCCCGTATCCAGCCTACCCTTCCGCTGTGATACACCAAAAAGGGGAGGGGCCATATCCCTATGAGCTCCCCCCCACATTTCCATCATCTGTTTCCTTTTTTGCCCCATCAAAGACCAAGAGACACCGCCACAGCCCGCAAGGATGACCCCCCTTATCCTTAAGGGCACCTCCACACCCGCAGGGCCCGTTCAATCCCATCTTGCAATCCCAACGCCCATAGATCAATGCCCACCGCCGTCAAATGGACCCCATCCCCACGAAGGTACATCCCAACATTAACCTCCAACTCCATGTGGCGCGCCACTAAACCCCCATTCCGTTTTACAAACCTCCCCAAAACCTTGTTAACTTTAATTCTGGCTTTATTGAGTCTGACTACAGACCGTGCCATCCGCCATGCCGTACGTGCTACAATGTCCGACCAGACTATGACCATATCAGGGAAATCCCTCCGAAGCGTCAAAAAATCGCACTTTACATCCGCAATGATATCCCGAGTAGACCTAAGACCCAAATCATTCCCCCCAGCATGGATTACTAGGACATCCGGGGGCCTATCAAGCCTGGCGTACCGATGAACTTCAGGAATGACCCTACCCCACTTCATCCCCGGGATACCCAACCACCTGATGCAAGCCTCTCTACGTGGGATCCCCAGCTGTCTTCCTTCCGGTCTGACATCTGCGCGCCGAGCCCCCCAAAAAACATATGAGTGTCCGAGAATCCAGACGAGGCGTGGTAAACCTCCATCTGAAAAGACACAGACAAAAATCAACACCCCATCACACCAGCCCGAAGCACCCCCCGACCCAGAAGAAACAGCCTACACCAAGTGCGGCCGCACATAGGACCTAAAACGTTTGGACTCCCATCTCCCTATCCGTTTTACCGCAGTCTCGTCCAACCCGCATCTGGCAGCCTCCGTGGCTGCCCCGATGCGGAAGGAGTGCGAAGCAAACTGCGCCCCGTCAAACCCCCCCGCCTTCAAACATTTTCGAAACACCGTAATAAGTTGAAATTTGGACAGAAAACTCCCATCCCGATGCACCAGCAGCGGGCCCTCCCCCTGTGGTCGTATTTTCACGAACTCCGTCACCGCCTTCACCGGACAGATCTCCGAACCCGGCAATGCATATAACCAAACGTCCACCCCCTTACCCGTCTGATCCGTTTTAGACCGGCGCAGTTTTAAACACAGGTAACCATCCCCCACTGTAACATCCTGTCCCAACAAACCCCCCCCAACGGTCTTTGCCGGGCTGACTAACTCACCCACCCGGAAGGCCCCGAAAAAGGCCAAGGAAAAAGCCGTACGAAACAGGTGCGCTTCATAACCTGACTTACACAGACCCCCCAACTGCCGGCTAATCACACCCAAAATCGCAAAAGTCACCGGCCGCCTCCCGTCCTTCTTCTGATTACCCTTCCGGTATCCCTTCAGCGCCTGACGCACCCAAAAACCTTTTGTCGCATCCATTTCGCCCCGCAACTTAAACCAGAAAGCCAGAGCCGCCAGCTTCCGTTCAATCCCAGAAACTGACCCCAACCCTTCCATCTGCCTGACCACAAAGTACAAAACTAACAAACCATTGTCCGCCCCCACGTCCCCCAGCTCGGCATCCGCCAGCCGTAAAAATTCCAGCCACTCACCCCAAACTCGACTATATGCTGACCAAGTCGATTCGCTCACCGACCTCCTGATCCATCCCGCGGCGATCCCGAAGCAATGGCCCAAAGCCGCTCCGGGCAGGGGACCCCCTCTTCTGCCGCTCCTGGCGCCAAGTCTCGAAACCTCTGCCACTGAAAGCGAGACAAGGCATCGGCCAGGTTATTGTCCACCCCAGGAACGTGCACGGCATACAAAAATATGTTCATCTGCAGGCACCGCAGCACCAGATGACGCAGCAACCTAATCACCGGAGGAGAAGAACCCGACATCCGGTTAACCACCTGCACGACTCCCATATTGTCGCAATTCAACCGAATCTTAAGATCCCGGCAGGACCCACCCCATAATTCCAATGCCACTACCACCGGAAACAGTTCCAGCAGCACCAGGTTCTTAGTCAACCCTTCCTCAACCCAAGTCTGTGGCCAGGCCGCAGCACTCCACTGACCCTGAAAATACGCCCCATAGCCCGTCGACCCCGCCGCATCCGTCACCAGCTCCAGGTCGAAATTACTCACCGGCCCATCCATCCACACGGAACGTCCATTGTAGTCCTCCAAAAACGTGTGCCAGACCCGTAAATCTTCCCTATGTTCCCCCGTCAACCGCACGAAATGAGTCGGAACTGAGACTCCCGCCGTGGCCGCCGACAGCCGTCGGCAAAAAACCTTCCCCATGGGGATGATGCGGCAAGCAAAATTTAGCTTACCCAAAACCGACTGCAGCCTCCTGAGCTGCACTTTTCGCACCCCCAGCAGCTCCCTAATCTCCAGTCGGAGTCCCTCCACCTTGTCCCTTGGTAGCCGGCACTCCATGGCGACCGTATCCAGCTCGATGCCCAAAAAACTCAACACAGTCACCGGCCCTTCCGTCTTGTCCGGTGCTAGAGGGACCCCGAACTTCTCCGCAACGTGCTGCAACGTGGCCAAAAGGATCGCACACACATTGGAAGCCGGAGGACCCACCACCAGGAAGTCATCCAAATAATGGATAACTGAACCCCAGCCGGATAAGTCGCGCACTACCCATTCCAGGAAAGAGCTAAAAAGCTCAAACAGGGCGCAGGAAATGGAGCAGCCCATGGGCAGGCATCTATCCACGTAAAAACGATCCTGCCAACAGCACCCCAGCAAACGGAAACAGTCCGGATGCACCGGCAGCAACCGAAAGGCTGACTCAATGTCCGATTTGGCCATGAGCGCCCCCCTCCCAAAATGACGCACCCAACCCACCGCCGCATCAAAGGAAGTATAGGACACCGTGCAAGCCTCCGGGTCAATTGCGTCATTCACGGAGCCGCCTCTCGGGAACGAAAGGTGGTGAATAAGCCGAAACTTGTTGGGTTCCTTCTTAGGCACCACCCCCAACGGGGACACCACCAGATCCGCCAACGGGCGATCCAAGAAAGGGCCACTCATCCTCCCCAGCGCAACCTCCTTGGCCAATTTTGCGGAAACTACCCCCGGATGCAACAGCGCGGAACGCAAGTTCCGAGCCATCGGCGGCACCCCAGCCATGGAACACGGAATTTGGAAACCCCCAGAAAAACCCTCCCCCAACACTCTCGCCGCCTCCCTATTCGGGTACCTATTTAGGAAAGGTTGCATCCTTTCCACCCTCACCGGCATTGTCCCTCTTAAATGCAGCGTCAGCCCCTCGCTTACCCCGTTTGAAGCACCGGGACAGGGCGTGGCTCCCCCCACAGCCGGAACACTCATGCCGGAAACGACAGGACCCGCCAAACTTGCAAGACCCTTCGTTAAATTGCCAGCACACCCCAAACTTCTTACCGGCCTGCTGTCCTGAGGCGGGGGTTCCCCCGCCCCCCCCCCCTGAAAAAACTGTGACGGAGCCCGCGCCGACGACATCAACCGCATCCACAGGCTGATATCCTTGTGATCCCACCTGATATCCGGCCGAACCGCCCTCCTCTGCCTAAATTGCTCGTCGTACCGCAGCCACGCCGAGCCCCCGTATACCCTATGTGCCTCCCCAATGGCGTCCATGTAGCAAAAGAGAGCCGAGCAGTGTTCCGGAGATTTTTCCCCTATCACGCTGGCCATGATGGCGAACGCCTGCAGCCAGTTTGCGAACGTCCGCGGTATAAACCTATACCGCCTCTTCTCCTCGTCGTCCTTCTTAGAGTCGTCCGGCTTAACCCTATCCAGATTAAACTTTTCGAGGGGCAGCAAGGAAAATATCTCCACATACTCACCCTTGGCGATCTTATCCCGCACTTCCTGCTTCAGATGCGCGCCCAGTGGCCCTTCATAGCACACATACACCTCGCACTTCGCAGCGTCCGCTATCCTGACCACATCAACCCTGGGCGCCGCTGCCGCCTCCCCCTTCTTTTCTACCCCTGCCGTACTCACCGCAGCGTCCCCCGTCGTCGAAACCGCCACCGGCACTACCACCGGCGGGGCCGTTGCAACAGGCGTGGAGCCCTCCTCCAGCGGAGTTCCCACTGATCGCGGCGCCTCCTGCCGCGCACTCGTCCCCCCCGGTGCCTCCAGTACCCCTGGAGTCCCCAGCACCCCACTCAGCCCGGGACTACCAAAACCGCCCCCCGGCGTCAGTGACCCCAGCCCCAAGTGCCCCCCCGGGCCACCAACCCACGGAGCCGCCCCCGGGTGAACCCCCGCGGCCCCGGCCGCAAACCGTTGAAGCAGCACCTGTAGCCCCCCCAATAAGGAGTGTAGTGGAGCCTGTGACCCGCCGGCGGCGGGCCTACAGCCCGCCCCCAACGGGCCCACTGTGTCCTGCACAATGCCACCCCCAGAAGCCCGCACATCTCCCCCAGCAATCCCACACAAATCAGCATTAACAGTAATAGGAGAGAGATTGAAAGCCTTACCTGGCTGCCTGGGTCTGCTCCCGTCAGCCGCCGCCCCGGATGCTCCAGCCGCCGCAACGCCGTCCCGGATCTCCTCCTCCGAGCCCGACAGCTCACCTTCGGATCGCTCACCTGCCGTAGGTAGCAGAGGCACAGTCAGCCCACTGGGCGGCTCCACCCCAGCGGCCGCAGATCGACCACTGCTCGTAGTAGCCCGCTCGCCGTCGTCGGTCCTCCCCCTGGCTCCGCTCCGCGTGGCCGCCGCCGCCATCGGTCTCCTCACCGGTCCGCCAGCTCTCCCCCGCTCTTCCGCCGCCACTCTTCTCCCAGCCGACCGTCCGGACCTGCCCGCAGCGTCTGGTAGCTGGCGCACAGGTGTTACACTGCTCCTCCTATGCCGAGTCCCCCCATGTGGCGAAGACGCCACGCTTCCTTGGGAGACCGCCGTCCCCTCCTGCACTGCCCTCACTGGCGGGGAGCTGGCCACTTCCGAACCTCCAGCCCGACTCCCCGAGCCCCGCCAATGAGGAGGATTCCGCCCGGACCCCCCTGGCACTGAGGTGCCCAAACGTTTGGCCGGGGGGGCCGGCGGGTCCGTCACCGGGCTCCTAGGGTGGCGCTGGGCTCTAGTAGAGGGGCCAGGGGAAAAACGTTCCGGCGGCCGAGACCGCCGAGCGAGTGGAGTAGTCTCCCCCCCTGCTACCGGCCCCCCCACCGCCGAATCCGTAATGGCCGCCACCTGACTCTGCAGCCAGTCCGTCCCTCGTGACGCTGCCGCGGCCCGCAGCCGGTCGAACAGAGCGTCCAGACCCTCCATCAAGAAAAAAGGATTCCTCGCCGAGCCTCGCAGCAAAAAACCCACCCGCCGTACCGGAGCCCCCCCCACCGAATACCGGACAGTCCACCACGTGTACCCTCCCCCCTAGCCACTCCGCGCCTACCGCCAATAGCACACGAGCACGGAGCAGGTACTCACGCTGGCAACTCTTTTTTTCTCTGAGCCACGCTGCCTTGTCCGCTCCTCCCCTTCCTTTAAATAAAGCTCCGCCCCCCTTCCATTCTTCCTCTCTAGACCCACCCCATTACCTCCCCTCCTCACCTTAACCCCTTCCGCTCTTCCCCTCAGCCTTTGTCATGTCCGGCCCTCCTCCCAGCCTCCGGCTTAGTTCCGTGCCTCTCTTAAGTGGCACAGACACCTTAATCCAATCACAATGCCATGTGCAAAATTGATGCAAAATCGACACTGCAAATGTTGATTGTTCAAAGAACAGGAAGCAAAGTGGAAAATTGTGGAATCAACCTGTTCTAGTTACATCCCATTCAGGGTCATGTTATGAAATCAGTGGGCCTGTGTGCAAGATTACATGTTGGGCCCCTTTACTTGATAAAAGAATAGAAAAATGTGGTATGGGTAAGTACACTATGGCAAAAAGTGGGCATGCTTTTCATTGTGTCAGTGATATTCCTAGGATTGTTAAAAGACTGGAGGTATCTTTGGCTATTTAATGCAAGTAGCAATGCAGCATGCGCAGCGTGCCTCTGCAAACAGTGGGTGTGGTCAAGTTGTGTTAACAGTGGATGGGGCGTAAATGAGCATGGTTAAATAAAACAGAAACCTTCTTGTATTTATACAATATGCTTAGGTTATTTTATAGTGAATAGAGTGCAGAAGGCTGTAATCTACACTATAGTACGGTGTTTTTCATCCTTCTAACCTTGGAGGAAAGCTTGGCAAAAATTGAGATCTCAGAAAATCCCTGAAATAATGTTTACATTGTACAGCTCATAGAACATGACTGCTGAGGCACAATGGGCTTAGGTCTCACTTAACGTAACACCAAGGGATCAAATCCCCCCATCACCCTTGCCCTTTACCCCATTTAATAAAACACTTAAAACTATTAGGTTGGAAAGGGCAAGGCCACAGCTTTATTAAATTCCAACACATAACATGTGAACATATTTAACCAGTGCCAGTCACATTTGTACTATGAGCACTTAACCAAAATAGTGAAGTGGGGCCTGTCCTTATCATAAGTGCTGGGCAGACAGCCTACTTCCAATTTCCCACCAAGGGCATAGCCCATTACAGCAACTTTAACTGCTGGCAAGATCAAGAAAACTGCAGCAAGCTGTGACATACCAAACATAGGAGAAAAGCGGCGGGAGGGTGGGCAGCTTTTCAAACAGACCCTTCCGAAAGACCCAGAATTCCCTGGGGCACACGATTTCCTGAACTCAGGCCCATCCTACATAGTTGCCAATATTGTAAAAAAAAAAATTCGGGACAGTTTATTGACAGTAGGCGGAGTCGTGGTATAATTAGGGTGCGGGGCATGCGTTTATTGGTGTGGCATAGGAAGAGGTAAAAACGCGTCGCGCAAAGCATGCCGCTGAGAAATATGGGCGTGGTTTACGTAAAATGGTGGGCGTGGCTTACATAGGGGAATGGCTCAAAGGGATGTGGTTAGAGTCTGAGATGAATGCGGGATGAAGAGACAAAGGAGGGGGATGGAGAGGCAAAGGAGGGGGATGGAGAGAGGGAAAGGAGGGACAGCAGCCCCCCGATCCTACACCACAATAGCAATATGTGTTTTCCAGAGTTTGACAATCAGCAGATAAAGATACTCCAAATACCTGGTGTTGGCGCTTCAATCATCCCGGCACCATGATTGTTATGGTGTCAGGATGATTGAAGCGCATTATTTCTATTATTACATTGTAATATGAAATGAAATCATTCAACTCACCATAATGCAGAATCAGTGGGAGCCATGAGCGCGTCACTAGCCACGTTGCCTGCCACCAGATGCCATCAGGTGTCCCAAGCGGAGTCTGTCCTTACATCAGGTTCCCCATCAGAGGTACCTTCCTCACATCTGTGTCCATCAGCGGAGCCCCTCCTTACATCTGGTGCCCCTCTGACATACACAGACCGCCCCCCCACATACTCCACAGCCCTGCCCCCCCCACATACTCCACAGCCCTGCCCCCCCCCACATACTCCACAGACCTGCCCCCCGACATCCCCATCCCTCCCCCCCGACAGCCACAGACTGGCCCCCCCCGACATACACAGACTGGCCCCCGACATACACAGACTGGCCCCCGACATACACAGACTGGCCCCCGACATACACAGACTGGCCCCCGACATCATCATACTAACCATGACTGGCCCCCGACATCCGACTGGCCCCCGCCCTGACATCCACTGTGATAGACTGGCCCCTGACATACCGCCGTTGCCGGAGACATTGTGGCGCCGCCCACTCCACTTTACACACACTAGCAGCAGGGGTGGGCGGCGCCACAGGTACTCAATTGTAGACCAACTTCTGGTCTTCTTAAAAATAGTGGCCGGCGGAGACATTGTCTCCGCCGGCCGCGGACCCCTAGCGGCCGGCGGCAAAAAAACGGGAAATTTTATTTCCCAGGACAAACCGAATTTCCTGGGACATTTCCCGAGACAAAATTAATTTGGGACAAATGACCTAATCCCAGGAATGTCCCGGGAAATTCGGGACAGTTGGCAAATATGATCCCATCCCACATGTCCCAACCAATTCTTCCCCTTGTCATGCACCTAGCCATGCCCACATCAGTCAAGGCTCTCTTTCCCTAGGGAGGGGCTCAAGAGGTCTTCATTGGTGTGATCAATGAGCTGTTGATTTGTTAGCAACAATTATTCTTAGAAACAGCATTAAATAATAGAATAAGGGCCGGTTCACACTGCAGGCGATGCGAGGCGACACCGACTTGCCTCGCCGCGACCTGCCGCGACCTCAGCGGCAACTTGCAGATGACTTCTGTATAGAAGTCAATGCAAGTCGCCCCGAGGTCGCCCAGAAGTAGTACAGGAACCTTTTTTCTGAGTCGGAGCGACTCGAGTCGCTCCTCTCAGAACGGTTCCATTGTACAGAACGGGGGCGACTTGCCAGAGCGCGGCGAGTCGTGTCGCCTCGCCCGCAGTGTGAACCGGCTCTTAGGCTTCATGTACACTACAGCTCCTAACTTTCATTTTAGGAGCTTTTGTCATTATTTTTGCCTAAACTCAACTCCATAAAATCCTACGGGGTTTATTTACGAAAGGCAAATCCACTTTGCACTTGAAATTGCACTGAAAGTGCACTTGGAAGTGCAGTCGCTGTAGATCCGAGGGGGACATGCAAGGAAAATAAATAAACAGCATATGATTGGATGATAAAATCAGCAGAGCTTCCCCTCATTTCAGATCTAACCCTCAGATTTACAGCGACTGCACTTCCAAGTGCACTTTCAGTGCAATTTCAAGTGCATTTTGCACTTGTAGTGCAAAGTGGATTTGCCTTTCGTAAATAACCCCCATAGGCTTTTATCAGAGTTTAGGAGCTGCTGCGGTTACGGGAGCTTCAACCTCCTTCAACCTCCCTCTCCTGAACATGGAAGGGTCGTGTTCAGGATAGGAAAGTTTTTACCGCTGCCTGACAGAATATGCAAACAGCGGCTGTCAGAAAGTGCAAACCACCGTGCATTAAAAAAAAAAAAAAAACAATCAGACAGAGGCGACTCTAGACTTTCTGAGGCCTTAGGCAAAACTTAGACATGAGGCCCCACTCACGCCCAAAATGGGAAAAATATTATAAAAATGATAAAAATTAACTGTATGAATGCATATATTAACTTAAATCCTATGAACTATGAATTCACAGTTTCTATAAATTTCTCTAGCCAATTATTCTTTAATCAAATATCATTAAACATAGGGTGGGTATATATGTTACACGCACACAGATATAGATCAAATTGGGCAGCTGCCTACTAATTATCCTTTGTGCTGTCTCATAAATGTGAAATTAATTTGTCAACAAAGTATAAAACAAAAAAAAGTAATTTTACAACATATTCTAAAACATAACCTGTTTAATGCAACAAGTGATTTTTTTACAAAAATGTAAAACATAAAAACATATAAATATGTAACTTTGAATATTTGCTCAGTAGTGCATGGAACATAATAGGTATAAAGTGCAATATTTTTCAAGTAACAAAATAACTCAGTTTCCTGTATTCTTTAGCAAAACATCAATAATAATAAAAAAAAAATAACTTAAATTGGAACTTTAGTCAGAAAATTAAGTCCTGCTATCCTGTGCAGCCAAAGAAGCTGCTTCTGTTTGATCTGCAACTACCATGGTGCTGCTCCAACAAATGACTGTCAATTCTGAACAGATGTCTGTTTAGGGTGCCTGCAGGAAAACAGCCTGGTGTAAGAGTGCCCTATTAGATTAGACTTATACCAGGGTCCTTTCTCAGGTACTTGCTGAAAGCCAATCAAAACAAAAACAAAAAAAAAAAACCTTTGTTTCAATATACAATACCACAATATATGTGCTAACTATAGTTGGGGCTCATACACAAACCCCCTGGGAAGTTTTAACAGTAGTACATTTTTTTAATGTTTCAATATCAGAAGTTTCAAAACAGTCGCCTACATTTGGCAGTTGTAAATTCATCTATCACAGATGAATAATTTAATTTTGAAGCCAGATCAAGTTCAATGGACAAAACTGCTAAGGCAGATAATCCTTTTGCCACACCTTGCTGATAAGGTTGATTTTTACTAAAATCTCATACCATACAATTAATGACAGAACAAACTCATATGACAAAATTTCCTCTTTTAGTGAAGACAGTCCAAACCAGCTAAGGGACAGTCCCATATAAGGGACAGTCCGACCCAGCTAAGGGACAGTCCAATCCAGCTGAGGGACAGTCCAATCAGATGAGGGACAGGCCAATCCAGCTATGGGACTGTGACATTCCAATCCACCTAAGAGACAGTCCGACCCAGCTAAGGGACGGCCCAATCCAGCTGAGGGACAGCCTAATACAGCTGAGAGACAGCCCAATCCAGCTATAGGAGTGTGACAGTCCAATTCAGCTATGGGACTGCGACAATCCAATCCACCTAAGGGACAGTCCAATCCAGCTAAGGAGCAGTCCCAGCTGAGGGATATAGTCATAGTCCAACCCAGCTGAGGGACATAGTCCGACCCATCCAATCCAGCTAAGGGACAGTCCTAGATAAGAGACAGCCCAGCTAAGGGACAGTCCAACCCAGCTAAAGGACAGTCACCGACCTTCACATCCATGATACAAGAGATGGTCAGAGACTGTGTACGGACAATAATACAGGAGATGGTCAGAGACTGTGTGTGGACAATGATACAGGAGATGGTCAGAGACTGTGTGTGGACAATGATACAGGAGACGGTCAGAGTCTATGCAGACAATTATACAGGAGATGGTCAGAGACTGTGCAGACAATGATACAGGAGATGGTTTTATTATGGTAATGACAAGCAAACTCTTACCTGGCTAACATGGTATCAAACGTTGGAGCCACTGACAGGGTGCTGACAGACAATCATGCAGGAGATGGTCATAGACTGCGGAAAATGATACAGGAGATGGCCAGAGACTGTGTGTGTGTGGACAATGAATCAGGAGATGGCCAGAGACTGTGTGTGTGTGGACAATGAATCAGGAGATGGCCAGAGACTGTGTACGGACAATAATACAGGAGATGGTCAGAGACTGTGTGTGGACAATGATACAGGAGATGGTCAGAGACTGTGTGTGGACAATGATACAGGAGACGGTCAGAGTCTATGCAGACAATTATACAGGAGATGGTCAGAGACTGTGTGGACAATGATACAGGAGATGGTTTTATTATGGTAATGACAAGCAAACTCTTACCTGGCTAACATGGTATCAAACGTTGGAGCCACTGACAGGGTGCTGACAGACAATCATGCAGGAGATGGTCATAGACTGCGGAAAATGATACAGGAGATGGCCAGAGACTGTGTGTGTGTGGACAATGAATCAGGAGATGGCCAGAGACTGTGTGTGTGTGGACAATGAATCAGGAGATGGCCAGAGACTGTGTGTGGACAATGATACAGGAGATGGTCAGAGACTGTGTGTGGACAATGATACAGGAGATGGTCAGAGACTGTGTGTGGACAATGAATCAGGAGATGGTCAGAGACTGTGTGTGGACAATGATACAGGAGATGGTCAGAGACTGTACGGACAATAATACAGGAGATGGTCAGAGACTGTGTGTGGACAATGAATCAGGAGATGGTCAGAGACTGTGTGTGGACAATGAATCAGGAGATGGTCAGAGACTGTGTGTGGACAATGAATCAGGAGATGGTCAGAGACTGTGTGTGGACAATGATACAGGAGATGGTCAGAGACTGTACGGACAATAATACAGGAGATGGTCAGAGACTGTGTGTGGACAATGAATCAGGAGATGGTCAGAGACTGTGTGTGGACAATGAATCAGGAGATGGTCAGAGACTGTGTGTGGACAATGAATCAGGAGATGGTCAGAGACTGTGTGTGGACAATGAATCAGGAGATGGTCAGAGACTGTGTGGACAATGATACAGGAGCCACTGTGCCATCAAAAGCAGCCACCGTGCCATTAATCGCAGCCACTGTGCCCATCAAACGCAGCCACTGTGTCCATCAAACGCAGCCACTGTGCCCATCAAACGCAGCCACTGTGCCCATCAAACGCAGCCACTGCGACATCAAACGCAGCCACTGCGACATCAAACGCAGCCACTGCGACATCAAACGCAGCCACTGCGACCATCAAAAGCAGCCACTGTGCCCATCAAACGCAGCCACTGTGCCCATCAAACGCAGCCACTGTGCCCATCAATTGCAGCCACTGTGCTCATCAATTGCAGCCACTGTGCTCATCAATTGCAGCCACTGTGCTCATCAATTGCAGCCACTGTGCCATCAATTGCAGCCACTGTGCCATCAATTGCAGCCACTGTGCCATCAAACGCAGCCACTGTGCCATCAAACGCAGCCACTGTGCCATCAAACGCAGCCACTGTGCCATCAAACGCAGCCACTGTAAAGCATCCTCAGTAAAGCAGATGAAAAGTTATTTTTAGAATGTGTGAAAATAAAACTGTCTTGTCAATGCAGAGTTAATATGGCCTTTGGACTCTTAGGCCGCGTACACACGCGCGGACTGTTCGCCCAACCTTGTCCGCTGAACAGTGTTTGGGCGGACAGTCCGCTCGTGTGTGGGCTTTCAGCGGACAGTTTCAGCGGACAGTTGGACGGACAAAGTCTTTCGGAAATTCCGAAAAACTGTCCGCTGAAACTGTGTTTGAGCGAACAGTCCGCCCGTGTGTGGGCCTGTCCGCTGTACTTTCGAAATGAGCGGACTGTTCCCGCTCGGAAAGTCCGCCCATTTAGAGCGCGTGTACAGGTAGGCGGGGCCCGTGAAGGAGACGTCGCGGGCTCCGCCGCCTGGAATGGGCTTAAAGGGGAACCCCAACGCCGAAAAAAAATCGGCGTGGGGGTTCCCCCCAAGTCCACACCAGACCCTTGTCCGAGCACGCTACCCGGCCGGCCAGGAAAGGGGGGCGAGCGAGCGCGCCCCCCCTCCTGAGCCGTACCAGGCCGCGTGCCCTCAACATGGGGGGTGCCTTGGGGAAGGGGGGGCCGCGCGGCCCCCCCACCCCAAAGCACCTTGTCCCCATGTTGATGAGGACAAGGGCCTCTTCCCGACAACCCTGGCCGTTGGTTGTCGGGGTCTGCGGGCGGGGGGCTTATGGGAATCCGGGAGCCCCCTTTAAGAAGGGGGCCCCCGGATACCGGCCCCCCACCCTATGTGAATGAGTATGGGGTACAATGTACCCCTACCCATTCACCTGTGAAATAAAGTACAAAAAACACAACACAGGGGAAAAAATATTTTATTGCACAGCTCCGGGGGTCTTCCGTCTTCGGGGGAAGAACGGAAGGCAGCGGCGACAGAAGACCGGGCCACCGCCTGTAAAAGAGCTACAAGAAGGCGCGGTGGCCCGGCAGAAGAACCGAAGAGGGGGACAAGACCCCCGAAGTCGGGAGAAGAGGCCGGCGGCGGGGAGGAAGAAAGCCGGACTCCTCCGCTAGCAAAAGAGCTACACACACATAGCGGAGGAGTCCGGCGAGAAGACCCCCGAAGACGGAAGACCCCCGGAGCTGTGCAATAAAATACTTTTTCCATGTGTTGTGTTTTTTTTTGTACTTTATTTCACAGGTGAATGGGTAGGGGTACATTGTACCCCATACTCATTCACATAGGGTGGGGGGCCGGTATCCGGGGGCCCCCTTCTTAAAGGGGGCTCCCGGATTCCCATAAGCCCCCCGCCCGCAGACCCCGACAACCAACGGCCAGGGTTGTCGGGAAGAGGCCCTTGTCCTCATCAACATGGGGACAAGGTGCTTTGGGGTGGGGGGGCCGCGCGGCCCCCCCTTCCCCAAGGCACCCCCCATGTTGAGGGCACGCGGCCTGGTACGGCTCAGGAGGGGGGGCGCGCTCGCTCGCCCCCCTTTCCTGGCCGGCCGGGTAGCGTGCTCGGACAAGGGTCTGGTGTGGACTTGGGGGGAACCCCCACGCCGATTTTTTTCGGCGTTGGGGTTCCCCTTTAAGCCCATTCCAGGCGGCGGAGCCCGCGACGTCTCCTTCGCGGGCCCCGCCTACCTGTACACGCGCTCGAAATGGGCGGACTTGCCTCCGCCTTACGTGGGCGAGTCCGTTCATTTCAAAAGTTGAGCGGACTGTTTGGCAAACAGTTCGTTGAAACAGTCCGCCCGTGTGTGGGCAAGTCCGCTCATGCAAATTTTGAGCGGACTGTTTGCCGAAACTGTTTGCCAAACAAGGTTGGGCGAACAGTCCGCGCTTGTGTACGCGGCCTTAGATTTGGTGGGGGTGCATTGTTGTTAGGTTTATTATATATATATATATATATATATATATATATATATATATATATATATATATATATATATATATAATAGTTATAAACTGTAGCTGCTCCTGCTCCTCGCCTTGGTGACAAATTGGTAAAGGCAGCAGGACTCGGTTGGAGAAGCAACACATGATGTTCTAGCTCTGCCCTGCAGTGCAATCTGGGAGTTGTAGTCTCTGCAGAGCACAGGCACCAGACGGCCATGTTGAAGTCTATGTGCCTGTGCTCTGTGGGAGAACTACAATTCCCGGCATGCAATGGGGCCGCCGTTAGGGGAAGGAAGGGCTTGGACTCGGAGGACGGCGCTGCTGCTATTGGACACGCAGGCAGCCTAAGCCATGCATATTACACAGACATACTCTTATCACCCCCCTCGTCCACCGCCGCGGAACTCACTCTGTCTGCAGCTGTGTGCAGCGCGGCCACCGCCCACTCACCCCGCCGTTTGAGAGACTGTCCCACACTCCACACAGCAGCAGACAGTGCAGCAAAACACCTCAGAGGCAAATTAGGCAATCGCTCGAGGCCCTTTCTGTGGGCGAGGCCTAAGGCAATCGCCTAATTTGCCTAATTAAAGAGCTGCCTCTGCAAGCAGAAGTCTCACATTAAATAGGCACATTTTAATATTAAGGCTTCATATACATACAGCTGCAATTTTTCCATATTTTGCATTTTCCCATGACATGCAGTCAAAGTATGTGAGACTTCTTCTTGCTTTGTTTCTGCACAGATCACCCATCATTTTCCTTCCACTTCACAATTATGTGTCACTTTGTGTTGGTGTATCACATAAAATCCCAATAAAATACATTTACGTTTTTGGTTGTAACATGACAAAATGCGGAACATTTCCAGGGATATGAATACTTTTTCAAGGCACTGTTTACACCGTGGGGGTTATTTACGAAAGGCAAATCCACTTTGCACTACAAGTGTAAACCACAAGTGCACAGTGCACTTGAAATTGCACTGAAAGTGCACTTGGAAATGCAGTTGCTGTAAATCTGGGGGGTAGATCTGAAATGAGGGGAAGCTCTGCAGATTTTATTATCCTACCATGTGAAAGCTAAAATGCTGTTTTTTATTTTCCTTGCATGTCCTCTTCAGATCTACAGCGACTGCACTTCCAAGTGCACTTTCAGCGCAATTTTAAGTGCACTTTGCACTTGTAGTTTGTGGTGCAAAGTGGAGTTGCCTTTAGTAAATAAAGCCCTATATATGCTGGCTCCTGTACTATACATACACTGAATACTCATTAATGTCCTAGTGTCCTCTCTTGTCTGTGGATGAACAATGATTTCAGCGATCATGGGAAGCCAGGCTCCGCCCCGCAACCACACTCATCGATTAGTGGACATCTTTCCTGATCTCCTATTCCTATTGGCCAACGCTGTTGCTCAGTCCTGTGACTGATTTGATTGGTCAGGAGAGATAGAGTGGTACTGTGTAGCAGTGCTGCTCAACGGGGGGCACTGTGACCCAGAGCGGCTTTGTGTACTATGTGTTTGGGGAAGATATAATATCAAACCGCCTCAGCAGCCAGCAGTGGACAGTCATAGGTGCAGCTGCAGTGGCTATGATTTGTCACAGACAACTCTATGTTCGCAGTGGGGCCCAGTGCACAGTGGGCCGCCCTTACCTCACACACACTTTACACATAGATGATACGCCACTGATCTCATTTCTTATTTTAGGCAGTCTGCATAGGTGTTAATCTTATAAGTCACAGGGCTGAAGATATGAATGGATGTCAAATATTTGGGATAAACATGTTGAAGACAGAGGGTGTTATTAGGGATGGGCTGGATGATCGCTTGTTCCTTGAACTAACAGACATATGGGGGACTTGCGACAAGTTCACACGCTGCGTAATCGTGGCGCAAGTCAATGCCCCACACTCTATATGGCTGCTAACACGGCGGCCGTATGTAGTGTGTTGGAGTGGTGATAGCGTAGGCAGGTTAGTTAGTGGATAGAGCGTGTAGTATTATATATGGAGTGCATGCAGTGTAGAATATATACTACAGTGCAGTCAGTGTAGAATATTTATTACAGTGCATTTATACTGTATTACAGTGCAGTCAGTGTGTATATACAGTATCTCACAAGAGTGAGTACACCCAACAATCTTTTGTAAAGATTTTATTATATCTTTTCATGTGAAAACACTGAAGAAATTAAACTTTGCTACAATGTAAGGTAGTGAGTGTACAGCTTGTATAACAGTGTAAATTTGCTGTCCTCTCAAAATAACTCAACACACAGCCATTAATGTCTAAACCACTGGCAACAAAAGTGAGTACACCCCTAAGTGAAAATGTCCAAATTGGGCCCAATTAGCCATTTTCCCTCCCCGGTGTCATGTGACTCATTAGTGTTACAAGGTCTCAGGTGTGAATGGAGAGCAGGTGTGTTATATTTGTTTTTTATTGCTCTCACTCTCTCATACTGAGTTATTTTACACATTTATACAAGTTGTACACTCACTACTTTACATTTTAGCAAACTGTCATTTCTTCAGTGTTGTCACATGAAAAGATATAATAAAATATTTTCAAAAATGTGAGGGGTGTACTCACTTTTATGAGATAATGTATATTTCATTGCAGTCAGTGTGAATATATATTAAAGTGCAGTCAGTGTAATATATATATCATAGGTGTGCACAGTCTATTGCATTAGGGTGTGCACCCCAAAGCTCATACAGATGTGTGTGTGCATGTGTATATATACTCAAGGTGTCAGAAAAGCAGTGGACAGTGACATTAGGGAAGAGATTGGTGTCAATAGGGCAGTGGACAGTGTTACAATTGTATTTTTTTTAAACAATCTTTTTTTGGAGGGCTTTGGTGAAATATCAGGGGTCTAAAAAGCTGGATTCTGCGCCACACAGGGTGATTA
Organism: Lithobates pipiens; assembly: GCF_037356315.1. Classification (NCBI taxonomy): domain Eukaryota; kingdom Metazoa; phylum Chordata; class Amphibia; order Anura; family Ranidae; genus Lithobates; species Lithobates pipiens. Next base: position 595,306,582 of record NW_027507748.1, on the reverse strand, counting down.
GGGTGTGCCCAGGCACACCTGGCACACTCTGCGTGCACACCTATGATATACATTTGTAGTGCCGGCTCCTGAAGAGCATGTGCTATGTTTTTTTCTCAATTTAAGGTTACACCTGAGCTGCAGTTTGGTTTGGGTAAAATTGTTAAATTTGGACCTCAGCATCAGTCTGACTGGACTATGGGATGTTCCGTCTGGCCACAGGGGGCACGGTCTCTTCTGGCAGGCATGGAACTACAGTCTGGTTGGGTGCTTTAAGATTACGCTCTCTGAGCCCGCCCAGTGGGAGTGGCGCTCTTGCTGTGCTTTCTGGGAGAGGGTGCTTAAGATGCAGATGTCACGTGGTTCGGGGTTCTGGTCCAGAGGGATGTGCTGACTTCATGGTTCTGGTCCTCCTGACCAGCCCCCAGGAAGGCTATGGCCTGGGGTGCCGATCCACCTGACTTGTTGTCTCGGGGCTGGCTAGCCCGAGGCAAGGAAACTAAAGGAGGATTCTGAGGTGTTTGGGTGCTGTCTCTGGTTTGGGAGAGACCCAATGACTTCATAGCTATCCAGGGGAGGACTCTTCAGAAGAAGGTCATGTACGAGTTGGTTTCTTAGCAAGAGCCTGGAGAAGCTGAAGTACCTAAGAGAATCCGGTCTCGTGGATATTGCCAAGCTGGCTAAAAGATCCAGGTATCACACGAGTGTCTAAAGTTTAGTTTTCCTACGTGTTCTACAATAACGTCTGTGGCAGAGACTTATTCTTGTATGTTCTACAACAACGTCTGTGGCAGAGACTTGTTCCTGAGTTAAGCATCTTGTTGGCTGCTAGACCTTGTGAGAGAGGGACTATCCAACATGAGTGAACATCCAGTTGTGAATGGCTATTCTCTGGATTCATTCAAAGTAAGCAAGTTCTTCATTATTGACTTTGACGCTAAGAGTACCTGAACTTTCTTCCTGATCCCAATTTAAGAGACTGTTCGTTGTCTACGTTTTTGCAAATAAAATCCCTTTATGCGGATCTCAAGTTACTGGGCCATATACCACGGGACACCCCTAGACGTGAATTGAGGAAAAGAAGGTAACGGTAAGCCCAATCAAACCAGCAGCTCCTTAGGGGGTTAGTGCTACATGTGGGGGCTCGCAGTCCAGGTGTCAGGAAGGGCATGCCAGCACCCAAGATGGCTGCAGAAGAAGATGATCTATTACCTCTGCCCCTGTCAGGATGCCATTGGTGTGCATGCACCATGTGACAGCTTTTGCCGCCCAAACAGGCTATTTAAACTCAGTCAGTTTCCATGCTCAGTGCTGTCTGCTCTACAGCGTTCCCTGTGTAACCTGCAATTAGCTACCTGACTTCTGTTCCCGTTGTGACCCGGCTTGCTTCCTGATGTTCCTGTTTCCTGCCTGCATCCGACCCTGGCTTGTCCCCCACTCCGCACCTGCCTGCTCCTTCTGCTACTCCGCTGCCAGCCTCTTGACGACCCGGCCTGTAATCCGATTATGCTTCAGCCGTTGTTCCTGATGTGCCCGTTGTGTATGACCCGGCCTGCCTGTACTTGCCTTCTCTTCAGCCTTGAGGGTGCCACCATCCCTTCTGCTGCATCTGCACTCCTGCCTGTGGAGACCAGTTGTCTACTTGTTCCAGCTACCTGCCTAGCACTGCTCTGGGATTTCTACAGACACCTCTACAGCCCGGCCGAGTGCTCCGAGCCAGCTCCAGGTTCAGCGATCCCGCCAGGCACTCGTGCGACTCTGCATCTCGGTGCTTCCTGTCAGCTCTATCAGGGGCTCCAAGTCAGAGTTGTAAGAGAGGCCGTCCTCTGCATATCAGGCTCCATCACCAGGTACGTGACACCGGGATTTACCATTACCCCTCAAAAGAACTGTACACGTGGTAAAGTATAGGACAGAGGGTTGTGTTTTTGAACTGCGCCATCAGCGCCATCTTTAGTCGGTGCCCTGCTCACAGACACGGGTATTCGCCTGCTGCCGCAGGGGCAGTTTGTGCTATATACCGCAGGAGACATTGAGGCCCTCGGCATGTTATGTGGGAAGTGTGATGGCCTGATTGCCAGCCTCCGGCCGTTTGCAAGGTGCAGAAGGTGTGGGGAATATGTCTTCAAGGTGGAGCAGCCCACTGAACTGCCTCGGGTCTACCATATGAAGTAGGCCACTGGCATAGTAACTGAGGAGTCAATTGTATATGCTCCAGCATCATCCATCGGAGCCCGTACTGCAAGAAGGGATGTTACCTCTACGAAGTTCAGGAGACTACCCCGGAAGTCGTGGACATGACCCTAGCTGTGAGTGCTGCCGCTGAAGTGCTTGTCTGTAAAGAGGGAGAGCAACCCAGCGCTCCCTGTCGTCGCAGAGGTAGACCATCCCCATGCCTCCCTGGGCTGAACATATGGAAGAAGGTACCCATGGATAAGCACCAGAAAACTGCGGGTGTTACCACTGTGAACTGTCGGCCTGCAGGGGAGTTGTCACAGGATTCAGGGACTAGTTCCGGCTCCGACGAAGGAGATGACTGGCACTTTGAGCCTCGATTGCCGTGAATACATTTAAACTTTTGAAAGGGTTTTAAGCTTTTAAGCTACTCTGTTGCTTTGGAAAATAAAAAAAAACATTGCCCCAATCATGACGAGATCGACCCCAGTCTCAGAGACTTTTGCATAAGCGGGTGGCAACAGAATACGGGCTGGAATTCCCCTAGGTCCTGAGGGACATTATGGATGTCATTGAGGAGAACCGCGAGGCATGGTACGAGGACGATGTCTGGAACTACTTAAAAGTACCAAAGCCACTTCGCAAAAAGGCCTTTTCACCGGAGCTGTATGAACGGTTTGTCGGATGTCTGCAGCACTGGAGTCTTGGTCGGCACATTTATGGGGACAAAATTGTGATTTGCAGACCGGACAAAGACAGTGCTGTTTCTTTCATCACTACCGTGGATGCACATGGGAAAGACTTAACTTTCTCTGATCCCCGAAGTACGTAAGAGAATCCGGTCTTGTGGATATCGCAAAGCTGGCTGAAAGATCTAGGTATCACACGGTGTTCTACAAGTTTAGCTTTCCTACGTGTTCTACAACAACGTCTGTGGCAGAGACTTGTTCCTGAGTTAAGCATCTTGTTGGCTGCTAGACCTTGTGAGAGAGGGACTATCCAACTTGACTGAACATCCAGTTGTGAATGGCTATTCTCTGGATTCAGTCAAAGTAAGCAAGTTCTTCATTATTGACTTTGACGCTAAGAGTACCTGAACTTTCTTCCTGACCCTCTGATCCCAATTTAAGAGACTGTTTGTTGTCTGCGTTTTTGCAAATAAAATCCCTTTATGCGGATCTGTTGTCAGTCTCTCAAGTTACTGGGCCATATACCACGGGACACCCCTAGACGTGAATTGAAGAAAAGAAGGTAACGGTAAGCCCAATCAAACTAGCAGCTCCTTAGATTATATATATTTATATATATTACAGTGCAGGCGGTGTAGAATACATAATACAGAGCAGTCAGTATAGGGTATATAACACAGTGCAGTGCAGTGCAGAATGCATATACTACAGTACAGTGCATATTATATACTAGGGCTCAAAATTTCAAGTCCTAATCTACTAGCCATGCCTTAAAGGGTTACTAAACCTTTGTTTTCTTTTTTTAACAACAAACATATCATACTTACCTCCACTGTGCAGTTGGTTTTGCACTGAGTGGCCCCAATCCTCCTCTTTTGGGGTCCCTCAGCGGTGCTAGTAGCTCCTCCTCTTCTCAAGTGCGCCATCAGAGAAGCGCTCTCCTTCGGGATGACCATGTAGGTGTGCTCCATAGTCCTGCTTCTTGCTACCAGGTGCCCCACCCAACCCCTACCCTGCTACACCCAGGGGCAGTAGAAGGTGTGGGCAGAATGGGCGGATGCCCTGGATGGAGCAATTAATTGTAGGAAGGGGGGCGAAGTCAGTGGCGTTGTTAGGGGGGTGCGGTCCACACCCGGGTGACACCTGCGGATGACACCATCCTGTCTCTCCTGTGGGTGAAGAGAGCCCTGGCATTTATTTTTTTGCAGCTGACCCGCTGGAACAATACCTCCAGTGCCGCGGCCGCGCCTGGTGTGTGTGTCCTTCGTTCTCTAAGTTCTTCCTCCTACTTCCCTGCTGAGCCAGTGAGCCTGTCACATCTCACAGACAATGATGTCACACACTATCTCCGCTCCTCTCCAGCTACTGCCCAGCGCCCAAAGTGCCTGTACAGTATAGTACAGGCACCCTGATAGCATGCGAGGGGGTGTCCACCGCTGCCCCGAGCCTGAGGATAGGTGTGATAGGTGTGGGGGTTGCTATGGTGCCAGAACGTCACCTGAGAGCTGGTGTGGGGCAGTGGGAGGATTCGGTGGCTGGCGCCCTCTGTGCTGTGCTAGTCTGATAACGAAGGGGGGGGGGGGTACAGGGTGGTCTGCTAGACACAGCTTTATAATATATATATAATTATACACAGTGTGGATTCATCAATGTCCTTCCCAACTCAGTAACCAGGCACTTCTCAGGATGCCAGCTTGTTGGCCCTCCTTCGAAGAGTCCTCCCCCAGTCACTTGCACGAGCTGCGATGCCCCTCCAAGCCGAGAGCACACCTGGACACCTTGAATCCTCCCTCAGTTACTGTGCCTCGGACCAGCCGGTTCCGAGACTCGGGAACAGACGGGTCCCTACCCCAGACCAGGCGGGGTCTATTAGGGTTTCTCAACCAAAGCATGTTGCGGAGCATCGAACGCTTCCATGACGGGACCCCTCGTGCGGCTACCCCGGTCCAGAATCAGGAACAGACCACTAGGGCCTCACAAACAAACAACCATAACACGTGACCTCAACATCTTAAGTACCCTTCCCCAGACTCCTCAGCGGGGCCTGGCACACTCACTGATTGGCTCACAGGAAGCTGATACCCAAAACGTCCAACCATGCCTGGTTCTGGCCTGTCATGTGCACCTCACTGTGCACATGAATTAGGGCAGTAATTTGAAATTAACCATAGGTTAGAACAGGTATATTATTGTAGATATGTATGTGATATATATACACCACTATTAATATAAAGTGACAAGACAATCCAATATTGATAACGGAAAATAAAGTCCAATAAAATCCAAAAATTGTGAATAGAAACTGTAGTTAAACAGACACTACCACCAGCTTAATTAAAGCCTGTATGTATCCAACCATCAACTTGATACTAGTACTTCCACAGACCACCTGGATAATATTCGTGCAGTGGGAGAGACTTTCAGATTCACATCGCTGTCATCACCCTTCCTTATAAGTATAACGTAAATGATGGACAAGAGAAGGCAACAACCGATCAAGTTGATGGTTGGATACATACAGGCTTTAATTAAGCTTGCCTCTGGTAAGCGTGCAATTCATATGCTGGTGTATCACGTGTTGGTGGTGTCTGTTTAACTACAGTTTCTATTCACAATTTTTGGATTTTATTGGACTTTATTTTCCATTATCAATATTAGATTGTCTTGTCACTTTATATTAATAGTGGTGTATATATATCACATACATATCAGCAAGCGCAGCTTTTTTCTTATTTCTACGTTTACATTTGTGCATATCTCACAATTTAGAGCTGCTGCTGTAGGTGGGATTGGGTTTGTTTTATTTTTTGTACCATTTATTATTTTTTAGCGCGGAATTTTCTTGTTTCCATTTTTTATATTATTGTAGATTAAAGAAAATGTCAAAGGACCAATGGTTCGCGTACCCAACTGTAATATGCAAGAGTCTATGGACTCAAACAGGTGTCCTTCATATCTTCAATTAGGATTTGTAACAAAAACATAGCTGTCAGTGTGGAGAGATTATTATAATCCACAGTTAGTATCCAGTCCAGAGACACAGAAATAGTTTCCCAGAGTGGAAATGCATGTATTCACAGGGTCTAACTGTTGGAAAAACAATAGCTCAATGACGCTGTTATGAAGCTGACTAATACTGGCTGAGACGTACCTAACAGCAGCAGGAGGCAAAATAAAAGGAGGCAATTCTAGAACCTATGGTCTGCTCACCCAAACATTCACAGAGCGATATAATCACAGTCCTGTATTATCTTTCTCCGGTCCGGGGGGCTGTATGTGCCATCCTAAATACTCAGTTTGTTGAACGGGGTCCGTGGGGCTCCATTGAGCAGTTTTCTGTCAGCAACAGTGGCAGAATTATAGGGGTCGCCAAGATCGCCATGGCGACCGGGCCCCTTGCTGCAGGGGGCCCTTGAGGGCTTCCTGTACTCTTCCTTAGAAGGGGAGGCTGAGAGGAGCTACCCAATCATCAGCCGAATTGTAATTGGCACTGTGTGGGGAGCTATTCACATTAGGGTAAAGTGAAAGCACAGTGTGTGCTCTTTGTCTCCCCCTACAGTGCAGTACCCGGCAGGAAGAGCCAAGGTAAATATCTGCCGTTTTTTTTTATAAGACTAGCTACTGTATTTGTGTTTATATATGTGTGTGTGTGAGCATGCTTGTATGTGTGTGTGTGTGTGAGAGCATGCTTGTGTGTGTGTGTGTGTGTGAGCATGCTTGTGTGTGTGTGAGCATGCTTGTATGTGTGAGAGCATGCTTGTATGTGTATGTGTGAGCATGCTTGGGTGTGTGTGTGTGTGTGTGTGAGCATGCTTGTATGTGTATGTGTGAGCATGCTTGTGTGTGTGTGTGTGTGTGTGTGTGTGTGTGAGCATGCGCGCGCGCGTGTGTGTGTGTGAGCATGCGTGTATGCGTGTGTGAGCATTCTTGTATGCGTGTGTGTGAGCGTGTGCGTGTGTAAGCATGCGTGTATGTGAGTATTTGTGTATGTGTGTGTGAGCATGCGTGTATGTGTGTGTGTGAGCATGCTTGTGTGTGTGTGTGAGCATGCTTGTATGTGTGTGTGTGTGAGCATGCTTGTATGTGTGTGTGTGTGTGTGTGCATGCTTGTATGTGTGTGTGTGTGTGTGTGTGTGTGTGTGTGTGAGCATGCTTGTATGTGTGTGTGTGAGCATGCGTGAGCATGCTTGTATGTGTGTGTGTGAGCATGCTTGTATGTGTGTGTGTGAGCATGAGTGTATGTGTGTGTGAGCATGCTTGTATGTGTGTGTGTGAGCATGCTTGTATGTGTGAGCATGCTTGTGTGTGTGTGTGTGTGTGTGTGTGTGTGTGTGTGTATGTGTGTGTGAGCATGCACGTGTGTGTGTAAGCATGCTTGTATGTGTATGTGTGAGCATGCTTGTATGTGTGAGCATGCTTGTGTGTGTGTGTGTGTGTGTGTGAGCATGCGTGTGTGTGTGTGTGAGCATGCGTGTATGCGTGTGTGAGCATGCTTGTATGCGTGTGTGAGCATGCGTGTATGCGTGTGTGAGCATGCGTGTATGCGTGTGTGAGCATGCTTGTATGTGTGTGTGTGAGCGTGTGTATGAGCATGCTTGTATGTGAGCATTTGTGTATGAGCATGCGTGTATGTGTGTGAGCATGCTTGTATGTGTGTGTGTGAGCATGCTTGTGTGTGTGTGTGTGTGTGAGTGTGTATGTGTGTGTGAGCATGCGCGTGTGTGTGTGAGCATGCTTGTATGTGTATGTGTGAGCATGCTTGTATGTGTGAGCATGCTTGTGTGTGTGTGTGTGTGTGTGCTTGTATGTGTGTGTGAGCATGCGTGTATGCGTGTGTGAGCATGCTTGTATGCGTGTGTGAGCATGCTTGTATGCGTGTGTGAGCATGCGTGTGTGTGAGCATGCTTGTATGTGAGCATGCGTGTATGTGAGTATTTGTGTATGAGCATGCATGTATGTGTGTGTGTGTATGTGTGTGAGCATGCTTGTGTGTGTGTCTGAGCATGCTTGTATGTGTGTGTGTGTGTGTGTGTGTGTGTGTGTGTGTGAGCATGCTTGTATGTGTGTGTGTGTGTGTGTGTGTGTGTGTGTGAGCATGCTTATGTGTGTGTGTGAGCATGCTTGTATGTGTGTGTGTGAGCATGCTTGTATGTATGTGTGTGTGTGTGTGTGTGTGTGTGTGTATACTTGTAGGTGTGCGTATGTGTGAGCATGCGTGTATGTGTGCGTGTGAGCATGCGTGTATGTGTGCGTGTGAGCATGCGTGTATGTGTGCGTGTGAGCATGCTTGTATGTGTGCGTGTGAGCATGCTTGTATGTGTGCGTGTGAGCATGCTTGTATGTGTGCGTGTGAGCATGCTTGTATGTATGTGTGAGCATACATGTGTGTGTGTGAGCATGCATGTGTGTGTGTGAGCATGCATGTGTGCATGCTTGTATGTGTGTGTGTGTGTGTGAGCATGCTTTTATGTGTGTGAGCATGCTTGTATGTGTGTGTGTGAGAGCATGCATGCATGTGTGTGTGTATGAGCATGCTTGTATGTGTGTGTGTGTGTGTGTGTGAGCATGCATTTATGTGTGTGTGTGTGTTTGTGAGCATGTATGTGTGTGAGCATGCTTGTATGTATGCATGTGTGTGCGCACATTTATGTGAGTGTGCATGTATGCATATGTATGTATGTGAATTTGCATGTGTTTATCAGTGGCGGTACATCCAAAAGGGTGCACAGGTGCCGCCCCCTCTCTCCAGCCACCCCCTCTATGACCAATGGATAGATTCATGCATAGCATAGCATGAATCTATCCATGGCCACCGCTGCCACCCCCATATTTAGGTGTCTGGTCCCTTTTGGGTTGCCGGGCGCCTGAATTACAGCGGCAGGGGGTGTTTTTGTAGCACCTGATTAGAGCCATGGGCTCTAATAGGCTTCAAAATAGGTGGACTGCGAAACGCCATGCTTGACGCTCACAGTCTACCCAGGTGTGTTAGAAAAGTGAATTAATATTCACTTTCCTAACACTGAACCGCCTCTCCACCAATCAGGTGTGCGGGTCTGTTACCCATCACCTGATTGGCTGAAACGATAGGCGCAGCTATTGGATTCCCATCAGGAGGAGAGGATGGGAGATGAGGATGGCAGGAGATGCATGGAGGACCCCGCTCATGGCTGTTACCCGCTGTCCCACCAAAACAGGGTAAGTGGTGGGCAGACAGCGAGCGGGCGGGGGGGATTCACAGTGGAGGCATTTGATGGGCACAGCAGTGGCATTTAATGGGCACAGCGGCAGAGTTTGATGGGCACAGTGGTGACGTTTGATGGGCACAGTAGCTGTAATTGATGTTTTTTAAATCGGTTCCTTTATACCAGGGATATGCAATTAGTGGACCTCCAGCTGTTGCAGAACTACAACTCCCATGAGGCATAGCAAGACTCTGACAGCCACAAGCATGATACCCAGAGGCAGAGGCATGATGGGACTTGTAGTTTTGCAACAGCTGGAGGTCCGCTAATTGCATATCCCTGCTTTATACCTTTATATGCAGCCATCCACTTGGGACTGGGCCCTGGTGTTCCACCATCGGGCTCGGCGAAAAGAGCCCTGTCCGGAGATCGGGGAGGGGGGGCCCACCATGGTTTCCTGCATCGGGGCCCTGAAGGTTCTAGTTACGCCACTGGCTGCAAGCACCATCTTGCTTGTCTGAGCGAGTGATTTCTTTCAGGAGAGCAGGAGCTGCTGGTAAGTTGTAGGATAGTCAGATGCTAAAGGCAGCAAGCGGAGCTCTCTTCAGACGTGTACAGCCATCTTGGCAGTAGCCAAGCCCCCCTCAGAGTTGAATGTTATTTGAGTCACATGCTCAAAGAAATTATGCATAAAAGTATTCTGTCTTTATGCAATGCATACTTTGAGGTCAGTGATTTAGACTAGTATTAAAGGAGTCTGGCAAAAAAAATTTAAAAAGTCAGCAGCTACAAATACTGCAGCTGCTGACTTTTAATAAATGGGCACTTACCTTTCCTGGAGTCCAGCGATGTCGGCAGCCGAGGCCAAGCAATCGCTCAGCTCTTGGCTGCTGCCGGTGCCATTCTCGGTGAGGGAATCAGGAAGTGAAGAGTTGTGGCTTCACGTCCCGGTTCCCTACTGCGGATGCGTGAGCTACGCAGCACAATTGGAATGGTCCGCGCTGTCTCTGGGACCCGTGTGTGTCCCAGCAGTCAGTGCGCGGGGACAGGAAGAGGCATAGACTCCTGTGGAGTCTTAGGTATCTGCACCCCCCTCCCCCCCTGAAAGGTGCCAAATGTGACACTGGAGGGGGAGGGGGGGTTCTAAATTTTTGTGTGAACCTCCTCTTTAAGGAAACCTTTCCTGAGTGAAACACTGCTACCAATGATGTTTAATTCTGGAAATGTTAGTTTCCTGGCTGTCATGCTTTGTTTTAACACTGCGAGTCACTTTCTTAGAGCAAGTGTGCAGATGGGGACTCACAAGTGTGTAGATATGAACTACTGACTATCCTTATTAGTTTATTATGAGCTATAGGGTCAATGAAACAGTCTGGCAACATTTACTGTATAAGGAAGTCAGCAATGGCAGTTCCCATATGTATTTGGTGTATACTTTGTGGAATCTTAATCTACGATATGTTCTTTCATTTGTGTTTGCCTCCTTTGCAGTTTGACTTCTATTCTTGGATGCCCAATGGCCCCACCACCATGAAAAGCCCCCCACCCAGCACCAAAGGTGTCACGACAATGGAGACTATTTTGGAAGCATTGCCGGATGTAAGCAGTACAACTGGTGGTATAGGTACTGTGTGGGTTCTCAGCAATGAGCCCATGGATAGGGTGAGTGTTTGGAAGTAGTGAGAAGTAATACATAAGTATGCCTTGGGCCTGAAAACAGTATAACACAAGATCTATGTCAAATGGAACCTGACAATCGAATGCATTTCAGGGTCTGCTATAGCATGTAGTGATTATTTAATACTGAATGGATGTATTGTAAAGAAAATTACAAGAAGCTCTCCTCCTTTACAGAGGCGTCTAGGAGAGTACCCTGATGAACGTTTTACAGAGAAGACCCCACAACAGTTCATTAAGAAGTTCCAACAGCAACTGTCTGAGATCTCCAAATGCATCCAGGAGAGGAACAAGACCATGCGTCTGCCCTATCCCTACCTGGACCCGAGCCAGACAGAAAATGGTGTCTCCATTTAATAGTGATAGTTCTGCTTTCTGACCGTTTTTTTTTTTTTTTTTTGTGTTTGCATCTCTACTTTCTGCTTGTGATGGTATCCGTACAGACTATAATAAGATTTAAGGATAAATGTGGATGAAATAATCTCTTCTATCAGGAATAAAGGCTTTCTCAGTAAATATCTTTTTATGTAAAAATATTTACCATATCTTCACTGTTGTGTTCCTGGTGATCTCCTGGGTCGTATACCAACGTTTGTCGCAAATGAACATGACAACAGTTAGGAAAACATAAATACCCCAAAGGGCCAAATGCAGAGTATCATGTTACACATGCATTGTTTGTTTGCCTTTCAATTCCTTTGTTCCTTCTTCACTCCGCGGCTAGAAGATGCTCTGTATTTCTAGTCCCACCTTCTTTTCTGTGTGTCTTTAGCACATGTAATTGCTGGAGCTAGACATACTATGCTTTTCTGACCTATCTGATGTTCATCTGTTAAGATCTGCACAAGGTTTGGTTTAAAACATTCTGCTATCTGCAAGATGTCATCTGGATCGAGTCACTGTCTGCTATTTTACAGAAACTATAAGTTACAGCTATCTTGCCACAATTGGTTCAGTAATAGAGATCACACTTCAGTACTTAGATTGGAGAAGTGCATACATACATACTGTATAATAACTAGGGACACAAAACAAAGGAAAGAAAAGCTGTTTGGAAACTGGAAGATGATACATTGGGGGTTATTTACGAAAGGCAAATCTACTTTGCACTACAAGTGCAAACTACAAGTCCAAATGCACTTGAAATTGCACTGCAAGTGCATTTGGAAGTGCAGTCGCTGTAAATCTGAGGGGTAGATCTGAAATGGGGGAAGCTCTGCTGATTTTATCATCCAGTCATGTAAAAGCTAAAATGCTGTTTTTTATTTTCCTTGCATGCCCCCCTCGGATCCACAGCGCTTGCACTTCCAAGTGCACTTTCAGTGCAAATTCAAGTGGCAGCATCATGCTATGGGGTGTTTTTCAGCTGCAGGGACAGGATGACTGGTTGCAATTGAGGGAAAGATGAATGCGGCCAAGTACAAGGATATCCTGGACGAAAACCTTCTTAAGAGTGCTCAGGACCTCAGACTGGGCTGAAGGTTTACCTTCCAACAAGACAATGATCTTAAGCACACAGCTAAAATAACGAAGGAGTGGCTTGACAACAACTCCACGACTGTTCTTGAATGGCCCAGCCAGAGCCCTGACTTAAATCCAATTGAGCATCTCTGGAGAGACCTAAAAATGGCTTTCCACCAATATTTACCATCCAGCCTGACAGAACTGGAGAGGATCTGCAAGGAGGAATGGCAGAGGATCCCCCAAATCCAGGTGTGAATAACTTGTTGCATCTTTCCCAAAAAGACTCATGGCTGTATTAGATCAAAAGGGTGCTTCTACTAAATACTGAACAAAGGTTCTGAATACTTAAGACCATGTGATAATTCAGTTTTTCTTTTTTAACCACTTGCCGACTGCCGCACGACGATATACGTCGACAGAATGGCACGGGCAGGCATATGGGCGTACCTGTACGTCCCTGCCTTCCCGCGGGTGGGGGGCCCGATCGGTCCCCCCCCCCGGTGCCAGCGGCGGTCGGTTTTCGTTCAGAAGCGATCCGGGATGAGGGGGCGGCCATTCATTCATGGCCACCCCCTCTCGATCGCTCCTGACGAATGGAAGTGAGGCGTGACATCACTTCCTCTCCTGTAATGTAAACACAGGACAGGAAGTGATGTAATCTCTCCTCCGTGTCGGTATTTTTTGTTCCGGCACCGAGGAGAGAGGATTGGTGAGTTGCACCAACACGACACTTCACAGTAGAACATGCCAGGCACACTCACACCCCCCTTCACCCCCCGATCACCCCCCCAGTCACAGTGACACCAATAGCATTTTTTTTTTTTTTTTTTTTTGCATTGGTGTCATTTGTGACTGTAATAACTGTTAGGGAAGTTAGGGTTAGCCCCCTTTAGCTCTAGGGTACCCCCCTAACCCCCCCAATAAAGGTTTAACCCCGTGATCACCCCCCGTCGCCAGTGTCACTAAGGCTGGGTTCACATTGCAGCGGTTTATGAGAACGGATGTGATTCGCACCGCACTGCAGTGAAAATCACATCCGATCTCTGTGCGATTCGAGTTCAGCCATACAGATAGTATGGCTGAATTCGCACCGCACCCGCCGCAAATTCGCACGGGACCCTTTTTTTGGTCCGCAGCAGAATCGGATCGCATGGGTGTTCACACCATGCGATCCGAGTTTGCAGATCGCACTGCGATATGCGAACTGATCTGGGGGTGTCATTAACATTTCACTGACACTCCCAGCAGTTCGCATAGGGCAGTGTGAACTGCCGCCGGGAGGCATGCGATGCGGGAACCCGCCGCGGATTTGTGGCGTTCCCGCATCGCTCCAGTGTGAACCCAGCCTAATAAGCGATCGTTTTTCTGATCGCTGTATTAGTGTCACAGGTGATGCTAGTTAGGCAGGTAGGTATTTAGGTTCGCCGCAGCTTTTTATAGCGCCAGGGACCCCCATATACTACCGCATAAAGCCCCTTGATTGCCCCCTAGTTAACCCTTTCACCAGTGATCACCATATAACTGTTACAGGTGACGCTGGTTGGTTAGTTATTTTTTTATAGTTTCAGGGCACCCGCCATTTATTACCTAGTCTCACTAGTGTACCCCTAAATTTAGGGGTGTCTACTTTCCAAAATGGGGTCATTTGGGGGGGTTTGTGCCATCTTGGCATTTTATGGCCTTCAAAACTGTAACGCCCTTAGAAAGCCTGAAGGCGGTGTTTGTTTTTCGGGGCCCCGTACGCGGCTAGGCTCCCAAAAAGTCCCACATATGTGGTATCCCCGTACTCAGGAGAAGCAGCAGAATTTATTTTGGGGTGTCATTTCACATATGCCCATGGCATGCGTGAGCAATATATCATTTAGTGACAACTTTGTGAAAAAATAAAATAAAATAAAAAAGTTTGTAATTTTCCCGCAACTTGTGGCAAAATATAAAATATTCCATGGACTCAAAATGCCTCTCAGCAAATAGCTTGGGGTGTCTACTTTCTAAAATGGGGTCATCTGTGGGGGTTTTGTGCCATCTTGGCATTTAATGGCCTTCAAAACTGTAATGGGTAGTGAGGAGTGAAGTCAAATATTTACGCCCTAAGGCCGCGTACACACGGGCGGACTGTTCGCTCAACTTTGTCCGCTGAACAGTGTTTCAGCGGACAGTCCGCTCGTGTGTGGGGCTTCAGCGGACAGTTTCAGCAGACAGTTTGACGAACAAAGTTTTTCGGAAATTCCGAAAAACTGTCCGCTGAAACTTGGTTTGAGCGGACAGTCCGCCCGTGTGTAGGCCACTTTCGAAATGAGCAAACTGTTCCCGCTCGGAGGAAAGTCTGCTCATTTCAAGCGCGTCTCCAGGTAGGCGGGGCCCGCGAAGGAGACGTCGCGGGCCCCGCCGCCTGGTATGGACTTAAAGGGGAACCCCAACGCCGAAAAAAATCGGCGTGGGGGTCCCCCCAAAGTCCACAACAGACCCTTGTCCGAGCACGCTACCCGGCCGGCCAGGAAAGGGGGGCGAGCGAGCGCACCCCCCCTCCCGAGCCGTACCAGGCCGCGTGCCCTCAACATGGGGGGGTGCCTTGGGGAAGGGGGGGGCCGCACGGCCCCCCCACCCCAAAGCACCTTGTCCCCATGTTGATGAGGACAAGGGCCTCTTCCCGACAACCCTGGCCGTTGGTTGTCGGGGTCTGCGGGCGGGGGGCTTATCGGAATCCGGGAGCCCCCTTTAATAAGGGGGCCCCCGGATACCGGCCCCCCACCCTATGTGAATGAGTATGGGGTACAATGTACCCCTACCCATTCACCTGTAAAATAAAAGTACCCAAAAAAAAACACAACACACGAGATAAAATATTTTATTGCACAGCTCCGGGGGTCTTCCGTCTTCGGGGGTCTTCTCGCCAGACTCCTCCGCTATCTTCTTGTAGCTCTTTTGCTAGCGGAGGAGTCCGGCTTTCTTCCTCCCCGCCGCCGGCCTCTTCTCCCGACTTCGGGGGTCTTGTCCCCCTCTTCGGTTCTTCTGCCGGGCCACCGCGCCTTCTTATAGCTCTTTTACAGGCGGTGGCCCGGTCTTCTGTCGCCGCTGTTGCCTTCCGGTCGCCTTCCGTTCTTCTTCTTGTTCTTCTTCTTCTTCTCCAGGAGATGTTGACACGTCGCTCTCTCCGGCCGGAATGCCAGAGCCGCGCTGCGCGGCCACTTATATAGTGACAATGGGGCGGTGTCACATGGTATATGTCACATGGGTTGGTCACATGGGTTGATGTCACATGGGGACTATGACATCACAAGGGGGCGGGGTCACCATGTGACCAACCCATGTGACATATACCATGTGACGTGTAAAATGGACCCTCGCGCCACTATGTGCTAGACGTGAAATAAATCTACGTGCATAACAAAGTATAATGTAACAATCTGTGGAATAACAAAAGTGCAAGTGCTACTAAATGAAACAGAAAATGCAGCGGGACAAAATAGTAAACACAAACTATCACTTGAATAATTAAAAAAGAGTCCTGCGCAAATAATGCCACAAAAAATAAATAATGTATAAAAATGTGAAGAAAAACAAGAGTCAATGTAAATATTTCAAAAATAAACACACCAATAGTGTAAGTGTGTAGTAAAAAAGTACTGGAGAAAGAACAGGACCAAATGTTCCAAAAGATCAGGCTCCCAGAACTCTCACCTCAGAGATGGAATAATAAGGCAAAAGAAAGTAATTCCAGTGGACTTCTCCTTCACTTCTCTGTGCACAATCATCAAATGGTATAAACTTCTACCACTAGAGGGCCGATTCAATCTCTTATGAGTAATGCTGCAGCATAAGTATCCTCGTGGTATGAAACTTAAAGAAAACACAGAGGGGAAGGGGGAAGGGAGAGAGAAAGGGGACTCCAATAGTGTAGTGGTTTCCAAAACTGAATAAATTTATTTAAGAGAAAGCAGATGGACTCTCACATTTATCCCCTCTGTGTTTTTACATTATACTTTGTTATGCACGTAGATTTATTTCACGTCTAGCACATAGTGGCGCGAGGGTCCATTTTACACATTTTATATTTCAACACATTTTTCCTTTGCTGCCATTATGGAAGTGTTCACGTTTTTAGAAAATAGAAATATTAATTTGGATGAAATCTTTTCACATACTAAAGCACGCAATTCTGATCTTGATAGTCTGATGAGAAAGTTAGGACATCATATGGAGAAAAAGATCAGTCTTTGGTGGGATACTATCACTTTTGACCAATACATTAGAGAAAACATTGCTCCAAGACGCATCAGGTGGGAGTTACCACCTAATGACGGTCTGATTGACAAAGAATCTATGGAGGAGTGGTTTGAATTTTTCAATAGTAAAAGTGTAGAATGTGTTAAATTTTTACTGAAAAGAAAGCAAAGAAAGGCTCACTTAATTGAAAAACAGATTGAGGAAATTAGGAGCAAATTAGAATCACATAAGGAATCGCCAGAATTTAATAAAATGGCTACACAACTTAATAAAGACCTGATTGCTAAAGATCTAGAGGTCCAACAACGAAAAATGAAAAAATATCACCGTGATACTACAGATTATAAAGCCAATAAAATATTTAAATGGCAAAGTAAACTGGAACCAATTATTCCGGAGTCTACACAATCTACTCCAGAAAGAGAAGTAAGAATACAAGATCCCACATCTTCTCATGTTGCCAATGATCTTATATGGGAAAAACATAATGGTAGATTTGGAACAGAGAAACCACCTGTTACACATTATAACAGGGGTTATCCTGAGACGCCGAGAAGACATGATTCATCGTATAATAACCAATATGCCACCCCAGTCCCATATGACAACCATGCATATGGGGGAAATTACACACAACAGACCCCTAAAAAAGGGTGGAAAAAACCTTTTAAAAAATTTAAGAAACCTTATAATAACTGGCACCAAAGAAATAATGGAAGGCCTTCATATCAAAATGACCATCAGGGAAGACGGGATAGAAGCCCCATACCAACGTCTAACCTATATGAACCCATTAGAAATTACCCGGAACAAAACTACTATGAGCACTCGTATCATCAGTATCCTCGAGACACACAAGATCATCATCATTTTTTAGATCGGGACAGGAGAGACTACTCCCCAAGGAGACCTCAGGAGACACATTGGAGGAGGGATTCGCCGGGAAGAAGACCGCCACAGGAACCGTATCACTCCCCCATAAGAAGAACAGAAAACGAAAGAATACGGAACAGCCCAGAACGAAGAGAGGCTGCAGAGCGGGAAAGAGAATCCAAACGAAAAAGAGAATGATTGGAGAAGGAGTTGTCAATTTGAGCGATACTCCCATTTCCCCAGAAGAATTAGCCGTTCTTGATAAAGGTCTCAAATTTGCCCCCACAAAAAATTTGAACAAATTTGACACGTACATTGGCATCCAAAAATACATTAGAAAAATCAACATCAAAAAGTACATTATGAATAATCCTATTAAATCCAATACTATTACAGCAAATGAACCTAATCCTGCACAATTTAGCACTTTACGCAATAATTCAGTTTTTAATCCACAAGTCAGAGGTAATCAACATGTCGAAGTTTTCAAAAAACTTGTGTTGGATGATATATATACCATGAAGATCAAAAAAGTTTCCGATCCAGGATACATTAAAAAAGGTATTAAAACATTGACACAAAGAAAAGATATTGTTGTTCGGCCGGCTGACAAGGGAGGCGCAGTCGTTATACAATCAAAAAAATCCTACTTAGATGAGATGGATCGGCAATTACAAGACAGCAATACATATACCAAACTTTTGGGTAATCCTACCACGAAATATAAAAAGGAATTGGAACAGGTAATTCATTTAGGAAGTAAGAAAGCTATTTTAAGTAAAAGAGAAAGCAAATATCTTCTTCCTGAATCATGCAGAGTACCTATTATATATATGATTCCAAAGATACATAAAAATAGAGATAACCCACCCGGCAGACCGATCGTGAATAGCATCGATTCTCTCACTTCCAGATTGGGAGAATATCTAGATTTTTTTATTCAACCAGCCATACAGAAGACTAAAGCATACCTTAAAGATACAAAACACACACTTCAATTACTAGAAACTGTATCTGTTTTAGAAGGAAGAACTTTGCTTGCCACCGCAGATGTCTCTTCCTTATATACTATTGTTGCACATCATGAAGCATGTTCTGCTATTAAATGGCTTTTGAGAACCTTCACTACATTAAGCTGCCAACAACGGAAGTTCCTGATCAAATGTTTGGATTTTTGCCTAAAACACAATTTTTTCTGGCATAATCAAACTTATTATAGACAGGTTATAGGGATAGCTATGGGCGCTAAATTTGCGCCCAGTGTTGCAAATGCATTTATGGCCTATTGGGAAGAAGATGCCATATACAAAAACACACCAGCAGAGCTAACTTTTTATCAAAGGTATATTGATGACATCATCATAGTATGGAATGGTAACCAAGATGCTCTAGAGAAATATTTAACAAAACTAAATGTGAATGACAAAAACATCCATTTAGAATGGAAAATACACAATAATAGAATTAATTTTCTAGACTTAGATATTTCCCTGGATAAAAATAAGATTATCACGAAAACGCATTTTAAAAACGTTGATGCTAATAGTTATATTTCCATCAACAGCTGCCACTTTAAGCCATGGTTGTTTAATATACCCAAAGGACAATTGGTTCGAATTAGAAGAAACTGTAGCAAAATTGATGATTATCTAGAACAAGCTGATTTAATTGCTACCAGATTCAAAGAAAAAGGATATGATGACGCCTTTATAAGAAAAGAAATTGAACATGTTAAAAGTATGGATAGGTTCAAGATGCTTGAAAACAACAGTAAGAACAAAAGTAAAAGTAATCCAGAAGTACCTTCGATTATATTGGATTATAATGTACAACACAAAGAAATCTCCCGTTTGTTAAGTCGACATTGGCACATATTGAAGAAAGATAAAGATCTGGGCAAACTCTTGCCGCAAAAACCTACCGTATATACTCGAGTATAGGCCGACCCGAATATAAGCCGAGGCCCCCAATTTACCCCCAAAAAAACTGTGTCCGTCCATCCCTGTGTGTCCGTCCATCCATCCCTGTGTGTGTGTGTGTCCATCCATCCATCCATCCCTGTGTGTGTGTGTCTCCATCCATCCATCCATCCATCCCTGTGTGTGTGTGTCTCCATCCATCCATCCATCCCTGTGTGTGTGTGTCTCCATCCATCCCTGTGTGTGTGTGTGTCTCCATCCATCCATCCATCCGTGTGTGTGTGTCTCCATCCGTGTGTGTGTGTGTGTGTGTGTGTGTGTGTGTGTGTGTGTGTGTGTGTGTGTGTGTGTGTGTGTCCAGCCTACCTGTGTCCCGAGCCTTTGTCCCGAGCCTCCGTCCCGTGTCGTGCCTTGCCTTCGTCCCGTCCCGTCCCGTCCCGTCCCGTCCCGTGCCGTGCCGTGCCTTGCCTTGCCTCCGTCCCGTGCCCTCTTCGTCGGCGGCCATTGTAAAATTCAAAAGCCGCGCCTCCTCCTTCGCCTGTGATAGGCGGAACACTGAATTTCCCAGCAGCCTGTGTTCCGCCTATCACGGACGTCGTATCATCCTCGTCCGTAGTACGAGGATGAGACGATGCCCGTGATAGGCGGAACACAGGCTGCTGGGAAATTCAGTGTTCCGCCTATCACAGGCGAAGGCGGAGCCGGAGGCGCGGCTTTTGAATCATAGAATGGCCGCTGTCTGTCTGCTCGACACGCTGATCGAGCGGGCAGACAGCGATGACTCGAGTATAAGCCGAGGGGGGCACTTTCAGCCTCAAAAAAGAGGCTGAAAATCTCGGCTTATACTCGAGTATATACGGTAATATTATTTTTAAAAGGGCTCCCACGTTGAGAGATATTATAGCCAAATCCGTGGTTGATCCACCCCCTAAAAGAGATTTTACTTTTTTTACTGGAAAAGGCTTTTATCCTTGCAAGAATTGCTTCACATGTCGACATGCCAAGAAATTTCAGAATAAAAGATCTGATTTTACTAGTACTATTACCGGAGAAACACATAAGATACGTGATTTTATTGGATGCCATACAGAAGGCGTGGTATATTGTTTACAATGTAGTTGTAAATTACAATACATTGGAAGAACAAAAAGAGCACTTAAAGTAAGACTAAAAGAACATATACAGAATATCATAAAGGGCTTTCCACAACACAGTGTCTCCAGACATTTCGATCAAGTTCACAATAGGGACCCTTCCCATTTAGAATTCTGGGGTATTGAAAGATTTAATCCTTCATGGAGGGGTAGCCATAAAATTAGAACCATCAGTCAGAAGGAATCTAGGTGGATTTTTACTATGAGATCTTTTTATCCTGATGGTTTAAATGTTGATTTTGATCTTAACTGTTTTTTAAATAATTTTTAAATATTTTTTATGCATTATACTGTATACATTTTTATTATGATGGGATATTTCATGTAAAGTCTTGCTCTATTTCCGGTATGCCATTATTTTTTTGGCACTTTAATTGGTGAACAGTCTGAGTTATATTTGACTATATCTACTATTTTTACATATATTTTTTATATTTTTTAAATATTTTTAAATATTTTATCTATTGCCGCTATTTATATTATATATATATATTTTCTATACAGTGACGGAATATTTTAAATCCCTAGGATATTTTATTCCTTATACACATGGTTTATATATTCCTATTTTGTATATTATGTTATTTATACATTCATGTCTATTGCGGTTTTTATATATAATTTTTTGATGATCTTAATATAAATTACTGGATATATATTATTTTTCAATTATTTTTTAATTTTATTACTTTTCGATTTTTAGGCTTTATATTTTGTAGTATTTATATTTCGTTCGGATTTTATATTGTGTTCGGATCCTTTTTGCTCTTTAAAGGGAGAATGCATATTTTTTTGTACACCATATTGTATTAAAATGGCCGAAGAATCATTTCCGGTCTAAAATGGTGGTGTACATACACTTCCCTTTCATCATTTTGGAGGAGCAAGATGGCGGAGTTTCTACATCCGGCCAACATGTCTGTTTTTACCTCTTCCAAAATGGTCGTTCGGACGTTTTTTACCTCTTTCAAAATGGTCGTTCGGACGTTTCCGGTCCGATCGTTTCCGGTTTTCTCGTATATAAGTACGTTACGAACGGTCTAGCGTCATCCCCATGAAGAAGTCACGTGGTGACGTAACGTGTAGGGAGTGGCCGTAGGAATACCGGAACGAGCGTAAGACTGGCTGTACACGCCAGATCTCTTTCTGTTTGATATTTTCTTTTTAAATGTGAGAGTCCATCTGCTTTCTCTTAAATAAATTTATTCAGTTTTGGAAACCACTACACTATTGGAGTCCCCTTTCTCTCTCCCTTCCCCCTTCCCCTCTGTGTTTTCTTTAAGTTTCATACCACGAGGATACTTATGCTGCAGCATTACTCATAAGAGATTGAATCGGCCCTCTAGTGGTAGAAGTTTATACCATTTGATGATTGTGCACAGAGAAGTGAAGGAGAAGTCCACTGGAATTACTTTCTTTTGCCTTATTATTCCATCTCTGAGGTGAGAGTTCTGGGAGCCTGATCTTTTGGAACATTTGGTCCTGTTCTTTCTCCAGTACTTTTTTACTACACACTTACACTATTGGTGTGTTTATTTTTGAAATATTTACATTGACTCTTGTTTTTCTTCACATTTTTATACATTATTTATTTTTTGTGGCATTATTTGCGCAGGACTCTTTTTTAATTATATACCATGTGACACCGCCCCATTGTCACTATATAAGTGGCCGCACAGCGCGGCTCTGGCATTCCGGCCGGAGAGAGCGACGTGTCAACATCTCCTGGAGAAGAAGAAGAAGAAGAAGAAGAAGAAGAACGGAAGGCGACCGGAAGGTGACAGCGGCGACAGAAGACCGGGCCACCGCCTGCAAAAGAGCTATAATAAGGCGCGGTGGCCCGGCAGAAGAACCGAAGAGGGGGACAAGACCCCCGAAGTCGGGAGAAGAGGCCGGCGGCGGGGAGGAAGAAAGCCGGACTCCTCCGCTAGCAAAAGAACTACAAGAAGATAGCGGAGGAGTCCGGCGAGAAGACCCCCGAAGACGGAAGACCCCCGGAGCTGTGCAATAAAATATTTTATCTCGTGTGTTGTGTTTTTTTTTTGGGTACTTTTATTTTACAGGTGAATGGGTAGGGGTACATTGTACCCCATACTCATTCACATAGGGTGGGGGGCCGGTATCCGGGGGCCCCCTTATTAAAGGGGGCTCCCGGATTCCGATAAGCCCCCGCCCGCAGACCCCGACAACCAACGGCCAGGGTTGTCGGGAAGAGGCCCTTGTCCTCATCAACATGGGGACAAGGTGCTTTGGGGTGGGGGGGCCGCGCGGCCCCCCCCTTCCCCAAGGCACCCCCCCATGTTGAGGGCACGCGGCCTGGTACGGCTCGGGAGGGGAGGCGCGCTCGCTCGCCCCCCTTTCCTGGCCGGCCGGGTAGCGTGCTCAGACAAGGGTCTGTTGTGGACTTTGGGGGAACCCCCACGGCGATTTTTTTCGGCGTTGGGGTTCCCCTTTAAGTACATTCCAGGCGGCGGAGCCCGCGACGTCTCCGTCGCGGGCCCCGCCTACCTGCTCACGCGCTCGAAATGAGCGGACTGTTGCCTCGTGTGTGGGCGAGTCCGTTCATTTCAAAAGTTGCGCGGACTTAGTACGACGAACAAAGTTTGCCGTATTTGTCCGCTCAAAAAGTGCCGTGTGTGGGCGTGTTCGTTCATTCAAAAGTTTGAGCGGACTGTTTGACGAACTTAGTTTCGGCAGACAGTCCCCGCGTGTGTACGCGGCCTTAGAAAACCTGAAGGCGGTTCTTGGCTTTCGGGGCCACGTACGCGGCTAGGCTCCCAAAAAGTCCCACATATGTGGTATCCCCGTACTCAGGAGAAGCAGCAGAATTTATTTTGGGGTGTCATTTCACATATGCCCATGGCATGCGTGAGCAATATATCATTTAGTGACAACTTTGTGAAAAAAATAAATAAAAAAAAAAGCTTGTAATTTTCCCGCAACTTGTGGCAAAATATAAAATATTCCATGGACTCAACATGCCTCTCAGCAAATAGCTTGGGGTGTCTACTTTCTAAAATGGGGTCATTTGTGGGGGTTTTGTGCCATCTTGGCATTTTATGGCCTTCAAAACTGTAATAGGTAGTGAGGAGTGAAGTCAAATATTTACGCCCTTAGAAAACCTGAAGGCGGTTCTTGGCTTTCGGGGCCCCGTACGCGGCTAGGCTCCCAAAAAATCCCACACATGTGGTATCCCCGTACTCAGGAGAAGCAGCAGAATTTATTTTGGGGTGTCATCATACATATGGCCATAGCATGTGTGAGCAATATATCATTTAGTGACAACTTTGTGTAAAAATAAAAAAAAAATTTTTTTTGTCATTATTCAATCGGTTGAGGCAAAAAAATAAAATATTCAATGGGCTCAACATGCCACTTATCAATTTCCTTAGGGGGTCTACTTTCCAAAATGGAGTCATTTGGGGGGGTTTTGTACTGCCCTGCCATTTTAGCACCTCAAGAAATGAGATAGGCAGTCGTAAACTAAAAGCTGCGTAAATTCCAGAAAACGTACCTTAGTTTGTAGATGTGACAACTTTTGCGCAAACCAATAAATATACAGTTATTGACTTTTTTTTTACCAAAGACATGTGGCTGAATACATTTTGGCCTAAATGTATGACTAAAATTGAGTTTATTGGATTTTTCTAATAACAAAAAGTAGAAAATATCATTTTTTTTCAAAATTTGCGGTCTTTTTACGTTTATATCGCAAAAAATAAAAATCGCAGAGGCAATCAAATACCATCAAAAGAAAGCTCTATTTGTGGGAAGAAAAGGACGCAAATTTTGTTTGGGTACAACATTGCATGACCGCGCAATTACCAGTTAAAGCAGCGCAGTGCCAAATTGTAAAAAGACCTCTGACATTGACCAGCAAAATGGTCCGGTCTGAAAGTGGTTAATAAATCTGCAAAAATGTCAACAATTCTGTGTTTTTCTGTCAATATGGGGTGCTGTGTGTACATGAACTTAAATGATTTTAGCAAATGGCTGCAATATAACAAATAGTGAAAAATTTAAGGGGGTCTGAATACTTTCCATCCCCAATGTAAATGAACATGAATGCAATGCAAGTTTATTAAAAAAGAAAAAAAAAAAAAACTTTTCATTATTTTGTCCTTACAATGACCCATAACAATTTACTATGCATAAAAATGTGTGTCAAAGCATTGTGTTAAAGCATTGTGCCCCCCCCCCCCCCACCATGGAACCACCCCATCTTGTGCAGGATCGCCTTCCCTCCGCTGCCTGGGCCCCCTTGTCTACACCCCCCTAGTCTGAATCTCTGCCAGTTTCCCCTCCTGGGGGGGGGGGGGGGTCTAAACATGTCATATTTACCAGCCCCTTTCTTTTCTGGATGATCACTCACTGTGTTCATTCATAACTGAAGCATAGTAAAGTGTGTCTACTATGCTTTCATTTGTGAATGAACAGGAAGACTGTGCAGAGCTCTTCCTGTTCATTCATTCTGTGTAGCTGATGCTTCAGCAATGGAGATTAAGGACTCAATCACTTTCTCTGTCCAAATGTGAGACATCAGGGGTCTGTTCACCAGGGATGTGGAAAAAATAATAATAATAATTAAACAATTGTAAAAAGTAATGTAAAAATGTATTTTACAAAAAAAAAAAAAGAAGGCCTCATTCACATGGGTTCAATGTGATTTGTTCATGCATCTGGGGCCTCCTGTTTCTCTATGGGGAATGTATGTATGAACACAGCCACAGGTCCTAATTGGACAGGTGGGCAGGTGCGGGGTGAATGGCACCTGCACCCACACGCCTGTGAAATTAACACCTGTGACTGTGTCCACTGTCTATTAACAAAGAATCCCATGCTACTGAAAAATGCTCAAAGAGAATCCTGTGCAATTGATGTAATTTGAATCAAAGTAGCATACAAACCGTTAAGTGCCCAGGGAACATACAAACACAAGAGCCGCTTTCCTTCTTAAAGTTTTGTATTCGTATCCATCTAGTTCCGAGATTTACACAGCAATGCCAGATAACAGTCCTGCATGTCTGGTGAAGGGGGAGACCTGAATCTTCTGATGCACCTTCTACAGGTTTCTTTCCCATCCTATGATTAGACCATGATAGGAGGAGAAGCAGAGTAATGAGCTCATCTGTGTCAGCCTTTCCTCCTATCAGGATACTTCTTATGCCGCGTACACACGGTCGGAGAAAAGTCGGAATGCGTCTTATAGGACCGTGTCGTCAGATAATCCGACTGTGTGTGGTATGCATCGGACTGATTCCGTCCGAATCTCCGTCAGACCCAATTTTCCAACATGTTGGAAAGATTTCCCGACCAAGTAGGCCGGTCAGACGTAATCCAATCATGTGTAGAGAATTTTGATCGGACCAAGTGCCACGCATGCTCAGATCAAATTCCTACATCAAAGCTATTGGCTACTAGCCTGAATCTAGTCCCATCGTAACGAAATTACGTCATCACGTTCTGAAAGATCGGATTTTTCGACAACTTAGTCTGACCGTGTGTATGCAACAGTTTCGGACACAATCCGTCAGACTAAATCTGACAGACAAAATCCGACGGATTTGGTTGGCAGAATCTCCGACCGTGTGTACAGGGGCTTACACTGCAACACCTGTTGTGGCTCCTTCTTGCTCTGCTGTGCAGGGACTGCAAGATTTAGATACCTGTTGAAATGTAGGTATTTGCACAAATACACACTTGATACTACAAAGAAAAAAATGGTGCCCAGAGTTTAATTTTTAGTCTCTTTAAAATAGTAGACAGGTCATACTTACCTGCTCTGTGTATTGGTTTTGCACAGAGAGCAGGCCTGATCCTCCTCTTCTTGGGTACCCCACCAGTACTACTGGCTCCTGCCCCTTCCCAGTTCCCCCATAGGAAGATGCTTCCTATGGGGCACTCTTGTTTGCTCAATCCTGAGCTGGGCTGTTGGCATGTATTCAGACAGACGATCTTGGCCCTGCTGCTTTTAACCAAGCCTGTGTGACAAGAGAGAGGGAAGAGGTGCTGCCGATGTGCACAGTGCTGGATCGAGATCAGGCTCAAGTGAGTATTTAGGGAGAGAAATGATTTTTAAACGTTTTTTTTTTACCTAAAGTATAAGTAAAATATTTTTTTTTAGTTTTGGATAGAGTGGAGAGGGATCAGAACACCTGTGAATGATGTATACACTATATATATATATATATATATATATATATATATATATATATATATATATATATATATATGTATATCAATAGAGTATGCTTAATAATACTTATATTCACTAAATAATCACTGTGCCCCCATATTATCCAAAATATATACAGAAGACATTAATTTATAATTGCAAAAAATATAGCGTCCTTATTGTGCGATATTTTAATTCGATTGCTCCAACTGTGCCATCTTAATCACCGATCATCTTCTAATCAAAAGTCCACTTGTGTCAACTAAAATAACCAAAACTGTGCCACCATCACCAAGCAGAATGGCCACTCACCAGATGTCCCCAATCAGTAAGCCTTCGGTTCATTCAACGGATAACCAATCCACAAGGCATTCCTCCCGTTAGCAATTCCTCAACGTCCATATATTCATACAAAATTAAATGGAACCAATATAGTGTAAAACGGTTTTGACTTTAATGGAAAAATCAATAAAAAAAAAACGTATTGCACTCACATTTCAATGTGTCTATTGGCCGACACCAAGCCTTTCCAGCAATGAGAAAACCGTTCTAAAATCGGGCAAGCCATTGATGTTCCGCAGGTGGTGTTAGTCTCCCTCCACTGGGCCGACCTGTTCCTGGCTTGTGTTCAAGGACCGTATGTCTCCCACAACTCCTACGCGTATCGCATTTGAGCATAGTCAGGGATGTACCCCTTACTCATTCACATAGGGTGGGGGGCTCCCCGATTCCAATAAGCCCCCTGCCCGCAGACCCCGACAACCAATGGCCAGGGTTGTCGGGAAGAGGCCCTTGTCCTCATCAACATGGGGACAAGGTGCTTTGGGGTGGGGGGGCCGCGCGGCCCCCCCCTTCCCCAAGGCACCCCCCATGTTGAGGGCACACGGCCTGGTATGGCTCAGAAGGGGGGGCGCTCACTCGTCCCCACCCCCTTTCCTGGCCGGCCGGGCTGCGTGCTCGGATAGGGGTCTGGTATGGATTGTGGGGGAACCCCACGCCATTTTTTTCGGCGAAGGGGATTCCCCTTAAAATCCCTACTGGACTTAAGGGCCTGGTATGCCTCCCAAGGGGGAACCCACGCCATTTTTTTTTTTTTTACATTTGACGTGGAGTTCTCCCTTAGGATTCATACCAAACACAGTGCCTGGTATTGGCGGGAATCCAATTTGGATCCCCGCACCAGTGTCAACCCGGCCAGCGATGCTTGTCGCTTATCGGGAAAGGAAAAGAAACATTTTTCCTTTCCCGATGCGAGCCAGCTCGGCGCTGGCTCCCGCGACGGAGCTCGTAGGGTGTCAATCTCGCCGCTAGAAGTGGCGAGGTTGACACAATATCGGCGGCACCTACTGTATGTACCCAGGGTTGGAAGATCTACTAAAGCAGGCCAGAAGAATCTGTAGCCATTTTAGGCAATCAGACAGCCAGTGCTCAGTTGGCTGTAATTCAGTGGGAATTCCACCTGCCCATAAATTTGTGAACATAAGCACCAAGTGGAACTCGACATTGGCAATGCTGCAACTGCTGCACATGCAGCAGAGGGCCATCAATGAGTACCTGTGTGAGTATGACACGACAGGCTCGGCTTTTTTTTTCCCCCACACCAATGGCTGCTCATAAAGAATTCCCTGTACTGTCACCATTTGAGGTGGTCACAAGGATGGTGAGTCTTGACAATGCATGCATCAGTGACACAATCCCTGTTGTGTTCCTGCTGGAGCAGACTCTGTGTGGCATTATGGACAGGGCACTCCAGGCAGAGCAGCGGGGCGAAGAGGAGGGCTTCCTTTCCTCCATCATTGTTCTTTTGCCACAGAACACACAAGAGGGGAGAGAAGAGGAGGAGGAAAATAAAGAGAAGAAGGAGGAGGATTCTGGCAGTTTTGGAGGCATTGAAGCAGAGGAAGACATATGTCAAACAGTAAGAGATGGTTTTCCATCCACCAGAACGATTGGGAGTAGTACGTGGCTGAAAGGAGGCAGTTTCAGATATTGTAATCCTCAGTGACCTTGTATCTGTTTTTCATGCCTCCACAAATTTGCGGTGCATGGGCTCCCTTATGCTTCAAAGCCTGAGAAAGGACGCAAGAATACATGGCGTAAAGGAAAAGGAAAACAATTGGCTGGCAACCCTCCTTGACCACCGTTATAAGGGGAACGTTTCAGAACTCAACCTGTCCCAACAGAGAGTGCAGAAGATGAAACCTCTTGAGTATACCTTAAAGAGGAGTTTATCGAACATTTTCCCTGACTCTGGTAGGTTACAGTGTTGTGGAAAAAGTAATTTCAAGGCGTCTGTTGGTCAAGAGAGGAGCGGTGGATAAGGAGTCCACCTAAGTGATGTATTTCTCGATTTTTTTAGTCCTAGCTGCCAAGGGCTGTCAGCTTCCACATCCCATTGGCAGCGTCTGCATCACATGGTGGCCGATTATCTAGGGGTGAAAACAGAGATGGAGAGCTTTTCAGTCTACGATCCACTGACTTAATGGGTCATGAGAATAGACCACTGGGCAGAACTTGCCTAGTATGCTATTGAGCTGCTGGGCTGCCCTGCTGTCAGGCTAGGAGCAGATAACAAGTAACAGTTCAGGTGTGCTGATTATACAAGAGTTCAAAGCACATACCATGAGCAGGTCTAAGCAGAGCAGGTCAGCTGGGACTTGTAGTACACCGCTGCAGACGAAGGTAGATGATTGCTGCACCTTGTAGTTCACTGCTGTAGATGAGGATAGATGATTGCTGGACCTTGTAATTCACTGCTGTAGATGAGGATATAGGATTGCTGGACCTTGTGGTTCACTGCTGCAGATGAGGGTTCTAGTAGAATCAGGCAAAGCGTAGTCTAGGCAAGCTGGGTCATACACAGGTAGATCAGAATCCAAACGGTACCGAATCAGAAGCAAGCACGGAGGGTCAAACAAGCCGAGTCAAACGCGAAAGACACAGAGCAACTCTCAGCTGGATCAAACACAAGTGAACTCTAACACGAGCACTGACTGAATGCTGATACAGGTGATTTAAACATGAGCTGGCCAATCACTGTTGTTTCCCAGACACAGGCTGTGTCAGGTGAGTTGTGCTGGGTCCTAAATGGATTCTAGTACTGACACCTGCATCCAGCATGCTTTCCAAACAGGACTTCACTGCTGCTGAAGGTTTTGTTACTGATCATAGAACGCGTCTGTCCATAGACTCCATGGTTAGTCTGACTTTTATGAAAATAAATCGGCCCTGAATTAACAGCAGCTATGATGCCCCTGATGTCGATCTCACCAATGAAGTGTTTTTGGGATGTGGAATCTCTGCATGACTTCTAGGCTGCCTAGTGTTGTGGGTGTTGATTTAATCTGGAAGAATGCTTTTGGTGTAGCCTTTATGGGCACAATTAACACCCAAAGACCAATTTTTCTGCACCCATTTGACAGGTGCATATCATTGCAATTTTTGACAGCAAGGCCAATTCTTGCTTTCATTAAAAGTACCTCTATAGGGGTACAGTGTGAGGGTACCACCGACACCCAAAGACCAATTTTTCCACACATCTTTGACAGGTGCATATGATTCCAATTTTAGACAGCAAGGCCAATTCTTGCTTTCATCAAAAGTACCTCGGTACGGTTATGGTGTGAAGGCGCCACCGACACTCAAAGACCAATTTTTCCACACTTGTTTGACAGGTTCATATTATTGCAATTTTTGACAGCAAGGCCAATTCTTGCTTTCGCCAAGTTGAGTAGAGGAAAGCATCGTAGGAACTGTAGTCTCTTGAGCAGCCATTGCTGAACTGTTGAATTATCTATGAACTACACTTCCTAGCAAGCCATTCTCTCCAGGGGAGAATTATGAGTGAGGCTTTAAAGGGATCTGCCACCCAGGCCCACGCTCTCTTGCCCCTGGGATCCATCAAGTGAGCACCGCTCAGCTGCTTTGTTGGGGGGATTGCTGCCTACCACGCTATCCACAGCATATGCGGTTCCAGCCCAGGTGCAACAGACACTGCTCGCTACTCCAAGGGTACCCTTGCAGCATTGCTGACAGCGAAGGTGTCAATCAGCAGACTGAACAGCCATCTCTTCTTGCTTGCTAGAAGGACAGACTTGTATCATTTAGTGCTTAACCACTGTGGTCATCAGGATTGGTGAGCGGGCACATGCCCAAAAATCCAGTTACCAGCCATTAGCACACCAATTTGAACACTATATAAAGACACCTTAGTCTCAGATTTAGGAATTCTTTGCATTCTCTGAGCTCCAACTGCAGGTGAAGATAATTGCAAGGCCTTGTATTTGGAAAAAAACTGTCTTTTCATTGCTCTTAAAGGGGACAAGCTACTAGAATCTATACTACTCGATCTCTCATTAAGATAAAGGGTATTCTAGGCCGGCCCGGTTCACCCTTTAGCAGTAGTTGAACTAACAACATCTAAATACCCTTTAAGAAATCTGTTGCTTATTGTCTGTTACTTTGTACACTAGTGTCATTTACTTGTTATTGCCATTTTGGTCTAACTGTTATGAGAGTTACCTCAGCTGGCTCTTGGTTGTTCTTCCAGTATTCTTACAGGATTTGGCCAAGACTCAGCTATCCCTCTATTAAAACAAAAACAAAACAAAGTTTACTGACTGCTTTATGTCTTGGTGCCTAAGAGTGAATGCAGGGCTGGGCAGGGTGGCAGACAAACCACAGTCCTCAGCAGCCCCTACGGGAGTACCGCTACATATACTTCTAGTATTGGAGCCAGTGTGTCTATGAGTGTGAATATTTATAGATAACTTTCCTCAGAAACAGATTAATATCCTTAAATACCTCAAATTTGTTCAAAGAAGAAGTTGGGAAGAATGAAAGACTTTTTTTGTAGTAAAGTGATATAGTGTTCATGAAGTGTGAATTCAGATAGGTTCACTACCTTTAGGTCCTTAGTCAGTTCCTTCTTCATCCCCTGCTCGGCTCCAAATTCCCTTTTTTATCGTACATCACAGAACAAAGAGCGATAGTAGTTACTATGTGGGTTATAGGCCACCTTCAGGCGATGGACACTGGCATGCCCTAAGAAAAAAAGTGCACTTCCTATATAACCCCTCCCACTGTTGGAAATTCCTAAATTTTTTATCCAGTGTCTAAGGTGTTCGTCACGAGTAAAGAAGTGCTGCGCTGAGCTCCACTGGAGCAATCCTTGCTGGGGCTAGCTCTGCAGCCGGATCCATTCAAAGTTTCTTTTTGGCTGAATTGAATGGTACCCGGGCTTCATATCCAAAGAAACAAGGTCTTGCCTGTAATGCTTCTCTTTTAGAGAGATAGACCCTGGGATCCAGTACTTTTTGGTATTAAGGCCATAAAGTTTTACTGGCGTTGGTGCTTTTACAGGTCCACGATTGTAGGTTTCCCCAGCTCTTGAAGGTTTAATGGAACCCACAGTGAAGGGTGAAGTTGCAGGGGCATCAGCTTCCAGGCAGTCACGATGGCCTCCACCATCAGGTTGAAGAGGTAAACCTCAGGGTCAGTCCCAGAGTCAAAATAGGACCTGGGGAGGAAACCAACAAAACAAAATACTAAAGCCTCCTTATGACGGGGCACCCCCGCTCACTCGAGTGCGGAGAAGGCTTCTACAGTTTTCAAGGGACTGGCAGGAACAATGTCAAGACAGATGGGTGGCTTCCTCAAATTCTCTAGGTTAAAAACTAGAGTTCCGAGAGTTCCTGTCTCCTTGTTTTCTCAGATCAAACATTCCTGAGATCCAGTGAAAAAGAGGTTCTCTTTCTAGTAGACTTGTGCACAATGAAAAATTTCATTTAGTTTCGGTTTGTTGTTATTCGTAAAATACATAATTTCGTTCTGTTATATTCGTTATGTTACTTTAAGACGTTTTCGGATAATTTGTTATTATTCGTAGAGTGTCGAACTCATTCGTTCGTATTCGTTGAAATTCGCTATTTATGTATGTATAGACATTTGCGATAATGATTCGTAGTATGGAAAGTCGTTTGTTTATTGAGTCTTTTAACACACACAATGACAACGTCTCTTCTCCTCGGCTCAAATACAATACAACACCCTTCTAACTCAGTTCTCAAGAATGCACTTTGCCAGTAATCCATCCTCCGGCACAAAATTAATTAGCTGATTGAACTATAAGATTTACTTTGAGCTGACCTTTTGTTTCATTAGATCTTTAAAGAATTACCGAATCCTGTCTAATTCATTCGAATTAATTCGTTATATTTCTTTCGTATTCTTGTTATTCGTTATTTTTTTATTCAGACATTCAGATGCATTTGAATGTCCAAAAGATGCAAAATTCGTCCGAATTTCGATTCGTTACAAATCGAATTGCGCAAGCCTACTTTCTAGCTTTGGATAATCCATTGTCTTAAAGAGTGATATTGGTGGTCCCCTTGGAAGAGCAAGGATTAGGGTTTTATTCAAACCTTTTCACAGTTCCAAAACCAAACGGGGATGTCAGACCGATTTTAGATCTCAAAGATCTAAACCAATTTTTGAATATCCGTTCCTTTCGCATGGAGTCAATCCGATCAGTAGTCTCCATCCCACAAGGGGGAGAATTTCTGGTGTCAATCGACATCAAGGATGTTTATGTCCATGTGCCGATTTTCCCCACTCACCAGAAACTTCTACGCTTCAAGGTAGAAAATCTTCATCATCAGTTTGTAGCTCTGCCTTTCGGTCTAGCTACTGCATCTCGAGTGTTTACGAAGGTCCTAGCTCCTCCTTTAGCCAAGTTAAGGGCTCAAGGTATAATGATACTAGCTTACCTTGGTGATCTACTCTTGATAGATCTGTCCGTGGCCCGCTTAAACCAAAGTTTGGTCACCACAGTCCGCTACCGGGAATACCTAGGTTGGATTCTCAACCTAGAAAAATCCTCCTTACAACCACCAAGGAGATTGCAGTACTTGGGGTTGATCATAGATACAGTTCAGAAGAAGGTGTTTTTGCCCCAGGACAGGATCGGTTCCATAAAGGAACTGATTCAGCTGGTCAAAACAAAGAAGAACCCTTCTATTCGACTTTGCATGAAGTTGGTGGCTTCTTTCAAGGCCATTCCTGTTAGGTTCCTGGTGATGAGCCTGACTTGATGGAAGGATACTTCTCTTACAGCTCTGGTTCAGGAACCACTGGAATGGAGACAGTGGCCCCGTGAGCGCAGCGGGGTAGGAGTGTCTGACTGGAAGCAGCGGCTGGTTACTTCTGGATGCTGGAACTGCAGAGAAGTTGGTAGACAGGCAGGCAGCGATCAGCAGGCAAGGCAGTGGCAGCAAGGACCGAGTGCAGCACACTTG
Source organism: Lithobates pipiens (assembly GCF_037356315.1). NCBI lineage: Eukaryota > Metazoa > Chordata > Amphibia > Anura > Ranidae > Lithobates > Lithobates pipiens. Next base: position 595,272,773 of record NW_027507748.1, on the reverse strand, counting down.
AACAGCAGAAGAGTAGTCAGGTGGGCCGGGTCACAATGGATAAGCAGACAGGTAAGTACAGCAGGCAGAGAGTAGTGCAGGCAGGCAGAGGTTCAGCAACAGAGGTACAGTCCAAAGCAAGGTCAGGCAGGCCGGGGTCAGAGCAGGAGAGGTCAGCGAGGTCAGACGGTAGCCAGGTCAGATATCACAACAGCAGGCAGATAGCAGGTAGTTCGGGTACAGAGCTGCAGACAAACAGCCCCGAGTAGATGCAGCAGCCTCCTTGAACCACTTCAGCCCCGGACCAATAAACAGCCTAAGGACCAGAGGTCTTTTTACAATTGCGCACTGCACTGCTTTAACTGGTAATTGCGCGGTCATGCAATGTTGTACCAAAACGAAATTTGCGTCCTTTTCTTCCCACAAATAGAGATTTCTTTTGATGGTATTTGATTGCCTCTGCGATTTTTATTTTTTGCGATATAAATGGAAAAAACCAAAAATTTTGAGAAAAAATGATATTTTCTACTTTTTGTTATAAGAAAAATCGAATAAACTCAATTTTAGTCATACATTTAGGGCAAAATTTATTCAGCCACATGTCTTTAGTAAAAAAAAATGTTAATAAGCATATATTTATTGGTTTTCGCAAAAGTTATAGCGTCTACAAACTAGAGTACATTTTCTGGAATTTACACAGCTTTTAATTTACGACTGCCTATCTCATTTCTTGAGGTGCTAAAATGGCAGGGCAGTACAAACCCACCCCCAAATGACCCCATTTTGGAAAGTAGACACCCCAAGGAAGTTGTGGAGAGGCATATTGAGCCCATTGAATTTTTTTTTTTGTCCCAAGTGATTGAATAATGACACAAAAAAAAAAAAAAGTTTACAAAAAGTTGTCACTAAATGATATATTGCTCACACATGCCATAGTTATATGTGGAATTGCACCCCAAAATATATTCTGCTGCTTCTCCTGAGTACGGGGATACCACATATGTGGGACTTTTTGGGAGTCTAGCCGCGTACGGCACCCCGAAATCCAATCACTGCCTTCAGGATTTCTAAAGCCGCGTACACACGGGGCGGACTGTCTGGCCAACTTAGTCCGTCAGACAATCCGACGGACAGTCCCTCATACTTTCGAATGAACGGACTTGCCCACACACGGCACTTTTTGAGCGGACTAATACGGCGTACTAAGTCCGCCATACTATCCGCCCTACTTTTAAAGGGGAACCCCAACGCCGAAAAAAATCGGCGTGGGGGTTCCCCCCAAGTCCACAATAGACCCTTGTCCGAGCACGCTACCCGGCCGGCCAGGAAAGGGGGGCGAGCGAGCGCCCCCCTCCTAAACCGTACCAGGCCGCGTGCCCTCAACATGGGGGGGTGCCTTGGGGAAGGGGGGGCCGCGCGGCCCCCCCACCCCAAAGCACCTTGTCCCCATGTTGATGAGGACAAGGGCCTCTTCCCGACAACCCTGGCCGTTGGTTGTCGGGGTCTGCGGGCGGGGGGCTTATCGGAATCCGGGAGCCCCCTTTAATAAGGGGGCCCCCGGATACCGGCCCCCCCACAATGTACCCCAACCCATTCACCTGTGGAAAAAAGTACAAAAAAAAACACAACACAGGGTTAAAATATTTTATTGCACAGCTCCGGGGGTCTTCCGTCTTCGGGGGTCTTCTCGCCGGACTTCTCCGCTATCTTCTTGTAGCTCTTTTGCTAGCGGAGGAGTCCGGCTTTCTTCCTCGCCGCCGGCCTCTCCTCCCGACTTCGGGGGTCTTGTCCCCCTCTTCGGTTCTTCTGCCGGGCCACCGCGCCTTCTTATAGCTCTTTTACAGGCGGTGGCCCGGTCTTCTGTCGCCGCCGTCGCTGCCGCCTTCCGTTCTTCTTCTTCTTCTTCTTCTCCAGGAGATGTTGCCTCGACGATCTCTCCGGCCGGAATGCCAGGGACGCACTGCGCGGCCACTTATAGAGGGACAATGGGGCGGTGTCACATGGCTTTATGTCACATGGGTTGGTCACATGGGTTGATGTCACATGGGGACTATGACATCGTAAGGGGCGGGGTCACCATGTGACCAACCCATGTGACATAAAGCCATGTGACACCGCCCCATTGTCCCTATATAAGTGGCCGCGCAGTGCGTCCCTGGCATTCCGGCCGGAGAGATCGTCCAGGCAACATCTCCTGGAGAAGAAGAAGAAGAAGAAGAAGAACAGAAGGCGGCGGCGACGGCGGCGACAGAAGACCGGGCCACCGCCTGTAAAAGAGCTATAAGAAGGCGCGGTGGCCCGGCAGAAGAACCGAAGAGGGGGACAAGACCCCCGAAGTCGGGAGAAGAGGCCGGCTGCGAGGAAGAAAGCCGGACTCCTCCGCTAGCAAAAGAGCTACAAGAAGACGGAAGACCCCCGGAGCTGTGCAATAAAATATTTTAACCCTGTGTTGTGTTTTTTTTGTACTTTTTTCCACAGGTGAATGGGTAGGGGTACATTGTACCCCATACTCATTCACATATCCGGGGGCCCCCTTATTAAAGGGGGCTCCCGGATTCCGATAAGCCCCCCGGCCGCAGACCCCGACAACCAACGGCCAGGGCTGTCGGGAAGAGGCCCTTGTCCTCATCAACATGGGGACAAGGTGCTTTGGGGTGGGGGGGCCGCGCGGCCCCCCCTTCCCCAAGGCACCCCCCCATGTTGAGGGCACGCGGCCTGGTACGGTTTAGGAGGGGGGGCGCTCGCTCGCCCCCCTTTCCTGGCCGGCCGGGTAGCGTGCGTGACATTAATCTTTTCCACAGACTACGGAATTGTCCTGTTAAGATCCAATCCGACAATGACACAGCAGTGGCCTATATCTATCATCAAGAGGGCACGAGAAGTCGTGTGGCCCAGAGAGAGGTGAATCATACTCTATCTTGGTCAGAAAACAACATTCCTTGCCTATCAGAAATGTTCAATCCAAGGATAGCAAATTGGCAGACAGACAACTTGAGTCACCAACAATTGTTCCCGGGAGAATGGTCCCTTCACCCTGACATCTTTCTGTCAATATGTCAAAGATGGGGAGTTCCAGACATGGATCTGTTTGCGTCCAGGTTCAACAATACGATCGACAACTTGTGTCAAGGACAAGGGACCCGATGGCATACGGAATAGATGCCTTGGTTTTTTCCATGGGATCAGTTTTCACTGATCTGTTCTGCTGCTTCCGTGCCTTCTTCACTGGATCAAGCAAGAAGGGAAGGAGGTGATTCCTGTGGCCCCAGTGTGGCCCAGGAGATCTTGGTTTGCCGAGATCATAAACATGGCGGTAGGGGACCCTTGGACACTACCTCTGTGGCCAGACCTTCTCTCGCAAGGTCCAGTATTCCATCCTACCTTACAAACGCTAAATTTAACGATTTGGCTATTGAGACCCACATTCTGAAAGACCGTGGGCTGTCAGCTTCAGTAGTTTCTACTTTAGTTAATTTTAGGAAGCCAGCCTCCAGAGTCATATACTATAGAGTCTGGAAGGCATATGTCTCCTGGTGTGAATCCAGGAGTTGGCACCCCAGGAAATATGTCATAGGTAGGATCCTTGAATTCCTACAGATAGGATTAGAATTGAAGCTGGCCTTGAGTACTATCAAAGGCCAGGTGTCAGCCTTTTCTGTATTTTTTCAACAATCACTTGCTTCACACTCTCTGGCTCGTAACTTTATTCAGGGATAACGCGGATTAATCCTCTAGTTCAGTCAACCCTGTACTCTTGGGACTTAAATTTAGTCCTGTTAGCATTACTAAAACAGCCTTTAGAGCCAATACGAGATATTCCCTTAGGCTGAATTCACACCTATGCATTTTTAGTACTTTTTGCATTTTGCAGATTTGCACTACAGAACTTGTTCCATAGGAAACCATATTAAATGGACTGTAGTGCAAATCTGAAATATGCAAAAAGCACTAAAACTGCAAAGGTGTGACTCCAGCCTTAGGTCCTCTTGACGAGGAAAACATTTTTCTTGCTCGCCATATCTTCTGCAAGAAGATTATCAGAGTTGGCTGCTCTCTTTCTTATGCCATGTACACACGACCAGACTTTTTGACAGCAAAGGTCCAAAGGAACGAATCGTCGGAAAATTCTATCGCGTGTGGGCTCTATCGGACGTTTGCTATCCAAAAACCTGACGGACTTTAGAAATAGAACATGTTTTAAAAGTTCTCGCCGGAAATCCGCCGGACCCAGTTCCTAGCGAGAAACCCATTAATCTGTATACTGGTCCGACGGACCAAATACGATCCAAGGGCAGCTATAGCACCTGCTTGTGAGAAAGATCCTCCGCTCTCTCTGGCCTCTTCTCCCACTCTCCAGCCTTCTCTCCCGGTCTCCAGTTCTTCTCCCGGGCTCCTTTGCTATCTTCTGCTCTTTTGCCGCTCTTTTGCTAGCGGTGGCCTTATTTTCTCCTTCGTCGTCTTCTTCTTCCTTCTTCTGTTCTTCCAATGTTGATACGACGCTCTCTCCTGCTGTAATGCTGTGGACACGGCGCGCAATGACTTATATATGCATGGGGCGGGGTCACCGGGTGATGTCACCCGGTGACCCCACCCCTTATGATGGCACAGTCCCAGCATGCCCGGGCGGTGATGTCATAAGCGGCGGGGTCCCAGGGCATGCTGGGACTGTATCATCATAAGGGGCGGGGTCACTGGGTGACATCACCCCATACCTATATAAGTCTTTGCGCACTGTGTCCACAGCACTACAGTGGGAGAGAGCGTCATGTCAACTTCGGAAGAACCGTAGAAGGAAGAAGAAGGTGACAAAGGAGAAAACCGGGCCACCGATAGCAAAGGAGTGGCAAAAGAGCAGAAGGTAGCGGAGGAGCCCGGGAGAAGAACCGGAGAGCGGGAGAAGAACCAGAGACCGGGAGAGAAGGCCAGAGACCGGGAGAGAAGGCCAGAGAGCGGGAGAAGAGGTCAGAGAGAGCGGAGGAGTTGGAAGAGACCCCCAAAGACAGAAAAGACCCTCGCAGCTGTCTAATAAGCTACTTTAAAAACCTGTCTAGTGTGTTTTTTTATTAACTTTCTTTCCTCCAGGTTAATGGGTAGGGGTACGATGTACCCCATACTTATTCACATAGGGTGAGGGGCCCTCTTATTAAAGGGGGCTCCCGGATTCCAATAAGCCCCCTGTCCTCAGACCCCGACAACTAACAGCCAGGGTTGTCAGGAAGAGGCCCTTGTCCTCATCAACATAGGGCCTGGTATGGACCTTGCGGGGACCGCCATGCAGGTTTTCAGCATATGGGGGTTCCTCTTAAAATCCATACCAGTCGACGGGATCACAAGGTGTCAAGATCGCCGATAAAATCGGCGAGATTGACTTCCTTTTCTAGTCCCGTCGTAACTCATCACGTTCAAAATCAATGGACTTTAGTCCTTGTGTGGGCAAGACCTTTCATTTGGAAGTCCATCGTAACTCCGTCGAAATTCCGTCGGGAAGACCGGTGGATCTAGTCCGCCGGAAAGTCCGGTCATGTGTGGGCAAGTCCGCTTATTTGGAAAGTCCATTGGAACTCTACCAGAAGTCCGTCGGAAAGTCCGTCTGACCTAGTCTTGCTGGAAAGTCCGATCGTGTGTACGCATCATTAAGAGCCATATTTGATTATTCACAAGGATAAGTTTGTATTGCGGCCTCATCCTAAATTTCTCCTGAAGGTAGTGCCAGGTTTTCATTTAAACCAGGATATTGTTCTGCCTTAATTTTTTCCAGAACCTTGTTCTGTGGAAGAGAGAACACTATATTCTCTTGATGTGGTGAGAGCCGTCAGGGTCTATTTGAAAGTGACCGCTCAGATTTGTAAAACATGTTTTGTTTGTGTTGCCAGACGGTCCTAAATGAGGACAGGCTGAATCGAAATCTACTATTTCTAAATGGATTGTTCAAGTTTATGGTTTAAAGAGGAAAATTATTTTTCATAATAAAGCGCACTCCACCAGGACTGTTAGTGCTTCTTGGGCAGTGCGTCACCAAGCCTCCATGGCTCAGATCTGAAAGGCCGGTTTTCAGTCCATACATTTACCAGATTCTACCAAGTAGATGTAAAAGGAGGATATCGCCTTTGGGCGCAGTGTACTGCAGGCTGCAGTATGAGTCCTCTAGTCTCTTGGTGCTTTACTTTTGTTGTGTCTCCCTCCCTTCAGTTGGCATTGCTATGGGACATCCCACATAGTAACTACTATGGCTCTGTGTTCCGTGATGTACGATGAAAAAATAGTATTTTTATAACAGCTTACCTGTAAAATCCCTTTCTTTGAAGTACCGTATTTATTGGTGTATAACACATGCCGGCATATAACACGCACCCCAAGTTTAGGAGGGAAATTTAAGGAAAAAAAACCTTACATTTAAATGCCCATCAATGCAGCCTTATCAGTGTCCATCTGCAGCCTTGTCCAACATTGCACCCTTGCCCAGTGTCCATCTGGAGCCTTGCCCAGTGCCTTTGCAGCCTTGCCCAGTCTCTTTGCAGCATTATCAGTCTCTTTTCAGGGTTGCCCCGATTTAAATTTGGCGTCGATCTCCGCCGACTGAGTGGAGAGGAGCGAGCGGAGCCGAGATACACAAAGCCGAAAGTAGACTCGGCTTTACTCGGCTCCTCTCGCAGTCCTGCCTTCCTCCACTGATTGCAAGAGGAACAAGCGCCGCTGACATACAGAAAGCAGAGTGTACTTTGGCTAGGCTCAGCTCTGCTCACAATCAGGGGCGGGACTGCGAGAGGATCCGAGTCTAGCCAAAGTACACTCGGCTTTCTGTATGTCAGCGGCGCTTGCTCCTCTCACAATCAGTGGAGGTGTGTGGGACTGTGAGAGGAGCTGAGTAGGGTTGAGCGGACACCTGGATGTTCAGGTTCAACGAGTTCGGCCGAACTTCGCAAAAAAATGTTTCCGTACTTGACCCCGAACCCCATTGAAGTCAATGGGGACCCGAACTTTTGAGGACTAAAATGGCTCTAAAAAAGTAATAGAAAGGGCTAGAGGGCTGCAAATGGCAGCAAAATGTTGTTAAGAACATGACGACGACAAGTGCTCTGAAAAAAATGTGGATAGGGAAATACATAAAAATAAAAAATAATATGCTGGAGGCTCCCTTCTCAGAAGAAGAGGTACAGGAAGTCATTAAGAACCTCAAATCAGGTTCTGCTCCAGGCCCCGATGGTCTCCCTAACCCCTATTACAAGACATTTACCACCACCCTGACTCCACATTTGACACAATTTTTTAACGCAAAGACACAGAGAACCCCACTTGATCCTCACCTAAACACAGCCTACATTGCAGTAATACCAAAACCGGATAAAAACCCGGAAGAAGTCAGTAATTATAGACCCATCTCCCTCATCAATAGCGACTTAAAAATCCTTACCAAACTCCTTGCAAATCATCTAGCTTCCTTCATTAAACGATATGTTCATAAGGATCAAGTGGGGTTCATCCCAGGCAGACAGGGCCCTGATCAGATTAGAAGAGCCATAGTCATAGTCTGCATTCTCCAGACAAACTGGCCAGGAGGTCCAAAACAATCAGGCATGCTTTTATTACTGGACCTTCAAAAGGCCTTCGATTCGGTCTCCTGGCCATACATCTTTACAATCCTTGAACGTTGGGGCTTTGGCGACAAGTTTATGGGCCTGATCCGAGCTCTTTATTTAAATCCTAAAGCCTATATTAGGCTTCAAGGCCAATACTCCTAACCAATACATATAGCCAAAGACACCAGACAAGGCTGTCCTTTATCTCCGCTAATCTTTGCAATAGCAATTGAGACACTCGCCATCTCCATTCTCCGGGACCCCAACATAAAAGGCATTCAATGTGGCTCTCAGGTTCCCAAATGTGGCCTGTTTGAAGACGACAAACACTGATGCCTAGTAACGGATTCCTATCTTAGGGAAAAAGACACATGGTCATTTCCGTCCCTCTCCTTACATTCACACCTAGGGGTCGGTGGTTAAGTTCCTCCCCTCGGGCACAGCTAGCTCCCATTGGGGGTGTCCAGGGAGGAGGTACACCTCCAACCATTAACAGGAATACCAACCCTTCACTCTAACACTACCATGTCTGTCTAAAATGATTTTACATTTTATATCTGACGTGTTACACTCGAATCATCTTGTTGCGCTGCCTGTAACCTTTCTATGTTTTGTCTTAATCGATATTCTGAATGTCACTTTCAAATGTATTATTCTTGTTGTGATACAAAATAAAATACTTTGAAATAAAAAAAATAATCTTGACCTAGTAGGACAAGGTCCATATGGAGTAGGAGGTTGAGATGACGGTAGATGTGGTGGTGTAGGAGGAAGCAGCGGTGGAGGAGGATGAGGTAGCCAACACTGGTTTTTGTTTTTATATATTTATTTTTTTAACCACTTGCAGACTGCCGCACGACGATGTACGTCCTATTTTTGAAGAGGGATATCTCGGTAACGGCAGCAGCTGCTGCCACAACCGAGATATCCATCTCTTCAGGCGGCGGTCGGCTGTACGATAACGGTGGTCTCCGCTGCAGATTCCCCGTGAGATCACTGCTATCGGCGGCGGGAGAGGTGCCACCCCCCCTCCCGCCGCCCTCCCGCACCTTCCGCCGCTTACCGGAGCCGTCGGTAGCGGCGGAGGTGATCGGGTCCTTTCATCTGCTGGGCATAGAGACAAGTGATGCTAAGATGGCCCCCACTCGTCTCTATACCATAGGAGCGTGGAAGCGACGTCAAAACGTCACTTCCGCCCATACCTCTTAAAGGTATATTTTTTTTAAATGTCAGATCTTCTTTTTTTTTTTTTTTTGCATTTTAGCCCAAATATGAGATCTGAGGACTTTTTGACCCCAGATCTCATATTTAAGAGGACCTGTCATGCTTTTTTCTATTACAAGGGATGTTTACATTCCTTGTAATAGGAATAAAAGTGATCCATTTTTATTTTTTTTTAAAACAGTGTAAAAATAAAATAAATAAGAAAAAAAAAAAAAATGTAAAAACACCCCGTCACGACAAGCTTGTGCACAGAAGCGAGCGCATACGTGAGTAGCGCCCGCATATGAAAACGGTGGTCAAACCACACATGTGAGGTATCGCCGCGATCGGTAGAGCGAGAGCAATAATTCTAGCCCTAGACCTCCTCTGTAACGCAAAAAATGCAACCTATAGAATTTTTTAAATGTCGCTTATGGAGATTTTTGAGGCTAAAAGTTGGACGCCATTCCACGAGCGGGCGCAATTTTGAAGCGTCACATGTTGGGTATCAATTTACTCGGCGTACCATTATCTTTCACAATATAAAAAAAATTGGGCTAATTTTACTGTTGTCTTATTTTTTTATTCAAAAAAGTGAATTTTTTCCAAAAAAAGTGCGCTTGTAAGACCGCTGCGCAAATACGGTGTGAAAAAAAGTATTTCAATGAACGCCATTTTATTCTCTAGGGTGTTAGAAAAAAAACAATATAAAATGTTTGGGGGTTCTAAGTAATTTTCTAGCAAAAAAAACTGTTTTAAACATGTAAACACCAAGTCTGAAAAAGAGGCCTGGTCCTTAAGTGGTTAAATTACGGTACACCCCAAAAGAGTGAGAAAGATCAAAAATACAACAATGGCTGGGTAAGGCCAGTATACATGTCTATTCTGCACAAGGTACGGACAAGTCCTGTGGGATCTATGCCTGGTTCACTTTAACCACTTGACCACTGGGCACTTAAACACCCTTAATAACCAGACCAATTTTCAGCTTTCGGTGCTCTCACATTTTGAATGACAATTACTCAGTCATGCAACACTGGACCTATATGAAATTTTTGTCCTTTTTTTCACACAAATGGAGCTTTCTTTTGGTGGTATTTAATCACCGCTGGGTTTTTTATTTTTTGTGCTATAAAAGAAAAAATACAGAAAATTCTGTAAAAAAATGAATTTTTCTTAATTTCTGTTATAAAATTTAGCAGATTAGTAATTTTTTCTTCATAAATTTTGGCCAAAATTTATACCACTACATATCTTTGGTAAAAATAAGTACAAATTGGTGGATATTATTTGGTCTTTGTGAAAGTTATAGAGTCCACAAGCTGTGGTGCCAATATCTGAAAATTGATCACACCTGAAGTACTGACGGCCTATTTCAATACTTGAGAACCTAACATGCCAGAAAAGTACAAATACCCCCCAAATGACCCCTTTTTGGAAAGAAGACATTCCAATGTATTTAGTAAGAGGCATGATGAGTTTTTTGAAGTTGTCATTTTTTCCCACAATTCTTTGCAAAATCAAGATTTTTTTTACTTTTTTTTTTTTTCACAAAATTGTCATATTATCAGTTTATTTCTCACACAGCATATGCATACCACAAATTACACCCCAAAACACATTCTGCTATTACTCCCGAGTATGGCGATACCACATGTGTGAGACTTTTACACAGTGCGGCCACATACAGAGGCCCAACATGCAGGGAGCGCCATCAGGCATTCTGGAGCACCCAGGACAATTCTGACATTTCTCTCCTACATGTAAAAATCATCATTTATTTGCTAGAAAATTACATCGAATCCCAAAACATTATATATGTTTTTTTAGCAAACACCCTGGAGAATACAATGGTGGTCGTTGCAACTTTTTATCTCGCACGGTATTTGCGCAGCAATTTTTCGAATGCTTTTTTTTGGAAAAAAAACAGTTTTGTGCTTAAAAAAAAAAAAAAACACAGTACAGTTAGCCCAATTTTTGCATAATGTGAAAGATGAAGTTACACAGAGTAAATCGATACCTAACATGTCACTCTTCAAAATTGCACAGGCTCGTGGAATGGCGCCAAACGTCGCTACTTAAAAATCCCCATAGGCGACGATTTAATTTTTTTTTTACTGGTTATATGTTTTGAGTTACAGAGGAGGTCTAGGGCTAGAATTATTGCTCTCGCTCTAACGTTCGCAGCGATACCTCACATGTGTGGTTTGAACACCGTTTTCTTCTGCATGCGAGCACATGGGGACAGGGGCGCTTTAAAAAAAAAAAAATTTATTGTTCATTTTACTTTATTTATTTTAGTTTGACATTTTTTTCCCCAAAAATAAATGTTTTGATCACTTTTATTCCTATTACAAGGAATGTAAACATCCCTTGTAATAGGAATATGGCATGACAGGTCCTCTTTACAATGAGATATGGGGTCAATAAGACCCCGCATCTCACCTCTAAGCTGGGAAGCCTGAAAAAAAAAAAAAAAGATTCTGGATTTGATCGTATTGGCGAGTCGGTAGAAGCACCGGAGGGCGGCGGGAGGGGGGGTGTCTATGGCTGGGTATTGCAGGGTATCACCGACTATGGCTGGGTATGGCTGGGTATATCAGAGTATGGCTGGGTATCTCAGAGTATGGCGTTGCAGAGTATTGCGTTGCAGAGCATTGCAGGATATTGGAGGGTGTTGCAGAGCATTGCAGAGTGTTGCACGGTATTGGCGGGTGTTGCAGAGCATTGCAGAGTGTTGCAGGGTATTGGTGGGTGTTGCAGAGCATTGCAGAGTGTTGCAGAGTATTGGCAGGTGTTGCAGAGCGTTGCAGGGTATTGCAGAGTGTTGCAGGGTATTGCAGAGTATTGCAGAGTATTGCAGAGTATTGCAGGGTATTGCAGTGTAATGCAGAGTATTGCAGTGTAATGCAGAGTATTGCAGAGTATTGCAGAGTATTGCAGGGTATTGCAGGGTATTGTAGAGTATTGCAGAGTAATGCAGAGTAATGCAGAGTAATGGCAGGGTATTGCAGAGTAATGGCAGGGTAATGCAGAGTATTGCAGTGTAATGCAGAGTATTGCAGTGTAATGCAGGGTATTGCAGAGTAATGCAGAGTAATGCAGAGTAATGCAGAGTATTGCAGGGTATTGCAGGGTATTGCAGAGTAATGGCAGGGTATTGCAGAGTATTTTGCAGGGAATTGAGGGGTTAATTTTCGGTGAGCAGCGATGTGGGCACTGCAGATGCAGCCCACATCGCTGCTGACACCGATCTCTTCCCCCTCCGCTGTTCCGATTGGTACAGAGAGGGGGAGGGAGGAACCGGCGTCATAACATGACGCCGGTTTGTTTACAAGTGATCACTCCGTCATTTGACGGAGCGATCACGTGGTAAACGGCCGCTATGAGCGGCCGTTTACCGTGATTCGTGATGCGGACCCGGCGGTCACGGATGCTCTCGAGTGCGCGCCCCAGGGGGCGCGCGAGAGTGGACGTCATATGACGGCCTCCCAGAGTTAAGAAACCGCCCTGAAGCCGTCATTCGGCTATAGGGCGGTTATTAAGTGGTTAATGAACCTGAGCTTGTCCATGTTGGTTCTGGACAGGCGGCTGCGCTTGTCTGTGATAGCGCCCCCTGCCGTGCTAAATACATGTTCAGATAATACACTGGCTGCAGGGCAGGCCAGCACCTCCAAGGCGTAAAGGGCAAGCTCAGGCCATGTGCCCAATTTGGAGACCCAGAAGTTGAAGGGGGCAGATCTGTCATTCAGTACGTGTAGGCGTGTGCACACATACTGCCCCACCATGTTGGTGAAATGCTGCCTCCTTTTAACACGTTCCATATTAGCTGGTGGTGCTGGTTCTTGTGGCGTGCTGACAAAGCTTTTCCACATTTCGGCCATGTTAACCCTGCCTTCTGAGGTGCTGGCGGTACCCCAGCTGCATTGGCGACCTCTTCTTCCTCCTCTGCCTTCTCCTTGTGCTTTCACTGTGCCCCCACTGTCAGGTGGGAATACCACCAGCAGCGCGTCTACCAGCGTGCGCTTGTACTTGCGCATCTTATGATCACTCTTCAGTGAGCGAATTAAGGATGGTATGTTGTCCTTGTAACGAGGATCCAGCAGCATGGCCACCCAGTAATCAGCACCAGTTAGAATGTGGGCAACTCGGCGGTCGTTGCGGAAACACAGCAGCATGTAATCGCTCATGTGCGCTAGGCTGCCCAGAGGCAATGAAAAGCTGTCCTCTGTGGGAGGTGTATCGTCTGTGTCCTCTGTACCCCCCCAGCCATGCACCAGTGATGTCCATGAGCTTGTCTGGGTGCCACCCTGCTGTGAACATGGTTCCTCCTCCTCCATCTCCTCCTCATCCTCCACCTCGTCATCCTCCAGAACTGTGCCCTTCTTGGACAATGGGTGTATCCGGCATTTGTTGGTATAGGAACCCACCCTGGAGCCACTTGTGAATGACCTGAAAGCCTTTGAAATTATCCCCCTTCCTTCTCCTCCTGTGCCACATCCTCTTCCATCATCACCCAAAACATTTTTTTCAAGGAGGCATAGAACTGGGATAGTAACGCTGAGAACAGCGTCATTGGCACTGGCCATGTTGGTGTAGTACTCAAAACAGCGCAACAAGGCACACAGGTCTTGCATGGAGGCCCAGTTATTGGTGGTGAAGTGGTGCTGTTCCGCAGAGCGGCTCACGCGTGCATGCTGCAGCTGAAACTCCACTATCACCTGCTTCTGCTCGCACAGTCTGGGCAGCATGTGCAAGGTGGAGTTCCACCTTGTGGGCACGTCACATACGAGTCGTTGAGTGGGAAGGACGAAGTTATGCTGCAGCACTGACAGGTGGGCAGCAGAGTGAGAACGCCAAAACTGCGCACAGACGGCCCACACTTTCTGCGGCAGCTCTGGCATATGGGGTAATTTTTAAGGAACCTCTGGACCACCAAGTTCAGCACATGCGCCAGGCAAGGGATGTGCGTCAAACCGGATAGGCCCAGAGCTGCTATGAGATTTCGCCCATTATCGCATACCACCAGGCCGGGCTTTAGGCTCACTACCACCAACCACTCATCGGTCTGTTGTTCCATGTCCCTCCACAACTCCTGCGCAGTGTGGGGTTTTTCCCCAAACAGGAAAGATTTAAAACTGCCTCTTGTCGTTTACCCCTGGCTGTGCTGAAGTTTGTGGTGAAGGTGTTACGCTGACCGGATGAGGAGGCGGTAGAGGATGAGGAAGCGGAGTAACAACAGGAGGCAAACTGAAGCACCCTGCAAAACTCGGTGGTGGAAGGACATGCGCCAAACTGCTATCCGCCTCAGGCCCAGCCGCCACTGCATCTACCCAGTGTGCTGTTAGGGAAATGTAACATCCCTGACCATGCTTACTGGTCCACGTATCCGTAGTTAGGTGGACCTTGCCACAGATGGCGTTGCGCAGTGCACACCTTATTTTGTCCCCCACTTGGTTGTGCAGGGAAGGGATGGCTCGCCTGGAAAAGTAGTGGCAGCTGGACACGACATACTGTGGGACAGCCAATGCCATCAGGCTTTTAAAACTCTGCATCTCCACCAGACGGAATGACAGCATTTCAAAGGCCAGGAATTTTGAAATGCTGTCCTTCAGGGCCAGGGATCGCAGGTGGGTAGGGGGGGGCTTCCTCTTCTGCTCCAGTGTTTGGGAGATAGAGAGCTGAATGCTTCTATGGGACATTGTGGAGATGGTTGGTGACCCAGGTGGTAGTGTTGCTGGCAGATCCTTTGTTTGCGGGTTAACAGGTGCCACTGTCACTACAGAGGTGGATGAAGAGGCCAAGACTGCAGCAGAAGAGGAAGCAGGCAGAGCCAGAGACCTTTCTTGGTTTTTGAGGTGTCTACTCCACTGCAGCTCGTGCTTTACACTTAGATGCCTGGTCATGCAGGTTGTGCTCAGGTTGAGAAGGTTTATGCCTTGCTTCAGGCTTTGATTGCATAGCGTGCAAACCACTCATGTCTTGTCATCAGCACATTGTCTGAAGAACTGCCAAGCTATGGAACTCCTTGGACCTGGCTTTGGTGTGCTCGGTCCCTTGCTGCATTGGGCAGTAGCAGGCGTACTGTATAGGGGACAGACACTCCACTTTTGCACCCTGCTCCCTCTTCTGCTGTGCTGATGGCGCTGTGCGACCACCGCCTCTTCCTCCGAACTACACAGGTCACCTGCATGAGGTTGATTCCATGTGGGGTTGAGGACCTCATCGTCCTGCACATCATCTTCCACCCAGTCTTCACCCCTACCCTCCTTGTCAGTCCACACAATTGTGAAAGCAGCAGCAGTTGGCAGCTGTGTTTCTTCATCATCCAAGACGTGCTGCAATGGTCCTCCCATGTACTCATCTTCAAACATAAGTGGTTGGGCATCAGTGCACTCAATCTCTTCCACTTCTGGGGCAGGGCTAGGTGGATGGCCCTGGGAAACCCTGCTAACAGAGTCATCAAAAAGCAGAAGAGACTGCTGCCTGATTTGGGGCTCAGACTGCTTGACTGATTTGCAAGGGGGTGAGGTGAAAGACTGATGGACATCGACTGCAGGTGCCAACGCTGATCTTTCAGCAGTGGACTGGGTGGGAGACAATGTGAAGGAACTGGAGACACTGTCAGCAACCCAATCTACTATCACCTGTACTTGTCCTGGCCTCAACATTCATAGAGCCGCATTAGGCCCGACCAAATACCACTGCAGGCTCTGTCGCCTACTCGCACCTGAGGAAGGTGTTTCACTTGTGCGTGTAGCTGGCACAGATCGACCACATCCTCGCCCTGCAACAGTAGCTCCTCCAGCAGCACCACGACTGGGGCCATGTCCCTTATTTGACATTCTCCTGATATTTCTCAAATTTAGGATCTTGCTCTAAATGGGTGTTTTTTGAATAGCAGAATAGAAGAACAGTATCTAAAGGGTGTATCTCACACTTACAGATATGAAGAAAATTCTATTAAAAAAAAATAATTTTACCCTAAATTATTTTTTTTGGAATAGCAGAATAAAACACCAGTATCTAAAGTGTGTATCTCACACATACAGATATGCAAGAAACACTGCAAAATATCTGTTTTTGCCCTAAATGTTTTTTTTTTAGAATAGCAGAATAGAGCAACAGTATATCTCACATGTACAGCTATGAAGAAAACGCACCAAAAAATAAAAATAAAAATGTCCCTGAATAATTTTTTTGGGGAATAGCAGAATAGAAAAAAACAGTATCTAAAGTGTGTATCTCACACGTACAGATATGCAGGAAACACTGCAAAATATCTGTTTTTGCCCTAAATGGGTGTTTTTAGAATAGCAGAATAGAGCAACGGTATATCTCAAGCCGCGTACACACGTAGCCGTCTGTCCGACGTACTTAGTCTGGCGGACGTCCGCCAGACTGTCCGTCGGAATTTTCGAATGGGCTACTCGCCCACACACGGCACTTTTTCAGCGGACTAATACGGCGTAATAAGTCCGCCGTACTAAGTCCGCCGTACTTTCGAAATGAACGGACTCGCCCACACACGCGGAGGAAAGTCCGCTCATTTCGAGCGCGTCTCCAAGTAGGCGGGGCCCGAAGGAGACGTCGCTGGCCCCGCCGCCTGGTATGGACTTAAAGGGGAACCCCCAACGCCGGCGTGGGGGTCCCCCTCAAGTCCACAACAGACCCTTTTCCGAGCACGCTACCCGGCCGGCCAGGAAAGGGGGGCGAGCAAGCGCCCCCCTCCTGAGCCGTACCAGGCCGCGTGCCCTCAACATGGGGGGTGCCTTGGGGAAGGGGGGGCCGCACGGCCCCCCCACCCCAAAGCACCTTGTCCCCATGTTGATGAGGACAAGGGCCTCTTCCCGACAACCCTGGCCGTTGGTTGTCGGGGTCTGCGGGCGGGGGGCTTATCAGAATAATCCGGGAGCCCCCTTTAATAAGGGGGTCCCCGGATACCGGCCCCCCCACCCTATGTGAATGAGTATGGGGTACAATGTACCCCTACCCATTCACCTGTAAAATAAAAGTACAAAAAAAAACACAACACACGAGATAAAATACTTTATTGCACAGCTCCGGGGGTCTTCCGTCTTCGGGGGTCTTCTCGCCGGACTCCTCCGCTATCTTCTTGTAGCTCTTTTGCTAGCGGAGGAGTCCGGCTTTCTTCCTCGCCGCCGGCCTCTTCTCCCAACTTCGGGGGTCTTGTCCCCCTCTTCGGTTCTTCTGCCGGGCCACCGCGCCTTCTTATAGCTCTTTTACAGGCGGTGGCCTGGTCTTCTGTCGCCGCCGCCTTCCGTTCTTCTTCTTCTTCTTCTTCTTCTTCTTCTCCTTCTTCTCCTGGAGATGTTGACTCCACGCTCTCTCCGGCCACAATGCCAGGGACGCGCTGCGCGGCCACTTATATAGGGACAAGGGGCGGTGTCACATGGCTTTATGTCACATGGGTTGGTGTCACATGGGTGGGAAAAGTCCGCTCATTTCAAAAGTACGGCGGACTGGCATACACACGGCCGGATTGTCCGCCGAAATGCGAGTACGGTGGGCAGATTGATGTGCAACACGGCATTCTAAGTCCGCCGTACTTTCGGGTCAAAAAAGAATGCCGGAGGCACACTTGAGTTTGCCGGACTTTTCCACCGGATTGTTTGATCGTGTGTACGCGGCATCACACGTACAGATATAAAGTAAATGCTATTCAAAAAAATAATTTTGCCCTAAATTTTTTTTTTCGAATAGCAGAATAAAACAACAGTGTCTAAAGTGTGTATCTCACATGTACAGATATGCAGGAAACAATGTCAAATATTTATTTTGGCCCTAAATGGGTGTTTTTAGAATAGCAGAATTGAAGAACAGTATCTAAAGTGTGTATCTCACACGTACAGATATGCAGAAAATGCTATTGAAAAAAAAAAATTGGTGTTTTTTTGGAATAGTACAATAGAAGAACAGTATCTAAAGTGTGTATTTTTACACATACAGATATGCAGAAAACACTGTAAAATATTTTGTTTGCCCTAAATGGGTGTTTTTAGAATAGCAGAATATAGCAACAGTATCTAAAGGGTGTATCTCACAGGTGCACTGAGCTGGCATAAAATGCCTGCCAATGCCAACCTAAATAACAGATGGATAAAAGTTATATTTTCTTTGGCACTGGGCTCAGCGCAGTGTAAAAAGATTGTGCACTGCACCCACACAACTAAATCAAGGTAGATTGTTGAGTAATGTAAAAAAGGGAGTGCATAAGGAATACTGATTTTGAGCTGGCTGCACACCCCAAATAGAATTTTACAAAAATACAATAGATTCCCCTTGGGGTTTTTAACCACTTCAGACCCAGGCCAATTCTGACATTTCTCTCCTACATGTAAAATTCCTAATTTTTTTGCTAGAAAATTACATAGAACCCCCAAACATTATATATGTTTTTTTAGCAAAAACCCTAGAGAATACAATGGCGGTCATCGGTCAACGCGTTTTTTCCAGAAAATGCTTAAAAAAAAAAAACAGTAAAGTTAGCCCAATTTTTTTGCATAATGTGAAAGAGGAGGATACGCCGAGTAAATAGATACCCAACATGTCACGCTTCAAAATTGCATGCGCTTGTGGAATGGCGCCAAACTTTGGTATTTAAAAATCCCCATAGGCGACGCTTTAAATTTTTTTACTGGTTACATGTTTTGGGTTACAGAGGAGGTCTAGGGATAGAATTATTGCTCTCGCTCTAACGTTCACGGCGATACCTCACATGTGTGGTTTGAACACCGTTTTCATATGTGGGCGGGACTTACGTATGCGTTCGCTTCTGTGTGCGAGCTCACGGGGATCTATCCGCACATCTGTCAGGAATCCCATTCAAAAAATATAAAAATACTCGATCACTTGGCTCATCTGGAACATCTTTATCTACTCAGATGAGGGAAAATCCCTACTGAACCCATAGCTGACAGATAGATGTTGTTAGGTGTGACCTCAACAAGTCACCTATTTGTCAGGTTATGTTACCGTTTCCCAATTGTTAGTTAGAGTTCTTATCTAAGCAAAGAGACACGGAGGTATTCAGTATTTCTGCTCAGAAGTCCGTGCTTAACTCTGACTCTGGCTCTTTATTACTTCTCTTTTATAGACAGAAAAGGGCAAACATCAGCAATGTAAAAAAACAACATTTTTGCAAAGAAAAAGCAATTCTCCGGGTGTTATCAGCTGATAAGACAATCTTCTGGGCGTAGACTGCTTTTTAGGGCTGATGCGGCCTCTTATGCGTACGTGACTAAAGATGACGAGTCCTTATTTTACTGAGAAGGATAAAGAAATACAAGTATTTAGTAAGACATACTGTCAACCATTTTGTTTAGACATACCTTAATCCTTACATTTCCCCCTTTGACATCACCCCTCCCTCTTGCCCTGGGTCCACCTGAACAAGTTCTAGTCGGCCTATATCCAGAGTACTCTCCCTGACCGCGAGTTGTCAGAGGGGTATACACCCATCCCCCTGGACAGTACCAACATCTAAAATTCAGGAAGAGTGGCTTTTCTGACAGATGGGTGATGTCAAGGATCTAAATCCACCTATCTTCACAAAAGTTCCATCTTTTCCGCATCATTTACCTTGGCTTTCTTGCAAAAGCACATGAGCAGTTTAAAGCATGCATAAAAGAAAAATACGAATAAGAGCACCACTATAATCGTCATTGCTGCCTTCTTAACCCAAGAGAATAACCCTGAGAAACTAAAAGTTCCACCAAACGGATCCCAGTCGCGACCAATTCCTAGAACTAGATTGGGGTATATTTTCACACACTTACCCTCGCTCTGGTTGCCCCCCCCCCCCCCGGTTCTTGCCCTCCCCTCCTCTTCCTCCCTCCCCTACCTTGATATCCTTGTTTCCTTCTTTTCTACCTCTTAACTCTTTTGACCCCCTCCTCCCTCCTTAACTCTCAATTTCGGCTCATATGGAAGAAATGGTGAAAAAGTAGTGGTGAGATCCTGTCTTTAGCAGACACGGGTGGCTTCTGTATTATATTAAGGAACTGTGCTGAACTACCTTTTGTAAGATCGTTACACCTTTCTCAGACAATGCTGGGTCCACTGATGGTATTTGTAACCTTTTGGAATGAATACAGTGTCTGTATATGTATATTGTTTATCCAGTTTGATTGTATTGTTGGGAT
Source organism: Lithobates pipiens (assembly GCF_037356315.1). Lineage (NCBI taxonomy): Eukaryota > Metazoa > Chordata > Amphibia > Anura > Ranidae > Lithobates > Lithobates pipiens. The sequence continues at coordinate 595,252,849 of NW_027507748.1, read as the reverse complement.
CTCTCCCTCACTTGATGTTTAATAAACTTAATATTTGAAAAAAAAAAAAATCACTGTGTCATCACCTCCACTGGAGATATAGAGGAGAGTATCCTATAAGGAATCAGATACCTCAAACTCTATCTCATGCACCAACGCCCCATACACAGTCAGATCGTCCCCAGACAATTATAACAGGGAGCGTATGGTAGTGTGATCCTCTAGATATATAAGCATATATTTAAGGAGGACTAAAGCCTCATACACACAATCGGATTTTCCAACGGGAAATGTGTGATGACAGGCTGTCATCCAACTGTTTGTATGCTCCATTGGACAATTGTCAGATTTTCCAGACAAATGTTGGATGGCAGGCTTTAAAATTTTCCACGGACAAATGTCTGTTGGATTTTCTAGGCGTGTGTTCACAAGTCCATCGTACAAAAGTCCAAAGTACAAACAAGCATGCTCGGAGGCAAGGATGAGCCGGAAGCTGTAAACTAGCGTCCTTAATGGAGAATTAACATTTGTGACACAGCAAATTCTGAAATCTCGAAATGCAGCGCACATTCTCTTCTTCTTTAATGGGATAATAATGAAGCTGCTTTGTTGGTGATAATGATGGAGTTATTGCAAACACATTTTCAAAGGCTTTTTTTTTCTAGTGGTATCAAGAATATTATTATTATGTTTGTAATTTTTTTTTGGTGCAAGTTACCACAACACCATTATCCTGTAGTTTTTAAGATCAAAGATTGTCAATTTTACTTTGTAATCTTTAAAATGTAACTGTCTACTCCCAAACTGTCATTTGAAGTAAAACACATAGCCAAGTATTATTCTCCACGTTTTTTTATTGTGCATTAAAAAAAGAAAACAAATAAAATTAGACATGCTATCTGCCAATAGAACTTAATAAAACTTAACCAAAAGGTGCATTCTATGCATCCAAAAATTTAACAAATATAGAAAATATAACAAATCAAATCATTATTCAACCAAAAAATGAAATAAAAGCCTCATGCACGTGTCCTGCTTCTTAACCACTTGCTGACCGGGAAAGAGCCGAAAGACGGCTACACCGCAGTCAACTTATTAGGGGAGGGCATCCATGGACGTCCTCCCACAATCTTGCTCTTACGCGCCACCTGAGGTGCGCTCCTGGAAAAATCCATGACACAGTGCATCGCGGATCACGGTAAATGGCCGCTGGTAGTGGCTGTTTACCACGTGATCGCTCCGTCAAATGAAAGAGCGATCACTTCTAAACAAACCGGTGTCATGTCATGATGCCGGTTCCTCCCTCCCCTCTCTGTACTAATCTGTACAGTGCGAGGGAAGAGATCGTTTGCAGCAGCTCTGTGGACTGGATCTGTAGTGCTCACAGTACTGCTCAGTGTCCATACTCTTCAAATACTCTGCAGTACTCTGCCAATACTCTGCCACTAATCTGCAATACTCTGCCAATACTCTGCAATACCCTCCAATACTCTGCCAATACTCTGTAATATTCTGCAATATTCTACCAGAACGCTGCAATACTCTGCCAATACTCGCCAATTAATTTTAACAGAAACAAAGAAGCAGGGGTTCGTCATCCAGAGATAATTCCTAAAATCATCCGGATTATTCTCCTGGAGCTCCAGCAGAAAAGGCATATGACATAATTGGTCACGATTAATAAAGCAACCAATTTTTGGTCCAAAAAAATCCTCCTGTTCCTGGACTGGACTTGGGTCAAAGCAATAACTCCAAGGCCAATATAAAATTACATGTTATCTTCTCAGATTCAGCAACATGGCTGGTTGATGAACGGCTGTTCAGAAACTAACTGAAAAGCGCAAAATGAAAAGCGTGAAAATGAAAAGCGCTAAATGAAAAGAGCGAACTGAAGAGTGCTAAATGAAAAGCGAGAAATGAAAAGCACAAATAAACACTCACCAAACTTCTACTGAGCCCTTGTACACACAGTTGGACATTCCGACGGAAAATATCCGATCGGACCATGTTGTCGGATAATCCGACCGTGTGTGGGCTTCATCGGACTGTTTCCTTCAGAGTTTTAAAGCTGGGCTATAAAATTTTCCGACAACATGGTCCAATGGGACTTTGTCCTATCGTTTGTAGAGAATTCCGATCGGACAAAGTGCCACGCATGCTCAGATCAAATTCCTAGACCAAAGCTATTGGCTACTAGCCTGAACGTAGTCCCGTCATAACTAAATAACGTCACCATGTTCTGAACGATGGTATTTTCCGACAACTTTGTCCGACAAAATCCAAAACACGAAATTAGCAGAAGGAGCCCAAAGGGTGGGGCTTAAGAGCTGAAAAACCACATAGTACGTCACTACGTTTATGTTTGTTGGGCGACAATTCCTTGCCGTTTGTATGCAAGACAAGTTTGGGTCAAAGCCCTTCCAACAAAAGTCCATGGTTTTGTTGGCGGAAAATCCGATCGTGTGTTCGAGTCTTTAGGGTCCAAGAAGAAATCATAAAAGAGGATCAGTCAATTATAAACAGCTTTATTAGAGAATATTTAGTAAAAGTAGAACATGAAGAATGGCAAAAAAAAATCCCCGACATAACAAAAAAGTTAAAATGACAACGTTGTCGAAACCAGGCAAGAAAGCAGCGGCAGATACCCACACAAATCACACATCCACCACACACTCATCCAATCCGATGGTTGAATCAAAGAGGCACTAGTGCAAGTGACTGCAGATAGAGTATAATGTGGTTTAACCACAGTTGGCCTGTCTATGACTTCAATGGTAGTACAGGGCCAGACGTGATGTGGAATATATGAGAGATGGATGGCTGAGTCCGCTGAAACAGAGACAATCAGTTGTGCATTTGCATAGTACAGCCATGGGTACAGGTAAAGGCTGAATGGAGTTTGCACACCAATACACTCAATGGTAGCCAAACAGCTAACCTGGCTGTGTAAAGCTGGACTGGTCATCTTAAGCTCCCTGTTACATTTCAGTACCATTAGCGGTAACCCCGAGCCACCAGTGGCAGCTGGTGAAGTTTTAGGATGGGGGGCGCCAGACCCTGCCCTTCTTTTTGACCCCTCACACTTTGTGGAAATGGGCGTGTTTTCAGTGAAATAGTGGGTGTGGCTCTAAGGTGGTGTGGTTAGTGTCTTAGATGAACGAGGGACGGAGGGAGAGGGAGAGAGGGATGGAGGGACAGCAGGCCCATATCCTACACAACAATAGAAATATGTGTATTCTAGAAAGTTTAACAATTGTCAGAAACCATGAATCAGACTGAGACAGAAGTACAATTAAATCACACTTGTTTATTAATAAAAATAAAAAGGTAAATAAAAAAAGCATAGTCAAGCATAGCCAGAGTCCAGTAACCAGATCGGGTAGTCAGCCAGGCCAGAAGTCAGGGATCCAAGTAGAGCAACAGTAAGCAGGATAAGGAGCAAGAAGGGATGTCAGCAAGCCAGTCTTTAAACAAACCGCAGGAGATGGTTTCTAGTGATGTGACCAAGGCGAAGGCAGAGGTGAAGTGGGCTGGAAGGTTTTAAGGAGGCAGGTCAGACAAGCATCATCAGGAACAGCTGGTAACTGTGGAGAGAGAAGAGAGCTGGAAATTAGCCGACAGCTGAGCAGCCAGCCCAGAGAAGGAAGGGCTAAGTCAGCCCTGACAGTACCCCCTCCTCAATGACCCCTCTCCCTCGGCGGGCCACTGGGCTTGAGGAGAAACTGTCTATGAAACTCGCGGAGGAGGACAGGGGCATGTACGTCAGAGGATGAAACCCAGGAGCGTTCCTCTGGACCATAAATCTTCCAATGCACCAGGTACTGTATGCGCCCACGGAACCTACGGGAGTCAACAATGGATTGTACCTCATACTCCTCATGGTTCTCAACCTGAATAGGATGAGGACGTGGCACCGAGGTGGTAAATCGGTTACAGACCAACGGTTTCAATAAGGAGATATGAAACACATTTGAGATGCACATACTAGGAGGAAGGTCCAACGCGTAAGCCACTGGGTAAATCCTGCGAAGGATACGGAAAGGCCCAATAAACCGAGGTGCAAACTTCAGTGAGGGAACATGAAGCTTGAGGTTGCAAGATGACAGCCAGACCCTGTCCCCAACCTGGTAGGAAGGCGCAGGCAGGCGTCTGCGGTCAGCATGGAGTCTGTACCTATCATTAGCATGACGCAAAGCCTCCTGGACTTGTACCCAAGTGGAACAAAGACCACAGAGATGCTCCTCTAATGCAGGAATACTCTGCGGAACAAACAAGTCAGGCAGCATGGAAGGTTGGTGTCATGGATCTGCCAACTAGGGGTTAAAATAGTGCAGACTAATTTCAGTGATTGGTAACAGGCTGCCTTATTTAAACACCTCAGCAGCACTGTGTCTTTGCTGTCTGGTCTGCAGCTCATACCTGCTAACATGACTTCCTGTGATCCGATCTGTTTGCTGTGTTTGACCTGGCTTGTTTGACTAAGATTGATCTCTGCTATCCTGACCCTGGCCTGTCTTGTAACCATGCTCTACTCTAGAATGCTTGATATCCTGTTGCCGAACCTTGCCTGTATCCTGACCATTCTCTACCTGTCATCTATATCTACATCTGATCATCTGTTACCAAATCCGGCTTGTCTGACTATGTATTCAGTGTCTTCCCAGCTTACCAACCTGCTTCCTGTTTCCTGCTGCACCAGCTGAACTGACAAGACCAAAGACGAACCAGGCACCCATACACCGCCAGGCTCTTGCGGCCACTGTTGCAACATCGGTGGCCCTTGAGCCGGGGTTGTACGAGACAGCCTTCCCACTGCACGTCAGGCTCATCCAGCAGGTACGTAACAGTACAGACAGCCATGTCTGAGCCTGCAAGTGGGAAGTCGGCCATGGATGACATCTGTCAGCATCTTGCAGCCCTTACCAAAGCAGTCAAATCTCTACAGGAGGGTTATACACAACTGGAACAACGTGTACAGACTATAGCTACACCAGCAAGCACTGCTGCGCCTTCTGCTTCAGGGACTGCCACTTCACAACCTCAGTGGTGAGGTTGCCCCCTGAACCCAGAGTTCCAGCACCAGAGAGATTTTCAGGTGACCGGGGAAAATTTTGATCCTTCCGTAAAGCATGTGAACTATACTTCGCCTTGCAACCTCAAACCTTCTCCCTTGAAGCCACCAAAGTAGGATTCATCATATCACTGCTTCAGGGTGAAATGGATATTTTGAGGATAGGCAACTCCTATCCTCATATTGATTAGTGGTTCCAAATTAATAACTACTGCAGTAGGGAACAGACACAAAAGATACTCTCAGCATCTTTCCAAATAACCGTTCTCCTTTATTATGACGCATTTGAAGGCTTTTATACACATGATTACGTAGGTATCACATTTATATTACAAATTGTACGTTTATGGTAACAAGGGGCATTACATAGGCAGGCTAATTCTAATCATGACTTGAAAGAATGCAAAACATGTACTGAAAACATTATTAGTGTCTTGTGCACAGTGAGGGCATTGTGCAATACATATAAAATAGAATACAATTATATACAGAACCTACAAATTTCCATTACAGTCTCCTCTCTTTTGATCAATATTTTGATCACTAACCATACCTGCTATCCCCTTTAACCTGGAACCTCCACACGCTTAAGTGGAGGTAGTCCTGGCCAAAGAAGCAAAAACTCCATTGTGGAGAAAATAATAGCTGAGCAGCTTTTTTCATTACAAAATGACTTTTCACTGTGAAAAACAAATGATTGATAAGACATATTTACAGAGTACTGGCTGCACACTCCTGTGGCCAGAATGCCCTTCTAGTTTAATTGCTGGTATGCTGACTTATCAGCATATGTAAACACAGACGATTCTACATAAAATGGGAGGTACAAAAGACAAATATGACTTCAACATGGCTAAACTACTTTTCAAATATATATATATATATCCCTTACAATTAAAGTAATTGAATCAAAAATTGCCCTAGACTGTGATCGCAAGAAGGAAACAAATCATACACAGAGATTTCTTTCATTTAGTCATTTTTGCAGTGTCTGGTGGATCCAGGTCACTTTTCCTTCAAGTTTTGCAAAACTGTACATGAAATAGATGCTGTATTGAGTCTCCAAACATCTCCTTATATATAAATGTCTCTTAACAATCCACATGTCACCTGGCTTTAGTTTTGGATCCTTCCAAACTTTTGGATCTGGAATTGGGGAGAAAACACATAAATAAGTTTGTCAAAAACCTTAAAAAATCAGCACCATTCTGTGTGAGATCCGAATGGAGGACTTCAGCTGGTGAGACAAAATATAAGAAAGTGAGTAACACACTCCCAACCCAAATCCCAAAGGGAGAGAGTCCAACATCCCCTTACGGGCTTGATAAAATATAATAAAACATTCAGGCAAAAGTTTTCAAGTGCCTTACTCTACTTTGTCCCCTACATTGTAGACAGCAGGGGGTGTAAAAAATAAAACCTCAAAACTTCTAGTAAGGACTCTCCTATAAAAATGATTTCCTCTGTTACTCTCTGTAGATTCTGCACTCTGTACTTACAAACTACTTCTGATAACACTTTTTTACTGTGGCCTTTGCAGTAGCATTTGCCACTGGACATCCAGAAATGTCCATACAAACAAAAGACATACTCGTAACATCCTGACTTGGGCATTTGGATATATCTTTTTGTTATCTCTGGAAGGGATGTTCAGCTTTTGGTAACACCTTTGGTAACAGGTAAAACAAGAAGTGGTATGTTATAAAAACAACTGTGGAGAACTCTGGCTCTATCCCATGCTCATTTACTAAGGCAGCCATAACTACTTGTGACTGATGACACGGTCCATGTGTCAAGCTGAAGGGAAAAGAGTGTCTGGCAAACATAAATGATCACCTTTTCCAAAGTCTTGTTTCGCAAGAAGTTGCCCTCTGTGGACCACTTGTGCTTCTCATTCTGGGGTCCTTAAAGTTAAATTATTAATCCCAGCTATACTGGGCCAGAACTAGGGTGGAATCTGTGAGTTGCACAGACCCAGCAAGTGTCCGGGGCTGTAAATGCAGCATCCTTAGAGTCGCCTGGTCTGTTTTCATATGTGAGTTTTACTGTTAGTATGGCTACCTCAGCAAGAACCTGGAAGGCTGAAAACAGCCGATCAAATTAACTTGGCGTGCTTGATTGGTTTACCTGCCGAAGTAAAAACAAACTTCTGGCCCTTCAAATGGAACCAAAAGCTCTCTATATCTTGACTATCTATATAAATATATACTTAAGGATCCAATGACTCTGAATACAGGGAATCCTTCTGGGTGATAAACTTCATCCTCGGTATAAAACCAGGAATAACACTACAAAAAAGTAAATACTCGGGTCTTCTGGGAGTGTGTCCTGCACTGGGCTCACAGCAGCTGATTTCCACGTCATCAATTTAACACATGTGTTTTTTCTTTGTTTCCAGCCTCCTCCAATAGAGGCAATAAGGTGGCTGGATTCAAATGTACACATTTTTCATTGTTAGATTTGTACATAAACACACAAAACAAATTCATATTTTGAACCTTTCATTAGACAAACACTTAGCTATATATTTGCTGTGCAGAATGTCGGACTATTAAAAATTAAATATTCAACCAAAATAATATCTGTAACTTTGTCTAATAGCAACTTTGCATAAAGCTACAGCTCTGATACATCGGAGTGAACCCTTCATTACTGGGTCCAGCTTGCATAAATATAACAATGGCTTGTTTTCTATCATGCTGTTTGTGTAAGACAACTTTTTCCTGGCAATATTATAATAAATGATAAGAATACCCTGCAGTCATGCAGAGATTTCCATAAACCCTAAGTATTCTTCTACTTATACCCACTGCATTATAAGGAAAAGGGACACATCATTTCACAATCCACACATTCTGCTTTGGATTTCAAAAATAAAAATACATAAAAACAAAAGGACCAACAATCTGTATGACGGACCAGAAAGCACTTGGCCATCAAAAACTATAAACCAACTGGCTGCAGGCAGCAACTATCTTAACAGGGTGTGTGGACTTGATGTGATGGGTCTGTTATATTTACATTTTATTTATACTCTCACATCATGGACCGCACATTAAGTTATTATCAGACTTTAAGATTTCATTTCTGTAGAAAAACTTCCTATGTATCCCATCCATCTTGGCTTTGTTAAACATTATTGCAGCTGTATTCAAATTAACATCCTCATCTTAATCTTTTTTTTCTTTCCACTCAATAAATGTAAAATTACAAAATTGTTATCTTAATCTAAACTAATTCCATTTTTACCAATTTCCCCATTAACCTGGATTTTATTTCCAACCAAAGGTTGTCTAAACCAGTTTTAATATATCTATATTTATTAATAAAATTGTTAAACTCATATTAGAAATTAATACTCATATGATAATTTCAATATCACACACTAATATATATGCACAGATAAATGTCCTTAAAGGGGGACATATTACTTAATTTTACTCAATTTCTCTCTTTTTTTTTTAATGCACTGTTTCCACTATCACAGGATATTAAATTTGTGTAAGACACGGTTAATTTGTAACCTTCATTTTACCATGTTTGGAAAACAGATTCAAAAATAAATGTGATCATATTGTTTATCATTAGATTCGTTAACCCGTCACATTTTGTTATAAATGTTTTGTCTAAAAAAACTGAAATTGGCATGGTGTCCTTCCAACTTATCACCAAACCTCTCATCCCAGCTACAATCTTTGAGGAGAGCACAAAGGAGGGGGTCACATCTGCGTACATGACACAAGCGATAGAACTAAAGGTTCCAGCATTCACAAACATACTCAAATATATCTCTAAAATTGCTTACATTATTCCCATTTGTACACAACACATGCATATCATTCTCTTACTTTCTTTTAACGCTTTTTTAATACTTCCTTGCTTAAACTTCTGCTTTCTTTATTTTGTTCTGATATCCTTTGCATCCAATGTATTGTAATACCATACTGTACCTTCTATGATCAGACGAGCAGCCATAGTGCTCATCCCATCTTCCCTCTCTGACAACATATTGTAGCTGGGATGAGAGGTTTTGAGCCCCAGTCCTGGGCTCATCGGATGTTGGGAAAGAACGATGTCTTGTTACAGTCCATGTCTGCCTTCTTCGGCGCGATGGCCGAATTATACGACAACCCGCAACGAACCACCACAGCAGAGGCTGCCCTTCATGCACTCCAGCAATGCCGCAGAACGGCCGAAGATTATGTTACAGACTTTAGACGCTGGAGTGCAGACACACAGTGGAATGACGCAGCCCTGCGACCCCAGTTCCGCTTGGGGTTATCAGAAGGTCTGAAAGACGAATTAGCCCGTGTCAGAGTCCCAAATACCCTGGAGGCCCTTATCACACTGACCATTCAAATTGACCGTCAGCTCCGTGAGTGACGATCCGAAAGATCAGCCCAGCAGCCACACCCAGTCTGGATGATGCCCCGGATCCCAGCTTCTACTCACCCTGCACCTGTTAGCTTCACTCCAGTTCAACCAGCTCCTGTTACTATTGCCGCCGAAGCACCAGAGCCTATGCAAGTTGGCCTAATATGCCCCTCTCTGTCTCCGGAGGAACGCCTGCACCGACAACAGAACAACCTCTGCCTATACTGTGGGGAAGCTGGCCACTATGTACGTTCCTGTCCAACCAAGACATGTAAGTGGCGGATGTTTTCTTCCATTAATAACTTTTCTTCATCTACCAACGCCACCAACCTAACCCTTTCCATCTCTTTCCAGCTGCTAGAAAGGGAAGTGCCAGTTACAGCAATCATTGATAACGGGGCCTGCAGTTGCTTCATCGATCTAACCTTTGCAACACAATAACGTATCCCCTTAAGACCTAAAGCACAAGGACTTTCTGTTTTTCTAGCTGACGGGTCATGTATCAAGTCCGGACCTGTGACCCAAGAGACATTTCCCTTACCCGTGTTGGCCTCCTCCCAACATAAGGAAATTCTAAGCCTCAATGTCATCTCTTCACCACTATTCCCTGTTATTCTGGGCCTACCCTGGCTGCAGGCGCATAATCCAAGAGTTAACTGGGCCACAGGGAGAATTGACTTCCACTCAGCCTATTGCCAGGAACACTGCCTTCCAAAAGCCCCAGCTTCTACTACAACACTACTTTGTGTGGACTCTGAGTCTGAGGTGCGCCAAGTCATACCTGAACCATACCATGAGTTCCTGGATGTCTTTAGTAAGCGAGGGGCTGACACTCTTCCCCCGCATCGGCCATACGACTGCCCAATTGAACTGCTTCCAGGGTCTGAAATCCCTTTTGGTAGAATCTTCCCCCTCGCTGAACGAGAACAGGAGGCACTAAAAGAATATATCCAAGAAAACTTGAAAAAGGGGTTCATCCGACCCTCTACCTCCCTAGCAGGAGCAGGAATATTTTTCGTTGAGAAAAAGGACCACTCCCTACGACCGGGAGCTCAACAAAATTACAGTTAAAAACCGGTATCCTCTCCCTCTAGTACCCAAACTATTTCAGAGATTAAGGTCGGCAACCATTTTCATCAAACTAGATCTACGGGGGGCATACAATTTAGTCCACATCCGTCAAGGGGGGTGAGTGGAAGACAGCTTTTCGCACCCGATTCGGCCACTATGAATACCTGGTGATGCCCTTTGGACTATGCAATGCCCTGGCTACCTTCCAACACTTTGTCAATGACATTTTCCAAGACTTCCTGGAAATATTTTTGATTGTTTACCTAGATGACATTTAGATTTTTTCCCATTTCCCCAGACTCTCACCGAGATCATGTCAGAAGGGTGCTGAGCCGGCTCCACCAACACGGACTCTATGCTAAAGGTGAAAATGCGAGTTTGAACGAAGCAGCATCCAATTCCTGGGACTGATAATCTCACCTGAAGGCAATAAGATGGACTCTGAAAAAGTCTCTGCTATCTTAGACTGGCTGCACCTACCGACAAGAAGGGGTGCAGCGCTTCGTAGGATTTGGCAACTTTTACAGGAGGTTCATTAGGGGCTTCTCCGCTATCATAACCCCTATCACACAGCTGACTAAACAGAACCTCCACTTCCATTGGACACCTGAGGCACATGCCGTATTTGATACCTTGAAGGGACTGTTTACTTTAGCACCTGTTCTTGGTCACCCAGACCCGTCTCTGCCACAAACACTAGAAGTAGACGCACCTGAAGTCGCTATTGGAGCAGTCATCTCCCAACGCCAAGGCCCTAAGGATCTGATGCATCCAGTAGCCTTTTTCTCCTGCAGGCTGTCTCCAGCAGAGAGAAACTATGATGTTGGGGACCGAGAATTGCTGGCCATAAAGGCGGCTTTTGAAGAATGGTTGTACCATCTGGAGGTAGCAGCGCATCCCATATTGATCTATACTGACCACAAAAATCTTGAGTACCTGAGGACTGCTAAACGTCTTAAGCCACGTCAAGCACGTTGGGCCCTGTTCTTTTCCCGCTTTGTTTTCCACATTACCTACCAGCCGGGTTCGAAGAATGTCAAACCAGATGCACTGTCTCATATGTTTGATGACCCCAAGGAACCACCAGTGGCAGATACCATCTTGTCTGAAAATAACTTCTTACTTTTACAGGGCAACCTTCTCAACTGAATGAAGCAGGTTTCGACAGATGTTCCTAGCCTTCCAGGGGTTACTCTGACACTCCGGGAAGGATTTCTGTTTAACAGAAGCAAGGCATTTGTGCCTGAATGTCTAACCATTTTGGGTCTGTGTCATGATCATCCCCTAGCAGGTCATTTCAGTGTGCACAAGACACTTGATCTCCTAAAAAAGCACGTTCTGGTGGCCAGACCTGGAAGAAACCTGTAAGAGATATGTAAATTCCTGTGCGATCTGCAACCGGAGCAAGGGTACAAAGAACCGAGCCTGGGGTCTACTTCGGCCACTGCCAGTCCCTGACAGACCATGGAGAATGATAGCCATGGATTTCATTGTGGAACTTCCCCCATCAGAAGGATGCACAGCCATTTTCGTGGTAGTGGACCGATTGTCCAAAATGGCCCATTTCTTGCCTCTGAATAGTACTCCCTCTGCCATGGAGATGGCTAAAGTGTTTATTAGGGAGATTGTTAGGCTTCATGGAGTCCCTATGAACATTGTCTCTGATCGGGGGGGTTCAGTTCACTCCCTGATTCTGGAAAACTCTGTGTGAAGCCCTCACAATTGAAAGATCCTTGTCCTCCGCCTACCATCCCCAGACCAATGGACAGACAGAGAGGACCAATCAGAAGTTGGAGCAGTATATCCGATGCTTCACCACTTTTGTCCAGGATGACTGTGTATCGCTGCTACCACTAGCGGAGTTCGCCTACAACAATGCCGCTCACTCAGCCACAGGTCAGTCACCCTTCTTTGCAAATTATGGTTTTCACCCATCCTTCTTGCCTGACTTTATTCCAGAGACCACAGTCCCTGCTGCCCAAGACACAGTGGATTTCCTCAACCGCAACAATAAGTTACTTCAAGAAGTGGTTACCAAGGCACAAGCAAGAGGGCTTTTCACAAGAAAGGAAGGGGTGAACTGATTCTCCCCCCGGGAGACCAGGTATGGCTGTCTACTATGAATCTCAGGTTGGCATGTCCCTCAAAGAAACTGGCACCTATATTTGTGGGACCATTCCCAGTCAAGAAGAAACTTAATGAGGTTGCTTATGCATTATCTTTACCTGATTCACTTAAGATACATCCTGTCTTCCATGTTTCTCTCTTGAAACCCACAGTCCCTGACTCTTTCCCAGATAGAGTATCCAGCCCACCAGAACCTGTGATCATCAATGGCGAAGAGGAGTACGAGGTAGAGGTCATCATAGACTGTAGGAAAAGAAGGAATCAGGTACAGTACCTAGTTAATTGGAAAGGTTATGGCCCAGAGGATAACTCTTGGGAGGCTGAACAGGATGTGCACGCCAGAGACTTGGTTAATGCCTTTTTTCGCAGTCATCCACAGAAGAGAGACCTATTGGGCACCCGGAGGTTGCCTGTAAGAGGGGGGCAATGTCATGGATCTGCTAGCTAGGGGTTAAAATAGTGCAGACTAATTTCAGTGATTGGTAAGAGGCTGCCTTATTTAAACACCTCAGCAGCACTGTGTCTTTGCTGTCTGGTCTGCAGCTCATACCTGTTCCCGTGACTTCCTGTTCCTGTGATCCGATATGTTTCCTGTGTTTGACCCGGCTTGTTTGACTACGATTGATCTCTGCTATCCTAACCCTGGCCTGCCTTGTAACCATGCTCTAGTCTACACTGCTTGATATCCTGTTGCCGAACCTTGCCTGTATCCTGACCATTCTCTGCCTGTCATCTATATCTACATCTGATCATCTGTTACCAAACCCTGCTTGTCTGACTACGTATTCAGTGTCTTCCCAGCTTACCACCCTGCTTCCTGTTTCCTGCTGCACCAGCTGAACTGACAAGACCAAAGACGAACCAGGCACCCATACACCGCCAGGCTCTTGCGGCCACTGTTGCAACATCAGTGGCCCTTGAGCCGGGGTTGTAGACAGCCTTCCCACTGCACGTCAGGCTCATCCAGCAGGTACGTAACAGTTGGAAACCATAAGTCGCCATAAATGGAGACAATCGGGAGGCAGAATTCAAGGCACTGTTGTGAGCAAACTCTGCCCAAGGTAATAGGTCAGACCAATTGTTATGATGGTGAGGAATATAGCAACGCAGGATTTGCTCCAAGGACTGATTGGCTCATTCTGCGTCCCCATTAGACTGCGGGTGATACGCAGAAGAGAACGCAAGCTGGATTCCCAACTGTGCACAAAAGGCTCACCAGAACCGGGAGACAAACTGACTGCCCCTGTCCGAGACAATCACCTTGGGTAGCCCATGTAAGCGAAATAATTCCCGAGCAAAAATGGAAGCCAGTTCCTTAGAGGTGGGCAACTTCTTAAGTGGAATACAATGACACATCTTTGAGAACTGGTCAACCACCATAAGGATAATAGTGTTGCCTTGGGAGTTGGGCAACTCCACAATGAAGTCCATAGACAGGTGAGTCTAGGGCCTCTCTCCATTGGGTATGGGTTGTAGGAGGCCCACTGGAAGGTGTTGTGGAGTCTTACTCTGAGCACACACGGGACAGGCAGCTACGAAGGCAGTAACATCAGCCCGTAGACTCGACTACCAGAATTGTTGGGAAATGGCCCAAATCAGTTGATTCTTCCCAGGATGGCCAGCTGCCTTGGGAGAATGGTAAGTCTGGAGCACAGCAGTACAGAGACTCTCTGGGACAAAGCAGCGGTCATAAGGTTTATCAGGAGGAGCATGGACCTGAGCAGCAAGAATTTTGCCACCCAAAGGAGAAGTAAGACTGGGGCGAACCATAGCCAAGATATGATCAGGCGGGATCATAGGAACCGGAACCGACTCTGACTTGGAAGTGGAGGAAAATTGTCGTGACAAGGCATTCTTAATCGTGACACGATTGAGACCCCTATAATCTATACAAGGTCTCAGTACACTGCTCTTCTTTTTCACAAAGAAGAAACCAGCACCAGCAGGAGACGAGGATTTGCGGATGAAACTTCGAGAAAGTGCGTCAGCAACATACTCCTCCATGGCCTTATCCTCCAAGACCGACAAAGGGTAAACCCGGCCACGAGGAGGTATGGCAACAGGTTGAAGGTCAATTGCGCAATCATAAGACCGGTGTGGAGGCAAACTACCGGCTTGACCTTTATCAAAGACATCGCTAAAATCACGGTACTCTTCCAGCAGGGAGGGGATTGAAGAGGTGTACAGGACCTTGGATACCTTCAGGAAGCGTGTCTCACTGCATTGTGGTGACCAGGCGAGAACCTCAGCATGGAGCCAATCAAAAGAGGGGTTGTGCTTCTGTAACCAAGGATAGCCAATAACCAGCGGAAACCTGGGTGAGGAAATAACTTGGAATTGGATCTCATGGTGAAGAGCCCCTATGGCCATGGACAACGGAATCGTCTCATGAGTCACATGGGCAGGCTGTAAAGGTCTCCCGTCAAGAGCCTCAATGGCAAGTGGAGTGTCACGCAGCTGCAGCGTAATCGAGTGCTGCGAAACAAATGCAGCATCAATGAACAGGCCTGCAGCCCCAGAGTCGATTAGAGCCTGTACCTCGATGGACGACTCAGCACAAGAAAGGGTGACCAAAACCAGGGGCTTATCCTTTTGGATAACTGGGGATGAAACAATGCCACCTAAGGTCTGTCCATGACAGGACCTCAAGTTTCGGGTGTTCCCTGGACGGGTAGGACAAGACTTCAAAAAGTGACCTGCCTGGCCACAATAAAGGCACAATCTCTCCCTCCTCCTAAAGGCTCTCATCCACAGAGAGACGCGTGAAGCCCTGGTGCATGGGTTCATCTTCACTGACCAACTCGGTACCAGGAGGCATAGGAGGTGAGGGAGGTATGGGTGGGACTACAAAGCTCGGAGGCAAACGTACAGGAGGCTTCCAAGCGCTCCTTAAGAGAAAGTCTTTCTCTGAGTCTGGAGTCAATGAGGATGGCAAAAGAGATCAAGCTCTCCAGCTCAGTGGGTATATCTCAGGCTGCTATTTCATCCTTGATGGAATCTGAGAGACCATGAGAAAAAGCAGCCACAAAGGCCTCATTGTTCCAAGCAACTTCTGCTGCCAGAGTACGGAATTCAATGGCATCGTCGGCAACAGTTCTCGTACTCTGTTTGATGGACATGAGGCACTTGGCCGCAGAAGCGGAGCGTGCGGGAACATCAAATACCCTTTTAAAGGAGGCCACAAACTGAGGGTAACTCAAGACAACAGGTTTTTGCATCTCCCATAGAGGGTTAGGCCAGGCCAAGGCTCTCTCAGAAAGCAAAGATATCACGAAACCTACTTTGCTTCTGTCCGTGGGAAACAAAATGCCTGGGGCAGCATCTCGAAGTATATCTCAACCTGATTGAGAAACCCTCTGCATTGAACTGTATCGCCCCCAAATCACTGGGGAAGTGGAGCACAACCAGACATACCACTTATAGAGGTAATACTCTAGGCCGGTGCCTGCACAGAGACTGGCACAGCAGCAGGGATGGCCTGCGACTCAGGTTGTACTGGAGCAGCCACCGTTGGGGATTCCAGGTGAGCCGTGCGATTCAGGAGTGTTTGTAACGCCATGGCAAACTGATCCATGCGGTGATCTTGCTCATCCAATCTGGAAAAAAATATTAGTGGATTGACTGTATCTTCTGAATTCACGGCCTTCAACTACTGTCAGAACCAATGAATCAGACTGAGACAGAAGTACAATTAAATCACACTTGTTTATTAATAAAAATAAAAAGGAAAATAGAAAAAGCGTAGTCAAGCATAGCCAGAGTCCTGTAACCAGATCGGGTAGTCAGCCAGGCCAGAAGTCAGGGATCCAAGTAGAGCAACAGCAAGCAGGATAAGGAGCCAGAAGGGATGTCAGCAAGCCAGTCTTTAAACAAACTGCAGGCAATGGTTTCTAGTGATGTGACCAAGGAAGGAAGAGGTGAAGTAAGCTGGAAGGCTTTAAGTAGGCAGGTCAGACAAGCATCATCAGGAACAGCTGGTAACTGTGGAGTGAGAAGAGTGCTGGCAATTAGCCGACAGCTGAGCGGCCAGCCCAGAGAAGGAAGGGCTAAGCCAGCCCTGACAACAATCCGCAGATAAAGATATTTCAAACACCTAGTGTTAGCACTTCAATCATCCCGGCACCATGGTTGTTATAGTGTCAGGATGATTGAAGCGCATTATTTCTATTATTGTAATATAAAATTAAATCATTCAACTCACCATAATGCAGAATCAGTGGGAGCCCTGAGTGTGTCACTAGCCATGTTGCCTGCCACCAGATGCCATCAGGTGTCTCCAGCAGAGTCCCTCCTTACATGGAGCCTGTGTCCCACCAAATGCAGCCTGTGTCCCACTAAATTGCAGCAGCATGTGTCACCAAAAAATTGCAACAGCATGTGTCCCACCAAATTGCAGCAGCATGTGTCCCATCAATTTGCAGCAGCATGTGTCACCATCAAATTGCAGCAGCATGTGTCAACATCAAATTGCAGCAGCATGTGTCACCATCAATTGCAGCATGTGTCACCACCAAATTGCAGCAGCATGTGTCACCATCAATTGCAGCAGCATTTGTCACCACCAATTGCAGCAGCATTTCTCACCACCAATTTTCAGCAGCTTGTGTCCCCATCAAATTGCAGCAGTGTGTGTCACCATCAAATTGCAGCAGCATGTGTCACCACCAAATTGCAGCAGCATGTGTCACCATCAAATTGCAGCAGCATGTGTCACCATCAAATTGCAGCAGCATGTGTCACCATCAATTGCAGCAGCATGCTTCCCACCAAATTGCAGCAGCATGTGTCCCACCAAGTTGCAGCAGCATGTGTCACCACCAATTGCAGCAGCATGTGTCCCACCAAATTGCAGCAGCATGTGTCACTGCCAAATTGAAGCAGCATGCCTCCCACCAAGTTGCAGCAGCATGTGTCCCACCAAATTACAACAGCATGTGTCCCACCAAGTTGCAGCATCATGTGTCACCAAGTTGCAGCAGAATGTGTCACCAAGTTGTAGCAGCATGTGTCCCACCAAGTTACAGCAGAATGTGTCACCAAGTTGCAGCAGCATGTGTCATCAAGTTGCAGCAGCATGAGTCCCACCACATTGCAGCAGCATGTGTCCCACCACGTTGCAGCAGCATGTGTCCCACCACGTTGCAGCAGCATGTGTCCCACCACGTTGCAGCAGCATGTGTCCCACCAAGTTGCAGCAGCACGTGTCACAAAGTTGTAGCAACATGTGTCACAAAGTTGTAGCAACATGTGTCACAAAGTTGCAGCAGCATGTGTGCCACCAAGTTGCAGCAGCATGTGTCCCACCAAGTTGCAGCAGAATGTGAAACCAAGTTGCAGCAGAATGTGTCCCACCAAGTTGCAGCAGCATGTGTCCCACCAAGTTGCATCAGCATGTGTCCCACCAAGTTGCATCAGCATGTGTCCCACCAAGTTGCAGCAGCATGTGTCCCACCAAGTTGCAGCATCATGTGTCACCAAGTTGCAGCAGCATGTGTCCCACCAAGTTGCAGCAGAATGTGAAACCAAGTTGCAGCAGCATGTGTCCCACCAAGTTGCAGCAGCATGTGTCCCACCAAGTTGCAGCAGCATGTGTCCCACCAAGTTGCAGCAGCATGTGTCCCACCAAGTTGCAGCATCATGTGTCACCAAGTTGCAGCAGCATGTGTCCCACCAAGTTGCAGCAGCCTCACATCAAACCCCCCTTACTTACCTTGCAGTGTGTTTTCCTCTCCAGCGATGTCTCCCCATACTTCCTGGTTCCTCTCTCCTGGGCGCAATTGGAGAGAGAAAACAGGAAGTGAAATCAACTCAGATGTCAATCAAACCGCCTGGCTGTAGTAATATATACTATGAATGGGCGAAAGCTACTCAGCCCTTCACAAAGCTAAACACCCGCAAATGAAGCGCCATGGCGTCTGAACACAGTGCACTTTAGGACTTTTTTTTATAAAGGGCCAGCTTTAAAAAAAAACATTTTTTTTGACTGCCTGGAGGTGGGGCGGCACCCAGGTGCCCCCTATGGACGGGCCGCCCCTGCGAGCCACACTCAGGATTGTATTGTAGAATCCTGGTGCAGTGTACTTACCTTGTCCCCAGGATCCTGCAATGTCCCCCCGCTGTGTTTGTGTGCTGTGTCCTCCGCCTGATGTCCTGTGTGTCGGGCTCCTTTCCCTGTGAGCGTTGTGACGCATGGGGGTGGAGCCTGGCAGCAATTTCAAAAAGTACACAAAACATAACACATACAGTACATTGTAATCTTACATATGACATTACTATATCAAATCATTTCACCTCCCTTTTATCCCTAATGCTTTGTCCAGTGCCCCACATGTAGTTTTATATGATATATACTGTTATTCTGCCTGGAAACTGGAGATTGTCCATGGCAACCAAAAAGTGTCCCTTTATGTAAAAGTGGTTTTAGAGCAACTAGAAAACAGAGATAATAAATTAGAATCACTTGCAGAATTGAGCTATAGTAAAATGTATTTTATTATTATTTTTTATAATTATTTATTATATTATAATTTATGATTTTGTGTATCAAACTTTATCATACCCGGGATGTCTACTAGACTCTTGTATGGACAGGTTTAAGTGTGTTATTCCTAAGAATTACAGGCCTACAATATAAAACACCAAATTTCTATGCAAAACAATTGTACCGCTTTTAGCATAAAATATCTGCCATAATCATACTGCCAGGGAGGGTAAAGTGCTTGTAAACCTACTTACACCACTTGTACCTACAGGTAAGCCTATAATCAGGGCGGCCAGGTGGGTGCTTGGGTGTGCTAAAGTTCCCCCAAATCGTCTTCAAGCACCCTCATAGCACTCCCAAAAATTCCACTGAGGTATTAACATAAAATTAGCAAAAAATTTTTTTATAATATTAGTTATAATAGTACCTGCTGTGAATCTTGTCTAAAACTTGGCTGGGGACTCTTTTTTGAAGAGGAGGGATACAGACACATAAGTCGCTGTTTAATTAGATCTGGCTGAGAGGGGGCGGATTGATCCACAGTGTTGTGCAGAGGCTCTACCTTTTAAAAGCACCTGTGACAGTCCAGCCCAGCAGTCAGAAGGAAGGAAGGTGTGAGGTCAGCTGAGCTGCTGGTTGTGGCTTTACATGGGAGACCGCTGCGGAGGAGCAGAGAGCTGACTGACTCTGCAGTGCTAGTTATTTGACAAGAGAAGGGGGTTTCTGGTGTGCAAAACAGGGGGGGGCTGTGGTCCTAGGAGGATGGGTGCTGGCTGTTCTTTTCATTTGGGAGCTGTTATTGTGCTGGGGGAGGGGAGGGAGTCTCCTCTCTGCAGTTTTCTATTATTTGGTCTTTCAGCGGCAGACTGATCTGGAGTCTGAGCTGCACACTCCATGCATCCCCCATCATACACCCCCCCTATGCTTGCTGCACGCTCTGTGCATCCCCCATCATACACCCCCTATGCTTGCTGCACGCTCTGTGCATCCCCCCCATCATACACCCCCTATGCTTGCTGCACGCTCTGTGCACCCCCCCATCATACACCCCCTATGCTTGCTGCATGCTCTGTGCATCCCCCCCATCATACACCCCCTATGCTTGCTGCACGCTCTGTGCATCCCCCCCATCATACACCCCCTATGCTTGCTGCACGCTCTGTGCATCCCCCCCATCATACACCCCCTATGCTTGCTGCACGCTCTGTGCATCCCCCCCATCATACACCCCCTATGCTTGCTGCACGCTCTGTGCATCCCCCCCCATCATACACCCCCTATGCTTGCTGCACGCTCTGTGCATCCCCCCCCATCATACACCCCCTATGCTTGCTGCACGCTCTGTGCATCCCCCCCATCATACACCCCCTATGCTTGCTGCACGCTCTGTGCATCCCCCCCATCATACACCCCCTATGCTTGCTGCACGCTCTGTGCATCCCCCCCATCATACACCCCCTATGCTTGCTGCACGCTCTGTGCATCCCCCCCATCATACACCCCCTATGCTTGCTGCACGCTCTGTGCATCCCCCCCATCATACACCCCCTATGCTTGCTGCACGCTCTGTGCATCCCCCCCATCATACACCCCCTATGCTTGCTGCACGCTCTGTGCATCCCCCCCATCATACACCCCCTATGCTTGCTGCACGCTCTGTGCATCCCCCCCCATCATACACCCCCTATGCTTGCTGCACGCTCTGTGCATCCCCTCCCCCATCATACACCCCCTATGCTTGCTGCACGCTCTGTGCATCCCCCCCCCCATCATACACCCCCTATGCTTGCTGCACGCTCTGTGCATCCCCTCCCCCATCATACACCCCCTATGCTTGCTGCACGCTCTGTGCATCCCCTCCCCCATCATACACCCCCTATGCTTGCTGCACGCTCTGTGCATCCCCTCCCCCATCATACACCCCCTATGCTTGCTGCACGCTCTGTGCATCCCCTCCCCCATCATACACCCCCTATGCTTGCTGCACGCTCTGTGCATCCCCTCCCCCATCATACACCCCCTATGCTTGCTGCACGCTCTGTGCATCCCCTCCCCCATCATACACCCCCTATGCTTGCTGCACGCTCTGTGCATCCCCTCCCCCATCATACACCCCCTATGCTTGCTGCACGCTCTGTGCATCCCCTCCCCCATCATACACCCCCTATGCTTGCTGCACGCTCTGTGCATCCCCTCCCCCATCATACACCCCCTATGCTTGCTGCACGCTCTGTGCATCCCCTCCCCCATCATACACCCCCTATGCTTGCTGCACGCTCTGTGCATCCCCTCCCCCATCATACACCCCCTATGCTTGCTGCACGCTCTGTGCATCCCCTCCCCCATCATACACCCCCTATGCTTGCTGCACGCTCTGTGCATCCCCTCCCCCATCATACACCCCCTATGCTTGCTGCACGCTCTGTGCATCCCCTCCCCCATCATACACCCCCTATGCTTGCTGCACGCTCTGTGCATCCCCTCCCCCATCATACACCCCCTATGCTTGCTGCACGCTCTGTGCATCCCCCCCATCATACACCCCCTATGCTTGCTGCACGCTCTGTGCATCCCCCCCATCATACACCCCCTATGCTTGCTGCACGCTCTGTGCATCCCCCCCATCATACACCCCCTATGCTTGCTGCACGCTCTGTGCATCCCCCCCATCATACACCCCCTATGCTTGCTGCACGCTCCGTGCATCCCCCCATCATACATCCTGGAGTTTCCAGGAGGAAGTAAAGCCTCTTTAAAAAAAAAAAAAATACACGCTGCAAGACAAAGGCATAATGAGCTAGCATGCATGGCATACTAGCTCATTATGAATTACTTACCTGAGATATAAGTCCCCCCGCATCGGCCCTCATTTGCCTCCGACACTGCCATCCATTCCGATTGTGTCTTGTGGGTATTGTGGCTCCGGTGCTGTGACTGGCCAGAGCTGTGTTAGAAATGGCACGCTCAGTGCTCCAGTCGTCGGTGCCGCTATTTCTGCAAATATCTCCTAAACCTTTTAGGTTTGGGAGATATTTCTTGCACCTACAGATGAGTTTTAATCTAGGCTCCCCTGTAGGTTAAAGTGGATGTAATGGGTTTAAAACCACTTTAAACCTGAACACATATTACAGTTTCTGTGGGTGGTTAAGGTGGTAATTTAAACTCGTTGCCTTGTTTGCGTTTAATTAGCATCATAACTTGTGTAATTCATATGTTTTTGGGTTTAAAGGATGAGGTAGCAATCCTCATACACCCCCTTATGCTTGCTGCACGCTCCATGCATGCCCCATACACCCCCTTATGCTTGCTGCACGCTCCATGCATGCCCCATACACCCCCTTATGCTTGCTGCACGCTCCATGCATGCCCCATACACCCCCTTATGCTTGCTGCACGCTCCATGCATGCCCCATACACCCCCTTATGCTTGCTGCACGCTCCATGCATGCCCCATACACCCCCTTATGCTTGCTGCACGCTCCATGCATGCCCCATACACCCCCTTATGCTTGCTGCACGCTCCATGCTTGCCCCATACACCCCCTTATGCTTGCTGCACGCTCCATGCTTGCCCCATACACCCCCTTATGCTTGCTGCACGCTCCATGCTTGCCCCATACACCCCCTTATGCTTGCTGCACGCTCCATGCTTGCCCCATACACCCCCTTATGCTTGCTGCACGCTCCATGCTTGCCCCATACACCCCCTTATGCTTGCTGCACGCTCCATGCTTGCCCCATACACCCCCTTATGCTTGCTGCACGCTCCATGCTTGCCCCATACACCTATGCTCACTGCACACTCAAAAAAATGATTTTCAGTGCCAGAGCAAGAAGTGCTGGAATGCCCCCTCAGCTCTCAAACACCCACATGTGTCTTTTTTTTTTTTTTTTTTTTTATTCTAAATTGCTTCAGGGAGGGAGAACCGTCTTCTGCAGCAGTCTGGACAGTCACAGCTCATTGGTGCAGGAAGTGAAGGAAACAGAGGAAAGCATTCCCTATATACTGTATTGTCTGTATATCTACACACCAGGAGGCTGTTATAAAATGCTTAGGGATGTGTCAGAGGGAATACAGACACCAAGTATTCCCTTCTCCCACAAGAAATCATATTCACTATAGAGCCCAGGTTGGCAACCCATAGACCACAATCTACCAGGCAATCACATCCAGGTGACTGGTAGATTGGTCCTGGGCTTGCTGACTTTCTGTCACTGATTGTGGATGATGATGATGGCGGCTGGCCACAGAAGAGAAGCGGGGCTGGAAGGAGCAGGCGGCAGCAGGGACATCAAGCCTGCTTCTTGAGCCAATGCCTTGTCCATAGTTAAGGTGGTGTGATACCAATAGCACTTTGCCTCTCTTTCTTGGTATTGGGATCCACAACAGCTGGAAGTGAAGGTCAGTGGGCATAATAGGGCACAGTAAAAGCTATGTGGGCACAATGGCAGCTATATAGGCCCAATAGCATAAAGATGCTTTTGAGCCCATATAGATTCACAACATGGCATGTGTACACCTTTGGCTGCTGCCTCTGGAGCTAAAGGGGGTAGGAATTGGGGAAGGCAAAAGTGTGATTCATCCACAGGGTTTTACCAACCCCAATTTTGCATGTAATCAAGCCCTAATGGTACCTCCAAATGCAGCTAAGGGCTGTTTAACAAGTCCAACAGGCACCACCGTGCCTCTAAAAAATGATCTAAGCATGTGTGACAGGTTGTGAAAAGGCTGATTTAAACCTATAACTGCTGTGCAATGCATGCAGTTGAAGTTTGGTAGTACAACCATTGTAGGTTCAAACCAGGTGGTGAAGCGGTAACATCTCCGCCTCACCACCTGCCAAACACTTCTGAAAAACAAAATGCAAATGAATCAGTTTTCAAAGGACTTCAGTCTGACTTTGGGGAGGATTTGAAAGACATCTGTGCGGGTTCATGCACAAATGTATATTATCGCCTCAATGGTAGTACAGGAACTACTTCTGTAAATCAGTGTGGCGCCACAGTCAACAATGCACCGATTGGTCTACTTCTATTACTTGCAATAGCCTGATTTGACCTGTCTAATCGTATGTCAAATCGTGCAGATGTGAGCCGGGGGGTTCAAACCCTGGAAGTTGATTTGTTGTGCAAGGCTGCATCAGATTCTGTGTGCACCAGGTTTAGTAAATCTATCCATGTCCGGTGATCTTTGACTTCACCAGTGTTGTGCAGGTAGATCTCCACCTCTATTCAGTTGAAACAAAAGGTAATAACTGTGGGAGATGAGCTGATGGAGAAAATGAAAATACAGTTGTTAGGTGTGGGCAGGGTAGGCTTCTCTTCTCTGAGGCTTCTCTGGTTTTCAGGGATTGTCTAAAAGCTAATAAAGTAGGAGATTGGCGGACAGATTGGGGTAGGGCATTCCATAGGGTTGGAAAAGTCCTGGAGGTGAGCATGGGTGGAGGTGATGAGGGAGCTAGAGAGCAGGAGGTCTTGAGAGGAATGAAGAGAACAAGTAGGTTGGTATTTAGAGACTAAGCTAGTGATGTAGCTCGGGGTGGAATTGAGGTTGGCTTTGTATGTAGTTAGTATTTTGAATTTAATTCTTTGGCCAAGCGGAAGCCAGTGGAGGGATTGACAGAGTAGCAGACAGGGATTGGTAAGGTGGATGAGTCTGGGAGCAACATTCATGATGAATTGAAGAGGTGATAGACTATGTAGAGGTAAGGCAACTCCTTTCTCATTGAAGTAGTCGAGGTTGGAGATGACCAGTGAGTGAATTAAGAGCTTTGTTGTGTCAATTGTTAGAAAGGGGGGTATTTTGGAGATGTTGCGGAGGTTGAGGCGGCAGGATTTGGACAGCAATTGGATGTGTTGCTTGAAGGAGAGTTCACAGTCCAGGACTACACCTAGAACCTTGGCATGTGGGGGATGGGCTTATGGTTGTGCCTTCGATTTTGACAGTGAGATCAAGGGAAGGGGCATATGGGGAAGGTAAAATTATAATTTTGGATAGGTTGAGTTTGAGGAAGTGGGTGTGATGTCCAGACTGATATATCTGATGGTAAATTGGTGATATGTGAGGAGACAGAGGGAGTGAGCTGAGGGGTAGAGAAATGGATTTGGTTGTCAGCATAGAGAAAAGCCATGGAAGGCTATCAGTTGACCCAGAGAGGAGGTGTAGATTGAAAATAGGAGCAGTCCAAAAACAGAACCTTGGGGGACCCCACAGAGAAAGGGAGAGGAAGAAGTAGAGTTGTAAGAATTGCTAAAGGTGCGGTTGGATAAGTAGGAAGAGAATCAGCGAAGAGTACAGTCAGAGACCAAAGGTGTGGAGTTTGAGGGGGTGGTCAACTGTATCAAAGGCAGCAGAGGTCCAGGAGTAAAGAGTGTCTGGTTTTGGCCGTTAGTATATCGTTAGTTTTAGGAGAGCAGTTTTGGAGAGCTCTATAGGTGACTACCCCTGCTATACAGACTTTCTGACTGGGAGAAAAGAATGCAGAATCTGTTCTGTCCATCCCTCCCTCTGCTTGCTTCATCTTTAACCACTTGCTGCCATCAATTGATGGTAGCAGAATGGCACCTGTGGGCTTTAGGAGTGTTGGGCACTCACTGTGTGATTTAGGAGCCTGTGCGTGTGGCCGCGATGGCTGTCTGATACCTGCGATTGCTCCTGAGGAGAGAACAGATCTGTCAATGTAAACCGATCTCCTCTCGGGGTGAGGAGTGACCTGTTCCTACTGCTTAGGAACAATGATCAGTCTTCTCCCCCAGACAAATCCTTCCAGGGCTGAAGTGGTTAAACTTTAAGGCTCATTCACACTAGCTGTGCTTTCAAGAGCAATCAACCTTTGCTTTTGAGAGAGCATTAAACAGGTGGTAAGAAGGTCGGAAGGGTCTTTCCACTGCCTGCTTTACATCCTTGAATCCCACATTAGTGTTGCAGACCAGCCCCAGTCACTTGAATGGGTTGTGTTTGGGTGGTAGCACCTGCCAAAAGCAATGGGGTATAATTCCTGCTGTGATGCTAACCACCATAGCTGCCACATGTGTACACCCCCACACTGCTGCCTATGCAGTTGGGGGTGGTAAAAATGTGGCTCAACTGCAGGCTTGTACAGCCCCCTAACCGCTAGTGCAAATTAGTTCTGACATTGCTGGTGTGGTGTCACAGTATATCTCACTATAAGAAAACATTTTGCAGTTCTTGTGGGATATGGGACCATGTTCCTGACTGCATGGCCTGTTTTCAATGAGTTTTTATGGTTCTCTGTTTTCTTTGGTGGCTGAATTGTTATATTTTACTATCCCACTGACTTGATGTTGTTGCTGGCACTGACATATGCTGGGGGGTAATCATTGCTGGCCCTGACATAGCACCCCCCAAAAAATTGGGATGGTGCCACCCTGTCTATGGGTGTCATGTATGTCTTGCTGTCAACATATTTGTTATATATATTAAAGGTCCGGGGTGATTAAACGCAAATGGTGAAAGTGATTTCAAAAAGGGTGCCAGTCCAGACTGCATTTTTAAGGACATTGCAGCCCACTTTTATTTAAAGGAACGGAAAGTTCAGTGTGTTCAGTTTTCAATTCCACAACCCAGAACCGAGTAGAATTTTGACACGAGGTATATTTCTACACTAATTTCCTGTTGCTGTCATGTTAGCTGAATCGCTGTAGCTGTACGGCAGCCGCTTTAAAGGGTATAGGAGGCTGCGATACTGAGGAGCCATGTGTGTGCCCGATGCTTATTGCATTTTTTTCCCCCAAAATGTGTAGAAAAACAAACTAAGGAAGATTTTTTTTTTTTTTTTTTTTAATTGTCATGCTTTTTTTTTTAGTGCAAAAAATAAAAACTGCAGAGGGGATCAAATACCACCAAAAGAGCTCTGTGGGGGGGAAAAGGACATCAATTTTGTTTTTGTACAAGGTGGCATGTCTGCGCAATTGTCAAAGTGACACAGTGCCTAATTGCAGAAAATGGCCTGGTCATTAAGGGGGTAAATCCTTCCGACTCAAGTGGTTAATCTGGGGGACTTCCCTGCAGTGCTCTTGTCAAGCTGGGATGTAAATCACTTCATAGGTAACAGATCTGATGAGTGATTGCCTGCAGGTCTATCCTTGCTGCCATAAATTCCCTCTGCAGCTTCAAGACTGGAGACCAGGTGCTTCCTAAGTTATTCTTTTTATTTTTTCTGGGTCTTGTGGCTCCTTGACTTCCTTTTTGCTGTCCAAGAGCAAAACATCAGTGTTCTCTTTATGCCCTCAAGTGCCCAGTTCACCTTGATGGGTAAAGCCAAGCATACCTGCATTTTCATGGGTTTTCTTGAGTGTCCTGTTTGGTCTGTAAGGGCAGTTTGGCCCACTTGACTATAATTACATTTGTTAGCCTGCACTGACTTTGCTACAATCCCTTGTCTTACTACCAGAACCTCAGCCCAAGTGTCCTTTCCTGAAAGATGTACATAGGTGCAAAATATATTAGCCTTTTCTGTATTGCAGAGAAAACGGTCACTACATGGAAGGCTGTCCCTTCTAGCTGCAGTGACTAGGTGAGCTCATGGAAACCCACCTAGTTGACGTGTTTATCATCAAATGTAGTTCTATCTACTCGAGTATCAGTGGTGGACTGTCCAGACGGCACTCTGCCCCTGCCCAATCCACGTGCACGGCCTGTAATCTACATGCAGGTTGTCTGACAACGCATGGCTTTAGTGTTTAAGTACATGATTAGAGCCTGGGGCTCTAATTGGCTTCTGCACCCAGCGCCCACCCAGTTGTGACAATAGCAAATGAATATTCGCTATTGTCTTCCTGATTCTCCTGTTGGCCAATTGGAGAAGCGATCCAATTGGCCACTTAGGAGGAAGGAGCAGATGCACAGCAAAAGCGGCCATGCAGAAGCCGCTGCCCGTGATCTAGATGGGGTGTGGGCTGGTGACCATCTGCCTGACCAGTGTTTGCTGCCCCCCAATATACTACCAGCCATCCCTGTCCAGTATTTTAGATGCATTGGCAGCAGATTAACCCTTAATTAGACAGTAATACAGAGTTAGGGATATACCTTAAGGCCCATTAAAAAGTCAAACAGTTGTTTTTTTTATTTTTTTTGTTAATTCCCCTCTACAGTGGGGGCTGTAAATGTAGTGTATGGTGCTGCTGCACGTCTGTACATTATGCCCAGAATGTCCAAACAACTAGAGCAAAGCACAGTAAAAGATTTTTGGCCAACCTATATGTGGCATAGTACAGTAACCCTTGCAGGACGCCTGTCAAAACAAAAAAAAATAATAATCCTGGAAGTAACATGCTAATGTCCTTGTCTGAGTATTTCAGTAGTATATATTTACCAGAACAGATAGTAAGTTTTTTTATAATATCACCCATTCTATGCATGTTGGGCTATATTTTTAGATTGAATTATCTATGTACTATGTCCAGACAGGATTGGTTCATGCTACTGATCTTGTAATTAGTTGTAGGTGTGAACTTGTATATTGCATAAAAGAGAGATATAGCTGACTGTTCAAATGTATGTCTTGCAGAGCTGCTTCCTTAGGATCATCTCCTGAAATCCTGAAGATGTATAGGTTGAAGGTAGCGACGGGAACTGACCTGGCTGCTAGCACCTGTAGTAGTGTCTCTATTGTCCTTGTGGGGGTGCATGGAGAAAGTGAAATACACAAACTGCCCCATCAATGGAATAACTTCATATCTGGAGCTGTGAGTATCACTACATAGCGCTGACAGTATTTGTAATGGGTTACAATGGCATTACAACAGTCATAGCAGGCAACACATCTGCTATGGGGTTGGTGGGAGGGGGACCCATTAAGGAGGCTGGTATTGAAAATTAAAGATAGACAATGTGTGTAGATACAAATCCAGTACTCCGAGTTGGAGAGGTTGCTGTTAACACTTTGTAAACCCTATGTCATTTCCAAATGTTTTTCGCCTGTTTCCCCTTCCTATTGCCTATGACATTTCCAATGAAGAGGAACATACTGGAGACACTTTCAGGACCGCAGTCAGTTGCTAGTCAGATTCCCCTTTGTAGATGATGCCGTAAGGAGGATTTTTTTTTTTTTTGTCTAGTAAATCCCAGAACATTTCCTCACATAAAATCTAATGAGATTAGAGGTTTATAGTTCTGCCACACACCCACAAGAAGATTGTATTACCCATTATTTTTATATAGACATTGGCGCATATTAGACAGGATCAGAATATCCAGCGCATAGGGATAGGAAATAGTCACCATAAAGTAGCGGCTTATGCTGATCTTTTATTCTTTGTGACCAACCTGGTCACGTCTATACCAAATTTATTGAATGCACTCAGGTCATATTTTGCCCTTTCCAGTTATAAAATGAATGTACACAAATCTGAAGCACTGAATGTTGACCTCCCTAGTGAAACCCTGAACACCGTGCAGGGGAATTTTCCCTTTGCATGGGCCAAAAACAAAATCAAATACCGGGGATATATCTGACCCCCTCCCTCACGTCAACCTTTCAGGAAAACTATGCCCCCTGGCTAACCACCCTGCATCTTGACCTACAGTGTTGGCATAAACATACTCATTCTTGGTTCGGCAGGATCGGCATCCTTAAGATGGTCGTCCTGCCGAGACTTTTGTACCTCCTGCAAACACTTCTGGTGGTGGTGCCTCCCCATTTTCTTACGGCGGTGAGGGGGGAATTTTTTTTACATTTCCTGTGGGGATATAGAACAAAACAAATTGCATATAGAACCCTGACTCTGCCGAAGGATCTAGGAGGCATGTTTACCGGACCAGGTCAAATATGACCAGGTGGTACATTGTACCAGAGCCCTAGATTGGGTTAAACATTCCACGGAAAAGGAGTGGGTAGAGGCAGAGCAGACGTTCTCTATTCCCATTGCCGACCCTGGTGTGGCAAACCTCGAGCCTCCCGGCAACTTTAAAAAAAATCACATGTTGATAGGGAACACACTATCTGTTTATAGCCCCCAGAAACCCTCCCCGTTGTCTCCGGTGATTGCGGTGCAGGACTTCGCCCTAGTATGTTGAGTAGATTTGGAGAGTTCAGAGTCTAACAGATATAGGTTGCAGGACTTTTGTTGCGGGGGACGGTGGCTCTCGGTTGAAGAAATTTAGTCGATGCTGGACCCTCCCCTGGACAGATGGAGGGCCATCCAGATTAGACACTTTTTGACCTCCTCGCATTTTCAACCTGATTGAGTCCACTCCCTGTCTGCTTTTGAGGAGTTGTTTGGACCCCGGCCCACCACTTGTTATCGGTACTGTACAAGTTGGTAGTTGCCCCCCCCTCTGTACTTGGGGAGGTGGGAATAGGATTTGGGACGGACCTTTACAAAGGAACAGAGGGTCCTGTATTTTGCTCAACGTTCCTCCATCACCACGAGATTCCAGGAGGCAGGGTACAAGCTGTTGGCAGTGTGGTATAGGGTCCCCACACTTCTGCACAGAATCTACCAATCTGTGTCCTCTGCCTGCAGGAGATGCCATCAGGTAGCGGGTTCACTGCTGCATGTATTCTGGTCCTGCCCACGCATTTGACCTTTTTGGGAGATTGTGCGCCGAGTGATCCTGAAGCTAATGAATATAGCCCTAGCAGATGATCCAGCCCAGTGTCTCCTCCATCTTACCCCAATGCTGAGAAGGAGATGGAGGAACTCACTCATGATTCACCTGCTGAATGTGGCAAGAATCTGTGTGCCTCTAAATTGGAAGAGGGAGGACTCCCCCTCAATGGGCCAGGAGCTGGCTGTGGTGAGTGAAATAATCCTGATGGAGCAATTGACAGTGGCGGTCCACCGGAAGGTGGAGAAATATAATAAAACATGGTTTTATTGGCACCAATTTCTGGCTTTTGTGGAAATACAAGGACTTAGCGTCTCCTGTGGCGAGCTGGGTAATTTAGAGTGCCCCCTGGAGTGAACCTTGGTTGGCTGCCTGGGGGAGGGATTTCACCCCCCCCTTTTTTTTTTTTTTTTTTTTTTTTCCCCCTTATCTTTCTTTCCTCTGTCTCCTGTTCCTTTCTGATCAGGACCAGAGTCAGTCCAAATTCTTTCTGCTCTCTTTTCCTGTAGCCCTATGCACTTTTTTTCTTCTAGCTTTATTTCCTACCTATAATTTAATAAAAAACATATTGGATCTCAGCAGTCTGTGACGGCTTTCTTTATGGGGATTTTAGCAGCTGTTCGATTCCCTGTAGGGGTTGGAAAGTTTCTGTAAAATTCTCCCTGTGTATATGTGAATGTTTTGGTTCCAGCAAAGTTCCTGGTTATATACACTTATAAGTCTGTCAATAAGCTATACATGGTTTCTTATTGTATGTTGATCGGTCTGCCGTGTTCAATAAAATCCTTTTTAAATGAAAAAAAGATTTTATTAGGGCTCTAGAGTTGTGTGCAGGAATATTAACAATTATCTAATCACATAAAATATTGCAGTGGTCGTTATTACTGCTATCTTTAAGTACTAGACTACCTCTTCCATCACTTTTTTTTTTCTCTCTGCCAATGGTAATGGTGGAAGGATTTAGAATTCACACTAAGACCCTGAGATCTGTGATAGTTTAAATATCTTAGCCTCCATGGGTGAAGATTACCTGGAAAATGTAACATTGGTGTGGGCTAAAACTTCATTGGAACATTGGCTAATAGGGGTGCAACGGATCATCACCGATCTGTAATCGAATGGGTCTTCCACTCGGATCAGCACATATGCTGCGATCAGCATAGTGGTCTCGGCCTTAGGAAAGGCCATGGCTTCTGCCTAGCTCCGAAGCGGCGCCCATCTTTCTACACCCAGGCTGTTTGCACTGATCGCTCCGACGGAACGATCACTTGTAAACAAACCGGCGTCATGTCATGACACCGGTTCCTCTCTCCCCTCTGTACTAACCTGTGGAGGGGAGAGATCCTGAGATGGAAGCAGCCATCCCTCCATACCCTGCAATTCTCTGCAGTACCCTAGCACTTTGCGATGCCAAGCCTTACTCAGCCGTACCTCAGCCAATATTACATTCGGGGAGATTGTGGATATTACAGTGGGGACTATATGGTGGTGGAATTTTCACAGGTTTTTGCCAATTAAATTATTTGCTGATCCGAGGAACGATCCGATCCGTGAGTTTTTGATCCGTTGCACCCCTATTGGCTAGGTACCAATACGATGCCTCTAATGACATGTTCCCTGCTAATAGCTGCTGTTTATTGGAAAATATTACTCTGAAGTTAAAAAAAAATCAAAGGGCCATCTGCCCCCCAGTGCCATCTGTTGGTGGCACTTGGCAGTGGTGGCACTTGTCATTGTTCTGGTGCTCCAGGGCCTTCAAAAGTGTAATAGGTAGTCAACAAGTTAGATGTGTAATTTATGCTCCTAGAACATGTGATGGTGCTCCCTGCATGTTGGGCCTCTCTAGGTGGCCAGGTTGTGGAAAAGTACCACACATGTGGTATCATAATACTCAGGAGTAGCAGAATTTATTTTGGGGTGTCATCTGTGTTATACACATGCCATGTGAGAGAAATAACCTATTACAATGACAATTTTGTGGGAAAATTTTTTTTAATTTTGCAAAGAATTGTGGGGAAAAAATAACATCAAAAAGCTCACCATTCCTTTTACTAAATACCTTGGAATGTCTAAAAAGAGGGGGTCATTTGGGGGGTATTTGTACTTTTTCCTGGCTTGTTCGGGTCGCAAGAAATGAGATGGGCCACCAGTACATCACATGTGGTGAATTTTGTATGATTTGCACCACAGACTCTAACTTTCACAAAGACCAAATAATATCCACTAATTTGGATTTTTAGGACAGCCACCTTTGAGAGACACTGGCTCCTCCCCTCTTGGGAAACACCGCCTTCAATTTCACAATTTAAGCCTCCTCCTCTCTCCGTCCCTCAGTTATGGTGTTTCCTCCGGCGGGGAGACACCGCTAAGGAACCTTAGCTAAATCAGTTGGCGAGACTGAAGCTATCCGAGTGGAGCTCCGGCCCCACTCGGCAGGCCGATCGTCTATCGGTCTACTTTCGGCAGTCCGGTCAGCCGGGGAGCTGAATTTTCGTACTGACTGCTTTACATGTGCTCGAAACTTCGCTTGGGGAAAGCAGGAAGTTTGTGAGGTCCATCCGTTTGTTCGCCCAGTCGGGTGTTACAACGGGGTCGGCAGTCGGGTCGGCCAGGGAGCTGGATTTTCGTACTGACCATTTTACATGTGCTCTAAACTTCGCTTGGGGAAAGCAGGAAGTTTGAGAGGTCCATCCGTTCGTTCGCCCAGGAGGGTGCTTCAACGGGTTAGGCAGTCCGGTCGGCTGGGGAGCTCAACTCTTGTACTGACCTTTTTTACACGCACTCCAATCTTCGCTTGGGGAAAGCAGGACGTTTTTGGGGAGGTCCATCCTTTCGTTTCGCCCAGTGGGGCGCTGCAACAAAGACGTCCAAGGTCCCCCTGTGTTTGCAGTGGGCTTGGAGCTGGAGGCCGGACCAGATGACGGGCGATGTCAGTTCTGGTGGGGGCGGACATCTTCGTTGGACCCGCGTCTTCCGGTTCCGGACGCGGTCGGAAGGAGGACCAAGCGTTCGGCTGGTGCGGCCTCTCTTTCTAAGTTGCACAGGCAGCTGTTGGAGGCACGTTCGTACCACTCTTCCTCAACAGGAGAATGTCCGAAGCAGTGGCTTCAGGAGCTCCTGGAGCTAACGGCACCAGCCACTCAAAGGTAAGGAAAACCCTGGGGAGGGGTTCCCTTACTTTATAACCAGTAGCTCCACTGGTGTTTTTTCCCCCTAGGTGATCAGGGGGAAGGGCAGTGCATCTGGGATCCAGGTGGAGTTTGATCCTGGGGGGGGGCACTCCCGGTGGTCCTCTTAAGTAGTGCTGGTGTTTGTTTTCTTTTTAAATTTTATGCTGCCCTCTCTTTTATTTCTATGTCTCAGAAAGACATGAGCAAGTCCCCCCTTGGTTCTAGGAGGGAGTGTCCTTCATATAGAGCCTCTTTTGGGGAATTCCTGGTTCAAGGCACTTTGTAAAGAGTGTTTTGAACCCCCGGATAGCTCAGTCGGTGGAGCATCAGACCTTTAACCTGAGGGTCCAGGGTTCAGGTCCCTATTTGGGCGCCATCAGGGAGCAGTCAGCAGAACAGGGTGCAGATCTAGCGGCTTCTGTGAATGTTCCAGTGGCCTCAGCTCCAGAGCACTCTTTCACCAGCACAGCAGAGTGTTCCACCTAACCCGATGGATGTTCCTCCTGCAGGTTAAGGGAGAATCCAGAGGGTGTCAGAGGAAGTTGAGGAAGAAGTTGACAGTGCCGTCTCAGACTCCCAAGGGGAATCTGATGGTGAGGGCTTGGATGGGGAACCCAAAAGAACCTCACGGTATAAACTTCCCCTGGATGAAGTGGATAAGCTCTTGGGAGCTATTCATACCAGTTTAGGTATACAAGAGAAAAAGAAGGCATTGTCACCCCACGATCAGATGTACTAGGGCCTGGAGGAAGCGGGTGTTCCCGGCTCATGACATCTTGATCGATGCCATCAGGAATGGCAGGGTCCCGAAAGAACCTTTCTTTTCTGGTGCATTAAAACAAAGGTTTCTTCGGGCGGAAGAGGAAGCTCTTGTCTGGAATAAAATCTCCCAGGTTAGATGCTGCCTTTCTTCGGATGTCCAGGCATACTGACCTGTCCTTGGGGACATGGGGATGCTTTCAGACCCTTTGGTCTGAAGGATGGATTCACTTCTGAAGGATACATGGGATTTTCTCATAAGAAAATCTTTAAGCCTGCCATAGCAGCCACAGTGGTGGCACGTAATATGTAGTGTTGGCTTATCCAGATTAATGCATGAAGCAATGACAGCAGGGGAGACTTTTTTTTACCCTCCTTTCCCATGCTGCTTAAGGAGTTGGCATACACTGCGGATGCTTCGGCTTAATCCAGGCGAATGTATGCAAGGTCTTTGGCTGACCAACCCAGCCTTGAGGGCCTTAAGGCTGAAGACATGGCAGGGGGACAAGACCTCCAAAGCAAAGCTCTGTGGAATCCTTTTTACAGGAGACCTGCTGTTTGGGCCAGGTCTTGAATCAGTGCTAGATCGCACGGCTAAGAAAAAGGCCTTTTTCCTTAAAAGGAAATAAAAAAAAAAAAAAAAAGGGGCCTTCCTCCCCCAGTGGGAGATGATCACCTCCAATCAGTTTGTGTTGGGGATCATCAGGGGAGGTTACCGGTTGGAGGTTTCAGAGCTCCCCCATTTTTGAGACTCCTTGTCACTGAGCTGCCAAAGTGTGCCCTTTTCTCTCCAGGAGTTAGAGGAACAGGAGGTGGTAATACAGGTCCCAGCAAGATGGACAGGCAAGGCTTCTATTCTCACATTTTTGTGGTTCACAGGCCTTCAGAAAAGTTCAGGCTCATCCTGAACCTGAAGCGTCTGTGTGTCTTAGTCGCCTACAGAAGGCTTCGGTTGGTTTTGGTCACTGGGTGAGGGCACCTCTTCCACCAAAACTGTTTCAGGGCATCGATAGTAAGGATGCATACCTGCATGTTTCCATCGCAGAGAGCCACCAGCGTTTCCTCAGGCTGGCAGTGATAACCTCTGTAGGGGTGCTACACTTTCAGTTCAAAGCACTTCCCTTTTTGGGCTATCCCCTTCCCCCTCGTATCTTCACCAAAGTGATGGTAGAGGTTCTGGCTTTCCAGCGTCTCAGGGGAGTCTCGGTGATCGTGTATCTTGACGATCTTATCCTGTTTGTCCCTTCTCTGGCGCAGTTGATTTGGGTTCCACAGGTAACAAAAGACCTGTTAGTGAGCCTGGGTTGGCCTCTGAACCTAGAGAAACCCAACTTAAAATCCTTCCCAAGGGGTCACCTTCCTGGGGTAGGTGCTGGGCTCAACGGAACAAAAGGTCTTTCCTCGGAGAAAATCCAGAAGGTAGACAAAGCACTGTTGTTTCTCCAGGGCAACCGTCAGAACTCAATGAGGAAGGGCAGGTTGAGCTTACTGACATCCACGCTCCCAGCAGTTCAGTGGACGGGGTCACGTTACCGTCCTCTGCAAACTAGTCATCTTGAAGGTTTGGGACCACAGTCGGGGGTCTTGGGACTCTTTGGTTTCGGTTCCAACTCAGGTAAAGAGATCCCTTTGGGAATGGGAGCATGTTTGTCACAAGGCCTAGAATGGATTTTGCAGATATCCAGGGTGGTTACAACCGATACGAACGGCTTAGGTTGGGGTACACACCTAGACTCCCGTTTTTGGTATGGGGTACCTGGGAGAGGAGAGTCTAAGAGATCCTCAAATTGGAGGGAGTTGAGAGCAGTAGATCTGGTTCTCAGGACCTTTCAGAGAGTGCTCTGGAGAATTCATGTAAGAGTCATGGAGACAATCCCGTGGCAGTGGCTTACGTCAACAAGACGGGGGCTCCTGGAGCAGATCCTTATGGGCCCTAGCGAAAGCCATCCTCGGATGGGCCGAATGTTAAATTCCTGTCCTTCCAGTGATCCGTTTGAAAGGAGAGCAAATTCTGGTATTAGGTTTCCTCAGCAGGAGAGCACGGGAAGAAAGCAACCAGGTTCTCAAGCAGGTTTTTCAAAGAGATCACCCAGAGGTGGGGGATTCCTTCGATAGAGCTCTTTTGCCTCAAGGGAAAACGCAAAAGAAGCCATCTCCTGTTCCATGAACAGGGGAGATGGGAGGTCGGGAGCAGACGCACTAAAGCACAGAGTTGGGGATTCTCTAGGTGCTATGCTTTTCCCCCCTCCCATTCTCATTCCTGCAGGGTCAAGGAAGTTTCAGGTGGAGATTGCTTCCTTTTTCTAAACGCACCTCATTGGCCCAGGAGGCCGTGGTTCTCCATTCTGAAGGGCCTGTCTGTGGAACCCCCCCGGGTTTTCCCGGTCTAGGAGTGTCTCCTTTTCCCAGGCCCAATCTGCTGTCCCCAGGTGGATCCTTGCAGCTTGGCTACTGAGGAGGAATTGCCGAAGGGCAAAGGGGTCTCAGACTGTTTAGTAGCCACTCTTCTGTATAGCAGGTAAATAAAAACTCAGACCATTTTCCTGGAGGTAGGGGGCCGTGATCGTATGGGGGGTTAGTACTCTGCGTGGTGTCCGCAGCACCCCCGGTTCGTATCTGGGTCACGGCACCAAGGCGGTTCAATAGCTGGTGCTCGGAGAACTCTTTCGATGTGCACAGCCTTGTAGCCGTTATAGAGTTCCTGCAGTCAGGGGCAGATAAAGGTTTAGCCCCTGAAACATTGAAGAGTCAGGTTTTCGCTTCAAGCGTATTTCTGGAAAGGCATCTAATATCAGACCTTGGGTTAGTAAGGTTCCTTAGAGCCTTAAGTAGGCAAAGACCAAGCCTTTTGGTCACCCTCTTCCCAGTCGGGATCTTTCATTAGTTTTACAGGTTCTCACAAAAGAACCTTTTGAGCCATTGGAATCTTGCTCGTTCTGGTTGATCACTCTCAAAACTGTTTTTTTTGTGGCGATCACTACGGCAAGGAAAGTGAGTAAACTCGAAGTCCTGTCTGTTAGGACACTCCTTTTCTGGACCATTCAGTTTTAAGACTGATCTGGCCTTTTTACCTAAGGTAGCCTCTAATCCTCAGAGTCCAAGAGATTATGCTGCCTGTTTTTCGTTCAAGGCCAGTGAGAGAACAGGAACACATCTTAATAAATTGGTCCTTAGAAGATGTGTCCTTCATTATTTAGATTGCACAAGTCAGTTCAGGAAGTCTGATTCACTTTTAGTGTTATTTTCAGGGGCTAGGAAGGGTTCCAAAGCCTTTAGACGTACGATAGCCTGATGGTTAAGGTCAGCCATTGGGCAGACTTGCGTGGTTGGGGTGTTAGAGTCTCCAGTTGGAATTGGAGCATACTCAACCAGGGCAGTGGCAACTTCGCAGGCAAAGTGGGCTGGTGCGTCTCCTGAACAGATCTGTAGAGCCGCAACGTGGTTCAGTTTTTCTACGTTCGTGAAGCACTATAGACTGGATCTTCTGCCAGCCAAAGACCAAGCCTTTGGTCATAAAGTGCTGCAAGCAGTGGTCCCACCCTAAGACAAGGTACTCGCTTATCCTCTCAAAGGTGGCTGTCCTGAAAGACGAACTTGGGGAAAAATGGAGTTACGTACCGGTAACATCCTTTTCCGGGAGTCTTTCAGGACAGCACCGGTTCCCACCCAGGTTTTTGGAGATCTTCGGGAACTCATCACATGAGACCGTCAGGTAAGATTAAAAGTTTGATTGTTTATTTTGACGTGTTCTTGTGTCTCCCCAGTTGGCCGGAGGTACTCTGGAAGAACTGAGGGACGGAGAGAGGAGGAGGCTTAAATTGTGAAATTGAAGGCGGTGTTTCCTAAGAGGGGAGGAGCCAGTGTCTCAAAGGTGGCTGTCCTGAGACTCCCGGAAAAGGATGTTACCGGTACGTAACTCCATTTTTTTTTTTTTTTCAAAATTTTCGGTATTTATTTATAGCATAAAAAAAACACCCAGAGGTGATCAAATACCACCCAAAGAAAGCTATATTTGGGGGGGGGGAAAGACGGAAAAAAAAATTGGGTACAGTGTTGCATGACTGAGTAATTGTCATTCAAAGTGTGAGCACCGAAAGCTGAAAATTGGTCTGGGCAGGAGGGGTGTTTAAGTGCCCAGTAGGCAAGTGGTTAAAGAATATAAGGTTTTATGTGATTATACAAGGAGGGGGGGGGGGGGGAATGTGGTGGTCATATGCCCCTTGTTCTGTCACAGAAGTGACAGGATGCTTTGTATTTATAAAGAATACAAGACATTTTCTGGATGGAGGCACTGCACAGCAAACGACCTACACTGATCACTTGCCTTCAGCCCAGCCCTTCACCTCAAACTTCAGCAGGGACATCAATGTCAGAGGCTGCATATAAGTAAAATTCTTCATGAAAGAAGCATCAGCTACTAGTGGAGCACACATTAGCGTAGTCTTAATACCTAGTTAAAGCCCCAATAACTTTTTTTTTTTCACATGGGGGCCCATACAATTTTTTTCGCGCGTTCCAATTTGTTGCCTAATTTGAAACCTCATCAGATAAAAGTGGAAGGTGGAGTTCCTAATCAAATATGCATTTGTAGTTCTTGATGACAGTATGTTGGGTATCAGGAAACCAGTTAAAATTTTCTTCAATCATGTTGCATCCATGTTCCAATTTCATACTAACATTTTGACAAATATACTGCACAAAACATGTGAAATTATACTTTGCTTAGACTGCAAGTATGGTGTTGCTATTCCCTGGAGGCTACTAGCACTGCAGACCGTATAAATATTTTTCCCACTTTCGTCTTTCAGGACAGCACATTTGAGACCTCGGCTCCTCTCTTCTCAGGAAACGTTGCCTCTACCAGATCTTTAAAACCACACCTTCCCTCCAGCCCTTCAGTTTTGGTGTCTCCTCACCGGAGTAAACATCGCTAGGAACCTGGTTTTAAATCAGCTGGGGAGGCGGAGTCCAGTTTTACCCTGAAGGCAGAACATTTTGTCTGGCCAAAGGGATTTCTGAAGAGATTAAGGTCTCCTACATTGCAGCAGGGCTGGGGAGTCTGTTACCTGTAGTGTCTGGCACGTCTCATCCATCCTTGGGGAGAGTGGAGGCATGGGACGTTCATTTTGGCGCTGCCTGGGGAAGGTGTTAGCTGGATGTGTCCGTGTCGTCCCCTCGTTAGTGGGGCCAGCATGGAGCGCAACGCTGGGTCGGATGACAGGCGATGTCTTTTTCCGACGGGAGAGGTCGTGCCTGGTTCACCCCAAACTTCTGGTTCTGGTCGGATGCCATAAACGAACGGCGAAAGCTGGTGTCTGCCTCATTCACGCTGTAGCGACAGCTAAGATGAGCAGTTTCTTGGCGAATCGACCGTTCGGACCGAATGGATGTCTGAAGACTGATGGTTTCAGTTCAGCTCTGGGTGATGCCAGCACCAGTCACTCTAAGGTAAGTGGAACCCTGGGGTGGTGTTCCCTTACTACTTCCCATATAGCTCCACGGGTGATCTCCCCTCCTTGGATAGGAGGGGAAGAGTTGTACATCTCCTGGTGTCGTTCTGGTGTTAATTTTTGCTGGCAGGGGCTGATGCTGGTAGGGGGTTTTTTTTTTTTTTTTTTTTGTAGTTTCAGGACAAGTCCATGGAAAAGTCCAAGCCTTCACATGGGTCCAAGAAGTGCCCCTTATGTAGAAGTGTTAGGGAATCCTGGGGGAAAGTATTATGCAGGAATTGCATTGAGGGCTTAGTCAAGGATCATGCTGAGGAACAAAGTTCTAGTCTGGCGGCTTCTGTTAAAGAGCGCTCCAGCACTTTTCAGTCTTTTAACCTTGTTAATTTCCTGCCTGTACGGCCCCCAGCTAGTCCTCTGCCAGCACAACAGGATGTCGCACCTGGCCCCTTGGCAGGTCCCTCTGCTAACGATGGGTTGCCTGGGGATAGCAGAATGATACTAGAGGATGAGCAGGTTAGCGAATCCTCAGACTGAGTCAGAGGGAGAGGAGGTAGATGGCGAGTCTCCAGATCCTCCCGTTACAAGCTCTCCTTGAAGGAAGTGGAAGAGCTCCTGGCAGCTATTCACACTACACTTGGTATCCAAGAAGAGAAAAACCCCAGTCTCTGCATGACCAGATGTATAAAGGTCTAGGAGAACCAAAGAAAAGGGTCTTCCCAGTACATGAAGTTCTGGTAGACACCATTAGGAAGGAATGGTGAGACCCAGAGAAGCCTTTCTTTTTTAGAGCATTGAAACACAGATTACCTTTTTCAGAGGATGAATCTGCTGTGTGGAACAAATCGCCTATTTTGGATGCAGCTTTCTCTCAAGTATCCTGAAGGACCGATTTGGCTTTTGAAGATATGGGTATGCTAACCGACCCTATTGATAAGAGGATGGACTCTCTCCTCAAGAAGGCTTGGGATTCTTCTTTAAGCAATCTTAAAGCGGTTCTTCACCCTAAAGGGGAAGTTCCGCTAGTATTATCCCTCCCCCCCTCCGGTGCCACAATCGGCACCTTTCGGGGGGGAGGGGGGTGCAGTTACCTGGATAATCCAGGTAACTGCACCCACTTCCGGCCAGACCGCCGCGTGGCTCCGCCCACCGCCGCATGGCTCCGCCCCCCCGTTGTGTTCTGGGAAACACACAGTTCCCAGAGACACAGCGGGGAACCAGCGCAGCGCGACTCGCGCATGCGCAGTAGGGAACCGGGCAGTGAAGCCCTCTTGCTTCACTTCCCGATTCCCTGACAGAGGATGGCGGCGGTGGCTGCAGCGAGACGAGCGATCGCTCGTCATCTGCCGCCGACATCGCTGGAACCTGGGACAGGTAAGTGTGATATTATTAAAAGTCAGCAGCTGCAATATTAGTAGCTGCTGGCTTTTAATATTTTTTTTTTTTGTGCAGCTCCTCTTTAAGCCTGCCATGGCTGTCACAGTGGTGGCACGCAACATGGAACACTGGTTGACTCGTATAAAAGCTCATATTGAGGCAGGCACTGCAAAAAAGACCATTCTTTCCTCTTTTCCAATGCTTCTAAAAGGAGTCTCATACATAGCGGATGCGTCAGCAGAATTGGTCCGCGTGTCTGCTAGGTCCTCTGCATTGGCCAATTCAGCCAGCAGGGCACTTTGGTTAAAGACTTGGCAAGGGGACAATGCCTCAAAGATCAAACTTTGTGGTATTCCATTCACGGGGGATTTACTGTTCGGTCCAGACTTGGTGGCTGTCCTTGATCAGACAGCAGATAAAAAGGCTTTTCCTTTTAAAGAAAAATATAGGGGAAAAATCTAAAGACTCGCCCACAAAGGAAGATTAACTTTCTGAGGACAAAGTCCCTGAAGGTCTGGACCAACAAGGGCAGAGGACATGGGGTAGCGATTTTTCTCCCTCCTGAGCAGTCCCAAAAGGCCCAATGACATGTTAACCCAGGTGGGAGGAAGACTGGGGGCTTTCCTTCCACAGTAGGAGTCGGTTATCTTCAATCCTTTTATTCTAGGCATTATAAGGAGGGGGTACAGACTGCAGTTCTCAAGTACCCCCAACCCGCCCCCCCACAGACTGTTAATCACAGACCTGCCAAGGTGTGCAGAGAAGGTGGCAGCCCTTCTGGCCTCTCTGAAGGATTTGGAGCAGCAGAATATCACGGATCCCTCCTTGGGAGGTAGGCACAGGGTTTTATTCCCACGTTTTTGTGGTCAAAAAGCCTTCAGGGAAGTTCAGGCTGATCCTGAAACCTTTGAATCTGTCAATCTGCTACAAAAGGTTTCGGATGGATTCCATTTTTCCGTGAAGGCACTGCTTCCTCCAAATTGCTTCATGGCGTCCATAGACCTAAGACGCCTATCTGCACATTCCAATTGCTGAGGACAGCCAGAGATTCCTCAGGTTGGCAGTAAGGTCCAGGTCAGAAATGGTGCACCTTCAATTTTGGGCCCTTCCCTTTGGTGAATATCTGGGGGGGGAGAGAGGATAGCCCAAAGTTATGGTGGAGGCCCTGGCCATTCTGTAACTCAAGGGACTCTCAGTGGTAGCATATCTGGATGACCTGCTCCTGTTTGCATCTTCACCAGAGCAGCTGGTTCAGGATTTGCAGGTAGAAAAATGTTTTGGAACAATTGGGATGGCTCTTAAATTTGGAGAAATCCAACTTGGTTCCATCGCAAAGAGTGACCTTCCTAGGGTACGTTCTAGACTCGACTCAGCAGCGAGTATTTCTCCCAGAGGAGAAAATTTGCAAAATAGACAGGACTTTGGCAGTTCTTCAAAGCAATAAGCAAATTTCTATAAGAAAGGCCATGTCAGCCTTGGGACTGCTGACGTCGGCTCTTCCAGCAGTAAGGTGTGCAGGAGCACACTTTTGCCCCCTGCAGCTTTTCATTTTTGGAGGTTTGGGATCGTACTCGGAGTTCTCTGGACTCTACGATTCTCATTCCAATAAAAGTAAAGAGGTCCCTCTGGTGGAGAAAAGCAGTGAATCTTAAGGTCTAGAATGGGTACTCCCAGTGTCCAAGGTCGTCACAACGGATGCAATTGGCTCAGGTTGGGGAGCACACCTGGAGAAAGGTCTGACCCAAGGATCTTGGAGTCTTGAGGACGCGGAGAGGTCTTCGAATTGGAGGGAGCTGAGAGCCATCTT
The DNA here is from genome assembly GCF_037356315.1 of Lithobates pipiens. NCBI lineage: Eukaryota > Metazoa > Chordata > Amphibia > Anura > Ranidae > Lithobates > Lithobates pipiens. The sequence goes on along the minus strand of NW_027507748.1, from coordinate 595,209,614 downwards.
CTTGGCTCTAAGGTTTTTCCAGCAGGAACTCCAGGGACATCATGTCCAGGTCCGTTCAGACAACTCTTCAGCAGTTTGCTTGCATCAATTGGCGGGGGGGGCACAAGAAGCCGGTCTTTGCTCTCTAACGGAAGCAATATTCAGCTGGGCGGAGTTAACAGTACGCTCTCTATCTGCAGTACACCTGAAAGGAGAGCTAAATTGGAGAGCAGACTTCCTCAGCAGGAAAAAGCTGAGGGAGAGCAACTGTCTTGAATCTGGAAATTTACAGGTTGATTGTCCAGAGGTGTGGGAGACTGTCCATGGACCTTTTTGTGTCAAGGGAAAAACACAAAAGCTCCTCTTTTCTTCTCTGAGTCGGAGCGGAACAATAGGAGTGGATGCTCTTGGAGATGGCCTTTTACAAAATGCTATGCCTTTCCCCCTCCCGTGTTGCTGCCAGTTCTGAGGAAATTCCAGTTAGAGGATACAACTCTGATCTTGATAGCCCCACACTGGCCCAGGAGGCCTTGGTTTTCTGTACTAGAGAAGCTTGCGGTAGAACCACCTTGGATACTTCTGGTCAGGGAGTATCTACTTTTCCAAGGCCCAATCTGCTGCCCTCAGGTGGAGAGGTGGAGTCTGGCAGCCTGGCTACTGAAGAGGAGATGCTGAAAAGCAAGGGGTTCTCTGAAAAGTTAATGGAGACTCTTCTGAATTCTAGAAAGGGAGACGCATAGGATTTATTGGAAGGTATGGAAAAAATTCAATTCCTGGTGTGCGGAGAGCTCCTTTAACATTCATAGTCCAGTAGCAGTACTGGAGTTCCTACAGAGGGGGGCAGATAAGGGACTGGCTCTTGGTACGCTTAAAGGTCAGGTTTCTGCTTTAAGTGTTTTTCTGTAGCAGCAATTGGCAGCAAACCCTTGGGTCTCCAGGTTCTTTAAAGGGTTGAGTAGACAGAGACCAGTCAGTTTACATCCTTTTCCAGTGTGGGATTTATCTTTAGTTTTGCAAGCTCTTACAGAGGATCCTTTCGAGCCTATTAGATCTTGTATGGTAAAATTTTTAACCCTCAAGACAGTTCGTTTTTTATTTATTTTTTTATTTTTTTGGTAGCCATCACTACCGCAAGAAGGGTCAGTGAGTTAGAAGCCCTCTCAAGGAGAACACCCTTTTTTCAGGTTTTTCTGGATCGGATTATTTTTAAAACCGATCTGGCCTTTTTGCCAAAGGTATCTTCAAATTTCCATAGAAGTCAGGAAATCTGTTTGCCCACTCTGTTCGAATCCTGTGAGGGAACAGAAACATGTCTTCCACAAGTTAGATGTCAGGAGGTGTGTAATGTACCTGGAGGTTACTGAGCAATTCAGGAAATCCAATTTGGTTTCTTTTTCAGGGGCTAGGAAGGGTTCTAAAGCCTCTAGAAATGCTATAGCCAGGTGGATTAGGTTGGCAATCAGTCAAGCATACATAGCAAAAGGGGTGGAGGTCCCAGAAGGTATTGGGGCCCATTCCACTAGGGCTATGGCTACGTCACAAGCAGAGTGGGATGGTGCTACACCCGAGCAGATCTGCAGAGCAGAAACATGGTCAAGTTTTAAGACTTTCGTTAAGCACTACAGATTGGACTTGTCTGCCCAGGACCAGGCCTTTGGGTGTAAGGTCCTGCAAGCAGTGGTCCCACCCTAGGGTAAGTGCTTGCTTATCCTCTCAAGTGTGCTGTCCTGAAAGACTAAAGTGGGAAAATCGAAGTTGCATACCGGTAACGTTTTTTTTTTTCCAGGACAGTACCGGTACCCACCCAAAATAAGGGCTATTCATACCACTTTAGGCATACAAGAGGAAAAGGCATTGTCACTCCATGATCAGATGTACAAAGGCATGGAGGAACAGAAAGCGTGTGTTCCCGGTGCTTGACATCTTGATCGATGCCATCAGGAAGGAATGGCAGGATCCCGAAAGGAAACCTTTCTTTTCTGGGGCATTAAAATGAAGGTTTCCTTTTGCGGAAGAGGAGGCTCTTGTCTGGAATAAATCTCCCAGGTGTCCAGACATACTGACCTGGCCTTTGAAGACATGGGGGTACTTTCAAACCCTATGGATCGAAGGATGGATTCACTTCTAAAGAAGGCCTGGGATTCATCACAGGGAAATCTTAAGCCGGCCATGGCAGCCACAGTGGTGGCTCGTAATATGGAGTATTGGCTTACCCAGATTAATGCGCACATTGAAGCAGGGACGGCAAAGGAAACTATTCTATCCTCCTTTCCCATGCTGCTTAAGGGGATAGCATACATTGCGAATGCTTCAGCTGAATCCGTGCGAATGTCTGCAAGATCCTCGGCTCTGACCAACTCAGCCAGGAGGGCCTTATGGCTGAAGACATGGCGGGGGTTCAATGTGTCCAAAACAAAGCTCTGTGGAATCCCTTTTACAGGAGACTTACTGTTTGGGCCAGGTCTTGAAGCAGTGCTAGATCGCACGGCTGATAAGAAAAAGGCCTTTCCCGTTAAGAGGAAATTTGGGGAGCAGTCAAAAAGACTCATCCTCAGAAAAAATTTGAAGCCCCTAGTACTGTTCGACAGAAGAAAAGTTGGGGGCTCAAGGGCAAAGGGCGTGGGGGAGCAATTTTTCGCCCTCCTGAACAGCCCAAAAAGTCTCGACAGTCACAGTGGGAGGAAGGTTGGGGGCCTTTCTCCCACAGTGGGAGATCACCTCCAATCAGTTTGTTGGGGATCATCAGAAGAGGTTACCGCTTGGAGTTTTCAGAACTCCCCCCTCTGAGACCCCTTGTCACCGAGCTGCCAAAATGTGCAGAAAAATCATCTGCCCTTCTTTCCTCTCTCCAGGAGTTAGAGGAACCAGGAAGTGGTAGTACGGGTCCCAGCAGGAGAGAAAGGCAGGGGCTTCTATTCTCACATTTTTGTGGTTCGCAAGCCCTCGGGAAAGTTCAGGCTCATCCTAAACCTGAAGCCTCTGAATGTCTGTCACCTACAGAAGGTTTTGGATGGATTCAGTTTACTCAGTGAAAGCACTTCTTCCACCAAACTGTTTCATGGCATCGATAGATTTAAAAGATGCATACCTGCATATTCCCATCGCAGAGAGCCAGCAGCGTTTCCTCAGGCTGGCAGTGAGAACCTCAGAAGGGGTGCTACACCTGCAGTTCAAAGCACTTCCCTTTGGGCTATTCCCCCCCCCCCCCCCCCCCCAGATCTTCAAAGTGATGGCAGAAGTTCTGGCATTCCTGCATCTCAGGGGAATCTCGGTGATCGCATATCTCGACGATCTTCTCCTCCTGTTTGCCCCCTCTCCGACGCAGTTGATTCGAGATCTACAGATGGCAAGAGACCTGTTGGTAAGCCTGGGTTGGCTTCTGAACCTGGAGAAATCCAACTTAAATCCTTCCCAGAGGGTCACCTTCCTGGGGTATGTGTTGGACTCAACAGAACAAAAGGACTTCCTTCCTTTAGAAAAGATCCAAAAGGTAGACAAAGCACTTATTTTTCCAGGGCAGCTATCAGATCTCAGTAAGGAAGGTCATGTCGGCATTGGGCTTGCTGACATCTATGCTCCCAGCAGTTCAGTGGGTGGGATTACATTACCGTCCTCTGCAACTATTTATACTGAAGGTTTGGGACCACAGCCAGGGGTCTCTGGATTCTTTGGTTTTGGTTCCAACTCAGGTAAAGGGGTCCCTCTGGTGGAGAGAGGAAGCAAATTTGCCCCAAGGCCTAGAGTGGATTTTGGTCACAACCGATGCGAGCAGGTTGGGGTGCACACCTAGACTCCCGTTTGATACAGGGTACCTGGGAGACGAGGGAGTCGCAGAGATCCTCGAATTGGAGGGAGCTGAGGGCAGTAGTTCTGGCTCTCAGGACCTTTCAGAGAGAACTCCGGGGACATCATGTAAAAAGTCAGGTCAGACAATTCCTCAGTGGTAGCTTACGTCAACAGATGGGGGCACCAGGAGCGAATCCTTATGGGCTCTAGCAAAAGCCATCCTCAGGTGGGCCGAAGCAAATGTCCTGTCCCTTTCAGCGATCCACTTGAAAAAAGAGCAAAATCAGGTGGCAGATTTCCTCAGCAGGAGAACACTGAGAAGGCAACTGGGTTCTCAAGCAGGAAGTCTTCGAAATGATCACCCAGAGGTGGGGGGATTCCTTCGATAAACCTTTGCCTCGAGGGAAATCGCGAAGGTAGCCATCTTTTCTATAAACAGGGGGGACGGGGCGTTGGGTGGAAGCACTAGCAGAGTTGGGGTTTCTCCAGGTGCTATGCTTTCCCCCCTCCCGTGCTGATTCCGGCAGTGCTAAGGAAGTTTCAGGTGGAAAATACGACCCTTATTCTAATCAAACCTCACTGGCCCGGGAGGCCGTGGTTCTCCATTCTAAAGGGCCTGTCTGTAGAACCCTCCCCCTGGATTCTCCCAGTCCAGGAAGATCTTGCAGCTTGGCTTCTGAGGAGGAATTGCTGAAGGGCAAGGGCTTCTCAGATCGTTTAGTAGCCACTCTCCTAAACTGCAGGAAAAGGGAAACCCAGACAATTTTCTTGAAGGTATGGAGGCGGTTCAATAGCTGGTGCTCAGAGAGCTCCTTCAATGTGCGCAGCTCTGTAGCCGTTCTAGAGTTCTTGCAGGCTGGGGCAGATAAAGGTTTAGCCCTTGGAACACTGAAGGGTCAGGTATCCGCTTTAAGCGTGTTTCTGGAAAGGCATCTAGCATCAGACCCTTGGATAATGAGGTTCTTCAAAGCCCTAAGGCCGCGTACACACACGCGGACTGTTGGCCCAACTTTGTCCGTCCAACAGTTTGAGCGAACAGTCCGCTCAAACTTAGCATGGACGGACATGGCCACACACGACGGACGAACAGTTTGCTGAAACCGTGCGCGATAACGTGAACGGCACGTACGACGGGACGAAAAATACGACGTCCTATACACTGCAATGCAACCTTCCGACGTGGAAATCCTTTCTGAGCATGCGCGAGACTTAGTTGGCCGAACAAGCCTACACACGAGCGAACAGTCCGCTGAAACAAGGTTTCAGCGGACAGTTTTTCGGAATTTCCGTAAGACCTTGTTCGGCCAACTGTCCGCTGAAACTGTCCGCTGAAGCCCCACACACGAGCGGACTGTCCGCCCAAACACTGTTCAGCGGACAAGGTTGGGCGAACAGTCCGCGCGTGTGTACGCGGCCTAAGTAGGCAGAGACCTGTTTCAAATTCCCCCTTCCCAGTTTGGGATCTTTCATTAGTTTTAGTTTCTCACAGGAGAACCTTTTGAGCCGTTGGAATCTTGCTCGTTAAGACTGATCACTCTCAACTGTTTTTGGTGGCGATCACTACAGCAAGGAGTGAGTGAACTCAAAGCCCTTTCTGTTAGGGCACCTTTTTTTTCAGGTTTTTCCGGACCTTTTGGTTTTTAAGACTGATCCAGCCTTTTTACCTAAGGTAGCCTCTAGTCTTCATAGAGTCCAGGAGATTGTGCTACCTACTTTCTGTTCAAATCCGGTGAGAGAACAGGAACACATCTTTCATAGATTAGATGTTAGAAGATGTGTCCTTCATTTAGATTGCACAAGTCAGTTCAGGAAGTCTGATTCACTTTTTGTGTTTTCAGGGGCTAGGAAGGGTTCCAAAGCCTCTAGACGTACGATAGCCAGATGGTTAAGGTTAGCCATTGGGCAGGCTTACGTGGCAGGGGGGTTAGAACCCCCAGTTGGGATTAGAGCACACTCAACCAGGGCAGTGGCAACTTCTCAGGCAGAGTGGGCTGGTGCATCTCCTGAACAGATCTGTAGAGCTGCAACATGGTCCAGTTTTTCTACGTTCATGAAGCACTATAGATTGGGTCTTCTGTCAGCCAAAGACCAAGCCTTTGGTCGTAAAGTGCTGCAAGCAGTGGTGCCACCCTAAGGTAATGTGCTCGCTTATCCTCTCTAAGGTGGCTGTCCTGAAAGACTAACTTGGGGAAAAACTGAGTTTCGTACCGGTAACATCCTTTTTCCGGGAGTCTTTCAGGACAGCACCGGTTCCCACCCAGGTTTTTTTTTTTTTTTGGAGATCTTCGGGAACTCTTCACATGAGACCGTCGGGTAAGATTAAAAGTTTGTTTGTGTTCGTGTCTTCCCAGTTAGCCGGAGGTACTCTGGAAGAACTGAGGGACGAAGGGAGGACGAGACTTAAATTGTGGAATTGAAGGCGGTGTTTCCTAAGAGGGGAGGAGCCAGGGTCTCTAAGGTGGCTGTCCTGAAAGACTCCCGGAAAAGGATGTTACCGGTACATAACTCCTTCTTTTTTTTTTTTTTTTCCCCCCCCCCCCCCCGTCGTCGTCGTGGCTTTCGCTATGTTTTATTGTGCTGAATATTTAAAATATTTCACTTGGTCTTTAATCAGCTTTTGTCTATCTCTACCAGTACGCTCTTTGAATGATCCATGATCAGTGCTTAGATTTCTAGTGTGCAGAGCTCTTAGATTCCAATTTTGGCTTTTCCAGGTGACAGAGTTTAATATCGCTGTAAATAAAGACCTTGGAGAGCTCCTGATAGTTAGGCTGTCCATGGAGCGCTACCTAAATTTCCCTCTGGATCCCTGGTACTGCAATTATGTCACAGTGACCTGTCCCAAAGACCAACTTTACAAATTCCCATTGTATCAGTGGATATTCAAATCTGTGGAGATCCCAGAAGGGAAGGGTAAGATGTGACTTTATCATTATTATACTGGAAATGTATTTAACTGTCTATTGTAGGTATTTTTCTATGAGGCAGATATGAAATATTACCAATAACCTTGAGTCTAATTATGGAGATCTTTAAAGTGCTACAAAAACTCCCTGTGAAAGAACTTGCCTCTAACGGCCCATAGCAGCATGTGTACAGCATACAAGTACTTTCAAACATTTTCATACTTTTTTTTTTTTTTTTTTTTGTTTTTTTCTCTTCGGGGGAGGGGGTAGGGTGTTGGGAGGTGGAGGGCTTTACCTATTTACCTTGCAGTCTGGACCCCGCGTTGTATGTTATCCACTCCTGACCCCTGCACTACTTCAGCATTACATACTTGTAACCTAGAGCATTGTATGCCCGGGTTTAACTATACCCATTCAAGTCCCTCTCAATTTGGCCTCCCCCACCCATCAGTGTTGTGTACTATGTGCTTATATCGTATTTATCCTATACTTTGCCCCCCATATTTGTCCCAACAAGGGACAGACTTTCTATAGTTTGAAGATTATTTCACATGTGTAGAAAAAGCAGAGCCTGGCTCTGAGACTTTTAAAAACTAGACTGTATGGCTCCCTGTAGACTGAATCCCAGACATCTGAGAATGGCGGGGACTGGTAAAATACATTTTATAAGATAACTGTACTAAACCCACTGTTTAGTTTTCTAATAGTATATTCCTAGTTCCACCCATGACAAACTAGTTTAGTGACATATCAAGTCTTTTAATGTCTGTGCCAGACAGAGAATCTAATGCACGGCTGCTATGGGCTACAGTAACTTTTTGGTATCTGATCCTGCAGAGCACAAACATTAACTGTCTGTTTGGTACATCTGTCAGATATATGTGCTAAATGGGGGAATTGTGGTAGCAAATGTGACTGTATAATCTGTTCTGTTTCAGGTGTTGTGATAACTAAGAATATTCACCCTGCTCTCCAGCAACAAAGAAAATTAGAATTGGAGATGAATAGAGAAACACACAAGTGAGTGATCGGCACATACGTTCTCTGTATGGTGAGAGGGGGTTGTCCATTATAGGACAGTTCATTTTCACTCACATCTTGCTAATGACAAAACTTCTGCTCCAGCCTTCCTGCTGATTGTGTTTAAAGAATTCCAGGTGTGATGCATTGTATTGCTGGATGCACTGAACACTGGAGTTTGGTGCTCAGCGCGAACAAAGCATTTTCTGAATGAATGGCGTTCTGATTCGGCGAGGTAGAGAGCATGTTAGTCCCTTGCCTGTTCACATCATCCAGTCAGAATGCTTTACATTCATTCAGAAATTGCAAAGCTTTTTAGGAATGAAGCGCTTGCTGAACGGCCAACCTCCTATGTTTAAAAGACATCACACTGGGCGTGGCCTGACCATGGAGGAGTGAAGACGTGTGTCTCCTCAGCTCCGTCTCACCGCCGCATGATAACAGCGCACGGAGGGTGAATCTGTCCCCATCCTCACACAGCAATGTCCCACAAGAGCCGGGCGTCATCCCAGCACTCACGGGTGGACCGCTCGCGGCAAGCACAGCTGGACAACTTCTTCCCGGGGCAGGAGGAGAAGGGCCGGGAGGCCTCCAAAATGGCGCCGGCAGGCAAGGCCCTGAAAGCTGGCAAGGCCGCGCCATCCACGGCCACAAAGTCGCACCAGAGGGATGCCTCGCCGATACCTTCCCCGCAGTTGGTGAGTGATTCGGCCCCCCCGACCTCCCCACGGTCCCCCGGGTTGCTGCCAGAAGCCCCTGACGAACCGGACCCCTTGGCTGATGCGGATATCAGGCGCCATATTCTGTCCCTCCCCACCAAAGCTGACCTGGAGCGCTTTGCAGATAGAGTGGAGAAGGCGTTTAAGGAGGACATTGCACAGCTTAAGGCAGACACAGTACACCTGGGGGGTAGGATGGAGTCCCTGGAGCAGAGATTTGAGGAGGCTCTCCCTGCTATAACTATGCTGCAGGACCAATGTGATGCACAAGGCCGTCAGATTGAGGCCCTGCTTTGCCAGTTAGACGACGCCGAGAACCGCAGTCGCAGAGCTAACATTAGGATCCGGGGCCTACCTGAGGCCACGGGAGCTAGGGACATTGTTCCTACCCTGGAGGGTGTTTTTAAGGAGATCCTAGGCTTACCTGCTACGGCTACTGTGGAAATTGACCGTGCACATAGGGCCTTGAAACCCCCCTCTCAAGATGTGAATAATCCCAGAGACATTATCTGTAAGCTACATAAGTATACGCTTAAAGATCGCATAATGCAGAAAATGAGAGGGAAACCCTATTTTGATTTTGATGGTGCACACCTGGCTTTTTACCAGGACATTTCAAGGCGCACTCTTATGCAACGCAGGGCCTTGCGCCCCCTCCTGCTGGCTATTCAAGAGGCTGGACTGCCATACCGCTGGGGGTTTCCCTTTGCCCTACAAGTTACCAGGGACGGTAAGACCGTGACTCTCCGCACTAAAGATGACCTCCCACATTTTTTGGCTGCCTTGGAGCTGGAACAGGTAGACTTCCCGGACTGGAGGAACCCTTCGGACTTTGCAGCTTTTAGATTGCCGACACCGCAACCGTGGCTGCCCGCTAGAAGTCAGAACCGCAGACGGCGCCACAGGAGACAATCAAGGGATCCTTCCACGGATGCTGCTGCCCCGGGTCCCTGAGGGTACCAACACTTTTTCCCAAGGACACACTCCTGTGATCTGAAGAACTCTGGGTTGACTTGACTTACTTGGAATTCCCCACGGCACTCTGAGCTGGTTCTGGTTTTTGGTTCGCACTGGCAGTTAATTCAATTTGATTTTTTTTTTTCTCTCTTTTTAATGGCCATATTATTTTTTTTTATTTTTATTTCTTTGGTTCTGCCGTGGGGACCCTGTGAACTGTTAATAATTGCTGCTTTATGTGTTTTTTCCCCTCCTTTATCGCACTAAGTCAGGTGCGGTGGGCGGAGATGGGGACCCACTTCCCTCTTTGTTATGGGATTCCACGTACCCCCAGTAGGATGCCCGTTTTTTTCTTTTTTTTTCTTCTGTACGGGCTTAGATCCTGGTGGGGATCTGGAGTTGTGGCTTGGGCCCCACCCCCCCTTTGGGGGGGGTGGGGACCTCGCCATAGCTTTTAGTTTTTTTCTACATCTAGCCGGCCTCGGCTGCTATGTTTTATCAGTTGTACCTTGTATATCTTTCACATGTATGTTTTTTCTCCCCTTTTTTCTTCCCCTCTCTTCTCTTGACTGCCCTCCTCTTCTTGACTCTTCTCTCTTTAGGTCTGCTCTGCCGTCTGCACCGGACGCACCACCACTTTGCGAGCATGTCCCTGCCTGGACTTTTGGGATGGCTACATTGCGGGTAAGCACTTACAATGTTAGGGGCCTATGCTCCCCTCATAAGCGTAGTAAGCTCTGGGGGGAACTGAAGCGGCTGAGGTCGCAGGTGATTTTCCTTCAGGAGACTCACTTTACGCATCAGTCGTCCCCTAAATTGCCCACCCATCTTTTCAACCAGTGGTTTCTAAGCAACTCCCCCTTAGCTAAATCGCGCGGTACAGCTATCGGCATACATAAGTCCTGCCCCTTCCAACCCTCTGCTCATAGGGTTGACCCCCAGGGCAGGTATGTTTTCTTGAAGGGCACTATAGCTGGACAACTCTATACGTTCGCGACACTCTATGCCCCTAACGCTGACCAACTTACTTTTATTGACCGTACCTTGGACCGTCTAGCGGAGTTTCGGGAAGGTTTTCTAATTGTAGGAGGAGACTTTAACGTAAGCCCTGACCCCCAACTGGACACATCCCATGCGAGACCCTCCCATTCCTATAAATTCCTTAAACATTACCGCAAGACTTTGCAATCCCATCTCCTGTCGGACGGTTGGCGGATACTGCACCCCTCTGATAGGGACTACAGTTATTATTCCACGGTACATGATGTGTACACACGGATTGACCACATCTACGTTGACCGTAATATCCTGGAACTCCTTCAGTCCGCGGCCATAGACGTTATTTCCATCTCAGACCATGCCCCAGTGACGGTGGCTTTTGCCCTGCCCATGGTTCAACAGAGGGCCTGGACATGGCGGCTTAATGATAATTTATTGGATGATGGCATAGCGGTGAAGGAGGTCACGGATACGCTGACTAACTACTTTAAGGAGAATACACCGGCTGAGATAGGTGAAGGGGTTATATGGGAAGCTCATAAGGCGGTGGTTAGGGGGGCATTAATCTCTCAGGGGTCTAGGCTTAAAAAAGCTCGTCGGGCGGATTTTACGCGGGTGTATACTGCCCTTCAGAAAGCTGAACTCGCTCATAAGACTACTGGGAGTCCGGAGGCTTTGTCGGCCCTGACTGAGCTACGGGAATTATTTCTGCGGTTATTAGACCGCCAAGCCCGCAAACAATTTCGCTTTTTGGCTCACAAGTATTATGAACACGGGAATAAGTGCGGTCGGATGCTGGCTCGTGCCCTCCGTAAACGCCATGCCCAGACCTATATTCACAAATTACACGATTCGGCAGGGGTTCCGGTTGTCCAATCCTCTAAAATAGCGGCCGGGTTCCGTGAATACTACACAACATTATATAACTTAGACTCTACAATCTCCCCCGCGACCCGAGTGGATAGACTCAAGGCGACCCGTGCCTATTTGGCGGCGGCTGATCTGCCGAAGCTTACCGAAGAACAATCCGCTGCCCTGGAACTCCCAATCACGGTAGAGGAGATTGGGGCCACGGTGGAGTCCTTGCCCAATGGTAAGAGTCCTGGTCCGGACGGATTTACTAAGGTTTACTATAAAACTTTCCTGCCCCAGCTACAGGCTCCCATGTGCGCCTACTTTAATGCTATCGCAGGGGGCAGTGCTATCCCCCCGGAAGCCCTTCTGGCTCATATTACTGTGCTGCCGAAGGAGGGCAAGGACCCCACCGTCCCCCAGAGCTACCGCCCTATTTCCCTTCTTAATTTGGACATAAAGATTCTGACGAAAATTCTAGCAAATAGACTGAAGCTCCTTATTCCTGACCTGGTCCACCCGGACCAGACAGGCTTTGTTGCTGGGAGGGAAGCCAGGGATAACTCCCTTCGAGCGGTCCATCTTATTCACTGGGCCCGCTCCCGCCCGGTCCCGCATCCGTATATTGTTTTGTCCACTGACGCTGAAAAAGCTTTTGACCGCATAGACTGGTCCTACCTGACAGAGGTACTTCACTCAATACAACTGGGCCAGCGGATGTTGACGACGATTGCGGCCTTATATTCTGCACCTTGTGCTCAGGTCAAAGTAAATGGGATTTTGTCGGCCCGGTTCCCCATTAGAAACGGCACGAGGCAGGGGTGTCCTCTTTCACCCCTCTTGTTTGCCCTAGTGCTGGAGCCGTTTCTCCGCACGGTGCGGGCTAGCCCTGATATTAAGGGCCTCCAAGTTGGTAACACAGAACACAAACTCTCGGCTTATGCTGACGATGTGGTGTTTCACCTTACGGACCCCCTGCTCTCTCTGCCAAATCTGATGAGGGAATTGAAACTTTTTGGGTCATTGTCTAATTTTAAGATAAATTTTTTCAAAGTCGGAAATACTCCCTGTCCACTTAGCCCCGCATCTCATGACATCCCTCAAGGCCGCCTTTCCCTTCGTTTGGACTATGTCGTCCCTGCGATACTTGGGAGTGCATTTAACGAACCGTTACGATACCCTGTACTTAGCTAATTACCCACCCTTACTGGATGCGATCAAAAGAGATCTCTTACAATGGACGGGGACGGCGTTTACTTGGTTTGGTCGGGTGAGTGTCATAAAGATGAATGTCCTACCCCGTGTACTCTTTTATTTACAGATGCTTCCGATCCCCTTGCCCAAATGTTTCTTTGACCGCTTAAGTAGTATGATGTCTCGCTTTATATGGAACGACCGTAAACCTAGAATAGCGTTACGGATACTGCGTCGTTCGAAGAGGTGGGGTGGACTGGGTGTCCCAGACATTAGACAGTATTATCAAGCGGTGGCCCTCCAGAAGATTCTAGACTGGCATTTCCACTCTCGAACTAAGCTCTGGGTCCCTTTAGAGAAGTATCTGGCGGGTAGGAACTTAGCTTACGCGCCCTGGTTGCCCCGGGTATATAGGGGCCTGGCGGAGACGACCTCCCCTCTGACGACCCATGTGTTCTCAGTTTGGGACAGGCTCAATGCGACCCTTAAGCTAGCTCCCCCTATGTCCCCGGTGGCCCCATTGGGTGGTTTCCTGTGGTTCCCGCCGGGTGAACAGATGGGTTTCTTTGGGAATTGGGTTGACGATGGGAACGCTAGTTGCGGGCAATTCTTGAGGGATGGTGGTCTTATGCCATATGAGGCCCTGCCCGTCGGTAGCTGTGGCTCCCGAATGAACTTCTGGAGATACCGGCAACTACACCACTTTTTTCAGGCACATGGTCATACTATTAGGGATCCCTGGACCCTTACCCCGTTTGAGCACATCTTTCTTGCAGAGGAGCCGACTCCACACCTGGTTTCTGAGTTATACCGGCTGTTGGACTCGGCCAGCTCCCAGACTACTCCTGCTTATATTAGACGGTGGGAGACTGACTTGGGGACGACGTTCACAGAGACTCAGTTATCACACCTTTATTCCCTCACCCATTCGTCCTCTAGAGACTCCAAGGTTCAGGAGACCAACTTTAAGTTATTAGCACGCTGGTACCGGGTGCCGGCAGACTTGGCCTGTATTTACCCCTCCGCATCGGAGTCCTGCTGGAGGGGATGTGGACAACGAGGAACCCTAGTTCACGTGTGGTGGGAGTGCCCCCTAATTCGACCCTTCTGGGAAGACATACAGGGTCAAGTGAAGGCTGTGACCGGGATTGAGGTCCCTCTCTTGCCGCTGCACTTCCTTCTGCAGGTGCCCTCGGTCCCGCTTAGGGTTTATAAGAATTCCGTGTTGGCACATTTGCTGAATGCAGCCAGACGCCTGATTCCGTTATATTGGAAGCGGCCCGGAATCCCCACTCGAGAAGAGTGGTGCAGGGGAGTGCATGCGGTGAAGGAGGCAGAGCACTGGGTCGCTACCTGTAAAGGCCTAGAGGATCGTTTCCACGATATCTGGAGATCCTGGTCGACGTATGCGTCGGATCCTAACCATATGCCCTCCAGTTTAGACGTGGCTCTGCTGGAATTGGCAGACCCCACCCTTAAAACTCTCAGACTGGGCGGAGCCCAGGGGGGGACTGGATCTCCCCCTGGAAGCTCTTAGTGAAGGAATACTGCTTACGAATATTGAAGCTGGGGAGTGGTGTGCCCGGTGTGGACGGAGCGGACATTTGGTGACTATACTCAGGTAAATGGACCTACTTTTCCTATTCTCTTCCTGTCCCTGTCGTTCTTCCTTTCTACCCTATGCTGACCTTTTCTCTTTTCCTTTTCCTCTTCCCCATCTTTCCACCTTTCTTGGGTCAGAATGTCATGTAGCCTGAGCTGCCGAAGCTGGTAGGTGGTGGGCTGGGATCCCTATTTTGACGCTTGGGCTGCCAGGCAAGAAATTCTGAGTTTGGCGGAGGGAGGCGTTCCGGCCGACCCTCTGTGGTGACACCGGCTCCCGGGATGCGCTGGCGGTGGAGGGTGGCTAGCTGGCGGCTGTTGGGGGGGCCCCCCCCCTCTACCCTAGTGCCGGGACGGTGTCCATTTTTCAGGTCTCTTTCTGCCGGATTTTGACCCACTATTGGTTGAGGTAATTGTTTCTTTTTACCCTGGCACTTATCTGGGTTTCCCAGCCTGCCTGCTATGTATACACCCAAGACATTCTCCTTCTCTTTATGACTCTAAGACCTCTCTCTTTAAGTCTGTTTAAATGTTCAACTTACATGTTACTCTAGCACTGGAGCGGCCTTTTTTGAGGCCGATAAATATTGCACTTCAATGTGATGTTGGACCTGTATTGTTTTTCATGTTTCTGTTTCTGCTATATTGCAATAAATACTGATTACACAAAAAAAAAGACATCACACTGACCACCCAGCAAGGGACCTGGAAGTAAATGGAGATCACTGGATTGGCGGTGTCATAACTTTTTTTTTTTTTTTTTTTTTTTTTTTTTTAAAGCACACTATCATAAACCAATTTTAATTAAAATTTTCTTCGTTTTTTTTTTTGCCCAACTTTGATGACCTCTGCTGATACTAGTGTATATTAGATTTGTTGTGTTAATCATTTCTCTTGTCTTAGACTGTACAACAAAATGCGTACATGCTTCTAAGCCCTGCTATGGGTACAAACCACAAAAATATACAGTATCTGACAATTGAGTACACTCACGCATTTTTTGTAAATATTCTACTTTTTTTTTGTGACAACACTGAAGACACTTTTTTTTTTTTTACAATGTAAAGTAGTGTGTACAGCTTGTATAACAGTGTAAATTTGCTGTCCCCTCAAAATAATGCAACACACAGCTATTAATATCTAAACCGCTGGCAACAAAAGTGAGTACACCCCTAAGTGAATGTCGAAATTGGGCCTAATTGGCCATTTTCCCTCCCTGATGTCACGTGACTCCTTAGTGTTACGAGGTCTCAGGTGTTTTTCGCTCTTTCTGGTCACTGAAAGTTCAGCGTGGCACCACCATGGCAAAGACTTCTGAGAATCTGAAGAAAAGAATTGTTCTCCATAAATATGGCCTAGGCTATAACAAGATTACCACTTTTGTTGCCAGCAGTTTAAACGTAATTGGCTGGATTATTTTGAGGTGACAGCAAATGTAGAATATTATACAAGCTGAACACTCTCTACTTTGTAGCAAAGTGTCATTTCTTCAGTGTCACATTAAAATATAATTTACAAATGTGTGAGGGGTGTTATCTTGTAGATTCTGTACATATGCATTATTGCTGTAATTGCCAGGAGCATTTATTTTGGATTGCTCTTGGGTGGAGGGTTATGGTAATAAAAAAAAAAATGTATTTTACTATTGTACTAATTTTTCCTTTGATAAAATCAGGAGATGTCAACCTTTATTTGGCACCAAGTGAAAGCCCAAATAGTATCAGTATGGATGTGCTAAGTAATTGCGATGGTGTAGTTTTAATTATGTCCAAGATGCAAAACTGTTCAGATATTTAGGTTTATTTAGACTGGTTGTAACTAAATGCTGACTTGGTTCTATTAACTGGCACCTAATAGATTATTTTATTTATTATGTAGGTGGAAAGTTTATGCAGAAGGTGCCCCTCATTGCATTGATGTAACCAATGATGATCCACAGAATCTGCCTCCTAATGACCAGTACTCCTTCCAGAAGCAGGCCCATTTTGGTTCTACATCATATTCCACGTATGTATCGAGCATCTATTGACCTGCAAAAAACCCTGACAATATAAAATGTCAGTAAACCCACTGCCACCGATTTTTGGTATAGGGCAACATAAGCTGCAGTCTGTACTGTAGGAAATGTGAAAATATTGGCTAGTAACTTATTCTCTGCAGGCATGTGACCTTTATTTGCTATGTATGACATCGTGAGCTCAATGGGTGGAGCAATTGGGTAACGCCACTGAAGGAAAGTTCCTCTGTTTTCCTATGCCTGCACAGAGCTGATTGGCACTGTTGTGGGTTGGTAGGAAAATATTCATATTTAAATGAGACTCGATAAGCAACATTTAAGCCATGTAAAATAACTAGCAAATTACAAATTTTTAAAATGGAGGTGCATTTTTTTTTTTTTTTTTTTTTTTTTTTTTTTTGATTGCCAGCCTGTCAAACTCGTGAGCCACTCGCAATCCAACACTCGTTATGTCTGCACATACTGAAAAGCCAGAGGGTTGGTTGCTACAACATTGACACTAGTAATGGAAATATGCATTGATTAAAGGTTGGGGAAAACTGTTAGAAATCAAAATAAAAATGGGGTTTGAGAACCTAGGCTCAGCAGGGACTGGCTGAGATTTGAACCATCTATGGGCTGGCTGATTGTACCCAAGTTGTTCCACTGACTTGGGGGGGAAAAAACAGCTGGTCAGATTTTTTACATGCAATTGCCAGTAGCTGTAGCCTCTAGAAATCATGGTGTTCTCCTGGCAGGGACAGCTTCCTGCATTTCAAATTATTTAGAGCTAAACTTCAGAAACTTTTAAAATGCATACAGTGTAGCACTGACCCCCGAAGGAACTTCTGGTTTTTATTGGGCTTACCATTGCCTCACCTGCTCTCTTCTCCGTCTCAGGGGTCCTGTTGTAAAGAATGTTAGCTCCAACACTTGGTCCTTTTTTCCAAGATTTATTTGAGAGAAACTAAGTTTTGCAATAGGGTTAAGGGGAGTTTAGGTACCATGTGATTGCGGGTTAGAGATATTTCTGTGATCCAAAGGACAAACGGCTTCCACAAACTGGATCTAGCAATCGCTGGATAGGCCTCTCACTGACCTAGCAGCCGGTGAGATGCTCCAACAAAGTCTCTACCACAGACTTGTCAATTTAAATGAACTTCTTGAGAAATTAGTTGTCACACAGTACTAGTTTCCTTCAGCCGACCTGGTGATACTGTGATAGGTGACCTGGCTTGCGTCCTCCAACTGTCTCCAGGCTCTTCCAGAGATACCAGCCTTGTTGATCGGTCCTCTCCTGAAAAAGTCCTACCCTGGATCCTCCAGTCACTTGGCTTCTTTCCGCAGGAAAGATGGCACAAGACCACCCCTGGATCGGTAGGCCATGAGACTTTTGGGCCTAGCCTTTCAGTTGCAAAGCCTTGGGCCACGGCACACAACCCAGGCCAGGAGGGCCATGAGGTTGGAATAACTAACCCCAGAAAAGAGAGCACCTTAAATACTCCACCCAGAATGCACAGCGGGTGAACCACTCCCACTGAACCATTTCCGAGCAAAAAGGGTATTCAATGCATCCAGCCTGTTGCATTTCCACCACACTTACTGGTGGTGACAGTGATACCTACAGCCAAGTGGAAACTAGCACAACCCAGCTGAACTGGTACAGAAACCAGAACTTTGAAATAATTTTGTCTGAGCCAAACTGCAGCTTCAGGCTACTTTAAATTTTCAAAAACAAAAGCATCTGCTCATTAGGAGCGGGGTGCTACAGTGTCATTTTTACATGAGTGATTTGTATTTCTGCCAATTCAGTCCAGAGATTAAAAATGCTCTACCACACATCATGGCCATGTCGGGTAGCATATAGGAGACCTGATTTTTAACTGTTGCAGTTCTTTAAAGCCCCCAATGGGCTGCCCAATGGTGAGTCCACTCCGTCATTCTGCTGTCTGCTCATATCAGCATGTTCCTTGCACTGCAGTACAGCCATAGCTCCCAACTGTCCCTGATTTCAAGGGACTGTCCCCTTTGTCTCTTTCCTTATATTGGACTAATATATAGTTGTGTATAGAAAATGAACTTCTTATCTATCAGTGTTTCCCAGTTTCTAAGTTGCTGCATTTGAAAATGCCAAAAGCCAGTATAAATGAATGGTAGTGGTAAAACACTTGTGGGTTTTACTAATCCTTTTTATTGTACAATTCTCTAACCACTTCCCATCTGAGCCAATTCTGACACTTTGCTCATACGTGTAAAAATCTACTTTTTTCTCAAGTGGTCTTCCAGGACAGCACCCTGAGATGACTGGTCCACCTGACAGCAAAAACAATCAGGTTAAAACCCCTGCCCCTCCCTGTGCTTATCCAGTTTTTGATGGTTCCCCACAGCGAAGCTGGTATTTTCCTCAGACCTGGGACTGGTGGTCTCCCCCTGGGAGCCAGACCAAAAGCTTGGGAAGCCTCTGGGTCTGGTAGGATATTTTTGTCCTTCCTGGGGAGTCCACCTATCTATTCCTCAGGGGGGCAGCATTTGGAAGAGCCCCCTGAGAGCTGAAGGACCCTGAGAAGTGGTGTACCCAGAACTTCAGGGGGCATTATATTGTCTCGCCTCCTTACCTGTGCGGAGGCCGTGCAGAAAAGGAGTCCTGGTTGTCCTTCCTGGAAGCTGAGGGTTATGGAGACTGTCTTCCTCCATCTGTAGTCATACAGTGGTGGCTGGTGCTTCTGGCTGTTTGCCCAGCAGCTCCCCCTGTGGCTTGCATGGCCAGTTATTTTTTTTCTTAACCGGAGGAGACAGGAGAAGGCACCGCTCCTGTAAGCTGAGAGCACTCGGCACAATCTTCCTGGTGTCTCGTGGAGGAATAACATGTCCTCCCTAGAACAGGAAGTGATCTCAGCGTGCCCCGTGTCATTTCTGGTCTCTGGCAAAATGGTAGTGGAAGACTGTCATCACTCTCTTAAAAGGACACAGTCCAGGAGGAGCAGACGCCCACTTCTCATCCTATGCACACCAGCTGCTACTTGGTTGGTAACTGTCGGAGGCTATCCAAAGAAGCTTACTGACACCAGCAGCATGGAGCGTGAGACCTGCAGGGTCCACGGCCATGGAGACCATAGGGGGTGAGGTACCCCAACTCGTTGTCAGTGCTGTTTTATGAGGCCTGTGTAATTCAGGCAAAGACACCACTGCCCTTGGGGTTGCCAGCTGTTATGTTAAATCCTCTAACTGTTCTAAAAGCTGCAGGAGCTGTAATAAGTTACCCCTGAACCATTCCAGACCCCTTTGCTTTAAATGCATAAAAAAACCTGACGGGGAAGGGAACATCTCGGATTATGAAGGATTTCCTCGCTGTACAAACTGATGCTGTCCACACTTAAGGCTTTTCAGTCCTCCCCTATGGACTCAAAACCTCAGACCAGTAAGAATGCTTCATCCAGGGGGTCTAGAAGCCGGGCAGATAATCCTCCAAATCCTGAGAAAGGAGAAATTGTCGGAAGAGTCTGAATCCCCTGAGCAGGGGTTTTCGGATGAGGGGGTAATGGACAGCCAAGAGGGGGATGACTCCAGGTCTAGGCATATTTTTTTTTTTTTTTTTTTTTTTTTTTTTTTTTTTTTTTTTTTTTTTTCAGCTGACATGGACATTCTTGGGGCCATTTATACATCTGAGGAGATTCAGAAGCCCACTGCTCAGGTCTCTGCCCAAGACAATGTGTAGAGGCTTAATTAAGCCCCAAGCCGTTCTTCCAGTACATTCCGCCCTTAAGGCTATTATCCTAAAGGAATGTAAGGAATCTGAGGAAGCTCTTGAAATACAAGACATGGGAACATAGATGCCCTTTTTACAGAGGAGGATGAGAAGTTCTTTAAAACTCCTAGGCTAGACTCCTCCTTGGCACAGGTTTGTAAGCAGTCTGATCTTTCTTTCCTGGTAACATCAAAGATTGGCGGGATCGGTGGGCTGAATCTATTATACACAGGGCCTACCGATGCAGCTATGAGCCCTGCGATGGCCTCCGCTTGCATAGCAAGAAATGCTGACATGTGGATCTCTAAATAGACCACATATCCCGGATCTCCAAATCGAAGTCCGTTTTAGATTAGTTGGATGTCATAGGTAGTGCTGTTGCCTATTTAGCAGATGCTGCGGTCGAAATGGTGCATACAACCACCAAATATGGTGCCTTATTGAACTCTTAAAGGAGAGCCCTCTGGGTTAAAACTTGGGATGGGGATAGTTCATCTAAGAGCCATTTTATGTGGCCTCCCTTTTGAGGGTTCCCTCCTTTTCGGTACTGGCCTAGATAAAGCCCTTGCTAGATTTACCAAAGGGCAGCATATCCGAACTTGCCAGTCAAGCGGTCATAGTGCCGGTCGCAGAGGGTCAGGGTTTTTACTCTACATTTTGTGGTACCAAAACCCTTGAATGTATTTCCTCATATTCGTGCGGTACAAAAAGTTCTGCAAGGAGTGTTCCCTCAAACACCTCCTCAAGGATGTGTTCATGGAAACTTTAGATTTGAAAGATGCCCATCTTCACGTCCCTTTTTTTTTTCAGGATCATCAGATCTTCCTGAGATTCACAATTGCCCCTCCACAGTTAATTCAGCACTGGCAGTTTGCAGCCCTCCCTTTCAGACTGGCATCCAGTCAAAGGGTATTTACAAAGGTCTCAGCAGAAATCGTGGCCTTCTGGCATCTCCATGGAGTAGTGCTGATCCCCCCCCCCCTCCCCTATTTAGACTACATTCTGATTTACAATCAATCGATCAGCTGCTCTCGGATCTAAACAAGGTAGTGTTTCAGAATCTCTGGGGTGGATCGGCAAAAGAAATCCTCAAATTCCTGCGCGGATGAAAATGTATCTAGGATTCCTCAGAATAAAAACTAGTTCTACTCAGGGCAAGGTAGAGGGCCTCATTTTAGCAGTCACATCACTGTTGGAGGCAAAAACAATCCCATACAGAAGTATGAGGGTTCTGGGCCTAACGACTTGATGTATCCCAGCAGTTCCATGGGCACAGCTACACCCCAGGACCCTCCAGCACTTCTTCTTATCCTTTCGGGACAGGGAGAGAATGTCTCTGGATATAAAGGTTGCCATTCTGGTTGACTATTATCTGGTGGCCTCTTCAGGTTTCAGGAGCCTCCCCTGGGAGCCCCCCCCCCGGGACTAATTCCAAGAGTTCTTCAGAAGTTGTTGTTTCTCTCGGAAGGCAGTTTGATTCTAATTCTTGTGCCACCAAGGGGCTCTTGGTTTCCACCCTTACAGGGTTGATCCATAACCCCGCCTCTGCACCTACCTGTTCGTGGGACCTTCTTCAAGGTCCAGTCTGCCACCCAGTCCCCAGCTTCTTCAGGCTGATGGCCTGGCTCTTGAAAGGCAGAACCTGCGAGAGAAGTGCCTATCGGACAGAGTAGTGGATACTCTAAGTAGAAAGCCAGTCACAAGGCGTATTTACGCTAAGATGTGGGGTTTTTTTCTTGCAGGTGTCATGTGAAAGGGATGTCCAAACAAATTCCTGCCACTCTGTAATTGCTCCAGGATGGAGGGGATCAGGGACTGGCAACAAAGACCCTTAAGGCACCCGTTGCAGCCTTGTCCTGTGTTTTGGATGAACACTTGGCGCTAGACCCCCCCCCCCCCCGATCAAGAGGTTCTTATTGGTCAGATAAGCTGTCCCCCCCTGTTCAGCTGTCTAGGTTTCCACCATTGGACATTACCTTTTTGGTTTTAGAGGGGTTAAACAAAGCTCTGTTTTGAGCCAATAGATCAGGTTCCCCTCAAAATTCTCACCTTTAAGTTGATGTTTCTACTGGTGATCACATCTGCCAGGAGAGTAGGTGATATTCAGGCCTTTTTGATTAAAGAACCATTTTTTTTTCGTTTGCTTGAGGACAGGGTTATATCCCCTGTACTTCCCTAAGGTAGCATCCATGTTCCATACAACTCAAGTAGTGCTTCCTTTCGTTACAATCCACAAAATCAGAGGGAAATTTATTTTCATCTGGATGTCAGATGTCTTAATTAGAAAGTTACTTTCAAAGGTCCATCTATTAGTTCCCCCCCCCCCCCCCCCCAGTCATCTTCCAGGATGGCTTACAGAGAAGGGCTCCTCTCACCTAGCACAGGAAACATATGATCCACATTACAGCAGCACATATGCCTTAGCCCCTCAGTATTTGTTTCCTCTGGCCAGACTGGAACTCCAAACAGATGTTTATTTTTCCGTCCTTTGTGCTAAATGGCAGGGGCCTCCCGATGTCCATACCCATGGCAAACGGGGGTAGTACTTCTGGGGTATGAGTCAGTTTGGGCCACCCAGTGACCTGAGAGCCGTCTGGGGTGAAATTAAGGGACCCCCTCTCCCAATTGAGTTGTAGCCTCAGTGAGATCTGTGAGGAGTGGAGGAGGTTGAGTGGGTCCATCTAAAATGGCATAGCAGGGTGTTCTCCTAGTAGAGGCACACGCCTCTGTATGGTCCGGGTACTTTTTGTGTGCTGTTTACAGAGATCTTCATGTGCAGGCCTTCTCTCCTCAGCATGTGGCTCATGCTGGTGGCGTGGTGTGATGAGGTAACTTCCAGGACTGGGTGACGGGAAGTGACCTGGCAGAAAGTCCAGTGGCGGCCAACTTGGTACTCCCATTGAAGCCTAGCTGGGGTCAACAGGGCTGTGCCGGAGGGTGGCATCAGATCCTCAGCGCCGCTCCGCATTCTCCACACCTCCTTATATAAGGGACCAAATAGCAAGATGGTGCTGAAGGCTTCCAGGAGCATGGCGACGGCAGGATCCATGGAAGCAGGTCTGGAGGCACCATCTGTTGATTCAGGCCCTAAGGTAAGAAAATGGGGGGCGGACTACTCCTTTGCTTTTCTTATCCTCTTGTGGGGGGCACAGGGGGTGTTGTCTTGTAGGGCCTGTTTTTGTTAAGCTTGGTGTAGACAGATGTCGCACATACTAGCATAGCCTCTGGTAGTGGGTACTTTATTTAAAAAGGTTCTTGGATTAGAATTGTTATCCACAGGGTGTTTTTGTTATGGGTATTGTCTTCAGTGGAAGCAATGTGCTGGTGTTTGTCATTTGATTCATTTCAGGACTAAGCCCAGAGATGGCAAAAGACACCCAGAAAATGCCTTGGGGGTGGAAGAAAAGTGCATGTTAGGACTGTATATAGACAAGCTCATCAAAGGTTCTGCAGAGGAAACGGGAACTATTAAAGGCTATAAACGACACCCTGGAGCTGGAGGACTAGGAGTTGTCTGTACGTGACCTTTTTATATGCAGGCCTTCAGCCTTAGCAGAGCAGAACCTTTCCGGTACATATGTCCCTAGAAAGACAGTATATGGAGGAAACCAGAGAAGGGAAGTTTTCTTCCCTAAGAATTTGAAAAGGTTTCTCTTTAAAGAGCAAGATACAATGTTGTGGGAAAAGTGCCCCAGACTGGACGCTTCCCTATCTAAAGTTTCAAAGGGTTCCTTTGAGGACTTGGGCACCCTAAAGGAGCCAATGAACAAAGGCGGAAGGTTATTTAAAGAGGGCGTGGGAAGCCTGCTCCGCTAGCTTTAAGCCAACACTAGCCACTACATGCATGGAGCATATGCTTGATTTATGGCTTAACCACTTTCAGACCGGACCACTTTTCTGGCTTAAGACCAGACCACTTTTTGCGATTAGGCACTGTGACGATTTAACTGATAATTGCACGGTCGTGCATCGTGGCTCCCAAACAAAATTGACGTGTGGGTTTTTGTTTTCTCCCCCCCCCCCCCCCCCCACATAGGGAGCAATTACAGAGTGGCAGGAATTTGTTTGAACATCCCTTTCACATGACACCTGCAAGAAAAAAACCCCACATCTTAGCGTAAATACGCCTTGTGACTGGCTTTCTACTTAGAGTATCCACTACTCTGTCCGATAGGCACTTCTCTCGCAGGTTCTGCCTTTCAAGAGCCAGGCCATCAGCCTGAAGAAGCTGGGGTCTGGGTGGCAGACTGGACCTTGAAGAAGGTCCCACGAACAGGTAGGTGCAGAGGCGGGGTTATGGATCAACCCTGTAAGGGTGGAAACCAAGAGCCCCTTGGTGGCCCAAGAATTATTAGAATCAAACTGCCTTCTGAGAGAAACAACAACTTCTGAAGAACTCTTGGATCTTGGGATCACATGGCCTGTCTGTGGAGAGGCTCTCCTGGAGATAGGGGCCCACAGCCTCTTCAGAGCGCAAACCTTGCTAGTTTGTGTGAGTGATCTGATGCAGCCAGACTGTGACCAGATTGGAGAGATCTGCAGCCAGAGGGGGTTCTTAATTGAGCAGATGGTGTTGCTCTTCTGAAGGATCTTAAGGGGTTACAGCAGTAGTTTATGAACATACAAAAGCAGATATATATATATATATATATATATATATATATATATATATATATATATATTTTTTTTTTTGTATAAAGTGAAGTCTTCCTTTAAAGCTGGGAGCCTAACAAACACTGCTGACAAATTCTCCTCCCCGTCTTCTGGAGAGGTGTGGTAACTGCTTACACTATGTAATCAGGTTCTCACCTGAGGCTTAACACAGACTCTCTGCTCATATGCTGAAGACAGGAGTCTGTCGCTAAAAGCAGGAGCCCTGGGCATGTAAAGTATTATGGTACTCTGCATCAAGGGCTGATCCTTGTGGTGACATTGTTTTCTTTTGTCAAAACTATTCAGCAAATACCAAAACTTGTTTCTTAAAGCACCTCTGCTTTGTGCTTGGCACACTTGACTTCCAGTGTACCACAAGGGTACCAAGGTTTCCACCCCTAGGCTCTGGGAACTAGTCATGCCACTGTCATCCTCTCCAGAGATGCCTGACATGGCAAACCAGGGTGAGTTATTAGAAGCAATTGGTGGTGCATCTGCTTCTCACACTTCAGCTCCTGTATACATGACTGAAGATTCATCTGCAGAGGAAATGGCTGATCTAGCTTTACAATCTAAGGTCAAATTCTTACAAAAGTGAAACAAAACCAGAGCACAACTATCAGATGCTTTCAGCATCTGGGGTGGCTACCAAATCTGGGGAAGTCGCAGTTGGTACCTACTCAAAGTATAGTATTCCTAGGATACCTAATAGACTCAACTACATCCAAGATTTTTCTAATGAAAGCAAAAATGGCAAAGATAACTGTAGAGCTGAGCAGCCTCTGTGTATGTACAGAGTTCTCCATCCAGGGTATGAGGGTTCTTGGTTTGACAGCAGCTATTCCAGGAGTCCAGTGGGCACAATTCCATACTCTAGTACTTCAGGCGTTCATGCTTTGTCTGGGATGGAAGGAAGGACTCTCTTCAGAGGCAGACAGATCCCATAGGAAGTTAAACTCTCAATAGTGGTTGATCCTTGCAAATTTCTCTGCAGGTTGACTTTGGTCCCAACACAACCCTCTGGCGGTCACCAAGGGTAACAGCGGTCAAGGGTGGGGAGACCATTCAGGCACACAGAGGGGTCTGGAAAAGTTACATCAATTAGCTGGGAGATTTGGTCTTGGACAGAATGGTGCTTTAATCGAACAGGAAGTGGTAAATCCCACAAATAGACCTTTTTGCTACAATGCAGAGCAGGGAGGTGGAACAATTCTCTCTACAGAGAGCATCTCAGTCTGGGCTTAGATGCCCTATCCCAATCATGGGAGGTAAATCTGGTGTTTGCATTACCACCTCTTGCCCTCATTCCAAAGATTATCCAGAAGATAAGTGTTGAGCATGAAGCTTATCCTGATCACACCATTCTGGCCAAAGGTCTTGGTTCTCAGGATTATTAAAACTCCATCTCTGAGACTGGTCAAGAGACTTCTTGCATCCATCAGCTGTCAGTGGATCTCAAAGTCAAGGAGGTTCCCTCCCTGGGACTTATCCACTGTTTTGCAAGGTCTTTGTAAAACAGTTTGAGCCAATAGACAAACTGCTCATAAAGCTCTTAACCTTGAACAGTGATTTTGGTGGCCCTAGTCTCTGCTAGGAGGGTTGGTGAGATACAGGAGCTTTCAGTAATTGAGCCCTTCTGCATCTTGCAGGACAAGATTATCCTCTTGCTGGATCCTGCATTTCTCGCTAAAGTACTGTCTAACTTCCATTGGTTGGTAGAGATCATGATACCATAATTTTGCAGAAATCCTGTCAGGAGATGCTTGATCGCCTACATAGAGCGCACCGAGGAATGGCTATATTCCACCAGCCTGTTTGTGGTGGTTGCAGGTTCAAACAGGGGTAAAAGGGTATCTAAAAAATACCATCGCAAGGTGGATGAAGTAGGCCATCGTGGAGGCATACAAAGCATCATCCCGGACACCTCCATTAGGGATAAATGCTCATTCCATGAGCGGTTTCTACTTGGGCTGAAAGGGCAGGATCGTCTACCCTCCAGATTTGCAAGGCTGCAACCGGTCCAGGTTTCAGATGTTCATAAAGCATTACAGACTGGATCTGCTTGCCAGCCAAGACCAGTCTTTTGGCAGGAAAGTGCTGCAGGCTGTGGTCCCACCCTGATCAAGTAGTCCTATTTTGTCTTCTGTAAGCTGTCCTGGAAGATGACTTGGAAAAAGTGTTGTTACTTAACTACTTTCCAGGAATCTTCTAGGACAGCATCAGTTCCCTCCCTCCCTTTTTTGGTGGTTAGCAATGTAAAGCAGAGTAAAGTTAAAGCTACGCTATCTAAAGTTAATGACTGCTTATTCTGAAGCCTTTGGTTATTTAATACTGAGGGGCTAAGGCATGTGTGTTGCTTTTATGATGTGGATCATGTGTTTGCTGTGCTAGGTGGGAGGAGCCTATCTCTGTAAACCATCCTGGACGATTCCTGGAAGAAGTAGTTAACAGGTAATGACACTGTTTTCTGGCCAAAAGAGGCCACCAAGCATCTAAAGCATCCATAGCTGGATGGATTAAACATGCTATTTCCTTAGCCTATGACCAGTCTGGGTGGAATGTGCCTTAATGTCCCTCAGGACTGCCGTACCAATCACTGGCAACCTCTTAAGCAGATAAGGCCAGAGCTTCGGTGGAGCAGATATGTAGAGCCGCTACAAGGACAAGCCAGAACACCTTCCTGCGGTGTTATAGGGAGGAGTTGCTGTCCCCTCAGGGTCTGGCGTTTGGTAGGGTGGAACAACTGCTTGTCGGACATTCCTAAGGTAGGCCTGAGCTACTTGATCTTGTCTCAGGGTGCCGTCCTGGAAGACAACTTGAAGACTTCCCAGAAACACTGTTGCGTGTAACTGGTCATTTTCTAAAGGACTCTAAGGTGGACCAGTCGTCTGTAAAGGTGCCATCCTGGAAGACTTCCCAGAAATGCTGTTACCAGTAAGTGGAACTGGTAGTTTTTTGTGCTAGAAAACTTTTTTTTTTTTTTTTTTTTTGGTGAAAGGGCTAATGCTGAGTAAATAGATGCCCAACATGACAACTTTAAAATTGCATCTGCCCGTGGAAGCAAACTACAGTGCTTAAAATTCTGCATAGGTGACACTTTAAACACCTTCACAGGTTACCAGTTTAGAGTTAAAAACTTTCAACCAAACACTGCACTATACTTATAAAAATATAACACAAAAAGCTGCTAACACACCACTAGGGTTTAAAGTGTAAAGTAATCAATGCTGTATAAAAGTGTAGCGCTTCAAAAACCAGGCATGTTTATGCCATCCTTACAAAAACATCTTATATGTATAAACTTATACCTAATATATTCAGTGAAAATTCACAATGTGAAATAGTGCACATAACATATAAGACTTAGCAATTAATTGTTTATGAGATTTATAGCAATGTATGCATATACCTGTGACTATAAAGTGATTCTAAAAAGGTTTAAAATAAAAGAGAAATTAAAGTCCCAACAAGAAAATACAAAGTCTCTTGTGTATAATATCCGTGTATGGTCCACAAGTGTGCAGGAAATATCTTGCACCTCCTTCATAAAAAATCATGCATTCACCACGTGATGTTCCCGTCGCCAAGTGAATTGAATGCTTACCAGATTTGTTGGATCCACACAAATTTACATTTGGAGGATCACAAACTCATGCATATATATGCAGATTCCTTCAGCAGTGCATTTTCCAGGGGGATTTCAAATATAGCTAATCCTTTCGTGTGCTGGGAAGTACTTTATCTCCAGCCATACAAATCCATAGGAGTAGTTGAGCACATATAAAGGAAAACGGGGACCAAAATAGTGTAATTCCGTATTATATAAAAGTAATAAACTCACATGTGTACAATAGGTTAAGCGCTTAACAGTATAAAACACTGCTGTAGTGGGACCTTGACTACTGCAACTCTCTCCTTAATGGCCTACCCTTAAACAGGCTATCCCCCCCTTCAGTCTATTATGAATTCTGCTGCTAGGAATGCTTCTCACTAACCGATCCATGACTGCTGCTCCCCTCCGCCAATCCCTTCACTGGCTCCCCCCTACCCCACAGTGTAAAATTCCAAATGCTAACCATAACATACAAGGCCATTCACAACATCGCCCTATCTACATCACCAACCTCTGTAAAGATCGCCCAAATCCTCCACTCTGCTCCTCCCAGGACCTCCTGCTCTCTAGCTCCCTTGTTGCCTCCTCCCATGCTTACCTTCAAGACTTCTCCAGAGCCTCTCCCATCCTCTGGAACACCCTGTTCCAGTATATCTGATCAGCCCCTAGCCTGTTCACCTTTTAGGAGATCCCTGAAAACTCATTCAGGGAAGCCTATCCCACACCCACCTAACTGTCCCCGAGCCACCCCCATCAAATCACTCTCTGCAGCTATTGCCTTTTGTACCACCCCCTCCCCTTAGAATGTAAGCTCTACAAGCAGGGCCCTCCTGTAATTGTACTGTAAATGTGGTATCCCCCTTTACACTGTAAAGGGCTGCATAAACTGTTGGTGCTATATAAATTGTGAATAATTTTAATTTAATAAAATTTTCAGTGTTCTGCATAGAAGTCCAGACTATAGCTCTCTCCATGCTGACTGGAAGGTAAATGTCCAGCATTGCAGTAGAATTATAATGTAAACCTGTCTGTAAAGTGGTTTGAGGTTGATTTACTAAAGCTGGTGCAGCTGTGCATGGTAGCCAGTCAGCTTCTAACCTGAGCTTGTTAAATTAAAGGGGTTGTAAACTTGTTTGTGCAAAACCTGCACAGTCGAAGTATAACTTTGTTTAAAGAGTGCCCCCAAACCTGCTCTTCTGGGATCCCTTGGCGGCTGTCTTTGCTTCCTCCCGCAAGTACTTCTCACGTTTTATGCAAGCTTCCTCACATGGTGAGAAGCACTTGCGGGCGCGCTCCCTTGATACAGCCGGTGGCTATAGCTGCTCACCATCACTCGGCCCCGCCCCTAGCATGAGCCTCGTTGCATGTGATTGACAGCAGCGCAAGCCAATGGCTGTGCTGCTTGCAATCCATCCACTGCAGCCAATCAGCGGCAAAGAGGACGTTGGGAGAGCGTGGCACTTTCGAGGGGTCACGTAAGTAAAGCGGGGGGGACTGGAAGCGCCGGTACTGTGAAATGTTTCACCCTAACTCATAGAATGCATTAAGGTTTAAATATTTACCTTTACAACCCCTTTAAGCTTTGGCAATAAAATCTGGAAGCTGATTGGTTTCTATGCAGAAGGGAGCCTGATTTTGTACTCTCCAGCTTTAGTAAACCCTATGTCTGTTTCTGTAGTCCAGCACCTGGCTACTGAAGTCTAGTATGCGTTAGAGAACAATAAAACAAATGCGTTCTACATGTCAAATTCATAATGTCTTTATAATTGACTAACATTTTACAAAATTGTTATATTGGAATGCACATGTGTTTAAAAATATGGTTGGCATACGTCTGGTGCTCCTCACTGAGGGATTTTAGGGCCATAACCAGCCAAACAATCTTTTTGCCCCAGGGTAAGGCGGCTTAACTTCCCTGGTGTCCAAACCTCGGGATGGCTGTTACCTGGCATGTCTGGTTTATTGGCTGTTGTCTATGGTCTGGTAGCTCTGCCTCTTCAGATAAAATCTGCAAGGAAAGGCTGGATATTGTGTGTAATTTACAGGGTACAGACTTCTGTTTACCCTGTATCCATCAATAACACTGGTATTAATTGTTTTTTTCTCTTAGTGGCTTAGAAGTAAAGCTGAATGGATATGCCCTAAATGCTGATTCATGGCATATCCTGGAAGACATCAAACTAGTGTCCTCCCTGCGAAGATCACAGTATTCAGGTATTGTAATTTAAAATCTGCTTCTGAATCTCTCGTATGCTTTTTGAACATGAACTCAGTAATTCAAGCTTGGTCTGTAAAACAAAGTATCCCTGAACTGCATTTTTATTTATTTTTTTCATGGGGGGGGGGGCTTGTGGTGGAAGCAACAAGTGCACCCATCCTCCCCCACATATTCACCTTCTCCTTCCCTTAACTACCCTTTTATCCAACAGGTGCAGAGTTGGCCCTGCATTAGCCTAAGGCCTCATGCACACGAGACGCAGTTAAACACGCGTTCAGATGCAGTTGGACAGTTTTTTCAACTGCCCCTGAACTCATTCAATGTTATCCTATGTGTCCATGCACACAGTCTCGTTTTTTCCGTTTTTATGCAGTTGCGTTTAATCTCGTTTTTCCAGAAGCAACAAAATGCGTTCAGAAGCAAAAATTTCCAAGTTTCAGACGCTAAACGCGGCACCCGCGTTTAGCCGCGTTTGCGTTTATATGCGTTTTTAAAGGTGACCTTTTTTTATTTTTAGATAAAAATCTCAAATTATTGCAAATGATGAAAAACCATTAGAAAAATATTTTAAACAATTGCAATTGCAAGTGGACAATCCACAACTTGTGGCAAGTGACATGGCAGGTGGACAATCCCCAACTTGTGGCAGGTGGACAATCCCCAACTTGTGGCAGGTGACACGCTAAATACAAGTACACTGCAGCTCTCACAGCTGCTGCTACTCACTCTGGTCTCAAAAAATTGCTGAAATAGTTAATAATACTGTTTTTTTGAGCTGGGGAGGGTCTATGATGTTAGCTTAACTAAACGCTTCTAGACCCAAACGCGGTAAAACGCCACTAAATCGCGGTAAAATGACCAGTTACACTTACCGGTAACGTCTTTTCTAGGAAATCTCCCAGGACGGCACACCTGAGAGATGACTGGTCCACCTGACAGGAAACGCAATCAACAACAAATTTAAAAGTCCCCACCCCTCCCTCAGACCCTCAGTTATGGTAAAGAAAATCCCACACCGGTGTCGGAGGGAACATTCTGTGAGGAATCAATATACCACACCAATAAAACAAGGGTAGGGAAGTAGGCCTGCCGTCCTGGAAGATTTCCTAGAAAAGACGTTACCGGTAAGTGTAACTGGTCATTTTCTCCAGTCATCTTCCAGGACGGCACACCTGAGAGGATAAGCAAGAAGTACAGGCCTACCTTTTAGGGCGGGACCACCGCTTGTAGGACCTTCCTGCCAAATGCCAAATCCTGAGGGGATAACAGTTCCACTCTGTAGTGCCTCAGGTTCTATGGCTCGTCCATGTTGCTGCTTTGCAGATCTGGTCGATTGAGGCGCCTGCCCTTTCTGCCCAGGAGGTCGCTAGGGATCTGGCTGAATGCGCCTTAAGGCGGGTTGGTACTGGTTTACCCGCCTGTCTATAAGCGATGCATATGGTTTGTCTAACCCATCTAGCTATCGTTGTTTTAGATGCTTGTAGACCCTTTCTCTTCCCTGAGAAGGTGATCAATAAATGACTGGATCTCCTAAAGTCTCTCACCCTTTCTAAATAGACTAGGAGACAACGCCTGACATCTAAAAAATGGAATCTTTCCTCTTCCTTATTCTTGGGATTCTGGCAAAAGGACGGGAGAATAATCTCCTGTGTTCTGTGAAATAATGAAGCCACCTTTGGCAAATAAAGAGGATCCTGAGTGAGGATTACCCTATCCTCTAGGATGCGCAAAAACGGCTCTTTAATCGACAGAGCCTGTATATCACCCACCCTTCTGGCCGTAGTGATGGCCAGGAGGAAGGCCAACTTAAATGATAAAAGTCTAACAGAAATTTGAGCCACCGGCTCAAAGGGCCCCCTTGTTAGGGCATCTAATACCAGGGACAGGTCCCATGGAGGGCAACTAACCGACCTAACTGGGACTACCCTTTCCCTGGCCGACAAATCTTTTTATCAGCGGTTCCTGTCCTAGCTTCCTATCAAAAAACACGGACAGGGCTGCCACCTGGACCTTTAGGGTGCTAACTGCCAACCCCTGGTCAACCCCCTCTTGAAGAAAGTCTAGGATGGTAGGTATCATCTGGAGAGCCCCCTCCTTAGACCGCAGCCAGTGGGAGAAGACTTTCCAGACCTTTGCATAGATTTTTCTGGTGACGTCTTTCCTACTGAGAAGAGTATCACTCTCTCCGAACAGCCCCTGTCGTGGAGTATTTCCCTCTCAACAGCCATGCTGTCAGAGAGAGACGACTCGGGTCGGGGTGAAAGATTGGACCCGGACTGAGTAGATCTCGTTGCAGCGGGGGAGCTATCGAGAGACTGAATGGTGGGGAACCAAACTCTCTTGGGCCACCAGGGTGCTATCAGTATCAGGTCTGACCTTGAGTAGGTTAATTTCTGTAGGACTCTGGGGAGAAGTACTAATGGGGGGGAAAGGCATAAGCCAGCCTGAAATCCCACACCTGTACCAGAGCGTCTATCCCTTCTGCTTCTTGATCCTTGTAAAGGGAGAAAAACCTGAGTACCTTCGCATTCCCTCGGGAAGCGAACAAATCTATTTCTGGCTTGCCAAAATGACTGCACACCAAGAAAAATTTCTTTGCTCAATGCCCATTCCCCCTGAAGGATGGGCTGTTTGCTTAGAAA
This sequence comes from Lithobates pipiens, assembly GCF_037356315.1. Lineage (NCBI taxonomy): Eukaryota > Metazoa > Chordata > Amphibia > Anura > Ranidae > Lithobates > Lithobates pipiens. Next base: position 595,176,733 of record NW_027507748.1, on the reverse strand, counting down.
ATCTGCTTGCAGATTGAGTGAGCCTTTTATATGAATCGCTGACAGTGAAAGGACCTTCCTTTCTGCTTTCACAAGGATCTGCTGTGCTAACAGTCTTAGTTTGTCCGACTTTGTCCCCCCTTGGTGGTTTAGGTATGCCACCGTGACTAGGTTGTCTGAAAGGACCTGAACCTCTCTGTCCTGCAGTTCCTCCCGGAAATAGTCTAGGGCTTTGCCTACTGCCAGAAGCTCCCTGAAATTGGAAGATTCCCTGGCCTGGCTGTAGTTCCAGGGCCCCTGGGTATATCTGTCTCCCAGATGAGCCCCCCAAGCGCTGGCATCCGTGGTCAAGACCAAAGGGTTTATCTGGGACCAGGGGCGACCATTCACCAAATTCTGTGGGTCGAGCCACCACTGCAGAGAACGAGATACCTCCTCTGTGATGGGTACTCTGTACTCTAATGTTTCTCTTTTTCCTCCCCATGAGGCAAGTAGGAAAGTCTGAAGCTCCCGAGAATGGAGTTGTGCCCAGGTTACTGCCGGAATGCAGGCCGTCATGAGACCCAGCAGTCTCATTATATATCTCAGAGAGGCTTCTCCTGTTTCGAGAAGGGTGACAACCGCATTCTGGACCTTCTCTCTTGGTAGGAATACCTTCTGTGCCTGCGAGTCTAACAGGTAGCCCAGGTATAGTTTGGATTGAGATGGAGTCAGTGAGGACTTCTCCCGGCTGACCATCCAGCCCAAGGTCTCCAGAGTTTCTAATACGATGTCTGTCTATTACTGCTTGCCTCTGATCCACACTGTAGATCAGCAAGTCGTCCAGGTAGGGTATTAACCCTATCCCTCGCAGATGTAGATATGCTACTACTTCGGCCATCACCTTTGTGAATACTCTTGGACTTGCCGCCAGCCCAAAGGGAAGAGCTCTGAACTGCCAGTGTTGTACTCTCTGCTGTATGCATACTGCGAAGCGTAGGTACTTCTGGTGTTCGGGAGCAATAGGTACGTGTAGATAAGCGTCTTTTAGGTCCAGGGTGACCATAAAGACTCCTCTCTGCAGATGTTTTCTTACTGAGTAAATACTCTCCATCCTGAACTTTTTGTGAAGTAGGTAACGGTTGAGTCTTCTCAAATTTATTATCAACCGAAATTTGCCTGAGGGTTTTGGAACCACAAATACGTGTGAGTAAAAACCCTGGGCAAGCTGACTGGTTGGTACTGGAGCAATAACCCCTTGCTCTGCTAGCTCCCTTAGATTTTTCAGTAACCCTTCTGCCTTGGTTGGGTCCCTGGGAGGAAAAGTAACCAGAAACTCCTGTGGGGGATGAGTCTGAAATTCCAGTCTGTACCCCACTTCTAAAAGATTTAAAATGTATGGACTCTGCGTAATCCTTTCCCACTGGGGAAGAAAGTCGCTGCGTCTTGCGCCTACCTTTACGGTGGCGTCATTTGCCTTCTTTCTGAGAGGCTCCAGAGCTGGAGAAAAGAATTGCACTTTTTTCTTTTCCTTTTCCCAAGTTCCACTTCCTCCTTTGTTCAGCTTTCCCCTTATGATGGGTCTTTGAGTAGGGGCCTCGAAAAAATGTCTTACCCCTTTCCCTCTTGGGCCTTACCGGGAACTTCTTACCCTTTTTAAGTAGATCGGGACAAAACCTGATCTAGGCCTGAGCCAAACAGCAGGGAACCTTCAAAGGGGATGCCGCATAGGCGAGACTTGGAAGTAAAATCTCCATCCCAGGTCTTTACCCATAGGGCCCTCCTGGCGGAGTTCAAAAGTGCTGCTGCTTTAGCTGTGGTCCTAACAGTCTCCACCGCTGCATCTGCCACATATGCTACCGCTCGACTGATTACCTCCAGCGAGTCTACAATTTCTTTAGTCTCCCTACTGCGGGAAGCGTGATCCGTTAATTTGCCAAGCCAGGTGTCTGCATTCCTGGCTACACAGGCGGAAGCTAGAGCCGGCGCCATTGCTGCCGCATTCGCCTCCCAGGCGCTTTTGAGTAAGGTCTCCGACTTTCTATCCATCTGATCCTGGATATTTCCAGAATCTTCAAAGGATAAATCGGACCTCTTAGATACCTGCGCTAAGGCTGCATCCAAGCGAGGAGCTTTAAAAAATTTCTCCTCTTTAAAGGGACACCTTCTTTTCCAAGCTTTCAGTTTGAGAAGCTTGCGTTCAGGTTCCTTCCATTCTCTGAGGATTATCTCCTTCAGAGACTGGTGGATGGGAAAGGTTCTAGTCTGCAACCTTCCTAAACCTCTATATACTCTGTCCTGCGCTGAGACTTGAGCAGAGGGAACCTGGATATCTGAGGTGTAAATGGCTTTTAATAAACCTTCCATGTCCTCACTCGAGAACAAAAGTCCCCCAAGTTTAGCCTCCCCCTGGCTATCTTGGTCTGAATCTTCCTCTCCAGAACTACAGTGTGGGACCTGACCTTCCTCCACCTCAGATAAAAGGGAGACTTGGCCCTGGGAACTTTCCGCATAAGATGTGGAAAAATTTTCTTGTAACTGAGTAGTCTCTCTCTTATGGTACCTCCTCCAAACCCTTCACTAGGGTAGATTGAAAAGATTGAAGGGTGGCCAACATTTCTGCTTGTAAGGCCCTACATTCTTTCACGACCTGAGTGGTCTCCTTGCCTGCGAGTTTGATGATACATCGATCGCAGAAAGGTTTGGTGTGGTCTTGTGCTAACTTAGAGTTACAATACCCACAACGCCTGGACTTTGAAGTAGCCTTTCCCTTAGACCTAGCAGCTGACCCCTGGGCAGAGCTTTCGGTCCCTGGGAATAGTCAAAAACAGACAATTAGCTACACATGTCCTAAAAGGGGCACAGGAGCTCTACCCCAGAGTACCCTGCCCCTAAACATAGTTGGATCACTCACCCCCAGTGGCGACCTCAATGGTTGTCTGCTCAGACGGACCTTCCACTTCCATGGCGATTTGCTGCCCTGCAGGATCGCTGGACCAGGTACAATCTTGAGCGTCCCCTTGTTGTCTTATAGGTGCTGCCGAAAAGAACGTTTTACCGGAAGAGGAGACTGGGTGCTTCACGCCGCACCCGCTCTGTTTAAATAACGCGCCGATCGGCGCCATCTTTAAGAGGTCCGTCGTCCGGAAACGACGTAGGCCTCTTCCGGTCCTGCGCCCTGAGGCTGGAACGCACGCCGGTGCGTCCAGCCGCCCCAGAAACACCCGGCTTCCGGAAGTGACGCCTCTGGACTTCCGGACATGCGCCGTAGTGCTGGAACGCACGCCATCCGCGTTCCGCACTACGGAAGACAGCAGCTCACCTCACTCCACCAACGACTTGTTGAAGGTAGGAAAAAAGACAAGGAATGAAAGGGGAATAGCACTACTGGGACAACTCCCCTGTCCCACGAGGCTGTTAACAAAGCTCCCTAAGGAGGCCTTGAGTGAGGGTTACCCCCCCCCCCCAAGTATTCCCTGGGGGTTACAAGGGAGCACAACAGACCCTGTCTGCTAAGTCCCAGGAAGAAAACCTCACAAGGAAAAAACGGGGTCCCAGACCCCATAACAAAAAAGTTAAAGGGAAACTTGGTTTCGCTGCCATCCTGTGGGAAACACAATCAAGAACTAAGGGTCTGAGGGGGGGTGGGGACTTTTAAATTTGTTGTTGATTGTGTTTCCTGTCAGGTGGACCAGTCATCTCTCAGGTGTGCCGTCCTGGAAGATGACTGGAGAAAAATCGTGGCAAACCGCGCGTTTCTAAACGACTGTTTCAACATGTGTCCAGCAGCGTTTGCATCTGCGTCTCGTGTGCATGAAGCTTAATTAGGGTGTGTGTTTGTTTTTTTTTTTTTTTTTTTTTTGTTTTTTTTTTTTTTGTTATCCACCCCCATCCTCACAAGTGAGGTGGATGGAGTAATCTTACCCCCCCCCCATACCAGGGTTTCCTATTTTGACAAGATGCTCTGCTGTCAATAGAATACACTAATGCAGATGCTGATTGACAAGTCTTCCAACATGTTCAACAGAAGTTAATCTAAAAATCAACTACTGTCAAATGAAGGGCTACACATGGATCAAAATTCAGCCTGTTGCTGAACTGACAAAATTTTGATCCATCTATAGCCAGCTTAGAGGAAGTAAACCCTGATGAGTTTACTTCCTTTCATTCCCTGCAAAGGCAAAGCATAATGGACTACTATGCATCGCATAGTAGTCCATTATGTCACTTGCCTGACACAGGAGCCAGTGAAGTCACCGCTGTCCCCTGTAGTCCGGCGCATCCATCTTCTCGGAGTCGCGCAGCTTCGCTGATGTCATTTGGTGAAGCTGCGATGACTTCACTCCTGCGCATGCGCAGGGAGCTGATGCGGCATCTTCGTTGTGGACGATGCCGCGCTCAGTGCGCCGATATCTACGGCGCATGTGCTGTGAACAGCGGTGCCTGTCTTCAGGCAAATATCTCCTAAACTGTATAGGTTTAGGAGATATTTCTTGGACCTACAGGTAAGCCTTAATCTAGGCTTACCTGTAGGTCAAAGTGTGTTTGTAAGGGTTTACAACCACTTTAAGCTTGCATCTTTAAAGCGGTAGTAAACTCCCATCTCTGGCTTTTACCTATAGGTAAGGCTTACTTATAGTTAGTGTAAATATATCCTAAATGTGCGCTATTTACTATACATGCAGCCAGTGACATTGTTGGCGCATGTGCTTTAGAGTCCTGTGCTATAAATGGTGGCTCGTAAAAGTGACATCATTGCGGCTGTGGCCAGTCACACAGCCAGAGTATGCAAACCCAAAAGGAAGACCAGGTAAAAAATGGAAGCGGTGGCCTTTTCATTAAGGGCGCATGCGCCGCCCCCTCTATCCATGCCACCCCCTATATGGTTAATGGATAGGTTCATGCATGGCATGGTTTATTTTGAAGCACCTGATTGGAGCCATGGGCTTCAAAATAGGGTACAGAGCATTGTGCTCAATTCCCACCCAGGTGTTTTGAAAATCCAATGCATATTCAATTTTCTAACACTGAATTGCCTCTCTGCCAATCAGGAAGTGTGGAGCTAATGCCCATTTCCTGATTAGCTAAAAGGTCAGGCAATCCTATTGGAGGAGTGGGATGCATGGCGGAAGGCACCATTAGCCAAACCACAAAAAAAGAATGCCACTGAACATGCTGCCTGCTTCATAGATGGGGTAAGGGGAGGTTTAAGGTAAGTTTAACATAAAAGGATATCTGAACTGGAGAGTGCAGGGAAGGGCAATCTAGCAGCTAAGAGGCACAAGGAGCTCAGCTATGGGGAGATTGGAGGAACTGTGTGTGTGTGTATATATGTGTATGTATATGTATTATAAAAAAAAAAAATTCTCTTGAGATTAAGGGGGATATAATCAACATGTACAAATACAGAAGCGGTCCATATAGGGAACTTGGTTTACAATCACTTTAAAGTGAATAAGTCAACATCCTCAGACAACTTATACTGTTCAGATAGTAGATAACACAGGCAGCTAATTGCTGCCTGTGAAAGTGTACTTCTGTAATTTCAATGAAAATCACTTTTTTTCGTAAATGACATCATGCGTGATTGCGCAGTATGATCTTTCATTAATGGCATGTAAAGTGTACCGTTAGGGAATTCCCTGCATGTCAGGAGATTACTGTGAATGAGCTTCCCCTCTGAGTGGCAGAGGAGAAATCTCGTGATTCTGCAGATTCTCTTGTTCCTGATACTCCCGGTGCATGCGTGAGGTTTTAGAGTAAGGGTGAAAGTGACAGTTTCGGTAAACTTCTACAAAAAAAATGGCACGGCCAATACTTAAAAATGAAGAGACCCTAAATAAGTTATATACAGACCTTGTTTTAGGGCCGATTTCAATAGCTTATCCTTTAATGAGCTACTGAATGTTTAAATTTTTTGGGGGGGGGGGGTGGGGGGGGGGGGGGGGGGGAGTATCGGCCAGGGTTTACTTCCTCTTTAAAGTCGTCAGAGGACAAGGGGATACTCTTTACGTCTGGAGGAAAAATGTAATCTCCAAATATGGAAAGGTTTCTTCATAGTATCGGATGTGGAATAGAATCCCTCCAGAGGTGGCTCTGGCCAGCTCAGTAGATTGCTTTAAAAAAGCCTGTGGTTTTTTTTTTCCTAGGTGCACATAACTAAATACTAACATTTATAGGGAAAGTTGATCCTGGGAATATCCGATTACCTCTTAAGGGAATCAAAGGGATCTATTCCCCTGTCACAAGTGCATATGCTTTGCAGGGGCGGCATACCCGTGCCATCTGTTCAGAGGTCTGTGCCTCGGTCTGTAACTGACATCATAGTGGCTAGGCCAGTCATATGGCCGGAGCACATGAACCTGGAAGGAAGGCTGAAGACAGAAGCCCTGTCAGTGGTGACAGTGCACCACTAGAGGTCTTCTTTCTAAGCTAAGTATTTCGTAATGTGCTTGTACACAATGCATACTAGCACATTTTGCAATTGTCTTGCAGGGTTTAAACCCTGAAATTTACTACAGCTTTAAATCAGATTTAAAGGCTAAATATACAATATTACAGTCAATGTATTTTGGAAGAGGCTTGCTGAGTCTCTTCAGTAATAAAATACTGTTGAACCATTTATGAACAAAATGTAATAGACAAGGAATTGTGTACTTGGATACACGTTAATCAATGGAAAGTGCTGTTTATTGCAATTGAGGACTCACTACAGACATACTCCACTGATCTACTTCACTATACTACAGTAAAACTGCACTAGCACACTTCAATATACTGCAGTAAAAATGTAATTCAATATACTGCAGTAAACCTACCCAGATACACTAAAGTTAAAATAGTCACACTACACTCGTGCTGCACTCACTATATACACACTACACTGACACTACACTCACAATAGAATAACAATGGCACACTAACTCGCTAGTAGCAATGAACAATGCCCTTTTTCTATCTCCACTCCAATATCACACTGCAAATGGCTGCTCTGGGAAGGAACCTTTTTATTGTGGGGTGGGTCAATGAGCCACGATTAGGCACAGTCATTCCTTTCTCCAATCATGGCTCTGACAGTGTTCTGTGCCCTGATTGGGCAAAGCCTTCATTGCTTCAGCCAATCAAGGCTTCCAGTGCAGCATGGAGTTTTCCCCAAATGGGCGAACAACCAATGTCAACTCGTGCTTGGGCCGAGCCATTCGCCCAACACTACTGGTGAGTGTTCCTGCCTTTTTAGTTCTATTTTAAGCCACTTGTACACTTGACAACCCACTAGCTGCTGCTTTTATGCATCAATTTTTAAAACTCTTGTATTTCAGATATAGTGAGTAAGATATGGAAGGAGGATTCTTTCTTTGGAAGCCAATATCTGAATGGACTCAACCCCACGATGATCAAGAAATGTGTTCAAGTTCCAGGCAACTTCCCAGTTACGGACCACATGGTGGCCCAATCCCTGGGGGCTTGCACAAATCTACAGAAAGAACTCCAGGTGAAGTTATCTGGCGTGTAGATAAGATTTAAATTCTACAACCCCCAATTCCCCAAAAAGTTAAAACCCTGTGTAAAATCTACATAAAAAAAGTGTTTCAAGTATCAAACCCATTTTATTCACAATAGAAAACACATTGAATGTTTAAACTGAGAATGTACCACATTAAGGTAAATTTGAAATTAATGGCAGCAACACATCTCAAAGCTTGAACAGGGCAACAAAAAGCTGGCATAGTACAGTGGGTCAAAAAGGTATTTAGTCGGCCACCAATTGTACAAGTTCTCCTACTTAAAAAGATGAGGCCTGTAATTGTCATCATAGGTATAGCTCAACTGACAAAATGTGGAAACAAATCCAGACCATCATATTGTCTTATTTTTTTTTTTATTTTTTTTTGTTTTAAAGAATTTATTTGCAAATTATGGTGGAAAATAAGTATTTGGTCAATATCAAAAGTTCATCTCAATTCTGTTATAGCTCCTTTGTTGGCAATGACAGAGGTCTAACATTTTCTGTAAGTCTTCACAAGGTTGTCGCATACTGTTGGTATGTTGGCCCATTCCTCCATGCAGATCTCTTCTAGAGCAGTGATGTTTTGGGGGTGTCGCTGGGCAACACTGACTTTCAACTCCAAAGGTTTTCTATGGGGTTGAGATCTGAAGACTGGCTAGGCCACTCCAGGACCTTAATGCTTCTTACAAAGCCACTCCATTGCCCGGGCGGTTTGTTAGGGATCATTGTCACGGTGAAAGACCCAGCCACGTTTCATCTTCAATACCCTTGCTGATGGGAGGTAGTTTGCACTCAAAATCTCACAATATACATGGCCCTATTCATTCGTGTACATGGATCTGTCATCCTGTTCCCTTTGCAGAGAAACGGCCCCAAAGCATGATGTTGCCACCCCCATGTTTCACAGTATTTGTGTTCTTTGGTTGCAACTCGGCATTCTCCTCCAAACACGACCAGTTGTTTCTACCAAACAGTTCTACTTTGGTTACATCTGACATTCTCCCAATCCTCTTCTGGATCATCCAAATGCTCTCTAGCAAACCTGATGGGCCCAGACATGTACTGGCTTAAGCAGGGGGGACATGTTTTCCACAGCAGGATCTGAGTCCCTGGCAACATAGTGTTACTGATGGTTGCCTTTGTTACATTGGTCCCAGCTCTCTGCAGGTCATTCACTAGGTCCCGCTGTGTGGTTCTGTGGTTTTTGCTCACCATTCTTGTGATGGTTTTGACCCCCACGGGGTGAGATCTTGCGTGGAGCCCCAGATTGAGGGAGATTATCGTGGTCTTGTGTGTCTTCTATTTATTGCTCCCACAGTTTTTCTTCACCCCAAGCTGCAAGCTTATTGCAGATTCAGTCTTCCCAGCCTGGTGCAGATCTCCAATTTTTGTTTATGGTGTCCTTCAACAGCTCTTTGGTCTTCTCTATAGTGTAGTTTGGAGTGTGACTGTTTGAACTTGTTATCAAGATACCTGTCCACAACCTCAAACAGGTGCCATTAATACAGGTAATGAGTGGAGGACAGAGGAGCCTCTTAAAGAACATACAGGTCTGAGAGCCAGAAAGCTTGTTTGGAGGTGACTAAATATATTCCACCATAATTTGCAAATAAACTTTCAGAAATCAGTGTCTGGATTTGTTTTGACATTTTGTGTCATAGTTGAGGTATACCTATGGTGACAATTGGAGGCCTCATTTTTTTAAGTGGGACAACTTGCACAATTGGCAGCTGACTAAATACTTTTGTGCCCCCCTGTAAGTGATGCTAACAAGGAAGAACATTTTACAAATTGGGTTATTGGCAACATGTCGTAACATGATTGGGTATAAAAAAAGCATCTTGGATGAAGTGTTTAAATACTTCAGCCCCGGAAGACTACTCAATGACCAGAGCACTTTTTACAGTTTGACACTGAGCTGCTTTAACTGATAATTGCGTGGTCATGCATTGTTGTACCCAAATTCTATTTTTGGACCTTGTTGGTGGTTTGGTCCTAGGGACACTCTCCTTAGGAGTATGGCTTCGCATTTCTTTTTAAAAAGGGAGCTGGAGTACTGCAATGCCCAGCAGGCCCTTTGTGCAGTAAGCCTGAGGAACTGCAATCCCCAGCATGCCCCTTCAGCCCCTCGCCAGTTCAGCAGAGTGTTGTGCCTTCCAGTCTTCTCCTCTGCTAATGGAGGGGCATTGGGGGGCACTAGTGACAAGTTGAGGAGCCAGTTAGTGCTTCTTCAGGCTCCCAGGTGGAGTCATAGGGAGCAGGGTTGGGTGGTGAGCCCTCTAGACCCTCCTTGCTCCAAGCTTTCCCTTGAGGGGGTGGAGAATCTCTTGGGAGACATCTGTACCTCCCTGGGAATCCAGTAGAGGAAGCTGCTATTGCTTCATGACCAGATGTATCAGGGCTTTGGGAAATGGTAGTCCCCAACCCAGGAAGGTCTGGTGGAAGCCATCAATTGTCACGATCTGGGTAGGAAACGCTTCCTTTCAAAGGCCCTGTAGCCTAGGTTTTCTTTTTATCAATTAACTTTTTATTCTTTCAAACAGTGAATTACACTTCATGCATTACTGCATCACATTAAATCGGCAAGAAAATAGGAGTCCTTAGGGACCTCCCGCCCAATGGCCCATCACAGGGAGCCCCCCGGGGCCGGCACAGACCAGGCCGGGTCGGGCTCCTCCGAACATCCAGGCCGACCCTGGAGTTAGAAAAGTGGCGTTGCCCATCATAGGGTCCAGTAGGGTAGCCCAATACTTGGGTATAAACATCTACAAACAATATTAACTACTCATTCCAATCGTTATCTTCAAAGCAGCATTCTAGAGGAGCAATGAAGCGCATGAAAGCGCAAGCCAGAGAATAGAGGCAAACAAAAAGGAATAGTAAAACTGAGCGATAAGGAGAGGGAAAAAAGAGAAAACAAAGGCGGGGACGATAGGAGATGGGAAGGGTAAGGAAAGGGGGAGAGAGAACATATCGAATGAGAAAAAAGGGGGAGGGAGTGGGGAGGGGGAGGGTAGGGGAAGGGAAGAAGGGGCAATCGCTGTGTGGTCCCTGCCTTCGATCAGAGTTCCTTGGGCTCCAGACCGCATCATGGGCCTCGAGCCGGTCCTGTATCCTGGCGGTCATTTTCTCCATCAACTCAATGTCCTTGATTCTAGTATGGAGTGCACCGAGAGCGGGGGGCAGCACCTTCTTCAAATGTAGGGCTATTGGACATCTCGCCGCTGTCAGAATGTGTCGTGACAATTTCTTACGGGACTTCATCAGCTTAGGGAAGGGAATGCCCAACAAGAAGGTCTTAGGATCCAGGACCACTGGCCAATGCAAGAGATCAGACAAGAGGTGCCGGACCTCTTCCCAGAAGGGAATTATAAGGGGACACTGCCAAAAAATGTGGAACAGCGTACCCCTGTGGGCTAAGCACCGCCAGCATCTGTTGGAGGTGGTGGGGTAGATGGAGTGAAGAACGTCCGGGGTCATGTACCAGATAAATATAATTTTGTACGCGTTCTCCCTGTAGAGCGTGCGTAGAGAGCTTTTTTGAGGCCCGGGACCATATCGTCTGCCATTGTTTCCCCGTGAGCTCCTCGCCCAACTCCTCCACCCACTTGAGCATATAAGTGTTTGCCTTTTAAAGCTATAGGGGGCATTGAGTATTTTATATATAGCAGATATCAATCCCCTTTGCGCCGTGCCCTCTAGGATTATGGTCTCAAAAGCGGAGGGCGGGGAGAAGCGCAGGTCAGAGGCTATGGTCTGGGCGTAGTGTCGTATCTGCAGATAGCTGTAGAAGCTCTGTCTCGGGAGGTTGAATTTGGACTGAAGGTCAGCGTATGACGGCAATCTCCGATCTGGGGTCCACCAAGGTCCCCAGATGGAAAAGATTCCGGGATGACCATGGATGGGACATCGCATACGTCAGGCTATCTGGCATCTTAGGGTGATATAGGAAGGACGTCAGGAGCGACGTATCCAAAGACAAGACATGTATCTTAGATAGCTTGTGCCATAGGCCCTGTAAATGAGACATAGTTCCCAGTAATTGGGCCTGGGGAACCAGTACTGCCGCACTCCAGAGCATACTATTAGGGTGAGCCGGGGCCAACCAAAGATTTTGGATTTCCATCTGTTATATGACCGCTGAGTGAACCAGGAGGTCACCGCACGGAGCTAGGCCGCCTGGTGATTAACGAGGTCCGGAAAGCCAGACCCCTGTCTGAGCGGGAGGCTGTCATTAGAGCGGGGAATTCTGTGGCGTTTGTAGTTACGTGTGAAATCGAGCAGGTCCGCTTGTAGTTTTTTCAGGTGGTGGTAAGGTACGGGAATAGGAAGGGTCTGGAAAAGGTAGGAGTTTCGGGAGAATCGTCATTTTCACCGAAGCCATCCTACCGAAAAGGGAGATCTGGTGCTTTCGCCACTGGGAGAGTAGCTGCCTGATGGTGCCATACAGGGGCGGGAAGTTTGCCTGGTACAGAGTCAAAGGTCGGTGATATGTATCAAGTATTTCAAGGAGGTGGCTTTCCAATGGTATGGAAAAGTGGATCGGAGATGTTCAACCTCCAGGGGCGGTATATTTACCGGGAGGGCTTCCGATTTCGAGGCGTTAATTTTATAACCCGATAGGGCGCTGTAGCGATCTAGTTCCTTATGTAAATTAGGCAGGGATATCCTGGGCTGGGTCAGGGTGAGATAACATCGTCCGCGAACAATGAGACCTTAAATTCCCTGTCCCTAACCGGGACGCCCCTGATGGCCGGATTCCGCCTAATGGACGCCGCCAGGGGTTCTACACAGAGCAAATAATAAGGGCAAGAGGGGACATCCCTGGCGCGTGCCATTGGAGACAGAAAATATCGAGGAGGTAGCGAAGGGGGTCTTAACTTGGGAGGACGGGTTGGAGTAAAGGTGCCGTATAGCCTGCAGGAATGGTCCCCTCATCCCCATGTGCTTAAACGTGGCGAACAGGAAGGGCCACCCCAATCTATCAAATGCTTTTTCCGCATCCAGACTCAGGAGCAAGGACGGGATGCCCCCCTACTCGCGACGTCGACTAAGTCTATGACCTTCCTGGTATTGTCGCCAGCTTGATGGAGAGGGACTAATCCCACCTGATCTTTATGAATGAGGGAAGGGAGGACCATGTTGAGCCGTAGGGACAGGAGTTTTGTAAAGATCTTCAGGTCCACATTCAGGAGCGCAATGGGCCTATAGTTGGCACAAAGGATGGGGTCCTTATCGGGCTTGGGTATCAGGGTGAGGAAGGAGCGTTGCATATCGGGAGTAACCGGGGTATTCTGCAGAAACGCATTGAACAATCTACCCATGTGTGGGGGCTGGAACGTTTTATAATAATCGTAAGGTAGGCCGTCTGGACCCGGGGATTTATGAGCTGGTAACGACTTGATGGTCAATTCTATTTCCTCCTCTGTAATGTAAACGCCATGCGAAGCTTTGTTGTTTTTTGGAGGATTCGCAGCGACGGGGAGGCCTGCATAACCCTTTCTAACTGCCCAAGCGCCCTTTCCGTTTGCAATTTAGTGGCCTCGGCATCTTTCTTCAAAGCAGAAGAAAGGGCCATGCACTTACCATGGATGACCGCTTTGTGGGCCTCCCACAGAGTAGGGAGAGCAATGTCTGGGGTTGCATTTTCAGCGAAATAATATTTTAACGTTGAGACCAGTTCCGCCTGTGATGGGGGATGTTGCAGGAGAAAGGTGTTAAGCTTCCAATTGTAGGGCCTAACTGCGGGGACTTCTAGGTCCAGTGTTCGTAGGCTCGGGGCATGATCCGACCACGAGATTGGTAGAAAAAGGGCCCGCCGGGCCACTCTCAGTGTGGCATTATTGATAAAAAAAATAATCCTATGCGGGAGTGCAGCTGGTGTGGGGCCGAGTAGTACGTGTACTGCCGATCCATCGGGTGAAGGGCCTGCCAGATATCAGAGCGTGTCTGCGGGTCAATTGGCGAAAGTTTAGAGTCCCTAAGCGCTTTAGCTGAGGGCCGCCGGGGCGTCGTCGCCAGACGGTCCGCAGTAGCTGAGTGGGCCAGATTAAAATCACCCCCCACCACTAAATAACCATGATCCGATTTGAACAAGCGTGACAAGAGTTTGGAGAGAAAGCTGTGCTGGTGGACATTCGGGGCGTACAGGGTACACAGGGTCATCGGCTGAGACCGCCCCTTGCCTTTGAGTATCAGGAAGCCTCCCCCGGGGTCACTGTAGTGATCAAGGTAGGTGAAAGGGGCTCCATGACAAATCAGGATGGCCACGCCTGCTCTCTTGTGAGATCCCGAGGATAGGTAAGCTAGAAGAGAGTATCTAGAGGCAAAAGCGAAGGAACCCCCCCCTCCAAATCAAAATGTGTCTCCTGGACAAGGACAATATCCGCTCCTGACTGCCTAAATTCCCTCAGTGCCAGATGCCGTTTCCCATTGGAGTTCAATCCATGGACATTTAGGGATAAAATCTTAGCCATCAGTCATGTCGGGGGGAGAATGTAAGCGAGGTCTTATCCGGTTTCCACCGTTCAGGATGACCGCCAGGAGCTTGCTTGTTCCGGAGGAGGGACTCTGCAGGAAGTTCCACGACGTCCACAGACCACGACACGGTGGGATGACTAGGAAGGGGGGAGGAATAGACAGAGAAAAGAGGTTAGAGCAGCAAACAAAAAACACATGCCAAATAGACAACTGTTGTACCACAGAAAATTGAGCCATAGGAGACCATGAACAGGCAAATCGCTCAGGTCTGAACGGATTCCCAGGGGGCCACCAGATCCCGAACCCGTGGGCCAGGCCTGGCGGCCGCATGGGAGTCCAGCTCCCCCCGCCAGATGTTGCAAGGGAAGTGGGTGGTTATAGGCGGGGGGGAGCTGAGGAAATGCACTTGCGATATTAATCGCCAGACATTTCCTAGGGTCCCGGATGCAACACCACTGCATCTGGGTAGGAGGGGGATGACACAGACAGGGGAAGACCCACTTTCTCGGTTCTCCCACTTGTACCAGCCTAAAAAAAAACAAAGTCAGCAAGAAGGCACTTAAAGGGGGGAAAAAAGAATAACTCAGGGGGCAGAGTAAGGGGGCAGGTTCGTAATGTCCGGACAGCGGTCCACCGGCCAACTAACAAACAAAACAGGCCGTAATCCCTTTCGTCACAAGGGCCTATGGGATCAAAAAAGAAAAGTATGCAAAAATTGCCTCTATGCAATGCTTCAGCCATTTCCTTGTCGGGCCGATTTTTTTTTTTTTTTTTTGGTGCCTCCCGGTTGTGAGGACGTTGTCGGGAGGGGACCTTCTGCCACAGAGTTGGAGCAGATGGCTGGGTAGCCACAAGATCCCAGTCCAGCAGCTGGGGAGGGTGAACGCCCAGATCCTCACAGAAGGCATGTAGATCTTCAGGGTACCGCAAGGATGCCGTCTTGCCTTGATGCTTGGCTGTAAGGGCAAACGGATATCCCCAGCGGTAAGGAATGTGAGCGTCCTGCAAGGTGCAGAGCAGCGGTTGAAGTCTACGTTTTCTGCAGCGTAAGCCAGGATGGATCCGGGAAGAGTTGCACTTGGGTGTTGCGAAAGGTCACCATCCGGGCCAAGCGGGCCTGTCTCATTATGTCCTCCTTGAGATGGAACGAAGTTATTCTACAGATGACATCCCTGGGGTTGGAAGTTGCATTTTTGGAGAGCAGGGCCCTGTGTGCTCTGTCCATTTCAATAAACTTGGAGGGGGGTTCCCCAAGAAGGTCATTAAATATTTCCTGTAGGATAATTTGGAGGTCTTCCGGCCCGTCCGCCTCTGGAATCCCCCTCACCCTTGTTATGCCTATGCCCCCTGTTATTCAAGTCCTCCACATGACGCTGCATATCCCTCAGGAGCATGCGATGATCGGCCCCTTGTGCTTGGGTCCTGTGGATTGCTATTTTGGTCTCCTGTAACTCCTCTTCGGCCATCTCCACCCGGTCCGCTAAGTGCTTTAGGCTGGAGTGTAACATTTGTATTTCTGATCTACATGTTGATTTGACATCTTCGATCAATTGCTTAAAATCCTCCTTAGTGGGGATTGCTTGTAGGTATTGCTGCCACTGCAGGTGCAAGGGCGGTGGGGGGGCCCTCCAGGATCACCCCCGGCTGGGCTCAAAAGGGGTGGCGGAGGAGGTCCGAGGGTTCCAGAATTTTTCTCCCCCGGGAGGCCCGGTGGGCGAATCCCACACCCCGCTCCAGGGAGTTGTTGGAGCTGGGGGGGTTGGACAGCTCTCTCTCCCCTCCATGCGGGGTTAGTCCCGCCCTAAATGCGGTGGGAGCCGGGGAGCCGCTCCGGTGTCGCTGTGGGCTGGGAGCCCATGAGGATAGTCTCTGGGTCTTGGATGGAGGAGACCAGGCCCCCGGACTCAGTCGGGGGGCCCCTCAACGTCCCCGCTGAGACCAGGGCAACAGTTCCCCTGGGGGGGGGGGCAGGGAATTCATGATCCTCTAGGGAGGGGGGGACCCCAGTGAACTGGTGGGGAGAAGGGGGTCCGACGTCGCCTGGAGCAGCCTAGGGAGGGCTAAAGTGCATTGTGTCCGTTTTTGGGGGGGGGGGGGATCCGTTCCACAAGTACTCTGGGCTTTGACCAGGCGCCATGCGACCTCTAGCCTCCCCCCAGTCATCCCCTCTGTCATGCTCCCAGTCCATTACAGTACGTGGGGGGACTGCCGGCCCCACTGCTATGGTCTCTGGTCCCTCAGATCTGTGCTCTGCCCCGACTCCTGTGGGGGGCTAGATGCACGTGCGTCCAGGAGTAAGGGCAGCATAGTATGCCTCGGGCCTAAGCGGGCAGCCTGGGGCGGGAGCGGGGTGTCACTCACCTCACTGGAGTTCCGAGCGGCTGCGCTGGATGGGAGAGGCGTCCTGTCCTCCTCGGAGCCCGCGAGGCAGCTGCGCTGTGCACTGGAGAACAGGGATGAGGCCTGTAATGTCTCCTCAGCCGCGGCCGGTGCCATCTTGGGAGGCCCTCCGGCCGGGGTATCCGGCGGTGAGAAGTACGCCTGGAGGGACAGCAGAGGGTCCCTTGGTGGCAGCGGAGCGGGTGGCCCTCGATCTGCCCATTGGATGGCGGCGGATTATCACCCTAGGTGCCGCTGGAGCTTGGCTGGTGGGAGAGCAAGGCAATCAAGCGTCCATGCGGGTCCACTTCCGGTCACGCCCCCCCCCCTAGGTTTTCTTTTCATTGAGGATGTCAGTCAATATGGTACCTAGACTGGACGCAGCCTTCTACCAGGTTTCCAGGCATACAGACCTTATTTGGGGGAGATCCCATGGATAAGAGGATGGATCCACTCTGGAAGGACTCTACCTAGGGGCAGGGATAGAGACAATCTTGTCCTTTCCCGTGCTTTTGCAGGGGGTGGCATATAGTGCGCATGCCTGAGTAACTAGCTAGGTCTACCAGAACATCAACCCCAGTCTCAGATTAAAGCTTGGCAGTAGGACAGTGCATCCAAGGCTAAGCTCTGTGGGATTCTCATGGATGGCTTGTTTTTGGTTAGGTCCTTGCCTGGAAACAGTTTGGATCGGACGGCTGATGGGCGATTCCTTTCCTGTCTGGTGTTGCTGGGGCAGCAAGGAATAAGTCTCGCCCTCAAAATTCAGGGTCCCAAAGACTGACGTTCCAAAGAGGTCTTGGGTACAGAAAGTGGGGTTCGTCCTCTTGAATAGTCCAATGGAAGATTGGGGGCCTTCCTTCCATAGTGGGTAGTGATCTCCAATCCTTTTCTTCTGGTTTGGTTAACGACTTGATTTTTGCAAGCCACCCCCTGGCCGCTCATCACCAGTTTACCAAACTGCACAAAAAAAGCATCAGCCTTTCTACCCTCCCTGAAATTCTAAACGTTGTCTCAACAGTGGCTTAGTGGCTGGCCCCCCGACTTGCAGCACTCGAACCATAGGTTCAGTCTGACAGGTTATTGCCTTCTTGGGACTTGAATAGTAAACAGCAGTGTATCCTGAAAATGGGCAACGGCCTAGTTACCAATGCCACATCGGTATGTTTTAAAAAGGGTGTTCCCAGTCCTGGCAGCTTGGGTGAAAGCTGTCAAAGGATGGCAAGATGAGGTAATCCTTTTTCAAGGGAAGGTAGAGGAGCCAGTTGGTGCTTTAGGCTCCCAGGTGGAGGTAGAGGGGTTGGACGGTGAGGCCTTTAGACCCTCTCGCTACAAGACTTCCCTGGAGGAGGTGGAGAATCTTTTGGGAGCCATCCTGGGATTTCAGGAGTAGAAGCTATTGCTCCATGACCAGAGGATTAGTTACAGGACAATGGCAATAGGTCAACATTTCTGCCTACCAGCAGAGTTTCTGGGTTTTCACACCAAACATGCCACTTCATATAGAGAAGGCTAGTTCTTCCGTTAAGCACAACTGACTCAGACTTCCCTAAATTCAGGGCCTGGGGGAACTAACTACAGAAGGCTCTGTATACTTTCCACCGCCCTCCGTCCAAAATGCTTTAATGGCAATTAGACCTGAGTGACACTTATTTGCACATCCCTATGCCGGAGAGCTTTTAGTTTCCCAGGCTGAAAGTAGAACCAGGTGTGCTACTCGGGGGCATTTTAATAACTGCCTAGCTGGGTGATTTTCTCCTATTTATCTTCAAACCAAGGTTGTCTCCTGTTCTCGCTGAACTGCAATGGCCCAGGAGGCTGTGGTTCCCTAGCCATCATGTTCTGGATACTACCAATCTGAGGGGACCTTCATCTTGGGTCTATTCTGCTGTCCCCAGGTGAAGAGGTGGATTCTTCCTGCATGGCTTCTGAGGAGGAATTGCTAAATGCAAGAGCTACTCAGATGAGGTGGTAGCCCCAAGTAGCAGGAAAAGGAAAACCTGCTTCAATCTACTGGAGACATTTTCAACAGCTGGTACGCAGAGTGCATTCCTGATCAGGGCCCCCTTTTCTACGAATCTTTCCATACCAGGTGTTTTCAAGAGGGTAGCCTTGAAGTTTCGGAGGCCAAGAAATTATTTTGCCAACTTTTGGTTCAAATCCTGTGGGTGAACGTAGGCTGGATGTTAAAAGGTTGTCGCACCTTTGCCAAACTCTACAGGTTGGATCTGTGGATCATTAAGGATTGGACCTTCGGGGGGGGGGGAGGAGGATAAGGGTTCTACAAGTGGTGGTCCCACCCTAGGGTTAGTGCTCGTTTTTATCTTAAAGGTGGCTGTCCTGAAAGATGTTTAGGGAAAAGCAGAGTTGCTTATCAGTGATCTTTCTAGGATTCTTTCAGGACAGCACGGATACCCACCCAAAACAGTGTCTGCAATAAGGAGACTGCCCACTGGCTAAGTGGGTAGCAGTTCTGTCTAGCAACACTGGGGCTGCAGGTTCACTTCCCACAATTTTGTAATGGAGTCCCTGACAGAACAGTCAGGAGGATTCAGTTATGTGTGACATGTCTCCCCAGCTGGTCGGAGGTACTCTTAGAAGAGAGAGTCCAGTGGGGCAAGAGGGCCTTAAATCTTGAAGCTAAGGTGGTGGTTCCTGTGAAGGGAGGAGCCGAGGTGTCTCAAAGGTGGTTGTCCTGAGACTCCTGGAAAGATGTTACTGGTATACAACTCCCACATTTTCTTTTTTACTTTGCAAAAATATTTAAAAAAAAAGTGAATTGCAATGTAAACACTGACTATTCTGAAATTTTCTTTTGTTATAAGAGCCAATAAACTCCACTTTAGTCATGCATTTAGGCCAAAATGTATTCAGCCACATGTCTTAAATCTAAGCGTATATTGGTTTGTACAAAAGTTATAGCGTCTACAAACTATGGTACATTTTCTGGAATTTATGCAGCTTTTAGTTTGACTGCCTATCATTTCTTGAGGTGTTAAAATGGCAGGGTAGTATAACCCCATTTTGGAAAGTGGGCACCCCAAGGAAATTCTTTGCATTGCTTGTAAGTCTAGAGGCCAATTAGCCACTAGGATTGCTTTTACATGAAAGCTGACCAAATAGAATATACCAAGATACATGAAACATGCATTCTGATATACAAGATGCAGGTATAATCAAAGTCCAGCAACATGTCGCTGGTTCTTGTTGGGCATACATTGTAATGTTTAATGCATCCTGTGGGCTGAATGAAAAAGATTGATAGGTTTGCCCACCATTAGAATACTGCCCTTCATCCAGCCACTTCTAATGATGGGCATACATGCACCATTTAAATGACAACTGATGGTTAAATTGCCTCCTACAGTGCTGGAGTCGATGATTTACGAATTGTGGGAGCTAACGCTGTTGCTGTCAAGATGGATAAATCCGTGCTGCAGCTGAATGGCATGCCTTCTAAGTTAATGATGGTTAACAATACAAAGTAATATAACAATAAGACCTACCATACCTGCAAAGCAAATGCAATAAAACATAGTAAAAATAAAACGGAATATAGAACAATGAGTGGACAGAGAAAACATGAGGGAGAACAATAGACAGAAGAAATATAAAACCAACTATTTTTGGCTTATATTTTTGTGTGGGTTTTTTCACTTTTTTATAAACTGAACGTTGCAGATTAGGGTCCCAAATGTGATGGCCATGTCATCTTTTGAGACACTGGTGCTGTACCTTACGCTGATACTATACTAGTGTGTGGTAGCGTTTGAAACCGTCACCGATGCATAGACCAGATTGGTCAGGAGGGACAAAGCAGTTGTCACACCTGAAACCGTGTTTTCTGCATGCATGGCCTTCTTTGGTTAGGGGTACCAGGGAGGACATACGGAAAATGCCCCTCATGCAGCCAGCTTGCTACATTTGTGTTGGGAAGGTGGGCCATAGCACCATCTGGAAACCGAAGGGCTGTGACAATCTCTTCCTGAATTTGAGGAAGCATCTAGTTCGTCCTGATGCTTTGTAAAGCACAAAAGCTTTCAGAGCCAATTGGAATCAAAATATAGAGACCAATTGAAATAAGTATAGACACTTTGTACCAGCGTCTGGCCTTGCATGCAATTGGGTACGGTAACTGGTCATTGGTCCACCCCTCCCATAATGAGGTTGTATTCGTGGACACGGTTTTCTCCAACACCAATCGCTGTAGGAAATTTGACAGCAGTGAAGTGGAGGGATTCATGGAACAATTTTGTTCTGTACTCCCTTCACACAAACACATTATTACACTTCAAGCAGGCTCTCTCCTATCTAATTTGGGAATCTACAAGCCTTGGGAAGCCCTAGCTATTGATCGCACTCTGCCACATACGCCAATGCCATAATCAAAAAGGTGACTAAAGTGGCATGCTCATTGTCCACATACAAGTGGTACCACTTTCCAAATAAGGGTGACGCCAAGTCCCACACAATCTTACCAGCACTCCCTATGTAGTCTGGGCAGTTCTCCAGCTCTACATAATGTGCAGAGCAACATGTACATGACCATCTTTTCCCTCGTAAATCCATAAAACATATGCAAGCTGTTGGTTGAAGTGGCATATAAGGGGCCACATTTTGTAGTCGGTCTTCCTCAGGGTGTCCCTGGATTTGATTGAGTTCAATGAAGTGCATGAACTTAAAGATCTGCTCGTATCGTGGAGGCAGAACACGGGCATATGATGAATTGGGTCAGTGGACCAATATGTCCAACTCGCTCCTTTTTTAGTTATGCCGATGAGGGATAAGCCCAGGAAGGTCTTAAATTCAGAGATTGTAATGGGTATCCAATCTCTGGCAAGGGTCAACTGTGGATTAGTGGCGCTGAATTGACCAGCATACAAACTGCTTTGGTCCACAATAGATCTATTGAGATCTTCCATGAATAATGGCAAATAAGAATCAAGTGACACAAAATAAATAGTTTCCACCTGAATTCCAGGTTGGCCAATGAATGGTAGAAGTATGGGTGCTGTGGAAGTGGTGGGCTCCCAATTAGGATTGGAAAATGCAGCAGGAAGGGCACTATGGGCTCGACAGGCCTTTTTGTCTTGGTGGCTGTGGGACACTACTCGTGCTAGCCACATCTCCAGCTTGAATTGCACTTATGGGATTTGTCATGTCACCAAGTGTTACTGCAGTGCTGGATGTACAACCAGGATGTACTAGGCCACTGGTGCTTGCCAGTTCGCCAGGATGAGCAGCACTAGTACTGGCTCTCTGCACCATATGAGAGCCCTGTGGTTCTTGCACTTCAATGACGGCAGAACTGGGTCAGGTACTCCTGACCTTGGCAGGGACCACTACTGTCAGGGCAGCGCTGCTGTCTACGGTTCATATTTTCAGCCCGACTGACAGATGAGTCAAGAGGAAGTCGCTCATCTGTCATGCTCCAGAAACGTGTAGGCCTCTTCACTACTGTACCTTCAATTAGACATTATGGTCTCTGAATTTACTGCTACAGGAAAGAGCTCCTGACTGCGACTGCTTCAAAACCTACTAAAAAAAAAAAAAAACAATGCGTTTGCAGGCCTGACTCTGTGAATGCTGCTGTTATGTGTTGTGTTTTTGCAATTGACAGTGATCGATTTGATACTGCACTTGGGTGGGAAAAGGTGCTAAAAGCAGGTGCTAGCAGGTATCTTGGCTGATCCTGCATTTTTGGGAAACCTAAATTGCTGGGGACGCTAGTATAGATCTGATCAGATATTAATCTGTTCAGACTCTTTACTACTGAGGGAGGTGTATAGTGTTGTGACAAGAATAGTGATCACTGGTGACTGGGTGATCAAGGGGTTAAACCCTTTTTATTTATCTGGGCCTACACAAAGTACCCTAACACTGATTTTTGTCACTGACACCAGTACAGTGATCAAAAATGAACACTGCACTGGGTGAAACTGACAGGGTGGAGGGGTTAACTGGGGAGGGGGACAATCGGGGTGTGACAAGTGGTGTTTGGTGTCAGTGTAGTGTTGGTGCACTTACTGTGAGATGTGTCTTCCCCTCTCTGGAACAGAAGAGTTCCACGAGGAGAGATGACCTCACTTCCCCTGCTGTGTTGACACTTGCACATGCAGGGGAAGCATTTCGTTTGCCAGGACTGATCACCAGGTCTGATACGTTTTGGCCTGAGGATTGATCAGTTCTGGCTCAAATCCATGTAGCTACGACTCTTCGTGCAGCCGCGCCAACCTGCCGCAGTAACTGCAGAGGCTGGTCCAGAACCGGTTAAGTAAAGATTGGTCTGCAAATTTTAGACCTTTCACAGATCAGATCACAGCTTTTCACAGATCACTGAAACTCTGCCAATTTCAGAATAACATTCCTCAATGTAAAATTGCGAAAACTTTAAATCTTCTACAGTACATACTATCAAAAGATTCCAAGAATCTGTGTTAATCTCTGTGCAAGAGACTAACTTGAAACACAACATTTGATATTTGGGCCTTCAGATGGCACTGCATAACCCTTTTGTTGCCAGAGCCATTTTTTGCCCACATTTAAAAAAAAAATCATTAGGTCTGAAGATTATATAAAACCCCCAAACCTATGTATTCTAAAAGCAGAATAAAATTGTGCTCTTCCTGGCAGTTGTATGGTTAAATCTGTGAGGCTGTTTGGCTTTGTGCAGAGGTAGAGGGAGGAATACATGCTCATTGTCACCATCAGTGTTGGCAGTTTCATTCTGTGTAATTCCCAACAGTTGCTTGGCTCCACACTGCTATGAAAGTTTGCACCCCCTGTGCCTCAAATGCTGCCCAGTGTCTATGGGGTTAACTGTTCTCCTCAGGCTGGATCTCCTTTTTGTAGTGACCTGTGTGGATTGCTTTGGGACACAAGCCACCTTCTCTCATGCACAAGTCTCCTAATTAGTCTCAGTAACGGAGATATGGTAACAAATTTTCTTTGGGTCTTTTCACTGTAGGAAGGTGGAAAGGATTGTAGATGTCTGGCTCCTTTTTTTTTTTCTTTTTTTGCCCAGACTGGGGGCAGATGGCTTCTGCTGCTTTGCTGTGTTGAGGTGGACTGATCAATTTTACTTAGATTTTTGCGGTTTACAACCATATTAATGCCTTCCTGTCTGGCCTATAGCAGAATGGCGGCCAGGCTGTGGTTGTTAGCCTAATTGGGCATCATTTGACATCCAGCAGGGGCATGCAGCGCGGTGAGTTGCTCTGACTCACTATCTCTGGTTTTGGTGAAAAGCCTATGAGTTAAATGTAAGCTCTTACTATGTGATCAGATCATGTCCAATCACAGCTGATCATATTGTAACCTGGAAGTGCTGGTTATAGGCTTTTCCTCTATTTGCACTGAAGAGGTGCGAGTAGAGGAGAGCTTATAAGGGTCTCTTCTGACAGGTCTGTGCTGATAATCAGTGCATTGATTACATTGGTGCACGTTGGTGAAGGAGAAAACGAACTAGTTTACTAGAAATTTTTTTTTTTTTTTTACTTCAGTCTTGGTAGCACAAAAAATGGAAGAAAACTGGTGATTAGTTACAACTAAAAAGCTCTATTTGGGGCGGGGGGGGGGGGGGGGGGCAAAATTTTCATGTGGGTTCATGGTGGCGGTGGTAGGTACCCTAATCTTTCATCACTGGCATGTGATGAGAATGGCCATGTATGGTGTCACTGGTAGGGACCCCAGGATCTGGTAGCATGGTTATGCGATCTAACTGGCAGTGGTAGGTACCCTAATGTCCTTTTACCTTCTGGCACATGACAAGGTAACGTGTAATAAGTAGCTACCCTGGAGTAAAGCATTGCCATGTGAGGAAGGATGATGGCAGTAGGTATCCCAGTGTCCGATCACATCACCATGTGATCTAGCTGGCTGTGGTATGTGCCCTAATGTTGTGCATCATGTGTATGATGGCAATGGTATGTACCCTGAAGTCTTGTGGCATTGGCATGTAGTCAGGATGACCATCTGCATAATATGAATTATGGGTACCCTGAAGTTTTATAGCATGGTAAAGGTGGCTTGAGTGGGTACCCTAACTTCTCATAGCACTAGCGTGAGGATGGCCATATGTTTGGCAGGTACCCTGAAATCTTTTAGCATTGGCATGTGATGAGGATGGCAATGGTAGGTAACCTATTGTCTCAAAGCATTGCTATGGATGGCAGTGGTAGGTGCCCTTGTGTATGGTGGCATTGCCATTTTAGAAGGCTAGCAGGGGTAGCCCAATATCTGGCAGCATTGTCATATGGCAAAGATGGTGGCAGTTGGGTCTGTCATGTTGCATTGCGATGTGCATTAGATGTCTGTATGTGCCCTTATGTCTGGCACTGTCATGTCAAGGATGGCAACAGTCAGTACTGTCCATGTAGCATTGTCATGTGGTTAAGCGTTTAGATCAACACCTACAGTTAGGTGCAATGCTACCTGAGACCCTGCTCACCCATAGTGCAGTGATGGAGAAGTCAAATGTACAGTTGATAGGTGGGAGCAGAGTAGGCTTCTCTGAAGAGGGTTTTCAGGGATTGTCTAAAAGGGTAGGCAATGGTCAGACAGATTGGGGTAGGGAGTTCCATAGGATAGCAGAGGCTTGGGGGGGGGGGGGGGGGTCCTGGAGGTGAGCATGGGAGGAGATTAAGATGGAGCTAGAGAACAGGAGGTCATGGGAGGAATAAAGAGGAAGATTGGGTTGGCATTTTGAGATTAGACTGGTGATGTAGCTGGGGGCAGAGTTGTGAATGGCTTTGAAAGTTGTTAGCATTTAATTTGGGTGAGTGGAAGCCAGAGGAGGTATTGACAGGAGTAGCAGACACTGAATGGTTGATAAGGTGGGGGTAGGCCATATAAAGGTAACCCTATGAGGAGGGAGTTGCAGTAGTTGAGGTGAGATGACAAGGGATTGAATGATATCCTTAGTTAGGAAGAGGCATATTCTGGAGATTTTGCCGAGGTGGAGGTGTTAAGATTTCAACAGTGATTGGATGTGGGGCTGAAAAGGATAGTTCAGGTTCCAGGATTACACCTAGCACCTTGGCATGTGGGAAAGGGCTGATGGTTGTACCATTGATCTTGATAGAGAAGATGCTGAGGCACATGGGGAGGAAAGCTTTTTGGCGGTTACGGATTGAATGAGACAACTCCAGCAACTGGTCTCCTCGGTTCCCAGACATTTACAGTGTTATGAGGGGTGATGCTACACTGATGAACATGGCCCTGTCCCAATTTGAGACATGTTGCTTTTTTCAAAATCACGTTTTTCCTTTTTAAGATGGTGCATTTTTTCAGTTTAAACATTTGCTGTTTTCTTGTGACTAAAATATGGGTTTGAGATTTGCAGATCATTGTATATGTAGATTTTACACAGCGTACCAACTTTTTTTAATTCGGGTTGTAAAAGGAACTGGACTTGCATGCATAGCCAATACATGGATACAGTAGGGAGGGAATGAAATCCTTGTCTCTTTACTTTTTGCTGTCTGTGCCATTGGGGAGATTTCCTCAGACAAGAAGTGAGGAGAAATCTGACACTTCAGAGATTATAATCCATGTGTTTTATAACCAAAATAAAATGATCTGTCGTTTTGTCCTACATGACAAAATATACATTTGCTTTTGTGTCTGGCTAGACTAAGTTAATTTCATTACTGATCAGATTTCCTAATTGTTACCTTTCAGAATGGTCACATTTTCCTGGCAGATTATGAGGTTCTCCAGGGTGTTCCCACCAATACCATCAATGAAAAGCCTCAATACATTGCAGCCCCTATGTGTCTACTGTGGAAGAATCCTCAGGATCAGCTTGTCCCAATTGCCATCCAGGTATTTTTACTTTTATATTTGGAGCACCACTCTACATAGACTCTGAGGTAAAGTTGGCATGGGGCTTCTGCTGTAGCCACAGGAGCCAGATTTGTTTAGGTTAGTCTGAGTTTGATTAGCTCCACCTGACTCTTTGAGAAACTTCTGGAGACTGGGGCGGGAGGATGCAAATGTGGTGTTTTATTTTTATTTTATTTTTTTCCCCCCCAGTTCCAGGCTCCCCTTCTCATGAATAAACTTTAAGGAAACAGTTTTCAGTTGTTTTTTTATTCCTGCATCATAAAAGTAGTTCAATGCAAATAAAACAAACCCTACAATATGTCTTGGTTACATTGTTATGGCCAATAAATGGATACCATGATCTTTTTTGTATTCCAGTTATCTCCGACTCCTGGAACAAATGTCCCCATCTTCCTGCCCAGCGACTCTGAATATGACTGGGTATTGGCCAAGATCTGGGTGCGTAGTGCTGATGTCCAGGTGCATGAAGCGGACACTCACCTTCTCCATACCCATCTCTTAGCTGAGGTCTTCTCAATTGCATCTATCAGACACCTTCCAATGGGGCACCCAGTGTATAAAGTGAGTAAAGTCAAAGAGAAAATGGTCTGGTGCCAGTGACACACACATCCATCCCATTATGAAATACAACAAATGGCGCCCATGGGTTTTTAAATGAGGAGCACAAAAATGGCAAAAGTAAATGGTTTATAAATGTATTAAAAATATATAACTTTCATCATATGGGATGCATAAAGGTGCTTAACAACTTGGCAGTGATGCATACCAAGTGGCCACATGCATAGCTATTGGAATTGCTAATGTATATTAATACACAGGCTTCATAAAAATTCGTTTTATAGCAGCAATTGCAATATTTGCATGTGGCCGCTTTATATTCTGTATGTATCACTGAAAGTATAGCAGGGATGGGGAAGTTGATGCTACCCATGTGGGGGAAAGCGATTTAGCAGGTCAACGTATATGGCCCAGAGGACTCTACAACCAATTGGGTCAGTGTGGTATAAATATGTCTAGACCCTACATAAGGGGTAGGAGTGTGGAGGTGCACCTAAAAGGGCAAACCTCGGCCTAAACACTCTTTATATGGCATGAAAATGGGTCACAGTGATGTAGACAATCCGCTATCTTGACCTTGGAGATGAGTACGCAATGGTGATCCTACAACACCACTTAAAACATACTACATTAGAAGAAAACTAAAACTAAATAGTGATATCTGTCTCTATCTTCTCTTGTCACTATCTCCTCTACAACTAATTGCGTCAGGATGAATGAGGAAGAGTCCTTTGGGCCATATAAAGTGTGACCTGCTAGATTGCTTTTCTGCACATGGGTAGCACCAACAACCCCATCCCTGCTATACTTTCACTCTCGGGCTCTCCTATGGGAGCTTTTTAGGGGAGGCTGCAACTAATATATGTATATGCTCTTTTCCTAAGAGCGGTACTTTCTATATCTGTATTTATCACTGCCACCACTATTTTTTTCTTTTATTTTTATTTTTTGGAATATATCCCATATTTGATGAATGTTAAACATTTTGTTATGGTCTAAAGCTTTAATACATTTTATAAACTTTCTACTAGGTATACTTATTGACCCTTTTTTTTTTTTTTTTTCTTGCCTCCCACGGGCGCTATTCTTAGTCTGAACTTACTGCTTTTTATGAAGATTGACTGGATTTTTTGCTGGAAGAACTGCTGGCAAATGAGACGGTTATTAGAATCACATGAGGCAGATCTTCTAATTTGGGTGCAGACATTTTAGTAAAGGTTTACAGGCACCTTATGTTCTACAATAGTGAAAAATTTCAGCACCACACAAAAATTAATAAAGGTATTCCTTCAGTGTATCAAACCATGTAACAATAATGGAGTCAATCTGATTGTTTAAAGGATGGACACTTAGCTTGCACCATCAATATATCTTATTGATAGTTTGTGTGATCTTCCACCATGCAAATGTCTGTCAAAGCTGTTTTTCGAATCGCCTTTCAGGACAATCCCAGAGTGTAGCTCCACCTTCTCAGGAAACGCGTGCCTGCTTTGAAAACTCCACCTCTTCCATGGCTTCAGTTTCCTCCATGGTAGAAGCGTGTGCCTGGAACCAGGGAAGCTACACGCTCTCTGGGGGGAGTAGGCTTACCGGTGGTTAGCTGTATTTCAGGTGGCATGCCAGCAGTACCTCCATGGGCAGGGGGTAGTCTGGTGCTCACGGTCCCGCCTTCTCAGGGGAGCGAGGACTGTCAGAGGGCTGGCGTTGTGTGCCTGGAGTCCCCTGGTTAAAGCTCAGGGAGGGCCCTGTAGCTGGCGGGGAGCCGCTGAAGGTCAGCGGCATTACCAGTTTTCAGATCCAGGTCCCGGCCAGTGAGTGCGTTTCCGCTGACACAGGGCGCTCTGAAGGGCCGTGGCGCTGTGGTTTCAAGCGCCTGGAACACGGGGACCAGGGGGCGGGTCAGGTGACCAGCGCTTCCAGCCAGTGCTGATGACACCGGCCAGGAAATTAAAAAAAAATGGTAGAATTCTTGCAAAACAAGTTGTCCTACTCGGCGGAATGGACAAGGGCAAGACGGCTATGTCGGAGGCAGGTGACCCTAGCACCAGTCCAGCCCAGGTGGGTGGGGTGCAGTGGTGCCTTTTCTACCTTCATGGGTTGTATGGGTCTTGTTTCCTCCCTGTCAGTGGGGGCTTGTCGCTTGGACCCTGCAGCATGTTTCAGGGGTTTCACGTGTGACTGTTGGGGGTGGGTTTCTGCACTGGCTTGGTGGTGGTTTGTGAGCAGTTAGTCACTAGGTTAGTATAAACTGTCATTTCAGGAAAAATCACTAGGAAAGCCTAAACCAGGGATATGCAATTAGCGTACCTGCCAGCTGTTGCAAAACTACAACTCCTATCATGCCTCTGAGTAATGCTTGTGGCTGTAAGTTTTGCTATGCCTCATTGGACTTGTAGTTCTGCAACAGCTGGAGGTCCACTAATTGAATATCCCTGGCCTAAAGCAAGCCAGAAGAAATGTCCTTGCAAGAACCCCCTTAGATTTGTTGCAGAAGGCATTGTGCAGAGTTTGTATTGGGGAATTGGTGGAAGAGGAGACATCCCCAGCAGTATAAGGATCTGTTTTCCTCGCTTAAAGAACTGACAAACTCATTAAGTTCTGTCAGGTCCATCCTGATACAAAGCCCAGCAGGACAGGTTAAACCCCAGAACCTACCGCCTAGTCCTAAGGCATCTTCATCTAGACCAGTAGAGACTGAGGACTCAGGCGATGAAGGGGGAGTACTCTCTGCCAAGTTCTCCAACCCAGGAGCTAAAAGCAGCTGGAAATTGTCGGTGACAACTTACAAATACATTCGCTTGTCTATTCACAGTTCAGCTCTGAATGTTCCTTCATTCCTCTGCCTATCTGGAGTGGGCGCATGCCTTTCTGCCAATCGGCTGTCAGTGCGCACCCACTGCTGGAAGAGGAAACGTGATTTCTAACATGATCTGCTCTTTATGAGGATCTATCCTCAGTCTCGCTAAACTGTAGTGTGTAAATATTTTTTAGATATTTAAAATTTGACTGAGTAGAAATTTTAGTATAGCCCAGGCCATATGCAGTAATCCACAGCCAATAACCCCTACTGACACCACCTGTAGGGGTAATGTGTCTGTAAACCCAGTTTGTAGCAAGTAGCAGTGTAAAAAGCAAAGGCATGTGTTGTACACAAAGTGGATTTATATCCTTTGTTGAATATATTTGAATGAGGTTTTGTGCCTGGCATTCAGCTTTAAGGCATTGTGTGGGCATATTACTAGGTTTGCAGCATAGGCAGTGTTTGCCCTACATTGGTTAACTGACACAGCTACGGTACAAGATCACTCCTAAATCCCTGGTGTGAATTGGCTTTATTGCTACTTAACCACTTCAGCCCTGGAGGATTTGGCTGGCCAAGGACCAGAACTTTCTGCAATATGGCACTGCATTGCTTTAACTGACAATTACAACATGACTCCCAAACAAAATGTCCTTTTCCCACAAATGGCTTTCTTTTGGTCATATTTGATTTTTGCGCAATAAACAAAACAACAATTTTTGTGAAAAGCAATACTTTTTTACTTGCTATAAAAAAACTCTCCCCAAATATATTATATTTTTTTCTCAGTTTAGGCGGATGCGATTTTTACCAAAAATATGTGAATATGTTGGTTTTAAGTCATAGCGTCTACAAAATGGGAGATTTATGGCTTTTTTTTTTTTGACTGATATTGGACTGTTGGTGATATTTTGGGATAATATTTATACAGCAATCAGTGCAATTAAAAATGCATTGCTTACTGTGTAAATGACTGGCAGTGAAGGGATTAACCAGGAGGGGGTGCTGCAGGGGTTAAGTGTTTCCTAGGGATGTGTTCTAACTGGGGGGGGGGGGTGGGCTGGGCTATGTGTGACATGACACTGATCACAACTCCCTGTAAATCGGGAGCAGTGATCAGTGTCCTGTCACTAGGGCAGAATGAGGAAATGCTTTACATCAGCATTTCCCTGTTCTTCCTCTCTGAGACTATTGCGGGTATCCCTATGGACATAGTTCGTGAGACCTGCAGTCAGACTCGCGGAGCTCGCAGCCGGCACGCGCCTGCTATCCAAGCCCCACATATGTAATACAAAGTGATTGATTTTGCACAGCAGAGCCAACCTGCCGCAGTAAAACTGCAACGGCAGAGCCAACCTGGTCCACAACTGGTTAAAGCATGGTGACTTTTTTTTTTTTTTCCCCCCCCTCCTAAAAAAAAAAAAACAAAAAAAAAAAAATAAAAATTCCCAAATCATTAAATTGAGGCCCGGGAAGTGATGCCTAATGCTAATGAAACAACGCTATGTAGGTAGATTTCTCATGGTGATTAAAGTTCAGCTTTAAATTGTTAGAAGGTAATAAGGTAACCTTCAGCAAATATCATGGCTGTATTTCTTAAACTGTGTTTTTTTTTTTTTGTTTTTTTTATATCCTAGCTGATAATTCCACACTTCCGCTATACCCTACAAATAAATGCCTTAGCAAGGACGAGGCTCATTGGACCAGGTGGCGTCTTTGATCAAGTAAGAACCAAATTGGTGGCTATGTTTTACTTGTTGGCCTGTTCCATTATTGCCTGGCAAAGTGATTTCAAACAGTACAATCAGTAAAATACACACTTTGCTCTTGAAGCAAAAAAGCAAAGTACCCAATGAATCAAAACTATTCAAAAATAGAAAAATGCAAGAAACTTTACTATTGTGGAAATTTTTGTTTCTAAAAAATAGAAACATTTTGGTGGTGGTTGGGAGATGGGGTACAGAAGGATTTGTGGATGGAGACTGAATCATTGCTCTTTCTGCCAATGTCTACCTAGAACTATATTTATGAATATACTGTATATTTAGTGCTTTATTTTCTGTCCATATTGCCTAGGCACTTGTAAAAGATGTTCCCCTTTTTTGTTTTCAACAATTGTACGCAGTTATTGCTGAACAAAACGAAAAATGATTGCCATCTACGTTGAATATAACATTCTGTCTACCAAATTTCCAGAGCGTTCTTTGTACCTCCAGTCCCTTAGGTTGGGGTCACACTTATGCAAATTGGACATTTCCCACATCCAGTTTGGATGACAGAAGAGTGACTGGCTCTCAATGGAGCCGGTTCACACATCTCTGGGAGGCACTGGGATTGCACTGCAGGAGTGTCCTGTGCTTCTTTGGACTTGTTTCAGGTCTGAATTGAGGCAAAAATTTAGACCTATTTCAGACCTGAAGCGGCAAACATGGATGCACAGGACCCCCTGCTGTGCACCGTGGCCACATAGTGTGAACCCAGTCTCAAATTGGAATTCAACCCAAAACCAAAGATATATTGCAGATTAGCAATCATTAGATGTTTCTCCCTGTTTTCACCTGGTGATCCTGCCAGTAACACCTCCTTTTTATTAGCGTGCCCCCACTCTAAATGATGGGGCAAGGGGGGCATATTTGTAAAGCAACATGGTTAGCCTGGGGGGCAGGGGAATACTATGCTACCATAGTAAAACATGTGTAAAACCTATTTAAAACATATATTACAAATTTTATGTTATACAAAGGGTCAGGTATACACATTGGCATAAGTCTTTACCGCTGTGATTGGACCTGATGCTCTCCATCCTTGTCAAGAGGCTTAGATTTTATACATGGGGTCATGTGATCTGCATATCTCCACTCATTGACGTTACTCCGCTCACCGCTATTCAATGGGACATGTAGAATGCACATCATATATCATGCTGAACAGGAATCAGTGTCGTAAATGGATTGATGCCAAATTATACCATTATTAGTAACTATATGCACAGTGTAGGGGAGCAGGCTGATATCCCAGTTGAATTCCTGTACGAAAAAACTCATTTGCTTTTGCTAGCCAGCTCTAAACATTTCGCTTGTTTGGCTATCCCTGGTGTTCAGTGATTTTTATTTTTATTTTTATTTTATTTTATTTTTTTGTACACATGTTGGTACTATATTTTACATCGACCTATACGTTTTTGGATGTGGAAACTTTTTTTTATTTTTTTTTTTTTATTTTTTTTTTTGATTCTATTTACCAACCTTTTGCTGGACGTCAGTTCCATGGGTGTCTCTTGCTGTTCCAGTGATCAAGGTCTGAGATCCTGTATTCATTCCTAAGCTTGTTTGACCCACTGCTGCTGGTGTGTGGGTCCACCACTTCTGGTAAGAGTACCTACCCTTGAGTGGTGGGTGCAGTCTGTTTCTCTTTTTTTTTTTTTTTTTTTTTTTTTCTACAGATGGTGGTTCATCTTCATTTTGTATAGACCAGCCTTTCTCAACCTTTTCAATAAAGAGGAACCCATGAAATAACTTTCCGGTCTCAGGGAACCCCTCCAAAAAATTAAACACGTGTCGGTCACTGGGACAAATGCTCCTTATATTTGTGGTCATTAAAAAGAATTCCCCCCCTTTACAGATGACTAAAAGGATAATTGGTGTCAGTGGTAACTTAACTGAGCGACAGTTATTAGCTCAAGGAACCCCTAGCAACCTCTAGAACAGGAATATGCTATTACCGGGCCTCCAGTTGTTGCAAAACTACAAGGACTTGTAGTTTCACAACAGCTGGTGGTCCATTAATTGCATATCCCTGCTCTAGAGCAGGGGTCTCCAAACTGTGGCCCAGGGGTCAGATGCGCCACTTTGCTTGCTTTTTTATGTGGCCTTTGGGTGGGAATGTTTCCCCTGATAACAATGGGACATGACCCCCCCCCCCCCCCCCCCACTCAGACCAATGAAGGGACACAATTTTTGCCAATGACACCAACAATGGCGAACATTTTTTTTAATTACACCAATGATGGGGACAATTTCTCCAAGTGATTCCAACAATGGGGCACCATTCCTCCCACTGACACCAATGATGGGGTACACTTGCGTGCTTACAACTCAACCAAAACACGGCAGCAAGACTAACGGGAAAAACCTGGGAATCCATCTCCCTACCCTGAGGAGCCTACATTGGCTAACTGTAAAGAATCAGATTACATTCAAGATCCTCTGCCTCACCCATAAATGCATACAAGGAAACGCTCCTCAATATCTACCCAAGAAGATAACACACTACACACCCAATCGCAGTCTCTGATCATCTAACCAAAACCTCATTCCCAAATCCTGCTACAAATCAAAGGGAGAACGAAGATTCGCAGTCCAAGGACCACAGCTATGGAATACTCTACCGATGTACATCCACATGGAAGGAAATCCTTCGTCCTTCAGGAAAAAATTTATGACCTACCTATTCTAAGAAGCTAGACAACACAGGACAGATCGAGTGCCTTGAAGTGATTCAGTTCGCATTGCAGCGCTATACAAATAATTCATTCACTGAGACAAACTACCTTTTTTTTTTTTTTTTTTTTATTTACTCCCCCCCCCCCCCCCCTTAACTCCCAATGTCCACAGTCCAGCCCCCTAAACTCTGAAGGACAGTAAACTGGCCCTTTGTTTAGCAAGTTTGGAGACTCCTGCTCTAGAGGAACCCTAGATTTCCATGAAACCCTGGTATAGACACTACTACTCATTCACATCTGTTCAGTGGGTTGAAATTCATTCCAACATGAATGTTGGTGGACTTTCCATTTTTAGCCATATTTTTATAATTGTAGTTCGTTTTTCCTTCATCAGCATTGATTTGCACAATTATAGCTATCACTTTGACATCTTGCTGACCAGATCACCAGGTAAAAATAAAAAGCCTAAAGGAAAACTAATTCAAGCATCACATCTAAGAATTGCTAAGCTGCAATATGTTTTTTCTTTTGGATTTTATACTGCTTTTAAAGTGTATGTCGGTACAAAGTACATCTCTGCCATACGTGCACATTGCAATATAATTTCTCTTCAGATACAATGAAAGTACAGAAAAATACCTGATCTGCCAGTAATCCAGTAAGCTCCTTACTTCCCATTTGAACTGATAACCGTGCTTGTGCTGCACTGAAATTCTAAGCAGTGCTTACATTGATTTCTTAGCAAAACAATGCTGTCTTTTTTCATTGCTAAGAGCTTGCTCATCCTTGGTGTGTAAGTTAAGGGCTCTTGGGATATGTAGTTCCAGGGTTAGTCATAAAAATGAATGGGGCAATTTCCCAACTTGCACTGCTTATCTGTATCCAACCAACTAGTCTGTTTGTTTTTTTGTGTTTTTTGTTTTTTTTAACAAAATGCCTAAAGTACAGGCAGATTACAAATATCAATGAACCACAGTATGATCTCTTAAAGTGATACTAAAGCTTTGTTTAAAAAAAAAAAAACACATCATACTTTCCTCCACTGTGCAGCTAGTTTTGCACAATGGCCCAAACATCTAATGGGCTTCCTCGGCGGCTGTTGCAGATCCTCCACACATTAGATGACCCCCCCCCCTAGGAGAAGAGCTCTCCCGAGGGGGCTACCTTAGGGCATGCTCCTGAATCATTCATTCTGCATTAATGGAAGCCAAATATGACTCGGCCCTGCCCTGATTGAGTGCAGTGGGATCCAATGGCTGTGCTGCTCTCAATCCAATCATAGCTGGTGCTCTGGAGAGTAGGACTGTGCGTCCCTGCCAAAGAAGGTGCTCAGGTAAATAAAACGGGGAGGTATAGGGGGCCAGTGACTGCCAGGTGTTTTTTCACCTTGGTGCATAGGATGCATTAAGGTAGAAAAATACAAGCCTTCACAACCCCTTTAACAGAACTGATTATAGTAAAGATTACTTTTTATATAGCTTTTTAGAGATTTAAGAAGGTCTTATAGTAAAATCGCTACATATTTTTACTAAGTAAACAGATCATGTAATCAACAAAAATCAGTCAATCTTTTTGCAAATGTCCAGTGATTCCTCCAAAGCAAACCCCAAAGACTAACTGGGAAAAAAAATTACATATGTTGTGCTTTAGTGCTGCTCTTGGTACTGGTCCAGGAGTTCCTTAAAGCAGAACTATACTTGCCTATACTCCAGCACCGTGACCTCCCAGAGCTTCCTGCTGGACATGGACTTCTTCAGCCCGGTGGCTTCTGGGTATCAATTCTGGCTGTTTTAATTGGTCATGCCTTCTTACCTCAGTGTACAGTGATGGAAAGGTAGGTTAGCAATTTTAATGCAGAAGAGAAATTTTAGACAATTTCTGTCATTAAAGTTCCACTTTAAGTACGTTATGTCTTCAGGTACTCCTATTGCCCTGAAAGTGGTGGGTGTTTCATCACTCTTGTTAGTTTTCATTACATGATATTTTTACACGTTTGGTTTTTCTGTATTCCCCCCTCAAGGCTTCGGTGACTGGGAAAGGAGGGATCCCAGTAATTATAAAGAAAGCAATGGCTCAGCTGACCTATAGCAGGCTTTGTCTTCCTGATGATATAAAGGGAAGAGGAATGGAGCACATTCCCAACTACTTGTATAGAGATGATGGCATGAAGATCTGGGCAGCTATGGAAAGGTAAAAATCTTCCATATTCAAAGACAAGAATGCTTAGTCTACAACCATCTGCGGTCCTACCTCACTGAAAACAACCTTCTTGCTTTCAGCACTCCACAGTAACTGCCCTACTAAAACTCATTTACAAACTTTTAAAACCAATGGCCATTACTCCATACTCATTACTAGACCTCTCTGCAGCCTTTAATACTGTTGACCACCCACTCCTTGTCAAACTTCTTTCTTGGCCTCCAAGATTCTGCTTTCTCTTTCTATCATAGCGCTCCAGGGTTACCTATAACTGTCTGCTTCTCTCCACTTCCTCTTTCCATAGGGGGTCCCCCAAGGCTCTGTTTTTGTACCCCCCTTCTCTTTGTACATCTTTGTCATGTGAAACTCCCACAACAGCTTCCAATGCCATCTCTAAACAGATGACACCCAAATGTATCTCCTCTTCAGATCACTCCTCCAATCTCCTCACATTAACTGATATATTAATATAGATAACATAGATGTCGCACAGCTTCCTAAAACTAAATCTTTCTAACACCACACTTGTAAAATGTCCACTCTGCTTGTGCACTTCCCCCTGACTTTTCCTTCAAGATTAGTAATACAACTATCGGTCCCTCTCCCCACGTCAGAGTATTGGTGTAATCCTAGACTATGATCTGACTTCTTCTGTCCCAAATTGCAGTCCAAAAGCTTGTAGATTCACCTTTAACATCTTTATAATTCACCCCTTTAACTAAAACCACCAAGCTACTCATTCACTACCTTGCTATCTCATCTTGACTTTTGCAACACCTTTCTCAAGGCCTACCTCTTCATGGGCTTTTCCCTCTTCAGTTTTTCATGAATGCTGCTAAACTCGCCTACCTTACTAATGACTCGGTGTCCACCATCCCTCTCTGCCAGTCCCTAAACTGGCTTCCAATTGCTTCCATTTCAAAATGCTAATTGCAAAATACAAAGCCATTTACAACTCTGCCCCAAGCTACATCCCCGATCTTGTCTGCAAATATTGCCCAAACCTTCCTTTCTGCACCTCCCAAGACCTCCTGCCCTCTAACTCTTGCCGCATCCTCATATGCTTGTCTCCAGAGGCTTACCTACCTCAATCTGTCTGGCTATCTCCTACTCTGGTCACGTATAGACAACCTTTAAACTCATCTCTTCAGGGAAGCTTAAGCCTACAACTGAACTGTTCCATCCGCTTATCCCCCAGTTATTACATTTTGTACCACTTGCTCCTCCCTAGATTGTATGTTTTAATGAGCAGGACCCTCGTAACTCTTTAGTCTATTGTAACTGTACTGTCTCCCTAGATAATACATTGCTGGGAGTGGTTTTAAATGCCAAAGGATTTGTCCATTCAGTATTAAAATTTAGACAGCTTTGCCACATAGCACAGCCCTGTCTGGTAGTATGAAAGACCTGTTTTTATTTGCTGCATTTGTCTTGTCCCAGCCTGTGATAGGACTGAACAGAAGCAGCAAACTTAGTGTATGTAGATAATAAATATTTTTTTTTCTTCGCTCATCTTTGTCACTTTTGTTGGTGGTTGGCATATGGGCACTGTGGCATGAATGACTTTTCCATTATACTGCCTCTTCCTCCACCAGCAAAAACTCTACTGTACAATGAAACACAAGTGGCTGATACCAGTTCAAAATCTTACACTGCTTTTATTAAAGTATTAATGAATACAATTCTGCATTCATTTGTAACTGTTTGGCTTTCATGTACATCTCCCTGAAAGTAATTGTTTTTCTTTTCAGTTTTGTGTCCAACATAATTAATTACTATTATACAAGTGATGCGATGGTCAAGGAAGACCCTGAACTTCAGGCCTGGGTAGCTGAGATTTTCAAGGAAGGATTCCTGCTAAATAAGTCTTCAGGTACTTTCACTCCAGTGTATAGTCAGTGTTAACTAAAGGCACCTTATTTCTTAAACATGAGTTCTATTGTCCATGTAAAGATGTGGTACAAACAACCATGCAGGTGCCTCTGAATCTGGTTAAGTTTTAAACTGGATCTCTTTTAATGGCTGAAATGACGGCGTACTGGAGAACGTTTCATACATTTTATAGTAAATCTCCCCTCACTTGCATTATTTTGATTATTATAAATTGAGTTTCTTAATTTTCCCTCTACTGGACAATATCTCCTGGTGAAGAAAGATGAGCAAGTGGAACATTTTACACACATAAGCCCCCCCCCCCCCCCCACTGTTTTTGAATTTGCATTGCATTTAGGTAACAAATTTTCTCTTTTGTTCGTTGATGGACACTGCTCCAGTAATCTTGACCGTAGGGTTATTATGCCACCTTCAGGAGAGGACTAGGTAGAACATGTAATACATGTGAAAACAGAACTTTACAGTTCTGTCCAGGGGACATTCCCTCTGGAATAACCCCTCAGCCGGCTTCCTGCAGCTCAGTTGTTTTTTTTCTGCCTAGTGAAGGACTTGAGCTCCCTGCCTGGACCATCAGTTCTGGGCATTTTTGCCTTTTCATGCAAGATTTTAAGATCCTGTGATCTATCAACAGTCGACTGGGTGACAGGCTGGATAATATAGATCCCTGTAGTCTCCCAAGCCTGGCCATCAAATATGTGCTGGGTTGGCCACGACATGATCCCTCAGGCTCCAGGGGCGGCCAGTGAGCGCAATGCTCTGGGGTACACATGACCGGACTACCATTGTCTTTGTCAGTGTGCTATGGCCAGCAGCCACCCCATACTGCTTGGTGTGGGTCTGTGATGGGATGTCCCCAGCTCGTCCGGATGCTTAGTACAGCTCTTCCTGCCTCGGTGGGATTGAGCAGCTGGGCATTGCCTGGGAGGTCAATTAGGGGGTCCCTCTCCTCCCTGTCCCTACTTTACCCCCCCCCCCCCATGGGGGATGCTGCATGACTGGGCTGCTGAGCAGTGTACCTGAGCCAGGGGTCCTCTGGGGGGACTCTGATCCTGGATTGGGGCTGCGCTGCCTGTCTGTCCCTGGGCTGCCTGGTCTCTCTGCTGGTGTCTGTGGGCTCTGTATGTGCTGCCGCTATAGCTGTCTGCCACCATTATCTCTGGTCATTCTGTGGACAGTTAATTGTCAGACGTTTTCTGTGAGTCTCTGTAGAAGCATTGTTGGTGGCTAGTTTCCCTGTGATTGTCCCTTATACAGGGTGCCCGTCAGCCATTTTTTGTAGCCTCAGTGTTTTTCTTTTCTCCTAAGTGCTGTTCTGAGGTACAGGAACCTGTGTATGTGTATGTGTATGTGTATATATTTTATTGGGGACACAGAACCATAGTACTTACTATGTGGGATGATAGGTGATGGACACTGGCACGCCCTAAGGCAAGAAGTTTGCTCCCTATATAACCCCTCCCACTACTAGGAGCAGTCAGGTTCCCCCCCCCCCCCCCAGTGTCTAAGGTGTTGATCACAAGTAAAGAGATGGTGCTCCACTGGAAGCAATCCTTGCTGGGGCTAGCCATGCTGACCGGATCCGTTCAGAGTGTCATTTAATGGGCTTAAGGCATGGTACCCGGGCCTTGTGTCAAAAGAATCGAGGTTTTGCTTGCAAATGCTGCTTTTTAGAAAGCTGGACCCTGGGATCCAGTACTTTTTGGTAGTAAGGCCATAACGTTTTTTTTTACTGGAAGGGTGCTGTTGCAGGTCCAGGATTGTGGGTAAACCTCTAGGTTCCCTTGTTCTGAAGGTTTTGGAACCCACCATGAAGGGTGAAGATTGGGTTTATTTTAGATAACCCTGCAGTGAGTAAAGCTAAGTGGAGGTTTTGTTAAGAATTTCTCCTTTTGAGTTATGTTGTCATGCCTTTGTCCCCACTGGGGGCTGTATTGAGCACTCACCGCCTGCTGCTGGAAACGATGCTGTAACAGAAGTCTTCATTTCTCCTCTCCTCCGGCCACAAGCAGATCCTTGGTAAGAAAAGGGGCGACTGGTTCTCCTCCTGCGCCCCAATGTTGGAATCTTCTCCTTCGGGGGACTTGTATGCCAAAAGCATTTTTTAAAAGACTAACCCATGACAACTCGCTGCTACATACAATGCGCCTGAAGTCCACCACTCGCATGGGAAGATGCTTTCTTTTTAAATTGAGGGGGGTTGTAATTAGCTTGGGGTGTGGGCCTAACGGCGTGAGATGCCGGCCACACATGGAGGAAGGTTTTTTAAAGCGCTGTGTGCAGCTGCTGCTGGCTGTGGAGGGACACATGAAGGTGTTTTTAATAGATGAATCTTGTGAAATGATGACTTCAAATAAATTATTTTAGTTTTGAATCACTGAACATTTAGTGAAGTATTTTCATTGATATAGATTTATAGGTTTTAGTGGTGGAAATGCACACTATATTTAGCACGACTTGTTTCAGCACTTGCTAAAGGCACATTATACACAATCTATTTTTTTTAAAGTGGCGGCTTAGAGTTTAGGGAGCTTTGTAGCGCAATGGTGATACATAGGAGAAAGGGGGAGAGTTGGTGTATTAGTGTTTTTACAGACTATGGGATTTGCCTGTCAGGTTTCAGTCCGACAAGGCCATAGTGTTGACTTATATCAATCACCAGGGGCACAAGAAGTCGTGCAGCCCAAAGAGGTGAATCATGTTCTAGCTTGGGCAGAACACAAAAATCCTTGCCCATTGGGAATATTCATTCCAGGAATAGACTTGGAAGGCAGACTACTTTAGTTGCCAACAATTTTCAGGGGAAATGGTCTCTTCACTCCATCTTCCTAGCAATATGTCAGAAATGGGTTATTCCGGATGTAGACCTGTATGCATCCAGATTCAACAAAGTTGACAACTGTCGAATGAGGGATCCACTAGCATGTGGAACAGACACATTAGTCTTCCCATGGGATCAGTTTTCACTGATCTATGCATTTCCTCCAGTTCTGCTACTTCTGCGTCTTCTCCGCAGGAACAAAAGGAGGTAATTCTGGTGGCCCAGAAGATCTTGGTTTGCCGAGATCATAAAGATGGCGGTAGGAGTCCCTTGCTATTATGGCCAGTCCTTCTCGCACAAGGTCTGGTATTCCATCCTACCTTACAGGTGCTAAATTTAACTGTTTGGCTCTTGAGACCCACATTCTAAAGGATCGTGAGTTGTCTCCTTCGGTAGTGTCTACCAGGAAGCCGGCCTCCAGAATCCTTTTACTATAGGGTCTGGAAGGCATGTTTCAAGGTGTGGCTCCAGGGGTTGACACCCCAGAAAATGTCATGGGTAGGATCTTTGATTTCCTGCAAATGGGTTTAGAAATTAAGCTGGCCTTGAGTACTATCAAGGGCAAAATCTCAGCCTTGTCAGTATTTTCAACAACCTCTTGCTTCCCACTCTCTGGTGCGTAGCTTTCTTCAGGGGGTAACATGGATTAATCCCCCTATCAAGGCACCTCCAAATCCTTGGGACTTAAAATTGGTCTTATTGGCTTTGCAGAATCAGCCGTTTGAGCCTTTATGAGAAATTCCCTTGGTTCTTTTGACAAGATACTCTTGCAGAAGGAAAGGCAACAAGATTATCGATCTAGTGGCTCTGTCTTGTAAAGAGCCATATTTGATCATGGATAAGGTGGTTTTACGTCGTCATCCTGAATTCCTACCAAAAGTGGTAACAGGTTTTCATTTAAACCAAGATCTTCTTCCTCCTTTCTTCCCAGAGCCTTGATCTAGGGAAGAAAAGGCACTACATTCCCTTGATGTAAGAACGATCAGCCTATTTAAAGGCAATCGCTCATGTTTGCAAAACATGTTTTATTTGTGCTGCCACAAGGTACAAAAGGGGACAGGTGGCATCAAAATCTACTATTTCCAAATGGATTTGTCAAGTCATAGTTCAAGCTTATGGCTTGAAGAAAATTCCTCTTTATGTTAAAGCATACTCCACCAGGACGATTAGTACCTCTTGGGTGGTGCATCATCAGGCCTCTATGGCTCAGATCTGTAAGGCTGCAAATTGGTCTTCAGTTCATATGTTTGCCAGATTTTATCAAATCCATGCTAAAGGACATGAGGATATTGCCTTTGGGCACAGTGTTCTGCAGGCTGCAGTAGTCGTCCTCTGGCCTCCTTTTTTTTTTTTTTTTTTTTTTTTTTGTCTCCCTCCCTTCAGTTGACATTGCTATGGGATATCCCACATAGTAAGTACTATGGCTGTGTGTCCCCTGATGTACATCCAAGAAAAGGATTTTACAGGTAAGCTGTCTTTAAAAATCCTGTTAATCTAGTCTTTCCAGGACAGCACTAGAGCTTAGGCTCCACCTCCTAAAAATGCATCCGACCTTTTTTAAAGGGCGGCACTTGTCCCTTAGTCCTCAGTCTGTGTTTTTCCTCCACCTGAGGCGGCTGGATTGGAGCTCTCCTTCTCACATGGGCTATCCCAGTTTCAAAGGAAGTGGAAGCTCTGTGTACCTGGGCAAGCAGGATGATGGTCATCTGTGGTCCCCCAGTCGGGTTGAGCGCAGCTGCGACGGTGCTCTCCTCCTACCCCATTACCCCTGAAAATAAGATCTAGTGTGATTGTCTTGCTGAAATATAAGCCGTACAAGGACTTTAACTAGGGCTTATTTGGGGGGTAGGGCTTATATTGCAGCCATCACTGACAATCACGCTA
Source organism: Lithobates pipiens (assembly GCF_037356315.1). Taxonomy (NCBI): domain Eukaryota; kingdom Metazoa; phylum Chordata; class Amphibia; order Anura; family Ranidae; genus Lithobates; species Lithobates pipiens. The sequence goes on along the minus strand of NW_027507748.1, from coordinate 595,133,973 downwards.
GGTCTTCTTTTTGGGGAAACGGGGTAGATAGCCCGGGACGGGCTGGCATTCCCCGCCTGATGGCCAAATTGAATTTGGCACGGGTCAAGCAGGGGGCGGGCACAGGCTTTGAGTTCCAGCCTGTTGAACGCAGGAGGAAGGCAGGGACTTCTGGCAAACCACTTCCAGTTCAGGTCATGCGGCGAGCGTGGACGGTGGAACTAGGGTGCCTTATTTGAAAAGCGCCAGCCACAAGACACTGCTGTGCACCACAGGCTTGAGGGGAAAGCCTCCAGGTGGTCAGGAAACTTCTGAACGAAGCATAAATGCAGCGGAATGTGGCAGTGGAGCCGCACCAGCTCGGGTAGGCAAATGCAAGGGTGTCTTGTACCTACAGGGCTGGCGGGGTGATGGACAGATTTGGTAGTCCATTTGTTTGTTCCCCCTCTATTTAAACAGGATCCAGCCTAATGTGTCTTGTGAATCCTGTTGGTGGCTGGTGGGGTGCACATAGGTGTTTGGTGAAGGCCTCCTATTTTCGCTAAGGTTATGCTGATGGTAGCTTCCTGGTTCATAGCGCACTGGTGGACTCTATTAAGAGGGTAGAACCAGAGAACTTGTTTTTGCTGGTTTTTTCCCTAAAAGTCTGAAGTTTCCCTTCAGTGATCTCATGAAAAGATGCAGCCTTCTCCCAGTGTGCTAAATCAACAGACCACGCCTTTTGAGGACATGGGTGTCCCTAGACACGACTATCCACCTATCTTCAAGGACCAGACGGCCTCTGGTGGTGGAGAAAAGAGGAAAACCTAGTAAGGGTCTATGGTGGGATCTTCCAGTGTCGGCATCACTACAGATGCCAGTGCTTGGGGGGGGGGGGGGCGTTTGGGGTCAAAAATAGCCCAAGGAAGTTGGGGGGGGGGGGGGGAGCACAGTCCCAAAGGTCTGCCAACTGGAGAGAGTTGCAGGTGATCTGGGAAGCATTAAGAGCATTTTCCAGAGATCTGAAGGGCCACCACGTACAGGTCCCCTCAGACAGCATGGTAGCAGTCTCATGTCTTAAACGAGGAACAAGATGCTTGTCCTTAATCAGACTACAAAGGATGATCTTGCATTGGGCTTAGAAAAACCTAGGGTCAGTTTCTGCTGTCCATCTGAAAGGAGTGGACAACCACCTGGTGGATTTTCTGAGTCGACAGTGTGCGAATCAGAATGGTCCCTAAACAGGGAAAACTTTCAGCTGATAGTGTAGAAGTGGGGCCTCCCAGAGGTAGACTTGTTCACCAGCAGAACAAACTCCCAGGTTCCAGTTTTCGTCTTGCTATAGAGAAGCAGGGACCAAAGGGATGGATGCCTTGGCACAAAAGTGGACCTTTCTCACTGGCTTTTTCCTCCATTCAAACTTATTCCTCCTAGTCCTGAGGAAATTTCAAGAACGGATCATGATATTGGTGCTTCCATATTGGCCAAAGAGGCCGTGGTTTTCCACGCTGTTGTGGCTTTCAGAGGAGCCTGCCCTCATGTTGCCCAAGATGGAAGATCTGCTGTCCCCAGGGCCCTGTTCTGTTACCAGAAATACAAACTCTAAAGTTATCGGCTTAGTGTCTGAGGAAAGCCTCTTGAAATCGAAAGGACTCTCAGCCAGGGTGGTAAGTACAATTTTTGTTAAACTTTGGTAAGTTATTTTTTTTTTTTTTTGTTCATGGTTGGATGCCTTCTTGGCATCTAAGTATTCTGACAGTCTTGGAGTTTTTTCAAGACTGCGGCTAAAGGCCTGGCCATTAGCACTTTGAAAATACAAGTTGCAGCCCTGTGTGTTTAGAGCAACCCCTGGCGTTAAAGAACCTGCTAACTAGTGGGTCTAAGGGGTTAGCCAGAATGAAACCTGTTCCATTAAAAATTTTACCAAAATGTCAGTTGTACTAAAGGGATGGATAAAATGGTCGCTAGGAGAGCCCATCTTAAAATGGGTCACGCTCAAGACAGTCTTGGTGGCTATATCCACAGCTAGATGCATTAGCAAGCTTCAGGCGCTTTCCATTAAAGAGCTTTTTTTTTTTTTTTTTTTTTTTTTTTTTTTTTGCCTAAAGCGGTGACAATTCCATAGAACCCAGGAAATTATTTTGCCTTTGTTCTGTGGGTCCCTCACCAATCCAAAGGAAGTAGAATTACACCAACTGGATGTGAGCCTGCGTCTTGCAGTATCTGGAGATGTCAAAGCATTAGGAAATCAAATGCATTATTTAACATGCGGGTAAAAAGTTGGGGTCCCAAGCTTAAAAAACAAAACACAATTGCGAGATGGATTAAACAGGCTCTTGTGGAAGCTTACAAGTTAATGAAAATGGAATGTCCTTCTTTTTTTTTTTTTTTTTCCCCTCACGCTACATGGGCACTATCTGCCTCCTGGGCAGAGCGAGTTAGATTGACACCAGAACAAATCTGTTGAGCAGCAACATGGTCAAACTACTAGACTTTCATGAAGCATTATAGGTTGGACCTCATCTCAAGACCTAGCGTTTGGGAGTACAGTTATCTAAGTGGTAGTCAGTCTGTTCACCCCCCCAAGCTGGTAAGTTCTCATTGATCCTCTAGTGCTGTTCTGGACAGACTAGAGAAAACCAGAGTTAGACTTGCCGGCAACTCTGTTTCTAGGAGTCGTCCAGGACAACAGGGATTCCCTCCCTATATGCTGTTATAATATTGGATGTGTGTATTTCAGAAGCCATTTCAGGGAAGTTCTCGGTTAAAGACTGAGGGAGAAGGGACAGGTGCCGCCCTTTAAAGGTCTGTTTCCTGCCTCTGGTAGAGCCTAATCTCTCTAGTGCTGTCCTGGATGACTCCTAGAAACAGTTACTGTTAAGTCTAACTTTTTTTTTTTCCTCTGGACACTGACACCTGTAACAGCACAGCGCAGCACTCAGGGTGGTGAGTTCTGCGGTGGGGCCCTTCAGTCTGCAGCAGCTAGGAGGGTGGGATTGAACACCTTGTCCTAATTCTCCAAGGGGGTCAGCATGACCTCAAACTGGTGCTCTTCTCCAGATCTCCCTGAAATTGCAACCGGCTTGTCTGTAAACAGTGCAGTGCCTTTGGCTGCTTTGTTGGCAGTCCATGAGACGTTTAGTATGCCTGTGAAGGGGCGCATGTTTCTGGTGGTTAGAACTGTCCCTGCACAAAGTGTCATTTATGCAGGGAAAAAAAGTCCTTTAAAATCACTCGCAGCTATCCGTAATACAGAGAACACTCATTGAAAGTCATTGATAAAAAAAAATTTTTTTTAAAAAAGCGTGGGAGTCCCCCAAATTCAATTACCAGGCCCTTCAGGTCTGGTATGGATATTAAGGGGAACCCCGTGACAAATTAAAAAAAAATTGATGTGGGGGTCCCCCTAAAAAATCAGTACCCCTAAAAATCCATCCATACTCAAAATCAATCTATCCAAAACCAAACTTATAATTTTTCCTCCCCCATATGCCCCTTCCCCTGATCTCACTGTCAAAATTGATGGCACAACCATAAGCCCATCCCCTCATGCCAAGGTTCTAGGTGTAGTCCTGGACTCTGAACTCTCCTTCAAGCAACACATCCAATCACTGTCCAAATCCTGCCGCCTCAACCTCCGCAACATCTCCAAAATACGCCCCTTTCTAACCAATGACACAACAAAGCTCTTAATTCACTCGCTGGTCATCTCTCGCCTCGACTACTGCAACTCCCTTCTCATTGGCTTACCTCTACATGGTCTATCACCTCTTCAATCCATTATGAATGCCGCTGCCAGACTCATCCACCTTACCAATCGCTCGGTGTCTGCTGCTCCTCTCGGTCAATCCCTCCACTGGCTTCCACTCAGCCAAAGAATTAAATTCAAAATACTAACAATTACATACAAAGCCATTCACAACTCGGCCCCCAGCTACATCACTAGCTTAGTCTCTAAATACCAACCTACTCGTCCTCTTCGTTCCTCTCAAGACTTCCTGCTCTCTAGCTCCCTCATCACCTCCTCCCATACTCGCCTCCAGGACTTCTCCAAAGCCTCCCCAATCCTATGGAATGCCCTACCCCAATCTGTCCGCTTATCTCCTACTTTATTAGCTTTTAGACGATCCCTGAAAACACTTCTCTTCAGAGAAGCCTATCCTACCCACACCTAACAACTGTATTTTCATTTTCTCAATCAGCTCATCCTCCACAGTTATTACCTTTTTTGTTTCAACTTGACCCTCCCTTCTAGATTGTAAGCTCTAACGAGCAGGGCCCTCTGATCCCTCCTGTACTGAATTGTATTGTAAGTGTACTGTCTGCCCTCATATTGTAAAGCGCTGTGCAAACTGTTGGCGCTATATAAATCCTGAATAATAATAATACCAGACCCTTTATCCGAGCACGCAACCTGGCAGGCCGCAGGAAAAGAGGGGGGATGAGAGCAGCCCCCCCTTCCTCCTGAACCGTACCAGGCCACATGCCCTCAACATTGGGAGGATGCTTTGGGGGTCTGTGATGGGGGGGGGGTTCTGTGATGTTGATGGGGACAAGGGCCTCATCCCCCCCCCCCCCCCGTAGGAAATGTAAAGGAATATTATACTTTTATTATTTTCACTTTAGAACTTAGGTCCCCAAACACTTTTTAGGACAATAACTTGCAGAATCTTTTCTGTCAAATATTTTCTCTATATAATCTTGGACTAATAGAGGTAAGGTTAGGCACATTCAACCACAGGTTCTATAGACAGATTGTTGTCAGTCACGTCGAATCTCCTATTCTATATCGAACTGTTATGTCGGATCTTTCGTTTTTCGGATTCTGTATTTTCGTTATCGTTTGTCAAAACGAAAATAGCTGAAATTTAGCCAAAAATGCATGCACATGTCTAGTTACCATGTCTGCTCCGCAGAGTGGAGGCCAAGGGGATTCCAGTGTTACTGATGTACCAAGGACAACAAGGCTAATCTGAGGCAGCCTGGTGGCAGACGCTCCCTGGCAGTTACCGATGCGAGAAGACCACCTGTCTCAAGGTCCGATTCTTCATCCTGCTTTACCGTCACTGGTTTTAATGGCATGGCTGTCGAAAGCTAGGTGCTAAGGAACTGAGGCCTGTCTCACTCAGTGATTTCACCTATGTTAATGGCACAAATCTTCGAAGATGGACCATTGTACGTGGAAGGCTTATATCTCCATGTGTGAGGAGATGGGGTGGCGTCCGCACTTATTCCGTTTCCAGGATCCTGCTGACCCTACAGCAAGGAGTAGACCAGAAACTGGCTTTAAGCACCATTAAGGGATCCCTGGCATCTCTCTTGTAAGAACCTTTGTACAAGGGGTTCGGTATGTAGTCGTTGTCCTCTCCCCCCTGGTGCATCCACCCTTGCCTCTGTGGGATCTGAACCTGGTGCTATTGGCGCTTCAGAAACTGCCATTTGAGAACATCAGGAAAATTACCTTGTTTTTCTCAAGTGGTCTTCCTAGTGGCCATTACATCGGCCAGGAGGGTCTCGTAGCTGGCGGCCTTGTCTTGCAAGTCATCCTAGCTTATCCACAGGGATAAGGTGGTGTTGCGTCCGCAACCTTTTCTACCAAAGGTGGTTTCGGCTTTTCAGCTCAATGAAGACATTGCTACCATCTGTGTCCTAAACCGACACCCTAAGGAGGTGGCTCTCCATTCCCTGGACATAGTCCAGGCTCAGAGTTTCTGCCACGGCTCCCTTCCTGAAGTCTCTCTGTTTTGGTAGCTGGTCCAAAAAAAGGATTGGTCTCATCGACCATTTTTCAGGTGGATCAAGAAGATTATGGTCGAGGCTTGCGCCTTGAATGGACAGGTGACCCTCCTTTCCTGTCACGGCCCATTCCACCAGTGCAATTGGGACCTCTTCGGTTTTCTGACATCAATCTTCAGTCCCTCAAGTGGGTAAGGTGGCAACTTGGTCGTCCATTCATAATTTTTACAAAGTTCTACAAAGTGGATGCAAGCACATCTTCTGATGCCTGCTTTAGCCGCTAAGTTTTGCAGGTGGCCGTGTAATGTTACATAAGCTGAATAAAGATGCCAGTCCATCCTGAGTGTCTACAATTGTCCCTATCCCTGTACTTTGTACATCACACACTCACATTGGTCCCTACCCTTAAGGAGCCCACAATCCAAGGTCCCCATTCAGGTACTAGGGTTTATTTTGGACAGAAGCCAATTAACCCACCAGCATGTCTTTGGGAGGAAACTTGAGTACCTGGAGGAAACCCACGCAGACACAAGAACATGCAAACTTCAGGCAGGTAGTGTCATGGTTGGGATCGAACCAGGGACCCTTTTTACTGCTAGGTGAGAGTGCTATCCACTACACCACTGTGCAACTGAATGTTGCCATTTTACACTTTTATTTATTTTTATTTTTTTTTCTGTTAAGAGAAGTTACTTTTTTGAATGTTAATGCACTCTGATGCATACGTTGAGCGCAAGTTCTGATGCGTTTGGTTCAGATAGTGACTCCCCTGTTAGGGAGCACTTCTGGTTGTGGGTGAAGATGATACTGTTCCTACCCCTTGTTATGACACTGGGGATGTCCCTACGGTCAAGATTACTGGAGCTGTCATCAATGAACTTCAGAGACACTGGGTACAAAAATCCTACTTCGGAGCGCAACATCTTTACCTGTGTTGTACATGGAAGCAAATATGTAATGTTTAGCCATGTTTTGTGGTAAATGCATACTAACTGATGTTAAATTGAACCTGTGACCAGCCTACTTCAGATATTTATATATTAACAAGCCGCAAATGGACTTTAAAAACGGCATGTGTAGCTACAGGAGCTATGGAGCAATTTTCAAATTTCACAACAGAAAGCAGAAGTACTGCAACTGATCAAATGGTTCTCTGCAGCTCAGTTTACCCTTTTTAATGGCGTGACTCGTTACCAGCTTTGCCCTCTTGTTTTCCCTCCCAGCTGCTTATTAACCACTTCCCACCCGGCCAATGCACATATACGGCCGGGTGGGAGCCGCCTACTTCTGATGGAACGTCCAGGAACGTCCTTCAGAAGGAGGTGGATCGTGTGTGCCCACGCAGCGGCGCGATCCAGATCTGCTCGTGTCACCCAGACACAGCGCATCTCGGATCGGCAGGAGGGCTCTGTGATTGGCCCTCCTGATCACATCATGGCCGTGTCCAATCATGGCTGTCATGTGATGTAAACAGCCGGTTGCTAGGCAATCGGCTCCTCCTCTCCTCACAGAAGTCATCGCTGAGGAGAGCAGATCGCTGCAGCCAGCTGGTGATCAGTGAGTATGAGCTGTTTTTACTAACTGGTGATTTGTGTTTACACTAGACTGGTGATCACACAGTGTAAACACACACGTCACCACAATACACATGTCCCCAAATAAACACATGTCCCACTAAAATCACATGTTCCGACTATCTGCACACATGTACATGATCATTTGCGTACATATGTCCATGATCACACAAACCAATTGTACACTTAACGGATTTTTTTTTACCAAAAACATATAGCAGAATACATTTTGGCTTAAATGTATGACAAAATTTGATTTTATTGGATTTCTTTTAAAATGGAAGAAAAATATTGTTTTTTCCAAATTTTCGCTTTTTCATTTTTTGCGATATAAGCGCAAAAAAAAAAAAACGGAGCCGTGAATAAATACCACCAAAATTAAGCTCTATTTGTGCGAACAAAAAGGATAAAAATTTAATTTGGGTACAGTGTAGCATGACCGCGCAAATGTCATTGAAAGTGCGAGAGCGATGAAAGCTGAAAATTGGGCTGGGAAGGAAGGGGGGAAAAGTGCCCTGTATTGTAGTGGTTAACAGGCTTCTAGATTTATAATTTAAACAGAGTAAGAAGTATATTTGTTCCTGTGGGTTTCCTTAATGTGTTCTAATTTTGACCCACTAAAGATTTGAAAAATTGTCAATTTTTATTTTAAAAACCAACCCATCTATGGCAAGCTTTAGCAATTTAATGGGTTAGAAAACCTTTTTAACCTCTTCCTGTCCATGCTATAGCCAAAAGACTGCTACAGCACAGGCTTAAATTGCCAGAAGGGCATCCATGCATGTCCTCCCATGCATGAACTGTCTGCGCGGTCTCTGATCAGTCAGTCAATGAGACTCAGCTGACTGGAGTAAGGGGCCGAGGGGGATGTAATCAGCAGTCAGCCATGTGATGTAAACCGAGGATCGTAATCAGAGATATTGTATATAATTACATTTTTTTTCCCTCACACTAACAGCTTGAGGAGGAAAAAAGCCTATTAACTGCTTCTGTCAGAGGGACGTTGGTCCGGCACTTTGAGCCACTGCAGCTAAGCAGTGCCACCATCGGCACACATCAATGGAGAAAAATAACTTGTTTGCAAAATTTTATAACATTTTTTTTTTTTTTTTTTTTTGAGCCATAGTCAAACAGGAAGTGAGAGGAAATCTTGCAAATTAAGGGATTATCCCTGCAAATCAGGGTTATTTACAGTTCACCAGAACTAGTGTCCCGATTGGATGGATGATTTTCCCTCTTGCTTTTCTGGGGACAACCCAGAATTTGGGCTTTTTATTTTACTTTCATTTTTAATTATATTTGTAAACAGGACAAATAGAGGGTGAGTCTCCTTAACTAGGGCACAGACAACAGTAAAAACGGACAAGCGTTCCAACCATTCTCCACTCTAAACCATAACTATAGGCCAAACTTTTTTGGGCTTTGGACAAACTGTTCACTTTTCCTCTTGTGCTACTGCCTAAATAGGAACATTCATGTCTCTACTTTTGAAAGCTTGTCAGATCATGCATTCACATGTAATTGTTCTTCAAAGTATATGGCATATTGTCTTGTATCCATGCTGAATAAGCAGAGGAAATCACTTAAACTTGGTTATTTCCTGACAGAAGTCCCATCTTCCTTGGGAACGAGAGACTCTCTGATCAAATACCTGACAATGGTGATCTTCAGATGTTCTGCTCAGCATGCAGCTGTCAATAGTGGTCAGGTGAGTATGATTGTACTGTCCTTGCGCAAAAAAAAAATTAACAATCCAGAATCGGAATTGCATAAATTTAGCCAGTTACAAGCATTTGGCCTTGGAGACCCCCATTGTATTGGTGTCCCTCCACCCCCTTTAGAGACTTCCAGTGAGCAGAGGTACCCCCGCCCCCTGTATCAGCACCTCCTGCCCTCTTTAAGACCTATTCAGATTGCATTATCAGTGGGACACGGAGGAAAGTGAGCTGAGCTAGGGGGGCGGAGCTGGGAGTTGGAGCTGTTCTAGGGCTATATACCTCCCACTGTGCAGCAGAAGGTGTCATTAGTTGCTAGGACACCAACCAATGGCCGCAAAGATCATCACAGCAGTGGGTGGGTGCAAGAGGTGCAGGGTGGGGGCATACTGAAGACTGAGGTACAGCCGAATGGAATGCTCACTGGGTTAAGGATAGCCTATTGAGTGGAGTGCATGGATGGATCCAATCGGACTGTATCCTCGGTCACTGGGGACAGCTGATCACCCTAATGTAGACATCGCATTAACATAGAAAGTTCCTGGTGCATGATCTAAAACGTATGGGTCCACAGTTCTGCAGGTTATAGGAGTAAAATTATTTGTCATATTCAACAGCTGGTCTAATGTATCCATTAAATGTCACATGGATCATACTAAGAAGGTGCCGATGTCATAGAAAGTTAGCAGAAGTTTTTTAGGAGCCAGTGTGTCAAGTACAGATGGGTATTATGGTGGAATTTGAGGTCAATCATTTTGGTCTACTGTTAAGGAAGACTTTCCTGAGTGAAACCTGCAATTCTGAAAATGTTAGCTTGCTGGCTGTCATTCTTTGTTTCAACACTTTGGGGGAAATTTACTAAAACTGAGGCACTCAGAAGCTGGCTACCATGTACAGCTGCATCAGATATGAACTTCAGCTTGTTCAAGCTTTGACAATAAAACCTGGAAGCTGATTGGTTTATATGCTGAGTTGCACCAGATTTTGCACCCTTCAGTTTTAGTAAATGACCCCCCTTTAAGGCACCTAAAGCAAGTGTGCAGAATAGGGACTCCTGACTCTGCTTATTAGTTGAATTATTGGTGAGTAGAGTTGGGTGAAAGGTTTGGGTCGAGCAAAAGTTTGGCCCGAACTCTACCTGTTCGCCCATTCAGTGAACACTGGAATTTGGAGAGCTGCACAGTGCATTGTAATCCCTGATTGGGCAAAGCTTTGGCAGTATACATATGATTTAGCCCCGCCCCTATATCCACCCACAGGACCTGTTTAGCTCTATAAACGTCTGAAAATTACCCACCCCCATTTTCTTGTTTGTCCTCACAATCAACCCCTACAGGCAATTACAATCAGGCTAAGCTCTTGTCTGCTACCTTCTGGATTCAGCCTCTCCCAGCACGTAGTCCCACATCTTGGGCTGCTAAACGCACTAACAGGGTGGTGAGCCCCTTCTGGTGGTCTTTTGTGTTTTCTAATCTGACGGCAATCCTCTTGTGGCATGCCTGCTGTGGGGTCCGGATAGACCGGCTGGGACTGCATGGCTTCTGTGTCTTTCTGTCTGTCCTTTCTGTTTCCAATGTGTTTTTGTTTACTGTATATGAGCTAAGGGGGCAATTGCACTTTATGCAAGGGTCCCCCCTTGGGGCTCTCACGTGACTCGCCTCTTTCTGCTGGTGCGGCAGCCTCAAGTCATCCCGCTTGTCTGCATGCGTGGTCGACTCTGGGGCATCAGGCAGCTATGTTTTCAGAGCCTAGAGACTCCAGCGCATGCGCCTTGGATGCAGTGGCCATTTTGGATTAGGCTTCCCACTAATTGCTCTGCCTTCATAGATTGGAGGGGGTGGAGTCTTACCTGTGCTGTTTAAATAGGGCACTTTTTGTAAGTAATAATGGAAATGTTTTGATGGTGTCAGGACAGGCAGAATCTCTGTAGAGAAGTAGACAGGTAAGTATTTCTATTCCAGTGGGGGGGGGGGAGTAGGGCAGAATGAATTGTTATGGGATGGGGGAGTATGTTTTGCCCAGTTTGTTTTTCTCCTTGAAAAAAGTGCGTTTTCCCAGATCTCATTTTTCTTGCCATTCAGTCCCTTTTTTTTGTACTTTTTTTTTTTATTTTTATTTTTTTTGGTTCTTCTGCCAGCATGAGCCTAATGCCACATAACCAAAACCACCACACTCTCAGGTAAGGGCTACCTTTGGGTAAGAAGATGCGGGAGAAAAGAGTGCATTATGCCCTGACGAGTGTGCCTTCTGGATTTTAGCCCCAGCTGCTCATAATTCTGCCCTAGGAGGTCCAGAGATCCTCTGGATCATCAAATTTTCCAGGGCAGAGATGCATCCTGGCAGACCCCAGTACAGCAGGTGCAAATGTATGCTTTAAAAAAACGCTGCTTTTCCACAGAGGGCTCATCGCCCAAAAGGCAAATGTTCACGCGCAGAAGACCCTATACCAGTGATGGCAAACCTTGGCACCCCAGATGTTTTGGAACTACATTTTCCATGATGCTCAACTACACTGCAGAGTGCATGAGCATCATGGGAAATGTAGTTCCAAAACATCTGGGGTGCCAAGGTTCGCCATCACGGCCCTATACCAGGAAAGTTACTTTGGCAAGCTGCAGAGACCAGGAGTATGAGGGTCAGCAGTAGGAATGAACCAAACACCCCCTGGTTCGGTTTGCACCAGAACCTGCAAACTGACCGGAAATTTGTGTGAATTTTAGAACCCCGTTAAAGAATAAAGTATATGGGACTCAACCTTTTGAAATCAAGTGCTAATTTCAAAGGCTAATATGCAAGTTATTGTCCTAAAAAGGGTTTGGGGATCCGGGTCCTGCCCCAGGGGACATGTATCGATGCAAAAGTTTTAAAAACTTCAGGTTTTTTTTCGGGAGCACTGATTTTTAATGATGGAAAAAGTGAAATATTCCTTTAAATATTGTGCCTGGGAGAGGTCTATAGTATGCCTGTGAAGTGGCACATGTTGCCCGTGTTTAGAACAGTCCCTACACAAAATGACATTTCTAACAGTCATTTAAAACTGCTTGCGGCATTAATGTAATGTCTGGTCCTGGTAATATGGATGAAAATCATTAAGAAAAATGGCATGGGTGGCCACGCACTGATGTGTTTCGTACTTATGTCTTCAGAGGGCGTCGTGGATATTAAGGGGAGCCCAATACCCAAACTTAAAAAGGCGTGGGGCCCCAAGGCCCTATATACTCAGAACAGCAGTATACAGGCAGTGCAAACAATACAGACTGTGGGTTTAAGTAGATTCTGTTTGTAATTTTGAACTGGTACATTTTTAAAGTATAGCTTCAGTCAAAAAAAAAATTTTTTTAATCTTTTTGGAAAACATAGGGAATGCTTACCACCCCCCCCCCCCCCCTTTTTTTTTTTTTTTTTTTTTTTTTGTTCTGCACCTCTTCAGAAGATGTCAACTCAATTTCTGTCCCAATGACAAATGTTTGAAAATGTGGGGTTTTTGGTAAAACGAGGATTGGGATAAAGCATCATTGGAGAGGAGACACATTTTCTCATATCAACTCTTAAAGGAGAGATTTTCCCTTCCTAGGGGTATATTTCATCCCTCTTCCTGTTTCCTTCCATTTTTAAGTAGGAGACGTTTGCAAGTTGGATGTTTGAAAGTAGGGGCCTGCCCTATATGCGTTGCAGAAATTTGGGCCTAAGGTGTTGGTGTTGCCACAACACAGCCCTTAAAGTGACTCTTGGTGGGTGCTGGAACGCCCTGCTGTGAACTTGTATCAAGAATTGTAATTACATGCACCTGTTGAACAGGGGCACAAAAATTGGGCCTTAGACACTGGTACCACAACAATGCAACACATCACAGGAACTCTAGTTGAAAAGCATGAATGAGCTCTGCTGCAAATTATTGGATCAAAAATTGTAATTGCACGCCCCTGTTACTGGGGGGCTGAAAAATTGGGCCTTAGCCACTGGCGGGGGCACCTAGAACCAAAAAATGTTCCTACAAGCTATCTGCATGATTATTGAGGAAGAGGATAGTCACTCATCAGCGTAGTCTTGAAGGGATCTGACAGTTCACAAAATTCGGTTGCATCAGGCGCTTGGTAGCTGGTGGTGATCCAAGACTGATTCTTTTTTTATGAAGGTCAGTCGATCAACCGAGTCGGACAGGTGCACCCTGTGATGGTTTACAAAGCCTCCAGCAGCACTGAATGTGCATTCCAAAAGAACGCCGGATGCAGGCCAGTAGTTCAATTGCATACTATGCAAGCTCTGGCCAGTGATCCATCCTCAAGACCCAGTAACCCAGAGGGTTTTCAATGGGAAAGTTGTCCAAGTCTGATCTTGCCCTTAGGTATTCCTACACCATGTAAATCAGATGCTGGCGATGGTTGCTGGAACTGATCATACCTTGGGGCTGCGGACTAAAATGGTCAATGCATCGGTCAGACAGCCACCTTTTCCACCGCTCCTTCTGTGACTGACCGAAGCCTCGGCAACACTGTCCAGGACCAGGAATTTTGTAACCTCCCAGTCTCTGGGAACGTGTTGCACAGACCTTTCTGCAAGGCCTCCCAAAGAAGTTTCATCCTCTGCTCCTGTGACGGCAAGATAAGGTCTGCAACCTTAACCTTGTAATGTGGATTAAGAAGGGTTGCCAGCCAGTAATGATCCCTCTCCTTGATCCGATGAATACAAGGATCCTTCCGCAGGCTTTGCAAGATCAGGGAGGCCATGCAGCGTAGGTTAGCTGAGGCATTCAGTCCGGAGTCCTTAGTCACTAAGAGGACGTCATGATCCGCAGCCACATACAAGTCCACGGGTTTCTTGGGACTGTAAAGGATCTCTAAAAGGCTGATGCTGAGTCGTCCTCCCTCCTCCTCCCCATGGTGCTGTAGTCGCAGAGGTTCTCGTTGATGGCCCTCTGCTGCAGCATGGCCAATGTTGAGTTCCACCTGGTGGGCAGGTTAAAATGCTTTTGGAGGTCAGCCAGCCAAGCAGACTTTCCTGGCCTGCCTCACGACATCCTGTAAGCCCAGTTACCTGCCCAAGAACCACTGCACCACCAAGTTAAGGACGTGAGCCACACGGGGCACATGGGTCAATTATTCCTGTCGGCGGGCGGAGAGGAGGTTGATGCCATTGTCGCAAACCACCATTCCTGGCTTAAGCTTGTCTGTTGGAGGCTCTTTACTGAGTTCGGTGTAGCGGTGTCAGACTGACACACACCACCGATCGCTGCGATGTGTGCCCCACGTCATGACTCCCAGTCAGGATAACCACCGCCTGGCTGTCATTCTACTATAGGCTGTATGGTAAGTGGTTAACATCCATAGCAAGCCCTATGCATATGTGGGATCAGAACTTGTAGTATGTAATCAATAACCAGCTGCCAAAAGAAAAATCAAGGCTCTTGAGCTAAAACTCTCGGCGGCCTTCGTAGGTGAGGCAGCTATAGACATCATTTGATGGTCCTCCAGAGCCATGCTCAGCTCAGTCACAGCAAAAAGAGCATTGTGGCTAAAAGCCTGGGAGGGGGGCTACCCATCCTCAAAAAAGCAGTTTACAGCAACTCTGCTTTGAAGGGAAGGCCAAAAAGTGGAGATAACATCTCCAGGGTTACAGAAGGAAAATCAGGTCTTCGACCCCAAGATCGAAGGTCCAGATGCTAGAGGGGGCAACCATCCAGAGGAGTGCCAAACAGGGATTGGGATTTTAGAGGCTTTCACCCATCCAAGGACTCCAGATAGGGTTGGAGGGGTGCGAAGGCCCCTGCAGCTCCCTCAGATATCCAGAAGCCCTTGTAACGCCAGGCCCGCCAAGGAGCCAGTTGGAGCCAGGCTGCTCAAAGTGGTTCAGTTCTGGCAAGACCACTGCCTGAATCAGCAGATTCAGTCCACAGTGGTATAAGGCCATTATTGGCTGTTCAAACAGGAGCCTCCAGAATGACCTCAAGAGGCTGAATCAATTTATCTGGATAGAGAGACTCAAGATGGAGTCTCTCCATACCATAATCCAGCTTATTCAACTAGGAGACTGGAGGACTTCAATGGACTTGCAGGATGCTTACCAGCATGTCCTGATCCTTCAGTCATACAAGCAGTTCCTCAGATTTGCATTGGGACAGTAATTGGAGCCAGTTGGAGCCTATAAAGAATATG